>NC_092875.1:303785663-305115663 GCF_028372415.1 Notamacropus eugenii | reverse complement strand
GTGACTTTGCAGCAAAATCAGTGAATATATCCTTTTAATTATTCCATGCTGTTGGAGTATTACCAATGCTGATAATGGTGTGGTAGTTAAAAACAAAGTTTACCAATGTCTTTTTTGTAAGCTACACAGACATTTTGAATTTTCTTGCTCCTAGCTTTTAACTATTATGGTTGTTTTGTGCATTTATTTGATACTTTTTCATTGATAAATGCTTGAGTAAGAATTTTGGTAGAACATTATATTTTTATTAAAAGCAAATTTCTAATGTAATCATTGCAGAAGAGCATTACAAATTAAGTGTCTTGGGCTCTTAGAATGGCAGAAAAATGTATGTGGGAATATTGCTTTGTTTCATAATAGGATATTTGACTGGAATTTGTTTTATTACTCATTAAGCAACATCCAGAATGTCTCTGCATTTCACACTGAACACAGGATAGTGAGCTTTTATCAAAGCTTACCTAAATCAGTGCTTGACAGTGACCAGGCTATGAAATTATGCACCCAAGTTCCTGAATGATATCTTTTCTGTATTCTTTAACAGGGTTGAAGTCTACTGCAATTATCATAATGTAATTATAAAGCATTTAATCAGTATCAAAACTTTGATAATGCCACTGATGATGTATGCCTGTTGTAACTGACAGCTACTATGGGTCAGTAAGTTCTTCACTGAGTGCCTTGCATTGAGAAAATCAAGCACATGTAAGGTACTGTGTTAGACCCTGGGGTTTAAATTCAAATCATTAGCCCTCTTATCATATGTATTTGAGTCAAAATCTAAAGATCTCACAAATATTCCTCTGTTCCTTTTTGAGAATTTAGTTGTAGGTTCGCCACTCTGAGAAATGATATGCATATTATTTGCTGCTTTTCATTGTCAATGGCAAGTGGCTTTTAAAAATTAAGTTTATATAACAATAACAGTGCTGCTAAATCTTCCATGTTACTCACCTTTAGTTTTAACTTCATTATCAAAATGGTGCAATGTATTGGTGGCTGATAAATCGTATTTATCAATAGCCTGAAATTACCCATTTGCAGATTATCTATGTGGTGAAAAAGGTTGCTAAATTTCATCAATTTTTTTACTTCCAAGCTAGCTTTCCCATGCTACCCAAATACATTTGGATACTCTCTCCCTGAAGTCAGTTGAGGGTACATTCATGATACTAAATTCTGTTAAAATATGAATGATATAACTAAATATAACTATTGGAAAAAATTATGTATCTTAAAGCCACAAAGAAATGATTGTTGCATTATCTGCATACCAGCTATTCTCCTTTAGTTGATAATAGAAAGCCTATATTTTCATAGTGCTGTGAATCTGCATCTACTTTGAAAATTAATAAATTAATATCTCCAATGCGATTGTAGATTTTCCTGAAATACCTATGCTATAGATGCAGAAAGAAATACATATTATATGTATAGTAGTAAGGATAATAGCAATAGCTAACATTTACTTTGTAACTTCTATGTGCCAGGCACTATGCTAAGCTCTTTAATAATGGTAATAATAGCTAACATTTGAATAGTACTTACTTTGTGCATCAACCTCATTGTCAAGGTGTACCTCCTTGGCAAGTACACTACCAAGGTAAGTGAACTTATCCACAGCATTCAAAACTTCTCCATTGTTGATAATGCCAGAACTAACTCAGCTTTTGGGAGGCTCTGAAGAAACGTTTGGGAGGGAAGAGGTATTAGACTGACTATCAAACTGAAGGTCTACAGAGCTGTGCTGACCTCATTGTTATATGCCTGTGAAACATGGACAGTCTACCAGCTCCATGTCAGGAAACTGAATCACTTTCATTTGAACTGTCTTAGGAAGATTCTGAGGATCACCTGGCAGGATAAGGTACCAGACACTGAAGTCCTCGCTTGAACTGAACTGCCAAGTATTCAAACTATGCTTCAGAGAGCACAACTCTGATGGGCTGGCCACGTTGTTCAAATGCCAAATGTAGGCTTGCCAAAAAGACTATTTTATGGAGAACTTGCATGGGGCAGGTGATCACATGGTGGCCAGAAGAAGCAATACAAGGACACTCACAAGGTCTCTCTCAAGAACTTTGGATTTGACTGTGCAACATGGGAGACACTGGCACAGGAGCACTCAGCATGGCGTGCCCACATAAGAAAAGGTGCTGTGCTCTATGAGCAAAGCAGAATTGAGACAGCACAAAGTAAACACAGAATGTACAAATTTGGGATATGCACATGGACTATCTGTGCCCAACATTCCAAGAACATTCCAAGCTCATATTGGTCTGATCAGCCACAGCTGGACACTGAAATTTCACTTTACAATGGTGATGTCATTTTGGTCCTCTTAGATGAAGAACAATAACCAACCAACCAACTTTGTTCCAGGCAGTGTGTGCTAAGCATTTTACAATTATTATCTCTTACAACAGCCCTGGGAGGTAGATGTTATTATTATCTCCATTTTACAGATGAGGAAACTGAGGCAGACAGCAATCAAGTGACTCACCCATAAGCGTTTGAGACTAGATTTGAACTTACATCTTCCTGACTCTAGGGCTAGTGCTCTATCTACCACACCATATCACTGAGCATATTTATACATGAGTATATATATATATATGTGTATATATATATATATATATATATATATATATATATATATATATATATATATATATATACACATATGTACATATGTATTTTTGGCTATGCACATACCTCATGTGATCTTTTAAAACGTAATGGACCTGGAGTCAAGAAAACTGTTTTTGAACCTAGGCAAATTACTTAATTAAATCACTTCATCTTCCTTAGTTTGAACTCCCTCATCTCTAAGATGATGATAATAATAATTTCCACTTCATCTTCATGGGAATATTAGCAGAATCATGGGACATTAGCTTCAAAGTTGTCTGGTCCCAGTCTCATTTTTCAGATGGAAAGCTTGACTCCTTGCCCAAGGTCAATGTCAGGGTTAGGATAAGAATCCAGATCTGGAGGCTCCAAATGCAGCAATCTTTCCACTGCATCTGACTCTAGGGAATGCTAATAGGCAGGCTATGGACATGGTTATTATTGCATTGAAATGCCCTCCATTCTCCTTAATAGGAAGCTTGAACACTACTCAGTCTCTTTACTCCATATGGAAGGTGGATGACTTCTATAACCTTTGGGCTGGACTGTCAATGCTGACTGTCTAAACTTGGAGGAGTTCAGAATACTATATTCTAGGCACAGCAGATGATCTGCCTAAATGAACAGAAGGTAGAGATGCCATGTCAAATTTGAGAAATCGATTGTAGAACAGATAGGCTGGCATGCAGAGTGCAGAATGTAAAATGGTCTGGAAAGGCCAGTTGGAAGCACATTCTGAAGGACATGAAATGACAGATTAAGCAGTTTGTATTTTCCAAGAGGTAATAAGGAGTCACTGAAGGTTTTTGAGAGGGGAACTAACATCCTCAGACCTCTGCCTTAAGAAAGCTTAAGAAATCACTGACTGTGGGTAGAGAATGGATTGGGAAGGGGAAGGACTGGAGGGAAGGGAACCAATTAGGAGTCTAGTACAGATGGTACAGTGGTTTGAGTGCCGGGTCTGGAGTTGGGAAGAGTCATCTTCCTGAGTTTAAATATGGCCTCAGAAACATGCTAGCCATGTGACCCTGGACAAATCACTTGACCCTGTTTGCTTCAGTTTCCTCATCTGTAAAATGAGCTGGAGAAGGAATTGGCCAACCACTCCAGGGTCTTTGCTGAGATTGCTGAGAAAAACCCCAAGTGGGATCACTCATGGTTGAACATGACTGACGACCACAACAGTAGTTCAGTTAGGAGATGATGAAAGGCTGGATGATGAAAGGCTGGATTGTTATGGGAATATGATAAATGCAGAGAAGGGGATGGATTTGAAGGAGACTGTAAGTAGAATCAATAGGACTTAGAAAGTCTTTGCATATAGGGTAAGACTAAGTGATTTTTTGATTTATTGATTTTTTGACTATTTGATTTTTGATTTATTTTGAACCTGAATAATTAGGAGGAAGGCGGCATGATAAACAAAAATGGGGGAAGTTGGGAGTAGGGATAGATTTGGGGGGGAGTTGGTGAGTTCAATCTTGAACATGTTTGAAGTGCAACCTTCACATCACTCAGTCAAGCAATACTATGCCTCCTATGTGTGAGTCATCAAAGAGGAGGTATACAGTTGGCAGCTGGAGAAGTAAGACAAAGAGAAATGAGATTAGGGGTGGATGTATAGGCTTGGCAGCCATTTATGTAGTGATAATGTCTGAACCTATGGGAGTGGCTCTCATTGCCAAGACAGAGAAAAGAGAAACTGTGGTAGACTCTTTAGGAACATCCTCTTAGAAAATGGGAGGATGATGATTAACTTGAAAAAGAGATTAAGAGCTAACCACCTATCAGAAAGTACTGGGAGCTGTATTAAAGGGAACACATTAACAAGTTGGAGTCTGTAAACTTATTATGACCTCCCCTCTTCCTAACTTCTCTATTGCTATGCTATTTTTTAGGTCATAAATGATACTTAGATTCCCAGGCCTGCCTAGAAAATCACCATCCTGTTAGTCACTTAGACTTGAAACTCAGGTATCGGCCTCAACTCCTCCCTTCTTCTCACATGCTTCTCCTGCCCACCTTCCCCATTTCCAGTCTATTAAGAACTGTCTATTCTACCTTCATGACATCTCTCATTTATGCCCTCTTCTTTCCTCTTTCACTCCCTGGTGCAGATCCTCAGCACCTTATGCCTGGACTATTGCATTAGCCTGATGATTAGCCTTGCCTCCAGTCTCTCCCTACTTAAATCTGTCCTCCATTCCATTGTCAAACTGATCTTCCTAAAGCACAAATCTGACTATTATCTGACCAGAAGAGACAAGCTCTTTCCCGTACTCCCATTCAATGAACTTCGACGGCTCCCGCTGGCCTCCAGAATCAAAGATAAAATCCTTTGCCTTTTAAGGCATTCATAACCTGACCCCTTCTACCTTTCCAGTCTGTTTATATTTCCTTTCATGTGCTCTACAGTCCAGTGACACTGTCCTACTTGCTGCTCCTCTCTTAAGACACTCCATCCACCTCCTCTGCATTTTCACTGACTGTCCCCCATCTCTGGAACTCTTACCTCCTGCTCTCTATCTTCTGGCTGCAATGCCACAGTCTACAAGAAGTCTTTGCCGGCCTCCTTTACTGTGCATGCCACCCTCTGTTGATGGCCTCCAATTTACCCCATATTTATCTGTATGTAGTTGTTTGTATGTTGTTCCCTGCCATTGGGCTGTGAGCTCCTTGAGAGTAAAGACCGATTTTTTGTTTGTTTGCAGAGCTGGTATCGGAGGATGTTTCTTTGTCCCGTAGCATTTACACAGTACATGGGACATAATAGGTACTTAATAAATGTTTATTGACTTGGCTTAGCTAATCCCGAGAAAACCTGAAATTGTTCCATGCATATGTGGATCAATTGAAAGAATTGGTAAAGTTTAACTTGGAGGAAAGACTTAAAAGGACATTTTTTCTTTCTTCAGCTGTTTTACTTAGAGAGTACAACTAGGAATGGTGGTCAGAAATAATAGAAAGAGAGATTTTGGTCCAATTATGATGGAAAATTTCTTAGTAATTAGAGTTATTGAGGCATGTAATGGGCTGCCTCCTCACAAGGTGATGAGTATCCTGTCATTAGAAGCCTTGGAGATAACAACTCTGAAGATTCTTCTATCATACACTGGCCTCTCAGATCCTTTCCAACTTTGAGATTCTGTGATTTTACTTTATTTCAGACACATTATAGATTAATGAGATTTTTCTAGGCTGGCCTGGGAATCTAAGTATCATTTATGACCTGAAAAAATAGGATCACACATTCTAGTATCTCCTACACAACCACTTTCCTAATCCTTCCTATACCAATTGTTAATGGTCTCCTACCACCAATATTGTTGTTCAGTCCTTTTTACCTTCTTTTTGGAGTTTTCTTGGCAAGATACTGGAGTGATTTGACATATCCTTCTCCAGTTCCTTTTACAGATGAGGAAATTGAGGCAAACACGGATAAATGACTTGCCCAGGGACATACAGCTAGTAAATGTCAGCTTGGAACTCCATACTGGGGTTGGCCTAGCCTGGCCTGACCCTGAGGTCAGCTAGCACACAGGATGTGCTGCTAGTACAGGCTCTTTGATCTACTTTTCTAAAGGAAAGACAACTTTGAAGGGGTCAACAATATTATTTTAATTACAGATAAGTAGAAAGAAGTGAGTATAGAAAATACAAGCAGAGAAATTAGCACAGAGCTTCAACAGACAGGGCTCCAACTAGTAATCCAACCATCTATATACATCACCACACTGGGAGAGCACCAGTATATGAGTCAGAGAGCTCTTAACAAAGGACTAGTCAGAGTCCTGTCCAGGGAATCAAAAAGTCCTTCTCATGAGTGAACCCCCAAAGCAAAATACCAACCTTCCAGAATATATAACACAGACTTGGCCTCTAATTGACTCATAGCCAGAAGGCATGAAACCTATGTGCCTCAGCACAGCTATGAATTATCAGGGTTTAAAGGAGATTAATCCTTAAGATGTTTACAATTCAGCCTGAGCCTGGGAAACTAAACTCCAAAAAAGAAACAACAAAAATCCTACCTTGCTTGTGATTACAGGGAGCTGGAATACATAGGCAGCAGGGAAGGTAGGGCCCTCAAACACCTGAGGCCACCATCTCACTCACTCACAAACTTCACTCTTTTTCCATTTTTTCACTTCCTTCATTGGGCATTTGAGAGGTTACTTTAGCACTTTCTGGAACAGATGCACAAATATTTTACTTGTTTTTGTGGATATAACACATCTTTGCTTCATTAACACCAAACTCGCAGTGACTACGGATGCTGACATTCTAGCAGGGAGTTTATCTAACAACTTTAATTTCTCACTAAGCTGCATCACTGACTTTGCACTCTTGGATTTAGAGCCTAAAGGACTTGCACACCCCTTGGGGGACATAGTTCTAATACATAACTTGCGTGTTAAAGGTAAACAATGAGAATATGCAGCACATGCACAGGGCCTCTTTATAGAGGTGGGGTGAATCAGACCAGTGAAGTGCCTCATCCCACAAACTTGGGTGCATCGCACTGCTCATTTTTTTCATCATAGCACATAGCTATGAATGTACTTTGCGAGTGGGAAAATGAAAATGCGATTACTAATAAAATCAGAGGAATGCTTCAAGTCCCTAATGTTAAAGAAAGGAATGTTGAGGATTGACTGTATTTAGCTATGTGACAATTTCTCTCAGAGTCAATATTTTCTGTAGTTCAGTCTTGAGCTTGTTTCAGTCTTGTGATACTCTTCATGACCCTATTTGGGGTTCTCTCAGCAAAGATACTGGAATGATTTGCCATTTTCTTCTCCTGGCACATAGTAAAGACTTAATAAATGCTTCTTACCTTCTTTCTTTAAGACAACCAAGCCTCCTTGACTCAAAGCCAGGGGTGGGAAACCTGCAGCCTCAAGGGCACATGTGATCCTCAAGGTCCTCAAGTGTGGTCCTTTGACTGAGTCCAAGTTTTACAGAACAAATATCCTTAATAAAAGGATTTGTTCTGCAAAACTTGGACTCAGTCAAAGGGTTCCACCCAAAAACCTAGGAGGCCACATGTGGCCTCAAGGCTGCAGGTTCCCCACCCCTGCCTAAGATAAATATCCTTCATTCTTTCAGTCCGGGCTTGTATGGCATGCCAAAGTTTCAAGTCTTTTCAACAGCTTGCTTGCCTTTGTCTGGCTGTGATCTAGTTTATGAACATCTTACAATATGGGACCCAGAAACGGCTGCAACATTTCATATGTAGTTTGCCAAGGTGGAGGAAAACAGGGCCACAACCTTCCTTGTTTGACCCATTTTGCCATTTTTAATAGTCTGGGTGAGAATAATGTGTCCCTTCCCCCTCGTTTTAGAGTTGAGGAAACTGACTTTGATACAGCTTAATGTCAATGACATGAGAATAACAATAACATCAACCTCACAAGGTGTGTGTGAGGATCAAATGAGATAACATGTGTAAAGGGTTTCGCAAATCATACAGTAGTATATAAAAATTAATATTATTATTACTTTAACAAATCTTTAAAAAATTCTGAAAAACATGGGAAACTGTTTTTGAATTTACAAGAAAAAAATTAACACAGATTTCCTTTAAGTGAGGAACCATGCTATTATGTTTAATGTGTGTTGTACATTTATGTATACTCATTATACAAAAATGTAATCCATGAACCCTCATTCACGTTGGAATGTCCTAGGGGGAGTCACTTTCTTTTGTGGCTCTCCCTATCACTCACCTGATTGTATGAAAGTTATTTTTATCCCTTTGGATCTCTATTCTAGCTCTTCTGATACGTAAAATGTTGTAGGTAAGGTCCTTTTCATCTCTGGGATCAGGGTGTAGTTTTTCACATGAAGTGAGACACAAGGTGGCTTTATTAAACACAAAGTAGCACTCCATCATCTCTCCCTGAAGGTGGCGCTATGTGCAGAGAAAAGGATCACTGCCATTTTGTTCTGACCTAATTAAGCAATACCATTTTTTTCCTGGAATATCTTTATCATCAGACAATTTTCACGACTTTTTATTTGTTTTCCATATTCTCTTTTCACTTAGTATGGTGCTATTTTTGCATGCAGTACTCAAGTACTCTACTCAAGTCTTTTGGTTTTACCTTCCTCATAGGAAGACTGCCAAATTTTTAAATTGTTCCTTGTCCAATACCAGTTCATACTGCATGACCTCAAAAACATACCCCAAGTTGAATCCTTCCACTGGCAGATATGTTGTACTTTTTGCTTCTCGATTTACTAGGCTGATCATCTGTTATCAAAGTGGTGTGGATTAATTTGACAATCTTTGCTTCTTTCAAGGCAAGAATAGTTCCTTTGTAGTCTATGCTATTACACCTGTCTACTCTATATTTTTCCTAGTATTTTTTTTCCAGAGTTAGATTTTAAACTGATAGGAATGTCATTTTTAGGGCCTGCCTTCTCTCTATGTTCAGACAAAAAAAAATTTTTTTTGTTTTTGTGAGTTGCCCAAAATGACAAATACTGGCTGCCATGATATTGGCTAATACCAAGAGTGAAAATCAGAAGAGTGAAAGATTCCCAATGATTTCATTTTTCTTCCCAAAGCAAAGTAGGGAGAAATTGTAAGATTTGTTATTATCATTTTAAGATGGGCTCTAAGCGATCTTTCTTTTACAGAATTTGTATAAAGTGGGTTGGCTGCATAGGGAAAAGCGGTCCTGCCACCAAAATGATTTTGTCTGTTAAAGTGTTGAAAATTCTTTGCTTGAGAGTTTAAGACGTTTCCACTTTAAAGAGATTAAAATGCAAGTAATCCTTAGAATCATAACACTTTAAGCCTTTATCAGGTAGTACTTTAAAAAGGATTTGTTCTCTTAAGAACTCTGAAAGTAGTCACACCACTTAAGTTTTTCTTAAGCTGTGTGTGTAGCAGGATTTGGAATCATAGGACTTGTGTTTAAACACTATTTCTGTCACTTACTACCGCTGTGTTACTGAACAATTGCTTACTCTCTCTGGGCCGCAGATTGCATCTACAAAATGAAGGCATTGGACTTGATTTCTGAGGTCACTAACAACAACAGGTCCATAATCCTATGAATCCCCAAATCTGGGGTTGGAAAGGACTTCAGAAATCATCTAATCCCATCTGTGAATGAAACAGCAATCCTCTCTGCCTGAAAATAGGGAACTCACAGGTTCCTGAGGCAACCCAATTCTAAATCTGAATATTTTTATTGTTAGAAATTTTTCTTATTATGAAATTGAAATCATCCTATGTGTAGTTTCTACCCATTGTTTCTTGTTCTGTAGTTTGGGACCAAACAGAACATGTCTAATTCCCTTCCAAATGCTTTACGACAGCTAGTTGGCACAGTAGATTGGATAGAAGACTAGGTCTGAAGTCAGGGAGACCCGAGTTCAAATGCAGTCTCAGACACTTACTAGCAATGTGACCCTGGATAAGTCTGCTATCTGCCTCAGGTTCCTCAATTGAAAAAAAGAATGGGGATAATAATGACAACTACTTTACAGGGTTGTTGTAAGAGTCATATTTATGGCTTACTCCACCATCTTTCTAGAATACTCAGTAAATGAGTTAATATTTGTAAAATACTTCACGCAGTGATGGACACATGTTGTTGTTCAGTTGTTTCAGTCTTGTCTGGCTCTTTGTGACCCTGTTTTGGATTTTCTTGGCAAAGATACTAGAGTGGTTTTCCATTTCCTTCTCCTGGCATATAGCAGAGGCTTAATAAATGCTTGTTACCTTTTTTCCTTAAAACAACAAACCTCCTTGACTCTAAACTGAACATCCTCCATTCTTTCAATATAGCATGTCGTGGTTTTGAGTCCTTAGAAGAAAGTTTGCTTTTTTCTGGCTGTGTTCCAGCTTATATGTGGGACCCAGAACTGGGTGCAACATTTCACACATACTTTGCCAGGGCAGTGGACAACAGGCCATGTCCTTCCTTGTTTGAAACATTTTGCTATTCTTAATAGTCTAGGTGAGAATAATGTGGCCCTCTCCCTCATTTCACAGATGAGGAACCTAACATTAAGATAGCCTAACGTCAAGCTGGAGTTTTTTGACTGCTGTGTCATCTTGCTTATGAATATTAAACTTGTGGCTGATTGTAAACATGAACTTCTTTATACGTAAACTCTGGTCTAGCCGTATTTACCTCATCTTCTACTTATACACTTGATTTTTTGAACACACATGTTAAATTTCATTTTTATCCTTATTCAATTGTAGTTTGGATATAGACTTTTATTCCATCTTGTCAAGATTTCATTGGATCCTATTTCTGTCAGGGAGTGCTATATGTCTCTGATTATGTTATTAACCAACCAATAAGCATTAAGTTCCAACCACTTGCCAAGCATTTGGACTAAGCATTGGGGAGACAAAGAACAAAATTAAAGTCCCTGTCCTCAAGGAACTTATAATCTATTTAGGAAAACAATGTGTAATATATAATGACATAAATTTTGGGGAAAGTGAAGCACTAGAAACTCAAGGAATCAGGAAAGACCTAATGTGCTTAGCATTGAGGTAGAAATGAAAGGAGTGTGCATTCCTAGCATGGGCTGAAGGTAGCCTGTGCAAAAGTACTGAGATGGCAGATAGAATATCATATGTGTTTGGCTTGGACAGAGTGTACGAAGTGTAGTATTATTTTATAAGTCTAAAAGGATAAGCTTGAATCAGATTGTGAAGGACTTTAAATGCCAAGTAGAAAAGTTTATACCTGAAGTTACTGGGACTCCCAACAACTTGTTGAGTAGAGGAATAACATGGTCAGTACTTTGGCCATAACTTTGGAAGATTTGTAAAGGAGGGACTGGATTGGGAAAATACTTGAGACATGGAGCACCATAAAAAGCATATTTTGATAGTCCAGGCGAAAGGTAATGTGGGTCTGAATTTGGGTGGTGGCTATGAGGGTGGAGAGAAGGAGAAAGATATAAAGATGTTATGGAGGTAGAACTGACAATTGAATACACAGAGCAAAGCAGAGAGAAGAGCTGAAGGATGACCATGGCGTTGAGAATATGAGTGACTAGAAGCCTGGTGATACTTTAAATAGAAATAGTGAAGTTAGGAGGAGAGAATGTTTTGGAGGAAATATTTTTGAGACACCTGTAAAGAGAGGATAATTGTAAACCTTTTGGAGCTGATGTGACCACAGAAAGCATAGAGTAAAGAATAGAGGGTCCAGAACAAAGCTTAGGGGTACACTCATACTTGGCAATAGGAAATGAATGACCATCCAGTAAAGAAGACCTACAAGGATTGACCAGACAGACAGGAGGAGAACCAGAAGAAAGCCCAAATTCCTTTGTAGAAATAACATACAGGATAGACTTTAGAGAAGGGAGTAGGGGCTCCTAGGATGGAGAAGAGAGAAAGGCTCTAAAATAGAAGCTAGGAAGCAGTCAAAGTCAAATCTGGCCCACTGTATAATTTTGCCTAGGGTCAACCCTGATCAAACAGTTTGTGAATTTGAGTCTAAATATGAGAGGCAACATGGTATTGAATGTGGTTTGGAATAGAAAGGTACTTTAAAGATATACTCCTCTGAATGATTTTGTCCTTTAATTTTGGGAAGTTGGCTATTCCAAACAACAAATGTAGCATTCTCTACTTTCCAGGCTAACCAATTTGATTTCCCAAATTGATACCCCATGTAATAATTTCAGCTCTGAATTCTCCCCAAGCAAACCAATGAGTGTTGAGTTTTAATATCTATTATATCAAATGTAATAGATTTATAATATATGAGTTTTATTATATACTATATATAGAGTTTTAATTTGATTATATGAAATCAAATGGTAATTTAATAAAAGACAATTTCCTATAAAAACAAGAAACAGGATAATTTTTTAAAGATTAAGCTTCTCAATAGTGATGACTGAAACCAAACCACTTTCTGGCCTCTTCCAATAGAAGAATAGGTAGGAAAGTATCTAGCCTGCCTTGTTTCAGTTACAAGACTCCATGCTATTGTTATCAGCACTCTGACCTCTCTAGGGAGCAGGATTTTTTGGGTTAATGACCTTAAATTATTTTCGGTCTTGACATCTATATCATCACTGGGGCTCACTGAGATCAGAAATCTACTACCATTACTCAAACGATGGAGTGGGATGGTATCCAGAGACAGGAAGGATGAAATAGTAGTGTCAAATTCCATGAAAGGCAATGGTGAGATCAGTGAAACTTTCCAGAACTGCATTAGTCGCCAGTGTCAGACCTTGGCAGAAGATAAAGAAGGCTCAGGGTCCACAAAATCCCAGAGCAGGATGGAGTATGCCATGTTGTTTTCTTCCTTCTCTTCTGTTCTCCCTCCCAGTATAACCAACAATCCTTTTAAAAACTCCTATCTCAGAACCATTCTTCATTTCACTGTTTTGTCCATATGTGATTTCCTGGGACTAGGCAGGCTGTCTCTGACCTAGAGGCAGTGTGGTAGAGTGGAAAGTGTCTTAGATTAGGACACAGAGGACCGAGATTCGAATGCTGCCTTTGCTATTTAGTGTCTATGTTCTCCACACCTGTGGCTTCACAGCCACATATGGCCCTCTAGGTCCTTGGGTGCAGCCTTCTGACTGAGTCCAAGTTTTACAGTACAAATCTTTTTACTAAGGGGATTTGTTCTGTGAAGTTTGGATTCAGTCAAGGGGCTCAATTTGAGGACCTGAAGGGCCACATGTGGCCTTAAGGTTGCAGGTTCCCCACCCTAGTCTGTGTGATCTTGGGATAAGACACATATAGAGATAATTATAATACCTATATTAATATATCATAACTGCTTTATAAAGTATCAAACCAAATGATATATGTGGTATTTTATCACTAGGGGAGTTCAGGAAAAGCTTTGTGGAAGAAGTAAGCTATTTTATAGGAACATACATTAAGAGCTATAAGCAATATTGGTTCAACCCTGTCATTTTATAGATTAAGGAACTGAGGCTCAGAAAGTCAGTCAGTCAAGTATTTGTCAAGTGCCAACTAGGGACAGGTACTGTGAAAGATGACTGGGATGTGAAGAAAGGCAAAGGACAGTCTGCACCCTTAAGAAGTTTATAGTCGAATGGGTAAGACAACAAATAAGCATATGTGTACAAGCAAGCTATGTACAGGAGAAATAGGAAATAAGGGAGAAGGCAGTAGAATTAAGAGAAAAACTTCAGATAGAAGGTAGGATTTTAGTTGGCACTTGAAGGAAGTCAGAAAAGTCAGGAGGTAGAGATGAGAAGAGAGAACATTCCAGGCATGGGAGATAGCCAGTGAAAATGCCCAGAGTGGAGAGATGCAGTGTTATATCTTAAATAACTGAGAATAGAGGAAGAATTCATAGCAACATGAGGAAAAGGAGGGTATGATTTAATTTAATTTAAATTAAATTTAAAAGTTTTTATTCCAATAGAAATCAAAAGAAGAAAAAAATGGAAGCAGGAAAATGTCTTTGCATCAGACATTTTATATTCAAAATCTATAGACAATTGACACAAATCTATAAGATTAAGAGTTGTTTTCAATTATTACACATATAATTTTTCTAAACATTTTTTTGTCTTACCATTTCAAGTAGTATTTTTAAAACATGTGGGAGCTTTCCTTTGGTCATTATGTAAACCCAGTGATGGTATTTCTGGGTGAAAGAGTATGAATAGTTTAGTAATTTTTCCCATGTAATTCCAAAAGCTTATCCAAAACAGATGGACCAACTGACAATTCAACCAGCAGTATAAGCCTGTTTTCCAACAATCCCTGTGTAACTGACTTTTCCCAACTTTTTACATCTTTGTCAATTTGATGAGTATGAAGCAATACTTCAGAGTTGTATTATTTTTTTCATTTCTCTAGTAATTTGGAACACCTTTTCAAATAGGTTACACTTTCCCATTTTCCCTTTGAAAATTGATTATTCATTAGAAATTGAGAAGATGCTCATCATTTGGGGAATGGTTGAACAAGTTGTGATATATGATTATAATGGAATATTATTGTACTATAAGAAATAATGAGCAGGCAGATTTCACAAAAATCAGGAAAGACTCAGATGAACCAATGCAAAATGAAGTGAGCAGAATCAGGAGAATATTATGTACAGTAACAGCCATATTGCCCAATGATCAGTTCTGAATGACCCAGATATTCTCAGCAATACAGTGATCTAAGACAATTGCAAAGGACTCTATGAAAAATGCTGTTCACATCCAGAGGAAGGACTGATGGAGTCCGAATGCAGATTGAGGCATACTATTTTTTCACTCTATTTTTTTCTCTTTTTCATGTTTTTCCCCCCTTTGGTTCTGTTTCTTCTTTCACAACATGACTAAAAGGGAAATATGTTTTGCATGATTGCACATATATAACCAATATCAAACTGCTTACTGATTCAGGAAAAGGGGAAGATGAGAGAGGGAAGAAGAAAATTTAGAGTTCAATTTTTTAAATGAATATTAAAAATTGTCTTTACATGTACTTGGGAAAAATAAAATATTATTTAAAATTTAGAAAAGAAAATTAATTTTTCATCTCTTTTGACTACTTGTTTATTGGGAAATGGCTCTTAATCTTATAGAATTGTCATTTCCTTAGAGATTTTGAATGTCAGATGTTTGGTGAAAAGGTATTTTCTCCAGTCTATCTTTTTTTGTTCTTATTCTGGCTACATTAATTTATAATCATATTAAAATACACGAATGTAACGGAATATAATTGCACAGTAAGGAATAATTATGAATATGAAGAATGCAGAGAATATGGGAACACTTGTATGAAAGAGTGTGGAACAAATAATACAGGAACCAAAGAATAATGTAAACTATGCAATGATGCAGTGACTTAAATGGCAACAGTAACAGGCAGTAAAACCAGTCAGACATGCTGGACAATGTGGCTTCCAAATTTCCCAAGTTAAAATACACATCCGTCCTTTTTGTTAGAAAAGAGTAAAATATGAAAGTGGAAAATGACATGTATCAGTCAAAATCACCGTATTGGCTGAATTTGCTTAATTATTATTTCAAGGGAATGTTCTATTAGGGGAGTATTGTTATTGGTAAATGGTAGCTGTGTCCAAACAAAATCTGTCAATAAAAATAATAATTTAAAAAATATTCAGTCAAAGGTAGATTCCTGGGATATTCCATTAGAGGCCTCTCTCTAGGTGGACATTGATCAATTAGCCATCACTTCTTGGGTCCAGTTATTTAGGTATGACTAGCTATGTGACCACAGGCAAACCAATTCACCTGTGGAGGATTTGGTTCCCTCATCTGTGACATTGAGATAATAGTACTTCATGATTTCTGCCTTATCCAACTCAGAAGTCAGCTGTGAGGAAAATACTTAGCAAAAAGCCAAAAGATTTTATTTTGATCTTTTCTCATCAATTCTACAGCTATCTTGTCCAAAAGGTTAGTACGAGAAAATTTATCAAATGCCTTGCTGAACTGCAGATATGTTGTGTTTATGGCCAATGTCTTATATCTTGAAGGAGTTTAATAACTATTTATTGTTTAAGGATTGATTCTCTTATTTAATAGTCAACCATAAGCAATAATAAAGATAATAAGTTCATATAGTTCTAAATTTTACAAAGCACATTCTTATCAGTTTTATGTTGCATCAGAATTTTAATCTTAGCACAGGAAAATTCCAGGGCCGTTGGGACACTTCCCCAAAGCAAAAAGCATTTGATTTCTTTAGGCATGATACCAGACAAAATATTTTCCACATTCGTCACCTGTCAGCTGGACTACTGTGTTGTCTGCTAATTTGTGTCTCCCTTTTCCAAAGTATCTTCTACATGCTTGCCACAATTAGCATCAGAGATGTGCAGGCCCATGGCAGCTGGTTGGCTCAGTGAAGAGGGCTCCGGGTGAGGAGTCAGAAAGACTTGAACTCAAATCCAGCCTCAGACACTTAATGGTTCTGTAACTCTGGATAAACACTTCACTTTACTGTCACAATTTCTACACTGGTAAAGTGGGGGTAATAATAGCACCTACCTCCCAGGATTGTTGTATCAAATGACATAATATTCGTAAAATGCTTAGCACAGCACGTGGCACATAGTAATAAATGCGTAATAAAAGCTCATTCTCTTCTTCATAGAAACACAACAATAAAAAAGAAAATATTGAATTTCCTCAGGCCTCTCTAGCCCAGCTTTATTAGACCAAATGATGGAGGGACAACGTGGGCTATTGGCCTAATCCAGGTGCCCAGTGTGCCAAGACTGCTCAAGATCCCTCAGGACGGCATGCTCCCCAGGCCCTCCCCTCTCAGCAGCCTATGCCCTAGACCTCAGAGCAAAACTTGACCAAACCTGTTTCTTCCTGCATGAAGGCCCTGCTGTGGCTTTTGCCAATCTGATCAACTAATATGTGCTAGTGTGTCCCACTTCCCAGATAACTTTAACCTTTTTACTGAGGTGTTCTAGGGATAACAATGCCTTATTTTCAAGAATAAGACAGGTTTCACAGCAACCTTTAAACTGTCTACTTAGGGCTTATTATCTGAGTGGGCTCTATCCTCTAGCAGGCCCCATGGAGGGTCATTGATAAACCATTTCTACTGCACCATCTATTTCACTTCAGGTAAGCAAACAGGTGAAAAAACAAATGCCAACTTAGTCTTGCCTTCCATAGCCCACAAAGATTGGGGCTGTTTCTTTGCTTCTCCCCTGTTCCCTCCACCCCTACCCCTTGTCTCCACCCCAACTTCTACACTCTATACAGCTAACTTTTCCCTAGTGTAAGCTTTCGCAGTCATAGATCTGGTTAGACAAGGCTCAGACACCTCTTTGCTGACAAAGTCTAAAAAGAAATCTGCCAACAATAGGAGAGCCAGCTTTGAACTCTGTGCTCTATTATTAAGTTCTTTGAAAACTCCTCTCACATCTGGAGAATGTGACCTATTGATTGCAGTCTGTTTTTGTCAGTGAATGGGCCACAGGCATTGTTGCCAGTTAATTAATTATGCTGCAAGGCTTTAAGGATATTAACCAGGGCCTGGTATTTCTCAGATCCTTACTGGTTCATAGGATTCTAATATCTTAAATTTAGAGCCAAAAGAGACTTTAAAGGTCAAGTCCAACGCTTTCATTTTACACAAATGGGAACTGAGATCCAAAGTAGTTAAATTCTTGGCCCAGGGTTCAACAGGTAATAACTGAGGCCTTGGGCTCAGACTCATGTGGTCTGAGTCTGTGTCAACATTCTTTCTACATTGTCCTGTTTTTGATCCATTTGTTGGATATAAAACATAGCAGGATGAAAACTCTGAATTTCTTTAAGCACAAAGGATTGTTCACAGCTTCTAAATAATCTAGCATGATAATTTCAGATAATTAACATAAGCATACCAAATTGCTGGATCCCAGTAAGCTAAGATTTTTTCCATGATTCCTCAACACCGGAACCCCTTCCTCATTGCTGACCAATTCCAGAGTACTGTAGGTTGCAGAGTGAATCAGTATATTTAAAGTTAAAAAGTTATTTGATGTAATTCTAGTTTCACATTACACAACTATGCCAAAGGGGTTAATCTCTTTCCTAACCCAGGTGATGAAAGGTTTACTGAGTGGTGGTGGTTGTGGAAAAGAGAACAGCTTAGAAAACAAAGGCTAGATTAGCCAGAGGTAAGTAGAAAACTCGTTTGATCTTTTGCCTCTCTATCTTTAAAAGCTCATGGAAACTGACCCATCTGGTTACAGGTGCTGACCAGCCAAAATTGTGGGATTTATAAAAGTTAATCTTATTTGAGATTGCCTATGGCAAGAGCAACAACTACATGATGTCTGCTGTGTCCTACATAAATAGCTTTATTGTTCAACATATGAAATCAGCATCAGTAAATCTGACAAATAAGATTCCTGTATTCAGGTAAGTTTCAATTGAAACTCATTATAGCCAGTGGCTGATTTGTTGTTCAGTCGTATTCTACTCTTTGTGACCCAATTTGGGGTTTTCTTGACAGATATCAGAGTGGTCTACTATTTCCTTGTCCACTTCATTTTACAGATGAGGAAACAGAGGCAAACAAGGTTAAGTGACTTGCCTAGGGATCACAGGGCTAGTAAGTGACTGAGACTGGAGTTGAACTGAGGAAGATGAGTTTCCTGACTGTAGACCTGGCACTGTCTCCACTGTGCTACTGAGACGCCCTGGTAGTTGATTGATCAGGATCCTGACATTTACTAATGGGTGATGTCGTTTTAAGGGAGGAGGAGAGAGGAAGAATATAGAAAATTAATGAATCAACCAGCTACTCATTTGTTTTTCTATACTTTTCCTCCTCCCTGCCCTTACAACTATATTATCCATTAGTGGATTTCAGTCTCCCAGACCTCAAAACAGCCACTTCTAATGAAGAAATAGAGTTTCTGGATCATCTACATTTGTTTGCTTTCTGAATTAATTTGCTCTTGTGGTTGATAACAGAGACAATGTCTCCATCTTCCTTGTTCATTATCATCAGTCCTTGGGCCCCACTCCTTGATTTCTTGCTTAGGAAAGCAAGCTACTCACCAGGAGGAGGCAGTGTGGACAAGCAAAAGGAATCCTGGACTTTGTGTCAGAAGAGACCTGGGCTTGAATATTAGCCCTTCGCCCTCGTTATGTGACTGTAGGTAAGTCACTTAACAATAATATCTATAGTATTAACCTCCCAGGGTTGTGGTCAGGCTCAAATGAGCACAAAGAGCTTTCTAATGTCTCCCTCCAAGTTTCCTCTCTTCCACAACCATCTTGTATTCATTTAAAATATATATTAAGTAGGCATTATTATATTATATTATTATTATATTATATGTGTAGAAGTCATCTGCACTATTTGAATGCAGGCCCCTTGAGGACAAGACACTTTTATCTTTGTGATCACATAAAATCAATGTTAGTCAAAAGAGAGATTATTTGTGAAGCACTTAGTCTGGCACATAGTAGGCATTTAATAAATGCTCATTTCCTTCTCTTCCCTCTTTGTTTCCCCAGTGTGTAGCACAATCCCTGGCACATAAGGAGTTTAATAAGTACTTGTTGACTAACAGTTAAATCACTACAAAAAACATCAGTTCTTACTATTATTATTGTAACAGCCTCTCAGCACAAAGGCAATAAGTACCATTAGGTGTCTGCAAGAGTGGCCATTGATATAGAACAGCCTAGTGCTGGGTAATCGATGGATTTCTATAGAGCTACACCTTCATAAAATACCAAGGATTGAAAGACATTTCAAATGTCATTTATATTCAGAGTTGAATGGAGGCAAGGGAAATGTCACCACTACAGTGGTATTTCTGTATCAGGAAGAGGAAAAGACAGCCTAGGGGGCCAGTGAGCAGGAAATCTCACTGATGAAGATTATTTGAATAAGCATTTAGAAGATTGCTTTCTGCTTACCCAGTCTCCTTACCTTGCATGCAAAATGAAACACCCAATTTAACGGCTGTCTGAGCCTAGAGAAGGCTCTCTTTGAGTCCTATTCTCTACTAGTGTCTTTGAAATCTATTTCTCTCTCATGAGGATAACTCAACTACATTCTGATTTCTTCAGGGAGTTCCTAATGGAAAATCATTTTCATATTTAGGTGACCAGCTGCCTCCTCACCATTGCAAATAAACATGTCAGGAGTAAGGTCCAGGGTAGAAGCGTGGCATATTTAACGAGTCAGTGGCTCCATGATCTCAGCCGTGTGAGATTTCTCTTCTCAAGTACAGAATGCATTCCGTCCATACCATTTCAGGCTCTTCCCCCTTTCTGTGAATCCTCCAGGGAGGATCTAAGCAACTCTCTGATTCTTTTAATATTTCATGGTGCAGCACTGGGACAGGCTCATCTTACACATTCGCAACATGACCAGCCTCTTACTTTTCCAGGCATAAATGTTCTTAATGATGTTTTTATTACATATATATATATATATACATACACAAATACATATATTTTTATATACATATATATTTTATTACATATATATATATGTGGCAGGGATAGAGAGGGGAAAGGAGGGAGTAAGCATCTGTTAGGCCCCTACTATGTGCTAGACACTGTGCTAAGTACTTTACGTTTGATCATCACAACAACCCTGTGAGTTAGTGCTATTGTTATGTCCATTTTTCAGTTGAGGAAACTGAGTCAGATAACAGGTTAAGTGTCTTGCCCATGGTGACACAACTAGTGTCTCAGGCTGGATTTATACTCATGTCTTCCTTACTCTAGGCTCAGCACTATATCCACCGTGGATATCTATAAAACTGGCAGTGATTGCTTGCAAAAGTCATTGTTGGCAATAGTAGTTATGTAACACTTTAAGTTTTGCAAACTGCTTTCCATATAGGTATTGTTTCATTCTTTAGATTTGTTCTCCTAGTACCTAACATGATGCCTGGTTAGGATCAAATGAGATGACATATGTAAAATGCTTTGCAAAACTTAAAGCACTATATGATTTCGATTTACTGAGACTGATTAATTCTCATAACAATCCTATGAAGTAAGTGCTGTATATGTCATTATTCCCATTTTATAAATGAGAAAACTGAGGCTCAAATAGACTAAATAAGTTACCCTGTGTTCTGCAGCTAGTAAGCATCTTAGGATGAATTTAAACCCAATTTTCATGATGCAAAGCATAGCCCTTTATTTCTTTTGCCATGCTACCTTTTTGTTATATTTTGGAATCTACTTAATTACAACATGTGCCTTTCCATTGCTCTTTGGGTCTTCTGTCATTTTGATTCCCCTGAGATTGTTATGTTCCATGATTCACAACCATACGGTATCATAGGGAAAACACCGATATTAAAAAAAGGGCTTTTGTATCAGTGAACAACTTCACATCATTGAAAGTGTTAATCAATTTCCCAAGTGCTATTTAGCCTCTTCTTGTCTGTGTTTTCTTGTTAAATTCTGGGCCCAGCTAATTATCCAAGTGTAGTGTCAGATATTTGTGTGTATAGATTGATTCAATGGGCTGTCCACCAAACTGCATGCTGTAATCTGGACAATATGTATTTTTCACTTGTTTTCCTTTTCTGAAGGCTAGCCTGATCTCTTGTCATCCAAGAAGAATATCTGGAGAACTTCATTCTTGGAATTCCATTTGGACTCTATCTAGGACACTCTGTAACAATGACTAACATGTTAAATGAACACATCTCCTTGCTCAAACTGATTATGACGTCATTGAACAGTCAGATAATAAACATTTATTAAATATCTATTATGTGCTAAGTACTGGGGAGAAAAAGCAAGGCAAAAGTCAATCCCTACCCTCAAGGAGCTTACAATCTAAGGGAGGAGACAACACACAAACAGATACATACAAGCATTGTTAATACCTGCTTGAACTCAGAATGTGGTCTTTCCTAGTCCAAATTAGTTTAAAGGCATGGTTGGCAACAAGCAGATTTTCCAGGGACTAAATATGTGAGTGATAACAGCATTCCCTTCATTGGAAGAGAGGTGTTACGTTGCTGAGAGCAGAAGGAGATCTGAATCCTTATGTGGAGAGCCTTCTGGGCTTATTGCCCTCTAGAGCTATTTATGACTTGTTAGATCTTGTGTTATCCTGATTGTATTTCCACAATACTTGAATTGTTTCTTTCTAGCTGCTTGCAATATTTTCTCCTTGACCAGGGAACTCTGGAATTTGGCCACAATGTTTCTAGGAGTTTATCTTTTTGGATCTCTTTCAGGAGGTGATTGGTGGATTCTTTCAATATTGATTTTGCCCTCTGGTTCTAGAATCTCAGGGCAGTTTTCCTTGATAATTTCGTGAAAGATGATGTCTAGGCTCTTTTTTTGATCAAGGCTTGCAGGTAGTCCCATAATTTTTAAATTGTCTCTCCTGGATCTATTTTCCAGGTCAGTTGTTTTTCCAATAAGACATTTCACGTTATCTTCCATTTTTTCATTCTTTTGGTTTTGTTTTGTTATTTCTTGGTTTCTCATAAAATCATTAGCCTCCATCTCTTCCATTCTAATTTTGAAAGAACTGTTTTCTTCAGTGAGCTTTTGGACCTCCTTTTCCATTTGGCTAATTCTGCTTTTTAAAGCATCCTTCTCCTCATTGGCTTTTTGCCAATTGAGTTAGCCTATTTTTCAAGGTGTTATTTTCTTCAGCATTTTTTGGGGTCTCCTTTAGCAAGGTGTTGACCTGTTTCTCATGCTTTTCTGTCATCTCTCTCATTTCTCTTCCCAGTTTTTCCTCCACCTCTCTAACTTGATTTTCAAAATCCTTTTTGAGCTCTTCCATGGCCTGAGCCCATTGAATATTTATTTTGGGTATTTGGGATAGAGAAGCCTTGACTTTGATGTCTTTCCCTGATGGTAAGCATTGTTCTTCCTCATCTGAAAGGATGGGAGGAGATATCTGTTCACCAAGAAAGTAGCCTTCTATAATCTTACTTTTTTCCCCTTTTTTGGGCATTTTCCCAACCAGTTACTTGACTTTTGGGTCCTTTGTCAAGAGTAGGATATACTCTGGGAATCTGTGAGATCTCAGTTCCTCCAAGGTGGCATGATCAAGCGTGTACTGGTCTGGATGCAGAGAGTTATTTTTGTGCCCAGAATCTTAGCATTTACTCTCCACAGTCACTTGGTCTCCAGTTCCTCCAAGCTAGCACTTGGGGCTGATTTTCAGATAAGCTGGATGGGCAGGGCTGCCATTCAGACAAAGACCAGCTCGGCCAGGGCCTCCACCTAGGGCTGAGGTAAGACTCAGATCTTCAGTGCCTCTGGGGGTTTTTATGCTCCACCAATGAAGCGGCTGGTATGCATCCTCTATGTCTGCTGCCTGCTGCCGGAGCTATGGGAAGGCCCTTCTCCCTTCCTGGCCAGCTGATAAAACCCTGTCACTGACCTTTGGCGCCTCTGGTTTGAGGGATCTGAGGACTTGCTTCTGCGACTGGAGATTCCGCCTCCAAGCTGTAGTCCTCCCAGAGTCTCATTGTGCTGCGCCACATGGCTAAGTCTGGGCTGGGCTCCATGCTCCACTCTGCGTCTGGGGCAACTGGCGTTTCCTGTGAGCTGGAAATCTCCTCCACTCTGTTGTTCTCCACTTCTGCTGCTCCAGACTTTGTTGAGAGTCCTTCTCTACAGGTATTTTGTGGGCTGTGTGGGGAGAGCCTGTGTAAGCGTGACTTTCTAATCCACCATCTTGGCTGTGCCCCCCCTGCTATTTGTGACTTGTGAAAGGGGTAATTTTTCTTAAGGTTGCCTGTGTCATCCTCTTCTAGGCCTCTTTGGTTTGAGAGTGAGAGAGAAAGACCTGGTTTTAATCTTTGCTGCGATAAGAGGGTTTACTTTGCTGACAGTTGATTGGACAAAATAGAATTCCTTCCAGTTTGAAGAGTTAGAAGAGAAATGACTGTAGATTGTTTTCCAAAGAGAACTGCAATATCAAGTCCTGATGTCCAGAGTCAGGAGTTACCCTGGGCACATGGGTTTGCATGCTCATCAGCTTCCCTGACAGATTTCTCTTCTGCATTCACTGTATGCATTGGAAAAGAGAGGTAGCTTCTATTTAATTATTCCTGCTCTTGCTTGAACAAATGTTATTATTCTGATTTGCTTTGTAGTGATTAAAGATGATTTTTTTCTGCTTTTGCTTTCTAAAAATCAAATTGATTTTTTTTCTGCTTTTGCCTTTGTTTAATAAATGTTTTATGTTTAAGAGTTAATGGTGTCATGGTGACTGATTTTATGTAACTGGCAAGCACACTGGTAGGGGTTCAGAAACTATAGTAGTGAGTAGTAGGAGTGTAATCCACCATACCAAGGTTATTTCTAGCACCTTGAGAGAGAGTATAAGTAGTCGTTTAGAGGCCAAGACTGACCTTAACTCTGGGGAAAAAGTCATAGATCTGCTGGTATGAGAGCAGCTTGGAGGTGAGACAGACAGAAGGAAAGGAAAGTACAGGTGCCATGTCAGATGGCACACTCTCAGGCTACACCATGCAAATGGGCCAGTGCCATGACTGGGCTACACATTAGAAAAGTTAAACAACAACACAGAGCAGCAATGCTAAGGGCCAGATGAGCACTCCAGACGTGAAGTGCTAAGGGAGGTCATTGAAGGTCTGGGGCTATTGTGGGAGGCTTCACAGAGGAGGTGGGACTTGGGCAGGGTAACAACAGAAGGGTAAAATGTCAATGAGCAAACATGGAGTGGGAACATATGTCAGACCTGGGGAATACCATTAGCAAAGGCAGCAAAGTAAGGAGCATCACCAGTAATGACAGGTGCATTGAATGAATCACAGGGCTTAGGTTTTCATGTATCAGAAGATCCCCTGGGCCAATCCTTTAGGCAGGTAAATTATTATTATTATCCCTATTTTATAGATAAGGCAATTGAGGTTAAGGGAGAGGCTAAATGAGGTGCCAGTCGAGGCCCAGAGATCCTGACAAAGTTAAATGAGGTAATGCACGTTAACCAAAAGGTAATTGTATGACTGTCCTTCAAGTGGAACAAACATTTTGTTCCTAGGGTCTGTCTTCATTGCCTGAAATATACTGGCAGTATTTGTTTGTCTCTTCTTAAAATCCTCTTCTTTCCGCTCAGGTGCTACCTTTTCTGGGAAGGCTTTCCCGACCCTCTCCTCCCCTTCCTCTCCCTCCCCATCTATAAAAGGGTTGTCCCTGAATTTTCTGGAGCAGTTCTATCTGATTTCATACTTTACTTTACTCCTTACCTTAGGCATATCTGTATAAATGATATATTGCAACCCTTTCGTTCAGTCGTGTCCAACTCTTTGTGACCCTATTTGGCAAAGATATTGGATTGGTTTGCCAACTCATTTTTACAGATGAGGAAACTGAGGCATAGATAAGTGACTTGATAAGGGTCACATAAGTGGAGAATGTCTGAAGCCAGATTTGACCTTTTGAAGGACGGTCTTTCTGACTTTAGTCAGAGCACTGTATCCACTGTGCCATCTATCTGCCTCATTCCAAGCTCCATAAAGTATGTTATTTGAAACAAGAACTCTATCTTTAAAAATAAAATGAAACAAAATTTCATATCCTCAGTGGCTGTCACGATATCTTCTTGCACAGAGTAGGGGTTTTAATAGATGTTTATTGGATTGAACTGAACTGAGACAATGAACTTTGCTGCATCTAGCTCTAGCCCCACCTTGGAAAGTCCCTCAAGCCCAGCTTCAAGGGAAATAGAATTCCCTAGTAGAAAGATCTTTTATTCCTCCAACTTTATGTAGTACTTGGTACTTCACATGCTCTCATTATAGTCCAGTCAAAGTCATTTTTTTCCCTTGGAATGGGGAGAAGGACCACATCTGTAATTTCAATGCTGTAGAAAATTTCCAATGAGGAAACCCAGTCCACCATTGCAAATTAGCACCTGCTCTCCAGCTTTCATAGCTGTATCAGTGATGGGACTTGAATCCAGATTTTCCTGATTCAGAGAGCTAGTTTTATTCATGACACCCTGCTGTCTATAATTATTATATTTTATAGCCTTCCATAATGGTGTATGTGACCTGTCCCTTACTGCTAGATTACAAGCTACACCAAGAAAGCAAATCTTCTTCTCCCTAGCACAGTGCTTTGCACATAGAAGACAACTGATAAATAGTTTGTCAAATGATTATGACTTGTCTTCAGAAACCCTGAATGGAATCTTCATAGAAATATAATTGGTTTCCCTCCCTATTTCAAGTCAAGTCAATAGGCATTGATTGAGCCTAATAAGATGAAGTTCATTATAAGTAAATGTGAATTCTTACACTTAAGTTCAAAATAAAATTTAAAAAATATAGAATGGGAGATTATGGTTAGATGACAATTTATCAGAAAGGGGTTTTTATGTACTGCATGTTCAATATAAGTCAACAGAGGGAAGTGGCAGACAAAAAAGTTAATAAGATACTAGACAGTCTTGAAAAGCACGGCTTCCACAAATTAGGAGGTGATGATCCAAATGTACTCTCGCCGCAGACCACATCAGGTATATTGTGCTCAGCTTTGAGCATTGGTTTAGGAAGAACATTCAGAATCTAGAGAATGTAAAGAGGAAGGCAACTGGAATGGTGAAGAATCTTGAGTTAGTTCAATGTGAAAATTGGTTTAAAGAAGGCAGTGAAGCTGAAAAAGAAAAGAAAAAGAAGAAAGAGAAAAGAGAAGACTTATGAGAAACCTAATAGATATTATCAAGTATTTGAAGGACTGGTGTTCAAGGTGCAGCTGGGTGGTGCAGTGCATAGAGCATTGGGCTTGGATTCAGAAAGATGGGAGTTCAAGTGTGGCCTCAAACATTTAATAGCTGTGTGACTCTAGGCAAGTTACTTAACTGCATTTGCCTCAGTTTCCTCAATTGTAAAATGAGCTTGAGAAAGAAATGGCAAACCATTCCAGTATTTGCGCCAAGAAAACTCCAAATACAGTCACAACATGTCAGACATGGCTGGAAAATGACTGAACAATACCAACAGCACGTGTTAGAGGGATTACACATGTTCTGTTCTACCTCAGGAGGTATAACCAGGAGCAATAGGTAGAAGTTTACTCAGTGCTGCTCCAGAGCTCATGTATTTCTTACTGAGGCACTACTAATTCATCTACCCTCTCCACTCTCTGAGATCCCATTGTCAGCAAGACCCTCTCCTGGCTTCCTTTTCTCTCCTTGGGGTATAGATTGGCTTCTCTGGAGATGGGGTTTTCCCCTTTTCTGGGATAAGTACACCAGTAGTTAGACTGCCTTCTGGCCCTACCCAAATATTTCCTCTGCTACTGCAATATGCTTTGTCCTTCTTGAAAGAATTTCCAGTTATCACTCTAACTCACATTCTAAATGTGTTCCTATAAGCCTGTGTCCTTCCCTGAAGATAGTCTGATCTCACAATTATAGGAAATCAAAGCAAGATAATCAGGTTTTTTTCCTCATTCAACTTCTGTCCTTTTATGTGCATCCTGCTGCCACCATGCTAATTCAGAAAACCAGCAAAAGTTCCTTCTTACTTGTTCATTAGGGTAGTTATATCATTGAGGTGGCTTAATATGTAGGATCATCTCTGATAAATTATGGGCTCTTAGCACCAACCAAAAGGAAATAGTCAGCAAAGATCAAGCACGACCTAATAACAGAAATATCATTTATTCATTCATTCATCAATTCATTTGTTTTGTTATTCATTCATTCTTTTATTTATTCATGTGTACATGTGTTCATTCATTTTACAGAGCAGGAGTTCTTAACCTTTTGAAAAACAGACATTTGCAGTCTGTTCAGACTTATGTAATTCCTTCCAAGAATAATTCTTTCAAGTGTATAAAATAAAATACATAGATTACCAAGGAAACCAATTATATTAAAAACAGTTATCAAGACAATAAAAACAAAGCAAAACAAGTTAATAAACTCCCATGTTAAAAATGTCTGTAATAAAGACTCTCTAATTCATTGTTTCCTCATGATGAACAGATTCTTTTTTTGGCTGAACTGACTGTGTGGAAAAGGAAGCTGACCTGATGTGACTGAGCAGCTTAGCCCCAGAGAGTTTATTCACCTCAAATTTTGGGCCGTTATCTAATTAGTCTCATTCCAAGCTCTGCAAACCCCACCCACTTAGGGAGGTAAGGAAGCAGGAGAAATGACTATCCTAGTTTCTAGATGGAAAAACGTCGATAATTGATTGTTTGGGAACTCCATGCACTCCATTTGTTGATCATTAGCATGTGATACCCCATGTATCCTGACTCAAACCCCACTCTTGCAAGAGGCCTTCCTTGCACCCCCTTCTAAGATTACCTTCCATTTATACCCTAATATATCCTGCACCTGAGACTGATCTCTCCAAGACTACCAGTGATCTCTTAATTGCTTTCAGTCCTCCCTCATTCTTGATCTTTCTGCTACATTTGATGCTATTGACCATCCTCTCCTCCTGGATACTTTCTCCTCTCTAGTTTTCATGATACTGCTCTCTCTCAAGTTTCTCACTACCTATCTGACCACTCTTTCTCCATCTTCTTTGTTGATTCATCATTCACAACATGCCCCCTAATAGCTGGTGTTCTTAAAGGCTCTGTCCTGGACCCTTTTCTGTTATCTCTCTATGTATTCTCTCTGCTGTTGACCTTAACAGCTTTCATTTATTTAATTATAATCTCTAGGCGGATAACTCATAGGTGAGTATACTCAACCCTGGTATTACCCTTGAGCGTCATCAGCTGTCAATTAGACATTTCCAAACAGGCTGTCTTGGTAACATCTCAAACTCAACAAATTCAAGACAGAACTCATTACCTTATACCACAAACCTACTCCTCTTTTAAACTTCTCTATTTCTGTTAAAGTTATCATCATTCTTCCAGTTTCTCAGGTTCATAATCTCATTTTTCTGGGCTCCTCTTTCTCCCCCATCTTATATGTCCAATCAGTTATTGAATGTTGCCTCTAAAATATGTGTTACATACGACCCTTTCCTTCTACTTAGACATATATCCCCTTCGTTTAGCTCAGGGGTGGGGAACCTGCAGTTGTGAGGCCACATGTGGTCCTCTTGGTCCTCAAGTGAGGTCCTTTGACTGAATCCAAACTTCACAAACAAATCCTCTTAATAAAAGATTGGATTCAGTTGAAGGGCCTCATTTGAGGACCTAGAGGGCCTTGAGGCAGCAGCTTCTTTCCTCCTCCCCCCCTTTTAGCCCCTCATAACCTCTTTACCTAGACTTTTTACAATGACCTCCTAATTGATGTTTCTGCCTGAAGTCTTCCTTTAATCTGACCTCCACTGAAATGCCAAGTATTTTCTTAGGTATAGATCTGGTGATTTCACTCCCCTGCTCAAGAAACTCCAATGCCTCTCTCTATTGCTTCTAGGTTAAAATAACTGTTTGGATTTTAAAGCCTTTCACAACTTGTCCTCCTAGCCTATTTTCTATTCTTATATATTACTTTTCTTCCTGCACCATACAATTAAGCCAAATTTCCTTCTCTGTGTTCCTTACACATCTCTCTGCCTTTGCCCTGGTTGTCCTCTGTGCCTGGAATGGTCTCTCACCTCATCTCAGCCTCATCCCTCTCTTGTAGACACAACTTAAGCACCAGTTGTATGCAAATCCTGTCTTCATACCCTCAATGGCTAGCACCCTCTCTCTTCAACTACTTAGTGTTTTCTAATTTGTTCTGTATTTATTCTCTATATATTTATATAGATACATGCTGCAACCTTGGATAGAATGTCAGTTCCTTAAATGTAGGGATTGTTTCATTCATTATTTGTATCCCCAGTGTGTGGCATAGTATCTGGTACAGAATAGGCCCATAATGCTTAATTAAAACATGTAGTACTGGTTGTTCAATTGATTGATGTTGTACTAGAGATACATCTTAAGAAAACTTTACTAATACATCATAAAAGGCTCTGTCTTTAATAGATGCATGCACATTTTTCTGAGCTTAGTCAACTTTCATATACATGGTAAACCAAGCAGTCAATCATCAGGGAGTAAAAATAGGAACTTTAACATATGCTTCATATAACTAGAGGAGTGATAAAAAAATAATTTGAACAAAAGCAATTGATTCAAAGAAGATTCTTAGATCTCATGTCAAGAGGTTTACTGCCTGATATCTAGCAATGACAGTGTGTGTTCTAATGAAGAGCACTACGTTTTTAGTTATTCCCTAGACCTTCTTTAAACCGAAACAGATCCTGGATATCCTGTCCTCTTTGATGTCATATGTTTACTTTTCTAAGTCCTTCTAACATAATTCCATCCAATTGCAATTTAGTCATAACTCCTTAATTACATTAGGAAAGCTGGTTTATGCACTTAGTTTTTCCTCTCTACAAGCAATAGCAAGGTAACTAATTAGGCTGATACTTGTTAAAGATTATAATGTAGGTGGTCTACATAGATGGGCATAGAAGTGCCCCTGAGGGAAAGGAGAAGGAAAGGACCAATGATACCCCTCAACTCAGCATGTGATGACACATAAGCCACTCACTACGTATTTTTGTTCTTCATTCCTTTCAGTTGTATCTGACTCTGTAACCCCTTTTTGGGGATTTTCTTGGCAAAGATGCTGGAGTGGTTTTCCATTTCCTTTTCCAGATTATTTTTCAGATGAGGAAACTGGGGCAAACAGGGTTAAGTGACTTGCCCAGAGTCACACAGTTAGTGTCTGAGACCAGATTTGAATTTAGGAAGATTAGTCTTCCTGACTTCAGGCCCAGTACTCTGCCACCTAGCTCCTCTAAGTATACCAATTGTGTTCTATTAAAAGTTTTAATATAGAGTGAGAAAGATTTAGTGGCTAAAGGTCTAACCTATGAGTCAGTAAGCCCAGGTTCAAGTTGGGTCTCTGATATATGCATACTAGAGCCATGATCTTGTGGCTCTGTGCAACTCTCTAAGATATTTAATTACAGATGAGTCGCTGATGCACATCAAAGGAGGGAGTTCCCTACAATAGATAAAATCAACAGGTCTAGATAAATAAATAAAAATTAGAAGAGGATGAAATAAAGTAGCACATTAGAAAAGCAAAGAATCTCATTTTGGGAGGGAACTTTAAGTTCACCTGGTCCTACTTCCTCCTATCTCAGGGAGAAATGCACTCTACAACATTGGTAAAAGTGTTCATATGAATGCTTGGGATCACCTTAAGCAGTACAGCAGACACTGGAATTCTTGAGAATATAATCTGAGGTCCTGTAAAAAGAGAAGTCCCTTGGATACTGTACTCTACCCTACAACAAATATCTAATAAAGATAAAATAAAGATAGAAGGGTAATAGGACAGTATTATATCTTGTATTGTAGTTATCGTGTTTGTCCTTTGTTCTCACAGAAGACCATGACATCAAGATGATGACATGACTTGCAGTTGACTTTGATTTGAGTGAGTGAGGGCTGTGCAAGGTCACCAACCTCACTTTCTCCTCCAGAGCCATCTGGTTCCAGTGGCCTTACATTCATCAAGACGAGTGGAGAGAGCCCAGGATGCAATGTGAGACCTTGGCCATTTTAGGGTAAGGTCTTATCAGATTCTCACTTTGAATGAGATATATTCATTCAATGAATGGGCCTCTTAAAGTTGGTTGGTTGTTCTTCATTCTGGAAGACGACCAAAATGACATCACCATGATAAAGTGAAGTTTCAGTGTGTCCAACTGTGGTGATCAGACCAATGCAAGCTTGGAATGCTCTACCACAGGTTGGGCACAGATAGTCCGCATGAACATTTGGGGTGCATACTCCAAATTTGTGCATCCCATGTTTCCTTTGTGCTGTTTCAATTTTGCTTTGCTAATAGAGAACAACACCATTTCTGATATGGGCATGTCATGCTGAGTGGTCCTGTGCCAGTGTCTCTCATGTCACACGGTGAAATCCAAAGTTTTTGAGAAAGACCTTGAGAATGTCCTTGTAATGCTTTTTCTGACCACCATGGGATCACCTGTCCCATGTGACTTCTCCATAAAACAGTCTTTTTGGCAAACATACATTTTCCTTTCTAACAACATGACCAGAGCATAGGAGGTGCGCTCTCTGAAGCATGGTTTGAATGCTTGGCAGTTTAGTTCAAGTAAGGACCTCAGTGTCTGGTACCTTATCCTGCTAGGTGATCTTCAGAATCTTCCTAATGGAAGCAATTCAGTTCAAATGGAAACAATTCAGTTTCCTGGCATGGCGCTGGTAGACTATTCATGTTTCACAGGCATATGACAATGAGGTCAGCACAATGGCTCTGTAGACCTTCAGTTTAGTAGTTAGTCTAATACCTCTTCTCTCCCATACTTTTCTTCTGAGTCCCCTAAACACTGAGCCAGATGCAAAGGAAGGGATGGTCTCCCTTTATTTTAGACTTGATTTGTCTTATCCCTTAATTAGCATGGCCCCTACATTCAAGGAACTCTGAATCTAAAAAGGAAGATAAGACAATAAACAATTTCTATTTCCCATGCTCCCACAAATATCACATCAACTGTACAAGTGCCCTGAGAAACCAGGGAGAATAGCAAGCTTTGCTGGTAGTTTAGAGGATGGCTGCTTTAAATTAGAGTAAACCTTTCTGGATAAGCTATGTCTTGGGTTGAAAATTTTAAAAAGGGAGGAGGGAAGGTGGAATAGAGGCAGTTGCAGATAGGAATTAATGTTGTTATTGTTGTAATGGGGACACATCAGGGTCTTTAATGAAGTTTTTCAGGGGATACTCTGGGGGCACATAACAGACAAGGCAAGAGAGCTGTTGTTCAGGCAGTCAGACATTCAATAAGCATTTACTGAGTAAGCATTACCTTGTGCCAGATGCTCTGCTGAGCTGGGGATACAAATACCAGCAAAAAGAAAGCCCGTCCTTGTCCTCAAAGAGCTTACATAAAAAATGAGAAAGAGGAGAAAGTAGCTATTCAGCATAGGAAGGCCACATCCTGGAAAAAATCAAAACCATAAATTGAGGAATAAAGCATTTTTAACTGAGATAACAGGATAGCAAATCTGCCATTATGGGGGATGTCCAGTGGATTTTCCCAATGGAAAAGACCCCTGAAAAACTTTTTATAGTTTTAGTAGGAGAGGGGGAGAAAATAGAGGTAACTTGAGGTAGCAAGACTTGGTCATCAGATCCCAGTAGCCCTCGGCAATCAGAGCAAGGAGAATAACTTCATTTTGGCTATTCTGCCTTTCATGCCATAAATCCCAATGGAAAGGCAAAAGGACATCAGAAGCCTAGATCCCCCTTAAGGCAGGCTCCCCCACAAGGCAAGATCTCAGGCTGGGACTTAAGGTCTGACTCAGCTCAACGTAATCAATACTATCTTGCTGGGAATGCTGCTGACATTCTGACATTTCTAAGATCATTCATGGAGCTGCAGCTAACATTACATGTGGTATTAATTTATGTCCTTATATTAATATTTTTTTCTGTCAGAAGTATGGTGGAAAAATCTAGATGAATGCAGCTCTGTGGGAAATGAAGAGACGGTTGATCTTAGTGCCCTTCTTAAATGGAGGTTCTGGGAGGAGCCATCTAAGTAGAGGGAAGGCTGAAGAGATTTCTGGGTCATGGTGGAGAAATTTGGAGGATTGCAGCCTGGTGGGATAGGAGGGGAACTAAGTTATGCTAGAATTCCAGGAAACTTGTGTCAAAATAAGAGAATGGGTCTGGAAATGTTACCTTGTAAAAAAAAAAAAAGGGAGATATGGAGGGAAGTTGCTAGACTCATGGAGGTAAATGGAGATGAGAAGTTAAGCTGTGTAATTTTTTTCAGAATTAGAAGAGACAGAAACATGAGCAGATTTTTTTTTTTTTATTTACAGACAGTGCTCCAGAGACTGGTATAGCTGGGTGGCTGATCAACCTGTTCATTCCATCCTAGAAGTGGATTGTCCCATGCACTGAACATGTCACATCAAATAAGGTGCAAGGTCAGCCAAGCTGCCCATCCAAGAAAGATTCTGGGCCCTTTGAGGAGCCAATTAAACATAGCAGTGGAATAACTCATCTATCACTGATGCCACTAATTACAGCAAATTTTATGAAGACCCTCCAGAGAAAGAGCATTGAGTCCTTAGAGTTCTGGGACTATGAAATGCTGGACCCTGTGTCCCCATATATGTGTGTTACTGCTATTATATTTCAAATTTGTGCCCACTCTCCTCTTCACAGACTCTTCTGTGCATTTATGGGAGAAGTAAACCCAGTGGGGACTCATGTGTTAGGAGGAAAACCAAATGCATACAGGTACTCTCAGAATCCTTGGAGTACTTGTAGCCGTCCCTTTTAGGACTGTTAAAAGAAGACCCAAGGCCCCAAAAGAGGGACTCTAAAATAGAGTCCTATCACAGATTACAAAGCATTTATTGTCTGAGTAGAAGAACTTGCAAAAGAAGGAGCTTGCAAGGGAGCAGAGAGGGAGCAAGAGTTCTCAGCTGCTCAAAGGCGAGTGGAAAAAGGGTGAGATAATATAGTTTTTAGAGGCTTGTGGGTGGGGGGAAGGGTTAAAGGAGAAGATATCTGTAGACACAATAAGCAGGCAGCAAGTTGTTTAGAAAGTCCTAAGCAAAATCTTGACTTCGTAGCTTCAAGATTGCCCTTGAGCTGATCAAAGCTGGTTCTGTGGTTTCTAGCAGCTACATGCATCTCCAGATTTGGCTAGATTTCATTCTCAAAGGATCACTAGTATGTGAAACATCTCTGGGCTTCAGAAAGCCTTTTGATAGTCTGCTTATTGTGTTACTCCAGTGTTCCACTCCCCTGTAAAAGAAGGGAAACTCCAGATTATCTATAGTCATTACAAAGTTCATGTTGACAGGACCTAATCTACTAGTGCCATTGTAGGTTGTAGGAATGACCCCACTGGAGGCAATACAGACTGAGATAAAAAATAATTTAGAGAAGTTAAAAATATGACTTAGAAGATGAAAATGAAATCTAGAACAAAGTGTATAAATAGATATTTTAAAAAGGAAGTAATGAATATAATTACATATTAACTGGAGTCAGAGGGGGCTTTATATAGATCATGGATTCCTGAAGTCTCATTTTATAGATGATCTAACAAAGGCCCAGAGAGGCAGTGCAATATGCTGAAGGTCCCATAGGCAGTAAATCTAAGAGCTTGGATTTGAAACAATGTTGTCTGACTTTAGTACTCTTTCAGCGTTCCATACTGCCTCTTGAAGATGTAAGATACCGGGTAAGGAATTTGAATTAGATTATCTGTAATGTCCAGCCCACCTCTATATCCTATTATAATGTGATCCTTGAGGTCCCTTCAGGTTCTAACATCCTAAGCTTCTCAAGGGTTAGTGGATTTAGTTGTCTTTTTTCCATCCCCTCCCCACAATGCTAAGCCTCTTAGATAAATAATGTAATTATGGAAAGTAAAAGGCAGATGACCAAAGTAGTGAGGCATTTACATGCTGATGAAGTGTAAAAATATTTCTTCACATTGTCATCCCCTTTACAAATCATAAAATGTTCTTTGATTGAATTTCAAGGGAAGTTGGCCATTGTTGAGAAAGATTGGCCATGCACTAGACAACCCTTGAATACTAGCTTTATAGACCTAAGATAGTCCAAGAGTTTGAGATGTTCAAAACAGAAAGCAACTTTGCAGAATATGACTCCTAAGTCTCTCCCAGAGGGTAGAAAGGAGGAAGGGGATTTTTATTCCTCTTCCATTCCCCAGCATGGTATCTTGCACCTACTTGTCCAGTAAGAGATATCACATCTTATAATAAACAGTTTGAGAGAGTTCAAGGCACAGTTGAGTCAAAGGGTATCTCAGAATCAGCTAGAACCAGCTTAGCAGACTGTTAAATTTAGCATTTATACCTTAGAATGCTATATATGGGCTTGGTATATTGTCCTCTTGATTATTTAGACTTCAGAAAACAATGGTGAAAATATAAATAATGCAGGTTAAACCTAAAAGTGTGATGTGGGTACATTTTTAGTGGGGGGAGGAGAGGCAGTTTCTAAACACTTACCAACACACCCCCGGACACATCTAACAGGGAGCAGAGACACAAATTCTTCATGTAGATACAGACACAGAGAAAGAGCTTCAAAGAGTGACCTTTAGCTGCTGAGAAGAGAGCTATAGATTAGAAAGAATTGACTCTGGCAATTGACCATACAGCTACAGAGAGGAGGAGATCCAAGGGGCTTAGCCGAGCAAACCACCCTGCAGAGATGCTACCCCCAGTGGGGAGCAGCATGAGGACTTCCCAAAGTGAGAAAGGACATTGGAACCCTCTGGCACCAGAGGCCAGAATTGCCTTGGCCACACGCATTCTCAATCTTTGTGTTTCATTCTCAGTGTACAGACTTTGTCTCTAGTCTTCCTAAAGATGCTGTATGTATTTGTAGAAAAATACACTCAGTCTTATAGGGAGAATTTTTGGTACTTAGTATTGTCACTATGCTATTTTGGTAAATTACTTTGTTTTGAGTTAATTGAGTCTTTATTAAATGTAAGCTCACTGGTGGGGGCTAATGGAGTACTTCACCTTTGAACCTGTGCAAGTAGTCAGCTCTTTGGGGACTCAACCTGCAAACCTATGATTGTCATCCCAATAGGGATGCTATATTTCCTTATGTTTTCTCTCTGTTCTTGTGATGATACAATACTGGGAATGGCTTAGGTGGACAGAAGTAGCCTTAAGTTAACTAATGTTAACCTTAATCTTGTATTTAGAGGATATGAAGCATTCTTAATAAAAATCTTACGAAAAACAGAGAAACATGAATAATACAAATAAGTTACTTATAAAGCACCTTGAAGGCGTTTTCTTCTATTCTATTTAGATGCCTTTTAGTTTTCCTTTTTCATTCCTATGTCTTTTACCTGGCCAGGATCTAATTATTCAAATTAATAATGCACTCATAAAAGGCCACAGAATACTATTAAGTACAGTCTTATGTTCCTCATATTTTTGTAGCTATGATGATAGCTTTATTGAACTCTGGTCCATTTATTATGATTCACTCATGGTGTGCAGCATTTTTTAATAAAGAAAATTGCTAAACATGACAGAAATTTGCACGCCACCTCCACATGGGCAAGATCGATGTAGACAGGAGAAACAGTCACAGATGAGGGAAATGAGAGTATCTTCCTGGGCTAATTTTGTACTATTTTATCCCCTGTAGGACTGAGTAAATCAGAATTAGTGTGAAAGGTGGTGGAAGGAGTTGAGAGGGAGGAGACAGGGAACAAATAACTCCCAATGAGAAAGAAGCAAACTAAAATGTGTCAGGGGTTGATCTGTGGGGAAGTAGGAACTACATTTGCATAATTTGGCAAGATGACTAGGGGAAAGGGCAAGAAATGGAAAAACTATACACAAGTGATTGGGAAGTCAGGGAAAAACTAAAAACTGCCCAGAAGGACCAGGGTAAAGAGAAAGTCCACTTTGTACTGATTAGAAATGTTTTAGGACATGGCCTTCCCCAGGGATACAGTAGGTCACTGCTTTCTTGACTTGGCTAAGTTTGGAAGGAGAAAGAAATGCATCATATAAACCTAGTATACAATGGAGTAAAGGGAACAGGAAAACATCTTTAACCTCAGAAGTTTTCCTAAGTGAGGACTTTATTCTTTACTTCAGTGCTTATCCTCTGACTGAGAATGACAAAGAATTAGGAATGTCTCCAAAGAGTGCTAAAGATATTAGAGTCGTATCTTAAGGCCATAACCTAAACAGCTCTTGAAATATGCAGACCATGTAGATCTTCTATCTGGGTATCCCTTGTCCCTTGGAAAGCTAAAATCGTCTGCTTTATTTGACCATCTTCGTGAGTTGCAACAACTGAAAATCTTCTTTGTCTGATGACCAATGCCTGGGTGATGCCTCTCCAGATTTACAGTCTGGTCCTTACCAGTCAAAAACACTTTCCATCTCCAGTCTGGTCCCATTTTGGAAACTTTTCTAGCTTGGTCGTACCTGCCACAACTTGTATTTTGTAGATATAGCTTTCCAGAACTCAGTCATGTCTGTATCTTAATTTATCCATGCTATCAAGGTAATATCTCAGTGAAGAAACTCTTTAATTGGAATTCGAGGCCAATTTTTAGGAGCAATACTTAAAAATAATGCAGGTTGCAATGTACACACAAGCTCTCTCCTGCCCCTAATTTCTACCTTTGGGACAAAGTATCCTAGCTCTTATAATGTACAAAAATACAATAGAGGCAAAAGGGATATCTTCAGAAATCTATTTCATGTTTAAAAAAGTGACTTTGCTAATACTTTGATTCTGCAACAGATTTGTGATCTGATCCATGCAGGTGTTCCTCTTAACAATGCAAATCATAATTCACACATGCCTATTAATCCTATGTGACTATTGTCACACCAGGCCTTCCTCATTTCTCTTGACATTGTGAAGGTGTCAGTGGAATACACAATCTGTCCATCAGTTATTATTCACTCTTGTCCATTATGATCCTGAAACACAACAAATGGTTGATCTACTCAGCGGCCACCAAGAGTTGACTCATATTTCCATTGCAAAATGCTATTTTACTAGACTGGCAGAAACTTTTATTTATGTTCTTTACCTTGCATGTGCTTTAAACTTCAATGTTGGTGCTCCTTTATACAATTAAATTATACCCTTATTAAACCTTTCCCTCTTGTGTGTAGTGTGCTCTGCTAGACTGAGGGGGAACAACAAAACTTAATAAGATCTTCTTCTGTTTTCAAGGAGCAGTAGTCGATGCAAATAGTTCTTGGTCTAATACAATTTATGTCCAGAGATAGCATGGTTTAATGGATGAATCTGTTGGACTTTGAGTTTCAAAGAATATGGCTCAAATCTCACCTCAAACATTTACTAGCTCTGTGACTACGGGCAAGAAGCAATTTCTCTGATGCTTAGTTTACAGTTTGTTAAATGGGGATAAATATTATATCAGGTACTTGATAATAAGTAACATTTATATAGGTAGTAGAAACTAGGTGGTGCAATGGATAGAGCTCTGTACATGGGAGGAGTCAAGAAAACCTGAGTGCTAATCCTGCCTTGAATATTTATTAGTTGTGTAAGACTAGAAAAGTCCCTCAACACTTCTTTTTCTCAGTTTCCTTATCTGAAAAATGGGAATATTATTAGCACCCACCTTCCAGCATTTTTTTGAAGATGAAATGAGTTTATAAGTGTGTATATGTAAAATAGATGTGTGTATATGTGTGTATAAATGTATGTATATATTTATATGTAAAATTTGATCCTCAAAACAACCCTAGCAGGTAGGTGCTATTATTATACATATGTGTGTATCTATACGTGTGTATATGTATAAACTATATATATACATATATGTGTATATATCTATATATAGAAAGAGATTTATCACCATAGACAGAGATATGTGTATCTCTATTTGTAGAGATACACATATAAAGAGATTTCTCTATATATGTATATATATATACATATATAGAAATAACTATGTCTCTTTATATATATATATTATTTTTATATAGATTTTCAAAGTGTTTTCCACGTATCATTTCATTTGTTCCTTACAACAACCCTGGGATGTAGGTCCAGGAACACACAGCTAAGCAATATATAAGGTGAGATTTAAGCTCAGGTCTTGACTCAAGGTCCAATACTCTATTCATGGCACCAATTCCTTCCCTCCCAGGGTCTGTAAGCCAGTGCTGTGCCAACTCTAAAGCACAGTAGAGGAGTATGCTTTTACTGTGTGTAACATTGTGTTATCAGAGTGTCATCACCCTGTGTTTGTCAGTGTGAGTGGTCTAATTTGGATAAAACATCCTCACTCTCTTTCTTGAGTGTTCTCTGGAGGTTCGTAGGGATGTTCTGCCAGAGTTTCCTCTGAGTTTATTTCTTAGCCTCAGTAGGAATGCCTGATGTTATACAAAAAGTGCTCTTGGGTACAGCATTCCCATGGCTGTAGATGGCTGTGTCTGATTTGGCTCAGCAACCTCTTTTACTAGCTGATGAACACATTCCTGAAAATCAGTTATCATCCACATTAAGATGCTGCCTTATTATTAAATACTTATCAGAACAAAAGACTTACCATCTGAAATGGTTAGAGATTTGCCTCTAAGGAAGTATGAAACAAGACCCCTGTCCTCCAGGAGCCACAGTCCAGTTGGAAAGACAAGACATAAAATCATTCAATGATAAGGCAAGGTGACATCTGATTAGATGCCAAGATCCAGGTACTGGGTTACAGCAGTTTGGCAGTAGGGGAGATTTGTTGGAACAATGTAAGGGCTTTGCTATATGAGGTCTCTAGAAGTAAGCAAAGCTTAATTTGAGCCCTGAATGATGAGATGGAAAGGCAGAAAGTAGAGGCAGGGCACGTAATATTCCAGATTTTGGAGACTAAAATGAGTGAGAGCTTTTTATTGCAACTATGATCATATGCTGGCATGAATTCAACTAGAGCAGGGGGTTTGTACTGAGAGTAGTAAAAGTAAGAATGGATAGACTGGATGGGGCCAGATTACAAAAAACTTTGTAAGTCAGGAAGATAAAAGGACTTAGAATTTAGTGTGCTATCGATCCCCAAATGCCTGTTTTTGAGCCAAAGAGTGATATGAAAATTGGTGTTTAAGAAAATTGAACCTGAAAGTGGCAGATGGGGTCATTTGGAGTGAGGAGAGACTCAAGTCAAGGAATTTAGCCAGGAGACTGTTCTTACATGCTATGATTCAGGTGTGAGATGGCAATGATTTGGAGTGGAGGAGTAGTTCTGTTGGAATGGAGAAAAAGGAAGAAGAAAAACAGCAATATCTTTGACTTCGCAGTCACAGACAGTCACAGGCAACATATTGTGGTAGGAAAGGCACTCAATTTGGATCTTGAATACAGGAGTTCAAATCCTAACTCTTCAAGGATTTTTCAAGTTTGTCTTAGAAATTTATCTTTTAAAGAGTCAGATTTGAGGGTAGTAGATCAATTTTTCACAGGGTTCTGTGACTTCTCACACTTATGTGACTTTAGATAAATCATTTCACTTGTCTAGGCCTTGGTTGCTTTTGCCTTCATCTGCAAAATGTGGATTAAATGTTTTCTGAGGTTCTTTCCAGGTCTAAATATGTGATCCTAATAAAACACTCAATTCAGTAAACATTTATTGAATGTCTGTGATAGTTAAAATGCAGAAAATCTTCAGATGGAGGCATTGGGGGAAAGACTATTAGAAATCCCAGGTGCATTTCTATCATGGGGCTGCAGACCCTGAATTCCATATGTAATGTTATTTATTTAATTAATTGTTCATTTCTGAGCCTGATTCTTATTGACTTCATCTGAATGTTTAGGTTCTCTTTCATGGCCTCAAGGAAATCTAATTCAACAAACATAAGTGAAATGCCTGCCACTTGCAAAGCATAGTATATAATAAAAAGAAAATCAGACACAACGTTTGCTTTCACGGAGCTTAGAGGCAGTAGCAGGTATTTTTTAAGCACCTACTATGTGCCAAGCACCTTGCCAAGTGCTAGAGATACAAAGAAAGACAAAAGATAATCTTTGCACTCAAGGAGCTCATATACTTTTGGGGAGCTATCACAATTAGTTGTCATAGAAAAAGTGATATGATAGGTTCAAATCAAAGTGCTATGTGTGGTCTTGGAGGAAGGTCAATCACTGCCGAGTAGGAGGATCAAAGAAGACTTCAAAGAGAAAATTTGAATTGGACCTTAAATGATGAATAAGATTCTAACAGGATCTCCCTGATTTAATTAAATTCAACACACATTTATTAAGCACTTATTACATACAAAATTCCATGTTGGCAATGGGAAAGGCTGTTACCGTAGTTCAGTCATGTTCAACTGTTTATGACCTCTCTTGGGGGTATTTCTTGGAGATACTGGAAAGGTTTGTCATTTCCTCTTCAGCTCATTTTTCAAATGAGGAACTAAGACAAGTAGATTAAGTGACAGAGTCACATAGCTAATAAGTGTCAGAAGCTAGATTTGAACTCAGGAAAGTGGGTCCTCCTGAATTAGGCCCAATACTCTCTCCACTGTGCCATGTAGCTGCCAAAGTGCACTGGGGATAAAAAGATAAAAATGAAACAGTACTGGCCTGCCCTCAAGGAGCTTATATTCTATTTTTCTCTTTTATAAGTCATAGTAATATCTATATAAGCATAGTCATCATTTTCTAATAGTAAGGATTGAACTAGCAGTCCCATTCAGAGGGTTCTATAGCTTATATCATGAGAAATGACATTATGATAATTTCAAGGAATCACTGAAAAACTGCAGGTTTGTACATTCCATTCAGAGATAAAAGATTTGCATCAAGGAAGGGAATGAACACCCAAATTGCAAATATGGTCCCCTAATGCTTGTTCTCTTTACTTTCTTCCTTCTTACTGTACAATTCACTGGGTGGAACTGTGCAGGAGAAGGGCAGCAAAAAGATGGGCAGGTGAGCTTTTCCTGAAGTCAGGAGATGGAGAGAGATTTCAAGCTGGAAGGAACCCTAGAGGTCATCTTGTCCAATCATCTTGTTGAGGAGAAGAGGACACTGAGGGCCCAGAGAAGGAAAAGCTCTTACTGATGATATAGGTAGAAGAAAGCAGGGCCAAGATTCACACCTAGCTCCCACATTCTTTTCACTGCACCACGAGAACCATTGCTGCCTGCCTTGCTCCTTATTTTATATTTTCCTAAATACCAGTCACAGGTAGGAGTTTCTTTCTAACCTCAGGGCACATGCATAGCCTCTTCGAATTATCCTCCAAATGTCCCCTTTTCAGATTCTTTCTGCTGAGCTCTGTAACAATTCCTAACCTCCTTGAAGCAGACAGAGCTTTTCCTTTCCTTTTTTTCCTATTTAGCAAAACATAGAAAGCTAGAAGAATTAGATCTAAATCTTTCCTTCCTTATATTTCCTTTCTGTCACCACAGAGCACTCCTACAGAGTTTAAACCAATTTAAAAAACAATATTTTTCCAGAAAAGTTTCCCCAATGCTTCCAGTATTAAAAGAGTCTCATTTGGAAGCAAGAAGATAGCAGTTATTGTCCAGATTCTGTCACCATTTATTTGGGCTTTAATATCCTCTTCTTTAAAATGATCAGATTAGTGAGACAGGTGGCACAGGGGATAGGGCACTGGCCCTGAAATCAGGAGGACCTGAGTTCAAAGCCAACCTCAGACACTTGCTAGTGTGTGACCCTGGGCAAGTGATTTAACCTCAATTGCCTCAAAAAAAAAATGTCTAGGTTAGAGTAGATAATCTTGAAGGTCCCTTCCAAATTGAACATTCTATTATGGATGAAAATTCTGATAGTACACATACCTATCCTTGGTTCTAGAGTTCTTTTGGATATTGGAATGGGGAACTCAGCTTTTCATCATGTACCAAAGAGTGCTATTTGAGAACCATTCTTTTGTTAATCCATAGGAACCAGCTCAGTTTCACCAAATGTTAGCTAAGCATCACTTATGGGAAAGGTGAAAGATTTCATAGAATAACTAGGTTGATCATCAGCTTCACAGTGGGTAAAAACTGTGTTCAAGTCCCTTCTCTGCCACTTATTAGCTCGATGACTATGGACCACATGTTCAGTGATTCAGGCTGCTTTCTAAAACCATCAGTTAAAAGATCGATTGCCAGGATGCTTCAACTGAGTAAGTTTTCCACATGAAGCATCCCTCTCACTGATCAAATCACAAATATCTACAAGATTTTTGTTAAATTTTTGGAATATAAAGATGAAAAATAATGTGATCTCTTACTCTCAAGTAATTTATAATCAGAGGGAGGAGAGGGAAGGAGGAAGAAAGGAAGGAAGGAAGGAAAATAGGAAGGAAGGAAAGAAGGAAGGAGTAAAGGAAGGGAGGGAAGAAGGAATTTATTAAGCATTTACAATGTGCCAGGCACAGTGCTAAACCCTGAACATCTTCCTTCTCACTCCCTCTCTCCCTAAGCTTTAGGAACCTTCCATGGGAAGAAAGTTTCCCAGTTCGAAGTCCAAAATACAAGCAAAAAGAGAGAGTTCCTGTCCTCAAAGACCTTACATTCTAATAGGGGAAGATGATACATAAAGGGAGGCTGAAGTGGGATGGGGGAAAGGGGAAGGAAGGAAGGTGCCCAGTTAGAGGTCCAGAATGTGAGAAAAGACCAGAAGAAGAATGAAGACAGTCTGACTTGGGCCTTTCCACAAAAAGGTTGGTGAGAAGCAAAGTGGGCCTTATGGAATATTCCCGGGTGAACAGGACATAGGAGTGATGGGCTGTTGCAAGGGCTAGGAGCACATAGTACTCAGAGATATTACAAGATGAGGCAGAAGGAGAGAAGGCATGGTTTTTGAAGTCCAAGAAGTCAGGGTCAGGTCCAAGAGCGTCTTCAGGCTCCACAGTTGTATTGTCTCCCCCTGTGAGGATACCTGAAGACAGGGACTGTATTTCTTTTATATTTTTATCACCAATACTTTGCTCAGAGCTTAGTACAAAGTAAATGCTCAATAGATACTTTTTCACTCATTCAGATAATATGGTAAATATACATATAATTCTCACAAAATGTCATTTATTTTCCATTTCCCTTGTCTCTAGTATATCATATGTAAAAAGACTCTTACTCTAATTCCTCTCACTAATTTATGATTAGAACATTAAAGAAGTTTTTAAATGCTAACATTTCCATTTTGATTTAAGGCTTACATCATAATATATATTCCAGTAGTAATACCCAGGGACTGAAAATAGAATATGAATTTAAATGATCAATTCTGAGAATTTTTTTTTTTTGGTTATGGTTGACCTATTACATACATTCTCTGGAAACACTCTCTTCTACTGGGTGATTTCTCTCTAAATAGCCTTATTTTCCTCATTAGATATGGCAGTAGAATTTCAGTCTCATTATCCAGCAATTGGGCATACTTCCTTTTTTCCATTTTAAAATTGTCAGAAAAGTACCTTCATTTCCTCCAAAAGAAGTAAACATCGGCAAAGGTCAGAATGAAACAATCCTCCGGAGCTACAAGAAATAGAGCAAAGTACAATGGCAAAGTGGCTGAATAAGAGTGAATCATCTGTCCAAGCTAGGGCAGGGACACAGACATTGCAGCCGGGTCCCCAGATCATTATGAACTCATTAATCATCAGTCTTTCATTTCCTGGGGTTCATCTTCAACAGATATTGATTATGTGTTTGTAAATGTTCAAGGCAATGTGTTAAATGCTGAAGTAGATACAAAAGAAATAAGATATTGGTCTTTGCCCTAAGGTGCTTGCGGTCTTAGTGTGGGATATAAACAAGCACAGCAGGCCCCATGTATTAGGGCGACTGTTTCCTGAATTCTGTACTATTTTCATCGAAGGCTAGTTTCCTAGGTGAATGCAGCTCGGCAAAATGTTCGGCTGTCAGAAGAAAAAGTTTTCTTTCTGTAATATCAGAGGCTGAACAGAAAGGACATCGAAATCACTGAAGTGGGAAGGCAAGTTATCAAGTGCATGTAAACACTTTAAAATAAGTACATTAAAATAGTTATTATATAAACTTGAATTTTTGATAAGAAAAGATTAAATACATTAAAAAAAGACATTCCTTAGACCTGCCCTTCTCAAGGTTATGTAAGGCCTGTGAGGTAGCAGCATCAGCATCCTTAGCATGACAATCACAAATAGCTTGTGAAGCATTTGCATCCAGAATAGACAAACAAGCCAGCTGGAGATTTGGAGAATGTGGAGGATTTGGAGAAGCAGTTTCCTGAAGGAAGGGGCAATTTCAGGGAGTGAGATTCCTCATGGTAGAGAGAAGTGCTAGCTATGAACTCAAAACAAAAGGGCAGATCCTAGGAGCCCACAATAGCCTGGAGCAACCTGTCTAGTCCAGATGTAGCTGTGAACTTTGTGAGAAATCAACAGAGAAGTACAGAACTTCCAGACTCAACAGCACCAAGGGTTATCCTTTGACACACTTGTTGCCTATACCTGTGCCTTGCTACCCCTGTAATATAAGTTTGAGCCCATCGCCCAAGGGCACAGTGTATAATAATCTATACAACCCTGAGTTATAGGGGGAGGGAGATTTTATTATGCCTTTCGAGTGAGACTTTGATAAGGGCTAGCTGAATCTACTAGCTGATTGTTGATGGAAGCCTGGATACTAGGGGTATAGCCCCACAGAGACACCCAAAGATTCTGAGTTCACAGTTACATTTCTAGATGCCTAACTTCCAAGCTGGTGAGTGCAAGTTAGAAGAGAAATCTGGGGGACCAGAAGAGGGGGAAGTAGGTGTGGAATGAAAATATACAAAAGTAAAAATAAGGCAATGTTGAGAGGCAAGGCACTGACAGATGGGGATGGGGATGAGGAATGGCTTTACAAAGAAGATGGCGCTTGACCTGCTTAAGTCTGCTTCACCAGAAGCTCTCTACACCCATAAAACTGCAGGTTCAGTGAAAGAAAAAGCAAGCAAACAACATCTAATGAAATACTTCATTTATACTTGTCTTACTTTAATTTTAAAATAACTTATTATACACTCAACAAATATAAAATAGGATTCAAAATAAAAATTTTTTAAAAATCACCCATAAAACTATAAGCTTCAAACTATTTGAAGTCTGTTAACAAAAATGAACATGGCAAGAGACCCTAAGAAAATAAGCAAATACCATATTTACTTCTGTCCCTTTCAATTTCTTTTTTTCTGCTTTTATTATTATGTTTTGTTGCTGTTGGCTATTTTTACCGTTGTCAGTTTTGATTCTTCTTTCTTTACTCTGCATCATTTCATTGAAATCTCTTTGTATTTCTTTTTAGTCTTCATATTTGTTATTTATTAGAACATGTAGCTTTCTATAAGATTGCACATATACTTCGAAACTTAATGAGCTATTTTAGGTGGTCATGATTGCCAAACATATGTCATTCCTTTTTATAGTTGTTAGTTTTAAATTTCTCCTTCAAAATCTATTACAGCCTACCATATTCATTTTATTCTTAACAACCATAAACTCACTCATTTTACTATAGGCTTAAAAGGCTCCTGTTTATACTAATTCAGCAAGTATCATTGGTCTTTGTAGAGAATCCTGAACAAATTGTTTCTTCACTCATAAACACCTATTAAATAAGTAGTCCTTTAGATACGAAGAAAATGCTATTTACCTAATAAAATGTTGCTTGACTAATTTTTGCCCTGTTAGCCGTGAATTTGTTCTGAACCAGAGGCATAACTATGGCAGGGCAAAGGTGGCTTTGCTTCAGGGCACCAAAATTTAGAAGGCAAAAAATTTCACACATGACTACAGAAACCAACTCTTCTTACAACTCAACTGACATTTTTCTTCATTACTAATGTCACCTGCACATCATGAATTATAAAGCTGATGTAAGGGTAAAATTGACATCCTTGGTCCGGGACATGCTCTGGGTGCCAAGGTTGCTAGTTGTGCTTTGCTCTGATCTCTTTAACTTTATTCTTTCCTCTTATCTATTGAACACATTTGCAGGATGGCCAAGTTCTCTTGTTTAAGTTAAACAAGAAATAGTGCATGAAATAGTGCAAAAACAATTGGTGAAAAGTGATTGAACCAGGAATCTCAGTCCCGATGGTACTAAGATTGTGAGCTAACTTGCCATGGGCTTGTCCCCAAATAAGAGACAAGGTGGTACACTGACTAGAGATGAAAAAAAAACAAACCAGTGTTTGAATATGACTTTACTATGTGCTACCTCTGAGATCTTAGCAAGCCATTAGCCACCCTGGGCCTCAATTTCTTCCATTCTAAAATGAGGGAGAAGGACTAGAAGCCACTGCAGTTTCTTCTGGTTCAAATTATAATATCCTAAAAATTCACTTTCTTATAAAATTAGGTCTTTAATAATAACTGACATTTATAACACACTTACCTTCAAGTACATTGTCTCATTTTAGCCACACAATAGTTCTATACCAAAGGTACTGTGATATGATTATTCCCATTTTACTTCTGAGGACGCTGAGACTTAGAAAAGTTTAGTTATTCATGATCATAAAACTACTACTAAGTGTCAGAGGTAGCACTTTAACCCAAGTCTTTTGGACTACATTTTGGTGACTATATACTAAAGGATGGTCTTCTAGAGGGGAAATTATGACTTAGGCAGCTCAGGGTCTGACGAGTGGTTTATCAGATAAATTTAATTATCTTTATGGTTAAGAGAGTATTAGGAACATGAGCATACTTTAAACGGATCTGTAAAAATTTCCAAGTCATTTAAGACTGTTTTCATTTCTCATTTAAAGAGCAACTATATAAGGAAGGTTGAAATATTACTCATTATTTTAATTAAAATCCTAGAAGCAGGGGCACATAGGTGTCATGGTGGATAGAACACTGGGCTTGAAGTTAGAAAAACCCAAGTTCAAATCTTGCCCCAGATACTAACTGTGTGATCCTGGACAAGCTGCTTAACTTCTATTTGCCTCTTTTCTCTCAACTCTAAAAGAGTCATATTAATAGCATCTACCTCCTAAGGTGTTTGTGAGGATTAAATAGCAATACTTGAAAATTACTTAACATAGTGACTGGCACATAGTAGGTGCTATACAAATGCTGGCTTTGTGGATGTCGTGCAGTGGATAGAGTGCCAGAACTGGAGTCAAGAAGATTCATTTTAGTTCAAATCTCACCTCAGACACTTAGAAGTTACATGACCATGGGCAAGTCACTTAAGCCTGTTTGCCTCAGTTTCCTCATCTATAAAATGAGCTGGAGAAGGAAATGGCAAATCACTCCAGTATCTTTTCCAAGAAAACTCCAAATGGAGTCACGAAGAGCTGAGAAACGACTGAACGACAAATATAAATGCGAATTATCATCATCATCATCATTATTATTAGATGCACAACAGTGGAATAATTGTGGAATTCTTCCTGCCCCATAAATAATATGTGGAATTAAAGGATTTTAAAAGCAATTTAATTTATATTTACTTAGTTTGTTTCTGTAGTAATCCAATAAAATGGGCACAATGATAGCACCTGTTTCCTAAGGTTGTTGTGAAGGCAAAATAACATCTAGTCCCAAAGAGCTTTCCCAGCTGCTTTAGGACAAACTTTAGGATTCATGTCCATTGTTCTTCAAATTGAATAGAAATAATTACACCTTCAAAAAATTACTCCGTAGACTGTGGTAAAGTTCACATCAAGATGTGGGTCCTATTGTACACTCAGATAAATACACATTCATGGAAATATTGCAAGGAAATTCCATTATTGGGGCCTGATTCTTCCTCAACAAAGACTTTAAAATACTCTGTCTTCTGCATGTTTTCTAATGATTTGAGCCTCCCTGTCTCACTCCCACCCCCCCTTTTTTTTTGGCTGTGGAGCCAATGACCACATGCCAGAAAGGGAAACAAAGTTGAAGAATTTGTAACACACGCACGTGCACACACACACACACACACACACACACACACACACACACACACACACACAGAAAAACTGATCCTAAACCCAGTGTCCAGATATTTCCAATTGGTTATTTACAAGTATCACGTGTTCTAAACATCTTTAAAAGGAAGTTATCTGGGCTCAAGAGTGTTACATTGCTTTCCTGAAAACCACTATTTCCTTTCTCTGCTTGAGGTCGAAATCTCAGGAGTCCCACAAAATGTGTGAGGCATTTGTAGGAACCTGGAAGCTTATTTCCAGTGAAAACTTTGATGAATACATGAAAGAAGTGGGTAAGTATAAGCTCTGCATCTGCCTGTTTAATGAATGACTTTTTCTCTCTAGGGTAATGAGTTTATGACTGTATTGTTCACACTGGAAGGCTGGCCAGCTAATTAAATACTCATTCCTCTTCAGAGGATATGTTTGCACTGTCTTTTGCTTCTGTATTCTACAATTTGTTTTTAAAGCTTTCAGTTAGAAAAGTAAACTTTGTGTGTGAGAAGGTCTAATAGAGTTTGTTTGTTTGTTTGTTTTTAATAGCTAACAGAAATTATTTTCCTGAGTTGTTCTCCCTAATCCATTTGATTCATTGGGCTCATTGACTATGGCCTGCCCACTCATGTAAACAAAGAAATATATTTGCAGTATTGCATGAAGATGTGTAGCAGTTTGCATTTGAAATGCAAATAGTGAATTTCCCATTTTAATTTATGCTATGTTCTACTCTCACTTTCTTTTCCAGGTTGAAGGCATAGCTAAAATGATCAGGCTTTTCCCTTGTAGCTAGAGATTATTTAGAGAGCCATACAAATGTCACCAAGGTTGCAAATTGATTATTTTGCTATCAGGCTTATTCCGACAATGGCTGTTTTATGGGAGACAAGGTCTCACTCATCATATTCGCCTTCTTGGAAGGACTTAGAAATATTCTTTGACACTGGCCCTGAAGTCAGGGGGACCAGAGTTCAAATTTGACCTCAGGCACTTACTAACTGTGTGACTCTGGGCAAATCACTTAACCCTGATTGCCTCCCCACCTCCAAAAAAGTTTTTTTAAAAAGAAATTTTTTTTTAAATTTAAATTATAGGAGATTTGTGGATGCTCCAGATTTCCCATTTAAAGTCAGAGTCCAGCACTAGAACTTTAATAACACAAACCCATTTGAAATAATGCAGCAGAAGTATTAAAGAATTCAACCGAAGAAGGTTTTAGATACTATTATTGTACTTATTTCATTAGTTAAATACAAATGGGACTTTTTTAAGACAGAGAGAAGGTATATTATTGATATAGATAGTGACAGTGCTTCCTCTCCCCCATAATTTTGAGTCTTGTATTGGTTCTTATGCAACACCATCATCTCACTGGCTAACTTTTCAGGTGGATTGTGTGAGGCACTAGGGTCCTCATGCATTTCCTAATTCCAAGTTCAGTGCACTATCCACTGTATTACCTAGCAGCCCTTAAATTTTGTTGTTCAGTCATTTTTTGACTCTTCGTGACCCCATTTAGGGTTTTCTTGGCAAAGTCATTGAAGTGGTTGGCTATCTCTTTCTCCAGCTCATTTTACAGATGAGGGAACTGATGCAACAGGGTTAAGTGACTTGCCAGGGTCACACAGCTGGGAAATGTTTGAGGCTAGATTCGAACTCAGGTCTTCCTATATTTCAGGCTCCACCTAACTGCTGTCCAATTTTAATTAATTAGTCCATTTGGACTTGTTATTTCACTGGCATAAGAAATGCCAATAAAGAAACTTTCCTTCCCAATGCAGATTGACATCTGCTTTACAAATTATATAAGCTCAGAGATTTGCACTTTGGGGAGAGAGGGTTTGAGTGCTTTGCCAAGGCCACATATGATCAGAAGCAAAGTGTAAACCCAGGCCATCCTGACTCATGTCTCTCCACTAGGCTAGGTTACTTCTTTAATCCTCAAGAAGTGATAAGAATGACTGGGAGCAGACTCTGAGAAACAGCTTTGGGTGAGGAGAGAATGTGACTTACTCAAGGTCATTCAAGGAGGCAAATCAAAAGTCAAATTTCATATTTCCTTATTCTTCAGAATAGTATCTTCTTACCATGTTGTTGTTGCATTCATTATGCATCAGTAATGTTTCCATATTTTGCCAGAACCCCCATTTGCCTACCTTTTTACTTAGCTTGTTTCAGCCAAACTGGGTACAAAATGAGGGCTGACCCCACTAGTATTTCCCTCTTTGCCATTATTTCACTTATCCCTATATGGTTATCCTTATCCCTAGATGCTTCTTGTGATCCCTAGGGAAGTAAAGCAAATAAAGTTTAGAGTCTGAGGTCATTAAAGCAATATCAATATACGCATGAAAACATAAAACTTTAGTGCTGGGAGACCCAAAAGCTTATCCAGGCCAGCTAACCCTTTCATTTTGTAGGCAAGAAAGCTGAGACTCATAGAGTTTGAATATGTTCAAGGTCACATATTTAGCAGACCTAGAATCTCCTGGCTGGACTCCCACGTATGTGTTTTCCCTTTTCATGAGACTACCATGCTTCCAATCCTTCATATACTTTGTGCCTATGTAATGTGCTTTGCAAACTGTTAAGTAAATGGTAGTAGTGGGGGTATACAGGAGATAAGAATGCTGCAGTCTAGTTGGCTAAGGAAGAATTCTTGAGAAACTTGACACATAGCAGATGCTTAAGAAATACTTGTTGAAATAACTTGAATGGAAGCCATTTATAACCCCCAAAGGGGCATTTCTCAGGAAAATACATTCCCTCCTCTCCTTTTAATAGACCTCTCACCTTCAATACAGACATCCTAGACTGGAATTGGGAATCTAAAATAATTATTTGGAGGTTTTATAGTTATATTGTCAAGCTTTTTAATCTTAATTTAATTTCTCCCATAGGCATAATAATATACTCTCTATTGTGGTGAGTCAGTGTGGTAGAATGGTTGGAGGGCTGGTCTCAGAGTTTAGAAGACCAAGATTCAAATCCTGTCTCTGATACAAACTAGCTGGGTGACCTCAGGCAAGTTATATAACCTTTCAGTGCTCTAGGCCAGAGGTATCAAACATGTTCCTGAGTGCAGCTGAACCAGATTGCAATATATTTGAGAAATACTTAACAAAATAAATAAAAATACAGTGGAATATGAATAATGTTAACATGTGGTTTTCTAAACCCTCTCCCTCTCCCTGTCCTTTTCCTCTCCAAAACAAGGTAAATTTTGATGACCTAGTTAACTTGAGGTTTACTGGATAGATTTCTTTCTCAAAGACCCAACTTTGAATGCATTTCCCTCTGGAGCTCATAGACTGGACAACAATAGGTCCCTAAGCAAGCATCATGTAATGACTATTTTTTGAGCCCTCCTGTGAATGTGTGTGTAAATACTGAATGTAAATAGTGAAGAGTAAATAATGAAGAGTGATTTTAAATAGTAACTGTTTCTCTTCTGCCATGAGGGTCTTCACCTCCCAGTTTGATTCTTTACTTTTTCCTTTCCTTTCCTTTCCTTTCCTTTCCTTTCCTTTCCTTTCCTTTCCTTTCCTTTCCTTTCCTTTCCTTTCCTTTCCTTTCCTTTCCTTTCCTTTCCTTTCCTTTCCTTTCCTTTCCTTCCTTCCTCTTTCTTTCTTTCTTTCTTTCTTTCTTTCTTTCTTTCTTTCTTTCTTTCTTTCTTTCTTTCTTTCTTTCTTTCTTTCTTCCTCTCTCTCTCTCTTCTTTCTTTCTTTCTTTCTTTCTTTCTTTCTTTCTTTCTTTCTTTCTTTCTTTCTTTCTTTCTTTCTTTCTTTCTTTCTTTTCTTTCTTTCTTCTTTCCTTCTTTCCTTCCTATTTCTTTCTTTCTTTCTTTCTTTCTTTCTTTCTTTCTTTCTTTCTTCCTTCCTTCCTTCCTTCCTTCCTTCCTTCCTTCCTTCCTTCCTTCCCTCCTTCCTTCCTTCCTTCCTTCCTTCCTTCCTTCCTTCCTTCCTTCCTTCCTTCCTTCCTTCCTTCCTTCCTTCCTTCCTTCGTTTCTTTCTTTCTTTCTTTCTTTCTTTCTTTCTTTCTTTCTTTCTTTCTTTCTTTCTTTCTTTCTTTCTTTCTTTCTTTCTTTCTTTCTTTCTTTCTTTCTTTCTTTCTTTCTTTCTTTCTTTCTTCCTTAAAAGGGCCATCCCTTGACTTACTTCTTAAAGAGGCCTATTCACTGAATGGCCATTACCTCACTCAAAATGAGAATCTGAAAAGACCTTAGCCTAAAAGGGTCAGACTCTCCCATTGTATCCTGGGTCATCTCCAGTTGTTCTGATGAATAGGATCCAGATGGCTCTGGAGGAGAAAATGAGGCTGGTGACCTTGCACAGCCCTCCTTCACTCAAATCAAAGTCAACTACAATTCGTGTCTTCATCTCCCTGATGTCATGGTCCTCTCTGAGAACAAAGGACCAACACACAACTGCTCTAAACAAGTCTGTTAGATATAAGTTGAATTTAAAATCTCACATTGTATTGCAGAGGGAATTTCTAAACCCTTTCCACCAGTTCCCTATACTAGTGTAATCACGGGTCTAGGCTCTGTCATTAACTTTTTCCCTGTAGCTGCTCTGATCTCTTCTCCACAAGGATCTCATAATATTTTCTAAATCAACTTGGAAACTCCATAACAAATGGTCTGATGATATTTGGTGACATTCTGGATCAATGTGATTTCATTGGTGGAGGAACTTCTGTTGTGGAAACTCCATTCACTAATGTATAGATACAAACTGACTTTGTCAATTGTGAAATAATTTGTAGTTTTAGAAGGATGCCTGAGCACATTGAAAGGATAAGTAGCCTATGGTCATATAGCCAGTATATGGGACTTGAAAATAGGTCTTACTGATCCCAAAGCTGACCCTCTACCCACTAAACCAGACTACCTTACTATAATAATAATAAGAATATATCATGTCTTTGGGAAAATTAAGCCAAGACACAAAGTCTGACAGAATAACTGGGGAAAAAACAAATAAATATGAGGCTTGTGTAGTAAGATGATAACCAACAAAAAGGGCTAATCAAGAAAGAGTGATCAACTTGCAACCATGCTTTCTTTTACAGAGAGCAGAGGTTCCCTTTTTTTTTTTTTTTTTTTGGATTAAGCATATCACAGGGATAATTAATTTAGGGTTTATGTACTATTTTTTAAATTTTATAGCTACATTTCAATATAATAGTTTCATTTGTAACCTGCAATATATTTTATTTTGTGCATCAAAATATTATTGTGAGAAGGGGTATGTATGAGAAGAGATAAATAGGGACCATGACACAAAACAAGGTAAGAGCTCTTGGCTGAGGACACGCTATGAGTGAGAAGTCAGACTTAAAGTCTGAATTCAGTCACACTTCTCTCTCTAAGGCTCACTTATGATGTAACCAGGTATTAATTAATCAAGATGTAAGCCTGTATTAAGTGCCTGCTATGTGCTAGGCACTGGATGTTGCCTTGGTTGTTCTGATGTGTTCCCATGTCTGGAGATAGCTGGCTAAGTTTGGTGTCTAATGATGCTGACAAAGCTTTGATTTTTTTTTAAACCATATTATCTATCACTTACAATACTGACCCTCATGCTTGTTCATAATGTGTTCTTGTAAAGAGATATATTAGTATCTTTACTCTCTATGCTGTGACCAGGATCAGAGACAGAGGATCTTGGATCATGTACTATTGTCCATTGGGCCTGCAGCTATCACAACAATGATATGTTTTTTCAAGCACTACCTCATTCATCAAGTGGTCCCAGTATATTTTTCCTGCAAAAGATAAGTAAGGCCTTTTAGGAACTCACTATCATTTTTATTCTTTTTTTTTAGAATCAAAGGAATAATAAAAATAATTTTAAAAAATCCTTAGAAGAAAACCAATTTGGAGTTGTATTAAAGTTGTCTACTCTTAGTAGAATTGAATATAAAACTCAAAACATTCTCTTTTCTGCCTTTTAGGAGTGGGCTTTGCCACCAGAAAAGTGGCAGGCATGGCCAAACCCAGTATGATCATCAGTGTGCAAGGAGATGTGATCACCATTAAATCAGAAAGTACTTTTAAAAATACTGAAATTTCCTTCAAATTGGGCCAGGACTTTGATGAAGTCACTGCAGATGACAGAAAAGTCAAGGTGAGGAATAAAAGTTCTCTTTATGTTAAGGGACATTTATTTAAAAAAAAATTATTGGTTTCCTTTGTTTTGCATCAATTTCATTTCTCAAAATAGCCTCCCTTTTCCCTATCATGAGTGCCATCCTTTATAACAAAGAAAAAAAGGAGAAAAAAAAAAAACTTTAGGGAAACTAACCAACACATCAACAAAGTATTAAGATCCATTTTTCCATACCTCATGTTCACAATGAAATGAAGACAATTACATTTTCAGATCTGTTCTGTAGGACCAAATGTTGTCATGATTTGGTTTCTTTTCTTTTCTGTTCTTTCCATTCACATTATTGTAGTTATGGTTTATATTGTTTTCCTGACTCCGCTTTCTTCACTTTGCACCATTTCATGTCTTCCCATGTTTCTTTATGTCTTCATATTTATGATTTCTTTCAGCACAGTAGTATTCTATTACAGTTGTGTTCCACAATCTATTTAACCACTACCAAATAGATAGACATCTGCCACGTTGCCAGTTCTTTACCACAACAACTACTACAAAAACACCTCTGTGATACATATTTTAGCACATATGTAACCTTCCTTTCTGTTTCATCTCCCTGGGCTGCTCAGTAGAGCAGTAGAGTCTCCAGGTCTGCAGTAATTTCAATTTTTTTTCCTTAATGATCAATTTGCTATTTTATCATCAGGGCATTAGTGTGCTTGCCTTTCCATAATCTCTCCAAAATCAGCTATTTTCATCTTTGCCATCACCCCCACCTCAATTTGCTGGGGATAAAGTGAAACCTCAGAGTTGTATTGACTTGTATTTATTTCTCTTATTATTAATGATACAGAACAATCTGTTATATGGTTGTTCATAGTTTATAATTCTTCTTTTGAGAACCATTGATACCCTTTGACCACTTAGCCATTCATTAGTAGTTCCTTGTCATATATATTTATATTGGTTTACTGTATATCTTGAATATCAGATTCTTATCAGAGATACTTGATACAAAGATTGTGTTTCCCCAGGGAATTGTTTTCCTTCTTATCTCAGTTGCATTGCTTTTGTTTGTGTAAAACATTTTCAACTTCATGTAATTGAAATTATTTATTTTATCTTCTTATTACCTTGATTTCTTTTTTGGTTAAGAATTCTCCTTTAGGACACATTTCTACATAGCACCTGAGAAGTCTCACATGCTATAATAATAGGGGGAAAAATGACTGACCCATTGAAAATGAATGACATGTAAGAATAAAGAGGATGGGTAATTCTTCTATCTCTCCTGGGAACACAGAGAGTCTCATACTTTTTTAATGCTTTACAGAGTCTCATAACCTTAAAGGATGGTGCACTGGTTCAGGTGCAGAAATGGAATGGAAAATCAACCACAATTACAAGAAAACTAGTGGATGGTAAACTTGTGGTGGTGAGTTATTTCTAATCACTAACTACAGCAAAGTTCTTGTTGTGCTGTGAAAGCAGAATTGTGTGGAGAGTGAGAGAGCCTAGGTTTGATGATTGCCTCTGCCAGTTAGTAGCTAAATAATCACTTCAGCTCTTTGGGTTTCAATTTCCTCATCTATGAAATAATGGGATTGGGCTGGATGAACTCTGAAGTCCTTTCTAGCTCTAAATCTATGATCCAGACAACCACAGTTTCCATTTTCTATGTATAGAACACCTAATTGCCCATTCTGCCCCTGGGCACTTTGGAGAAAGCAAAATGGGCTCCTGGGCCCACTCTGAACTCAAGCATATATGCTAAGGTAGCATCTAACTGGAGCTGATATTAGTAAAAGAGAAATATACGTAGGTTGTTCCCACTCTCTTACTAAACTGAGAGAGGAGAGAAGAAAAAAGAACTTCTACTTATGTGATTTTAGAGCAAGTCACTTAACCCTTCTGGGATTGTTTCCTTATTTATTAATAACAAATAATAAATATTTTAAACAAATAATAAGTATTTGTTTAATAAGTTTATTTAATATTTAATAAATAAAATAAAACACTTATATAAATAAAAAATTAATAATAAAATACTTCTCACTCCCTCACCTTCCTTCTTTACCTCGATGTTTGACCCTCACCTCTTCTTGCTTCCTAGGAATGCATCATGAAAGATGTCACTTCTACTAGACTCTATGAAAAAGTATGAACTGACTTCTCAGTGAGCGAAAGCTTCCCAAACTCCACCACGTTTTGTTGTGTGTGTTGTTTAAATGTAGTCAGGTTTTCCCTGACTACACTGAGAGAAATTCTATTCGCAAAACATTTATTTACTCCTTTCTGTTTTATTGATTCAATAAACATCTTTAACATTTAAATATGTGCATGGATATTTTGTGTGTGTGTTCCTCCTTCTTTGCCGAAGAAGACCATGCCATCAGAGAAATGATGACATGATTTGCACTTTGTTTTGAGTGAGGGAGGGCTGTGCATATCACCAGCCTCACTTTTCCTCCAGAGTCATCTGAATCCAGTGACCAGATATTTGTCAGGATGACTGGAGATGACCAAGGATGAGATAATTGGGGTTAAATGACTTGCCCAAGGTCACATAGCTAGTGAGTGTCAAGTGTCTGAGGTGAGATTTGAACTCAGATCCTCCTGACTCCTGCCCTGGTGCTCTAGACACTGCACCACCTAAGGAATAGCATATGAATTATGACCTCTTGGTATTTTAAATAAATTTTCTCATGAAAAATTTGTAGTTTATTAGGGTACTTGTATAGGGGAGGATAATAATGTAATTCCTTTAAAGTAACTAATTTGTGATCTCTTCAATGGTCAATAATCCAAAAGAATTATTCTGCCATGCTTATATAGAGTAACATTTCATTAATTTGGAGTTTATGATAACTCAGACATAGTATATGTCTTTCATTATTACTTTGGAACTGAACTGAATGTACTCCATGTTAATGGAATGGGTGTCTTCCTATTTAATGTAATTTCAGGGGTTTTACTTATGTTGCCCCTCCTGCCCCAAAACTTTTTTCCCTCTCTTTTCCCTTCTATTGTGTGTGTGTGTGTGTGTGGGGGGGGAACCCTTCATTATATCTGAGAGCAGGAACATATGAATACAAAGTTCCCTAGGTAGACAGTAATGTATTAAGAATTCACACTGAAGTATAAATCACTTATATAAAAATCTTTCTTGAAAGATATTGATAGAGGGAAAAAGTATGGAGGAAAGAGATACTGGACATCTGAAAGGAGCTTTGAGGTTAGATGCCAGGGACAGTGTAAAGTCAAGTCAGCAAGCACTTATTAAGCACTTATGCAAAAAGAACTGAGAGTACAAAGTTAGGCAAAAGCAGTTCCTGCCCGCAAATGCCAACAACTTTGTACTAACAAGATATATGTAGGATAAATAGAAATAATGTCAGAGGGAAAGCACTGGCATTGAAAGGGACTGGGAAAGGCTTCCTGCCAAAAGTGGAATTTTAGCTGAGACTTAGAAGAAGACTGGGAAATCCAAAGGTAGAGACAAGGAACGAGAGAATTTCAGGCATTAAGGACAACCAATAAAAATTCACAGGGAGTAGATGGATTGTCTTGTGCAAGGAACATCAAGGAAACAGGGTCACTAGATCATGAATTATGTAAAGGGGAGAAAAACGTAAAGGCAGTAAGGCTGGAGGGGATAGGCTAGGAAGGGTTTTCAAAATCAAACAGAGGATTTGATGACAGATCCTGCTGGAAATAGGGAGTCATTGGAGTTGATCGAATTTGGAATGACATGGACAGATCTGTGTATAAGGAAGGTCAGTTTGACAATCAAACCAAGGATGGACTGAAGTGGGGAGAGATTTGAGGCAGAGAAATCAACCAAAGGGTTATTGAAATAATCCATGTCTGAGGTGATGTGGCTTTGCATCAGAGTGGTGGTTATGTGTATGGAAAGATGGGGATGTATACAAGAGATGTTAATGAATAGAATTCACAAGATTTGTTAACTGATAGGATATGGGAGGTGGTGAGAGAGAGAGTAAGGGGTCAAGGATGACACTGAGGTTGTGATCCTGGGTAACTGGGAGGATGATGGTGAGCTCAGCAGTAATAGGGAAGTCAGGAAGAAGGGGAAGGTTTTGGAGAAGTGATAATTAAATTTTGGACTTTAATTTTGAGTTTAAAATGTCTATGGCAATCCTGTACAAGATGTCTAATACACATAAATGGAGACCAGAAGAGAAATTAGAACTGGACAAATAAATCTGAGTTTCATCTACACAAAGAAGATAACTGAATCTGTGGGAACTGATGAGATCATCAGGTGAAATAATATAGAGGGAGAAGAGAAAAGGGCTCAGATCAGAGGCTTAGGGAGTCACCTACTGTTAGTGGGCATGACCTGACTGAAGATCTAGTAAAGAAGACTGAGGAGTGAAGAGAACCAGGAGAGAGCAGTGTCACAAAAACCTAGAAAGAAGGAAGTATCAAGGAAAGGAAGGTTATCAATAATGTCGAAATCTGCAGAGAGGCCAAGAAGGATGAGCCTTGAGAAAAAGCCATCAGATTTGGAAACTATGAGATTATTGATAACTTTGGAGAAAGTAGTTTCAGTTGAATGATGAAGTCAAAAGCCAGAGTGTTTAGAAGCTATGGATTAGAGAAATGCAAACAAATAGGTCTGATAATGGCCTAATTTCTCAAATTTATAGAGAACTGAGTCGAACTTATAAGAATAATACAAGTCATTTCCCAATTGATAATTATGAGCACTGGTACCTCCAGGCTACCTCCCCACATTGACACTCACAGATTTCAGGTTAGGTCATGGGGGAATGGCTACCCTAAGGCTAAAAAGATATTCTGTGGGCACACAGTCTTCAAACTCCTGCTCATGATCAGCTGCCAGTAAGTTTTCTTTTACAGTTAGCTAGTACACACAATTAGTTCAGAGTAAAAGTATTTACCAAGATGGCAAAATAACATGAACAAACTAGTCTATTTTTTTTTTGTCCTTTGCTTTTGAAGAGGACTGATGACACCACAGGTGACATCATGACTTGTGTGTGAATTGGATTAAAGTGATGCAAGGTAGCATACTTATAGAGCAAGCAGATAACATAAAACTAAGAGAGATAATATACTGAATAACAGTCAGGATCTGACCTTAAAGTGGAATGTTGTACAAAATCTATTAGAATAAAATACAAAGGACAGCAAGTTGTATTTGAGTTTAAAAAAGTAAGTTTCCAAGGTGTGGAGACATAGGTAGACAACTATTCATTTGAATAAAGATCTGAGCAGATTTTTCAAGTTCAAAATATGTCAGCAGTGTGACATGGCATCCAAAGGGCTAATGTGATCTTAGACTGAACAGAGAGATCTGGGGTTCAGAAAGAGGGAGTTAATAGTCCCTTTGTACTTTACCCTTATGAGATCACATAAGGAGACTTGTGCCCAATTCTGGAAGTTCATTTTGCAAAGAATTTGACAAAATGGAGACTATTTGCAAAAGGTCAATCAGAACATTGAAGGGTCTCAAGACTGATATATAAAAATGCATGGAAGATTTTACAGGGGTTAGTTTGAGATGGAGAATACTTGAAGAGAGGTGATAGCTATCTTCAGATATTTGAAGGTCTGCCATATGGAAGAGGGGCTGTAGTCACTCTGTTTGGCCCTAGACAGCAGTATTAAGATCAATGGTCAAAATCTGAAGAGAGGCAGATCCACGTTTGCCACAAGGATAAATTTTTTTAACAATCATTTCCTGTCAAATCCATCTTCCTCATACACAGGCTGGCCATGTTATCCCAAATTCAGATATCAAACCCTCTGTTTGACTTTGAAAGACTTTCGTAGCCTGTTCCCTCCAACTTTATCACTCTTACATTTTTCTCTCCTCCACATATTTCATGATCTAGTGACACTTGTGTTTTTGATGTTATGTATACAAGACAATCTATCTACTCACTGTGAATTTTCATTGGTTGCCCCTCGTGCTTGGACTGTCTTAGAGGGCAGTGAGTTTCCCTTCACCGGGGTTCTTCAACAATTGGATGACCACTTGCACATTGCCAACTTTTATGTTCTTCCACCTATGAATGGTCCCTTTGAAAGCACTTTCTCACTCTGAGGTTCTGTGATTTAACGGAAAAGACTTAAGGATTCAGAGCCTGTCAAGCTCTGTATTTTCTGTTGTGCTGGGTGATAGACTGTTCTCTGCCTTTTCTATCAGTTCTGTAAGAACAAGAAAAAAAAAGGCCAAGGTCTCCCATTGCATCCTGGGTCATCTCCAGTTGTCCTGGTCTCACCACTGCACCTAGATGGCTCTGGAGGAGAGAGTGAGGCTGATGACTTTTCACTAGACTCCCTCACATAAATCCAATTCACTTACAAGTCATAGCATCACCTCCCTAATGTCATGGTCTTTGAGAGTGAAGGACAAACAACAACTAACAATAAGAAGAGGCAGTTTTACTTCTCTTCTCTGGTGGGCAAAGGAGCACCCATCATCAGATCTCTTCTCTCTGTATCCTTGAAAGACTGAGTGAATTCATGTCAATATCCACCCACCTTAGCATGGAAGTGAAGGAGTGACAAGGGATTCACAATCTTTTTTTTTTGTAGAAATACTGGTAGTTCTGTAGCTTGTTTTGTTTCTAGTAATTAAATCATTAATTTACAGAAAGCTTTTTTGATGAATTTAGAGCTAGAGCTTCTAAGAGTTCCTGCACTAACAAGCTCTTGTTGAATACCTTCCCTTCCTCTCTCAAGTAGAGTTTATCTTATTTATCAAATGGAGTTCAGTGGACTATACCATTCACACTCTTAAGACATTAATTCAGAAGGCACAAGAATGATGCTTGGCAGTGTGGAGCCAGATGGCAGAGTAGAAAGATGCATATATTCTAGCTCTTCCCCCACACCCATAAAATACCTGTAAAGAAAGACTCTCAACAAATTCTAGAGCAGCAGAAGCTACAGAACAATGGAGTGGAGAAGATTTCCAGTCCAAGGTGACCTGGAAGGCTGATGGGAAAGGTCTGTTGCACCAGATGCAGAGTGGAGTCCAGCACAGACTCAGCCACATGGTGCTGGGAGGAGCAGGCCTTGGGAGTGCAGTCCCCAGCAGCAGCAGCAGAGGTTCATAGATCTCTCAACTCACAGGTGACAAAGACACTTCAAAGGTCAGTGGGAGAGCTTTTTCACCTCTGTGACAAGGGAGCAGGGTCCTCCCTTAGTCCCGGACCCAGGTGGCTGCAGAGGTGGTGGCAGCGGATGGGCTGCAGCTACAGTGGCAGCAGTCAGCATCCACTGTTGACTAAAGTGCCTGGGAGAATTGAGCAGCTGATCTAAACTTCAACCCTGTGTGGCAGTCTGCCCCAGCCTAAAGACCCTGTGGGAATTGAACAGCTGATCTGAATCTCAGCCATAAGCTAGCCAGAGAATGTGCTCCTCCCCCTTGTTGTGCCACCTTGGAGGAACTGAGAACTTACAGGTCCCCAGAATATATCCTACTCTTGACAAAGGACCCAAACGTCAAGTAACTGGTTGGGAAAGTGCCCAAAAAAGGGAAAAAAATAAGACTATAGAAGGTTGCTTTCTTGGTGAACAGGTATTTTCTTTCATCCTTTCAGATGAGGAAGAACTATGTTTACTATCAGGGAATGACATAAAAGTCAAGGATTCTGCATCCAAAACCTCTAAAGTAAATATGCAATGGTCCCAGGCCATGGAAGAGCTCAAAAAGGATTTTGAAAATCAAGTAAGAGAGATGGAGGAAAAATTGGGAAGAGAAATGATAGCAAAGCAAGAAAATCATGGAAAATGAGTCAATCGTTTGCTAAAGGAGACCCCAAAATGCTGAAGGAAATAGCACCTTTAAAAATAGGATAACTCAATTGGCAAAAGAGGTTCAAAAAGCCAATAAGGAGAAGAATGATGTAAAAAGTAGAATTAGCCAAATGGAAAAGGAGGTTCAAAAACTGACTGAAGAAAATAGTTCTTCAAAAATGAGAATGGAATAGATGGAAGCTAATGACTTTATGAGAAACCAAGAAATTACAAAGCAAAACCAAAAGAATGAAACAATAGAAGATAATGTGAAATATCTCATTGGAAAAACAACTGACTTGGGAAAATACATCCAGGAGAGACAATTTAAAATTATGGGACTACTTGACAGCCATGACCAAAAAAAGAGCCGAGACATCATCTTTCATGAAATTATCAAGGAAAACTGCCCTGATATTCTAGAAGCAGAGGGCAAAGTAAATATTGAAAGAATCCATTGATCATCTCCTGAAAGAGATCCAAAAAGAGAAACTCCTAGGAATATTCCAGAGTTCCCATGTCAAGGAGAAAATATTGCAAGCAGCTAGAAAGAAACAATTTGAGTATTGTGTAAATACAATCAGAGTAACATAAGATCTAGCAGCTTCTACATTAAGGGATTGAAGGGCCTGGAATATAATATTCCAGAAATCAAAGGAAGTAGTATTAAAACCAAGAATCACCTACCTAGCAAAATTGAGTATAATGCTTCAGAGGAAAAAAATGGTCATTCAATGAAATAGAGGACTTTCAAGTATTCTTGATGAAAAGACCAGAACTGAAAAGAAAATTTGACTTTCAAACACAAGAATCAAGAGATGTATGAAAAGGTAAACAGGAAAGAGAAATTGCAAGGGACATACTAAAGTTGAGCTGTTTACATTCCTACATGGAAAGGTAATATTTTTAACTCTTGAAACTTTTCTCTGTATCTGGGTAGTTTGTGGGATTATACACACACACACACACACACACACACACACACACACACACATATTATATATTTATATGTTTTATATATATATATATATATATATATATATATATATAGAGAGAGAGAGAGAGAGAGAGAGAGAGACAGAGAGAGACAGAGAGAGACAGAGAGAGACAGAGAAAGACAGAGAGACCAACAGACAGAGAGACAGAGGGCACAGGGTGAGTTGAATAGGGAGGGATCACATCTAAAAAACCAAAACTAAGGAGTGAGAGAGGAATATATTGGGAGGAGAAAGGAAGAAATGGAATGGGGCAAATTATCTCACATAGAAGAGGCAAGAAAAAGCTTTTCCAATGGAGGGGAAAAGCGGGGAGGTGAGAGGGAAAAAGTGAAGCTTACTCTCATTACATTTGGCTCAAGGAAGGAACAACATGCACACTCAACTTGGTATGAAAACCTATCTTACACTACAGGAAAGTAGAGGAGAAAGGGTTAAGCAGGGTGTTGGGGATGATGGAAGGGAAGATAAATGGGAGGAGGGAGCAATTAGAAGTAAATACTCTTGGGGAGGGACAAAGTCAAAAGAGAGAATAGAACAAATGGGAGGGCAGGATAGGATGGAGGGAAATGTAGTCTTACATAACATGACTATTATGGAAGTCATTTGCAAAACTGCACATATATATAGCCTATGTTGAATTACTTGCCTTCTCAGTGGGGATGGGCGGGGAGGGAGGAAGGAATAGAAGCTGGAACTCAAAGTTTTAGGAACGAATGTTAAGAATTGTTTTTGTGTATAGCTGGGAAATAAGAAATATAGGTAAAGGGGTATAGAAATTTATCTTCCCCTACAGGACAAGAGAGAAGGTGGGGATAAGGGAAAGGAAGGATGTTAGAAGGGAGGGCACATTGGTGAAAGGGGCAATCAGAATGCTTGGTGTTTTGGGGTGGGAGGAGGGGAGAGATGGGGAGAAAATTTGGAACTCAAAATTTTGTGGAAATGAATGTTGAAAACTTAAAGGAAATAAATATAAATAAACAAACAAAAAAACAAGAATGATGCTTGCTGTGAAATACCATCAACTATTTCTTCCAGATTTCTACAATCAGTTGGAACTGGAAGAGAAAGTCAGTTGTACCCCCTAAATCACTTTCTGGAAGAGTGTTAACCAAATCAGGCGGAAATGAGCAACTCAAAATTTTTAAACTGTTGTGTTCTTAAAAAATTAATGAACAAAATATATTTTCTTTCCCTCTCACCTCCACCACTGGGTTGAGGGGGTTGACCCCTGTAAAAATATGCTGAGTCCAACAAAATTAAATCCCACACTTAATGCTGCATCATTGATGAATTACTGAAGGTGATTATTTTTTAAAATAGTTATTGCTTTTATTTTTGTAACACCTGCTTTCTGCAATAACCCTCATCTTCCTCCTCACAAAGAGTCATTCAATTTTTTTTGCATAAAGATTAGTTAATTAATTAATTTGCTTTCAGTTTTCTCCAATCACTTCCACAAGTCTTAGATTTTTCTCCCCCTTCCTCCTCCTTCCTCCCTGTTCCTCCCCCGCTCCCTCAGACTGTATTCAATCTTATATTAGTTCCAGACATACATTCTTATTATACACATTTTCATATTAGTCATGTTGCATAGAAGATTTAAAATAAATAGAAGAAACTATGAGAAAAACTCAAGCAAAACAAAACATAATATAAGAGAAAATATTCTGCTTCTTTCTGTGTTCCAATTCCATAGTTCTTTTTCTGAATGTGGAAGGCATTCTGCCTCAAGAGTCTTATGGGAAGGGCTAAGTTTACCAGAAAAATTTCTCACACACTGTGCTTGTTACTGTGTACAATCATCTCCTTGTTCTGCTCTTTTCTCTCAGCATCAGTTCATATAAGTCCTTCCAGGCCTCTCTGAAGTCTTCCTCTTCATCCTTTTTTATAGCACAATAGTATTCCACAACATTTATATACCACAACTTGTTCAGCCATTCCCCAATTGATGGGTGTCCCCTTGATTTCTAGTTCTTGGCCACCACAAAGAGAACTGCTATAAATATTTTTGTACACATGGGACCTTTCCCCATTTTTATGATCTCTTTGGGATACAGTCCTAGAAGTGATATTGCTGGGTGAAAGGGTATGCACATTTTTGCAGCCCTTTGGGCATAGTTCCAAATTGCTCTCCAGAATGGTTGGATTAGCTCACAGCTCCACCAACAACTAATTAATGTTCCAACTCTCCCACAACTTCTCTGACATTTATCATCCTCCTGTTTTGTCATGTTAGACAATCTGATAGGTGTGATGTGGTACCTTAGAGTTGTTTTGATTTGCATCTCTCTAATCAATAGTGATTTAGAGCATTTTTATATGGTTATAGATAGCTTTAATTTCTTCATCTGAAAACTGCCTATTTACATCCCTTGACCATTTATCAATTGAGGAATGATTTGTATTCTTGTACATTTGACTCAATTTTCTATATATTTTAGAAATGAGGCCTTTATCACAGACACTAGTTGCAAAAATCCTTTCCCAGTTTTCTACTTCCCTCCTAATCTTAGTTACACTGGGTTTATTTGTGCAAAAACTTTTCAATTTAATGTAATCAAAATAATCCATTTTGTACTTCATAATGCTCTCTACCTCTTGTTTAGTCATAAATTTCTCCATTTTCCATAAATCTATCATATACACCATTTCTTGCTCCCCTAATTTGTTCATATTATCAGTCTTTATACCTAGATCATGTAATCCTTTGGACTTTATTCTTGTGTACTGTATCATGCATTGGTTTGTGCCCAGTTTCCGCCACACTGTTACACAGTTTTCCCAGCAATTTTTTCAAACAATGAGTTCTTATCCCAGAAACTGGGATCCTTGGGTTTATCAACAGTAGACGGCTATATTCATTGACTACTGTGCCTTCAGTACCTGAAGTACCACTGGTCTACTCCTCTGTTTCTTAGCTAGTTCCAAGTGATTTTGATGATTGATGCTTTCTAGTACAATTTGAGATCCGGTAGGGCTATCAAGGTGTTTCTTCAGAATTCCCTATTGACTTTAGTAGTAAAACTTTCTTCTATTTGATCAAATTCTCATTTACTTGCTTTTTCTTTTTTTCCCCTTCTTTTTTATTTATTTATTTAACTTCTAACATTCATTTTCACAAAATTTTGGGTTCCAAATTTTCTCCCCTTTTGTCCCCTCCCCCACCCCAAAACACCAAGCATTCTAATTGCCCCTACTACCAATCTGCTGTCTCTTCTATCATCCCTCTCTGCCCTTGTCTCCATCTTCTCTTTTGTCCCGTAGGGCCAGATAACTTTCTATACCCCTTTACCTGTATTTCTCATTTCCTAGTGGCAAGAACAGTACTCGACAGTTGTTCCTAAAACTTTGAGTTCCAACTTCTTTACCTCCCTCCCTCCCCACCCCTTCCCTTTGGAAGGCAAGCAATTCAATATAGGCCAAATCTGTGTAGTTTTGCAAATGACTTCCATAATAGTCGTGTTGTGTAAGACTAACTATATTTCCCTCCATCCTATCCTGTCCCCCATTACTTCTATTCTCTCTTTTGATCCTGTCCCTCCCCATGAGTGTCGACCTCAAATTGCTCTGTCCTCCCCATGCCCTCCCTTCCATCATCCCCCCCACCCTGCTTATCCCCTTATCCCCCACTTCCCTTTATTGTAAGATAGGTTTTCATACCAAAATGAGTGTGCATTTTATTCCTTCCTTTAATGGAATGTGATGAGAGTAAACTTCATGTTTTTCTCTCACCTCCCCTCTTTTTCCCTAAACTAAAAAAGTTTTTGCTTGCCTCTTTTATGAGAGATAATTTGCCCCATTCCATTTCTCCCTTTCTCCTCCCATTATATTTCTCTCTCACTGCTTGATTTCATTTTTTTAAGATATGATCCCATCCTCTTCAGTTCACTCTGTGCACTCTGTCTCTATGTGTGTGCGTGTGCGTGTGCATTACTTGCTTTTTCTAAAACCTTCAACAAATTCCTCTTCCTACTTTTAAACCTATTACTATTCATTTTTTCATTATTTCCCAACCTTCAAAGATGATCTTTCTATCCACAAAAGATATTTATTCTTAAACACTCTGCTCTTCTTGAGACTCAAAGCACAATCTATCCACAAAGAGAGATGATTTCCTTTGCTTCTCACCCCCAATTAAACTTGATGAATAATTATGATAATAATAATAATACCCTATATAACACACTAAGAAACTGTAAGCATTTTATAGATATTATCTGGACTACACATCATCCCTGTAAGGTGGGGAAGGGGAGAAATAATTTGAAGATGAAGAAATAGAGGCAATGTGACTTGTCCAAACAAATAATAGCTGATGGAAAACCAAGAGTTGTATATTCATTAATTTCTTGCCCCATATTTGACTCAGCACTCACATCTAAAAAGGCTAATTACCATTGGAAGCTGTCTCCACTATGATCAAAGTAATATTTATCCCTCGTCCTCTGGGTACAAGTCATAATGCTAGAAGCTATAATCACTGACCTAAACCAAAATTTACATGTTATTTTCCGTTTTCTAATTTGGTGGTAAGAAAGATTAGTCAAGTGGTGGTAATGGGAGTCCTGTTATTGGCTATGTCAAAGGTGTCATGAGGTAATGATGCCTTTTAAAAGGTAGTCTTGGTGGCCTTGCAGTTCATAATATTCCTTGGTCTTCTAGTTTGAGCCTCTATTTCCATCAAAGTATCCAAGATGGTTGAGCCTTTTTTGGGAACCTGGAAACTTGTCTCTAGTGAAAACTTTGATGACTACATGAAGGAACTGGGTGAGATGTGCCATTGTTTCGGATGAGAGTTATTTCTTTCCTTTTTAAAGTGTTGGGGATGGCTTTTCTCTTCTTTCTTCTGGGTTTCTAGGTTATGCCATATTGACCTGAAAACAACACACCTTTTTTACATATATGCAACCCTAAATGACATTGTTTTGAAGAGTGTGTGGTGGGGACCAGGAGTATTTTCTGTATGCTGAAAAATCATATGGATTATAATAATCTATACTCAGATGTTATGTGAACATTCCTTAGTTAACAGTGGAAACAGCTTCCAAAAGGAATCAGCCTTTTCAGATGTGAATACTCAGTCAAATTAGGAGAAAAACTGATGAACATCTCTATTGGATATACAACTCTAGGTTATCTGGCAAGAAAAGCATCCTTGGGTATCCCATTTCCATCACGTATTATTTGTTTGGACAATTCACATTGTCTCTAATTCTTCATCTTCAGATTATTTCTTGCCTTCTCTACATTACAGATTTGGTGTATAGCAAGACCTGTATTCAGCTGGCTTTATAATATATATGCAAAATCTTAGATTTTAATAGTAAAAACTTCTGCTCTTGATTCAGCCCCTCTTTAAATGAGGAGCTAACAATTGGGGTATCAGAAAAGGCCTTGTAGAGGGTGAATATTGAGAGGTTCCTTGGAGAAAAAGAATTGTGACAGATGGAGATGAGAAGGGAGTGCATGCTAGACATGAGCAGGTGATTTGCAGGTGTAGAGAGACAAGAAATAAAGTGTCAATTTAGGGAAAGATCTATTACTCAAGTCTGGCTGGAATGTGGCATGCATGAAGGGGAATAAGATAAAATAGGGATGGAGCCTGTACTTATGATTCCAATGGCAGAGGGAGATCTCAATGAGGAAACTCCCTCTATCAATGCAAGTTGGTACCTTCTCTTCAATTTAGAGTTTTAGAGTTACCTGAAGTAATGAAAGGTTAAGTGGCTTGACCTACTTAGGATCTTACAACCAGTGTGTATGTGGGGTTAAACACTGGTCTACCTGCCTCCAAGATCAGATCTCTGTCCTTTATACCATGCTGCTTTAATGAGTAGTAGATACAAAAAGTCTAGAAAAAGAGGGTGATCACTAACTCAGAGCAGAAGCAATGTTAGGGGTCATCTAGTGCAGCCATATTCTTTTACAGATAAGGAAACTGAGGCCCAGATAATTTAAATGATTTGACCAAGGTCATATGATAGTGTCAGGATTTGAATTCAGGGTCTTGGCCTTGAGATTCAACATTCTTACTACTCCATCACAGGTTGAGGCCAGATCATAGAGGTCTGTATTTTATTCTAAGCAATAAATAGAAGTTGATTGTTTTTGAGCAAGGCAGAGAACAAGGGAAAGTCTTACAAAGATTGTTCTATTAGCTGTGTGGAGGATGAATAGGTGAATGAAGATATTGCAAGTATGAAGACAGATGGGAGACTAGAACTAATCACAATCTCATAAAGTGGTTGCATTGAATTCACACTGCATATTTCCAGTGGGCTGGAACTGATGACCACATTTTATATAATTATAACACTAAATACTATGAATTCAAATACAGTAATCATTTCAGGAGATTCATCATTTACTCTAATTGGACCTAGACCTATTATAGGAGTCCAGGGATGAGGTAATGAAAATCCTAACTAAGCAGGTGGTTGTCCAAATACAGAGAAGGAACAAATGTGAATTATGTTGTAGAGGCTAGTATAAATGGCTCAGGTAAGGAGTAATAAGGGAATAAATTATAGTGGTGACAGAGCAAATGGAGAGAAGTGGATGGATTTGAGAAAGATTTTGAAATAAGAATTAATCAAATTGGCAACTGATGGTGTATGGGGAAAGAGGGAGAAGGAAGAGTTAAAAGTGACTGTAAGCTTATGAATCTAGGGGACATGGAAGAGGAGGATGCCCTCAGCAAAAAGAAAGAAGTATATGCTTTTTGGGAAAAATTCTAATTGTATGTAAAAACAATTTTTAACATTCATTTTTAAAAAATATTAAGTTCCAAATTATCTCTCTCCCTTCTTCACTGCCCCCTCCATAAGATAGTTAGCAAGCTAATATATGTTATCTATGTGCAGTCATATAAAACATATTTCCATATTAGTCATGTTGTGAAAGAAGAAACAGACCAAAAGAAAAGAACTACAACAAAAATAAAGAAAGTGGAAATACGATGCTTTGCTCTGCATTCAGATTCCCTCAGTTCTTTCTCTGGATACGAATAGCATTTTCCATCATGAGTCCTTCAGAATTGTCTTGGATCATGATATTGCTGAGAAGAGCTAAGTCTATCAAAGTCAATCATCACACAATGTGGCTGTTACTATGTATAATGTTCTCCTTTTTCTACTTCCTTTCCTTTGCATCTGTTCATGAAAGCCTTTCCAGGTTTTTTTGAAATCCACTTGCTCATCATTTCTTATAGCATATATTATTCACATATATCACAACTTGTTCAACCATTCCCCAATTTCTCAATTTCCAATTCTTTGCCACCACAAAAAGTTATTTTTGTACTTGTAGGTCCTTTTCTCCCTTTTTGTGATCTAAAAAGAGAGAAGTATGAAAGAAGAGTGGGATTAGGGTAGACTATCATGAATTCTGTTTTGTATATGCTGAGTTTGGGATGTCAATTGGACATTCAGATAGAAGTGTCTAGTAGGCAATTGGAGATTTAGAGTTGGGTATAGCCTTGGAGATGATCATTGAATTCATTCAAGTGAATGTAATTACAAAGGGAAAACACGTAGAAAGAGAGAAGAGTTCAGCACTTAGAGTTGGAGAAACACCAAAGCTTAGGAAGTAGAATATTGCAATGATAATCCGGAAAAGGAGAGTAAGAAAGAATGGTCAGACAGGAAGGAGGAGAACCGAGAGAGTAGCATCACAGAAGGCCAGGCAAGAGTGTCCAGTATGAGAGGATTGCTAACAGAATAAGGGAGCTGCCAAAACTGCAAAGATGGCAAGGATTGGAACTAAGAAAATGATAGATAATTTAGCAATTAAGGCATCATTGGCAGCCCTGGAGTCTGGAGGACCTGAGTTCAAATCTGGCCTCAGAAACTTACTAGTTGTGTGACCACGGGCAAGTCACTTAACCCTGATTACCTCAAAAAGAAAATTAAAAATAAAGGACATCATTGGTAACTTTGTGAGATCAATCTTAGCATCATAATGGAGTTAGGAAGCAGATTGCAAGCAGCTGAGAAGTGAATGGAGACAGTGAATATAACACACCTCCTTTGGAATGTAGTCATTGTATTCAGATCTGATCTCTCAACAGTATTCTATGGCTTGGAAATTTCAATTTCTTATTTGTTCAGAACACTACTCAATTTAATTTGCACTAATGAATTGACCTATTTGTTAAGGCTGATATACCATATTTGTGTTTACATGAGGACATTCTGACTATGATACCTTAATCTAAAGACACTGAGCAGCTTACCAGTGGAGTTCAACCAGCAGACTACTCGTTTGGTTTGTGTCTTGCTGTTGTTACTAGATAATACATGACTGATTTTCTTGGATTATTGAAACAGATGCATGAAACAGGATATAGAGAAAAGATGCAAGTTCAGCTCAAATATTTCTTAACCAGAATCTACAGAGGGAGAAAATGTAGCATAATGGATACAAGGTTGGCTTTGGAGGTAGAAAGAGTTGAAATTAGGTCTCTCTTTTAACATAGACTAGCTTTAACTTCTCTAATGCACCAGGTGACACTTAAGACTAAATTAACAGATGAGTTGCTTATCCATATCAGTAAAAGGACTTTACACATTAGGAGTTTTCTCATACTGATGAAATCATACGTCTGGACCCTCTTCATCCCCCTCCTTTCCAAATATGTTTCCAGCATGTTGATGCACTATGTAGGTATAATCCTGAAATGGCCAAAGAATTTAAATCATATGAGGAAACTATGTGGTGGGAATGGAATGTGAGCAAGGGAAGTCAAAGCTAGGTTCTAGTCAATCAATCAGTAAAAATTCATTAAGGGCCTACTATGTTCCAAGCCTTATGTGCTGAACACTGAGAATACAAAAAGACAAAAGAAAAGACAGGCCTTGACCTCAAGGAGCTTACAATCTAATTGGCATTTCCCTGTCTCTGGCACTATCTATATGAACAAGTATAGAATCATATGATCCCAGAGTCTGAAGGGAACTCAGAAGTCATGAAGTTCAATTTGGGCCTGAGTAAGAATCCCTTTTATAACCAACAAACAGATATCCAGCCTTCCCTGAAAGACCTGCTGAGATAGGGAACTCACTAGGCAACCCATTTCACTGTTTTTGACTATTGTGCAGAAGTTTTTTGTTTTTGTTTTTTCTCCTTAAGCTTCAGTTTCCACATTTGCAAAATGGGTATAATCAGGGAATGTGCTAAAACCAGCTCAAACCAGCTGTTAAAAGCCAAGTGCTAAATTTTTGGTACAAACATGTATACCTTAGGTACCTTAGATAAATGCTACAAACCAGTGCTGGGCTTGGAAGTCAAGAAAACCCGAGTTCAAATCCAGCCTCTGACATTTGTTAGCTTTGTGATACTACACAAGTCACTTGACCTCTGTTTGCCTCAGTTTCATCAACTATAAGATGGGAATAATTATAGCACCTGCTTTGTAGAGTTGTTGTGCAGATCAAATGAGTAATATTTGTTAAGTGTACTTAGCACAGTGTCTGGCACATAGTAGGTGCTATATAAATGATAATAATAAGTCAGGGCTTGTTTGTCTAGTTTTTAAGTTTTAAGAAAACAATTAAAATGTTAATAATGTTAATGTTAATTGTTAATAATGCAGATTAAACTTAAAAATGTATAAACATTTTTCTGATGAGCCAGTTGGTTAACATTCACCAGCATCCCCTGATATAATTATATACACTGTTTACTTCACAGAGAGGTCATGAGAAAAGTGTTTTGCGGTACATATAGCTCCACTATAACTAATGGAACTTAAAGTAGTACTACATAAATGCAGGTTTATGATGCCTGACCTACGCGTCTAGCTCTTTAGGATTTACTTACTTATTTATTCTTTACTTACTTCAGCCTCACAACAGTTCTGCTTGGTATTTACAGAGTAGTTAAGTGCCTTTGTCCATAGTCCTATATAGAGCTAGTTAGACAAAGAATTCAAACTTGGTCTCTCTGACTCCAGGTCCCTCACCCTACCCGCTATGCTATGCTTCTTTTCATCACCATCTTAATAAGTAAGATTTCCACCAAGTAGGAGTCTGAGAGAAATCTAGAATCTTAAGACATTGCATTACCTCCCTCTTTCAGGCCTCTGGGAGTAGTAATACTGGGGCAATGATCTTATAAATGAAACCCAATAGTCTGAGAGAAGGAATGCAATTTCCCATACTGCCAAAGAGCCTCCTTGGAAGAAGTTGATAGTCTGGGAGCATCCAGCTTGATGCATAAATTGCAAAGAGGAGGCAAAGGAAGGTCCAAATCTATCACTAAAATGTATAATGGAGAAAAGAGATTTTAAATAGCTTTAAAAATGATTCATTTTAGCCATTTCTTAAAGATTGTAAATTTGATATTAGATTACAAATTCCTCATTAGATTGTAAGCTCTTTGAGGCCAAGAACTGTCTTTTGCTTCTTTTTGTATTCTCAGAATTTAGCACAGTACTTGGAGCTTAGTAGGCACTTACTGAAGATTTATTGAATTGAAGTCTTAAGATGATCAATGTCCTCAGAAAGGAGAATCAGATCTGATTTCTTATCTGACTTGTAGGAGTGAGTTTTGCTATCAGGAACGATGGAGGATTAGCAAAGTCCACTGTAACTATCAGTGCCAAAGATGAGGTGATGACCATCAAAACTGAGAGCTCATCCATAACCGTGGAGATCTCCTTCAAGCTGAATCAGGAGTTTGACGAAGTCACAGCAGATAACCGGAAAGTGAAGGTAAGCACTATTGCTTCCAGATGATGAAGAGCTGAAATAGGTTCACAGGAGTTTGAGAGCTCTCTTTTCCTGAAGAGTTCTTAGTTTTGAAGCTCTCTCTACACTGATTGCATACCACAGAACCAAGCACTTATTGTAATTCATTTTTCAGCTCTTTTGATAATGAATTTCAGTACAATAAATTGAATTAGCCTTTAACTTAAGCTCATCAATTTAACAATTTAAAATGGCCAAAAAAAAAAAAAAAAAGATTTAATTTTTAGTGCTGCTCAACCCTAGGGAGCTTTCTATTACTTTCCTTAAGTACCTTATCAGATGGAAACAGCTATGTGGTGCGGCAGTGGATAGTGTGCCAGGCTTGAAGTCAGGAAGACATCTTCCTGAGTTCAAATCTGGTCTCAGACACTTACTAGCTATGAGACCCTGGGCAAATTACTTTTTGACTCAGTTCCTCATCTGTAAAATGAACTGGAAAATGAAATGGCCAACTATTCTAGTATCTTTGCCAAGAGAACTCCAAATGGGGTCAGGAAGAGTCAGATATGACTGATCAACAACAACAAACCTCACCACACATTACCTGCCTAGAAACTGGGCATGTATATGTGTGTGTGTGTGTGTGTGTGTGTGTGTGTGTATGTATTTGTATATGAATATACATATATATATATATATATATATATATATATGATGTACATATTTTTTATGTGCATACACATGAGAAAATTTCTCTACCATTGTGGATTGTCAACTGCTCTGCAAATTCTAGTCTTGGAACATAGAGGATCCTGAAATATTAAGTGATTTGTCCAGGGCATACAGCCTGTATGTGTCAGGGGTAGGGCTGGAACCCAGGCCTTCCTGATTCCATGGCCTCTTGTTACTAGACCATATTACCTCTGCTGACTAGATAACCTCCAGAAATAAAACCCAGACCTATGATACTATTGCTTGAAGTATTATGGTAAAGATTTTGAAGTGGAAAAATGTGTAAATGGCCTTCAATGCATCAATAGATCTCAGTGAAGATACCTCTTCTATAGGGCCAGACTATATCAACTCCCCTTCCTCTCTCTCTCTGTGATTTTTATCCTTGTGCTTCTGTAAATTCTTCTCAAGCATCCCCCTAATTGACCAACTGCCTCCCCCTGTTTTTATCGGTACCAATACAGCCATAGAATGTGATAAATTGACACCTAATCATAAGTAAATCCAAATTTTCTTAAATAAAGTTATCAGTTTGTTGATTTCTAAAAGTAAGCCCTTTGTGGATTCCTAGAGCATCGTAATGTTGGAAAATGGCTCCCTGATCCAGGTGCAGAAATGGCATGGCAAGGAGACAACAATCAAAAGACAAATTGCAGATGGGAAAATGGTGGTGGTGAGTTTCTAGAGAACAGCTAGACTCATTTAACAGTCACATTGGATTTAATCTTGTTCTCTTTGGTCACAGAGGGCTGAACTAGCAGCAAAGGGTAGAAGGTGCAGAGAAGAATATTTAAGTTGCAATATCAGAAAAGTCTAACTGAGAATTATCTAAAAGAGGAATGTCACCTTGGAGGTCAAGTGTTCCCTTTCATTAGAGGTCTTTGAGCAAAGGCTGGTTATTGACAGTTATACAGAAAGAGCCTCTAAAATTCTTCCTAGTTCTGAGATTCTGTAAAAATTTCCTATTTTCTTTGAATGTCCTAAATTACATCTTTTTTTTTTCTGGGTTGGGGATTCAATAACAACTTTAGAACTACTTTAAAATTAAAGATGGAAGGGATGTCACAGGTCACCAAGCCTAACCTCTTCACTTTACAAATGGGGCATCCAAAGCCCAGAGAAGTTAGAGGACTTATCCAAAGTAAAATAGACAATATCAGAGCCTAGGATTCAAATACAGATCTTTTGACTCTACCCTGTGTACAAATAATAACAAATGTTCTTTCTTCCAGGTATGTACCATGAATAAGGTTGTAAGCACCAGAATCTATGCAAAAGCATGAAGAAATTTCAACATAAACTGCATCCTGAATTTGGAAAAAAGAAGCATCCATTACCCAGCAATAAGAATAGTGATTTACCCAATATCAAATTAATCAATAAACAATTTCCAAATGAAGTATGATTTTAAGAAATTAATCAGCAAGCATGATAAGTACCTACTATGTTCCAGGCATTCAGGAATACAAAGACAAAAATGAAACAATCCTTGCCCTCACAAAGGTCATATTGCATAGCTGAAGAGAAAATGCACAATTGCAAGTATATATGAAATAGAATAAAATAATGCAAAAAAAAATTTGGGGCAGTAGCAGATGAAAAGAAGTAGTCCCATGTTGGAAGTAACTTTTGAGCTGAACTTCTAAGGAAATTAGGAAATATAAGAGGTAGAAATGGAAAGGGAATGAATTCCAGGCCTGATGGATAGTCTGTCCAAAGGGAAGATGAAATGCCAAACAGGAGGGACAATATAACAAGACCAGTTTTTTTTTCTGATACATAGAGAGTGTGAAAGGGATTGATGTCTAATGAGGTTAAAAAACCAAATTGGAGGCAGACTTTGAAGGAATTCAAATGCTGGAGTAGAGTCAACACCACACCTCAGTGAAGAAGGCAGCTACTTATGAGGTATGATCTGAGAACCTTTGAAAAATTCCAGTGTTCTCCAGCATCTCTCCACCCATTCCAACACTCCAATATATTCATGATCTCATTAATGTAGAAATTTCTTCCAAGGAGGCAGATCATAAATCTGTCCATGTCAGTTCTTCCTGCATGAAATTAATGTTGAAGATTTTAGTAAAGCTTCTATACCCTGCAGAGAACCTGTCCTGATTAGTGAAAGCAAAGTTAGAGGGGAACTGTCCTTTTTGTTTAAATTTCTGGGTTTGCTTTTAACTTTAGAAACTGCGTTATTTTTTTGTTCTTTGTTATTAGTAATATTATTTTTGTTGCATTTGATGACTCATAAATGTCTTCTTGTATTCTAGCTCCACCTTTAGTCTAAGTGGTCCAATCTAAAGTTTATTTTTTTAAGGCATTATCTTTGTGAAATAAATATCCCATGGAGTAGCAATATATTAAAATAATTCACTTTACCTAAAGTACCTTCAGAACATTGAATGTTGGAAGATAGGAAGAATTGGAAAAGGAAAAAGGAAAAAAGGAAGAAGAGAACAGAGAGATGACACCAGTCTTATTGAATAATTTGACTTGCTTCATGATTCTGTCCAAGATCCAGCCACGCTGAGACCCAGGGTAGAAGATTCAGTTATTCATTGTGCCAAGTGTCCATGGTATAAAAGACACTCACTATGGCAGTGAGAAGAGAGTGAGGACATTATATACTACCATGGAGCTATTACCAAAGACTATTTTAAAAGCAATCATTGTCTTGCTTGTCTGTAATTTCAACTATTTAAAATAGTGAAGCTAGTGTAAATGTCACCACTGTGACAACCAGGCCTTCACAGAAAGCCACTTCATTATGGGGCAGGCCGGAATTCATAATTGTTTAACAAGAATTTGACTGTTACAGCTAAACCTACTCCCTCAGAAGCCTACTAAGTCCTGCTGCTAAAAATTTGGGATTTCCCAGGCCTGTATCAAGGTTGGATGGGGTTGGGATGCTGCAGGTGAAACTGAAATATAAATCATGAAAAGATAAAGGGTGCCTGTGATGGTGATGGAGTAAAAAATGAGATTTAAGTAGGATCATAGAATCCTAGATTTGGGGCTGGAAAGGAGTCTGAAACATCAACATGTCCAATCCCCTCATTTTACAGAAGAAGAAATAGCCCTGGAGGAGGGGGTGTGTTGGAACCAGCCTATAGATTTTCAGTGCGATAATTTATAACTCCAACATTACAAAACGAGGGCTTTATTTATTGTCTTGTTGGTCTTTGAGGCTTAAGAAAGTTGTAGAGAAAACATTAATAATGAAGATTAAACTTAAACGTATGTTGTGGGTACATTTATTTTTTCAGAGACCCTATTCTGAAACATTTACCAGCATATCCAGACAGGTTAAGTTACTTGCTCAGGTGACGCAGCTAATAGCTATTTAACATGGAATTCAAACAGATCTTTTTTTTTTTTTTTATTTTTTATTTTTTATTTTTTTTATTTTGTAATGTTTAACAATCACTGCCATACAATTGCGATTTTATCCCTCCCCACCTACTCCCCACTACCCCCCTCCCTCCCCACGACTGCATACAATTCTGTATAGATTCTACATATACTTTCCTATTGAGTATATTTTCACTATAGTCATGCTATGTAGTCAGACTAAGATAAATGAAAGAAATCGTATAACAAATCAGAACATGATACACAAACACATACACATACACAAACATGATCTGCTACAATATGTGAGTGACTTCCATATTTCTCTCTCTGAGTGTGGCAGGCATTTTGCCTTGAGATCCTCCATTGGGATTTTTTTTTTTTTTTTTTTTTTTTTAGTAAGAAGTTCTTGTGTTATTACAAAAATCTAAGTCTACCAGAAAAAACTCTCACACACTGTGGTTGTTGCTGTGCATAAAGTTCTCCTGGTTCTGCTCCTTTCACTCAGCATCAGGTCATATAAGTCCTTCCAGGCCTCTCTGAAGTCTTCTTGTTCATCATTTCTTATGGCACAATAGTACTCCATTACATTCATATACCATAATTTATTCAGCCATTCCCCAATTGATGGACATCCCCTTGACTTCCAGTTTTTGGCAACTACATAGAGTGCTGCTATAAATATTTTTGTACATGTGGGACCCTTTCCCATTTTTATGATCTCTTGGGGATATAGTCCTAGTAGCGATATTGCTGGGTCAAAGGGTATGCACATTTTTGTAGCCCTTTGGGCATAGTTCCAAATTGCTCTCCAGAATGGTTGGATGCGCTCGCAGCTCCACCAACAATGAATTAGTGTTCCAACTCTCCCACATCCTCTCCAGCATTTATCATTTTCTTGTTCTGTCATGTTTGCCAATCTTATAGGTGTGATGTGGTACCTCAGAGTTGTTTTGATTTGCATCTCTCTAACCAATAGTGATTTAGAGCATTTTTTCATATGATTATAGATAGCCTTAACCTCTTCCTCTGAAAATTGCCTGTTCATATCCTTTGACCATTTATCAATTGGGGAATGACTTGTATGATTATACATTTGGATCAGTTCTCTATAAATTCTAGAAATGAGGCCTTTATCCCCGAGCTTAGCTGTAAAAATTCTTTCCCAATTTACTACATCCCTCCGGATTTGGGTTGCATTGGGTTTGGTTGTGCAAAAACTTCTCAGTTTAATGTAATCAAAGTTATCCATTTTGCATTTCATAATGCATTCTATCTCTCCTTTAGTAAAGAATTCTTCCCTTCTCCATAGATCTGATAAATACACTATTCCTTGCTTCTCCAGTTTATTCATGGTATCAATCTTTATACCTAAATCATGTACCCATTTGGACTTTTTTCTTGTGTACGGTGTCAGGTATGGGTCTATGCCTAATTTCCGCCACACTGTTATCCAGTTTTCCCAGCAATTTTTGTCAAACAATGAGTTCTTATCCCAGAAGCTGGGGTCCTTGGGTTTATCAAACAGAAGGTTGCTATATTCCTTGCCTACTGCATCTTGAGTGCCAAGTCTATTCCACTTGTCTACCTCTCTGTTTCTTAGCCAATACCAAGTGGTTTTGATAATTGCTGCTTTATAGTACAGTTTGAGGTCTGGTAGCGCTAGGCCACCTTCCCAAGCATTTCTTTTCATTAGTCCCTTTGATATTCTGGACCTTTTGTTTTTCCAAATGAATTTTGATATTATTTTGTCCAGCTCTAGAAAGTAATTGTCTGATAGTTTAATTGGTATGGCACTAAATAAGTATATTAATTTGGGTAGAATTGTCATTTTTATTATATTAGCACGGCCTACCCATGAGCAACTAATGTTTTTCCACTTACTTAAATCTGACTTTATTTGTGCAAAAAGTGTCTTGTAATTGTGTTCATATAATCCCTGGGTTTGTTTTGGCAGGTAGACTCCTAAGTATTTTATACTGTCTACCCTAACTTTAAATGGGATTTCTCTTTCTATCTCTTGCTGTTGGACTTTGTTGCTAATATATAGGAATGCAGAAGATTTGTGTGGGTTTATTTTGTACCCTGCAACTTTGCCAAAGTTGTTTATTAATTCTAGTAATTTTTTACTTGAATCTCTGGGATTCTCTAGGTAAATCGTCATATCATCTGCAAAGAGTGATAACTTAGTTTCTTCTTTGGCTATTTTAATTCCTTGGATATCTTTATCTTGTCTAATTGCTACAGCTAACATTTCTAGTACCATATTAAATAATAGTGGTGATAATGGACAACCTTGTTTCACCCCTGATCTTATTGGGAATGAATCTAGCTTATCCCCATTGCATATAATGCTTGCTGAAGGTTTTAGATAGATACTGCTTATTATTTTATGGAAAGTTCCCTTTATTCCTACATTCTCCAATGTTTTTAGTAGGAATGGATGTTGTATTTTGTCAAAAGCTTTTTCTGCATCTATTGAGATAATCATGTGGTTTTTGTTAGCTTTGTTGTTGATGTGATCGATAATGCTAATAGTTTTCCTAATATTGAACCAGCCCTGTAGTCCTGGTATGAATCCTACCTGATCATAATGTATTAATCTCGTGATAAGATGCTGTATTCGTTTTGCTAGAATCTTATTTAAAATTTTTGCATCTATATTCATTAGGGAAATTGGTCTATAATTTTCTTTCTCTGTTTTGTCTCTTCCTGGTTTGGGTTTCAAAACCATATTTGTATCATAGAAAGAATTTGGGAGGACTCCTTCTTCCCCAATTTTCAAGAATAGTGTATGTAGTATTGGAATTAACTGTTCTTTAAATGTTTGATAGAATTCACTTGTGAATCCATCTGGCCCTGGAGATTTTTTCCTAGGGAGTTCATTGATGCCTTGTTCAATTTCTTTTTCTGAGATGGGGTTGTTTAAGTATTCAACTTCCTCTTCTGTTAATCTGGGCAATTTGTATTTTTTAAAATATTCATCCATCTCATTTAGATTATCGAATTTGTGGGCATAAAGTTGGGCAAAGTAGTTTCTAATTATTGTTTTAATTTCCTCCTCATTGGAGGTGAGTTCACCCCTTTCATTTTTAATATTAGTAATTTGGTTTTCTTCTTTCTTTTTTTTAATCAGATTGACCAAAGGTTTATCAATTTTATTAGTTTTTTCATAAAACCAACTATTGGTTTTATTTATTAATTCAATAGTTTTCTTAATTTCAATTTTATTAATCTCTCCTTTGGTTTTCAGTATTTCTAATTTGGTATTTACTTGAGGATTTTCAATTTGTTCTTTTTTTAGCTTTTTCAACTGCAAGCCTAAGTCATTGATCTCCTCTTTCTCTATTTTATTTATGTAAGCATTCAGAGATATAAAACTTCCCCTAATAACTGCTTTTGCAGTATCCCATAAGTTTTGGTATGTTGTCTCACTATTGTCATTCTCTCGAATAAAATTGTTGATTGTTTCTATGATTTCTTCTTTAACCCAACCCTTCTTTAGAATTAGATTATTTAGTTTCCAATTGATTTTTGGTTTCTCTTTCCAAGGCCTTTTATTACATGTAATTTTTAATGCATTATGATCTGAAAAGGATGCATTGATTATCTCTACCTTTCTGCACTGGATTGTGAGATTTTTATGTCCTAGTATATGGTCAGTTTTTGTAAATGTTCCATGTACTGCTGAGAAAAAAGTATATTCCTTTCTATTCCCATTTAATTTTCTCCAAAGATCTATCATATCTACCTTATCCAGAGTTTTATTTACCTCCTTAACCTCTTTCTTGTTTATTTTGAGGTTGGATTTATCGAGTTCAGAGAGGGGGAGGTTGAGGTCCCCCACTAGTATAGTTTTGCTATCAATTTCTTCCTTCAACTCCCCCAACCTCTCCTCTAAGAATCTGGATGCTATACCACTTGGAGCATACATGTTTAGTAATGATATTGCTTCATTGTCTATGGTGCCTTTTGGCAGGATATAGTTTCCATCCCTATCCCTTTTGATTAGATCTATTTTTGCTTTTGCTTTGTCTGAGATTAGGGTTGCTACTCCTGCCTTTCTTACATGAGCTGAAGCACAATATATTCTGCTCCATCCTTTGACCTTTATCCTATGTGTATCCCCCCATTTCAAATGTGTTTCTTGTAAGCAGCATATTGTTGGATTATGGCTTTTAATCCATTCTGCTATCCGTCTCCGTTTTATGGGAGAGTTCATCCCATTCACATTCACAGTTATGATTACAATCTGTGTATTTCCCTCCACCCTCTTTCCCACCATTTGTGCTTTTAGCTCTCCCGTCTCCCTTCCCCTCCTCAATAGTATTCACTTTTCTCCCCCTCCTCCTGCAGCCTTCCCCTCCTTCTTTTAGCCCCCCTCCCTTTTACTCCCCTTTACTCTTATTGCTTCTTTCCTCCCTTTTAGCCACCCTCCCCTTTCTTCCCCCTTCCCCTCCTACTACCTATAGAGCTAGTTAGGCTTATCTACTTAAGATTATTGTTCCCTCCTTTGAACAAATCAGATGAGAGTACCTCTCAAACAATGCTCATCTCCCTCCCCTCCTTCCCTCTACTATAGTTTTGTACTTCTTCCTGTGATATAATTTGCCATTTTCTGCTTCCCCCTTTCCACACCTCCTATTACATTCCCTTCTCATACTTAAATCATATTTTTGACATGACATCATTTACTTTATGCCCATTCCCTCTACATATATCCCTTTTATCATAATAGCTGCACAGTTCTCAAGATTAACAGGTATCATCTTCCCTTATAGGGAGGTAAACAGTTTGTCCTAATTGAGTAGCAAGTTTTTGTTTTTGTTTTTTCCCCTCTGTTTACCTTTTTATGATTCTCTGGAGACCTGCATTTGAAGATCAAATTGTCTATTGAGTTCTGGTGTTTTGGTCAGGAAGCTCTGGAAATCCCTTATTTCGTTGAATGACTTTCTCCTTGCCTGAAATGTTATGCTGAACTTTGCTGGGTAGTTGATCCTTGGTTGAAGTCCCAACTCCTTTGCCTTACGGAATATTGGGTTCCAATTCTTTCGATCTTTTAATGTAGAAGCTGCAAGGTCCTGTGTGATCCTGACTGTGTGTCCTTGATATTTGAATTGTTTCTTTCTGGCTGCTTGTAGTATTTTCTCCTTCACTTGATAGCTCTGGAATTTGGCAACTATATTTCTTGGGGTTTTGAGTTTGGGATCCCTTTCGGGAGGGGAACGGTGGATTCTTTCGATGACTATTTTGCCCTCTGAGTCTAGTACTTCTGGACAGTTTTCCTTGATGATTTCCTGGAAGATATTGTCCAGACTCTTTTCTTCATCATGGGTTTCTGGCAGGCCAATAATTCTTAGATTTTCTCTCCTGGATCTATTTTCCAGGTCAGTTGTTTTTCCAATTAAATATTTTACATTTTCTTCTATCTTTTCATTCTTTAGATTTTGTTTGACTGATTCTTGTTGCCTCATTGAGTCATTAGTTTCTACTTGCCCAATTCTAATCTTCATCGTAGTGTTTTCTTCAGTTAGCTTTTCCATCTCCTTTTCCATCTGACCAATTTTTCCCTTTAAGGAGCTATTTTCTCCATTTAATTTTTGTACTTCTTTTTCCATTCGACCAATTTTCCCAGTTAGGTTTTGGGTTTCCTTTTCCATCTGATCAATTTTCCCAATTAGGTTTTGGGTTTCCTTTTCCATTTGATTAGCTCTTCCTTTTAGGGAATTATTCTCTCCAGTTAATTTTTGAACTTCCTTTTCCATTTCTTCAATTTTCTTTTTCAGGGTGATGTTCTCATCAGTGAATTCTTTTTTTATAGTTTTAAAATCATTGGCCAGTTTTTCTTTTATATCCTTCTTCAGACGTTCCAGGTAATCTAGTTGTGCTTGCGAGAAATTCATAGTCCCATCTTAGGTTTCAGATGGAAGTACAGTCTCAGCTCTAACCTCTTTGGTGTTTGTGTTTTGGTCCTTATCCCCATAGAAAGATTCTATGGTTTTTTCACTTTTCGTCTGCTTTTTCCGATTCATGATGTTGGCTGAGTGTTGTAGCTTCTGGTTCTTTCAGTCAGAAGGTACAGATCTTTAAGTTGAGCTGATGTGTGTCTAGGCTAAAAACAGGCTTTTGTTTTTTGTTTCCCCGATCAACCCTGGGGTTAGCTTGTTAGGTGTGTGGGAGGGGTGGTCTGGTCTCAGGATATCTCCTCAGCTGACTTGAGGCAAAGGCAGGTCAGGGGATGGTGATCCCAGCTTCCCTATTGCCTTCCCTTTTCCCCTGGAGGGCTGGGGCACGCCTAGAAGCTAATGCGTGTTCCCGCCCCTCCTGGGGCTCGTCTCCCGGCTGTGAGGCTTGCCTGGGTCTCAGTGCGAATTTTCTCTGCCCTGGGTCGTCTGTCCCTCCAGCCGTCTCCGCCACCGTAGGAAGAATCCCCCTTTTCCACTTTTCCAGCCTCTGGTGTTATGAGACCACCCGCCCCCTTCTGCTGTTCCCGCTGATCCAGGATTAATCTGGGGAAGAATTTTATGGTTCCCTCACGGTCATCAGGGGGGAGGAGAGAGCACTTACTGATCACTCTGCCATCCCAGTTCCTGGAAGTTCAAGTAGTGACCCACCGAAGTCCGTCTTCAGGCTGAAGATTTCAAGGGCTGCTGCGCTGATGTCTGTCACTCAGCGGCTCTCACCGGCTCAGCCTGGCTTATCTCCTGCTCCGCTGGTCTCGCCCGCCACTCTCGGGCTCCTCTGGTCCCCTCCGTCCTGCCGCGCTGACCGCGCTGTGCTGTGCGCCGGGGTCTTAGCCCCGCGGAACAGATCCCTCCCGTGGACCCTCCGGTCCAGCCTGGGCTCCGAATCCATCAAAGTCCGTCACCCACTGGATTCTACACCTCCAAAGTCTGGTCAGACTCTCCCCCCAGAGATATCCAGAGGAGTTTTTCCAGGAGCTTAGGTGAGTCATTGCTTTCACTCCGCCATCTTGGCTCCGCCCCCAAACAGATCTTCTTAATTCTAAGACTAGTGTTCTATACATTAAGAAATGATCATTTATCGAATATAGCATTTTCAGAGTAAACAGTCATGATCTAGGTTTTCCTCTTTAGATGACAAAATACATTATTTTTCTTCTTTTTTTTCAAATAGAGAAGGAAATAAAAGCGAAATAAAGAAAAACAAAAAGAAAAAACAAACCTAGTTTGCTACCGTAGAATCATGAGTAGGTGAAATTGAAGGATAAAGTAGAAAAAGAAGAAAGTGTAAGTGGAGGTGGGCAAGGTTTCATGGCATTATAGCCTGAAATCTGGAATGTAATACATCATCTAGTCCAGTATGTTTATCTTACAAAAGAGGAAATCACAACTCAGAGAGATTAAGTAAGTTGCTGAATATCAAATAGCTAGTATACGACAGGGTTGAGATTCAGGTTCAGATTCTGTTTCCAAAACTGGAGTTCTTTCCACTATATCATACTGCTTCCATGAACTCAAAGAATGTTACCTTAAGAGGCATCTTACAGATTACCTAAACCACTTTGCTTCTTTTGCAGATATGAAAATTGAAAGAAAAAATGATGAAACCTAATTAAAATCAATGAACATTTATCAAATACCTACTACATCTGAGACACTATGTTTGGTGTTGGGGACAAAATAAAACAAATTTAGTCCTTGATCTTGATAATTATTTTATACCATTTTTGGACTTTAATAAGGGCCAGAGCCTGAATTAATCAGAAGAGGCTGGACCTAACAGCTTCTTTGTTGTCACAGTAAACGCACAGAATACCTCTTCCTATGTCAACAAAGCCAGATGGGGTTCACTTAGCATTCTTTATGAGACCCTTAACCCAAGATACTATCTTGAATAATGAGACTTTTTCCGTATCTTAATATTTTGTGGATATATACTATGTTATGGCATGTTGATGGTAAAAAAAAACCAGATATCTGGGTCATAATTTCAAGTGAAACTTTGTAAATTATCTTATCTTATTGTATTTACAACTTTTTCAATTAAGAAAATTCCTTTCTCATGGTATAGTTAAACACATATAGAGACCATAAATCTGAGGGACACAAATTTCCTGGAATTGTCCTAAAACAGATTTAAACATTGTCATTCTTGTGTCAGACAGTCAGAAGTTTCCTTCTGGCTCCATGATCATGTATCTGCTAGCTTTTTTTTTTTTTTTTTTTTTTTTAGTTATTCCCAATATTTTAGTAAGAGTTCTCGGCTAGGTATTTAAAACACCATTTTATGAGGATAAACTCCATTGGAGAGAGAGAATATAGAATGCAGATAGCCACAGAACTGAGGAATTTTCTTGATTTGGGGCAGGATCTGTGAGTCCACTGTTTTCTGATCAGCCTTGTGCTGCTCTGTAATCTCGTATTTCTCTTTTTCTGTATCAAAAATCTCTTCTTCTTGGTGTCTGGGTTTACAGACCCTCTTCTTCTTAAAGTAAGCATCAGTAAGATGATTTTCAATTTTTACACCTGAAAGGTTAACCCTGTTAGACGTGGCAATGACAAATTTCTCATGGGTCCTTCTCAGAGGAACACAGTTGATGGTCAGGGGTCCAGTCACCAGTAGCAAGCCACTAGCCAGCTGCCTCAGGAAAACCACTCACTTGCCCCTGTGGTGGCTAGTGAGCATGATCAGAACAATGCCTGGGGTGATGCTAGCTCAAAGTCTCCTCACATGTTGGCTAAAGGGCTTTTTGCCATGACTTAGCAGCTTTCTAAGCATATCCTCAGTAGGGTAATATCTAGGCATTTTGTGAATTTTTACCACACGGGTTCCTCCATTCTTATAGCCACCAACTGGCTTTGAGGTAGTAGCAGGTACCTTCTCTTTCTTTTTCTTTTCAATTAGGGTTTTTGGTGCAGCATATTTCTATTCATACATGGCTCTCTGGGAATACATTGCAGACCTGAAATACCTACCAATCCCTCGGGCCAAAACTGGGTTCCGACTACAATGCTTTTGAGGCTTTTTCACCACCTTTTCAGCCACATCTTCCTTTTTGCCGTCCATTTTTTTCCTTTTAACTTTCTTTTCCTTTGGTTCCTTTGGGGGCTTTTTGTCTGCCGTCTTGAGAGACGGGAAAGTTATCTGCTAGCTTTAAAGGAATAAACAATATGGATTTTCATATCACTTGGCATGTTTGCCTCTTTGACCAAACTTTCAGGTCGGCACCCTCAAAGGGCTTACATTCTACTGGAAATAACCTTCTCAGTCTCATACATGTAGCTAGTAGCAAAGCCAGGTTTAAAACCTGGATACCTAGAGTTTCAGTTTTGTACCTCCGGTTCCAGAGTAGAGAGTCATCCTGATTCTCCCATCTCTTCCCCCAATCCCCTACTTCCTAAGTGGATTGGGACCACTATGTCAAATGCAAGTCCTGGAATTCTACTGGGAATTTACATGAGATATGAGGACAAAAGTTCTTGTAGGTCTTTGTTAGCAGTTGGACTGTCCCACCAGCCTTTATCCCTATGAAGAAGCAATATTAACTTAAATTCATCAAGCATTTATTAAATGCTTACTATATTCAAGGTACTATTATAGTATATATCCTTGGTACTTAGAGAACTATACTAGGTGTCCTCTATGAGCAACCATAAAAGTTTTACTACTAATTCCTGACAGAGCTTCTCTTATTCCTAGAGGGGAGAATAAGCCTGACTGTGACTTTAATCATGAGAGTCTCCCAGGGGCAATCTGGAGGTGAGGACAATTGTAGGACTCTCTGAAAATGGTGGAGATACTTTAGACAATCACCAGGAAGAAGGAACATGCCTATGGGAAAAATGGAGGTATTCATTTAGATATTTGAAGAATGAATGAATGAGAAAAAGCATTCAAATACTTGGTAGGTACCAGCACTGTGATTACTAGTGGGGACACAAACATAAAAATGAAGTCACTCTCTATCTTCAGAGGGCATACATTCCAGAATGGGGGAGGTAACACATCTAGCTTTATCTGGGTGGCAAACTGGCTGATGAGAAGATGCTAAGAATGTGGTCCTCAAAAATGCCTTGAAAAACCACCATGTCACTCTAATTTGCTTTATGAAAGCTTATTGATTAAAATTGATTGGAAAAGTTTGGAAAGTTTCAGGGATGGTGAATGGAAAAGTAAAGGAAAGTAAACTAGCACACCCTTAACTGGTAGTAATGACAGTGTTGATATGATTATGGCCCCAGAATGGAAAGGCAGGGGTAGAAGTTGGAGGATGGTACAGAGAATATGTTTGTGATGTCAGCATGGTTAGTGAGAAGATGGCTAGGGAATAAAGGAACACATGGCTGGAGTTGATGAGGACATAGTGGCCCTACAAAGCACTCACCAACTGGGAGAGTGGAGACCCTATTATGAGAATTTTAGAACTGAAAGGATTAAGTACTAAAGGATTAAGAGTTAAGTACTCCAGGGTAGAGTCTCTTGTCTGATCAGGAAGGCATCTGGAAGAAGATGGATGGAAAGAAAAGTGAAGAATGGAAGGAGTTGAGCTACATATAGTGGACTGTGAGAAATGCTCACCAATCAGGACCTCAGGTTTGACAGGGCAGGAGTTCTGGCTTTTAAAGGGTTAAGTCCTTCAGAACATCATCTCTGGTTTGGATGATGAAGTGGCTAGTGAGAATACGGTCAAGAATTTCATGCTCAAAATTATTGGAGATCCACTATGACACTCCAGATGAGGAAGGCAACTAGCTAAGAAATTAGTACTTAATAAATGCTTCTTGAATTAAATTAGTAAAGAAAAGAAGAATTCGGGGTGGAGCCAAGATGGCAGAATAGAAAGACACAGATACGCTAGCTCCAAAACCATAGCCCATAAAATATCTGTAAAAAAGATTGGGGAGCAACAAATTCTGGAGCAGCAGAAACCACAGAACAACGGAGCGTAAGAGATTTCTGTTCCAGACAGACCTGACGGGAAAGGTCCATCTCTCCCTGGACCAGGAGCCCAGCCCAGTCCTACCTTGGCTGCGGCACCGAGAGGAGCAGATCCAAGCAGGCTTCAGGGATGGAGTCTCCAGCGACCACGCGGGTCCCTCCACTCACAGGTGGGAAGTGTCGGTGAGAGGGTCTCTTTGGCAGGTCGGGGGGGGGGGGGGGGCGAGGGGTGCCCCCCATGGCTAGGGCCCCCTGGGGAGGCAGCAGCAGAGGTGGGAGCAGACCAAGGCTCCCCAAGCAGGCAGGAGCCCAGATCCATTGTTGAAGGTCTCTGCATAAACCCCCTGAGGGAACTGAGCCTGTGAGGCGGCCCTGCCCCCACCTGAGCACCTGAACTTGATCTCACACTGAATAGCAGCCCCGCCCCCGTGGAAGTCCTGAGGCTGGGGAGCAGCATTTGAATCTCAGACCCCAAGCACTAGCTGGGCAGATCTGGAGGCGAGGTGGAGGTGGAGAGGATACTCAGAAGTCAAGTCACTGGCTGGGAAAATGCCCAGAAAAGGGAAAAGAAATAAGACTATAGAAGGTTACTTTCTTGGTGAACAGGCATTTCCTCCCTTCTTTTCTGATGAGGAAGAACAATGCTTACCATTAGGGAAAGACACAGAAGTCAAGACTTCTGTATCCCAGCCCAGTCAATGGGCTCAGGCCATGGAAGAGCTCAAAAAGGATTTTGAAAATCAAGTTAGAGAGGTGGAGGAAAAACTGGGGAAAGAAATGAAAGACATGCAAGCAAAGTATGACAAACAAATAAACACCCTGCTAAAGGAGACCCAAAAAAATGCTGAAGAAAATAACACCTTGAAAAATAGGCTAACTCAATTGGCAAAAGAGGTTCAAAAAGCCAATGAGGAGAAGAATGCTTTAAAAAGCAGAATTAGCCAAATGGAAAAGGAGATTCAAAAGCTCACTGAAGAAAATAGTTCTTTCAAAATTAGAATGGAACAGATGGAGGCTAATGACTTTATGAGAAACCAAGAAATCACAAAACAAAACCAAAAGAATGAAGAAATGGAAGATAATGTGAAATATCTCATTGGAAAAACAGCTGACCTGGAAAAGAGATCCAGGAGAGACAATTTAAAAATTATGGGACTACCTGAAAGCCATGATCAAAAAAAGAGCCTAGACATCATCTTTCATGAAATTATCAAGGAAAACTGCCCTGAGATTCTAGAACCAGAAGGCAAAATAAGTACTCAAGGAATCCACAGATCACCTCCTGAAAGAGATCCAAAAAGAGAAACTCCTAGGAACATTGTGGCCAAATTCCAGAGTTCCCAGGTCAAGGAGAAAATATTTCAAACAGCTGGAAAGAAACAATTCAAGTATTGTGGAAATACAATCAGGATAACACAAGATCTAGCGGCTTCTACATTAAGGGATTGAAGGGCGTGGAATAGGATATTCCAGAAGTCAAAGGAACTAGGACTAAAACCAAGAATCACCTACCCAGCAAAACTGAGTATAATACTTCAGGGGAAAAATTGGTCTTTCAATGGAATTGGGGACTTTCAAGCATTCTTGATGAAAAGACCAGAGCTGAGAAGAAAATTTGACTTTCAAACACAGGAATGAAGAGAAGCATGAAAAGGTAAACAGCAAGAGAAGTCTTAAGGGACTTGCTGAAGTTGAACTGTTTACATTCCTACATGGAAAGACAATATTTGTAACTCTTGAAACTATTCAGTATTTGGGTACTGGGTGGGATTACACACACACACATGTACACGCACATGCACACACACATAGAGACAGAGTGCACAGAGTGAATTGAAGAGGATGGGATCGTATCTTAAAAAAATGAAATCAAGCAGTGAGAGAGAAATATATTGGGAAGAGAAAGGGAGAAATGGAATGCGGCAAATTATCTCTCATAAAAAAGGCAGGCAAAAGACTTTTTAGTGGAGGGAAAAAGAAGGGAGGTGAGAGAAAAACATGAAGTTTACTCTCATCACATTCCACTAAAGGAAGGAATAAAATGCACACTCATTTTGGTATGAAAACCTATCTTACAATACAGGAAAGTGGGGGTTAAGGGGATAAGCAGGGTGGGAGGGATGATGGAAGGGAGGGCATGGGGAGGACAGAGCAATTTGAGGTCAACACTCATAGGGAGGGACAGGATCAAAAGAGAGAATAGAAGTAATGGGGGACAGGATAGGAGGAGGGAAATATAGTTAGTCTCACGACTATTATGGAAGTCATTTGCAAAACTACGCAGATTTGGCTTATGCTGAATTGCTTGCCTTCCAAAGGGAAGGGGTGGGGAGATAGGGAGGAAGAGAAGTTGGAACTCAAAGTTTTAGGAACAACTGTCGAGTACTGTTCTTGCCACTAGGAAATAAGAAATACAGGTAAAGGGGTATAGAAAGTTGTTTGGCCTTATAGGACAAAAGAGAAGATGGAGACAAGGGCAGAGAGGGATGATAGAAGAGAGAGCAGATTGGTGATAAGGGTAATTAGAATGCTCGGTGTTTTGGGGTGGGAGGAGGGACAAAAGGGGAGAAAATTTGGAACCCAAAATTTTGTGAAAATGAAAGTTAAAAGTTAAATAAATAAATTTAAAGAAATTTAAAAAAAGAAAAGAAAAGAAGAATTCTAGTTTCTAAATTTCAAAATATTCCTTTTTTTCAAGTAATAATGTTTTAAAGTCATGACAGTCTGCAACAAACTATAATGAACTCACTGTCTATTGTTATAATTATCTTCTTTTATTCCCAAATCAGCATCTAGAAATGTGGGGGCTTCCATTGTAGGTTGACTTAAATAGGTTTCATCTACAATATATATGTATATGCACATGTACACATACACAATATATGTATATATGTGTATATATAAGCTATATATTATATCGCTACATATCACATATATTACAATATATAATATTATATATTATATGTTATGTATTAAAAATGTATATATATATATATATATATATAATATAAGCTATCACTTCATAATTTTAATGGCAAAGAGACCTCAACAACTTAACCATAGACTCCCTTAGTGTTTAACTCCAAATGACAGGCTCTATCAAGGTTGTTGGTTAGAACAACTGTTCTCCTTTCAAACATTTCACAATGTTTCTTTCTCAAGTGATAATGACTTGCTCAAAAAAAGTTTCCTGGCATGGGGCCACCAGTCTATCATGCTGACTCTTCTTGAAGGAAATGCACATTATTCTAATTGTGAAGATATACAGTGTTCTGAGAGGGAAACTATAAATGGAAATCATGATTGGAGAAGAAAATATGGTGATTCAAGTGATACAAAGGTTTTATTTTTCAACCTTTAAAGGGGGTGGGAACTAGAAGACTCTGGTGTAAAAGACATGACAAAGTAATCAGACTGATTTCTATAAAACGCACAGGGGAAGCAAATGTCATAATAAAGACATCTTGTGTAACCTAGTGAGGCATATTTCAGGTTACAGAGGAGAGGACATAAGTTTTCGTTTCATATTAAAATTTATTAAAATAATCTTGACTAGGTTCCTATCTTTTCTCCCTATCATTATTTAGCTATTTGATGGACCATAAACAGCTTGGGACATTGCCAGTGCTATTTAGTTTTTGGACAAAATCCAGTGCCTGGCACAGTATCCTATATGTGGTAGGTTCTGAATAAATGTTTGATAATTGAAAACAAATAATTACAGAGGAATTAATTGAATGTGAGATTAATTTCTTTCATGAACCCAAATACATAGGGTATCAGTGAATGAAATCTTGGAAGTTCTGTTCAAAGACTCATGGAATCTTAGAACTGGAAACACTCTCAGAGTTCATCTAGTATAAGCTATACTTGAGCAAGAGTCCCTTCATGAAATCTCTTATAAGTGGCTATCCAGCCCGTTTGAGGATCTGAAGTGATTATGGGGACTTGCTAAACATTGAGTCAGTCCATTTCATCTTTAGACAAGTCTAATTATTAAGATGTTTTCCTAACATTGAGCTGAATTGTCTTCTGTTGGCTACTAACATCACTCTCTGAAGGGTACTGCTTTTTTCTTTCTTTCTAGTGACACTAGCTTCCTTGCTCCTGTAAAGATGCATGATACTCCATGACCCAAATGTAAATTTTCACTGACTGTCCTTCATGCATAGAATTCTCTCCCTCCTTCTTTCTACTTCTTGGTTTTCTTAGCTTCCTTCTAGTTTCAAGTCCTTCCTGGTCCTCCTTATTCATAATGCCTTCTCCCTGTTTTTTCTTTTTTTAATCTCCAATTTATCCTATGTGTCTTGTTTGCCTGTGCTTGTTTGCAGATTGTCTCTTTCGTTAGATTGTGAGCTCCTTGAGGGCAGGGAATGTTTGTTGTTATATTTTTGCCTTTCTTTGTATTCCCAGCAATTAGTACAGTGTCTGGCATGTAGTAGGTACTTGGTAAATTTTGACTAACTTGTCTTTATAAATTCCTCACAGATGAAAAACAGAAAGAATGGAAAACAGATAGAAGGGAAAGGAAAATAGAAAAAAAGGAAATCTATCCATTTAGTAACTATTTTATATTCCTACCCCAATCAAGGAATTGCTTCAATTCCAATTGTGTTTTATAGAACATAATTACCTTAAGTCTTTTATTGTATTGGAGAGGACAGCAATATTGCTTAGAATCAAATATTAATTGTGTTTACAAAAAATCACAAATTGCTTGTTCCATCTTTCTACTGTCAATTGATAAAATATAATCAACTTATCTTGGGCTGTACCATTTCAAAATTTCACATAGTCCTAAAATCTACTGACGTGCCATATACGGTTGGTATAAAGAAATAGGACATTGCTTGTAAATCTTGGCTTGTTGGAAAATTAAGAATATAGTCATTTACTTAAACAAATGAAAGAAGGGGAAATCCAAGCCTGAAAATTTGTCTTATTGTAACTTTTTTTTTCCAAAAAACAAAAGACATCCTGCAAAATCTCATAGCAGTAGAGTTCTAACAACAAATCAAACCTTCAGCCTCAGTCCAGTGGTTGACCACTTATTGTCATCATTTGGTGCACAGGAAAGTTGGTCCATCCATGTGGATGTCTACTGACCCACTGAATACACATATAGGTGTCTGAGATTAACTATGATTATGAACCCTACAAAAGTTAATCACAACCTTTCTATGACTTAGCTAAATTTTAAGGAGTCATACATTGTACATAGAAATTAAGTAAATTTCCTAGGGTTGCATAGCTGCTAACTGTCAGACCTGAAATTTGATCCCAAGCCTTCCTGATTCTGAGCCTAAGACCCCATCCTCTAGATCACATTACCTCTATAAAATGCCACGAATTTAAAGTTTTTATTATTATTTTTATTATTGATGAAGATGGAGAAGTTCAGAGAAGGAAGAGATTATCATTGATTGGAAAAATTAGGAAAAAAATCTTAGCAGAGGATGTAGAACTTGAGGTAGGCCTGAAGACTGGATAGGAGGTCAATGGCTGTGTATTGAGTACCAAAAATGGAGGGGGAGGAAAGCATGGAATCATAAGTATGGTGGCAGGAAAGTTCAATGGATTTGGGGGAGGAATAGTGAGTAGAATGTGTTAGTGAATAATATAAGATAATGCTAGAAGACATTAAAAAATCCCCCAAGTACCAGGCTAAAAAATTTGCACTTATTTGGACATTTTGGTGGGGGCTTGTGAGCTATAGTTTTAGGAATAATGACCTAAACCTCTCTGTCCAGTGTCTAGGAGAACCTTACTTGTGAGTAAGGGGAAGGAGAGGGAGAAATACTTACTTGTTACTATACTGGACGAAAACATTGTGAAAGACCTTGGATATAAGGCCAAAGAATTTGAATGTATTTAGACACATCAGCAGGGGCTCAAATATTTGTTAGATTGATATGAAAGAGACAGAGAGATGTAGAGAAAAGAATATTGGATTTGATATAAGAAGACCTTAATATAAATCCCATCTTTGCCACTTATTACATGTGAGACCTTGGGCAAGTCACTTAACTTCTTTGGCCTTCAGTTTCCTCATTTGTAAAATGTGGAGATAGCTTCTAATGTCATTTTCATCTCTAAGGACATTGTCTTTAATACTCAGAGTTTTGAGCAGTGGAATATTTTCAAAGTTATGCTTCCCACAATAGCAGGTGCTTAATAAATGTTAATTGATAGACTTACTGACTAGAAAAATTAAACTGGCAGTGCTTGTAGGATGGATTACCCAGTGAATGAGCCTGGAGAGAAGGATATATAATCATGTACTCAAAGCTTTATAAAATGATAAAATCATGTGTAATTGTCTTTGCAAGTCCTTCAGAAACTGCATTATATGAACAGTTCACTAGTTTTCTTATTCTTTTTTTATAAGGATAGAAGTCATTAACATTGTTTTTTAAATCAAGAAAGGAGTGTGTGTGTGTGTGTGTGTGTGTGTGTGTGTGTGTGTGTGTGTGCATAAGAGAGCATGTACCTGTACAAGACTTCAATCATCTTCCCTTTGGAGGAGAAAGTGACGCTGATGACTTTGCATAGCCCTTCCTCACTTAAATCCAATTCATTTGCATGTCATGGCATCACCTCCTGACGTCATGGTCCTCTTCAAGAATGAAAGACAAACAGCAAAAACAACCTTCTTATATATTAGCTATTTCTCTGTTACTTAGAGACACATCCAGGTCAGCCTTATTCTTTAAAAAATAAAATAAAATAAAGCAAAAACCTTCACTTGACTCTGCTACATCCTCAACCTTTCATTCTGTATTTCTTTCTTTCACAGCCAAAAATCTAGAAAAAGTTGTCCACCTTTATTGTTTTCATTTCCTTCTCACTTCTCACTCATTTATAAATTTCTTGTGATTTGGCTTCTGATCCTGCCACCTCAGTGAAACTATTCTCTGTGAAGCTACCAAAAATTTCTTAATTGCCAAAACTCAATGACACTTTCTCCATCTTTGTCCTTCTCAACTTCTCTATGGTGTGTCATGTGATTGGTCAATTTGTATATTTTCTCATCTCTGGGTTTTTGTAGAACCTCTCTCTTCTTTCTTCTCCTACGTGGCTGACCATTCCTCCTTAATCTCCTTTGTTGGATCATTATGTATGTAGCTATAGCTATTTCTTAAGGCTCTCTTCTCTTTTCTGTCTATATTCTCAGTTGATAACCTCATCAACTACTATTCACCTGCAATTACCATCTCCACTCAGATGACCTTTAAATATATATATTCTGCCTTAGACTTTTTCTTGAATATTTACCTACACATTGGACATCCCATTAGTTTGCCAAAGACAACATATCTAAAATAGAACTCCTGATATAATCTTCTCCACAAAGTCATCCCACTTTTATGCTTTTTTATTTCTGTGGAGGGCATAGACATTCTTCTAGTCATGCAAGCTCACAAACAGCCTCGTCTTCAGTCAACCTTTCTTTTTCCTCATCCCTTAGATTTAATCAGTTGGCAAGCCTTATGACTTCTACTTCCACAATGTCTCAGACAGCCATCCTCTTCTCTTCGTGCATAAAGACTAAATCCAAGTCATCATCGCTTCTTGCCTGGGTAGACTTCTCATGGTTTTCTTGACTGTCAGTCTCTCCCTTATTCACTCTGTCTTCCACAGAGCTACCAAAAGAGTGTCTTAAAGCAGGGGTTACTATGCTATTCTCTGGTGTAATAATCTCTTCTGCCTTCTATTACATCTTGAACAAATAAACTTCTCAACTTGTCATTTTAAATCCTTCATAATTCAATTCAATTCAACAGACATTTATTAAATGCCTACTGTTATAAGGCACTTGCTAGTTGAATAGCATAAAAAGACAAAAATTATAAAAAGACAGCTAAACATATTTTATTGTTTAATAAAGCTTTAATTAATTTGGAAAACTCTTGGCATCTTTGAAGAGCAAATAGTGGCTTTCCTTATATTTTGCAATAATGATTACATTTCCTTCCCTCCAGTCTCATTTATTGGGTAATCCATCCTATGAACTGACAATTTAACTTTTCTAGTCAATAAGTCTATCAATAAGTGAGTTTCCATTTTATTCAGGCAATACAACATGTTCTTATGGAAGAAAATACAAAGTATATGCAAGGTAACATAAAGTAATTTCAAGAGGGAGAGAATGATAATTCCAAGTTGGGAGGAGCTATCAGGAAAAGCCTTGTATTAGGATATGATACCTGAACTTTGAAGATAACTAAGAATTCTAGGAAGTAGAAGTAGGAAATAAATACTTACAGACATGAGGTAAGTATAGGGTACAAAAAAGTTGGGACCTTTATACTCAGGAATAAATGTAGGATACTCAGAGAGAGTAACTAGTAGACCAGTTTCCCTGAAATGGAGAGTGTATGAAGTTAAGGAATATGAAATAAGATGAAAAAGATAGGTGAGAGTTCAATTGTGGAAAGTTTTAAATTCCAGGCTAAGGATTTTTTATTTTATTATAGAGATGTTGAAGATTTTTGAGTAAGGGGGGAATCAGATCTATGTTTTAGAAATGTCTATATGGCAACTTCTTGGAGAATGGATTGAAGAGGGATGAGTGTAATGGTAACTTAAATGAGAAGAGCTTTCTCATTCATTAATAGGCCCATGTGACCTGTTTAAGTCACATGGAAGCCTGAGTCACATAAGTCTAAGTCACATGGAATATGAAGGGGTGGAGCAGGAAGAATGGAACAGGAAGAGGCAGAACTAGAGCAGAACTGAGAAGAAATTGGTTAGAGCAATCTAGCAGGGACAGAAAGAAAAGTAGGCAACTGGCTAGTGTGAGTGAGAGAGTTTTTTCATGATTTGTTTAAGAGAACTGGTTTGTGGGAAACCTAATAGATGGAAGGCTTGGAGTTGGTGTTGTCATCAGCGTTGTTATTGTGTATACACTTCTTTGTTACATGATGAGTCTGGCTTTCTGGTGTTGGGATTTGACTTTCTGGTGTCTGAATAAATGTTTTGGTTCCATCTTCCATATGAAGAGTCTGCTGTATTTCATGATTCAGAATTATGTTGAGATATTCATGATACTGGTAGGTGCTTGAATATTGTGTTGGTGCTAAAATGAGTCAGAAACAAGAAACCATACTTAGAAGGCTCTTGAAATAGTCTAGGTAAGAGATAATGAGGGTGTTGGTAGAGGCAGAGTGAATAAAGATGTGAGATATTGTGCAGGTGGTATCAATAATCCTCTGAAACTGGGTAGATACTTTCTCTCTTCATAGTTCTCTCTTCATACACTCTAAGTTTTAGCAAAATTGGTCTACTTTCTGATCCCTAGACTCAGTATTCCTCTCTACCTTTACATGGGTCATACTTAATGCTTGGAATGTACTCTGTCACCATCTTTGTTTCTTGAAATCTTTAGCTCCTTCAAGGTTAAACTCAGAGGCCGTGTTCTCTTTCCGGATCCCCAAGTTGTTAGTCTCTTCTCCCTCTGGACATTATCTTATATTTACTTATCTATGAAAATATTGTAACTGCTCCCTTCCCCCAGTAAAATGTAATCTCTATGCATGCAAGGTCTATTTAAAAAAAAATCCAGTACCTTACACTTAAAAAGTGCTTAGTAAATGATCCCATGGTCATAATCTTCCCCTATAATAAACTATTTTAGTAGAGTATGTTTGATTATGCCAGATACCAATTTAGCAAATTCAAAAAATATTTTTAGTCCTTACTGTGCACGTAGCACTTTTCTACTAATGATTATTCTTTTGGAATATGTGTGTGTGTGTGTGTGTGTGTGTGTGTGTGTGCATGTGAGAGAGAGAGAGAGAGAAAGACAGAGAGAGAGAGAGAGAGAAAGAGAGAGAGAGAGAGAGAGAGAGAGAGAGAGAGAGAGAGGAGAGGGAGGGAGAGAGAGAATGTTGGGGATAGATTGTAAGGAGGCTGAAGGAAAGGTGAGGCAGGAGGCAGGAGGCATTGCCTCAGGATGAAAAAAGTGACTTGTGACTTAGGTAAAGTTTCTGGGGATGTTTAGCTTGGAACAGAGAAGTGTATATATAAGGGGAGGGAAGAGCCTTAATAGCTTTGTCCAAGTATTTGAAGGGCTTTCAGATAGAGTAAGATTAGACTTGTTCCATTTGGCCCTAGGAAGCAAAACCAGAAGCAATTAGTAAAACTGCAAAAGGTAAATTTAAGATCAATGTCAAGAAAAACTGTATAATGATCAGAGCTCTCCAGGAGAGACTGGCACATGTATTTTATGGAAGGAATTCCTTTTGGGTATAGGTTGAACTCTAGTTCACTAGAGGTTCTCTTCAAACTGTCAAATGCCATGTTTCTGGGACTCAGTGATTAATTCAGAGAGGCTCACGACTGAGGTTTGATCTAGAACCTTCTGTCCCAAACTCTCTACCACCTACTAAGCTGAACTTAATACCTATTCAGATTTGCTAAATGAGCTGGACCTAGTGTCCTGGTTTTATTTATGTGTGTGTGTGTGTGTGTGTGTGTGTATACACACACACACACACACACATATATGTATATATATACATACACATATATGTGTGTATTATTATATATATAGTTATGTATGCATATCTATATATTTGTATATATGTATATATATATGTGTATAGTCTATGTGTATATATGTATATGTGTATAATCTTACAAAACCTGCATTGTACTAAAATTCACTGGACAATACTGTAAATTATAAGTAATTTGAAGTGTTTCCATACATGCTGGTAGGAAATATCAGGAAGATGTGGTTTATGTACATAAATTGTTATTGAGGGTACTTCCTTAATAACTATATTTATTAACTTCTAGGAGTTAAATTATGAAATAAACTTCTGCCTATAAACACAAAACACATTTGTATTTTACTTAGTGAATGCATTGTTAATCATTACCTTTAATGTTCTCCTTTGTCACATGGGAATTATTGATTTAGTCATTCTAGATTACAGCCTGGCAAAGACACCAATTTGGAGAGCTTTTATCAAGTTTCAACTTTGTCTCTAGTTTCAAAATTCCCACTTGATTGCTACTGTCAGGTGGAGAAGGAAGAAGAAGGCAGTATTCACATTACCTTTTTTTTTTAAGTTGAAACTCTTCCCAGCAATTAGAATCATAATTACATAGTTTTAGAATGTTTGTATTACAAAGGAGGACCTTTGAGACCATCCAAAGAAAGTTCATCTCTTCATTTTGTAGCTAGCATTATCATAAATGAAGCCATCTTAATAAAAATGTGAGTTGTAGTATTCTTTACCTTTGGTCAGCTGAAACATCAAATCATGAGTTGAAATAATGTAAGAATTTTAGAACAAGTTAAATATTCCACAAAAAATGAGATAGAACAAGTCTTGAGTTTAGAATGAGTGAGATTCAGCCTAATTCTCCTTGTTGGATCAAAGATGTTATCTTAAAAAATCTTGTATTTGAGAATCACCTTGGCATCTGATTTTACTCTCTCCCCTTGCCTCATAAGTCATTTTTCTCTCCATATCCAAATACTCAAATGGGTCTAAGATTTCAGCAATGTGGTTTTCCCTCCAATAGTACAGATTGCAGCCCATGTCACCTTTTCAGGTGACTCTTATACATGACCTTCCACAAGTTCATCACAGGGGACCTACTTAAAGTTCTTAGTGGTCTTCTTCAGTTTCAAATGACAGCATGAAAATACTAGAAGAGTTCACAGACTATCCATCAGTTATGCCTCATTTATCATGTGACCAGCATATCTTCTTTTGTAATCGTATATATCTTTGATGACATTTTTGCTCGTGTTCTTCAAAGTTCCTTATTTGCTTTGTGTGGTAGCCCATTTACACCCACCATGCCCCTCTCCGTTGTTCTCTGTGTGATGCAGTTCTAGAAACATGTTGTTCCATGACTCACAGCCATAAGGCTACATGAATAAAGTTGAGTCTCTGTTTCTGGGAGAAATGTGAAGCCCTTAAAGAAGCTTTGTAATTTCATGTAGAATAAAACCACATTTCCTCCTGCTGTTTAATTTTTGGTCCAATCTCATTGTCTTTTTCTACTGTCTGTCCAAGATATACAGATAGATAAACTTTTAAGTGGTCATCTCCCTTTAGGACATAATCTTCATAATATACATTCGTCATCCACTTGGTTTTTCCTGTGAGGATGATTAGGTCAAACTCTTTTGATGAGTTATGATTCTTTTCCAGAGGCTTTGGAACTTTCTGGAGCTTGATGCAACTAGTATGATGTCACATACAAATAACAACATTTGGGAGACTACCATCCACAGGGAATCCCCCTTCAATCTGGATTTTATTTTAGGTGGTCTCTGTGACAATAGCAAGGATCTTTATTGAAGATATCACCCCATTTTTATGTACCATGTGTATCAATGACCAGAGAATCATCAAATGATGTTAATCTTTTATTTTATCTTTCAAGGAATCTTTAATAATTTTCATTTTTGTCAAGAAATATCTTGTTGGGAGAGAGAGTCTTTATGGCAGTATTGTGTTCTACAAAATACAATGCTTTTAAAAAATAGCCAGTAAATTATAAGCACAATGAGATCTTGTATTTCTACATTTTTCAATCCATTATGTGATATTTAACCTCCCTTTCACTTCATTTAGTTTTCAAATGTTGCAATGTCACATTGTCATTCACATGAAACTATATTAAAGTTGCCATTGATATCTTGCCATATCTGATGACTTTTGCTCAATCCTCAATCTTCTCAGTCTCTGCACCATGTGATTCTGCTGATGGCTTTCCCCTTTTGTGAAGCCTCTCTAGATTTTCAAGACATTCCTCCCTTTTGGTTTTCCTGCTGTCTATCTGATGTTTCCTCCTCTATCTTCATTATCCACATCACACCCTCTAACTGTGAGTACTCTTCATGAACTGTCTTCTATTCTTTTTCAATGTTTTCTAACTTGGTGACTTCATCAGCTCTCAATGGCTCAATGATCATCTATCTCTGTGTAGATGACTTCAAATCTATTTCTCTTTTAATCCTAATCTATCTCCTGAGTTCCAGTCATATACTTTCAACTGTCTTTGGGATATTTCAAGTTGGATGTTCCATAAGCATTTCACAGCATGTAAACTGAACTCAGCTTTCCCCGCAAAATCTACCTTCCTTTTGAACTTCCCTATTTGTCAAGTGCACTGCCACCATTCCAATTACATAGATTTACAGCCTTGATATTATCCCAATTTCCCTGTTCTCTCTCACACCACACAATCACTGGGAGGCCAAACCTTCTCATTTCTATTTCTGCAACTTCTCATGTATAAACTCCCTTCTCTGTACTCATACAGTTACTACCTTCATCACCTCTTCCCTGACCTGCTACAGTAGGCTCCTAATTTGTCTACCTAAATTCTCTCCTCATTTCAACCCATTCTCCACACAACTATCAAAAGTATTTTCCCTAAACTACAGGCCTGACTATATTCACTCTCTTACTCATAAAATACTAATGAATTCCTATTGCCTCTAGGATAAAACATTAGAATCCTCTATTTGAGCTTTTAAAGGTTTGCACCACCTAATCTCAATCTACCTTTCCCCCTTTATTATGCATTTCCCGTTTTCCTATACTCCACTATCAAGGCAGATTGGCTTTATCTCTGTTCCTCATCCATGAAAAAAATTAATCTCCATTCTTTTCCATTTTTGTATTAGTTATCACTCATGCCTGTCATGTACCCCAAGTTCACCTGGGCATTTTCTCTTCTCCAAATAACTTGTGAGTCAATCCCTCAATGCCCTCACAAGTGCTTTATCTTCAGCATGAATCTACACTGTGGCTACATGGTCTAAAATAAGTGCTTTTTTGTGTTTGTTCTCTTTCCTGCCTCGTGTACTACTGTCAACCCTATTGGGTTATGATAGAAGAGTTCAAGTGTTGTTGCTGCTATAATGATAAAAAGTTTGATAGAAAAATCCTTGCAGATCTTTTCCATTTTTTAAATTGTTGTCCTTCTATTTCCATCCTTCCATCTTCTCTCAGCACATTCATTTAAATATCTGAGAGAATAATTTGATTTCATTTTCTTTGCTCCATCCCTGTCTTATTCATCCTCAACACACCATTTTCAGCTATCTTGAAATACAACATCGATATCTAGCTACAGTATTGTCCCTCTTCCAACAGGAAGCACAGTAGGTAAGCAAGAAGAAATACCCGGGGACAGGTAAGTTCTACAGGGAAATTAATCTCTTGGTCATAATAGTGATCATTAATTCAATAAGCAGTTTACTGAGCATTTTCTATGTGATAGCTTTTATGACATTAATCATTAGAGAAAATTACTTTTTGATATCTTGGCATTGTTGATTTGATTACTGCAGATAAACAAAAGATTATAATAACCTCAAGGGATCTCAGAGGAGCCAATACTGAAGACAGAAGAATAATTTATTATGATAATATGTGACTTTTAGTCATTCTCTTTTTCTTTTCTATAATACCACTGTCCCCACTTCTTTTGAGTAGAACATCATACATAGCACAAACATTATGATGGTATATAAGATCAATTTTTATAGAAATGATGTTTCTGCTTTTGAACTGTCTTTTCCAGTATATTTTTGACCATTGTCTCCTGTGCTCTGAAGTTAGAAAACTATTTAGATATAAGTTCATTTAGCTTAGAAAATCTCAAGAGTTATCATTAATAGATCAATGTCAATGTGATAGGAGATTACCTGTATAGTAGGGCAGGGATTTGTTCTTGATCCTGTGTTATTTAATATTTTTATCAATGATTTGCAAAAGACACATATGGAATACTCATCAAATTTATTGATGACATTTGTAAAGAGATATAATTGACACAATGGATTATAGTCAGGATTCAAAAAAAGTCTTGATATACAAGAGTATCTAATTGAATTTAAGATTAAATTCAATAAAGATAAATGTAAGGTCTAATATACTTGGGTGCAAAAATTCAACTTCACAAATACAAGATGGCAGAGGCATAGTTAGCATTTATTCTGAAAAAAGATCTGACAGTTTTAATGGATTGCAAACTCAATATGAGTCAACATTATGATGTGGCAGCCCCCACTGCTCTCTATAAGTAAAAAAATATGGAGGTTCTTTTTTTTAGAGACAAAGTGCTGAAAACTTAAGGGCATCTCCTTTCATTGGGGAATGACTGAACAAAATGTGGTATAGGATATAATGGAATATTGTTGTGCTATAAGAAATAATGAAGGGAATGGTTTGAGAGAAATCTGGGAAGATTTGTATGAAATTCGTTGGAAGTCTTCAAGCAGAGGCTAGATGACCACTTTTAGAATATGTTGTGGATGTGTGTGAGATGAACTGGATTGCTGCTGAAGTTGATTCTAATTTTCAAAATTCTGTGATTCTTTGATTTTGTCAAGTTATAGTTATGCTTATTCATTCTCTGCAACTGATGCTGACATAAATAGCTGCACTTATATTCATGGTGGTCTTCTTGTCTGTGTTCATCATGAGCACTCCAAGGTAATATAATCAGGGGTCTCAAGAAATAAAGGTGTTTTTTTGCTTTGCGGCAAATGGTAAAACTTGTTTCTTGAATGCCTTTATTTAAAGAGAACCTGAGAGTCATTCTTCCATTTAGCTGCAACTTTTATGTCTTCTGGTTTCATTTAGAGTAGAAATATCATTGTCAATTACTTTTGTCTTTTCTAATCATTGAACAATTATATCTATGTATGAAGAATTAAATCAGTTTGTTCCTATTCATTCATCATTTGTTCCTATTTTCATGCTTCATCATTGTGCCTACTGTTTCAGGTCTTGAAAAATTAATTGAAAAAATTAATCTCCATTCTTTTCCACTTTTGTGTTAGTTATCACTTACACCTGTCATGTACCCCAAGCTCACCTGGGCATTTTCTCTTCTCCAGACAACTTGTGAGTCAATCCCTCACAAAAGAGCAAAAAGCAGTAAGGGGATAATAAGCTTGATTCACAAAAAAGCAAAAAGCAGTAAGGGATAATAAGTTTGTAGAAATCTTGACATGAAATCTAAGTCAAATCATCCAAAGCATTATTTGGAGAAATTAAAGGGAGGATAGATGGACAGTGGAACAGCTGACATACCGTCTAGCTATTACTTTTCATCATCAAGTTGGAACCACCACATTTGGGCTCATATCAATATCTGATATATGCTGTAAAAGTGGAAATGGTAGTCAGATAATTAAAGTGGGAAGGATAGCTGGACTATCTCTGTGTGTGAGTATAGTATATGTATATATGTAGGTGTGTATAAGTGTAGATATATCTATATCTACACAGATACATACTCATACCTGCATATATATGTGAAATCCATGTTGGAGGTATCAGTTTTTAAAAAATTGGGAATCAATTTCATTCCCAAATCAGAGAAAGAAAATTTACAAAAGAATAAAAAATATCATGGATGGTATTCTTTCCAAAGAAAGGATAAATGAGATGACATTAGTAATCAGTGACACAATGGTTAGCCTCTCATTTCTGTATCTCTGTGAGAATGACCTATTATATAACAATGGTATCCTTGACAAAAATAAGAAGGCAAAAGGCCTTCATAAGTTCGTAGTTTGGTGACAAAATTTAGTCACCAAAAAATATAAAGAATACGAGATCCTGCTTTGTTTACTTTTGATGACAAAAACAGAACATTTGACTTAATAGAGGAAAATACAACCTTGAAGACTCTAACAACATATGTGAATATGTTAAAATAATATAAGCATCCTCTATAGATGTAACAACAAAATAACTTTGTTTAATAATCCTTTGATTACCAAATCTAAAATAAAAAAGGTATAAAAGGGCAAATGCTCATCAAAGCGGATTCTCACTGTCATAGAAGCTACCCTGCACAAAAATCAGGTGGAAAGAGAGGGATGCTGTGTGTGTAGTGAGATCCTATATTTGTTCCTATTTTCATGCTTCATCATTATGCCTACTGTTTCAGGTCCTGAATTATAGCATATCTTCCTCAATGAGATATACCAGCACTAAAAATAATTGGCATGGCAACTCTGCAGGAAAAGTCAGTTAGATAAAGGTACATGTTACCCTAATTATTGCTTAGTTGGATGGCAATATATTGAATTAGCATGTTAGCACATATAAATTAGACAGGAAAGGGTCCAGAACTAGATAGGATAATGAGGTGGTTCACAATCAGGAAACTCTACAGATCTTAAACTTTCTTTTTCATTTAACAAGAAAACAACTTTCTCTTCCATATTCTCTTCTCATTGGTGGTGGTAGTGGTGGTGGTGGTAGGGGCTTATAACAAAGATGCGTACTCAAACAAAACAAATTGTCACATTGGCCATATTCCAAAAAATATATGCCCCATTCTGCACCCTAAGTCTATCGTCTCTGTGACAGGAAGTAGGTGATATGTTTCATTGTGAGTTCACGAGGCCTTTGGAATCTTGGTTAAACATCGTATTAATCAGAGTTCCTAAATCTTTGAAAGTTGTTTGCTTTTACAACTGAGTTGTTATTGTAGAAAATTTCCCCTGGTTCAATTCCCTTAACTCTGCCTCAGTTCATACAAGTCTTTTCAGCTTTTTCTGAAACTTACCCCTTCATTATTTCTTTTAATGCAATAGTGTTCCATCACATTCATATACCACAACTTGTTTGTCTACTCCCCAACTGATGGACATTCCTCTCAGTTTCTAATTCTTAGCTGCTATAATTATTTATGTACACATTAATCCTTTCCTTCTTTCTTTCATCTTTTTAGGGGTATAGGCCTACCGATATGTACCCTAGTAGGGTAAGCAACTGCTTAATGACTTTGTACATAATTCCAGATTGCTTTCCAGAATGGCTAGACAAATTCACAGTTCCACCAACAGTGCATTAGTGTAGTACTAGCAATGATGCCAAGCTAATTCCTGTTGCCAAGACACATTTTTAATGCCAGTATTCTTTGGCTTTTACTATATAGTTGTGAATAATAAACACCACAATCTCAAATGAATCAAAATGCAAGCTACACACAAGGGTGTGTGAAAATACATGGTGGGTGTAAGTAGTCTCCAGCATATTCACTAATATTGATATATGTGCAAAGAGTGTCATAAAAGTAATGTTGTTCTGGTGAATGTTTAATGATAGGCTCTTTGCAGGGTGGGGAATGTCCACATGTATGGACCACACGCTTTTAAGTTTTATCTGCATTATTAACATTTTCACTAATATTACTTTAAGTCACAATCAACAAAACAATAAATCAATCTCTCATTTGTACCATTTACCAATTTCTAAGGTATAAAATACTCACACCGAAAATTTAACAATTGCCTCTTTCAGTCTCCTTTCCTGACTCCTCCTCCATATTGTGCTCTTAATTGCAGATGTCCCTGAAGGATTGTCCTAGACTCTTTATCTTTTCTCTCAGTTGGTGACTGTCTCAGTTCCCATGATTTTAATTATCATCACTATGAAGACGATTCCCAGGTCCTTATATCTAGCCCTAGAATTTCCAACTAATGTCCTTAAAAGCATCTAAAATTCAACTGGTCCAAAATTGCACCTACCTTTCTTCCAAACTTCCCCATGACAGCCAAGAATATGATCAAAGTTTCACTAATTCAGGTTCACAACCTTGGCTATTATCCTCAACTACTCACTCTCATTCCTTCTACGTATACAAGCAGTTACCAGATCATGAGGTTTATTTTTGGATAACATGCATCAGATTATTTTCATTTCTCTCTACTCACATAGCCACTGCTCTAATCCAGGCCTTTATCACCTCACACTGAGACTATTGTAATAGTCTCCTAATTTGTCCCCTGCCTCAAGCATCACCATGCTCTCTCCCCACTTCCCCATTTCAGTTTTTCCTCTACCTGCTTGCCAAAGTTATTTTCCTGATGTGTAGACCTGATCATTTGACGCCTCCTCCCCCAACCAATACGTTACAACGGCTCCCTCTTATAAGAATGTATGGATGAGTGGCAATCTGAACTCATGGCAGGGAGGAAAATATATGAATAAGATCACGAATACATTTGCAATACCAATATCTGTGATTACGTGGTGCTTTTTTCCTCTCCACCTCCCCACACCCTCCAAAGCCTCTATAAAGTTCACTTTGAGATTCTTGATATAGATTATCAATCTATTAGAATGGTCAGATTCAGATCACTTGATCCTTTAGAGTAAGCAAATTCCCATGATGTCACATGTCAAAGGAGATTTTGGAATTTATTATGGTTCATATGAAATTAGAATCAAGGTTAAGGTTGGTTTCCATAGATGATTGTTCCTTTATTATTTTCCTATGAATCACTGGAAAAATGCCTTCAGCTTCTCACTGGTTAGCCCAAGTCCGTAAAGTGAACGCTAAAGAAAAAAAGGTACTTTCAGACTATGAGGATAAAGAGAAGGCAGTATCTTGGGATTATAGGTTTAGTTAGGAATCCTGGCAGCTGAATCAAGTGTTATGGCCATAGCACAGATACAATATTTAGATCCTGCTTGACTGCAAAGATTTTTTTTTCTTTTTTCTGGACCATTATTTAATTGATTTACAGAACTCCAAAGGGAGGAAACTTCCTCTGTCAATTCAGATCAGTAACTGTTCTACAACTTACGTTATTAGAAAGTTGTATTTCATGGAGTCATTGAAAGGTTAAGTGACAGTCAGATACATCTGAATGAGGACTTGAATCCAAGTTATTCTCATCCCAGGACTGGCTCTTTCTGCTATCCCACACTGAAATAAGAAGAGTACTTTTTATTCTCTTGGTACAGAAAAATGAATTTCTGAAATTCTTTCTTTAATTTCTTTTTCTTTCCATCTAACATCCATGATTGTCTGAAAACACTTTTAAGAAGCCAACACAATTCCAAGTAAAGAATTTCAATTAGAAGGTCTTTTTTAATGACTAAGAGTCTTAATTGTAAAATTCAGTTAGTATTCTCCATTTCAGAGAAATGCGCTGCTTTCTGGGGCAAATGTGATTTCTAAGTGTTTAGCCTAACTAGCTTATGTGTTACACTGGGGGACCCTCTATGGGTCTGTGGCCCAACCACCACCAACCTCTGTGGAAGCCTTTGCTGAGAGTCAGCAACTTTTCTTTGATTTACTATAAAAGAATAACTGTTTATTTCAGTCTTTGGTTTATTGTTTCATTCTTTCAACAATTACAGAATTGACTGCCTACTGCCATGTTTGCAAAGCACTATCCTGTGTCCTGTGAGGTGGTACAAAGAAGCATTCATAGAACCTTAGAGTTGGAAGAGGCCTCTGAGGGCCTTGACTCCCATTCATACCCTAATCATGAATCCTGTCTACAAAATTCCTGACAAGTTAGTAAAATGAGGAGTTGAATAAGATGGCCCCTTTAGAACTATTATCCTAGTTATTCTGTACCTGGAGACCCCCAGAAACAAGTAGCTCACTTTCTTTCCCCCTCCTCTCCTTCCACTCAAGCAGCCATGTAGGAGATGAAGTTTGTGCTCTCAAGAGCATTATAATACAGTAGGAGAGATGGCACGTTGTCAAAAACCATAAACTAGGTAATAGACCATTGTTTTTCACAGTTTAACAGCTTCATAGGAAGAAACTTTTGTTGAGAGAACAGAAATGAGAGAACAGTAAAACATTACTTTTATGGGCTGAATTATTTTTAGTACTCCAATGTAGGTAAAAGGAACTATTTCTCCAAGAGAAGATTGAGGTTGTGTAAAATATGAATAAATCCAACTTTTTAATACCTAAAGTTTAGTGACTGAATGGTGTAACAGGAGAGAGAGCACTGAACATGAAGTCAAGTCAACTGGGCTTGAATCCCACGAGAGGAAGAGAGTCTGTTGCCCAATTGCCTCTATGGGAGGGTACTGCTGGCTGGCCCATTTGGTGCCAGGCAACCCGGGCAACAGAATGGGAACAGGTGCTTCCTAGTCCCTTCTTCCTCCTGTACTCAATAGCTGTGTGACTATGGGCAAGTCTCCAGGTTTCTGTTTGCTCATCTGTAAATGATCTCAAAAATACTCTCCAGTCCTGGTCTACTGTGATTCTCAGTCCAAGGTGAGGCAGGATATGTTATTAGAATTTGGGTATTATAAACTGGGAAAGGAGGTCGAAGACCTGGTATAGTCAGGTAAGTGTTCATAAAAGACTTAGAATTCTTCGAGGAGAATATAATTGTGTTGCTGATGATTTAACTAAAATCCAGGAAGTTTACAGGATTTGCACTCAGGTCTCTTGACTGGGCTTTTTCCATTACAGCATACTATTTCTAAGTTTTGAGTTTACCTTCCAAGCACACCTTATACTCTCTTACCCTCGCACTTTTGTTCATACTGTTCTTTTCACATGATGTTCACACTCTCTGTAAACCCTTTGCAGACCTTAAAGGGTTATATAAATTCTAGTCATTACTATTATTATCCCCACTTATTGAAAACATAATCATCCTCAAACCCTTGACCCACTGCTCCCACCTGCTATTCATGGTAAATCACCCAGACTCCTATTTGAAACTGAAGCCATCTGATGTGAGCTCCCATAACCCCCTTTATCCACCTTGAAACTTAGTAGTAGCCTACCCATTTTTTTCCTTCACTCCTGATTTAATAGCTTGTGGAGAATATAAATGAAGCAAAGTTCTGTAGGAAGCTGCAAGGTATGTGATCAAATGCGCTGGTTTTCCTGAGAATGAAAATCTTTGTGCTAGCTAGACCTTGTCTTAGGCCTGTTTCTTTGTCCTATATGGGAACATAGCTGGTATATTATACTTACCGCCCACTCTGCCTGCCTAGAAAATGTGAGTTATGTCAACAACTCCCTCCTTCCCTAATGAATAATCCTTATAGTACTTCCTAACCTTTCTCTGCCACAGCATATTTTGGTGAGGGGTAGAGTTATCATAATGTAAAAAGACTCGGATTTCTCTTTCTTCCTTTGTACCAAATTCTTGAATGTGGGGAGTTGGCATCTGGTGTCCTTAGGATGCCTCCAAAGAGAATCTCACTTATCCTCTCCCTCTCTAATATTTGCATGCCCTGACCTTGAACTGGACTTGTGGAATAGTATGGTTTTTCTAAACTATTAAGGGTCAGATAATAAAATTTAAATGTGGGCCCAACCAAAGTCTTTTTGTTTTTTCTTTTCATTTCCTTTTTTTAAAGAACTTAGGTGGCTTTTTTATTTGAAAAAAATTAAAGCAAACCCATTTCTGGAGAAAAATGAGATTGTGGGTGGGCTTCTCTTTTGTGCCAAATGAATGAATGAGCAATGCTATGAAGTGGAGGCCTTTCATCACTTGGCCCTGACGTTGCCTTTCCCCATTGGATGCTGGTAGTAGTCACATGTCCAGAGCATCTTTGAAAAGATGCCATTGAAGCTGCTGCAGTTCATGCCATCCTGCCTCTCACAGGGGACTGTGACTGCCTTTCTTTGGCTAAGGTCACCATTTAGTGCCCAGCAGGTCCAACATCATGTGTAACAGATTTGTGGGCACCTGGAAACTGGTCTCCAGTGAAAACTTTGAGGATTACATGAAAGCTCTAGGTGAGGAAAAATTTAAAAAAAACAAAAAAACTTCTGCTTGAGGAGAAAATCATCCACCTGCTTATTCTCTGAGAGAAGTTGGATGTGTGTGTGTGTGTGTGTGTGTGTGTGTGTGTGTGTGTGTGCGGGGGGGAGTTGGGCTGATGATGAAGTGGAAAATATAAATTATTGTAATAATGGTTTCTTGATGTGGTTCTTTTTTCTTTTATTTCAAAATTCTAAAAATGAAGAGGAGACTTTTAGAAGCTTTGTCAATGTACTTATCTTCTATTCTCATTTATCACTTGGATTTCTAGGGACCAAGATACTCCAGAAGAGAAAAAATGGAACAGAATATAGAATGTCCCAAATTGAAGTCTGATATTTATCTAGGCATAGCATGTTCACTGAATTAGATTTGATTTTTGTCAACTCCTTCTTATTCAGTAATGAAACTGTTTGCACAGGGGAATTTTGCTTGATTCTTGCCAGTCCCTAACAGAGACTACTTCTCTTTGTCCCCACCACTGAATTCCACATCATTGTCTGAGCAAACTGAGGCTTCCTTTGGTCCGCTAATTCCAGAGTGGGAGAAGAAAGAGGTAAGAGGAAGTAAGGACATAGGAGATGAGGGTATAGGAGAAGACAATGCTACAGGAGCAGTGAATCGGTCTTCATTGACTCTAATCAATGACAGACTATCTGACCTGTGTAGATTTCTCACTTGGGATAAAACAATAAGTAAAAATCAGGTTTTTATTCATTATGCATTGGCTAACACACTTCCTCTAGGAAGGTTTTTTTTAACTTCTAATCTCAAATCCAGTTGCTTCATAGGATCATAAATTTACAGCTGAAAGGGACTCTAAGGATCATTTAGTCTCTCTCTGCTTCATAGATGAAAATCTATTGGTCACTGTTCACTTCAGTATAAATTTACAAATACTGAAAGATATTTTTTTGCTTTACTATGTAAAGCTTTATTATGTAAGTCTTGAGGGTACCCAATCTACTGGTCTGGGGAAAATGTTGATACAGGTAGATTATGAGCAATGATGACAAGGTCATGAATGGTAGCTATAGGAGTCTCAGGGTGCTTAAAAACATTATTCAACATAGAGGTCAGCTGTTAACTCCAGTGAGTATAGTGTAGCTTGAATTCAAAAATGGCCATCTTGACACAGCATGGGCCACCTCTGAAACACTTCTTCATAAACTTTTCTGTGGCCATGAATCTTCAATTTTATAATAGAAATCAATGTGAAATCAAGATTTACTTTACTAAATCTTATAGTGAACTTTTGTAAGACATAGCTCTAATATCCCTACTAACTATCCCAGTAACTTTATAAAGGACCAAAGTATCCTACTCTGACCCTGATTCCCTCATGTGTTGTCTTCAGGGGCTACCTTTGCTTTTATCTTTGAATCACTTAGCAAGATGTTTGTCAAGAAGTAAGTGTGCAATTAATACTTTTTTTTTACCTTTCCTATTTTTCTTCCTTCCTTCCTTCCTTCCCTCCTGTTTTCCTTCCTTCCTTCATTTTTAGAAAACAAGAGATATTAAACAAATATATGAAATAATCAAAAAAAAAGGTTCTAACTCTGGTTTTCTTGCCTTTCTGACTGTATCTTCTTTCAGTCTTCTTCCTCTTCTTATCCCTTAACTGTATGATTCTCCCCTAATTCAGTCCTTGGTCTTCTATTCTATTATTATAATCTCTCTCTTGAAAAAAAAATTCATCAGTTCTAACAGCTTCTAAGATTAGCTGTGTGTTCTGCTCTGGTTACTGAGTGGCCCTGAGTCTCAATTTCCTCACCAGTGAAATGAAAGGGTTAGAAAAGAAGATGTCTCAAATCCTCTCTGGCTCTAACATCTGGGTCCCTAACCTATATTAAGCCATCTCTTCCTCCAGACAAATAGTTCTTGTCTCTGCCCCTTCTGAATGTCATTCTGGTTTTTCCTACCTTTGTTGTTCATTAAGATCATTTTGTAATCTTAGATTTTTATACCCTAGTAATGAGTTTTTTAAAATTTCTTGATTGTCCTTTCATGTAACCCTAGATATCATGAAACATACTAATTAATATCAGTAAAAATAATAATAAATTATATTTATATGGTTCTTTAAGGTTTACAAAGCACTTGTATACATTATTGCACTTGATCTTTGTAATAATCATAGTAGGTGGGTGATATATGTATTATTATCCTCATTTTAAACATAAAAGAACTGAGGTTCAGAGCATCTCACGTCCATGTTCATGGATTTAAACTCACATCTGCCTGATATCCAATCTAGCACTCCACTTCTCTTCCATATGACATTCTTTTGAATTTGGTTAACTTTATCCATCTCCATGTACCTCAGTGCTTTTGATTCCTATATTTTTTATTAGAGTCAGTGCTTTGTACACAGTAGACACTAAATGGTTGCTGAATCAGTGAAATAGTTAATGATATAATCCAAGCAATAGCGTTTAGCACTGGTTTCTTTACCTGGGTTTATCACACATTTTTTCTCTCTTTGGGCATTTCTAATTCCCACAGAGGGTATAAAGCTGTCTCAGTGCAGTGAAGAACAGTAATTAACGTGAACAGAGCCTAGAATTGTTTAAAAGTTAAAATGCTACTTATTTATTCTAGCAAATTGTATTTATTTTTATCTGTAAGGGTTCTGAAGCCAAGTGGTCTTCTCTTCGTATACAAGGTTTCTGGAAGCTCAATTCAATCCTGAAAATTGGATTTCACTGAAGCGACAGAAAAAAACCCACAAAAATAGTTTCCCTTCAGGAGATAAAATATTGACAGGAAGATTTCTTCCTTGATAATGTTATGATTTATGTCCAATCTATACCTGTGACACCATGGAAACATTCACAAAAGAGTAGAGCATGTGATTAAAAGCCTTCTCTTTTGAAAGAGCAAGTATTCTTTCTGACAGTATGATTCTAACCCTGTCTGATTTTTAGGGGTGGGATTAGCCACCAGAAAATTGGGAAATTTGGCCAAACCCACTGTGATCATCAGCATGAAGGGTGATATTATAACCATCCGGACTGAGAGTGCCTTTAAAAATACAGAAATCTCTTTTAAGCTGGGCCATGAATTCGAAGAAACCACAGCTGATAACAGGAAAACAAAGGTGAGAGGTTAACTTTGTTCTACCGTGTCCCTAATCTACTGAAGGAGAGGTAGCAAGATCATGTGCCCTTCCTGTTGTTGTCCATACTAATTACTTCACAATTCCTCCAAAGAGAAGTCTTCATTTTGCTCAAAAACAGTATGTTTTGGGGACTTACCCTGTGGTAGTGACTCAGTATAGAATCAATTGCCTCTTTGTTCAGCTCAGTTCCAAGCAAGCCCATTATGTGATTGTGTCTTTGTAGACTACTATAACCTTAGACAGAGGAGCACTGAATCAAGTCCAGAAATGGGATGGCAAAGAGACTACAATAAAGAGAAAGTTGGTGGATGGAAAAATGGTGGTGGTAAGAGTCTTTTCTTATTCCTGAATACTGACAAGATAAAATTGCCGATGATGGCATGTTAGCCATATGACATCAAGGAACTGAGATTTTGTTGGGATGAGATTTCCCACCACCCTCCCAGATCACTGCCCAACTAAACCCTTAAATCTTAGAAAGTTGCCTGGTGCTTCGAGAGATCAGGTGACCTACAAAGAGTTAGTTCTGCCTGTTAGAGGCAGAATTTGAACTCTCATTTTCCTGACTCTAAAATGAGCACACTGTTTTCCTGTGTTGCTGTTTTTTTAGTCATTTATTTATCAAAATACATTTTTTTCTTTGAAACATAATGGGGAAAGACAGTTCAAATGGGTGAGAACACAGTTAGATATTAAGACATAGTTATATGACAAAATTAGAGCTCATATAGACAGGGCCACAGCTAAAATGGTTAAATCATTAAGATCATCCTCTTGGAGGATGGTCCCAGTAAATTTTTCAGAACAAGAAACAAAGGAATCTCAGCAAAGATGCTTCAGACTAGGTAGCCTCAAATTTCCTTTCAAATTTGAGGTTTTCTTACCTATTACAAAGTAAGGTAAACACAGATAAGTCTCATTAATTTGAGCCCATTGAGAGGAAGTTGGTGCTGAATTAATAAAATGTCTGAATTGTAGAACATTCGAAAAGAAATATAGTTTCTTTCCCTTTCAAGGACACTTCGTATTCTATTACAGAGGCTAACAAAGTGCTGGCCAGTTGAGGTCAGTGGAGATCTGTTTTAACGACCAGATAAAAATAATGAAGCAGGCCAGATGAAGTGATTCATAAAGTCCCATCCAACTAGAAGATTTTGTGATTTTATGATCTGAGATATCAAACGTTAATGTGCTCTTTTTGGTCTTTAAATTGCATTAAAACTTGTTGACGATATTTTTTTGTTTAGTAAATCCTTTTCAACAGTTTTCTACTCACCAAACCTGATGGCCTGTTCTCAGTACTGCTTGACCATGCTGTAGCATTTGACAAGGAGGAGCACCCTCTCTTCTTCCTTAATCTCTATGACAATGCCTCTTCTCTAACCACTCATTTTATGTCTCCTTTTTATTTTTCTTCTGTTTCACACCTTGTAAATATAGACATCCCTTATGATATTTGCCTTTTTCATCTCTTTATACTCTTTCTCTCTCTCTCTTTTGACCCAGTCCTCTACTATCCTGGATTCAATAGCATGCCAATGCGGATTTTCCTTAATTGATAGATTAATGCATGATCTTAGGCAGGTCATGTCCTCTCTGGATCCCATTTCTGAAGCACTAATATTTCCAAACCACATCTTTGATCAGGTCAATTCATTGTTTTAGGGCATCCAGCTTCTCCTAACTGCCTACCAAACAAACCTCACATTCCTTCCTTATCCTGTCATTTAATGTCTTCCACAATCTGACCCAACCCATCCTTCTTTCCCACTAGAATACTCTTTTCATTACCCTAATCCACTGAAACTCCACCTAGCTTTCATGGCTCAACTCAGTGGTCACCAGCTTAGAAACTTTTTGCTAGTGCCGTGCCTTTACCAAATATGATATAGTATGCATAGGATAATACACTTAGGATTCAAAGGGATCTTAGAAGTCAACTAGTCCAGACTTTTTTTTTTTTTTTTTAGCAAGTGAAGGAAATGAGACCTAGAGAGGTTTAGTGACCTGCTTAAGGTCACATAAAGTAAATAACGGAACTTGAATTTAAATTTCAAATCTAGGGGTTTGCCTACTTTCTTATGCTGCTTCTCAACTCCAACAGCCTCTTTTCATACCTCTTCCTTGTGGTTACCACATTCTACTGTCTCTTATTGATAATTTGGTTGTCTTATGTTTCCTACTAGACTTTAAATTCTCTGCAGGGAATTTTTTTATATTTGTATGATCCAGGGCATCAAACATAATATTTTACACAAAGAAGGGGTTCAGTAAATATTTGTTGACTGAGTAAATGAATCAAAGGCAAATTTCAACTCAGTCCAAATATTTTAAAAGTCTAAATGGCTGATTTTAGACATAATGACACTTTGCTGCCATTTAAATTTGAACCTACGTTTTAAAAAATACCTATATTTGACTACTAACAATCTGTGATTTGGTCTGGATTTTAGACACTTAATCCATTTCCTTTCTTCTAGGAATGCAAGATGAAAGGGGTTGTTTGCACTAGAATCTATGAGAAAGCATGAGAAAATTCAATCTCCTCACTCAAATGGAAGTTAATGTGGAAAATCAGGCTAGATCAATAAACCAAGCCTGATGCTGCTGCTTTTTGCTCTTTTCATTTGTACCTATCAGGAAAAGGACTAAACTGTGGAACTATATTTAAAAAGCTGGATTGTAACTAATTTAAACTGCCATGGTCATTGAAATCAAAGCAATGTATTAAGTAGGTATATACACTACATTTAATCTAGTAGCACTAGTTAATCTCAAAGGGTTGAGTATATCACTTATATACTTGGAAAGTCTTACTCTTACCTACAGTCTCTGTGATGGATTAGAAATAATTCTAATAATCAAGATTTCAATGAAACTATAGCTCAGCTCATATAGTTGTTAGGAGCTTGCAGCTGATTGAAGGCTAGGTACCATTATAGATTCAGGTTCCTCTTACATGGCTTCAGTGAGCTATCTTAGTTTCCAGATCTCAAAACTAGATTTTCTTGTCTAGATTTCAAAAAAACAATCTAGATAGCAGATGAATCTGGTTCAATCACAGGATTAACAAAAATGCAATTTCTCTCTTTGGATACAGAGACTCTAGGTTTTCGTCACCTAAACAAATGAGATTTATTGCAATAAATGAATAGTTCTTCAATGAAATGAAATAATAGTTAATTATTCTGTAATTGATAGTAGGTAATTAGTGCTAATATCAGTTTCCTTTGCCAACCAATTTATACTGGGAAGTGAAAAAATAAATTCATTAGAATTCCAGAAAACCTTTAACAAGTATTTAAAAACTTCTAAAATATTGTTATTTTGTTAGTGTGTTTATTCCCTTCAGTAATGCAGTCCATAGTACCCTCCTTGCCTTAGAAAATGATTTTGCAGCCTTTTTGGTCAAATGAACTTCTTGCCTACGACCCATCTTTCTCACCTTGGGCAGCTCAAAACTAAGATAGGTTGGTTCTCCAGGTGACAGACACATAGCCCACTCATAGCCTTGCAGTTTCTTAGGACCTGTCAGACTCTGTTTTGAGAAACCAAGGTGACCTCTGTGAACTTCAGTAGAGGAATAAAATGTATAGTTTCTTTTCCCCCAACCAAATTTACTTTTGTTGGATTCCATAGCTGACTCTATTAACAGTTTCTTCTTCATGCCTTAGTTTTAAGTGTAGATAGACAATTTCTATGTTCTCATTTATTTTCCCTTCTGGGTCTATCCTTTGCAATAAATTTTTACTTTCTAAGAATAATAATGTCTTTCAAAATATTACCATCCTGTTCTTCTTTGACCTCAAAAAAGAGCAACCAAGGGCCTGTCCTTGAGGCCTTAAGGGATTGACCTCCACATCCAATTAGAACTACCTGTCTGTGGATTTCAGAAAAAGATTTCAGATCTCTGTGGCAGTTGTTTTTATGTACCACTGGGATATTAGGCCAACAGATCTCTATGGAAGCAACACTGGTCATTTTCAGAGGTCAGTGGTAATCAAAATTTCCTACTTCAGCAATCCTGTTCCTTAATAAAAGTCATTGCTCTCTTATGGATTGTTTTGGCTCATTTACTCAGCACAAAAGTCATAGGAAATCCTCCATTTTCCCCTTTCAAAACAGGAAAAATGAAATGGCACAGATTATGAGGGCAAGAAAAAGTCACTGAGACAGGTGAAACATATTGTCTTTTAAAAAAAAGACTTTCAGATATTTGTTCACCACAGCTATAAAGCTAGGGAGAAAAAAATTGACAATAACATGCGATGCAAAAATTTCAAAAATGTTATTTAATCTGGAGTTTCATTTAGAGTCCTTACTGCAAGCTACTAACTGTCCAATGGTGACCATGATGACAATGTTGATAACCTTTAGTGTTCTTAATTTCATTTGATCCTGTGAAGAAACCTATGAAATGGTAGAAGTATTATTTCCATTTTGTTATGGAATATTATTTGATATGAAATATTAATTCCATGTTATTCCCATTTAAATTATAATATTATTCTCATTCAAATATAGGAAAACCAAGATTCAGAAAGTTTAAGTGGATAGCTCATAGAATCACAGCATGTAAGTGCTGAGTCAGAATGCTGAACTCTAAGTCCAGAGTTCATTTCACTAATTGAGGCTAATTGATCAAAACTCAGACAAAGGAACAAATCATAACGTCTTAGAACTGATAACTTTTTAATAGTGGGGAGCAGGAATAATAGCAACAGATGCTATTTATACCCTAGAATGTTTTAAGGTTTGCAAAGTACTTTACGTATGTTATCTTGTATGTTTCTCATCATAAATCCTATGAAATAGATGTTATCATTCCCATTTTCCAAACAATTAAACTGAGGTTTAATGGATGAATTTCACCCATGGAGGAACTCTACTTAGTAAGTATTAGAGTAAGGATTTAAACCTAAGTCTCCCCTTGATACAGTCTCAACATTCTTTACACTGTACCCCATTACCCTTCCAAGATAAGGAGAAAAGATCATATCACAAGATCACAGAGAAATGTAAATAATAGCTAACATTTACATAACACTTTAAGGTTTGTAAAAAGCTTTAGATAGATTATCTCATTGGATTCTCACAAATTGGTGAAATAGTTTTCTAAAATCATCTTTATTTTGCAGGTAAGGACACTCAGGCTGACAGAGGTAAAGTGACTTGCCCAGGGTCACACAGCTAGTAAGTTTCCTCAATCCAAGTTTTTCTGACTCTGAGGTCACTGCTCTATCCATTCTACCATACTGCCTCCCAGAAACATGGTGTTAGATCTAGGAGGATCCTTCGAAGCTATCTCGTTTAACCCCTATATTTTATAGATGAAGAAACTGTGACCCAAGGAGATAAAGTGGCTCGTCCAAGAGAATTCAAATAATTAGAATCACAAGAAGAATTTGAATTTGAATTGGATGGCTAGAGGGCTGAAATCTTTAATTTTAAAGCTTATTTATTTAATAACCAAAACCACTAGGACAGGGGTGGGGAGCCTGTGGCCTTGAGGTCACATGTGGCCTTCTAGGTTCTTGGGTGCAGCCTTTTGACTGAGTCCGAGTTTTGCAGAACAAATCCTTTTATTAAGGGGATTTGTTTTGTAAAGTTTGGATTCAGTCAAAGGGTCACATTTGAGGACCTAGAGGGCCACAGGTAGCCTCAAAGCCACAGATTCCCCACCCCTGCAACAGGAGAATAAAACCATAGACTATTAAACATAGCAGCCTTCTAATTTCCCTAGCTCTGCTGCTAACCATAGAATTTTACAGTTGTAGGGGAGCTTCGAAATCATCTAGTGGTCTAGATCTTCACTTTTTATGCATGAAGAAACTGAAGTTTAGAGAAGGACCTGCCCAAGGTCACTAGTCTAGTTGATAGCATATTGGGAATTAGAACAGAAATCTGACTCCCAGCCGCGTCCACTTTTTATTACCTCTGTCTTCGACTTGCCCCACGCTCCTTGAACTTTACTAAGGATGATTCCCACCCTTCCTCATCATAAATTGTTATTCTTATTTTGAGGTCCAATTACTTCTATTATTTTAAAAAGTTCTTTGTTACTGACATGATTAGTAAGACTTCCTCTGGCCAAATATCTTCTCCCATCAAAAAACTGTGATAAGGACTATGATAAGTAGCATTTTCATCCTTGTTGTCAAGCAATGTAGAGTGAGAGGTCATCAGACCAAAAAGGAACCCAGTGTTCTTGTCCTGAAATCAAATGTCAGAAGGACCAGAAGCACCTAGCTCAAGCCAGGAACAGAGATGCAATCAAGGTCATTGTTAGGGAAGCAGCTCATTACTCCATATCCTTGCTGTTTCAATGACAGGCTTCAAGATTGGCTTCCTGCCATAGTTCAGCAGATGGGAAAATGAGTTTTTTAAAAATAACAAAATGTAGGCCAATAAGGAAAACAGAATTAGAAAATACAAATTCCACTAAAGCCAGGCTGAGTAGAAATCATGCTAGTGTTGGATTTGGGAAATCAAGTTAAGTAGTTTTGTAATTCTAGGATGAGACTAACGTTTGACAGTGTTCCCACATAAATCCATTTTTAAAATTAAACGAACAAACAAAAATGTATGCAAGGGAGAAGATGACTCAGAAGATCGGCACTGAAATGCAAAGCTTTCAATTCCCAACTTTCTGGGTTAGAATTGTGGAAGAGCGTAGGCAAGTTGTTTTATGTGAAATGAATAGGTCAGGGGTTCCCAACATGGGGTACACATACAACTGAAAGGTAAGAGTAGCTAGTCAGAACAAAATTCGATAAAAAAAAAAAACCTATATTATCCTACTAAAAGAATTTAATCTATTTTATTTCTTATGTGCACATGTATGGCAAACACTAAGATTTGTATGGGAAAATTTCTTGAGAGGCAAAGTGAATAAGGACAGAAGAGGCTGGGAAACCCTAGAATACATGGTATCTGTCCTAGCATGAAAGTGTCAGTGTCCCTGCTGGCATTATAGTTGCCAGGGTTGTGATATCAAGGCCAAAGCTAAGACCATGCTCTAGAATATATCTCATCTTATCTAGAAAGGAAAGAAAAGAAAACAGCTTTTGGCTTTAGTTCCTACTAAAAACAAAAAAACACTTTGTTATGTATTATAAGTTCTGAGCTTCATTGAAATGCAATTATGATTGGCTCTAAGCAAATCTAAGTTTAACATTTTTGGTTTAAAATTTAAAAAATATATAAATTAATGAATGAGTATTAGTAAACAGCAGAGTATAATGGAAAGATCACTGCATTTGGCATCAGAGAAAATGAGGAGAACTAGGTTCATATTCTAGACCTTGGGCGAGTCCTCTTTTCTGGGCTTCAATTTCCTATCTGTCAAATGAAAGGTTTGAACTATGTTGCCTTGATGGTCCCTTCCAGCCCTAAATCTACCATGAACTTTAAGAGAAAATTCTCTGTAGAATGCATCCAATCATAGAGCTAGAGCTAGAGTAGCTATTAAAGGTCATGGATTGATCCTGTCTTCAATGCATGTATGGGCAGCTAGGTGGCACCTTAGTGCACAGAACCTAGAGTCAGGAAGACAACTTCTTAAGTTCAACTCTGACCTCAGAAACTTATTGGCTGTGCAGCCCTGGGAAAAGTCACTTGACTCTATTTGCCTCAGTTTCCTCATCTATAAAATGAACTAGAGAAGGAAATGGCAAACCACTCTAGTATCTTTGACAAGAAAACCACAAATGGGGCCACAAAAAGTTGGTCACAACTGAAACAACTGAAGACCAACAGTTGAACTCCCATCAATTCATAAGTAGAGCAACAAGGCCCAGAAAAGTTAATGAACTTGCCCAAGATCCTAAGCCCAAGTCCTCTGACTCCAGGCACAATGCTTTTCCCATCCACCGATGGCGGCATTGTGTCCTGCTTTAACTAGTTTCTCCCTCCACTTGCTGTATGATCTCAGGCAAGCCATTTAACCAGTCCCTGTCTCAGTTTCTTGCATAAATCTGAGGAATTTTAATATGATAATCTCTAAAGCCTCCTTCCATTGAATTTAACAAGCAATTATTAAGCACCTATGGTGTACAAAGTATTGTGCAAAGAACTGATGAAGAAGAAAAGTTCAGATAAGACAGAATTAGGGCCAAAAAAACTTAAAGATCTTCTAGTTAAAGCCCTCTTCATTGAGGATGCCAGCTCAGAGAGCCAGAGTGGTTTTTCCCAAGCTCACACAGGTAGCAAGAAGCAGAGCCAAGATCCAACTAATTCTTTCTCCCTCAGCGTTCATGGCTCAATTCCAACAGAGTTCCTTTGCAATGTACCATTGAACATAGGCTCTTATGAAAAGAGCAAGTTATCTGTTAAAGATCTGGTGTCTTCATGAGCTGTGAGAAAACTAAGCATTATCGGTGTAATATACAGCTGCCAGGAAAGGGAAATCTACGACTGCAATTAAGACAGGCACAGTGTCTTCTATCCCCTTAGGCAGGGGATACAAGGGCAGTGACTGCCTGTAAATCTGAAGCCTTCAGTTCTGCCACATCAGTTTTGGGGTGTCTGTGTCTGTTACTGAGGAGGCAGACACAGCTCCTTCCCTGCAGCCTGGAGAGATGTGGGAGCAGAAATCTCCCCAGGATGAGGGGTAAGCAGCAGGCTGGGGCATTGCTTCCTCAAAGGAGCAGCTGTGCCCACACGGCTGTGGGCTAGTCTGCTCTCTGGGGCTCAGTCTCTTGGATACTAGAACCCCATTAGAGTTTTCCATTTGCCTTTTTCGTGAGCCTGGTTCTATAAGGACAATGAAATCCCTTACACTTTTACAGCTTATGTAAAGCACCTGTGAAATTTCTTAGAAGAACCACTGACATATATTGCAATTGCTTTAAGTTTTACAAACCATCTTTCATATACTATGTATTTTACTTTATTTTCAATTCATGGAACAAAATAAGCTTAGAAAGGTTGCATGAAATGATGAAGAGCAAAGTGAGAAGAACCAAGAGAACATTGCATATAGTAACAATGGTATTGTTTTAAGAGTGACTTTGAGTGAGTTATTTTCACGATTATAAATGCACAAATTAAAAATAAAAGACTTATGAAGGTATATGCTATCTGCATTCAGAGAAAGAATTGATAAATAGAAGTATGTATAGAATAATTTTATATGTGTCTAATAGTAGCCATAACACTGTTTATTAATCAAATATAGAGCTAGAATGGACCCAAAAATGATCAGAACAATCTCTTTATTTAATAGTTCCCAGGACTGGTCACTTAGTTAGTAAATAGCCATATCTAGATGTAGGAGGAAAAGTTGGGTTTTTCCCTGGTCAAAATAGTGTACTAAAGCAATCTTGGTTTTACTGTTGACATACATACACGATAAAGACAGGAATCCAGCAAAGTGAGAGAAAAGCAATGACTTTTTTGTGCTAGTTTAGTACATGCTAAAACTGAGAGGAAGTGAGGAATATCTAAGGGATTTGGGATTGAAAATTGTCTACCATTTTGTTTGCTGATGTTTAAAGTTCTTAGTTTACCATTTTCAAGAAGTTGTAGCTATGATATCCTAACAGATAGAAGCCACGATGATCTGCAGATGGACGTTAAAAGATGAGCCCAGAAGCACGTTTCAAGAAGCAATGCCCAGTATTGCCTAGCAACCATCAGTCACCAAGAGGTCATCTGAGGCCAGCAGAGAAATGTTCTCTACAATAATACCAGTAAAGCAATGCACCTCAGATGTTACCATGTCAAACAGTCACCAGAAGAGGGTGCGCTTCCAGATCAATGCATCCTAGAGACACACCAGACCCAGAGGGTTCAAGGAAGGTGATGACATTTTTAGAAGATGCCTTTGATCCTGCAATGCTATTACCAGAAGACATTAAAACAGAAGTTCACAGTTTCATATATAATCCTTATTTTGTTCTTCTTCATATGTCTATGTTTGTTAATTTTTTATAATTCATAATAAAAGAAGAAAAGAATTTTTGAAGAAAGAAAAAAGCTGACCTATTTCCCTTCTGCATCTTTCTCTTGTCTATAATTTTAACAGAATGGAGGACTTGAGTCATAAAAGCTTCCATTTCTTTGACCCAAGTGTTTGTAATCAGGGAAATATATAAACTGACTTTGAATTGTTAGAAATGCACTATATACTAGAAAGTTCCTGCCAAAAGATGACTAACTGCCTCTACACCATAAGAAGGAGAGGCAACTCTGTTGGGGTACGTAAAGATGTCCCAGATATTTTACACACCATTAATTAATTTATTGTTACATACTTAGATTATCCAATGAGGCTGACATTCTGATTCAAGCAATGAATAAATCAGTTTGGCCCAGTCAGTCAGTATTATGTTACACATAAAAAATTTTCCACGTTAATAGGAACTGATATTTGTCACTTCCTAATTTTTAGCAAAAGGCTTTCACCATCAGCAAAGTTTCACTGTTTTTTTTTTTTTTTCAAAAAGTATGTTAGCCTAGGAAGCAACTAAAAGTCAAAGGGCAACTTCAGTTTTTTGTGTTGGCTTACTCAGACCTCAAACTAAGAGGAACCCCCCAAAAAAAGTAATTCAGTTTTTGTTGTTAAGTCATGTCCAACTCTTCATGACCCAATTTGGGGTTTTATTGGCAAGGATACTGAAGTGATCTGCAACTGAGGCAAATAGGGTCAAGTGACTTGCCCAGGGTCCCAGAGGCAGGAAGTGTCTAAGGCTGAATTTGAAACTCAGGAAGATGACAATTCCTGACTTCAAGTTGGACATTTTATTTACTACTCCACCTAGCTGCCTCTTTAATTCAATTTGTCAAACTCTTATTAAGCATTTATTATGACTAAAGTACAATAATAAGCAAAAGATGTGAAGATGACAGATTCCTGCCTTAACAGTTTCCAATCTACTGATGGGATGGAAAGACCAAAGATTTATATAATAAAGTTATAATACAAATTAGATTGGTGTATAGGAGAAGTCCAACTGACTATTCTGAGTGATTCAGGGAAAGAGGGAACATTTAATGAGAGGAAGCACCTTAGTTCCAGGTTGAACAGGTACACAGATGTCATAGAAGACAAAGTGAGAATCTTGTATTCTGAATATTTTAGTTGAAGAAAGGGAGAGGGGAATAAAATCATTGGATGGTAAAGACTGAATTTCAATGGGTAGGTGACAGAAATGGTAGCACCCAAGACTTGTGAAACAAGGTGTGATGTAATCAGATTATTGTAAGGGGTCTGGAACTCTCGGATTTTCAGGATCATGATGCCCTCAGGAGAAATCTCTTTGAGATGCTGTGTCCTTGCATGATTTACGTGATGGACCACCCCTACGCAATAACCGACCTTCACAATTATCTTGAGCAAGAATAACAACAGCCAAGCATGTAAGCATAGCAGACAGTATTTGCAAACTTCTTGCTTGAATGGAAGTAGAACGGAAGTAGAATGCCTATATATACTCTGATCTAGCTGAGAATAAATAGAGTGCATACCATCTTTGCTCCTGCCTCATTCATTCGTGCCCAGAAGAAAGATCTCATGCAGGCATGAGATCTTTGGGAACTTATCAGATTTGTATATTAGGAAAGCTTAGGATCTGTATTGTAAGATAAAATAAAAAGTTTTATGGGCTTTTGACTACAGCCAGACAGGAAATTATGATCAGTTAGGGGCAGACTAGAGTTTAGAATTTCTGAGAAGGAACTGTTCTGTGTGACACTGAGTCCCTGTGGGTGGCTGCAGGTAAAGGGAAGTCCTGAAAGGTGAGACACTGGGACTCCAGAGGGTTTGAAGTTCTTGAAAAGGAATAAAACTCAGCTTCTTGGGAGAAACAATGGAAAATTATGAAGGATTTCACCCCAAATCATTCATCCATCCTTAGCTTTAATATAATTTACCATTGCTATTATACTTAATAGGGTAAATATCATTACCTTGTGATAGGTAATCAGTCAATAAGCATTTATTAAGCTCATAGAACTCTGTGCTAGACATTGTATTAAGGGCTGGGGATACAAAGAAAGTCAAAACCAGTCCCTGGTCCCAAGGAGTTCATATTCTAATGGGGGAATATAGTGGTAATTTCAATGGGAAATGGAATGCTAATTTGTATGTAAAAGTTTTCCTATTCATTAATAGGCCCATGCGACCTGTCTGGGTCATGTGGAAGTTTGAGTTACATGAAGCCTGTGGTGGGAGGAGCTTGTTGAATGAGTGGAAAAGAAAGGAGTGGAGCAGGAAGGATGGAACAGGAAGAGGCGGAGCTAGAGTAGAACTGAGAGGAAATGAGACAGACTAGTCAGATCTGGGAGAGAGAGAGAGAGAAAACAGGCAACTGACTGTGAGTGAGAAAAGGGCATTTTGCTTGAGGTGTTCATTTGTGGAAAGGCCTGATAATATGCATAGATTTATTGGTTATTATAATGAATTTCTTTGTTGCTATGATGGATATGGCTTTCTGGTGTTGGGATTTGGCTTTCTGGTGTCTGAATAAATGTTTTTCTTTTACCTTCTATATGGAGAGTCTATAATACTTTGTGATTCAGAACTACATTGGCATATTCATAGTTGCCACAGGCGCTGTGAATATCATGTTGCTGCTACAGGGAGACAATATGCAAACAACTATGTACAAACAAGCTACAGTCAAGACAAATTGGAAATGATCAAAGAGGAAAGAGATGGAGAAAGGCTTCTGGCGGAAGGTAAGATTGGCACTTGAAGGAATCCAGGAGATGGAGATGATGAAGGAGAGAATTCCAAGCCATGAGGACTGACATATTTTTATTAATTTATTTGTATTAAATATGCAGAAGAAATTGAGAAGTGAGATTTGGAAGGATTGTAGATTTAAAGCTGGATGGGGACCAAATGCCTCATTTTATAGACAAAGCAACTGAAACTGAGAGGAGTTAAGTAACTTGTTCAGGCATCTAAGAGATACTATAATTCAATTTCCGCTTTGTAGTTGAGGAATCAAAGACCAGTAAGGTTCTTATGATATGCCCATGGTTATAAAACTAGCAAGAAGAAAGACTAGGAATATTGGGGTCAACTGTAGTCCTAGAATCATATGTCCTAAATGGGGAAGGACTTTAAAGGTCCAGCCCCCTCATTTTAGAGATGACGCAATTGAGTCCAAGAGAATTTGATCGACTTGCCCTAAATGTCAAAGGTTGTAAATAGGGGAACTGAGATTGGAACCTGAGTCTTTCCCAGCTCATTTTATAGAAGAGGAAATTGAGACAAATAGGGTTAAGTGACTTGCCCAGGGTCAAACAGCTAATAAGTGTCTGAGGTCAGGTTTGAAATCAGGGAGAGGAGTCATCCTGACTCCTGACTCCCAAACCATTTAACTGCCTTCTGTAAAGTACAAGATACAAAAAGTAGCCTAGCATAGCATGGCATAGCACGGCATGGTGTGACATGGCATGGCATAGCATAGCAGATAGAAGGCTGACTTTGAGGTAAGAAAGATCTGGTTTCAAATCTTACCTCTGATACATGTTAGGTGTGTTATCTTGAGCAAATCATTTAGTCTTTAAATTCTACTCCCCATATAAGGTGTACTATGAATTTTTAGCAATCAGCTCTCAAAAAATTAATGCAGAACCTGCTTTTAAGTTTAATCTGCATTATTAACATTTTTCCATCCCTTTTTTAAGTCTAGACAATCAACAACACAGTAAATCAAACCCTGATTTCTATCATTTCCCAATTGGCAGGCTATAAGTCCTCATATTGAAATTTAACAATTGGTTCTCATTGTCCAGTAGGAGTCGGCTTTAGCACGTCTCTGACTATAAGTTATAGATAAATTGCAAATTAATGACAGTTTGGGGCTGGGGAGGGAGTTTCCATACTGATATAGTTCCCTATACTGATGAAAACACAGGTACAGACCAAAAACCAAAGTTTAAAAAAAAGCCCTCTTTAAAATGGGAGAAAATTCTGCCTTACAGAACTATGGAATTTAAAACTGAAAGAAATCATCCTGTCCCATCATTCAAGTATCATCATGGTGCAGTGAAAAGAGCACTGATTTTGGTGTCAGAGGACCAACGTTCTAACCTCAGTTCCCCTATTTACAACCTTTGAGACTTAGGGCAAGCCAATTAAAGTATCTTGGACTCAATTGTGTCATCTCTAAAATAAGGGGGTTGGACCAGATGACCTTTAAGGTCCTTCCCTGTTTGGGACACATGATTCTATGACTACAGCTGACCAAAATGCTAGTTTCATAACCATGGGCAAATCACGTGCCTGAAGAAATTACTTAACTGCTTTCAGCCTCAGTTACTTTGTCTATAAAATGAGGCATTTGGTCCCCATCCAGCTTTAAATCTACAATCCTTCCAGATCTCACTTCTCAATTTCTTCTGCACATTAAATACAAATAAATCAATAAAAATACATCTGACCTCCTGACCTGGAACTTATTTTAGGAGACTCAAGAAATAATCAACCTTAAAAATATGGGAAATTATTTTGAACAATACATAAAATTGTGGCAGCCTACCAAAATCTGTATAAAGATGCCAGGAATCCTTCAGGGCTAAATGTGAATGACAAGGACGAAGGTTCTGATCTCCTGTTAAGACACCATGTACTTAGGTCCCTGGAGGACCCAGCTTAAATAGTGATAAAGTCACGTGTAGAAATGATTTGATTATTGTTGGTTTCATTCCCAGTTGACAGAGAACAAGTTGTCCAGTTTTGAGGCCTAATGTCTCTAGTTTATGACATGAAGATAATAGATTACACTTAAAGCTAGAAGGCTCACAGTTTCACCTCCTTTTTCTGTCTTGAAACTCTGCCCATATAGAGTCAATCCCTGTGACAAATGATCAGTTACAAAAGATATTCAATTTTCAGAAAACCAATGACACAGGAACATGCAGCAAGATTCCTTCAGGCAGTTTGATGATGTATTAGGCTCTTGCTTTGTCCAGGAACCCCTGATTCCCATACAAAGTAGGTGCTGGGTTCCATCTCATTGGAGGTCTTCAAGCCAGGGCTAGATGTCTACTCCTCAGGGCTCGTTGAATGGGGTTTCATGCTCTGGTGCATGTTGGAGCAGATGACCTCTGAGGTACCTTCCAACCTGGACATTCTGTGAACAGCAGCCAGCCTGATTTGTGTTTTTCATGACTGTTTCATACTCCAATACGTCCTATTCCAGGTGCCAAGTTCTGTGGCCCTAGAGGGAGCACGAGAAGTCTGCTGCCCTTATTTGACAGGCAGCCAGGTGGTGGAAAAGACAGAGTGCAGGAATTGGAATCAGGAAGACATGACTTCAATCCTGCCTTAGCCACTTCCTAGCTCTGGGACTCTGGGTAAGTAAGTCACTTCCTCTCTCTCAGCTTTAGTTTCCCCGTCTGTGAAATAAGGATAATATGAACACCAACTTCACAGGGTTACTGTTAGTCAGTAAACATTTATTAAGGTCCTACTACGTGCCAGGTGCTATAGCAAGTGCTAGGGATACAAAGAGAGGTAAAAGTTCCTGCTTTCAAGAAGCTCATAGTCTAATGGAGGAGCCAATGAGTCAGCCACCACATAGAGTGGAGCTGAATTTGGATAAATTTGAAATAATCAACAGAGGGAAAGCACTAGAATTAAGAGGGGTAGAGAAAGGTTTCTTTTTATTGTAAGGACTGAATTTAATAATGTCTATGAAGCACTTTGAAAATTTTCAAGTGTTATGGTATTAATCAGCTATTATTGAGTAGTTAATCATTATATTTCACGGATGCCACTCTTTCATTGTCCTAGAAGTTCATGAGCTCTGTTCTTCCTACATACCTTAAGGCAGACCTGCACAACTTGGCACTGGTTGGGGCCAGAATTAAAATAGGCTAAACCTCTTCAGGCTGAAGATAGGCTTTTAGCAACTCATTTTTCTGACTAGAGATATAATTAACGATAAAACTATTTTGCAGATAAACTATATTTTAAAAAGAGAAATTTCAATTGATACCAATTACACTTATTACTTAAGATTTTTGTTTATCACAAAATTGCTCCTCTCAGACTAGAGACAAACTGACAATAGCTGGTTGCCAAGGGACACATGACAAATAGGAGAAAATGCACATTGGCAACTCACCTGCCAAGTTACATGATGGGCATGATAGTGACTAGTGGAAGGTGGGTTAAGCGGGACGTGAACAGAGCATTCATTACACATTTACTTTCTTTTACATCCTCTACATGTTTTGAGAGCCACCTGAAATCCTTTGGTGGCTAAAAGTGGCCATGGGCTATATGTTGTTCAGGCCTACTCTAAGACATTATACAATTCAGCTCACAATAGCACTCCCATAAATTTGCCTGGGGTTGGGGATGAGGGTGAGGACCCTAAAATAGTGAGGAGACTTGCTCCTCTTATCCAGAATCAGGTGTAACATTGTGGTGCAGGAGCTAGTTGTACTCAAGTACCAAGATAGTTGGTACCTTAGAAAGACTCCCATGACTGAGTCTGAATGAGTGAATGAAAGAATAAATGAACCCTAAGTGATTACTATTTGCAAAGCACTGGAATAAGAACTGCAGATATAAATGGAATGGTCCGTTAGTCATTGACTAAATGCATTTACCTCAAGCCTATACCATAGAACTGATTGCTCCTTTCCTAAAAATGCAGGAGAAAAATTCAGGTTTGGAAGAAGGAGTTTTCTATACATTTTATCCAGGAATAGATGTGATTAATGGAAATGACATTCAGTAAAATAAAATTTCCACATCTGATTTGGCTTTAGCTTTGAACTAGGGCTAACAATAAAGCTACAAAGTGTGATGTGGACTCAGCCAAGAACCTATCTCTTGGAGGCTCAGAGCTTCTCAGTGTAGCTAGAGAAAGTTATATAATCATACTGATTAATTTCAACCGGGTCCTCACAGCAGCAAGGCAATGCTTCTATTCTCTCCAATCAGTTTTCTATTCCTCTCATTATAGTAGCTTATTCCAAACATTCCTCCCCTTCTTTCCCCTCCCTTCTCACTCACCCCACATAGCCAATCAGTTATTTCTTTCTCCATAACATCTCTCAAATACATTCCCTTCACTCTTCTCACACAGCCACAGCTCTGACATAGGTTCTCATTACCTACTGCATCATCATCTTATTGGTGCCCCTACCTCGAGTCTCTCCCCATTCCAATCCATTGTCTAGAGTTGCCAAAAATGACTTTCCTAAAGGACAGTTCTGAGCATTTTACCACTTACTCAATAAACTCCATTGGTCCCCCATTACTTCTAGGATCAGACAAAAAGCTCTTATTTCTGACATTTAAGGTCTTCATAACCTAGATTCCTCTTATCTTTATAGTCTGACTTACTTGTTGTATTTCACACATGACAAGATGTACTGCACTCCTATCTTCATAGCTTTGTACTGGATCCATTTATTCATATGTTGTTCTTCCATTAAACCATAAGCTTCTTGAGGACAAGGGCCGTTTTTAGTTCTTTTTTTGGTATCCCCAGTGCATAGTACAGTGTTGACACATGGTTAGCCCTTAATAAGTGCTTATTGATTGATTAATTTTTTCAGGATTTACAACCATATAGCATCATTTGGAATAATATTCATGTAAAGAGATAGAGTATTATATTAGAGAGTGGCTTTTGATCATTAAAATGTTTCACAATTTATATAGATGCACTGCTACCTTTGGTTTCATCAACTGAAATGGTGCCCAGGAGGAAAGGGGCAAGGGCCTCTATTCTCTCCTCTTCAGACCACACCTGGAATACTGTGTCCACTTATGGGTGGCACATATGGGGAAGGACATTGACAGACAAGAGCATATACAGAGGAAAGTAACCAGCATGGAGAATGCACTGGAGAACATGCCATTTGAGAATCAGTTGAAGGAAATGTAAACATTTTAGATTACAGAGGTGGGGAAGCTGCTGCCTAAAGGCCACTTGTGGGCTTCTAGATCCTTAAGTGTGGCCTTTCCACTGACTCCAAAGGCCACAAATTCCCCACCCCTGGTTTAGAATAAGAGAAGAATGGAGGGGAGAGGAGAGTGTCTGATAGGTGATAGTGCTCCTGTGGAGGAGCACTAAACTTGTTCTATCCTTGCCCAGAAGGCAAAGTTAGTACAGTAGCAATAGAAGGAAGTTACAGAAAGGCATATTCCATGAATGAAAGAGCTCCTTAACAATCAGAATTGTACTAAAATATAATGGGACTGCCTCATAAAGTGGTGAGTTCTGCATCACAGGATTTCTGCAGATTGAGGCAAGATGACAATTCGTCAGGGATGTCAGACAGTAACTCAATAAATATGAAGTGCCTTCTATGTACCAGGTACTTTGCTAAGCTCTGTGCAGACAAAGAAATGCAAAAGTCAATCCCTACCCTTGAGGAGCTCACAATCCAATGGATGTTGGAGAGAGGATTGCTGTTCTGTTAAAGATTGCAGTAAGCAGCCTCTTAGTTTTCTTCTAATGCTAACACTCTTTGATTTTACTTTCATGCTGGATTAAGTAACTGATTGGTGATGGATACATTCCAACCTTGCATACAACTGGGAATTGCTCAGACCTATTCAGGGAGGTCACTACATCAGTGACTTGGGGGAGACTAATTACTATGGAAGATATTTTCATTTAGAATCACAAATGATGAGTTAGGAACCCCTAGCTAGGTTATATGCCAGGGTATTCAACAAGTGGTTAATGTTAGAGTTGTCATTCATCATCGGTATCCCTACAAAGTGTTCAGTGATATATTCTTTCTGTTCCATATGTGCCCCTCTCATTAACCAGATATAGCTAGAGAAGTTCTCAAGGTCTTAGGTGTAGTCCAACTCCTTCATTCTATAGGTGGGAAAACTGAGGCCCAGAAAGATTACATGACTTTACGTTCTCCCATGTGTAGTAAGTAGCTGAAATAGGTTTTGAACTCAGGTTCTTTGACTGCAAATCCAAGACTCACTGTCATGAAATGTCCCCTGATTTCAAAAATCACATTTGCCCAGGTATTTTTCCACTCAAAGAAACTCTCATTCCAGTTTTAGGGGACTGTCTACATTGGGAAAATGGAGCCCTTTCTTCTGCCTTGGAACAAAATTTTCTTACTCATTACCTACCATCGGAAACCTTCACTGACACAGAATGACAGACTCACATTGCTAGCCCATTAAGAGTTTACTATGTACTTTTCTGTTCTTTCTCTCTACAGAAACATGTCCCACCATGCAGACTTGTATACCAACCATGGGCAGAGCACCTTGGGCATGGTCATACCCTGTTCAAAAAGACCCTACATTGAACATACAAGTCATTGGTAGCTCACCCACTGCTGGTTCAACAAGATCATTTTGAAATAAATAACAAATTTCATCACAAAATTCAACTTGAATAAAGTTCCAAGAGTTTTAAGGTGAAAGTTAAGTTTATTTTGCAATGTAGGAAATTACTGAGTAGGTTTGAGAATGCATTTTTTTTTTTTGCTTTTTGTATAATTTCCAAAATGTTTTCTTCAGTATTTAGGAAAAGGGTCAATGCACAAAAGGGACAAGAAAATTGGCAAACAATATCCCAAACTTCTGGGTCTGGGAGCAGAAGAGAGTTTTGAAAACACGGATGTCCTGACGCCACACCAATGTGACTTAGATGATGGCTTTTCCAGATACATATGGCAATGATACCTTGGGGATTCAAACTGGAATGGGGCTGTGTGCTCAAGGTGGACAAAACAATCCTGATTTAGATCCAGCAGAAAGAATGGGCAATTCTTTCCCATTCTGGTGTAAACATATCCCCAGCTAGGTGTGGCAGAAGTAGCATATTGGACAAATGGAAGGGAAATATTTTCTAGCAGCACAAAATGAAAACCAGCTCCATCAGAATCCCCTAAATTCAAGAAAATAAGCTTTTTATGAAGTTTTTTTATGTTCATGAATTTTTGTGTATTTCTGTGATGATTGTACTATATATGTATATGTTGATAAACATCCTACTTTGAGAAACCACAGAATTTTTTATTTCATCTACATCTTTTGCTAGATAACTAATAAATAACAATGAATGATATTTAAATTATTTTAGTAAAACAAAAAAAGCACAAAGTCTAGTTAATAGTTTTAATCCTGGAGGCTCTTCAGAGAAATACATAGTACAAGTGGAAATGATGATACTTATTATTATCACCTTCATTATTTATGCTGAATAAGGGACGTTTGATTTGTTCTATGCTGTTAGCTGCTAAGCTCTTTAATGCTCCACCTTCTTAGTCATTCTGGGGATAAAAATCAAGTTCTCCAACTGGAAATTCTTGTTACCTGACATATTTGTCAGGTTGTTTCTTACTCATTACTGGTACCTCTAATAGAGAGTGAAAAGTATATATAGAGAATAAAATAGAAGAGAATAGAACAGAATTGAACCTGTACCCTCCCACTTCTTGCCTCCAACAGTTTTCCTTTTAGTTTTTTTAATGGAAATCATCTGGTACAAAACTTTTCATTCCCCCTTTCAACTGTAGTTCTTTCCATATACTCCTCCCCTATTTTGCCTTACTTCCTTTACTCCAGTTTTGTAGAAAGAGATGGTCCTCCTCTTTATTAAAGTTACCCTTACACCAACCTTGATCTCATTCCCTCCTACCTGTTCTGTGACCTTGTCTCAACCTGCCTAAAACTGAATTCAAATTCTTCCATAAATCTGCCTCTCATATCTTTAAAGTCCTATTGTTTTTTAAGTGTTTCAGTTGGGTTGGACTCTTTGTGACCCCATGGACTTCTATTCATGGGATTTTCTTGGCAAAGATACTCCGGTCATTTGCCATTTCCTTCTCCGGTGACAAATAGAGCTTAAGTTACTTGCCCAAGGTCACACAGCTAGGAAGTTTCTGAGGTTGGGTTTGAACTCAGGACTTCCTAACTCCAAGCCCAGCATTCTGACCACTTTGCCACCTAGATGCCGATCTTCCTAAAGCCCCATCATCTTCCTAATCACTCAGGCTCATAATCTGAGATTATCTTTGGGTCTTCTCTCTTCCTCATCCAATTCAACCAATCAGTTGCCACAATCTGTAATATCTTTTGTATCCAATTTTATCTATAGCTTTACTGGAGTACCTTCTTAATGGGTAGGTGGCATCTGCTTTCCCCTGAATTTTTCTGTACCTTGGGCACCAAAGAGAAATGAATATGTGGGATTGAATGACCTCTGGGGAATTATGACAAAGGGCAATTGTCAGAGATTGTGCTGGCATCATGTGCTCTAGTGGAACTACAAAAAGGGCAGATGCAGTACTTTTTGAGTTTCACTTTTACTGATTGACTCATACTCCTGGAGCACAGCTGCAAGCCTGGGAGAAGACATGGACATGGGATTCCCAGGGGAGAATTTCTCTTTTTTTCACCCAATTGTATTATTTTATTCTGAATTTAATAAACACAAAATAAAATAAACATTTCCATTCACACTGAGTAGAAAAAAAGTATTTGCATATAAAAAATGAATCTTTACAACATAAATTCAACATACAATTTTCAAGCATGTGTCATTTTTTTGTTTTTACTTAGGGTCTTCCTTATGTTCTCTTTTCTGAACTTAAAAAAATAATTCAATGACTCTCCTTTCTTTCTTTTCTGACAATTTTATCTCTGTCTCCCTTATCCCAGTATAGAATTTCCCTTGGCTGGTCATGGAAGTTCCAAATAATTGTTTCTATTGCTTCTAAGATGTATAGCTTAGACATAAGGAGAATCAGAGATAAAAACTGGTCACTAGGGAAGATATCATGAGGTATTTTCCCTTAAATCCTAATGACGATGAGATCAAGAATTCTTAATAAGGCAAACTTTGGGCACTTCTGCTCCACTACAAAATGCAGAATATGCGGTGGGAGAAACTGACAATCCTGACTCTATTAAAATGGCAGCAGCTTGGCTAAAGCTGCTTAGGCATGAGCACCGTGTCCTTTTTGTGACGTGCATCTGGTTGTAATGGCAAGCAAAGTAGAATTTCTTTTCCTGTTTTTGTTTTAGTATAATCAAGTGCCTCTGATTGAATATTGCCTTTGATTGAATTAATCAAGAGTCTTTAACTAGAAATAGTATATATATATATATATGTATTGTTAATTATTTTAATGTGATTAAAGATTGTTCCCACCATTAATGGGCCTGTCCATTAAGGGGAATTTGATTAGAGAAGATTTGTAGGAAGAACCACATCTTTTGTTAATGAGACACTGGCTCTCAAGTATTGTGCTGTCCTCTGCCTCTGAAAAGTGTATAAAGACTCCGAGGTGAGGTTTTATTTTGGAGCTTACTCATTGGAAGTGTTTGTTTGGCCAGATGAAACTCTGGGCAGCTGCTAAGGAACCTCCAGCTTTGAAAACCCAGATGTTGGTGCTTCTTTCTCTGGTAACTACGTATGTAGGGTCTGACAGTTGCATCTGTCTGTTGATCTATGATGCATGTATTGCTTATTGTTAGAGACACATTTGACACTAATAAAGTATCAAGGAAAGTTTATTGCAGTAGAGTTCAGAGGAATTGAACATTTTGGCCAAAGTGAGCCTCCACCCTCTTTTCAGGAGGAGGGAGCACTGAGCACAGAAGTAAAGTGAGCTACATACAGTTAATTTTTCAAAAATCCTCCCATCAGGGGACGGATTGGTTGGTTCCCCTTTAGGTCACCACCTTCTTTACACATTCATTACATATCTCCTTCATATGTTTCCCCTCCCTTCTCTAACATATGAGAAGTTAATATGCAAGTAGCTTATTAAGCAAGTGCAAAGAAGAAAAGTTTTTTCCTGGTTATTCCTGGTCATATTTTTGAACCAATTTAGGTCAAATCAGCCCCTCCCCTGATTCTGCAGTTTTCTGAAGGCCACTATCTGTCTCCTGATTGGTTGATCCCACCTGTAATCTGCTAGCTTTCTTATTATCTGACTTACTCTCAATGAGTCCATCATCTAATAACAACTTCTGTGAAAACTTAACTCTTTGCTGCCTCTCACATTGTATCAGACAGCTGGAATCCCTGTTTGTTGATTTTGATTTCTCTGTATTTTCTCTGACGTTCAGTGTGCTGACTTTTCCCCCTGAATTAAGTGAATGATATATGTGCTTGATTAAAATGATGGTTGACCGCCTCAAGTTGCTTTCCTTTTAGAAAAGCAGATCAAAGAGCCTGTGATAGCAGCCTCCCCAATGTGTGTTGGGGTGCTTGCTTTGATACTGGTATATGTACAGAGCATTTGGGATTGTGTGTCTCTGCATGGGGAACTTGAGAAGCCTTATTCTAGGAGAATTATGATCATGTATAAGAGAAATTCCCTAGGATGATTGTGGAACGAATAGACATTCTATAACTGGTTCTAGTGAGTTAACCATATGCTGAAAGACATTATAAAAAACTTATTTTCTGGAATTTCAGAGATTCTGATGGTGCTAGTTTTTCACTTTGTGCTGCTAGAAAATACTTCGTATGCCTTTGTCCAACATATGGTTACATTTGTAGACATTCCACTGAGCTAACCATATGTAGGAGTTTTTGTGACTTACTATGGAGGTACCTCCTCTTTGCCAGCTCTTGGGGATCCTGGTGATGTTTTTACTTATATTTAGAGAGAGGAATGGAATCTCTGACCCTAGGAATTTCAAAAGTTGAGGAGAGGAAGCTCCAGGAACTTGGAAGTTGAAGCACAGGCAGAATGTTTCAGCCAGCCCAGGACTGATAACATGAGAAGAAAATAATGATCTTCAGGATGACCTTTGGTTTTTCTCATCTAGAAAAAGCTGAGAGAGAACTCAAGGTGGTATACAAAAGAATATTTCCCAAAAGTATCGGGGAAAATGTTTCTATTATTGTTCTAGTTATATCTTTGAAGCAAATATCTATCCTCTTGTAAAAGCTAACTGATCTAAATGGCTAGATGAAACAGGGTGGTTGATCATTGCCCTCTCGAAAATGGTGTGAATATAACTAAGTAGGGTCTTGAGCAGATGGCAGAGACACTCAACCTGCCTCAAAGTTCCTGAGAATCCTGAGGACAGAAATAGCTTGCTTAGGCCTGAAAGAGTGAGCCCAGAGGATCTATATGATGATATAATGTCATTTTCACTGTAGTGAATAAATTTTATCCCCTATTCCAAATGAATGCTTCTTTTTGGTAATAAATTGGGTAAAGATTCAAGATGAGGGTCTTAGTAGATTGGGGTATATATAAAAAAAGAATTATGAATTATTTACAGAATTCTGATGGGCTTAAAACATGGAGACACAGGGAATTAGGGAAAGTTTGAATGGTTAAGTTCCTGTGTGTATTTAATTGGGTGTGAACTAATATAGCAAATTTTGAGAGCCATCTGGATGTATTATGCAAAAAAGCTCATATTAAAAATGTTTTGGAGATAATCATTTGTTTGGGTCTTATATTAACTTTGCATTATATATAATAGATTTTCATCATATATATGTGTAATACATACATATCTATTTTCATACATACATATGTGTGTATATAAACAGAGATATTTCTATCCATATCTATCTTTATATGAATGACGTGTCTATGTAGGTATTGTCTCTTTCCATATTATGTTAAATTCTCTGAGGTGAGGGACTATTAGAATCTTGTCTTTGTATTCCTAGGGTCTAATAGAATGTGAGGCACATAGTAGGTCCAGAACAAATGGTTGTGTATTGATTGATTGTGGAGGACATGTGGTAGTTTCTTGGTTCTCTTAACTTCCTTATTGCAGCAACAGAATCATGTAGATTAAAACACCCTGGTTTCAAATCCTGTTTCTGATAATGGGTTTTTTTTTTGTTCTTCAGTTATTTCAATCACATCAACTCTTCATGATCCCATTTGGGGTTTTATTGGCAAAGACAGGGGAGTGGTTTGCAGTTTTTTTTTTCTCCAGCTTATTTTACAGATGAGGAAACTGAGCCAAAAAGTTTAAGTGACTTGCCCAGGGTCGCATAGCTAGAAAGTGTCTGAGGCCACATTTGAACTCAGGTCTTCCTGACTCCAGACCTGGCACTCTATACATTGCACCACCTAATTGTGCAATAGCTATGCACCTGCAGGATTTTGGGCAAGCCATTTAATGTCCTCAGGCCATCATCTGTGCAGTAGGAAGATTTGACCAAATGACCTTTGGGGCCCCTCTCCGTTCTACTTCTATGTCCTATGAAGTTTATTTAAGAAATAGTGACAATAGTTTGTTTAACTGATTTGATAGGCTACTCTAGAGCTTTTGTAATTTCTTTTTTTAATGTTTATTAATATATTTTAACGATACTTCACTTCCCAGTATTTTCCTCATCTCACTCCAAACCAGAAGTCTATCCCTTATAACAAAGACATTTTAAAGAGAGAAAGATCACAGTTCAGCAAACCTAAACAACAAACCAGTCAAGTCTAAAAGGACATGTAGCATTCCACCTTCATTGTCTCTCCAGCTCTACAAACAAGGGAGGGAGATGAATTGTCATAATTTTTTTGGCATTAAGCGTGATGTTACACAGCCCTAGCTTTCAATTTCTGCTAGTTTTTATTCTTTCCATTTTCACTGTTGCAGTCACTGTATACGTTTCTTACCTGTTGTACTTACTGCACTTTGCATTATTAATTCATTTAAGTTTTCTTGTGCCTCCTGCATCCACTATATTCATCATTTTTTGTGACATGGTAATATTCCATTATATTCATTTACAACAATTTGTTAGACACTTCCTAGTTAGTGAACAACTACTTTACTTCCAATTAATTACTACTGCAGTAAGTGCTGCTATACTTATGTTGGTATATTCTGGGTTTTACTTTCTGTCTTTGACTTCCCTGAAATATATATACTTAGCAGTGGGCTCTTAGAGTCAAAATGTGTGGGTATTTTAGTGATTTTCCATATGATATTCCAAACTGCTTTCCAAAATGGTTGGACTGGTTCATGTGAGCTATTTTAATTCCACACCTGCATTCTCATCTTTCTCTTAATTTAATGTTGATTCTGACCTTTAACTCTCCAAAAGTCTAACAGAACATGGACAATTAGCTGATTTAGAAATGACTTTCATGTTGATAACCACAGAATCCCAGTCATTTCCTGGCTGTTAACATATAGCCAGTTTCTTTCCCTTCCCTTCCCTTCCCTTCCCTTCCCTTCCCTTCCCTTCCCTTCCCTTCCCTTCCCTTCCCTTCCCTTCCCTTCCCTTCCCTTCCCTTCCCTTCTCTTCCCTTCCCTCCCCTCCCCTCCCCTCCCCTCCTCTCCCCTTCCCTTCCCTCCTCTCTTTCTTTCTTTCTTTCTCTCTTTCTTTCTTTCTCTTTCTTCTCTCTCTCTCTTCTTCTTTCTTTCTTTCTTTCTTTCTTTCTTTCTTTCTTTCTTTCTTTCTTTCTTTCTTTCTTTCTTTCTTTCTTTCTTTCTTTCTTTCTTTCTTTCTTTCTTTCTTCCTCCCTCTCTTCCTTACTTCCTTTCTTTCCTGGTGTTTTTAGTGCTTGTTTTGTCCAGTATCTGTCTTCTTGAAGAAAATAGTCATGATTTGCACATCTGACACTTCGGAGAAATCAGTAAGTCTTTGGCGTTTTTCTTTTCTTAATCCCAGACCCTGTTTTTCAGTGTGGGCTAACATTATGGAGAAATTTAGTAGCACAACTAAAAATAAAATTCCTCTGTTTCAATTCTGAATATAGCACCCAAGTGACAATGTACCCACCTTTCGACTAGACTCTATTAGAAGCAGATGAAATAAAAATCAAACGTAAGTGGTCAATGCACAGTCATATGAAATGTTGCACAACTCCATGACTCTGGCAGCATTATGATGAGAAGTGGTGAGCTGAATCAGAACTCCAAAGCAGAAGAGAATGGAAAATGTTTCTTTTGTGATGCCAAGCCATGTTCTAGCACTGTTTGATTTCAACGGGCTTCTCAAATGGAGATTTACTTACTACTTCACCCCTTTCTTTCCGACACTAATTAAAGACTTGAAAGGATCAACCCTCCTTAGGGCTGGGCACAGTGGGAAATAACTTATGTTCTGATGTTCAAGATGTCAGAAAATGAACTAGATTCTCAAGTGGGTCTAACCACAAAGCACAGCAAATTAAAAGATAATTGGCAACCAAATTCTGCTGAAAGCTGAGGGTTTTGTTGCAACATATAATAGATGCCTTTGGACTCAGCTTTAAACATGAGTCAAATTTATACTATACTATGATATCTGGGTGGAAGGCCAGACTTCCAGCCTAGAAACCTTGTATATTCATTAGCTCTTCTTTACTACTCAACCTGGCATGATTCTCTTTCTCTGTCTATCTGTTTGAAATGTCTCACCCTCTTCTCAAGTCTCACCCTCCTAGAATAGGTTTCCTCACTGCTCTCTGACTATAACCTCCAAAAGACTGCTTCCCTATACCCATCCATCCTGTTTGTTACTGGAAGGCTGATCTGCCTGAAAAAACTATTTTCATCAGATCATTCTGCTTCTCAAGAGTTTACAACAGCTGTTTCCTGAGATCATAACTCTGAAGTCAGAAGGAAATTAAGGACCATCTATTCTAACTCTCTCATTTTGCAGAAAAGGAAATTGATGCATGGAGATTAACTGATTTCCCCTATAGTACTAAGGGGCAGTTGGGATTTAAATCTGGGCTTTTCTACTTCCAATCCTGAGCTCCTTCTATTGTACCATCCTGCTGCTCTCTAGTATCATTTCTCCCTATCTCCATCTTTTTCCTGCAGCCTCATATTGTTCAGTCACTTCAGTTGTGTCTGACTCTTCTTGAATTCATTTGGGGTTTTCTCAGCAAAGATCCTGGAGTAATTTGCCACTTCCTTTTCCAACTCATTTTACAGAGGGGGAAACTAAGAAAAACAGGGTTGAATCACTTGCCCATGGTCACATAGAAAGCAAATGTCTGAGGCCACATTTGAATACAGGTCTTCCTGACTCCAGGCCCAGCAATCTATCCACTGTACCACCTAATTGCCCTTTAACCCCACAACTCCTCCAATATAACACCAACCCTTTCCCTCAGTATATTAATTATTATCTACATGTTTTTAATCTGCTGCTTATTTGCCCTAATATTTATAATAAAAAGGATTTTACTTTTTAACTAGACTCAGTCCACTGACATAGAGAATTCAAATTCTCTGTGAGGAAACTTCTACCAGTGCAGGTTGGTACTTGTTCCATCTATGGTTTACTGTCTTACAGAGTTGCCTATAGCACTGGGAAATTAAATGACTTGCCCTCTTCACACAGACATTATGTGTCAAGAGCGAAACTTGAACCCTGGCTTTCCTTTTTCTGAGACAATCTTTTTATTTACTCCAGGCTTCCTGTCCCCAGATCACTTCCAAGGCTCAACTCAAGTCTTGTGTCCTGTACAAAGTTTACTCTGACAGCTCTACCTGACAGCTCAAACTAATCTTTCTCTTCTCCCACCGTAGATATAGTCAACAGAACCACAATCAAAATTGCACCACAAGATATTGAATTTAGAGGGAGCTTAAAAATATATGTAGTCTAATGCTAGTAGCTCACTTCATATCCCCAGCACTGGTATCTGGGGTCTGTCTCTCAAGCCTTGGAGCATATTCACACATCAATCGTTCTCCAACTGATTTCAGTATTAATCTTATATCCCCAGCTAGAACTTTAGGAGAAACAGTATGGTCTGGTGGAAAGAGTAGCAGAGAATTCCAAGATCATGGTTTTGTGAATCACTGCTCAGTCATAGTAATGTCCTTGCCCCAACAAACAAACAAACAAAACACCTTCAATAGCATAGGAACAGAGAAAAAGAGCTACAGAAGATCTTAAACATCATTTAGTCCAACCTTTTCATATCACAAATAAGAAAGCTGATGAAGGCTCAAGAAGGTTATCAGCAGAGGTGGGATGTGAACCCACATGTGGGGTTCACAGAAGTAGTGTTCTATCCACTATGACATGGTGCCTCTTAAAAAGAAGTTACCTAGCAAGTATGTGGGGGTGGGAAGTAGATTTGGGGGGATAGGGAGTGCTGAGACATTTTAAAGGGAAAAAAAGTTTCCACTTAGATCAGCTTAAATGTTTTTCTATTCCTTCCTTCCTTTCTTTTTTCTTTTGGACAAGACACAGTCTGTCTATTAGCAGAGCAAAAATATGTTACTCAGCTTGGTACACTTATGTCACAGGATAGCTTACTCTTTATTTACTTAAAAGCCTTTTGAATATATCCAGCAGGAACCACATGAGAGTCACATAGACAGCTCACAGAATGATTTGTATAGCATCTGCTTTAAAGTCTAGAAGATAAATGTATGAAGTCTGTATGTATGTGTTATTTTCTTAAAGAGGCATTTAATCAAAATCAGTCATATTAAATTATAGTTTACATTATTTCTCAGAAAAGATGCTGACAAAGCACAGTATCAATTCTTTTAAGTTTATCTTTTGGAACCTGTAAAAACTGGGTCATGGTGGACAAATGAAAGGCAGATACTCTTTAAGGGTTAAAAAAAATCAAATTCAGTCACTAAAATGCTTTACTTTAAACACACGTTAAAGAGGTCATGTAAACATTGAGATTTCTTCTTAGAACATGAGCAAACTTATAGCATCAATCAATAAACATTTATTAAACACCTAATATGTGCTAGGCACTCTGCTAAGTGCAAGGGGTACAAAAAATGGCAAAAGACAGTCTCTGTTCTTTATGAGATGTCTTGGGAACTGCTTGGGTACTACTAGTGCTAAAGGTCAGACTTGCTTCAATTGCCTAATGCATCACTCCCAGGTGTACAATTATTTTTGAAAAAGTTTCTCAACTAGGTATTGTGATGGATGCATGTATTTGTGTGTGTGTGTGTGTGTATGTATACTGAGCCATGTGTGACAGTATATATTTTTCAAGTTATTAGACATTAGTTTATGTTTTGAGATTGTAAAGTAATTATTTCTGATTTCATAAAACCACTCTGGTATAGTTTCCAACATTCCTTTAGAATAGTGTATGCAAAGGAGGGGCCTAAGATTTCTGGGGCAGGAGAAAATTGTAATTGTGCAATTAAATAATGGAAATATAAAAAGATGGGTTGTGCCCTACTCCCTCCGAATGTACTTAACTCCAATATAAACATACCAACTCCATGAATCTTTATCACTCTTCCAGTCTGATCTTTCTCCAATCATGTGTTTGAAAGTTTTTTAAGTTCATCCAAAGGGATAGACCTTCTCCCACATCTTCTGTAGCAGTCAAGTTGAACTGTCACATTCAGTTACCAGAGAGCAGCAATCTAGCTAGGCCCTCAATTTTTTATTGAATAACATGTTTTTTTTTTTTCCTTTCCTGTTTACCTTTTTATGTCTGTCTTGAGTCTTGTAGTTAAAGATCAGATTTTCTGTTCAGCTCTGGCCTTTTCATCAGGAATGTTTGGAAGTTCCCTATTTCATTGAATCACCATCTCCTCCCCTGAAAGATTAAGGTCACTTTTGCTGGGTAGTTGATCCTTGGTTGTAATTCAAGTTCCTTTACATTACATAATACCATATTCTAAGCCCTTCAATCTTTTAATGTAAGAGTTTCAAGGTTCTGCATAATTGTGCCTGTGGTTCTGTGATATTTAAATTGCTTCTTCCTTGCCCTGATAATTCTGGTATTTGGCTACAATATTCCTCGGTGTTTTCAATTTGGAATCTCTTTCAGGAGATTTTCAGTGGATTCTTTCAGTGATTAGGTTCTAAGACCTCAGGGCAATTTTCCTTAATGATTTCTTGAAAGATGCTGTCCAGGCTCTTTTTTCAATCTTAGCTTTCAGGTAGACCAATAATTCTTAAATGATCTCTCCTGGATCTATTTTCCAGGTCAGTTGTTTTTCCATTGAGGTATTTTACATTTTCTTCTATTCTTTCATTCTTTTAATTTTGTTTGACTGATTCTTGATGCCTCATAGAGTCATTAGCTTCCACTTGCCCAATTCTAATTTTTAACAAGTTGTTTTCTTCAGTTAGCTTTTGTACCTCACTTTCCATTTGGCCAATTCTACTTTTTAAGGAGTTGTTTTGTTCAGTGTACTTTTTCTCCCGTTTGGCCAATTGTATGTTTTAAGGAATTGTTTTCTTCAGTCAATTTTTGTCCTTCCTTTCTCCCAAGCTGTTGATTCACTCTTGCATATCTCTTATTTCTTTTCCCAATATTTATTTCACCTCTCGTATTTGACTTTTAAAATCCTTATTGAGATTTTCCAAAAAGATCTTTTGAACTTCAGATCAGTTCATATTCTCCATTGAGATTTGGATGTGGGTATACTGGCAATGTTGTCTTTTTCTGAATTTGTGTTTTGATCTTCCCTGTCCCTGTAAAAGAATCTATGATCATTGCCTGTTTCTTCTTTTTGTTCATGATGCTTGCCTATTTTCTGGCTTTCAAAGTTGAATTCTGCAGGAGCACAGCAGACACAGTTCCAGGCTTCTTGTGTTGGGAGCCAGGGATCTGGTCACTGGCTTTTTATGCTGAGGCCTCAGGTGCTGGTAGCTGAAGGCTGTAAAGGTCTGGAAGCTTATCTGGTGCTTAGTTGGGGTCCTAGAGGTGGTGTTGGCATGTACTGAGGCCAGGTGAGGTTTTTTTTTTTTTTTTTTTTTTTTTTTTTTTTTTTTTTTTTTTTTTTTGCATTTTCCTGGTGCTACACTGGGGGAAAGGGGGAAAAGGTCTGGCCCTAAGAGGACACCTGCTCACCAGTGCTGCACTGAAGCACATGGAGGTTTGGGTGTTGGCACATGTGGTAGTTCTCTGAATAGGAGAGTGGCTGTGCCAAGGCATGAGGGGGTGGTTCTACTGTTGGTGCTTGCCTGTTCCACCACTCTAGGGTCAGAATGTCTCACTGATTTACAGAGGTGGGGCTTGTCACTGGCTTGCTAGGACATCTTTCATTCTGTACTTCTTCCCTTCCACCAGAGCAGGAGATACCTTTTCCATTAACCTACCAAACTTCCCAGGCTAAAAGACTGCTGCACCTCATCTTTCTGCTAGCTCCGCTGGTCAAGTTTTTTCCCTGGATGATGTTTTCAGTTTTTCAAGGTCAATAGGGAAGAGTGAGAGCAACTTAACTGCTTACTCCATCATTCTGGCTTCCAGAAGGAGACTTCTCTAGGTCCTCAATTACAAAAATATATCCTTTCTCTTTGGTGTTGTTTAGTCGTTTTGGTTGTGTCTGACTCTTCACAACTCCATTCGGGGTTTTCTTGGCAAAGATACTGGAGTGTTTTGCCATTTTTTCTCCAGCTTATTTTACAGATGAGAAAACTGAGGCAAAAAAGGTTAGGTGACTTGACTAGGATCATATAACTACTAAGTGTCTCTGGCTAGATTTGAACTCAGATCTTCCTGACTCCAGGTCTGGCGCTCTATCTACTGTGCCACCTAGCCATATGTTAATCTAACTTATTTCATTTACAATATCAGCTCCACACATTTCACATGTTCTTCAAAAGTCCATCATTTCATTGGTACAGTTGTCCAACCAGTAGAGTCATACTTCCATGCTTTTTGTGATATTGTTTCTCCCGGGGATTTTCAAAAAGATATGTTACAAAGTGCAAGCTCTGGGAGGTTCTACCAAACTGGAAACCTTGGTATAGACAGTCAGTAATGGGTGACATGTATTTCATCTAAGGACATGTTCATTACCAGAAGTTTGAATGCTTAGTGATGACATTTGTTTGGCCACATGCATTTCCTAGCACAAGATCATACATTTACTGGGTACTATATTTATGTGGAAAAGAGGAGTCAAAAAGTTATAGAGGAAACCTTTGATATGATTTCAGTGTTAGTTACTAGAAAGGGGAATTCCCCTATGCCAACATAAACCCACCTACTCAAATACACAGAGGTGAGGACCACAAATCTTCATATTACCACTATACTTGTATTCATTCTGAGGATGCACCACAAAAGATGGCGTAATCAAAGGAAATGAGCATAATATAGTTGGTGGCTACCCATGGATAGAAACAAAGTCATATTTTGTCCTAGAACTAACATTGCAAGATACTTAGCTACTCTGGTAGTGGCTTTGTAGGACAAAATAGCTAGGTATCAATTTATTCCTTCATCTGTGCCTAAGCTTAGGCAAAACCAAAAATTAGAAGGGTAGAAAGAGGGAATATGTTCTTCCTCTTATGTCCAGGAGGGTATGTTTCTCATGGTCATCTGAATGGGAAGTAGAGAATTAGACCAAGGATATAATAAAATGAGAACTTCTTGTTAAAACAGAGTTAATCTCAAGACACATCATTTTAGGACAATTCAGTTTAACACCATCTCTGGGAGACACATAGAAAAAAAAAAGGGCTTTTATTGACCAGAAGCATGTATCCTGCAGTGTCCAGATGTCTAACATTGCTGAATAGCTTTTTTTTTTTTTTTTTTTTTTTTATTGGGGAAAACTTTTTATTGTAGGTGCAGTGAGACAGCTGGACACAGTTTAGATGATTCCAATTTTGTTGGCAACATCCAAAGCATCATAGTCTGGAGCAAGACGGACATAAGCTTTCTTCTCTCCATCAGGCCGGATCAGCGTGTTGACCTTGGCCACATCGATGTCATACAGCTTCTTTACTGCCTGCTTGATCTGATGCTTGTTGGCCTTGACATCCACGATGAAAACTAGGGTGTTGTTGTCCTCAATCTTCTTCATAGCAGACTCAGTGGTCAAAGGAAACTTAATGATGGCATAGTGATCAAGCTTGTTTCTCCGAGGGGCACTTTTCCGAGGGTATTTGGGCTGCCTTCTTAGTCTTAGTGTCTTGGGTCGCTGGAAGGTGGGGGACGTTCGGATCTTCTTCTTTTTGTGGCTATGGACACCCTTCAACACCGCTTTCTTGGCCTTCAAGGCCTTGGACTTGGCTTCTGTCTTGGGGGGGACAACGGCTTCCTTCTTCGCCTTCGGCGCCATCTTGGGGGAAAGGGTCTTCCGCGGTCGCTGAATAGCTTTTTACCAGGAATCTAGCAAATATTTCAGCATTAACATCCATCATCAGGAGTGAGATTTATTTTCTCATTCTTCCTGCTCATTCCCTTCCTCCTCCAAAGTAGTGACAAAGGGTGTATGCAACCACAGTCTATTACAAGCAGCTCATTGCCGTAGTCACATTTCATTCCAATGTATGGGCTTAGAAACCTTTGTGCTATTAGGTTACAGTGTTTTCCATACTGAACGTCAATCAGTGTGATAAAAATATTGCAAAAGCTTATTTTAAAATGAGGTCTCTGTTTGTGGCTGCTGTCAGTACCCCCCTAGTAGCTACAGAAAATGGAGGTGAGTGAGAAATAGGCTTTCTCAGTGTCTCAAGGAAATCAGCACGCATACACTGAGCAAGAACCAAGACTACTCTGAGCTTTCCCCAAATGCTGGAAGCCTAGTGCCAACTGGGATATTTCCTTTATTTTTTTTCTCTTATCTTCCTCCAACCACAGTTCCTGATATTTTCACCGCAGTTGAAAAACCCAAGGTTTGTCCTGCTGTCTCTCTCAGTCTCCTTTATTCTCTGCCTCTCACTCTCCCATTTTGGGAGATTTGGCAGTGAATGCTAAGACAGTTGAATAAATCTTTGATCTTTCATGTGGGGATTCTCTCCTCCAGTGTAGATTGCAATCCATCCACACTTTCTTACAGAGTGTAGCTTTTGTCCACATTTTTTCACAAGTCCATATTTTCCTCTAGGTCTTTTCATTGTAAAAAGAGTTAAACAGAGGAATCCCTGATTAATTTGATGATTCCCCAGTTAAATTGAAATTACAGAATGTGAACCTTTTAGTGGAGGTACTTATTCATGAAAAGTAGTGGATATGCCCACTAGCACCTTACTGAGAGGTAATAGCAGTCCTGAAATGGTTCAAGATGACAAAGGTTGAATCCAAGATGATTGGTTGTCTGGCATTCAGGTGGGTGGAGCCTTGCTAAAAGAAATGCCCTTCATGTTCTATAAAAGCAAGCTGACAGACCAAGTCATTGGAGCATGGGAATATAGATTTAAAGGGAACAGTAGGAGAACATAATATTTATTTTATACCTACTATGTGCCAGGTACTATGCTATTTTCCAAATATTGCCTCATTTGACCAACATAATAAACCTGTAAGGTAGGTACTATTATTATCCCCATTTTACAGTTGAAGAAACTGAGGCAGACAGGGGTTAAGGGACTTGCTCAAGGTTGTACAGCTAGGAAGTGCCTGAAACTGGTTTTGCACTTGGCCTAGGGCTCTACCAATTACATCATCCAGATGTCACATTTAGAACTGAAATGAACCTAAGCAACTATTGAGTTTGTTTAACCTGTTCATTTTATAGATGAGGAAACTGAGGCACAAAGATTAAGTGACTTGTCCAGATCAGATAGAAGTTAAGTGTCTGTGAAATAATAAGTCTAGCATTCTGTTCATTTACACCATATTACCTCTCAGGTCATTCTCTCAGACTTCATTTTCTTCTCTTACTCAGAAAATAGTTGGCAGGTAGTAGAGCAGTTGTGATCCTGGAGTAAGGAAGCCTGTGCCCACACAATATCTCCCTCCCCAACCGCTCCCAGGAACCATTAGTGGCTATCTGGGAACAGAGGTATATGAAAACTAACTATAGTTGCTGAAGACTTGAAAAGAAAAATCCTGAGAGTGTTTGTTCCTAGTTAACAAAGTCATGGATAGCTTTCCTGCAGAGACAGACATGTGAATGCCCAATAAACAGAGACAGAGACAGACACAGAGAGAGACACACACACACACACACATAGATAGAGAGAGGAAGAAAGGAAGGAAGGAAGGAAGGAAGGAAGGAAGGAAGGAAGGAAGGAAGGAAGGAAGGAAGGAAGGAAGGAAGGAAGGAAAGGAAGGGAGCGAGGGAGGTAAGGAGGGAGGGAGGTAAGGAAGGAGTGAGGAAGGTAGGAAACAATTCCTATTTTGAAGGACTTCACATTTTATCAGAATCTAGTTCCCTAGACGTAGAAGTTACATTCACCTTACAAGACTTTGCTGATCCCCCTTAATTCTAGTACCTTCTCTCTGCTGATTATCTCAGTTTATCCTGTATAAAGTTGTTTGTACATAGTTGTTTTCATGTTGCTTTACCCATTAGATTGTGAGCTTCTTGAGCCCCATGGCAGTAGTTTTACATTTCTTTCTATCCCCAGCACTTAACTTAATGGCTGGCACATGGTAGGAACTTAATAAATGTTTGTTGACTGACTCATCTTCTCCAGGAGGCTTTCCCTGGTCCTTCAAACTGCTAGTACCTTCCCCTCTAAGGTTGCCTTTCATTTGCTTTGTATGTATCTCACATATACCTATTTATATAATTGTCATATTTCACATCTTTATTATTAAACTTCTCAAGAACAATCTTGTACTCTAGTATGTTTTTTGATTTCTAACCTTAGTGCTTGAAGTCACAATGCTTGGCATATAGCAAGTGCTAAATAAATGTTTATTTACTGATGGATTGATCAATTGATATTGTAGAGGGGATTCTTGTTCAAGTCTTAGGTTGGATGGTGTAGTCTCTGAGGTCTCTTGAAACTCAGATTTTGTGATTTTCAGAATTCTTTGGCACAAACACATAAAGTGTCCTTGAGTGAATACCATCATTCTTTTTAAGAGACTTCTTGAAACACGGAGGAAAAAGAAAACTATAGATGAAAGGAGTTTTTGTTTTTTATTATTTTTTAAGTAGAGAAAAAGTATCATTCAATTAGCTCTATATCAGCTATGAATTTGAGGCCATGCCATGGTCTAGAGGGAATAATTCTTGAGGACTTTCTCAGGCCTGGCTCAGCACCCTGTTTGACCCAGGAAGATTCACCTCTGGAGCTTAATGAAGGAGAAAATCAGAGGGGTCTGAAGCCTAACATTCTCATGCAACAGAATGGCCCAGCATGCAGGGAGAGGGACAGTACTCAAGCAACGGAAGTCCCCCAGGATGCACAGCAGAAATGCAGACTTAGTGTTTCTTTATAAGAGAACATCTGCAAGGTTCACTGGAAGTAACTGAAATGTTGATGTGACTTCAAAAATAAACGCTTGAAAGTGGGGGTCCTGTACATGTGAGAGACAAGCAAAAACCTTCAAACAAAAATTAAAACAAAACCTTGTCCTCTGGAAGTTGTTCTTCAGGCTCTGTGGGCTGTTCTAGAGGATGCTGTGTTTTTCTGTGTTTATAGGCCTTAATCTCCTGTGGTGAAACCACAATAACTGTTTAAGATCAAAATGGGAAACAATTCCTTGTAGCTATGCCTACACCAAGCTTGTGGCTTGAGGTCAGGGAGTTTTGGGGGTTTTTTACTTTTTGATATATGGATGTTTGAGGGGGACTGACTATTCAGATTTCTTACATAAAATTTTATGTGTATATATATATATATATGTGTATATATATACATATGAGAATGCAGTGTTCATGTACATACATATGCACACAAACTACATGTTTACCTTTGCTCAAGGAACAATGTTATGGTCCTTCCCTTAAAGACCTTCCCCAAACATAATAAGCATCATAATTTATAAGAATAGAAAGAATGCACATATCCTAGAATGCAAAACTGAGTGTAAAATACAAATACAGTGTGCATTTCTTGGTTCCTGAAAAAACGATGTCAACTAAATACACAGAGAAGTAATTTTTTAGAATCTTACTTTTGGCTTCAAAAAAATAGTGCTTTTCTTTCAGTTCTCCACCAAATGCTTTGATGTCTTTGTAGAGCTGTGGTCGCAGTGGTATGGGTGCTGCCTTAAATAACGCTGCCGACCTGGGCCCTCTTGTTCATGCTCTTCTGCAAATACTTTTGAGGGGATCTACCCAATGGGCTTGTTGCCTACCAAATTTAAATACTGAATTTATGGTTTTATTTTTTGACCATGTGATTAAAAGTCTATTAACAGTATTTTGACATGTGAATAACAGTATAGAATGATCACTAGCTATCCCTCACTCTCCCCATACAACAGTTTCACCTACATTTTCAGTCAAACCTCTCTTTGATGAAATCATTTCCATTTCTGTTATTATTGTTCAGTTGTTTTTAGTTATGTCCAACTCTTCATGAAACCTATCTGGGATTTTCTTGACAAAGGTACTTGACAAAAGTTTGCCATTTTCTTCTCCAATTCGTTTTACAAATGAGGAAACTGAGGCAAATAGGGCTAAATGACTTGCCCAGGGTCACACAGCTAGTAAGTGTCTGAGCCTGGATCTGAACTCAGGAAGATGAATATACATGTGGGTATAGGTGACATCTATATATGCATATGTAGAGTGCATATATGCACATGTATATACGTGTACATACATATGTAACAATGAATCCACAATGTGTTGTTTATATGTTACACACACACACAGACACACACACATTCAGGTTTGGGAGACTCCAGAAGAACAGTATGGGAGAGAAGAGGTATTAGACTGACTACCTAATTGAAATTAGTTACTGTGCTAACCTCATTGTTGTATGCCTGTGAAACCTGGCCAGTAGACCAGCACCATGCCAAGAAACTGAGTTGCTTTGATTGTGTTAGGAAGATTTTTCAGATCACCTGGCAGGATAAGGTACCAGACACTGAGGTCCTTTCTTGAACTAAACATTCAAAATCTGCTTCTGAGAGTGCCACTTGGCTAGGCTGGAGCTGTTATGTGTATGCAAAATGTATGCTTGCCAAAAAGTCTATTTCATGGAGAACTCACACAGGGCAAGGGCTCACATTGTGGTCAGAAGAAGCAATACAAGGAAGCTCTCAAGGTCCTTAAAGTTTTTAAATTCAAAAATTCAAAGTTCTTAAGAACTTTGGAATTGATTGTGTGACAGGGGAGACACTGGCACAGGACTGCTTCCATGGAGAGCCTGCCTCAGAAAAGGTGCTGTGTTCTATGAGCAAAGTAGAATTAAAAGGAAAATTGAAAGTTTAAAGGAAACAGGATGAGCAAATTTAGAGTATTCACTCCTAATGTTCACATGGATTATTTCTGCCCGACCTGTGGTAGAGCATTCTGTGTTCATATTGGTCTGATCAGCCACAGTCAGATACACTGAAACTTGACTCTAGCATAGTGATGTCATTTTGGTCCTCTTTGAGAACGAAGGACAACTGACCGACTCTAGCAAAAACTGGAAACAAAATAGAATACCATCAACTATAGAATGGCTGATCAACTTGTGGTATATGTATACATTAGGATTTATTATTCTATGAAGTGATGACTATGATAGATTCAGAGAAATACAAAAAGACTTGTATGAGCTGATGTTGAATCAGATAAGTGTGACTCAACTGATGTTAATTACATGATATCCACAAGAATAATGTAAGGAGAGATGATTTTGAAAGACCTCAGAACTCTGACCAAAGCAACAACTGACCAGGACTTCAAGAGATTAATGATGAAACATAGGACCTCTCTCTTGGCAGAGAAATGATGAACCAGAAGTACAGAAGCAAATATGCATTTTCTGACAGGGTCAATGTGTTGATTTGCTTTTACTTGACTGCGCATATTTTTTATGCAAGAAGATTACTTGAGATGAGGTGGGAGGTGGGCTAATGAATAGCCATAGACATTTGAAAAGCATTAATATAATTCAAATACATAGAAAAGAGTAGAAATGTTGTCACTACTGCATTCAACTTTATCATGGATGTATCTATATAATCCATTCCTCATATATCTTGAAATAACATGTAGCAGAAGTTCGATCCTCTTTACTTGCTTTTTAAAAATAATGAAACCCTTACATTTCTTGAGAATTGTTAAGTTCATAATTTTAAAAACATTAAGAGAAGTATGACTGAATGAAAATAGTGATTATGTTCCCTTGTGGTCAGCCTCTTAAAAACCCAGGCAATGGTTTGCCATAATCCTATTACTCTAGTATTTTATTAATCACTTTTATAACTATAAAAATTGTTACTTTAATTATGAAAAGTTTGAACCAAAGAGACTGCTCATTAGAAAGCTGTGTTCTACTTTATTTATTATTTAATTCCCTCTTTCCACTCTACATAGCTTGTGAAACATCATTTTTTGGTCCAATTACTCCCTCTTTCCTTATTTCTGCAACTTTTCTGATTTGCTTGGACTTTAGTTCTAGTCTTAAATTCTAAGCAGAAGTTTGATTTAATGGTTCCACGTTTCCAACTGGATTACTGTTTGAAGTTTGTTTTCCTCCTTCTATCTCCTATTGTGAACTACCTAGGATAAACATACAGACTTTTAAACTTTTATTTTTTCCATATCTAACAAGCAGGAGACTTTGTGTTTTTAGGAATTAAAATTTTCCACTTGCTAGATTTCTAGCACTTCTTTCCTGTTAGTACTGGATGAGCTCAGCACTGACATAATTCTGAACTGAATTCAACTTAATTTCCTCAATTTTGGGGAGGTGGGGAGAAAGACGACTTCAGAAATTCTATTTTCCCTTATGTTCTGCCTGGTCCACTACTTCCCCTAGGTTCACTAACTTTTTTGACATGAAATAACATCTTTCCAGCTATAGATGATTCTTTGCTCGTAAGAAAAACTGTCAAAAGGAAAAGAAATAGACTGGAAGATGTCTTTTCTGATGCCATAACTGAGTTCAAGACACATTCTTTTTTCCCGATTGAAATGTTCCTCGGTTAAAAGGTTAAGTCGAGCTGCATTAATGGAAAGTATCAGCTGCATGGTCTATAAGGGAAATTTCTAGATCAACAAATCTTATCAGGTGTGGGGAAACTGGGACCTTTAGGCTACCTCTAGGCCCCTAGGTATGGCCTTTTGATTGAGTCCAAGTTTTACAAAACAAATTCTTTTATTAGGAGGATTTGTTCCATGAAGTTTGGATTCAAAGGGCCACACTCGAGGACCTAGAAACCTATGTGGCCTTGAGGTTCCCCACTCCTGCCTACTGTCAGGCCCAGAAATTATAAAGAGGAAGTTATTAGCTCAATAATGAACTACAAAATGTGAAAAATGACTCCTATTTAATGAAAATAAAATCTTTAGCACTTATATTTAAACAGATAAGTCTAACCTTCATCTTTGCAATAATGTCCATTCACACTACTCTTTCCTTTTTTCCCCAGTCCACCATCCCTGCTTTGCTTTCATTTTTTTCCCTTTGAAAGTTTATATGATAGTTAACAACTTTAACCATTTCCTCCACTCTTAACACGGTATTTCTCTGAGCCTCAGTCCTGTTACCACCTTTCCAAAGCCCAAACCTGGATTATTTCATGAACTGCCAATCACAGCCAGTGTATGTCATTCAACTCTGAAGACTAAATCCATGACAGCTGTATTCCATTGAATGTCCTCTAGAACTACATTGTCCTACGTCAGTCTTTTTCTTTTCCCTGATTGACTCCCTATAGAATATCCCACAGTATCCTAAATTTTCTATTCTTTCCTTAAGTAATCTCCTTCATCCACTTCCCTACCTTCTTAGCCACATATTTCACTGAAAACTTTGATGCCAACTATCATGAGTTTCTACTTCTCCCTATTTCCATACCTGATATGCTCCTCAGATGATTCTTTATTTCCCACAACTTTTTGGAAATAGAATTTAAAATATAAAAATATATAAATAGGATTTAAGTCAGAGGTGGACTTGAACCTAGACTGTTCTGACTGAGAGGTTGGTTTTCTTTCCACTATACCTCACTTCCTCTACACTGAGTGAAAGTGACCGAAGAAATAAGGACAAAATATATTTTTATTTGTCAAAGGTATATACTACTTAATTGTACTGAATAAAGTACTAAATGCCCTAACTCTTAGGCAATGTTTTACTCAGTTCTCTAGAATCACAATCATAGTTCCATTGATATCAGAATGAGCCAGCTGTATCACAGTTCCCACTTTTAAATAACCTTTTTGTTATCATTAAGTTGTTTCAGTCATGTCTGACTCTTTGTGACCCCACCTGGGGTTTTCTTGGCAAAGATACTGGAGTAGTTTGCCATTTCCTCCTCCAGCTTATTTTATTTTACAGATGAAGAAACTTAGACAACCACCCAGGGTGGTTCTAAGGATTAAATGTGATAGTATTTAGCATTTTGCAAACCTTAAAACACTATTGATGATGATGACGGTGATGATGATGTTCAGTGAGCATCTAGTAGAGGATTTTCCTGAATTATCAATTTAGTAATTCAATCAAAAAAGAAAATAAGGTTAGACTGGCATGACCTGTCCTTGATGAAGTTATTCTGGATTTTTATAATCGTCCTTTCCTCTGCTAGATTTTCACTGAACATCAACAAAGTGGGAGGCAGATAGAGGTTAAGTACTAGGTAAGTAAGTACCCAGAGTCACATAGATGGTAAGTATCAGAAGCCAGATTTGAACTCCAGGTACACTGCAACATCTACTTCTCTTTGATGATCTGTTCTAGAATTTTCCTAGGAAATAAAGTCGAGCTCACTGGCCTATAGTTTTTAGCCTTTATTCTCTTTCTATTTTTCAAAATCAAGACAATAGTTAACCTCCTCAAGTCCTGTGGCACTTCTCTCTTTTTCCACAGTCTTTCAAGTATCACTGACAGTATCTCAGCAATTCTATATAAGAGTTCTTTCCATACCAGATGATGAATTTCATGTGGACCTGATGACTTGAATTTATCAAAAGAAACTAAGCAATGTCTTTCTATTTACTATGCTTTCTTGTGTATTACCTTTCTAGTACCCATTCATTGGTCAGTTTCTAGGGCAAAATTCTTCCTTCTCACCAGAGAAAATTATGCTATGTCATGCATATGTACTAGGCTTGTTTTCTGCTCCGTAAACTCGCATTTTTCTCTTTTTATAGTTCCTAGAATATCTAGAGTCAGTAGCAAAATCTATGGATCAAAGATATAAACAATTTAGTAACTTATTTTGCATAATTTCATGTTGTTTTTCAGAATGCTCAAACCAATTCACAACTTTTCCAGCACTGAACTAGGTGTAGGTAGGTGATAGTGCGGATAGAGGACTGGGTCTGAACCTAGCTGGATCTGTATTCAAATCTGGCCTCATACACTTACTAGCTATATGACCCTGGGCAGATTATTTAGTCTCTGTTTGCCTCAGTTTTGTCATCTGCAAAATGGGAAAAATAGCACCTACCTCCCAGGGTTTTTGTGAGGATGAAACAAGATAATTGTAAAGTTCTTAGCCAGAGTGTCTGGCACATGGTAAGCAGTATGTAAATGTAGCCATTATTATTATCATTAATGAACTAACATACCTATCTTCTCATGCTTCTTCAAATAGTTTCCCCACATTTTACTATTTTTGCTAGAAAAAGAATTATTAAAGCATACTTCAAAGTTGTTTTGATTTGTATTTCTCTAGTTAGATGTCAAATGTTGATATGTTAACTATGTTAAATGATGACATTAGGGATCCTTGTTTTTTACCTGAACATATCAGAAAAACTACCAGAAAAGCTTATGATGTTTTTCCATTGCAAATAATGCTAACCTTAGATCTTGGTAGATATTTTGATCATATTATGAAAATGCCCCTTAATTATCTTGTCTTTGAAGGCTTTTTTCTGTGCCTATTAATATAATCATATGATTTTGTTATTTGTGTTGTTAATATGATAAATTGTATTTATAAGTTTCCTAGTGTTGAACTACCTTATGTCACTAGCATAAATCTAATTCAGTTATAAATACTAATGTTGTATTTCATATTTTTTCATCCATACTCCTTAATAATATTGGATCATAGTTATCTTTATAAATTTTTTCCTGTTTCATCTTTCATAGAAAGAGTCTGGTGAAGCAGTTTTTTCTTTTTCTATTTTGAAGAACAATTTGTGTAGCATAATAGTTATTTGTTATTTAAATATTTGACAATTCACTTTTGAGTATCAAGATCAGAGTTTTATTTTTTCCTTTTGGAAATTTATTTATAGTTTGTTTGATTTATCTTCCTTACTTCTGGTTGTTTGTAATTCTCCATTTCCTGTGATTTAGGAAGGTTATAGTGCCATTTATATGGAGAATGCATTGAAAATGAAAGAGACTGAAGGCAAGGAGACCAATTCATAAACTATTACAATAGTTGAGGAAAGAAGTGATTAAAAATCTGTACTAGCCTGTTGGCCACGTGAATGAGCACGAGAGACATTGTGGAAATAGAACTGGCAAGGTTAGGCAGTTGATTAAATATGGCAGGGGTGAAGGAGAGGACAGAGTCAAGAAGGATTCTGAGTTTACAAAAGAGATAACTGACAGGGTGGTGGTGCCTTCAACAGAAACAGAGACATTTGGAGGAGGGGCAAGTTTAGGAGAGAAGTTGATGAGTTCCAACATGCTGTGATCCATGTTGGGTTTGAAATGCTGAGGGGACATCCAATGGAGATGTTCAGCAGACAGTTGACAGTGCAGGGTTAGATTTCAGGAGACAGATCAGAGCTGAATAATATGGAGGCACTTTGATAGAAATATATCTAAAAGTAAACAGAAAAAGATAAGCTTTTCCATTTCATTCTTCATCAACATTCGTAAACCATCTTCTCTGTTTTGGAGCACACTCTCTATTCCACATCGTCAATAGAGTATGGTTGTTTAAATATGCTATCCATGGCAATCCAGGTCTTTTTTTCTTCAGGATCTACTATGGCACATTTCTCCAAAAGGTGGGTCAACAAATCCTTGAAGGACTTCCCTTTGGCTCAGAAAATGTGTCTTAAGTCACGCATTCCATGAAAGTCTTATTAGTGTTGCCTGCCAGAAACTATAACCTTAATTTGACTGTTTACTATCCATCATATCCACAGAGGGAGAACAATAAGAGATTAATATAGCTGCAGAGTAAAGCACCACCCTCATATTTGTTATGGTTCAAAAATAGAGGGGTTTTAAGTATAATTTATCAAGAGAATAGAAGTTTATCATCAGGGTATTGGGTAACAGATGTGCAAGGGTAGTTACATGCTTTCTTAAATAATTGCAATATGTTTTTTAAAGAATGGAAAATACCATTGCTTAAAAAACCCCACTGTATTATCCCACCCACATTATTGTATTCCTTTCCTCCTAACCCCATCTGCCTTCTCTTCCCTCCTTATTCCTCACATCTCATCTGGTACCAGGTGCCATCTACCTCTGAATTATCTCTCCCATTTTCTTTTCCATTCCTACTACCATTGCTTCAATCCAGGTTATCAACATTTCACTCCCAGATGATTTTGATAATATCCAGGATGATGTCTCTAACTCCAGTATCTTCCCCTACTCCATTTTTTATACTGCTGCAAGATTAGTCCTCCTAAAATACCATTTTCATGTCACTCCTCTGTCCAAGAAGTTAGAAGAGCTTCATATTAAGGCCAGACATTTCCTCCTAGCTTTCAAGTCCCTTCATAATGTTGGCCCATCCTTCTTGGCATCGTACAACAATAACCCCCAACATGCATTCCTCATTCCGTTCAGGCAGTTTTACTCACTCATGTTTTCTGAATATACCATCTCTAGCTTTCCTCTACCTAGAATATCTTTTTTCAATTCCATTTGGTTCAACAAATATTTATTGAACATTTGCTCTGTATAAGGCACTGCCTACCAAAGTTGGTAGAGATATGAAGTCAAAAATGAAGTAATCCTGCCCTCAATGATTTGACATTTTATTAGGTTATCAAACATGTACACAGCTAACTAAACAGAAGACAATTTGAGAAGAGAGAGGGCACTAATAACTAATAGGACTAGGGAAGACTTCACAGAGGAGTTTGCATCCAACCCAAGTCTTGGATTAAAAGAAGACAAGGATTCTGAGAAGTATAAATGAGCTGAGAATATATTCCAGGAATTGAGTGACAGCCTGTGTAAAAGTATGGGATATAGAAATGGAATATAAAATTCAGGAAATAGCTAGTAGTCCAATTAAACTGGAATGGACAGCCCATGAAGGGCAGTCAAGTGATATTAAATAAAGTTAGACTGATGAGTTAGAGAGAGATTGTCAAAGGCTGTAAATTACAGGCTGAGGGGTTTGTGTTCTATCCTGCAAGCAATAGATAGTTACAGAAGATTTTTGAAAAAGAGAGTGATAGGATCAGATATGTGGAAAGATTATTTTGGCAGTTTTGTGTGTGTGGAGGCTGGATTAAAGGGGAGAAGGAGGTTGGAAGCAAGGAGATCAACTAGGAAACTATTACAGTAGTTCAATTGAAAGATGAAGAGGTCTAAATGATAGTGTAATTCCATTATGAATGAAGTTTCCTTTTTATCCCCAGATGCAAAGATTTTGTGGAGTCTTTTGTGACAAGGCTTAATAACTGATTAAACATAGACAGTGAGGGAGGGAGTCAAAGATGTCTGAACTGCAAACCTGGGGAACTAGGAAGGTGCTACTGTTCTCACTCAAAATAGGCATGTAAAGATGTAGACAAGTTTGTGAAAAGATGATGAATTTTGTCTTATGTTGCATTTTAGATGTTGATGAGAGATTCAGATAATCATTCAACTGTTAAATAATTATTTAGCACCTACTATGTGTCAGGCACTACATTAAATGCTAATGGTACAAAGAATGAAAAAGACTATTTCTGTTCTCAAGCAGCTAATGTGGGAAACAACATGAAAACTATACAAATAGGTTACATATAGGATAAATTGGAAATGACCAATAGAGGGAAGGCACTAGAATTAAGAGGGATTGAGAAAGGTTTCCTGTGGAAAGTGGGATTTTAGCTGGGACTTGAAGGAAGCTGTAAGCCCAAGCAAAGTGAGATTTTTGTTGTTCTCTTTTTGGAGTTCAGTTTCCCAGGCTCAGGCTAAATTATGAGCATCTGAAGGCTCAATTTCTTTTGAACCCTGGTAGTTCACAGCTATGCTGAGTTACATTGATTGTGAAGCCTTTTGGTTCTGAGTCTAGTAGCTGAAAACTATATATACTGAGAAGTTGGTATTTTGCTTTGGGGGCTTCACTTATGAGGAGGGCCTTTTGATTCCCTGGATGGAACTCTCAGTAGCCATTTGTTAAGAGCTGCCCAACTACTCAGATGTTGGTGCTCTTTCAGCTGGTGGTGTATGAAAGTGGTTGTATTACTTTGTCAGGCAGTTGGAGCCTTGTGTATTGATTTTTGTGCTAATTTCTCTGCTTGTATTTTCTCTGTTTATCTTTTCTCCCCATTCAGGGTGTTAGCCTTTCCCCTGAACTAGTTAATGACTTATGTATGTTTAATTAAAGAAGGATTGTTGACCCCTTTAAAAGTTATCTTTCCTTTAGAAAGCAGATCAAAGAACCTGTGCTAGCAGGCCATCCTAGGAGTGCTAGGGTGCTTGTTGTTACAGAAGCCAAGGAAGCCAATAGGCAGAGATGAGGAGGGAGAACATTCTAAACAAGGGAGCTGCCCAGAGAAAATATGCAAAGTGGGGAGATACAGTTTCTTTGGGGAACAGATGGGTCATGTAACTAGATCTAGGTGGATATGTTCAGTACAGAGTTGGAAGTATGGGACAGGAGTGAGAAAGTGAGAGAGAGAGAGAGAGAGAGAGAGAGAGAGAGAGAGAGAGAGAGAGAGAGAGAGAGAGAGAAATTAAGGCTGGTTCCACAAACATATAAAGATGGGAAATAATCCTTGAAAATACTGGGCAAGTCATTTAATCCTGTTTGCTTCAGTTTCCTCATCTGTAAAATGAGCTGGAGAAGGAAATGGTCAACCACCTCAATATCTTTAACAAAGAAACCCCAAATGGGGTCATGAGATTCAGCTCCAACTGAAAAGCAACTGAATAATAACAAGTCGATAAGCTGGAGAGAATACAGAGTGGGTAAACCAGGATGGCGAAAATAATCAACATTATACTATATGAAGATCAGTTGAAAAGACTTGTAATGTTTAACTTGGAGAAGAAAATATTTTTTTTTTGTATTTAAAGGGTTGTCAAGTAAAAAGGGGATTGACTTTGTTCTGCTTGGTGCCAGAGGGTAAAACTAGTAGCAACAGACACGAATTTAAAAGAAGGAAATTTAATCTTCACATTCAGAAATATTTCCTAGCAATTCAAGTTGGTGGAATGGGCTATCTTGGAAGATGGTGGGTTCTTCTTCACTGGGATCTTCCAGTAAAATCGAGATGACCATTGATTTGACAGATGTCAGTGGTTAATTGTGATTACCACATGTGAATTTTTGAAGGCTAAAGATAGAACCTGAGAAGCGGGCTCCATATTTATGAGAAAGGGAGCTCCATCAATTTGATCAATTCAAACCTCTCTGAAACAGTCTTTTCCAGAGGATGATGAGTTAATAAAGGTTTCCTAAATATGAATACTTGGGAATCAGTGGATCCTCACTATACTTCAAAAATTTAGCGTGAATTCCTGTCCAAAAATGGAAACATCAACATGGACACATTTGATAAAGAAGTCCTAATTCTTGCCAAAATCTGAAGTAATTTCCTGGTTATGGATCTTTGATTTAACAGCCTGGCTTTCTTTTTCTTCTTATTTTTTTTCCCCAAATGAAACCTGGCCCATTGCCATAGAGGAGGGGCTTTCTCAGAACAAGAATATGGGCTTGGTTCCCATGAGCTATTCCCATTCAAAAGTTGTTTACTACCCCCATTCTAGCCCATTAGAACTCTCCACTAACTAACTAGCAAGACTGTGTGAATCCAGGGACAAAACTGCTCATGGCTAGGCCTCCAGTAGCATGTATTCAGAAGTGTAAACTGAGAGAATGGGCTGATGGAACATGGAGTGCAGAGAGTACTTGGGACTACCCTATCTTGTCTTATCCTGCTGCAGTTTGCTATAACTAGGCGGAAGAGGTGGTCTGGGCTTTGTTTCTGTGTGAGTGGGTGAAGGAGTGCTTCCTTCCTGGAATGGTTCTGGAGAATATCATCTCCATGACTCCCATCTACCGACCTCCACCCTCCCAATCCATACACATTGCTTTGAGGGTAGAAAATGAGAAGCTAGATCTGGGAGAGTGTGAAGGATCAGAGTCACAGGCCAGTGGAGAACAAATAAGGAGGTGATACGATAGGTGATCTCTTCCAGAGTTACTATAACCATAGTCTGGACTGTCTGCTGCATGCACTATCCTCTTCACCCCTGTTGCTGCTGTTCAATATGTTGTATCCTCCTGGCCCAGCTGCTTTTGCCCCAGGTGAAAAAATTCTTAATTATGCCTCTGAACCCTGCCCAAGCTATGCTAATCAGATTGATTCCAGTCCCAGGCTCATTCATTACCACTGCTCTTATTTTCAATATACAAGAAGTGGGATACACCAGAGTTAGGTGAAAGGCAGCTAAAGCTGACAGAAATAAAATAGATGATGCTAATAGGAAAATACAACGGAGAAAGGGAGGGAGGGAGGGAGGGAGAACCACTTCCCCTCCCTGGGTCAGAGTTGAGTAGAATAGACCCAGAAAGAGATAGTAGTCAAAGACAATTCACATTATCATTACATACAACTTTGCTGAGCCCCATTGGTGGCTTGTGCTCTGCTCAGAGAGTGTCTCATGCTAAGCAGGATGAACAATAAGGAATTGTGTGGCCTTCTCAGTTGAGAATATTTTCAGCTATGTATTCTTCCAGTGGCCCAAGCTGGTTTTTGTGTATTCTCAATGGGTCTGTGTGAGCATTTTGACTATCAGATATGAATGAGGGCTAATGTCTTAAAATGGGCCCTTAAATCGAGGGACAACAGAGAATGGTGTTATCCTTTACGAAAGGAATGATCTAGAATCTACAATTATAGTTGTGGTTTATCTTCTGCAGGAAATCTTCCCCCAAAGAATGATGCAATATTAACTTGCTGCTGAAACTAAGCACCTCCCTGTAGATCATCAGGAAGTAGGAAATTCAAAACACAAGTGATTAAAATAATCTATAGTTATGGAAATTTTAATATGATATTAGAGTTGTTTTTTCTAGAAGTGTAGCCCAATCATGGCACCAGTCCCAACTTTTCCCATCCTCTTTCTGTTCCTAGTTGGCTTGTTCACCTCAACTACTGTCACTCTCTCAGGTCAGGATGGTATCCCCAGAGGTTGGAGGAGTACTCAACTACAACTCACTTTCAGGGTCCTAGGTGTAACACTAGAGTGGACAAATACACAGGAGAGATTTGGAAAAGGAAAAGGATGGTACAGACTGTCCCCTAAGAGACCACCAACATTTAGACCTAGGGGTATTCAGGGACAACTAGCTGAGCCCTTTTCAGGGCTGCTTTGAACACTTTTGGTGTTCATCTTTACCCAACCCTCACCTATGGCTCCAAGAAACTGTACCACACACTAGTAAAACCATCTTGGCAGAAAGGCTAGACCAGGTTGAGGATAAAGGACAGACCTCAGAACCATCCATGAGTTAGGAAAGTGTCTATTCCAAGCGTGTGAAGCTGTCCTCTGGCAGAATGGCTGGATAAAAACAATTTATACCTGTAGACATGAAGGTAGCTGAAGGAGGCATATGGAATGCTCAGAGCTTGTTCAGACATCCAAGATGCCAAAGTCATCCACTATGTCCCAGGCTATCACCACACATTCTGACTTTTGTCTTACAACTAGACTTTAGTGACTGGAAAAGAGAGTGAGGCTGACAAGTTTTTTGTAAATCTGCCTTAAATTTAATTCATGCACAAGTGAAGACATCATCCTTTGAAAACAAAGGACAATGACAACCAAGGTTCTGAGCCCCTGCTGGTGGGCTTTCCATGTACAGTAGAACCTTGGTTTATGAATTGAATTCGTTCTGAGATTCTGTTTGTCATGTGATTTGTTCATATTGCAAAGTGAATTTTCCCACAGGAAATAATGTAAAGTCGGATGATTGGTACCACATCCCCAAGAATATTCATATAAAAATAATTATTTATAATGTTAAGTAAGTTTTTTGTCTCTAATGCGCCTGACATACAATAATAATGATTAGTACACAATATAAACCGAAAATAAAATAAATTAATCTGCACTTTACCTTTGAGAAGAGTAGTGGCTACAGTGAGGGAGATGAGAGGGAGGATGAGGAGGAAGGGTTACATCCGAAGATTATTACATCGGGGATTTCAGTGTCAGGAGTGTTCTCTTATGCTACTTTCATTAAAATTAAGACTACCACTCCTGCCTTCACTTATTTTTCATTTTTTTGGAATCACTTTCATGTTTTGACTCACTGATTTCTTTTTCTTTACTTTCGCTTCTGACTAGGAATCTAACGACACTTGTTTTTAATGTGTTTTTTTTCAGAATGTCACAGAAATGTGACATTGGGACAGAGTGGGACAGAAATGTGACATTGCATTACGGCTGAAAATATTCGTGGCTCTCTTTGCTACAGCCTTATTTGGGTAATGTTTTTCAACAAAATTTTCATGTTGGTACTGTGAATTTTTGTTCATCTTGAAAGCCAGATTTTGCGAAAATTTTTCCTCATCCAGCGAATCATACTAAGCCAGGTTACTGGTAAACTGAGATTCTATCATATATAAAATCAGTCACAATGGCACAATTGACTCTTAAATATGAGTCTAATACTAAATACTAAATGAGAAGGCAAATTTTTAAAAAAATGACCAGAGAAGATTCTGGGAGGATGGCGGAGTAGGTCAAATTCCAACCTCTCAAGATTTTCTCCCACAAAGGAGTTAAAATAGTACTTTAGAGTGAACAAAGTGTGGGTGGAGATAAATAAGGATAGGGGCACAATAGGGGTCTTTCTGGCACAATTTGGAAAGATTAGAAGAAAAATCCAGGGAAGGGGCTCTTGGTCTCTGTAAAAAGCCGAACACCTCCAGTCTAGATTCTGTTTTAACAACAAGCGGAAAGCCCTGAGGTTATTTGGTTTGGGAGGCTGCATCAGCCCCAGCAACAGGAACTTTTACGTATAATTAGTGGGGGGAGTTGGGCGTTTGAGCCCCAGAAGATTGAGGGAACCTCTGCTGACAAGAAATGCCAGACCCAGCAGAGCTGTGAAGAAGAGGGGTGGGGAAGAGAAGGAACCAGGACACGCCTAGCGAGTGCAGAAGCAGTGGGGCAGAAAGCTGCGGTCACCTACAGGAGGTAGGAGGTTTGGCTTTGGTTCCAGGCTAGAGGGGAGAACTGAAGATCTGGGGCAAGAGGCACCATTTCCCATACCCCAGGGCTAGAGGTGATTCAAAAATTAAGCTATTACCACAAAAAATAATTCACAGGCAAAGAAGAAAGAATCCAACCATGAAAAGTTATTTTGGGAATTGAGATCACCGGGAATCATCTTCAGAGGAGGATATTGAAGCAAGAAATCCCTAAAGAGTAATGTCAAATGGTCACTTGCCCAAAAAGAATTTATAGAAGAACAGGAGATCCAAAATCTTGAGGAAGACAATGACATCTTGAAAATCAGAATTGGGCAAAGTGAAACCAGTGAAATTGTAAGAGATCAAGAAATAATTAAACAAAATATGAATAATGGAAAAATAGAAGAGAAAATGAAATATAAGAAAAACAACACATTTGGAGAATAGATCAAGAAGAGAAAATATAAAAATAATCAGACTAACTGAAAGTTGTGATCAAGAAAAGAATCCTGATACAATGATATAAGAAATAATTAAAGAAAATTGTCCTAAAGCAAGGGGGGGGCAGTGAGTAAAAATAGAAAAAAATCCATTGATCATCACTTAAAAGAGATCCTATAAGGAAAACTCATAGGAATATCATAGTCAAATTCTGAAACTCTTAACTCAAGGATAAAATATTAAAAGCATCAAGATCAAAACAATTTAAATATTCTGGAGCCACAATTAGAATCATCTAACAGCAGAGACATTAAAGGACCACAAGTCTTGGAAGACAATATATAGAAGAGCAAAAGAGCTGGGGCTCCGGCCAAAAATATCATATCCTGCAAAGTAAAGTATTATCCTCAATGAAAAAAAATGGACGTTTGATAAGCTCTCCGACTTTCAAGACTTCATTAAAAAAAAATCCTGAACTTAATAGATTTGACATACAAGAACCAAGAGAAATAAAAGGTATACCAATGACTGATTATAAGGGATTCATAAGGACAGACTGTTTACCTTTTATATATGTAAAATGTATGTCTAAGATTCTTATTAATAATTGGGTAGTTCATAACAAAGATTGAGGTAAGCTTGACCTTGATATTAAAATTTAAAAAGTAAAACCATTTAGGAATAGCTAAAAAGAGTAATTATTTTATACAAATGAGGTGTAACAGGAATTAGATGGGGGAGGGCTGGTAATTCTGATAACCTATTTTCATCAGGAATGGGTTTAAGAGGGAACAATACATATATATATGTATATGTATATATTTAGAAGAATACAAAAATCTTATAAATTCAGAGGATATAAAATGGTAGGAGCATAGGAAGGGGGAAGAGGACAAGGGAAGGATCTTTAGAGGGAAGGGTGAGGGAAAAGGTAAAAGGTGAATATTGAGGGTCTTTAGATTTAAGGGAATGGCTTTACTAAAGGAGAGATAGAATGCATTATGAAATGCAAAATGGATAACTTTGATTACATTAAACTGAGAAGTTTTTGCACAACCAAACCCAATGCAACCAAAATCCGGAGGGATGTAGTAAATTGGGAAAGAATTTTTACAGCTAAGCTCGGGGATAAAGGCCTCATTTCTAGAATATATAGAGAACTGATCCAAATGTATAATCATACAAGTCATTCCCCAATTGATAAATGGTCAAAGGATATGAACAGGCAATTTTCAGAGGAAGAGGTTAAGGCTATCTATAATCATATGAAAAAATGCTCTAAATCACTATTGGTTAGAGAGATGCAAATCAAAACAACTCTGAGGTACCACATCACACCTATAAGATTGGCAAACATGACAGAACAAGAAAATGATAAATGCTGGAGAGGATGTGGGAAAGTTGGAACACTAATTCATTGTTGGTGGAGCTGCGAGCGCATCCAACCATTCTGGAGAGCAATTTGGAACTATGCCCAAAGGGCTACAAAAATGTGCATACCCTTTGACCCAGCAATATCGCTACTAGGACTACATCCCCAAGAGATCATAAAAATGGGAAAGGGTCCCACATGTACAAAAATATTTATAGCAGCACTCTATGTAGTTGCCAAAAACTGGAAGTCAAGGGGATGTCCATCAATTGGGGAATGGCTGAATAAATTATGGTATATGAATGTAATGGAGTACTATTGTGCCATAAGAAATGATGAACAAGAAGACTTCAGAGAGGCCTGGAAGGACTTATATGACCTGATGCTGAGTGAAAGGAGCAGAACCAGGAGAACTTTATGCACAGCAACAACCACAGTGTGTGAGAGTTTTTTCTGGTAGACTTAGATTTTTGTAATAACACAAGAACTTCTTACCAAAAAAAAAAAAAATCCCAATGGAGGATCTCAAGGCAAAATGCCTGCCACACTCAGAGAGAGAAATATGGAAGTCACTCACATATTGTAGCAGATCATGTTTGTGTATGTGTATGTGTTTGTGTATCATGTTCTGATTTGTTATACGATTTCTTTCATTTATCTTAGTCTGACTACATAGCATGACTATAGTGAAAATATACTCAATAGGAAAGTATATGTAGAATCTATACAGAATTGTATGCAGTCGTGGGGAGGGAGGGGGGGAGTGGGGGGTAGGTGGGGGGGATAAAATCACAATTGTATGGCAGTGATTGTTAAACATTACAAAATAAAAAAAAAATAGATTTAATGGAATGGGAGGATAGTGGAGGGATCCTTGGAGGGGTATAGGAAAATAATAGGAGGGCAAGGTAATAGGTAGAAGTCTAGTAAGGGAGCAGAATGGGTAGGAAACAAGAGGTATTCACAAATTTAAAAACAAAGATCAGGAGTAGAATCTTTTTGGGAAAGTATATGTTTATATATGTGTGTATATACACACATATATAAACATATACTTTCCCAAAAATATTCTATATATATGTATATAAAAATATACACATGTGTATGTATATATCTATAGCTATAAAGAAATATATCTAAATTTTATTGTAGCCTTCTGAGAAGTGGGAAAAAACAATAAAGCAAAAAAAGAGCACAGCTGAGAACAAAAGAAAACTCACAAGGAGGCAAAGAATAGATGGACAATTCTCAGCACAATGTGTATTATTTATCATAAAGGCCTTCTTGGAATGAAAACTTATTGTTATGTATTTTGAATCCTCTCAGTTCTGCTATGCCCATGACATGCTTTTTTTTTCTTTCTTATTTTGTATTTAAGTTTTGATATTTAAGTTTATGAGATGTTTTTGTTTCTTTTCTCTATTCTGTATTTGTGTTTTGGTCCTTGATTCCAAAATTAAAAAAAATTCAAAAGAAAAGAAAAAAATTATCATAACATTTACTGAAGAGAAGGAAAAAGCAGGAATAATTGAAATATAACAGTCCATCCATAATCTCTCCCACCAGTGTATACAGTGTCTGTAGGGAAGAGTAAAGACATGTACTTATAAAAGGTATATGTCTAGGGAGACCTGAGGCAACTCATGACTCTAGACCATAGATCTAAACACTGGTAGTCTCTTTTAGGGAAGAGTCTGTACTCTTACTTCTCCTCTTCTAAACCTCTCCACTCTCCTTTTGGATAAAACTGTGTCTGCTGCTCTTGGGTCACTGAAGCAGTTTTAAGCTCTTTCATTAAGCAGCTGCATTATGCTCTTTCAGTGATACAGCAACCATAAGCCTGGGATCATCAGCTTTCCATGTCTGTTCCCTTGGCTGGGCTCTGAAGCAGGTTTAAGCTATTTCAGTGACAAGCACTTCCCTTAAACTGGAAAACTGAAAAGCCCCTCAGCTATGCCCTGTGAACTCTGAGGAATTTCTCCCTCTCAGGCCGGAGAAGTCAGTAGACGGCAATGTGTTCAAGCCCCTCAGGGGTTTCTCCTCTCTCAGGTTGTACATGATGCCAGCAGGTAGTCACCCCACCCAGTTTGTGAGCCAGATGATTATGCTTCCTCCAATAAGCTTCCAGAAGTTATCACAGCTCCACAAATACTTGCAGAGATGACAGTATGTGTTTAGCTCCTGTCAGCTTCTATATTCTGTAAGCAGATTTCTCCTGAAAGTTTTTCTGTGCATTCCTATACTGGCTTCTCAAGTTCCTGATCTTCTGATTTCCCCCCTCTCTAGAGCTTTTCATCTAGGCCTCTCTGGCTTCCCACTCTTAAAATCAAGACCTCCTTACGAGAAGGCTCCATCTCTAACTCAGGCAAACTCCAAGTCCATCATTTTTTTAGGTGTAATGCAAAGCAAAATTTTCCTATAGTCCCCGGATAGTTCTGTGACTTATAGTTCCACACTTTTATCCTTGAAAATTCTGAAAACAGACATTTGTAAATGAACGGATAGAGAACCATCCCCATTTCAACCATTCCCATCTTCAGTGAGTAAACATGCCTTTTGATCTGCTTTCAGATAAGTTCTCAGTTACGTTTATTTGCGAAGTAGTTTTCTCTTAGATCCTCAGAACTAACTCAAGCTGCTTGCCTCACATCTTACAATCTCCAACTTTATAACTGCAAGGAGAGGAGTGCTGGTCTTTAAGCTGTCTCAAAAAAGGAGAATAAGTAGTCATGAGTGTGGCTTCTGGGGACTGGCCAGTGTTGTACATTCTGCTTTGTCTCCTAGGAATATCAAGGTAGTGGAGAAGGGTACCTCCAACTATCTTAATTTCATGCTCGTGCTTAAGATGAAACACTTCCTCTTCATTCAATTTCTAATCTGGATCTATTTTTCCAAGGAGGTGTTCTGTTAAGATGAGTCTACAATCTAAGGAGTGAAGACAGTCCACCAAAGGAAGCTGAAAAAAGGGGGGAAGGGAAGATACCAAGCACGGGGATATGATGGAGAAGTCCAAAGGAAAGCAGTCAGGTGAGAAACTAAGAGAAGGCTGACCTAGATGCTTTTCTTAAATGGAAGTTTGGAGTGGAGATCTCTGCTCTACCTGGGACAGAAATGAGAAAATCGCAATGCATTCACATGAATCTTGTATGTGTCCTCCTTCCTGTGTAGGAGATTCACCCAACCTCCCAAAGGATTCCTCGAGATTTTTTGGCATTACATGGATATCAATAGAGCAGCAGTGCTCAGTATTAACCCCTACAGGTCCCTGATACCAATTTCAGAATCCACAAGGTCAAAACTATTTTTATAATAACACAGACATTTTTTCTAACATTTAATTTCCAAATATTTTAATTTCTAATATATTGATAGATATAATCCACATAGACAAAAACTCTTTGGGGTCTTCAGTGATTTTTAAGAGTGTAAAGTGTAAACTCTTGAGACCAAAAAGTTTGAGAACCGTTGTGTACAGGCTGGTGCCATCCATCTGGGTAATATTCTTTATACCATTTCTCTGGTTTTGTTGTTCAGTCATTTCAGTTGTGTCCAACTCTTCATGACTCCATTTGGTGTTTTCTTGGCAAAGATACTGGAGTACTTACTATTTCTTTCTCCAGCTCGCTTTACAGATGAGGTAACTGAGACAAACAGGGTTAAGTAACTTTCCCAGGGTCACACAGCTAGAAGGTGTCTGAGGCCAGGTTTGAACTTAAGTCTTCCTGACTGTAGACCCAGCACTCTATCCTTTATGCCACCTAGCTAACCTATTTCTCTGGCACAGTTCTTTCTTGCTATGTTACAGTTCACTCATGATGACCGTATCCCTCTTTGTCATCTTTGGAGTGACCTGCACGCTAATTCTTTAGACGCTGAAAGAATATGATTTTTAAAAAGATGACTCTTTCAGTGAGAATACTAGTTGACTTTCTATTTTATACTTCATTATGTGTCCTTTACCTTGAACCTTTGCAAGTGCCACATACAAATGATAGGCATAAAATTATAAAGCCATTAAGATTTCTGCAGAAAGGGACATTGACAGTCACAAGAGGAGATGTAGACCCAAATCATAGCCCTCAATTAAATCAACGCATCAGTGAAAATTTAATAAGCTATTATTTGGACCAGACACTGTCCTAGGCACTAGAACAATGAAAGAAAAATTAAAATAATCTCTATGTTTAGAAAGGATTTTTTTTTTATTGGGACAGGCAATATGTACATTTGTAAACATATACAAAATAAATGCAAGGTTGTTTGAGGAGGAAGGCAGCTGTGGTTGAGAGAATCAGGAAATGATTTCTTTAGAACATGACATTTAAGTTTAAATTTTGAAAGAAACTGGGAATTCAAAGAGGTAAAGGTGAAGGACTGTACTCCAGTCATGGGATGGCCTATACAAAATGTATCCATTCCTTCCTAAAGCATCCTCTGTAAGCACACAGTAGATCCTTAAGGCATGTTTTTTTAACTTAAAATGTTTGCTGAATTAACTGTACATCTGTTGTTGAAGAAATAAACTGCAAATACTGTGGCTATTAAAAGGACATAGAGAATAATTTAGATAACTTCCCAGTTAAGATTGTGTCTCTATTAAGGATAAAGTTAATGTGGCTCAGGGCCACCAAAAACATGGTCCCCATGCCCTAGGGAAAAGGGATTATAAAGAGGAAATGTCACATAAATTTCCCACAAAATAGGGAGGTATTTTCAGGCTTGCTTGCTTATTTATTTTCTAACAATAGATACTTATCCTAGTTCCTTTAAGATATTCAGTTCAAAAAATGTAAGATTTGTTTATGTGGATTAGTGTGGTTAAGTGTCCCAATCTTTAGAATAAAATTGTGCTTATCAATCTTGCCTTACTTATAATAAATGTTTTTAAATGTACATTTTCTGATTGAGAACGTTTGAAATTTTCTCTCTAAATCCACATTCTGCCTACTAATGCAATTCTTGATTTCTTCCTAGAAATACAAAGACTGCATGTGTTCTGTTTTTCTTTTAAAAAGAGGTAGAGAAATGGTCTCATTGTGAGTAATGTCCTGGTCCTGGCCCCAAAGTCAGGAAGCAGTAGAGGAGATTATTTAACATAGAAGGAAGCAGCCAGCATCACTTCCCTCTCAGGGAACACAAGGTAAATGCAAAAGAGTTTGTATTTTATTCTAGAAGCAATAGGTAATCATTGCAGGTTTCCAAGCAAAGAAATTATAAGACTTACACTTTAGGAAGACTTTTTTGACAGCTGTGTAGAAGGTATGTTGGAGAGGGGAGAGAGTAGAAGCCTGGAACCCAATAGGGAGGTTGTTGAGATTCTCCAGAAATGTGATGATGAAGGCCACAGTTAAGGTGATGACCCTATGAGGCAAAGAGATGGGAACAGATGTGGGATCTAGATATGGGAGTTAGTGAAAGAGAAGAGTCAAAGATGATGCAAAGGTCGCAAACCTGAGAAATTACAACAATTGTGTTGACCTCAACAGAAACAGAGAGGCTTGGAGGAGGAAGAAGCTTGGGGAGGGAGATTAGGAGTCCAGTTTTGGGCCTACTGACTTTGTGATACACACGAGAGATCTAATTGAAGATGTCAGGAATCAGTTGGCAATTCATGATTAAAATTCCAGAAAGAGACAAGGGCTGGACAGATAAGAACTGGGTGTTATATGCATAAGTATGTAATTGAGCCCATGAGAATTTTTGAGGTCACCAAAGGAGAAAATGGAGAGATAGATGGCCCAGGACAGAGTCTTGGGGTACACTCAGTTAGGGGCTAGATCACAGAGTCTTCAGTAAAATCGACCTCAGAGATTAAATAACAAACTTTTCTTGCTCTTATCTTCTCTATCTCCAATTCCAATTCACTTCCTTCTTAGCATTACAACTACCTCTTTTGATATCAAAACAGGCAACTAAAGGCAACAGTTTTTCAGGTTTCATTAATGTTCCCTGAACAGTGCTTAATATAACTCCCATGCCATATCATGTGTAGCCTACAACTCTGGAGTCAGCATTTGTGAATGTGCTGATCCATTATTAGATACTAATCTACTTCTGTGCTGTGTAAAAGAAAATCAGAATCAATTCAATGCGATCTCATGAGAGCTGCCCACATTAAAAAGCTTTTTGTTTCAATTTCAAGTCCACAATAGGCTACTTCACAAGTTGGCTGGGCTAGGCAGTGGCACCAATTGAATTCCTATCCATTTGGGGCTTGGTTTGGCTTATAATCAATATGAAATCAGACATCACTTGCTTTCTAGATCGCTCTCTGGCCCACCCACCCCCCAGCCCAGAATGACCTTTCCTGACTCTATGTGTTTATAACAATGTACCATTCATTTGACCCTTATCTATTTCCTTTTTTATTTTATACACATATGCAGAGATATATGGGCAGCTAGGTAGCACAGTGGATAGAGTGGGACCTGGATTTAAGAAGACTCATCTTCATGTGTTCAAATCTGCCCTCAGACACTTAGCAGCTGTGTGGCTCTGGGTGATTCCCTTAACCCTGTTTGCCTTAGTTTCCTCATCCGTTCAATGAGCTGGAGAAGAAAATGGCAAACAACTACAGTATCTTTACCAAGTTTTTTTTTCTTTTTCATTAAAGGGGCAGAAGTAGAAGAGAAAATAATAATAACTAGCCTTTATTTAGTGCTTTAAAGTTTGTAAAACACATTACAAACACTGTCTTATTTCATCTTTAAATAACCCTAGGAAGTAAGTGCTATTATCATCATTACTTCACAGATGAGAAAACTGAGATTAAGGGATTTGTATAGGGTCACAAAGCTAGTAATTATATAAGGTGAGGTTTGAACTCAGGTCTTCCTGATTTGAAGACCAACACATTAACCACTGTACCACTCAGCTGACTAACAGGATTGTAGAACCCCAGAAGCCTAAAATTCTAAAGTCTGTCTTTGTTAATAGGGAAAAAATACTTTAACTGAAAATAAAATGAAGATGATAGGGAAAAACCATTCTACTCACCCCCTCAAAAGACACTTACTCCATCTGAACTTAACTTTTCTAATCTATAAAACAACTATAATAATATCTGTACTACTCACGTCACAGTATTGCTTTGAAGGTCAAATGAAATAATGCATGTAAGGCTTTTTGTGATCTTTAAAGCTCTATGTAAATATTATTATTATTATTACATGTCTTATCTGAAGAATTATATTATAAACTTCATTAGGGCAAGAACCTTGTCTCATGCCTCTTTGTCCTCCACTCAACTACTGCTTAGATTTATCTCCATATCCCCCTTTGGACCTATGTGTACAATATGCTTACCTACAAAGACTAGTGTGTCACTGTTAATGCTTATTGAGAGCATTCTGTGCCTTTTACTCATATTGCACATCAGCTAATTGAATAGTACTAGTATTTAATAACAGCTAGCATTATATAGAGTCTACCGTGTGCTAGATACTTTATAAATATTATATTATTTGATCCTCACAAAAAACCCTGAGAGGTAGGTGCTAAGTCTTCTCGCCATTTAACTGATGAAGCAAACAGACATTAACTTGTCTACAGGCAAGCATTAAGTGCTAAGGCCATATTTGAACTCTGGTCTTCCTGATTTAAGGACAAGTGTTCTATCCACTGTGAGGAGTTCTATCAACTCCTCCTTGTACATCTTTGATACTTGATAAGAGGCAAAATGAAGAGGTAGGACATGTTTGCCTTCTGCTGCTTATTTCTCTCCTTTTCCTTTATTTCAGCACCTCTTCCCTCAGTCCAATGGCCCTCTGCTCCCTTGTTGTCTATATCTTTTTGCCATCATTCATTAATTTGTTTGGGAAAATGTACTATCCTTCTTTTTGTGGACATTTTGTTGGTCTGGGTCTGGTACCAGGAACATATGAGTTCAATTTTGGCCTTAGATACTTACTAGTTTTAATAAATACTTGTTTCCTTCTTCCCTTCCTTTGGCATTTTGAAAGATGGCTCTTGTAAAAGAATCATTTACCTAAAGTTAATGGTTGACTTTCACACATAAAATTGAAAAGAATTTTATGGAGAGGGGACTATAAAGTAGCACCCCTCCCAATGGCCTTCAAGTTATGTTACATAAACATCTTAAAGTTTACTTCTTATGCATAAATTCTGCAAATATGAGCATTTTTAGTGACTCCTGGATACAAAAATTAAAGCTACCTACCTGGGTAATTTTTGCAAAGACGTCTAGCCTTTTCTTCTCATTTTTCAGTCTGTGGTCCAACACATAATAATTGGTAATTCATAGGAGCATAGCATTTTAATATATAATTGGCTCCAACACACTTATGGTATTCATGACAAACTGAGTCCTTGAGAAGTGAGGTAACTTAATCATTGCCAGTCAAGTACTAAGTGACTGAGACAAGATTTGAACTGAGGTCTTCTAAATTCAAATCCAGTGCTTTCTCTACCAGAAGCTGCAGCTTTGTTTAAAAAGAATCTAAAAGTCAGAACAGAGTAAACTGTCCCTCTTTGCCTCCAGTAAGGTGAAAGGAAAACTGAAGACTGGTCAACGTGTGTTATGCTCTAGGTTATGCAAGGAACCCTTAGCTTGCGGACAGTCTCTGCAGTGGATTTCCATCTTAGAAAAAGTATTCATGCCACCTACAGTCACCAAAATTTGAGGCAGGCAGCAGGAACTGAAAAGATTAAGAGGAAGATTATTCTGTCATCTTCAGTCTCAGACTAACATTCACCTCTGGTCCAGTTAATCTACATTTTTTCTGTTTCCTTAAAATTCAGCTTCCTCAGACTTTGAGGCAATGAAAATTTACTAGTCTTTTTAACCACGAGAAGGAAACATGCTCTTATAATGCTGCCATTTCAATTGAAATAACAATAATCACAGCAGGTGAGGTGGGTGGTAGGGTAGAACCGGCCACTGGGTAGTTTTTTGTAGGAAAGGTATGATTCATGAACAGAAAAGACAATGATTTAGATTGTTATGACTACTGTGAGCCATTCTTGTTTTCTTTATTTCATCTTGATAAAATGAAGACTGTCCTGTACCCAACATATGTTGTTACCTTGCATGCTTGCACGCAAGTCCCTCTTACCTACATTTGTGGAAACCTAAACAGAAGCAATATTCTTTACTTTCCAGAAAAAAAATTGTAGTATGAGGGATCACCCCATAAGGTCGAATCACATTATTATAATCCTAGAACTGGAGTTCTGGACCATAAATTACACTTTCATAACCCTGCAATATAATCTCATGTAATTAGGAATAAATTTTTTTTAAAAGTCTACTTCTCATTGCTTCCTTTTCCCAGTAAGAATATTTTGAAATAATCACATCATAAACTTCTATATTCTATGGCCATTAACTCTTTATTGTACCACATATCAGTTCAATGGTTAATTGTTCAGTCATGGTTTTCATTCATGAGCAGGTGTTAACATGGGCCACATTTAATGTAACCAATCAAAGACAATGCCTTTATGTTTATTATAGGCTCTCTTCCCAAAGCCTACTCATTATTTATACAAAATGTTCTTGACAAACACATCCAGCCTGGGAATCAGCTTAGAGCTCAATGGGCTGAATTATCAGTAAGAGCTCAGAGTGAATGTAAATAGAAATTGTTTGTTTGGGCAAGAAACCCTGAGGGTCTTTCCCTCCCAGATTTACTTTTTTTTTTTCATTAGGTAAAAGAAGCCATTTTTGGCCTCATTTCTTACCTATCCTTAATCACTGAATGGGTATTGCCTCAGACAGACTGAGAACTGAGAAAGACCTTAGCTTAAAAAAGCCAAGGTCTCCCACTGCATCCAGGGCTATCTCCAGTCATCCTGATCTATATCTTGCCACCGAAGTCAGATGGCTCCTGAGGAGAGAGTGAGGCTGGTGACTTTGCATAGCCCTGCCTCATTTAAATTATGATATTGCCTTCCCAATGTCATGGTCCTCTTTGAGAAAGAAGTATGAACAACAACTGTTGTTGTTGAGATGCAGTTGTTGAGAGCTGTGATGCAATCAAAAACTATGGAGATTGCTAAGGAAAAGGAAACTAATGGTGGGAGACAAGTCTTGCCTCAGTGACAATGAACTACATTAATCTTCACATGTGCCCTTTGACTTTGTCCCTTAAAAAAACAAACCAACTACACCTGACTACTTATAAAACTTCTATAAGAAGAACTGAAAGATGACTCTTTGGAAATGGTAACCATCTTTGAACCTTCTGGACTGCAGAGACCTGAAAGTTTTCACTATTTGTCAGTCATGGATAGATAGATTATAACATTTATTGAATTTGATGGAAGTGCTATGGTTTCCACTAAGCTAAAACACAGAAGCCCTCCATTAATGTTATTCATGTAACATTTTGCTTTTTAAAGGGAACATTCGAAATGTTTTAAAAAAAATACCTGCACCTTAACAAAGTAAAAGATGAACCTTATTTGGCATATAAATTGATTCATGTCTATGTGTTTTGCATACACACCTATAGATAAAGTTTAATAAAACATGATGTTGGGATAATTCTTAAATAATATCCTGTAAGTAAAAATATTTTAATAATCATCTGAATCACTCAAAAACCCCAACAACAACAAAAAGTAGGTCTGCTATGTGAAAATGCTAGGGTGTTTAGGATTTAAGGCTAGTCAGTCCACTTGGGACTACAAAAACAAGAATGTCTTTCTTCAGAAAAGTAGAAGAAACAAAAATTGATCTTTCGACTCTGTTACTGGAGTTTGGGGTGGGGGGAAGGGACTCATCACTCACGCTTGCTATGAGTGAGGTCTGATCTCTGTATGCAAAAATGTCTGACCTGCGAATAACTTTTCCAAATAGCTTGAATGTTCAACTTTCTAACAAGTAGAGGACTGGCTAATTAAAGGGAAGTACAGTACAAGACACTAAAAAGATAATACTTCCCAGCAGAAGTATCATCTGTATCAATTAAACTCTCTCTTACTCAAGGCTTCAGTAAAATCTGCTTGCTAATAAATTACTCTATTTATAGTAAAATACTGTAACACCAAGAATAGGTATAGAGAAAAATTGTGGATGGTGAGAGCTTGGATTGAATTAGAGGATTCTGAGCAGAAAGGGACTCAGAGATTATCTAGTCCAATTTATTTTGCAGCAATCAGACTCATTCTTTCAGTTTATTAGCCCACCATCTGAAATATTTTCATAATTCATACTCAGGGGCAGGATTATAATACATGCGCATGGTGGTATTTTCCCAGTGATGGCCAAAGTAGAACCTAGAAATAAGTATTCTATAAGGTGTACACACTGCCCTCCTGGTTCTGTGACTGAGTTGCACCATGGAGAGACTGATTATCATTTTCCAACCTATTAGGACTGAGATAACATGAGGAGAGATTGATTAAGCCTTCTATGGAGACGTGCATGAATGAGGAGTTTGGAAAGGGGACCATGGGTTAATAAGAAAAGCACTGGATGTGGAGACAGCAGATCTAGGTTTGAACAATAGCAAGTCACTGCTCCAGATCTCGATTTCCACACCTTTCTGGACCTCAGTTCCCTCATCTAGAAGAGAGTAGACTAGATGACCCCTAAAATCTTTCTGCTCTGTAATTCTACCATCTTTGGTTTTCCTATTATGCTGTGATAGCAATTAAATTAGTTTATGATTTTCCATATTTATAATTTTTCACTTCTCTATGTATCAGCAACTTTAAAAGGATGAATGTCAGTTGATAGAGTTCATCTTTTTCAAAACAGTTCCTCATCATAGAGAGGCAGCATGGTAGATTTGGAGCCACAAAGACCAGAGTCAAACTCTTCCTTCTAACAGAAAATAGCTATGTGACTCTGGGCAAATGTCTTTTCGGCCTCAGTTTTCTCATCTATAAAATGGGAATAATGATAAAACCTAATTCACAGGGTTGCTATAAGGATGTATTGAGATAATATATGTAAAGAACTTTTCTGAATAGATGTTACTATTGTTATTACACTGCTGTTAGGTAACTAGATACATGGACAAGATGTTTAATCCCTCAGCTTCAGGTAAATCTCTGACACATTAAATTCTAGATGGCTTGTGATCTGCATTGATGAAGGAAATTCCCAAATGAAGAAACTCCATCTACTAATGCAAACAAATACCTTCTCAGTAACATACTCCTATGTTAGGGAAGTATGAGCACTTAGCCAATGTGGATCAAAAGTGAGATATTAATCCAAATGCTCCTGATTCTGAGGACCTATTCTATCTTCTATGACATACTGGAATAAGGTATTGCAATAATACTTTAATAATTACTTTGGCCCCCAGATCATGGATGAATAAGCTAAACAAAGAAAGTAGGATAGATTTGCATTACAATCCTACCCTGCCCACCTGCATTTTTTTTTAAAGAGGGGCCAAAAGGATCCCCAGTCCAACCTCTTTATTTTATACATGAAAGAAAAAAAAACAGAAAAGTGATGATTTCTGCCTAAGATTACATGATTAGTAATAATAATGTAACCTAGTTTTGTTCATGTCCAGATCACCTGAGATGGAGGTATCCATATGGAAAATGTCAGGGACCCACTACATGAGAGGGACCAGTCTTTTCCCACTGGCTTGATGACCAGACTAGGTTATGTCTTTAAAACCATCTGACTTGGTTTTGTTCTGTCTTTTCAGCTGCACCCAGGAAGTGGAGATCCTTTCATCCACAACAGGATAATTGACTTGCCCAACTTCACACAGGCAGTAATCAGTGATGGACATTGAAGCCATCTCCTCCATAAGTACTTTTTCAATAAGTACCCTTTTCACTAAAACTTGGTCCATCCCTTTATCATTTGGCCCCTTCTTATCATTTTTCTCACTTGAAAGAAAAATTCATACTTAAAAAATGAAAAGAAATTGCTACCAATTTTGAGTTGAAAAACATTTCAGGTAAATAAGAATAGAAGAATTCATGTAGGGATTCACACCAAAGCCACCCAGAGCTTCTATGTGTGACCACAATAGAAAAGTACATCTTTCTGCAAGAATTTTTTAATTGCATGGCTTAGAAGTAGCTGGGCCCATGGCCAACCCCTGTGTCTTCTCCTGGTGACTATTAATGAGGACACTGAGGAGAGCTGCCCATAGATGCTTGGGTTCTTCTCTCATTCTGTTAAGTCAGGTCAGCATATCTAATGAAGTTGGCAAAACATCCTGGCCAGTATGCCCATTTAGTTCCTCTTCAAGAAACCCAGACACTGAATCTCTTGTCATAAGTTCAGCTCCAATTCACCCTAACATTGAGCTTTCTTAGCCAATGGAATCAAACGTTCAAATAAAAAGAACTCTGAAAGTTTGTTTCCCTTTGTCCTTTAATTTAAAAAGAAATACATAAGGAATAGCAGGAAGCGGGGAGTGGGGCAAAGTGGTAATAAATTTGAGTTTTCAAAGAAAAAGATCAACAAATCAAAAGCAAAAGAAGTCCCAAAGAAGTATTCTTCAATGAAAAATCTATAAATGCTTTGTGCTATACCTCTACTTTGTAAAAACAAAACAAAACAAAACAAAGCTGTAATTATTTTAAGATCAGTGATTATGGGAACTAGTTAATAATGACTGAGGCACTGCTAGCTGGCGTCCTAAAAAAGAGGATTTTCTTTTTAGAAGTTTTATTAGACATCAACTTTTGGTGATTGTCAAAATTCCTTCCCCATCCACCTACACACTTCCATTCATCAAGCAGATACACACATACACACACACACACACACACACACACAAACAATTTTTTTTTAAACAAGGATCTCTTATCTAAAATTTGTTTTTCTGTTTTAATGGAAGATATCCCCACTCTTTTACATCACTTTGCTTGGGAGAAAGGCTTTCAGCTACTGTAGATATACAGTCAGACAACACTGAATTTCCAGTTTCAGTTGTTTTTTGGGGGGACTTAGAAGTAGTAATAATATTATTAGTAATAATAATATCAACAATTATAAAAATACTGGTATTTATGCAACACTTTCAGGTTTGCAAATTCTTTGTACAAATTGTTTCATTTAATTCTTACAGAAGTCACATAAGGTATTTCAGTTATTATTGGTTCCATTGTAAAGATGCTGAAAACTGAGGCTCAAAGAGATTAAATCATTTGCTCAAAATCCTGTAGCTAGTAAATGTATGAGAGAGAATTAGAGGTCAGGTCTCCTTATTACAATTCTCAGAACTCCAGCTACTATCATTTGGGAATGGTCTGAATTATAAACAGCACTCACTACAATTGCCACTCCCTAGTTAAATTCTTATTGTCTGCCTTGATATGTGATCCAAAGACCTTGCCCAGGATGAATTAACTTTTTCTGCTCAGTTCTTCTCTGTAGGCCTTGATCTTCCAATAGCTGACAACCTCATGTGGTACAGACCTCTGTTCTGCTCCTAGCATTTCTCCTTCAGTTGTCGGGTAGCAAATACCATATCGACTGTTCCTCAGCCCTTTCTAAAGCCACACTGACTTTCAGGTATATGACCATCTTCCAGTGAAGGATCAACCTATTAAGGAGGACTCTAGCAAGAATTTTGCCAGCAATGACTAAGAGAGAGAGACCCCACCCTGTGATTGTCACAGGACAATTATTCCCTTTATCTTTATAGAGATGGGCAATGGAGGTATCCTTGAACTCCTGGGGGATAATTTCCTCTTGCCATATAACCTGGAAAATTTCAGTCAGCTTTTGTATGAGCAATGGTCCTCCTACCTTGTAAATCTCAGTTGGAGTAGAATCAGCACCAGGTGATTTGCCTCATGAAAGGAGCCCTCAAAACCTCTTCTTCAGTTGGAAGTCCAGCTAAAGAGGGATTGGGTTCAACCTGAGGTAAACGATCAATGGCCTCAGCATTGATTGATGATGGTCTGCTGAGAACACTATGGAAGTGTTCAGCCCACCTCTCTAGGATCATATCCTTATCATTAAACAAAGTGGCTGCATCAGCACTGAGTAGCTGGAATGCACCATAGGTTTTTGGTTCATAAATAGCTTTTAGGGAATCATAAAAGTTCTTTGAATTGTCACTATCAGCATAAAACTGAATTTCATCTGCCTTCTCACTGAGCCAAGAATCACTCTAAGCTTTGCTTGTAATTTCCTTCTGATGGAATCAAACGCAGTCTTCTCAGAGGTGGATGAACTATCCTGCTTGCATATCCTGTGGAGTTCTCGTTTTTTGTTTAGCAGCTTCTGAATTTCCCCATCATTTTCAATGCTGTGGATAAGTGTACTTACTTTGGTATTGTACTTTCCAGGGATGTACACATTGACAATGAGGTTGATGCATGCATTGCCAGAGCTAACTCAGTTTTGGGGAGACTCCAAAGAAAAGTTTGGGAGAGAAGAGGTACTAGACTGACTACCAAACTGAAGGTCTACAGAACTGTTGTGCTGACCACATTGTGTTATGCCTGTGAAACATGAACAGTCTACCAGCTTCATGCCAGGAAACTGAATCACTTCCATTTGAACAGTCTTAGGAAGATTCTGAAGATCACCTGGCAGGATAAGGTACCAGACACTGAAGTCCTTGCTCAAGTTGAACTGTCAAGCACTCAAACTATGCTTCAGAGAGCACAACTCCAATGGGCTGGTCATGTTGTTGGAATGCAAAATATATACTTGCCAAAAAGAATATTTTATGGAGAACTCACATAGGGTAGGCAATCACATGGTGGTCAGAAGATTCAACATAGAGATACTTTCAAGGTCTCTCTCAAGAACTTTGGATTTGACTGTGCAACATGGGAGATACTGGTACAAGACTGCTTAGCATGGCATGCCCACATCAGAAAGGGTGCTGTGCTCTATGAGCAAAACAGAATTGAGACAGCACAAAGTAAACACAGGATATGCAAATTTGGGATATCCACCCCAAATATTCATACAGACCATCTGTGCCCAACCTGTAGTAGAACATTCCGAGCTTGTATTGGTCTGATCAGCCATAGTCAGACACACTGAAATTTCACTTTATCATGGTGATGTCATTTTGGTCCTCCTTGAGAACGAAGAACAACAACCAACCAACAACCAACCAGCCTCATGTGATGATCCTAGCAATCCTTCACTTTACTACCTGGCTGTCTTCTCACCAGTTTCCTTGCTGCAAAGTTGAGCTTTCCAATTCAAGAACCATAATTAAAGCAACACTGATACTGCTATTGGCAAGCGTGTGTCTATCTATTCCTTTATGGCTCCACTTACCTGTCTTGTAACTTTCTGAACCAAAATATCCCTCTTTGGCCACCACTTATAAATACCCATTAGAATGGATCCATCAATCAAAAAATATTTATTAAGCACCAATCATGTGCCAGGAAGGAGGCAGGTAGGTGGTTCAGTGGATGTGTATATGTCTTAATGGGCAGTTGGTGGTGCAGTGGATAAGCCACTAGGCCTAGAGTCAGGAAGACTCATCTTGAGTTCAAATCTGGCCTCAGACACTTCACAGCTGTGTAACCCTGAGCAAGTTACTTAACCTCTGTTTGCCTTTTTCCATTGGAGAAAAAAATGGCAAACCAGTCCAATATCTGTGCCAAGAAACCCCCATGGACAGTATGGTTCACAGGTTCATGAAAAGTCTGACACAACAACAACAATGTGCACTGGGGAGACCAGTATAAAGAGTGAAAAAACTCCAAGGTGTAAGTAGCTTACATTCTAATGAGGGAATCAACTAGTTCTTAGAAAATATACAATATCAATATAAATAAGTACATGAAAATCAAGGTATTTAGAAGGAAGGGCATAATCAAATGGAGGGATCAGGAGAAGCTTCATGCAAAAGATGATCCTTTCAGCTGCTTCTTAGAGGATGCGAGCAACTTTCCAGGTCAAAGGTAGAACTTGGGAAACAGCCAATGCAAAGGCTCACAGAGAAGAGATGAAGTAATGTGAGTGAGAAATGGATGGAAGACCAATTGGGCTACATCAGAATGAGGGAAGGGAAGACAGATTGAGGCCACTTGCGTAAGGCTTTAAAAGCTAAACAAGAGGTTGTTAGGATTTTTTTTTTTTGCTTGTTTTGGGAGAGTTTTTTTGGCTAATCTTAGAGATAAAGGGAAATTGAGGAAATAAGGAGGTTGTAAGATTGGATCTTCACTTTAGGAAAACTACTTTGGTAGCAGTGTTTAGTATGGATTGTAGCACTGAGATACTCGAGGCAGGGAAACCAGTTAGGAGTCTGTGACAACAAGGTAGGCAAAAAGATAATGAGAGACTGAACTAAGGTGGTAAATGTTTAATCAGAGACAGGATCAAATGCAAGAGTTCATATATAGGTAGAAATGTCAAGTTTTGGCAGCTGACTGGAAACGTAGGGTGAAGGAGAGTGAGGAATCAAGATGATGTTGATGAGAAACCTGAAACAGTGGATGGAAACAGTGACTAACAGAAATAGAAATGTTAGTTTTTTGAGGTCAGAAACTGTTTTCTCTTTTGTATTTATTCCCCTGGCAATTAGCAAAATGTTTAATAATTACACCTAGTAAATGCTTAATTAGTGCTTTTCTCTTTCATTTGTTCAATCCCTCTATTTTATTTATTTTTTTAAATTAATTTATTTAACTTTTAACATTCATTTTCACAAAATTTTAGGTTCCAAATTTTCTCCTCATTTGTCCCCTCCCCTCACCCCAAAACACCGAGCATTCTAATTGCCCCTATCTCCAATCTGCCCTCTCTTCTATCATCCCTCCCTTCTCTTGTCCCCATCTTCTCTTTTGTCCTGTAGGGCCAGATGACTTTCTATACCACTTTACCTGTATTTCTTATTTCCTAGTAGCAAGAACAGTACTCAACAGTTGTTCCTAAAACTTTGAGTTCCAACTTATCTTCATCCCTCCCTCCTTACCCATTCCCTTTGGAAGGCAAGCAATTCAATGTAGGCCATATCTGTGTAGTTTTGCAAATGACTTTCATGATAGTCGTGTTGTATAAGACTAACTATATTTCCCTCCATCCTATCCTGCCCCCCATTGCTTCTATTCTCTCTTTTGATCCTGTCCCTCCCCAAGAGTGTTGACTTCAAATTCCTCCCTCCTCCCATTGCCCTCCCTTCCATCCTCCCCCCCACCCTGCTTATCCCCTTCTCCCTCACTTTCCTGTATTGTAAGATAGGTTTTCATACCAAAATGAGTGTGCATTTTATGCCTTCCTTTAGTGGAATGTGATGAGAGTAAACTTCATGTTTTTCTCTCACCTCCCTTCTTTTTCCCTCCACTAAAAAGTCTTTTGCCTGCCTTTTTTATGAGAGATAATTTGCCCCATTCCATCTCTCCCTTTCTCTTCCTGATATATTTCTCCCTTTCTCTTCCTGATATATTTCTCTCTCACCGCTTAATTTCATTTTTTTAAGATATGATCCCATCCTATTCAATTCACTCTGTGCTCTCTGTCTCTATGTGTGTGTGTGTGTGTGTGTAATCCCACCCACTACCCAGATACTGAAAAGTTTCAAGAGTTACAAAGATTGTCTTTCCATGTAGGAATGTAAACAGTTCAACTTTAGTAAGTCCCTTATGACTTCTCTTTGCTGTTCACCTTTCCATGCTTCTCTTCATTCTTGTGTTTGAAAGTCAAATTTTCTTTTCAGCTCTGGTCTTTTCATCAAGAATGCTTGAAAGTCCCCAGTTCCATTGAAAGACCATTTTTTCCCCTGAAGTATTATACTCAGTTTTTCTGGGTAGGTGATTCTTGGTTTTAGTCCTAGTTCCTTTGACTTCTGGAATATCCTATTCCACGCCCTTCAATCCCTTAATGTAGAAGCCTGCTAAATCTTGTGTTATCCTGACTGTATTTCCACAATACTTGAATTGTTTCTTTCTAGCTGCTTGCAATATTTTCTCCTTGACCAGGGAACTCTGGAATTTGGCCACAATGTTCCTAGGAGTTTCTCTTTTTGGATCTCTTTCAGGCGGTGATCTGTGGATTCTTTCAATATTTATTTTTCTCTCTAGTTCCAGAATATCAGGGCAGTTTTCCTTGATCATTTCATGAAAGATGATGTCTAGGCTCTTTTTTTGATCATGGCTTTCAGGTAGTCCCATAATTTTTAAATTGTCTCCTGGATCTCTTTTCCAGGTCTGTTGTTTTTCCAATGAGATATTTCACATTATCTTCTATTTTTTCATTCTTTTGGTTTTGTTTTGTGATTTCTTGGTTTCTCATAAAGTCATTAGCCTCCATCTGTTCCATTCTAATTTTGAAAGAACTATTTTCTTCAGTGAGCTTTTGAACCTCCTTTTCCATTTGGTTAATTCTGCTTTTGAAAGCATTCTTCTCCTCATTGGCTTTTTGAACTTCTTTTGCCAATTGAGTTAATCTATTTTTCAAGATGTTATTTTCTTCAGCATTTTTTGGGGTCTCCTTTAGCAAGGTGTTGACCTGTTTCTCATGCTTTTCTGTCATCTCTCTCATTTCTCTTCCCAGTTTTTCCTCCACCTCTCTTACTTGATTTTCAAAATCCTTTTTGAGCTCTTCCATGGCCTGAGCCCATTGGATATTTATTTTGGACGTATGGGTACAGAAGCCTTGACTTCTGTGTCTTTCCCTGATGCATTGTTCTTCCTCATTAGAAAGGAAGGGAGGAATTATCTGTTCACCAAGAAAGTAACCTTCTATGGTCTTATTTTTTTTCCCTTTTCTGGCATTTTCCCAGCCACTGATTTGACTTCTGAGTGTCCTCTCCACCCCCACCTTGCCTCCAGATCCGCCCAGCCAGCGTTTGGGGTCTGAGATTCAAATGCTGCTTCCCAGCCTCAGGGCTTTGGGAGGGGGTGGGGCTGCTCTTCAGTGTGAGATTAAGTTCAGGTGCTGGGGGGTTGGGGGGAAGGCCGCCATACAGGGCTCAGTTCCCTCAGAGGGTTTATGCAGAGACCTTCAACAATGGATGCAGGCTCCTGCCTGCTTGGGGAGCCCCTGTCGGCCACTGCCCCCACTGCTGTCTCCCAAGGGGGCTTGAGTTATTGGGATACCCCACTCCCCTCTCGACCAGCCAAAGAGACCCTCTCACTGACCCTTGTCACCTGTGGGTGGAGGGACCTGCGTGGCTGCTGGAGATTCTGTCCCCGAAGCCTGCTCAGATCTGCTTCTCTTGGTGCCATGTAGCCAAGGCAAGGCTGGGCTCTGCTCCAGGTCTGGTGCACAATGGACCTTTCGTGTCAGGTTTTCAGGTCTCTCTGGAACAGAAATCTCGTCCATTCTGTTGTTCTGTGGCTTCTGCTGCTCCAGAATTTGTTGGGAGTTCTTCTTTACAGATATTTTATGGGCTATGGGTTCGGAGCTAGCATATGTGTGTCTTTCTACTCCGCCATCTTGGCTCCCAATCCCTCCATTTTAGATTCAACCATCTTCAAAGCCCAGACTATATTCTCCATACTTTCCGATCATCTTAAACACAATATAACCTAGAGAAAAGAGCAGCGAACCAGAAAATCTCATTTCTAACTCCATGATCAGTTTGTTGGATGTTCTTAATAAGTCACTAGACTGATATCATTACATCAGGCTTTTAGTGAAGTTCAGGGAATGTAATGAAGCTTACCTATGTCTACATGAATAATGTTAATGAACTATTTTTTAATATTGTTGCTTTAGCCCTGCAGAGGGAAGGAAAAACATGAACCAGGTTTGTGGCCTCAAAGAACTGTGATTCCATCTAAGGAGTAGCATATATAATCTACTTATGGTCGATTATCTTAGACTTTAATTGAAACATGGTGCCACACTTGTTTTCTCAAATAAACTGAGGAAAATGTAGTTAATAAATAACTTTTCATTCATATGTAAGAAGGGGAAATTAAACACAAATTGTAGCCCATTATTCTTAGACAGGAAGTTACCTGTCAGAGACATAGCTAGAGTTCAAATACACTAACCTCAAGAGCCATGTTGTGGTCACTGGGTTCTGTATGATTCCAAAGTAAAAGGGAGGAAAAAACTGACATTGTCCTAGGCGAGTGGGGTTGGAAGGTGAGGGTGACATGAGCAGTGACTTGATTCTTAAACTTTTACTTTACAGACATCATTTAAAGTGGCCTCAGTTTCTTTTGTGTCATGGATCTTCAGCAGTCTGGTAGAACCTCAGAATAACGTGCCATACAGTAAAATATGTGGGATTGCAAAGACAAGCAATTATATTGAAATACAATTAACAAGTACATATAAATATATGTGTGCATGTACATGTGTATACATAGCCAGGTAGTACAGTAGATAGCATGCTGAACCTGGAGTCAAGAAGACTCATCTTCCTGATTTCAAATTCAGCCTCAGACACTTACTAGCTGTGTGACTCTGGACAAGTTACTTAACCCTGTATGTTTCTGTTTCCTTATCTGTAAAATGACCTGAAGAAGGAAATGGCAAATTACTTCCACATCTTTGTCAAGAAAATCCCAAATGGAGTCACAAAGAGTCAGAGAATGACTGAAGACACACTACCTCCCTCCTTAGGTACATTAGATTTAAAAAAAAATTGTAGCCTAATTTTTTGGATGCCATATCATATTCTCTAGTCATATTAAATCTGTAGTCCACTCATCACTCTAGTTTTATTTTATTGTTGTAGTTGCAGCTGTTGTTTTGTACAGGACCTGTTGTATACTTAGGGATAGGAGAGAAACTACACCTATGATTTCATTGGTAGGAACTCCTAGATGAGAAAATCTCCTCCACAGATGCAGACAGGCATCTTCTCAGTAACTTCTAGTCTTAAAGAACTGCCAACAACACTTAAAAATTAAATAACTTAACTCTTTGGAAGGAGATATTGAGTAAAGCAAAAAGATAAGGACTAAGATAACTTCATTTGTTAGATATTGAATTTAGTTCTTAGGAACAATTACTAGAGAATTCTGAAGAAATTAGCTGCCAACATGAGAGAGATGAATGGTAAGACTACATTTCCAGAATTGAAGAGAAAGCAGCAGTAATGACAATGGTTAAAAGTGACTCTGGCTGTGACCCTCCTCATGGTTGATTTATCATAAATATTTAGTTCATTGTTTTTTTGTTTGTTGTACTGTGAAAAACAAATAAAAATAATGAGAAGACTTGGATAAGAGCTACACAGGATGGGTGGGAATGAATGGATTCAATGGGTATTGCTGAAGGGAACACTTAAATTGATGAGATCACAGATTTATTTGAATGTTTGAGTATACTGTTACTAAATTACATACCAATAATGTTGATAATTATTTAAGCCTAGGTTATTGGAGGGGTGAGGTTAAAAGAAAAAAGAGGTGACCAAAAGCTTGTGGGAAAAGAAATTTCTCTTGTTTAATAAATACTGTTTAATAAACTAGTATGGGGACTCAGAGAGAATTGCTTAATTAATGAAAGATGTAATTTTAGCAATTAATGAGGAAATCTCAGAATATATTCTTTGATTTTCTTAAAACCAGAGTGGGAATAAACAAGGTAATCAGTCAAGAAGCAGGCTAAGGAGTGAGACTTTGATATGGTTGTTGATTAGGGCACACACACCAACCCCACACAGATTACACGTGAAGACCATTGGCTCTAAACTGTAATACTCTACCATCTACATGGTACTACTACAGACACTTGGCAGCCAAAGAAAATATGAAATAGTTCTTGCCTTAAGAGACATATTCAATGGGAGTGTTGGTATATGTGAATAAGCTATGTATATGAATATGTATTTACACAGTAATTATAAGAAAGAGAAAACAATATTTGAGGACATCAGAGAAAGTCTTATATAGGAGGTGGCATGGGAGCTGAGCTTTGAAGGCAGCTAGAGAAGATGAAGACAATGTGAGGAGGAAGTACATTTTAGACACGGAAAACCCCTATGTTTTGTATAAAGACAGAAGAATCACAGAAGCATGAGAACAAGGGTACACTATGTGGACTTATTGTGAATGGGAAATAATTAGTAGGCTAGTTTAATTAAAATAGGGAATGCCTAGAACACAGTAATATGACATAAAACATAAGAAAAGGTAGCTAAGGCATAGACTATGGAACATTTTAAATGCTAAGCTGAGGATTTTGTATTTAATCTAGTGGCTCTACAGAATCACTGAAGATTGGAGTTTGAGAATAGGGTTATGATTTTGGCAACTTTGTGAAGAATAGATGAAAAGGAGAGAGAGAAGCAGAGAAGATCATTGGTAGCATTTGCAATAGTAAGAGAGAGATGATGAAGGCTTGCACTAAATTTATACTTGTGTGAATGGAGAGGAGACAGATGAGAGAGATATTGGGGAGGTAGAATCAACAAGACTTGGCAACTGGTTCAGTATAGGAGTGGAGAGAGAGGCAAGAGCGAAGGGTAATGCTGAGATTGGGACCCTAGCTAGAAGAATGATGGTAACTTCAGGGGAAATAAAAGAAGTTTGGAGGAAGGACGGACTTGGAATAAAAAATACGAGTTCCATTTTGAACATGTACTAAAGGCTTTTTGCATTTAGATGCTTGAAGTTGTAGAGGAAAACCAGAATGAATATTCTTTAAGGTTATTCAGTTTAAAAATTCTAATACAATGTTCTAAAAAGCCAGTGAAAACTGATTACGTTTTTGGACTGTAATATTTCAATGAATATTTTCAATGATTGCCTGATCTCATCCTTCAATGCTGCAGATTTCAACCTACTCAAACTATCTTGTAAGCTTTTGTCTGAGTCCTTGTGTAAGTCTTCAATAGTTAATATGCTGGAAGATGTACTTACTAGGTCATGTTATTCCCTGAGTACCAGTGCAATATGTAGGCTTTCTACCTACCTGCTTCTTTCTACAATCATACTTTCATGGGTGTTTTTTGCTCCCAACCCTCCCCTCTTCCAAACTTTCCTATTTCTGTTGGAGTTATCACATCTATTCTGGATGGAACTATCTGTTAGGTTGTCTTCCTGGAGTACCCGATATCTTAATTCAGTTCAATTCAATTCCATACACGTTTATTAAGCAATTTTCTATAAAAGGCACTGTGAATATAAAAACAAATAAACAAACAGTTCTTATCCAAGGAATTTGAATTCTACTGGAGGTGGGTTGATGAGTTAGTTGTACAACTAACTAAATAAATGAAAATTAAATACAAAATAATTTCAAGAAGTTGAGAGTGCTAATAACTAATTTTTGAATGGTATAGGATAGAAACTTTGAAAAATGCTCTTGTTTTTCCTCACAGGTTCCTCTGGCATATGGCTTCATGGTTTCCTAAAAAAATCAGGTTCTTCTCCCAGCCTCAACCAAGAATAAAAATCCAGTTGGCACATACAACTATTATACAGAATGTAAAATTTTATAGATCTATATATTTTCAAAATCCTTTAAAGTCATTAACTGTGTATTCCACATAATATTTCTGCCCATTTTATTACCCTTTTGTAGTCTAGGAAATGGACACCGAAAGGTCAAATGGTTTCCATAAGTCACCCAATGAATCAGTAGTTGGAATTCAGAGTCTGGCTTCTGGACTTGTACTCAGACACAGGGTCATATTGCCTTCAACCATATAATTCATCATTGTTCCATTGTTGCCGTATACAGTAGCTTCTTCATTACCATTTATTTGTATTTTTGCCTGGTACAATCTTCTCTTGCTCCCTTATGCCTTTCTAGATGGACAACACAAAGAATAGTTATTGAGCACCCCTCCCTCTCCTGCCCGAGTGCAAAGGCCTGGGGTAAGAACTCCAGAAAGAGGCTTTGGACCAAATTGCATACTCAGTAAAAGCCCTCTTGCTATAAGTCAGAAACAGGGCCACTATACACAATTTAAGTGTTGAACAATTTAATTTTATTAGTGATATTGATTAATATAAATATCAGTTAATTCCAATCGCCAACTTCAAAGTATCCCCTAAAGTTAAGTTCTCCTTTACCTTATACTACTCAAAGGATTCCCAGAGTTGAGTTGGGGTGGGGTAGGAATACTCTCCCTCCACCCCTTCAAACATACACAAACATAGGACTGTGTGTGAACTAACTATCTTTGTCTGAAAGGAAGGTGTGGTGTAACTGAGGCAAGAAAGAACAGGTTTACCTTATCCCTCTTGCTTAAGCCTGCACAAAGAATGACCTGGCTGTTGCAATGACTCTCCTAAATGCTAAAGGCAAGAATGCTGATTAAAGACATAGGTTCATATAGGTGAACATGGATTACTCTGAGAATTTACATGGAACCGTGAAAAGACCATCAGACTTAGAGCTAGGGAGGGCTTAGGTTTGGATCTCATGGTTGACATTTGCTAGCTGTGTGATCATGGACAAGCAAATAAGCACTCAACCTCAGTTTCCTCATCTTTAAAATGAGGATGATAATAAATGCAATTCCCTTTGCCCAGGGTTATTATGAAATTAAAAGAAAATAGTGTAATTAAAGATTATAGGTCCTCTGTAAATATAAACTGTCATGACCTATACCAAACAGCTCTTCCAAGTTCTAAAAAAGAATGACTGTCACACAATAGAAATGTACTTCTCTCATTTTTTTTTCAGTTTCCTACGCCTTTTCAATCCTTTAGATTGTGTTTAAAACTTTAAAGTTATATTAACTGACATCTATGTTAATCAGTGTCCCTAATTAAATAGAAATAAGTTTGGTTTTCAGTTGTGTATGGGGACAGCCTTTCTGACTTGGAGCAAGGCAGAGTTTTCTTTAAACCTGATTTTTCCAATATGTCAATCAAAGGCTAGATTCATGTATCTAAAACTACCCTAGTTTTTTTCAAGGGTTGGCAAACTCTGGTTCACAAGCCAAATTTGGCTTATAACCTGCACCCATCTTTCTTCAGGAATGGTTTTTACATTTAAATATTTTACATTTAAATTTACATTTAATTTTAAAAACATTTACATTAAATTAATTAAGTTTATTAATTACTCTTAGTTCATTGACCATACAAAGGTGGCAGATTAGATTTGGCCTGGAGTGAGTGGGTGGGGTGGTTTGGGGGTGGGAGTCACAGTTTGCTTACTCCTAGAGTATAGAATACAGTACTAGTTATTTCAAATAAGTTTATATAAATTAAATCTGTCCAAATTATAGATAATAATATGCATTATATATGTATATAATATATATTATACTTATAGAAATTAAATCTGTCCAAATTATATATAATATATAACACATATAATAATAAATTTATATAAAATAAATCAGTGCAAATTAAGATGTTCATCTTTCTTTATTTGACTAAAAATAATGATGAAATATACAAGCATTGTTGTGGGTTATCCATCACTACCAAGCCTAAGCAACTGCTTTCTCTCTGTTCATCTCCAGTTCATGCTGTGAATATTTTATTTATACATTGTTCTTTACATATTATCTTCCCATTAGTAGGGAAACTGTCTCAGAGCAGGGCTGGATTTTTTTTGGGGGGGGGGGCTTTTTTCATCTTTTTTTCTGTCCTTAGCCCTTAGGGCAATGCCTGGCAGATAGCAGTCTCTTAATAACTAGTGGCTTGAGTATCATAATTTAATGACAGGGAGATATAATCTATGTCAATGAAATTTTTTAAAAATCATGGTGATACAATAAAAATGACAATAGCTCGTCTATATAAAAAGCAAGTAGGATATTTTATTCTCATATATAGTTATTAAATTCGGATTACTGAATCAAGATGAAATAACTAATGTCTAAGGAAATGTTGTAGATGTAATTTAGGTACTAAAACGATAATTTGCTAAATCCTGCTTGGATGTCTCATTGTGGCAAAGAAGTAACACTGTCTCTACAAGGGTGATCATACCAAGCTGGAAAGGCTTTGAATACAGGCCCAATGATAGATGGTATTTCTATGGTCCAAGGACTAGCCAAGGTAAGTTTAAAGATACTCACTACCACATTACTCCCAGAATGATGAATTTTTCAGCCACAGCATTTTACAAGGACAATCTGCAAATTTATGGAGGATCTGAATTCTTTATCAGAGTGTGTGTGTGTATGTGTGTGTGTGTGTGTGTGTGTATGTGTGCGTGTGTGCGCGTGCATGCATCTGTGGGGAGGGAAGAGAGGAAAGGACTTGGGAAGCAAAGAAAAAGATGCCTATAGCAATGAAATCATTGCCCCTTAAAAAGTAACCAAGTTGAAGTATTGTAAGAAAATGCATTTTTCACTAAATAGGTTTCTGCCAGTTTTTCCCTATGTGGGCACTTTGCCTATCAATGAGTCCCACAGATTCTATTCTAATTACTACCTCTCTCAAATTGTTATTGTAAATAAGGAAAATGCTTTGTCAATTTTAAAATGCTATATAAATGGGAACTGTTATTTTTATTACATCACCAAAAATATAGCAATCTTAAATTGCCTTCAAACATCTCGTCTTATAATCAGAAGTTGACTTGCAGCTATTTTTTTTAGCTATGTTTACTGATTAAGATAACATGTATTTGGCAGAACTGAATCAGTGAACAATTGCTTATGGGATGCAAACCTATCTAAATAGTCAATTTCTACATAATTGATACAATCAAGTGACTGGGACTGTAAGTAAACTCTAAAGACAGCCAAAAGAACCAGTTTGATCCTGTGTTGGCACAGAATTTTTCCACTGTGAAGACAGAGCCCAAGTTTCACATACACAGTGCTATCTATATGAAGGGGTATTGAAAGAATAGTAAAAGACTTACAGGAGACATAATACCTGTCTTCAGATATTTGAAGGGTGGTTATCTAGCCCAAGTGTCTGTGTTCATCCTTTGTTGCCAAAGAAGACCATGCCATCAGAGAAATACTGTCATGACTTGCACTTGACTTTGTTTTGAGTGAGGGAGGGCTGTGTAGGTCACCAGCCTCACTTCTCCTCCAGAGCCATCTGAATCCAGTGACCAGATATTCATCAGGATGACTGGAGATGACCCAGGATGAGGCAATTGGGGGTTAAGTGACTTGCCCAAGGTCACACAGCTAGTGAGTGTCAAGTGTCTGAGATGAGATTTGAACTCAGGTACTCCTGACTCCTGCACTGGTGCTCTATCCACTGCGCCACCTAGCTGTCCTATATGTAGCTCATAGGATCATAGACTTAGGATGGAAAAAGAACTTAGAGACTACATAGCTCACCTCTTCATTTTACAGGTGAGGAAACTGAGATCCATCAAGGTTAATTGACTTGCCCTGCGTCATATAGGTTACAACCTATACCAGGGCACAGGTAGGATTCAAACCCAGATCTTCTGATTCCAAATCCAGTTCTATTTCCACTGTGCCACTAAACTTTTGGAAGAGGGATTAGGTGTATTCTGCTTGGTTTCAGAAGGCAGAACTAGACAATGGGTGGATGAAGAAAGAAAAAAGGCAGGAATGCAGGATGGAAGAAAAAAAGGAAAGAAGGAAAAAAGGAAGGAAGGAAGATAAGAAGGAAGGAAGGAAGGAAGGAAGGAAGCTTTCTTTTCTAACTGTTGTAATCACTTGCTTAACTCAGGGTCATGGTCAAACTAAACCTTAGAGTACAAGGGAAATTTTTCAGGTTCCAAGCTAATGGTGGAGAAAAATAAGATAGTCTTGCTCCCATTTCCATAACACTTGAGTCTGCCTCTGCTAATAATGAGTCACTAACTAGCCATGTTACCGTGTAATCAGATAACTGAATATCTCTGAGTCTTGGTTTCCTCATCTATAAAATGGGTATAATACTTGTACTACTGATTTCACAAGGTTGTTGGAAGGAAAGCTCTTTATGAACGAAAATATTTATAAATAATACAAATATAAACGTTTATAAGCAGCAATATTCCACGGGATTGGAATATTGGAAATGGTCTCTTATACCTTATCAAATTGAAATCCTCTACTACTCTAAGATTCTTTTTTGCAAGAGCTTCATATTTTCTAGTTACACTCTAGCGCCAATAACTGCTCATTGCACAGAGACTGAAATTGGAATGAGGAAATTAAGGCTTGTTCAGTGATTTGCCCCTAGGTCACAGAGCAGTAAATTGAGATTCAAACTCAGATCCTCTGGCTCTTAATCTAACATTCTATCTCCTATATGCCATTGTCTCTGTTAGAATTGTCTCTCATCACTGGGCCGTGCCAACTGGACAGCCCACAGGTACATGAACTCACTTTCATCCTCCAGGGAGGCAAGAAAAAGGTCAATTTTTAAATTCTCTCTTGAGAGATTCTTTTCTAGTACCCCCTTGGGAAAAATAGAATTTTCCCCAAAAGGGGCTAGTCCTTGTGCCCATACCCTCAGACTCTTTGTCTTTTCTGTTTTACTCACTCACTACGCTTGATCAAGTCTCTTAAACTACTGGGTAACCTTTCTGTGGCTCTCTCTACTACAACTCCCAGTCTGTGAATAGCCCCTTTCTCCCTCAGTGCAACTGAGGTGATTATTTGTTTGCTTGGTTTTTTAGAGGACTTTCATATCATCCAGAGAGAAAAAAGCAAAAATAAACACAGAGAACACGGAATTGCTCCATTGCAAAGCATGATAATCTTATTCCCTAAATATCTCTAAACTACCTGGACCAGTTTCCTATCCAACTCGTCTTGCTCCCATTTCCATAATACTTTGATCTGCCTCTGCTAATAATCATTGATCTCACAAGGTTATTGGAAGGAAAGCTCTTTATAAACAGCACAACATGATATAAATGTGTTATTTACATTTACATGTAGTCAGTGGTTTTTCTGTTAATTGGTTCTACAAATTAACGAGGCAGAGTGGAAGCAGAGTTGGGTTGTAATTGTAGCGACCCGTCCTGAGCCCCACTGCTAAGCCTTTGATCCTTGGCAAGCCACTTTGTCTCTCTTGGTTGTGTCTGTTATCCTATGATCAAATGATTTCTATAGCCCCTTCCTACATCTAAAATTCAAAGATTCCTAATTTCTAACTGTGGAATAATTTAAGCAGAAAGAATAAACTGATTCATTCTTAGTAAATGCTAATTGACTTCAATCATAATGCAGAATGAAGGAGATGTAGTCCTGTTCAAACAAGTTCAAAGTGGAAAAAACAATGTGAAATAAAGTAAACAGAAGAAAATCCACCTGGCATTTTTGATGTGCCCTTCATGATTTATGCCTGTTCTGGGGAACACTAGTTTCCCAGTACTAATCTGGGATTAAGAGATTGATATCATTAAGAAATTAACAGCTTAAAACCTACAAAATGTCCTATAATCACAGGCAGGTGTGGTTGAGGGTAGAGGCAGGACAGGGCATCTGTGTGCCAAAGTTTAGAAAACTTGCCATCCCTTCATTTGTAAATTGCATCCTCTGTGTATGCCATAGATAGGGAACCTGTAGCCTAATTTAAGGCCTCATGTGGCCCTCTAGATCCTTAAGGGTGGCCTTTCAGCTGAATCCAAATTTTATGGATCAAATTCTTTAAAATTTAGATTCACTCAAAAGACCTTACTTAAGGATCTAGAAGGCCACATGTAGCCATAAGTCTGCTGGTTCCCCACCCCCCAGTCTGTGCCATTCAACTACCAAGGCTTTGAACCTTCACCAAAATGCTCACAAAAACTTATCACAAAATAAATATCTACATGGTGTGGAAAGCAGAACTGTTGGCATTAAGATGTGCACATCAATAAAAAGTAATGTGACAAAACATCCCTTGAATTGTGCATGCAGACAAACATGTGAGTACATATACTTCTCCTTTATATCTGATGTGGATTAGTCTACCTTACCTACCTATTTCAAGCTCTGCCTGAGGGATCCAACAGTAGCAGTAAATCTCTTCTCCAAAGTGGTTAGAAATTCAAGGAGGTGAGAGAATTGGTATTTAGCAAGCCCCATCTACCTTCATTTTCTAAGTACTGGTTCCTTCACTATAATTTAAGTGCCTGTGGAATGAGCAGATATTGGAGCTGGAGTGTGATTGGAAAACGTGAAGGTCTTACAAAAAAGAATCTCAGAATAGTAAAGAATTTCAATTTGATAAGGGGAAAGACACCATTTTCATACTCCATTCCTTTGGAACATAATATATTACTTTTCTCCACCATTAGCTAGCAACATGAAAAATTTCCATTACACTTTGAAGGCTTAGTTTGACCATGACCCTGAGTTAAGCAAGCAATTGTAACAGTTAGAAAAAGAGCCTTCTTTCCTTCTTTTTTTCCTTCCTTTTTCCATTCTTTTTTCCTTCCTTTTTCTATTCTTTTTTCCTTTATTTTTTCCTTTTTTCATTTCTTCCTCCCTCCCTCCCTTCTTTCCTGCCTTCCTACCTTTTTTCTTTCCTTTTTCCCTTCCTTTTCCCTACATTCTTTCCTTTTCTCCTTTTTTCTTCCTTCATTTTTCCTTCTTTCTTCCATCCTTTTTCTTTTATGCTTTGTTTCTTTTTCTTCCTTTCTTTTAAATAAAGTCAGCAAGCTGCCAACACACTCTTCAACACACTGAAGTATTTCAGATCATGCCAGAACATGTCTTGACATTGTAAGACATTAAGAAAGAGGTTTCCAGGAGTCAGTTTCTATTGGGTCAAGGAATTAGAGAAGTCTTAAAGTAACCTTGTATCAGCTTTTGCTTCTTACCTTATTTTCCCTTCTTTGTAATACTTGCTAAGAAAGGGGTAATAGAGTTTAAAGGTTATTATTCCTTACTCACACTGTATAGCAAGAAAAAAAGCCTCCAGGAAGCTATAAAAATTGGAGTTTTAATGAGCGAGAAGGGATGGTAATGGCAGTGAAATTGACAGAGTTGCCCTTTAAAAGCAAGCAGGTAGCAAATCTTTAATGCATTTGACTGGCTTACATCTGCTCCTTTCTTCGACTTCAGATCAGTGAGCAAAAGCAATGACAATAATTAACAATGACTTTCTGGCTGAACTTTTCAGGCTGAAGGTCATTCCATGGAAGACATGGAAAAGCAAAAAGGAAAGTAATTATGCTGGTTTCATGGTCAGAATCTTAATATTTTTGAACCAGCTAAATAAGTGGTAACTGACAGTATTCTTTTCAGAAATGCAAGTTGAACCAAATGTCCCCAGGGTTGCAGACAGGATGTTTTCACAGAAAGCACCTTCAAGAAACAGATGAAATAAACAGCAGTTACTTTAACACTAAAGTCTGTAGCAAATCAATGCCTTGTCATCAGCTCTGATGGCCAACCTGGCAGAATTTCCCTGTCAGATCTCATTGGGGGTATTTTAATTTTGGCATGCTGAACTGAACAAAACTAAGAACCCAGAAGGAAATGAAAAAGCATGGGTTGGATTATATTGTACAGGCCTCACAAGCCCCTAACTGTAATTAATTTCCCCAACTCAGCACAAATTTCAGTATCAGTTTCTATATTTTGTATGGTTATTGTTTCTTAGAAAATTTTCAGTATATAGATTCACATACACAAGTTTAAATACTATGTTTACCAACATGAGATCAAGTTGTCATCTGGTTTGCAAATCTTGAATACTCTCTAAGCTCCATATGCTGGCTATTCCACACAATATTGTAAACTAGCCAATGGAAAAGACATGAAAAACACCTCAACCCAAGAAACAAGGAAGGCTCAGTGTCTGGAAATTTCTACCTTTCAATAGAGGAACTAACGAATATTGTAGAAAGTCTCCCAGGAGGCTTTCCTCAGCAAGACTTCTTCTCAGGACTTGGAAAGGGTTAAATTTGACAAGTGTTTATTAGGTGCATACTGAGGCACCATGCTAAGTGATAGGGATACTAATGCAAGCAAAAAGAAAGACATCTTTCTGCCTTCAGAGAACTTACAGTAGAAAGAGAGAAGCACTCAAAAGTACAAAAGAACTAGAAAGAGGGATGATGGTGAAGGTATTCACAAGGGTGAAGGGTTTTTGAAGTCTAGAAATGCAGAAACATAGCAAGGATGTAAAGGAGAGTCAGCTAGCCTGGGTCCTTCCACAAAATGGAGGTTCCAATAGGAATACACTGGTGGGAGAAGGGAGCCAGCACAGCAGAGGATGTTCTAGAATGATAAGGTTGCAGGGAAAATGGATGTTCCAGGAGGAGACTACAGGTGAGGCATGACATTGAAAGCACTCACTATGGGTCCAATGCTATACTAAGAGCTGGGGATAGAAAACCAAAATCAAAACAATCAAAGCACATGTAAAGGTCTGATAACCAAGAAATACAGAGTACCCCCAACGTCTTAGTACCTGTCAGTCTTTATTATCCTTCCCTACTTCTTACCTTTTCACTTCTGATAAGGACACTTTCAAGGTCACTCTAAAGAACTTTTATCTCTTGAGCTTTCATCATATTGGGAGGGAGAGATAAAGAGATCAGGGCATGTTACTCATGCATGAAAGCATGCATCTGTGATTATATTCTGTCACTGCATCAAATGATATAGGAAGTACCCCCCCAACATATGTTTGATATAAATATGTAGAAAATTAAGACAAAATCATTTCTGGAGAAAAATGTCTGAGAAAATCAGGAATCTCCCTTCTTAGGGGGCCTGATGATGTAACTGTGGCTCATGTTTTCTTGTCCTCTATTTTTCAGACTCTGTCTTTCCTTCGTTCCTCTCTTAGTGCTCTGGATTTCTCTACCATTCTCCAGTTACCTGTTCATCCTGGAAAATCCCTTTGTTCTTGCTGCCCCTTCCCCCCCACTGGTGAGTTCCTCTTTGAACCTCCATTTTGAGGAAGTGCCCAGGTTCACCATTTTGTTATTGTTGAGTCATTTTCAGTTGTGTTCGACTCTTCATGACCCAATTTGGGGTTTTCTTGGCAAAGATACTGGAGTTTGCCATTTCCTTCTCCAGCTTATTTTACAGATGAGAAAACTGAGGCAAAGAAAGCTAAGTCATTTGCCCTCAACCACAGAGCTAACAAGTGTCTGAGGTCATATTTGAACTCAAGAAAACCCAACACCGTGCCACCTAGCTGCTATGCTTATGCTCCCAGACCTGCTTCTAACTCTCCCAAATTCTTTACCATACCTTCTCTCCTCTGTTTTTCATCTTTCTTTTTTATGTTGTCTTCCTCTGATAGAATGTAAAATCTTTAAGGACAAAGATTGTCTGTCTTTGCTTTCATTTTTATCCTCAACACTTAGAACAGTAATTGACCATTGATAAGCACTTAATTAGTGCTTTTTAACTTGAATTATTATGTTGGGCTCCAGTCTGTGTCAGTCCTTTCTGTGACCTTCATTGAAATTTTAAAATTATATGTATGAATAACATAGTTATCTAACTAAAGTCTACACTGGAATAACACTGTCACCTGCTGAGCTCATATATAAGTTTCTGAGGAATTTAGTTCCTAAAGAGATCATGGCATTTATGTTTCTTGGACATACCTACCCCTACCATTTACATAAACTACTATATCATTGAGACTGCTATTCCAAAAGCAAAATTCTTCTCTCCTAATTAGTATGTATAGGTAGTTAACATTTTTATTCAACCGAATAATGTTACATAATTAATCTCTCCCCTCGTTAATCAATCCTTAGAGTTTTTCTTTAATTATCACTGGTGTACGATTTATGACTTTTTGACAATACCCTTTTTATTTTTAGGTAACCTGAACTGCAATTGTCAAATTGGAGATTAATAGAATACAGTATTATGGTCTATGAATGTCATTGTGTGATGGGAATAATACTTGACTGAGTCAAAAGGTCTGAGATTAATCCTTGATTTTGCTACTATCCAGCTTTGGGATGTTAGGAAAAGTTTTATAAAATAAGGAAATTGCACTAAATAGTTTAAACCAGGGGTGGGGAACCTGTGGCCTCAAGGCTGCATGTGGCTCTCTACAGCCTCAGGTGCGGACCTTTGACTGAATCTAAACATCACAGAAAAAATCCCCTTAATAAAATCACCCTTAAAGGGGCATTGGAGAAGTGTTATCCTCTTAATTTAGTCAGCAGTTACTTGTAAGTCAGACAGTCAACAAGCACTTAAGTCCTTACTATAGTTGAACACTGTGTTGAGGGCTAGGGATACAAGGAACAGCAAAAACATTCCCCACCCTCAGAGAACTTACATTTTAATGGGAAAGACAACATGTAAATGATTAGGTATACACAAGACATATACAGAGTATAATTTGGAAAGTCATTCAATTGAGCCTAACAACTCCAAATCAGCTGGCTGTCTATCTTTGAACACTATGGCTCAGTTCAACCATCTATTTAATTACCAAGATGTTGTGCTGACCAAATAGGACAGAGCTCATAGGAAAACAGCTCAAGTTGACTCTGTGGGCATGTTAAACTAGCCCAGAATACTGTGTTTTTCCATTAAATTTTAGCATCTCCTTGTATTTAATGGGTGTAAAACCTGCTGTGCTATTTCTGTTTTTCCCTTTCAGAACAAATGGGGAAGGGCTGTCATTCATCCTTCATACTCAAAGAGGACCAATGACCTCGTGATGTTGGAGTCATAGTATAGTGTGTTTGACTGCAGCTTATCAGTACAGTATAAGCTTGGAAGGCTCTACAGCAGGTCAGGCACAAATAGTTTGTTTGAACATTTGGGAGGAAGATGTCTCTGTATTTGTACCTCTCATGTTTTCTTCGTGCTATCATGATTCTGCTTGGTTCTAGAGCACAGTGTCTTCTTTGAGTTGGGCATGCCATATCAGATAGCCCCATGCCACTGTCTACCATGTCTCACAACTTATACTAAAGTTCTTCAAGAAGCAGGGAAGGGTAATAAAGCCTAACAGGTATTAAGACTTTGGGGATACTCTGTATAGCTTGGTTATCAGACTTTTATCTGAGAAACTTGTTGTAACTACACCTTTTTCATAGGAGTAGAATAAGAGACTTTGGCAAATGCTTCCTATCAGTTCCATATATGAAATTTCATAATGGCTGTGAACTTACCCAAGGTATGTTCATATTAGGCAGTGATGATTTGTATAAGAAACTGCATTGTGATGGTCTGTTCTTCATTAAGCTGAGTGAAGCCAGGACTCATTTGTGTGGTTTTGACTACCTTCTGGTGGTCGTTCTCTAGCCTCTGGCTCCAGTTTAGTGGCAGATGCAGAACCTTGATGAGATAGGGAATGGCTCTGTCTAAACTGGGGGTGGGGTTTTAGTGCCCACTGTTTCTGGAGTTGAGGTACCCTGAGCATAGATTTGTGCAAGGGAAAGAATATCTCAGGGTGACAAGGAGGGGGATGGGAATGGTTAGCTGCTTTCCAAAAGCAAGGGTTTCAAAATTAAGAAGGCATAGATTTATAAAATATAGTAACCCCATTTCTATAGAACTCTAAGGCTTATAAATCTTTCCTCACAACAACTTTGTGATGCTATTATGAATCAAATGCATGAATTATTATCTACTTAACAGAGGCCGAATAGTTTAATAATTTTCATGTGGTCACAGAGTAAATTTCAGAGCTGAGATTCTGTAGCACCAATGCAATATTCACAAGGCCTAAAGTGGCCATGAATATGCTGGCACAGTTCTGAATCATGAAATACAACAGACTCTCCACATAGAAGACAGAACCAAAACATTTATTCAGATACCAGAAAGCCAAATTCTTCATGGCAACAAAGAAATCTATACACAGTAACAATGCAGAGGGCAACACCAACCTCAAGCCTTCCGTTAGGCTTCCCACAAACCAGCTCCTTTAAACAAATTACAAACAAGCTCTCTCACTCACATTAGCCTGCTGTCTGCTTTCTCTCTCCCTCAGTTCTGACTTCTCTAATTTTCTCTCAGCTCTTCTCTAGCTCTACCTCTTTTTGTTCTACCCTTTCTACTCCAACCCTTCCTGTTCCATGTGACTTGACTCATGAGACTCAGGCTTCCATGTGACTTGGTTACACGGGCCTATTAATAGATGGGAAAGATCACATTAAGAAGCAAAATTACTTTAACAATAAGAGAAAATGCATTATTAATACAGATTCCATCCCTGGTGTCTTGACTCACAGGATCTTATGAAAATACCTATGAGGACTTCCAGTCCAACCAGTAACTCAAAAGGAATTCAATATACAACACTTTCTTCAAGGGGCCATCTAGATTCTAAAGAAAGACTACCAGTGATAGGTAACTCACTTCTTCCAAAGGTCGTCCATTCCAATTATTTGTAGCCATGCAATTTGTCCTTTGATCAAATTGAAATCAGCCTTATTTTAATTTGTACCCACTTTATGAAGTTTTGGCATCTGGTGCCAGCTAGAATAAGATTAGCCCCCAGTCCATATAATAGTCCTTAAAATGCTTGAAGACTGCTATTGAGTTGACAATATCTTCTACTCTTCTACCTAACATCCTCATCCCCTTTCTTAGCTCCTTGTATGGTATGATCCCTAGCTCCACAAAGTATTTATTGACCTTTTCTGAAAATGCACCACTTTATCAGTGTCCTTTCTGATATAATATGTGGTCCCAGGAAATGAAAATAGTATGCCAAATGAAGTCTGACTAGAAGAAAATCCATTGAGGCCTTCACTTCCCTTTTTCTGGGCACTTTGCTTTTTTTTAAATTCAAGTTTAGGATGTAATCGAACTCACAGCTCAGAACTTTCTTATAAAGGCTTGGATTCACATGAATTGGATTCAGCCATGGGGGGGTCTGACCCCAAGAGGGTCATCTTTTTGGCTTGATTTCTGCACCTGAACTAATCTCTAAAAATACCATGGTATAACTCATATCTAGGTTTTTTTCAAATATAAGCAAAAAGGGGCTCAGATCCCACATAGGCACTTTTCAGGTGCCAACTGCACATCAGGCATGGAACAGCTTTATTTCATCCCATAGAAAATATCAAAAGATGCCAAGGCCTTGCTGGAGTACACAGACAGACACAGAAACATAAAGCCCTGAAATAGCCCATCTGCTCCTCTGGAAAAGAATCAATGACAATTAGTGGTTGCTACTAAGACAAATTATTCTCATTCCAGTGAGTTCTTTCCCGTAGAACCCTACAAAGTCTCCTTTGGACTTGTAGCATGACCTGTATTTAGATTCCTTCCCACTACCTTTGTCCCCCTCTTCCTAAAGAGAAAGATACACTGGGACTAGTGAATAAGCAAACTCATTCTCACCAGATCTTCACACCATTACTTTCTCAGTTACTCACTGGCTTTTTTCTCCAAGTTCCTGCACAGGAACTCTGTGGGTTGTTTCTCTTCTTACTCTAAGCATTGCCCTGTCTCAGGAAATCCACAGAGGAGCTGGGGTTCATGAATGGTGTTCATAAATTTCCTTGTAGAATAAGTGATCTATGTTTTTTTTCATAATAATTATGATTTATTCATCAACTAAACTCTAATCTAAAACACTTTTTGATATACCTACTACATGTAAGATATTCTGCTAGGCTTTGGGGGTATAAAGACAAAAATTAAAATAGTCCCTGCCCTTATGGAGCTTATATTCTACTGCAAGAATGCCATGTGGAGATAGATCAACATATTCATGATAAATTAGAAGGTGAAAGGGGAACGTAGTTTATGCTTTTGCTGTGATTCAGTGTTATACTGGTCTTGAGCGGAGGGAAAGGAGAAATCCTCTCTCCCTTCTTACCATTTGATGTACAAGGAAAAGGAGAAGAGGTAGTCTTTAAGATAAAGACAGGATGGACAAAGGGCTGGACTTGGTTTCACAGTTTGCCCAAAGGGATAAGTGACTGATTCTTAATCAACCATTCTTCAGAAGGCAGCCTCAGTCTCCACAACCCAATTAGTCTGTCATCAGTGGGCATGCTCACATTGTATGAAGTGATTTCTCCAAATGGTGTATATCCGGTATGCTTCTAAGGTTGAAAGGAGTTGAAAATTCTCCAAGCTGATCAAAGATTTTCCTAACCATCCTTTGCTCTAACAGTTATCAGTTCAGTCATTTTTCAGTAATGCCTGACTCTTCATGACCCCATTTGGGGTTTTCTTGGCAAAGATAGTGGAGTGGTTGACCACTTCTTTCTCCAGTTAATTTTATAGATGAAGAAACCAAGGCAAGCAGGGTTAAGTTACTTGTCCAGAGTCATATAGTTATTAAGTGTCTAAGGACGCATTTGAAGGTGGGTCTTCCTGACTGCAAGCCCAGAACTCTATCCCTTGTGACACTTAGCTGCCCCCTAAGAGTTATATTTACACCCATTAAATTTCATGTAATTATATTCAGCTAATCAATTTAGTTTTTTAAGATATTTTGGTTCTCTCGTGTTATGTTTTTTTTTGATTTTATTTTTCTCATGTTTTCTCCCATTTACTTTAATTCTTCTATGCAACATGGCTAATGTGAAAATGTGTTTAATAAGAATGTATGTGTAGAACTCATATAAGATTGCATGCCATCTCAAGGAGGAAGGGGGAAGGGAGGGAGAGAAAAATGAAAACTTAGAGAAGTTATTATTGAAAACTGAAAACAAATAAATTAATTGAATAAAAAAAGAAAATTTTAATAAAAGATATTTTTGGATACTAATTCTTTCATTCATTGTGTCAGCCATCCCTCCCATCTTCGTGTGATCATTAAATTTGAGAAGCATGCTTTGTGTGACTTTTTCCCCATGGCTTCTATGAAATAGAATAGACTGGTGATATAAAAGATATATAATTTCCGATATGCAAATTAATACATCTATATATTCACACATATTCCATTCCATGAAGGTCTAGTTGGGATATACTTGAGATGAAATATTTGTCTCATTGCTTACATGTAGATCTACATCATTCTTGGTCATTGAGATTTAATCTTGCATCAGATTAGTCTCTGCTTTGCCCCTCTGATTTTTGAGTCACACTAAATCACCAATTATGCTTCTGGAAATACATTGCATTTGCACGCTTGATAAATTTAACACATTGCCAAGTGTACTTAAGTACCTCACTGCACATTATGTTTTCATCTAATCCAACATCAGAACCTTTACAATGTTCCCATTTACTAATAAGCTTGTCAGAATTGAAGGAGAAAGGGGTGTCAAAGAGTAAATGAAATGCCGTAGAGTTACTTTAATTCTAATGCCTTCTCTCTTTTAGCTATTGTCTATTTGTCCTATTTGTATGGTTTTACATATTTGTCTGCTTGTTGCCTCCTCTTTAAACTATGAACTCCTTGCAGACAGGTAGTCTTTTACCTTTCTTTGTATAGGTTTTATCTCAACAATTTGGCAAAGATGACAAAAGACTGTTGTGGAAAGATGGGCAAACTAAAGGCATGGTTGGTGGAGCTGTGAGTTAATACAACTATTTTGGAAAGCAATTAGGAATTTCACAAATGAAGTAACTGAAACGCCCATGACGTTTGACCCAGAGATTCCAAGACTAGGCTTATAGACAAGCATGGAAAGATGAACATGAACTGATGAGGAACAAAATAAGCAGAGGAAAAGAATCAACATCCACAATGACAACAGTGTAAGTGGAAAGGATGAAATCCACAAAATCATTTTTAAATAATGTTGGAAAATTACGAAAAACATACATGGCCCCAAAGAAGAGACATAAAATACCTCCTCCTGTTCTTTCTCAAAGGTGAGGTCTATGACTGTGGAACATGACATGTAGTCACACTACATGGAATGTACTGATCAGCTTTGCTTATGTTTTTCCTTCTCTCTCTCTCTCTCTCTCTCTCTCTCTCTGTCTCTCTCTCTCTCTCTCTCTCTCTCTCTCTCTCTCTCTCTCTCTCTCTCTCTCATAGTTTCCTGAGATGGGACAGAGGGAGGAATACAGGGGAAATTTTAGGTGATATAACAATAAAAGATATCAATAAAGTTTATTTTTTAAAAAAGAAAGAAAATCTAATGGAGTGCTGGGACACCTGAAGGCTAAGCCAAGTCAAAAGTCTGCCCTTTCACCAAGTCATTATTAAATCATGAATTTCAAGCTGGAAGGGGCCTTAGAGATCATCTGTCTTGGACAAAGGCCTAAACGCAGCCAAGCAGCTAACAGAGAGATATAGCCAATGGCATGTATGTTCATAGTTGAAATCACACCACCATGTCAATCTTTATCTGAAATTGTTTAGATTTGAGAATGTAACATCATAATTACCTGTCTTAGCAGGCTAAGGTCACAATTTGTAAGGGAAAAGGAGAAAATAATCATTACAAGAGTATAGGGATTATAGATTTAGAGGAGGAAGGGACTTTGGAAGGCTTCTAATCTAACCTCCTTAATTTTATAGATGAGAAAACTGAGGCCCCCAAAGGAGAAGTATTGTCTGAAGTCACCCAAGTAGAAAGGGGCAAAGGCAGAATCTGGACACACAGCTTCTGACTCCACATTTAGCACTCCTTTCACTGAGTTGATAGTATTCTGAAAGCTATTTTAAGTATCACCCCATCTTAGTCTCTTATCCTTCTCAGATTTTTAAAGCCCAGTGGCTACAGATGGCTAAGGGGAGAAGGGACTGGACTTCAAAAAGAGGCAGACAAATTTTCTTGTAATATCACTTTTTGTATCTATTACAAAAAAATTGTTTGCTTCTCTTTGTTTTATTATTCTACTGTTATGGAAATGCATATTTTATTTCTTAAATTAAAAATAAAAAAGGGAAAAAGGGAAAAAGAGACATAAGCCAGAAGTAGAGGGTCACTCATTTTTTGCTCCATCCAATTAAACAAATGTTGACAAATATTGAAGCTATGCAAGGTGTAGAAGTAAACATCCCAGAATCTATACTTATAGTTTGTAGTCACCTAGAGAAACATAACATGGAAAGAGCACTAAAGACAGCCTACTGCCTAAAACTCCAGTGGCTCCCTATTACCTCTAGCATAAAATATTCAGTCATCTTTCTGGCACATATAACTCTTCACAATATGTCCTCTTTCTACCATTTAAGCTTTCTTATATATCACTCATCACCTGGTAGTCTGAGAAGCATGTCTAGTTCGCACATGATGCTTCATATCTCATCCCCATGCCTTTGTACTCCCTGTTCTCCTCCCCTCCCCCTACCAGGGATGTTCTTTCCTTCTTCACTTCCACCTTGGAATCCCTTGCTTTCTCCAAGATTATGCACAAACATCCACTTTGTGAGACAGACTTTTCCTATCTCTGACCCCTCCTCCCAATCACCATTTATGATGCCTTCTCCTCTAAAGTTCCCTCGTATAGTGTCTACTTTGCATATGTCCTATAAATATGTATGAGACTGTGTATATGTCATAATCATATGTAAATTAACAGAACTATATATGCACCATGCCATGTAGGTCCAGTTTGGATATACTTAAGAAAAAATATTTGTCTCATTCCTTACACATGGATCCATATTGTTTTTGGTCATTGAAGACTGGTAATGTCATTGTCATCTAAGAGACATAGTGTGTGCATACACACAGCATACATATATACATGTATATATACACACATGCATTTTTACATGCACACACGTATTGTATACATATACGTATGCATGTACACACATACGCACATACTTACAAACATATATTTATACTCTTTGAAATCAGGGACTATTTCATTTTTGTCTGTCTGTCCCCAGTGCTTGGCAGAGTGCGTGGTAATGCAGTTGATTGATTTGAAAATTGCAGACGAGGCAGGGAAATAGGGAGTAAATAAGGAGAAGCCAATGTGGGCTTCAGGACCAGGAAGGCTTTCTCAAGGAGAAACACCCCTAGGGAGTGTTCTAGAGCTCCTATATTGACATGCACCAATAATACTCCAGCCTGAATTCCCCAGACAGCTCTTTGACCTCACCCAAAGAGTTTTCTGGGCTGGCACAGTGCAGAGGATGAGCAGGCCCTTTGAGGGTCAGGCCCTCTTGCTGTCCATCTCAGTGCCTCGCTGCCTACAGGTTGCAGCCCAGATATTCCCTCAGGCTCTTGGATATCTGTTTGAAAGACCACTCAGTAACTACCTGCTTTTAAAACAAGCTTGGTCTATGATTTCTGTAAAAGCAGGAGTACAGGGGTCTCCAGAGGTGATGCCACGGCACAGGGATGTCAGTGGGAGATAGCTTAGCCTTTGGGAACCCCTGTGCTCCTGCCTTGGGGAGCCAATTTTTCCCTTACAGAAATCATAGATCCAGGCTTGTTTACAAAGCCGTTAGTTACTGAGTAGTCTTTCAGCAAATATCAAAGTGGTACCTGGAGTGGTAGCAGTGAAACCACCTCCCACTTAAGAGGCACCCAGCTGAGCATACATCAACAGACATCAAGAAATGTCCAAGTAATCCATATAGAACATGACTGATGCTCATTAATCCAGGAAACGTACACAACTCTCCAGGGCTCTACCTCCCTAGAAAGCCTTTCTGACACCGTCTCTCCCTACCTATTCTCTATCCTGTCTGAAGCCTTCAGAGACTGCCTTTGAAATCAGTCCTTATCCCCTTCAAACTCAAGAAGAAAATATTGATCACAGAAGAAGAATTTCTTCACGGAAAGAAAGCTGCTGCTTGTTGCTACTTCTGAAATGACCCATTCTCCTTATTTCCTGGCATCTTTTAGCTTAAGATAAATATAATTATCATCCAGTCCTGGTTATCACCGCTCACAAGAGATTTTTAGAAGATAAAGAAGGGCCAGAGATCACAGAAATGAGGTGAGGGGACTGGATGTTGGATGAACACAAATTTAAACAGTTAGGATTCCAGTTTGTGAATACTCATACTCAGGGTATTATTATAAGGAGACAACCAAAAGCTCAGCTCAGGCAAAATCACCATCATTGTGCATCAAGTAGCTCTGTCCCAATACATCCTCACCTTTTCCTGGGGCCATCCCCTTTCTCAAGGTGACTTTCCTGCACTTGCTATTAGGATATGTGAGGATGTTCAGTACATACCATTATGTTGTCATGATGATCCAACCTTTTCTCCCCATCTATGAAGGGAATTGGGCTCCACATCTCTGAATGATGTCACCTTCCCAACTTAGCATCTCCTGAATGTAGTTTATCATCAATGACAATTTTGCTGTGCACTTAGGAAAGGAAGATATTTAAAATCTGGTGGAATTTTTCACCCAGGGAAATTGAATCAGTTCTGTCATTCTCCCCACCTTATGTCCTTGTTTATTTCCTAGTCTACCCACAACCCTTTTTAAGGACTGTGCCTCTTGATGTTTGTATTTATGACACTTCCTTTGGTCACTTACAGGATTTTGTGAAGAAAATGGGAATTGTTCTTGGGTCCTCTAAAATCTCTCTTCCCTCACATTGTTGTTTCTCTGGTCTACACAAAAATATTTCAGGATATCCCTTTCCCTCTTTTTCATATTCTCTTGTTCAAGTGCATAGAAGGCAGCTTCCTGTCCTCTTTATCTGTGCTGCACTTGGTTTAGGTCACCTTCCTGGTCATTGATCATAATTCTTTGCTTCTTTGTTTCAGGCAGTTCATCTTTAGTTCTGGCTTTCTGCTAACCAGCGATGGCCCTACTCTCTGTTGACTTCATTTTAGTCCTGAGGTCAGTCCTCATACACACCAGGGAGTTGTTCACTTCTAGTTTCAGTGATTTGGGAAAATTTTCCCTCTTCTTTACTTGCCCTACTTTTACTTTAAAAAAAAAAAGCATACTTTACCCTTTACCATCTCCAAATTCAGAAAAATACAAATTGTTTCTCTTCTGAAAGCCCCAATGGGGGCGGGAGAGGTGGAGTGGGGTCCCTCCTTTGACTTTTAGAACAGAAATTTGGCTTCACTTAGTACACATGCCTTCTAACTCTTACACAGAAAAGCAAGCATATCCTTTGCATCAGATTGTTCTGTGTGAAAACTTTGGGCTGAAATTTCACTCTAAAATCTGTAGAGGAAGTCTAGAGAGATGACTGAGCAGACCTAGAATGCTCAGGGTGGTTAAATGTTTGTGTGGGATTGAGGGAACCCAGTCATCTGGAAAATTGTAGCCCTGCCTTCTGACTCAAAGGACTCTTAGAACAAGGCAGTTAGGTGGAAGACCCTTTCCCCCAAGATGGTGCTGAGAGTAAAGAAGGAAGTCGTTGTACCCCCCAAGACAGAAGCCAAGTCCGAGGCCTTGAAGGTCAAGAAGGCAGTGCTGAAGGGTGTCCATAGCCATAAAAAGAAGATCCAAACATCTCCCACCTTCCGGTAACCCAAGACACTAAGACTTCAGAGGCAGCCCAAATACCTTCAGAAAAGTGCTCTTTGGAGAAACATGCTTGATCACTATGCCATCATTAAGTTTCCCTTGATCACTGAGTCTGCTAAAAACACCCTAGTCTTCATTGTTGATGTCAAGGCCAACAAGTATCAGATCAAGCAGGTGACAAAGAAGCTGTGTGACATTGATCTGGCCTGATGGAGAGAAGAAGGCCTATGTCCGACTTACTCCAGACTATGATGCTTTGAATGTTGCCAACAAAATTGGAATCATCTAAACTGTGTCCAGCTGTCCCACTGCACCTACAATAAAAAGTTTTCTAGGATAAAAAAAAGAACAAGGCGGTTGAAGATGCCATACTAGTAAAGTCAGAAATTACTCAGAAGACTGACTTTCTTTTAGCTCATGGAAGATCATCTTGTAACAGGTAGGTTTGGGGGCACCAAACAGCCTATTTAAAGGTGATATCTTACTTGACCACTTCTTCAACATAACTCAATGTTAGAAGCCTATTGTTTTTTGATGGGTTGGACCAGTGGTGTCAAACTCAAATATAAACAGGAGTCACTAAGCCATAATTAAGGATCTCTTCAACCTGCATGTTGACCTAGAAAGCTACATTATCTTTGTTTTATGGTACAACTAGTACTATGACTAAGTATCTAGTAGGAGGTGCTGCCTCCCACTAGAAGACCTGCCTGTAATAGTACTAAAGGTTTGTTAAACATTTACCAATTCGATTTTAATCTGGTTCAGCAGTGCTCTGGAGTGTTGTGGGACACATACACCTGCACCTATATGTTTGACACCCCTGCTTTAAGCCACTTAATTCAACCCTTCTCACTTTACAGTGAAAAAACTGAGGCCTGGAGAAGAAACGTGACTTTCCCAAAGTCACGTGGTTAGTTGGTAGCAGAGTGGGGAGTCCCACCTCGAATTCAAGCCTGTTAGTCACTACATCACTGTGACTCTAACATTTGCTTTGGTGTCTCCCCAGTTATCTGATCTTGATCTGTCTCAATGGACATCATTCCCCCTTCTGCTCTGACATCATGCTGCTCATATGTGCCAGCTATGGAGTCTAAGCAAATGACATTGTCCCATTACCTCAGGCAACTAAGACTACTTTAAGATTAGCTGATTATTTGCATGACTTATTTGCTTTTCCTCTACTTGGTAGCACCAAACATTGAAGAAATACAGGCCCAGTCAAAAATTTAAATGTCCCACACTTACCAGCCACCTTAATGTCTGTGCTTGGCAATTTTGACCTCAGCCATTTTTCTTAATCCCAGTTATCAACACCTGCCACTCTGGTTCCATTACCCTTGCTCCAAGGCTAAGTCCCAAATTCTCTGTCTTGTCAAGTTTGTGTCAGTTCAACTTATTCTAGGCAAGTTGATTTCACCAATAGTTATTCTTAGTCCTGGGAAGTGGATTTTGATTCTGCTTCTCCCACTATATCTGTGCACACAGCATTAATTAATTGACAAGCCATTCATTGATTAGTGTAATTGGATGTTCTTAGATGTTAGATTTATAACCTGAAGAAACTTTCAGAGGGTCAACTAATCTAATCCCTTCATTTTACAGATGAGGAAATTGAAGAGCAGAGAAGTTAAGTGATTTGCCCAAGGTCACACAGAGAGTAAATGGTAGAAGGAAGGTTGACTCCAGGGACTAGGTCCTCTGACTGAAAGGCAGCCTTTTTTTCACTAACAAGAGCCTCTTCTTAGCAATAGTGGGCAAGAGCAGGGGTCCTAGGAATACCTTCCACAGTGAAACAACTATTCCTCGCATAGTATGCATATATCCTCCAGCCTATTTAGGAGTATATAGACCAGGATGGAAGCCTGAAAAACCTGGGGTTAAGTGCCATCTCTGATACATAATGGCAGTGTAACTGGGGACAAGTCACTTTACCTCACTGAGCTCTAGGCAGCTCTGTAAGACAAAATGTTGCAGAGAAGATACCTCACTGCATTGGTACAAGGGATTTCCTCATCTGGGAGTTCCCTGTGGCAATGAAACCACAGGTCCAGTTGCTATACAAAGTATAGTAAAGATACATATGTATGTATATTTACATATATGTGTATATGTATATTCAACTAGCGAAGCTTAAGACTACACTGAGAAATTTGGAACATCTTGTGGGTATACACACACACACTCACACACACAAATGCAAACACACATGTTCAAGAAAAATGTACTTTACTATGCTTGAGTCTCTCTTTCACTAACAACATATATTCCCAGTTTTCCCCAGAAAACTCTTATGTGTCCCCTCACATTCACCTTTTTGCCTAGGTTTATCACGAGCTCACACACATCCAAAAGAGAATGAGATCCCTGTCCTAGAGAGGACTACTTGGCTGACAGCAAAAAGAGCACTGGATTTTGAGTCAGAATACTTACCTCTGCGCAGAACACTTGGTGTTACCTCAGGCAAATTATCTTACATCTCTGGGCTCCAGTTTCCTCATGAGGAAAATAAAAGCAGTGTTCTCTAAAATGCCTTCTAGCCGCAAACCTATGATCCTATTGTCTATATAGTTCCTGTTGGAGGACATATTTGTGGCTATTGGGCTTGTGGGGAAAGACCACCTCTTACCTTCAGCGGGTGGTTTAAGGTAACACTCCCTCCATACCATCCTTCAGTACTCACCAACCATTGATGAGCCCTGAAGCACAAAGAGGAGGGGTGGGGGAGGGCAGAGGAGGAAAGAGGCTTGGGAATCAATTGTTCATCCCTCTTGCTAAACCAGTGGGGAATACCCAAGGCATCTTTTTGCAATTGTCAGAAACTTGCCCTCTTGCTCCAGATGAGGAACAAAATGATCAGCAGTTTGCTGTAGTTATCAAACTCCATCTGTTAGGGCTGAATCATTTCCTGTTGTCTCCTTTATAATCACTGTTACAAATCTAAAGGCTTTCATGGGATCCAAATACAATTCCAAAATGTCTTTCCTTTACCTGTCTTGTTTTAAGTCAACTTTTTGCTCTAAGCTATTCATCTTATAGCATGTCCAGTCTAATTATTCCACTGGCACTTAAGAAGGAATAGGCTCTAGAATGTTGAAATGCATTTAAAAAAAAAAATAAACGCCTCCAGAAATCAAATTTAGACTCATTTTTTCATGTATTACTTTATGCCAGATTGTTTTTTAGTATTCAAATGGATCAAAGGAGGGTAAGCTTTTTGGATACCTTCTCAAATAGGATGGGACCTCAAAAGCCATCCTATCCAAACCCTTCATTTTACAGATGAGACTCAGGAAGAACAAATCAAGGGACTTGATCAAGGGAACCTTGGTAGTAATCATCAGTGGCGAGACTGAACTCAGGTTCCCTGACTAGCTAGATAGCTAGCTCTTTGTCACATCAATAAGAATATCTCATTATGCAATAAGGCTTTGAGAGAAATATGATCTTTTGATGGATCTATGAATTTAGTCTCTATCCTAATAATACTTTCTTCAGAATGGTAAAGCATTCCCATTTAATTATTTCCTGAACCACAAGTTTGCTTCTCGTATATGTTCTCAAGCTTTTAATTAGCCACCTAATTATGATCTCTATCCTAATAACAGAGAAGTTCTTAGGGAAGCAAACAATCTATTATTGCATTTCTGCTGCATTTCATAACCTCACATTAATATTCCTCTCTTTTACCTTTATAAGTCAAAGTCCATTGAGTAATGTGTACCTAAGGCAATAGTCATGGGACTTTCTCCATAAAAAGAAAAGTAGATATATAATGGTTATGTTAAATATATACATGTAGATGTACAAGCACACAGAGATGTAGCTGTATATATAATACTATACATGTAGACGTACATGCGCACACACACATATATACATACATGTAATGCTTAATCATTTAAAGCAAAAACTACAATAACTCTAGAGCCTTGTCTTGACAGAAGGAAGGGATCAAATTGCTTACTTCCTCCCCTCCCATAGAACTCTAGAATACACCAAGTTCCTGGAAAAGGTTCCTTAAAGCTACCTGGCATCATAAACATTCAGAGAGAACCCCTCAATAGATTTACGTGGAGCCAAGAGAAAGACAACAGATACTGAATGCTCCTCTGACCCAAAGAGCAGCTATTGGAGGAATACGCTGGGATGGGGCACAGGCAGAACAGGCAAGCTAGCAATCCACATTCTTAGTATTCTACATGGGAACCTCTATCCTACTGCCCCAACTTCTGGATCAGTACCAGCAGCAGATTAAGTATTTTCTCAATCTGAAAATAAGCCCAGACAGAGAAAATTCACTTCCTGTTGCACTCTGAAGGGCCTCCATTTTCTAGTATGGCCAGACAAGCTGTATTTGACATCTATTGTGAAGTATGCTGGTCACATGGGGATAGTGAGGGATCACCAATGGACAGGTCCTATACACGTTCATTCATGTTTTCAAAGAGAACCCTTGGAATGAAGGGTGGGAGTAAATGAGATTTGCAGAGAATGAAGGGGCCTGAATGGTTATAAATCTATCAAATTATTTACTCAGAATCTGAATACATTTTATAAATTTGATCCCTATAAGACTTAATATATTAGTGGATATAATTTATATTTTCTAGGTGGAAAAAGTAAGATATGGAAAAATTGACCTTTATCCAAGATTAGTCAAAACATAAACCCTTCCTCTAGGGCTTTAGGATCTGAGAAATTAATTGATGGCTCAATAATTTTAAACTTTATCATTGTGTGTGTGTGTGTGTGTGTGTGTGTGTGTATGTATGTGTGAGTGTGTAACAGAGACAGAGAGCCGGAGACAGAGGAAAAGTGAGTTGAGAAAAAAGTCATGCATGTAAGGCAAATAAGAAGCATTTTTGAATATCCAAAGCACTAGATATTAACTAACTGTATTATAGATTAATTACACCTTTTAAACAAGGATCCTATTGTGCATTCTTTTCAATATCATCGGACAAATTTTTTAATATTTCCTTGTTAGAAAAGTAGAAGAGTATTATCCCAACTTTATAATAAAAAAAAAAGTTCCCTGTTAGGTCACAAAGAATGTCTTCTGTTTTGATATGATTTTCCTTTTCAGACTACTCAAGACTATGGATGTGGGATTGCAGAAGGACTTCTGATTCTCCATCCATCATGCTGCTCTCTAAAACACATCACTAGATCATGGCGATAGACCTTCCACAGACTGATTTACTGGCTTCACAAAAGGATAGCACATGTCAGAGAGTCAGTACATTGCCTGCTATATAAACCATGATAAGGAGAGTCTTTGGATTAAAATGAACAGAACAAGAATTATGGAACCCACCACTTTAAACATGTGTCCCACAGCTCTTTTTCTTTTTTTATGTCACACAATTGTACAAAAGATCTGGCTCTGGTTACATGCACTTGTGAATATCCTCTTCTAGAAGCTATTTGCTGAGCTTAAAATTGGCATCTGTCCCTCTCAGTTATTCATCCATGTGGGAGAACTATGCCAAGGGAGCACAGCATGGGCTTTGTGAGGGTGAAGAGTCAGCTGCCGAGTCCTGCTTTGCCTAATCACTTCTTACCGGGTAGGCAGAAGTGCTGTTCGGTCAGAGCCAGCTTTTGTTTGGATCAGGTCATTTCCCAGTCTTCCCATTGGCTAACAAAGCAATTCTCTGCTACTGCAGAGCAAGCCTGGGCTCTGCTGAATGATCACCACCCTGTGCCTAGAATCCTCCATTCACCACCCAGGAAGCACTGTCATCATCACACCATTTTCCTATCTGACATGGCACAGTGCCTGAGATACCTCAGCACATTCAGCAGAGCCAGCATGGAGAAAAAATTCGAGGGAAAAGATCAGACAGTCATTTGTTTCTACAACCAGAAAGCCACATCGATGGCTGAAATTGCTGATAGCTGATGCATTTTCACATCCTGGCATGAAGCAGGGGTGGGGTGGGGAAGAGGGGCAGGAATAAATATCTGCTACATTATTTTACTTTTAGAATAAGAATGGAAAATATTTGCTCATTTGCAAAGGTAATTAAGAAAACAGTCAGAGCTCTCCAGGGTTGAGGTCTTTTGAAACTCAGAAATTCCCAGTGGAAAGCTTCTTGATGGCAAGATTAAATTCCCTTTATATCCATGTACATACAGGATCTGGCATGTTTCCTGGCAGCCCACCATCTAACAGATTTATGGAATGAAATTGTGGCTCTTTGTAGCAGAAACTGATTTATTTTCACCTACAAAGTTAGCGGGTTAGATAGAAGAAAACTATAAACACACACATTTATTACCACTTTAATATTATTAAGTGTGAATGTAAAGAAGAAAGGACTCAGAGGAGACAATAATGTTGTTTCCAGTGTTTGACGGGCTGTTAAGTCAATAAGGATTCACCTTGTTTTTGGTGACAGAGGACAGAATTAGGCACTTTGGGAAAATTTTGCAAAGGACTTACCCTAAAGATAAGGAAGATCTTCCTAATCCATTAAACAAACAACAAATATATATTCAGAATCCACAGTATCCTACATACCGTATTATGCAAAAAAGAAGCAGGTTCTGAACTCATAGCACTTCTGTTTTGTCAGAGGAAACAACACAGATTGCAGGGGTACAACCTATTCATATATAAGTCGCCACAAAATGTACACAAAGTAGGTAATTTTTTTGGAGGAGGAGGTACTAGCAGTGGGGTAGACCAAGAAGGGACTCATGTAATAGGAGATACTTGAGATGAGCTAAAGAGAGCTAAGGATGCTGGGAGGTAGAAGTGAGGAGGAAAATTTAGGATATAATTCATATCAGACTTTAAGGTTTACAAAAACCAGGGTCCCACAGTTAATGTGTCTGAAGTGGAATTTGAACTCAGGTCTTCCTGACTCCAGGTCCACCCAGCCTTATAATTAATTCCTTTTACTATCTTTGAGTACTCTCAAAGTGCTGCTTTCCCAGAATAATATTTAGTAATCTGGCAACATTTTGAATGGACAAAGTACTCAAACTTGTCATTCCTTGCCTCTCAAAAAGGGACTGAGAGGAATATCATTTTGCAGATAGGAAAAATATAAATGTAACCCAGAAATGGCAGATTACCTAGGCATGTCGGATAATAGCAATTGCTCAGGTTCGTCAACCCCCAGGAAAGTTCACTAGCCCAAGAGACAGTGACATCATTTATAGATCTGAACATCAAAAGTGAGATTAATCTGGGCCAGTTATACATAGAATGTTACTGGATAGGTAAAGGCTTTGGGGAAGTGGGAGTATGGGAAGCAAATGGAAACACTGATGTGGGGGAATACATGCCTATGCATACATATTGGTTGAATTAAACATCTAGTACAATCAATTCTGCTAGAACATGAAAATGTTAAAAATCACAGAGGAAAACAATGAAAAACACAGGGTTTATGAGAAAAATGGGATTGGGACTGGTGACATAAAAGAAGATAGGTAGGTACCTAATAGAAATGGTAGCACAGTTTTATAAATGTTAAAAGGTTAGTTTTTTTTAAACCCATATACACAACTATAGTTAGAGTAAGTTTCAGTACTTCAATAAAATAGTAAGAAGTTTGTCAATTTAGCATAATAGATAATGTGGTACAAATAAGTTCCATTACCATCAAAAGATTATTTTTCAATTCAACATGACAGATTCCATTTTGTTGTAAGCCTTCATTTTGGGACTGAGGTAGGTGGCACAATAGATGGAGTCAGGAAGTTCTGAGTTCAAATTCAGTCTCAGACACTTCCTAGCTGTGAGACTCTGGGTAAATCATTTTACCTCTGCCTTCATTTCTTCAACAGTAAAATGGGAATAATTACAGCATCCACCTCACAGGCTTGTGAGACTATAAGAGAGAATATTTGTAAATTGTTTAGTACAGTGCCTGGCACACATCAGGTACTACATAAATGCTTATTCCCTTCCCTGATAAGTCGTTTTTTTAAAAAAAATAAGATAAGCATCTGTGTGGTATGATGTACTTAACAACATGAGTGTATCCTTATAAACAACTGACAAACATATGCGGATCCTTCTTCTGACTCTACTCTTTCCACCGTTGGTGTCACCATTCAAATAGTTCTCCAGCTTCAAAATGTTGATGCTACGTTTGGCTCTTCCCTTTTGTTCAGTTTTCACATAAAATTAATCAAGAAGTCCAGTGGAATTAACCGGATCAATATGCTTCAATTGTCTTATTTTTTATGGGAAGAGAACGAGACTTTCAGTCAGAGGGCTTAGGTTAAAATCTTGACTCGCTACCCATATGACTTTGTGAGGTCACTTTTCCTCATTAGGTCTATATTCCCTCATCTATAAAATAAGAAGAATGGACTCAATAGTCTCTGAGGTCTCTACCAGCTTTAAATTTATGATTCTATGATTTGTATGATTGGAGGATATTGAAAAGTATTAACTTTTTAAAATTATTTATTTATTTTTAGTTTTCAGCATTCATTTCCACGAGATTTTGAGATCCAGATTTTCTCCCCATCTCTCCCCTCCTCCACACCGAAACACCATGCATTCTGATTACCCCTTCCCCCAATCTGCTCTCCCTTCTATCATACCCCTCCCTTCCCTTATCCCCATCTTCTCTCTTTTCTTGTAGGATCAGATAGATTTCTACACCCCATTACCTGTTTTTTTTATTTCCCAGTTGCATGCAAAAACAATTCTCAACATTCATTCCTTAAACTTTGAGTTCCAACTTCTCTCCCATCCTCCCTCCTCACCCATTCCCACTGTGAAGGCAAGCAATTCCATATAGGCTATATATGTGTAGTTTTGCAAAAGATTTCCATAACAGTCATGTTGTGAAAGACTAATTATATTTTCCTTCATTGTATTCTGTGCCCTATTTATTCTATTTTCTCTTTAGACCTTGTCCCTCCCCTAAAGTGATTACTTCTTATTGCTGCCTCCTCTCATTTACCCTCCCTTATAAAATACCCTCACCCCACTTATCCCCTTCTCCCCTACTTTTCTGTAGTATAAGAAAGATTTTCATACCAAATTGAGTGTGCATGTTATTCCTTCTTTAAGCCAAATGTGATGCTAGCAAGCTTCCCTTTTTTCCCTATCACGTCACCCCCCTTTTCCTTTCCATTGAAAAAGCTTTTTCTTGCCTCTTTTTTGAGAGACAGTTTGCCCGATTTCATTTCTTCCTTTCTCCTCCCAATATATTCCTCTCTCACACCTTAATTTTATTTTTTTTAGGTATAATCCCTTCCTATTCAACTTGCCCTGTGCCTCTCTCTCTCTCTCTCTCTCTCTCTCTCTCTCTCTCTCTCTCTCTCTCTATATATATATATATATATATATATATATATATATATATATAGATAGATAGATAGATAGATAGATAGATAGATATAGATATAGATATAGATATAGATATAGATATAGATAGATAGATAGATAGATAGATAGATAGATAGATAGATATATGCATATGTAGGTAATTTTTAAATTGTCTCTCCTGGATCTATTTTCCAGGTCAGTTGGTTTTCCAATGAGATATTTCACATTGTCTTCAATTTTTTCATTCTTTTGGTTTTGTTTTGTAATTTCTTGGTTTCTCATAAAGTCGTTAGCTTCCACCTGCTCCATTCTAATTTTTAAAGAACTATTTTCTTCAGGGAGCTTTTCAACCTCCTTTTCCATTTGGTTAATTCTGCTTTTTAAAGCATTCTTCTCCTCATTGCCTTTTTGGGTCTCTTTTGCTATTTGAGCTAGTCTATTTTTAAAGGTGTTATTTTCTTCAGTATTTTCTGGGGTCTCCTTCAGCAAGTTGTTGACTCACTTTTCATGATTTTCTTGCATCACTGTCATTTCTCTTCCCAATTTTTCCTCTACCTCTCTTACTTGATTTTCAAAATCTTTTTTGAGCTCTTCCATGGCCTGAGACCATTGTATATTTATTTTGGAATTTTTGGATGCATAAGCCTTGACTTTTAGGTCTTCCTCTGATGGTATGAATTGTTCTTCCTCATTCCAAAGGATGGAAGAAAATACCTGTTCACCAAGAAAGTAACCTATAATCTTATTTTTTTCCCCCTTTTTTGGGCATTTTCCCAGCCAGTTACTTGACTTTTGAGTCCTTTGTCAAGAGGAGGGTATACTCTGGGGACCTGTAAGTTCTCAGTTCCTCCAAGGTGGCACAATCAAGGGAGAGGAGTTTACTCCTCTCCTGGCCTGTGCTCTGGTCTGGGAGCTACTAAAGCTTTTCTACCTAGGATCTGCAAGTAGAATTACCTTTCCAGAGCCTCCACCAGCTCCACCATGCCAGCACACTTTCTCACCTCAGGACCGCCACACAGGGCTGAGACCCAGATCAGCTGCTCAATTTCCCCAGGGTCTTCAGGCTGAGGGCTTCAAAAATGGATGCTGCTGCTGCTGCTGCTGTGACCAGCTGGGGTCAGGGGTAGGGCAAGAGGACCCTGTTCCATTCTCACCCAGGTGAAAAAGCTTTCTCATTTACCTTTGAAACTGTCTTTGGCATCTGTGGGTTGAGAGATCTGGGAACTAGAGTTGCTGTAGAGGATTCCACCCCTGAGGCCTGCTCTGGTCCTGTTCCTGCCAGTGCTGTGCAGCCAAAACTGCACCAGGCTCTGTGGGCTGTGCTCTGCTCCACACCTCATGGGATAGATCTTTCCAGTCGGCCTTCCAGGCTGCCTTGGGCTGGAAATCTCTTTCATTTTGTCGTTTTGTGGTTTTTGCTCTAGAATTTGTTTAGAGTCATTTTTTACAGGTATTTTATGGGCTGTTGGGGAAGAGCTAGAGTAGATGTGTCTTTCTACTCCACCATCTTGGCTCCACCCAAAAAGTATTAACTTTTTAAAAAAGAAGTTTTGATGTCCTTTTTTTTGTATCATCATAACTTTTCCCAGCATCCCTCCCTCATTCCCTTCCACAGAGTCATCCCATATAATAAATTGTATTTTAATGACAAAAGAGGAAAAATCATGCTTTTCCACATTTGTCACATTTATCATTTTTATACCATAGTAATATTCATGTACCACAATTCATTTATCTATTCCTTGATTAATGAACACCTACTTTGTTTTCAAATTCTTTGCTATCACAAAAGGCAATATTGTAAATATTTTGGCATGTATATATATAGTTGCTCAATCATTTCTGACCCTTCATGACTCCATTTGGAGTGTTCTTGGCAAGGATACTGGAGTGGTTTGCCATTTCCTTCTCTGGATCGTTATATAGGTTAGGAAACTGAGGGAAACTGGATTAAATGACTTGCCCAGCATCCTACAGCCAGTAAGTGTCTGAGGTTGGATTTCAACTCATATCTTCCTGACTCCAAGTCCTAAACTCTATCCACTGCATCACCTAGTTGCCCCTTTTCATATCTATCAGTGCATTCTTTTTTATCAATGACATTCTTTGGGTAAAAGCCTAGAAATGAAGTCTCTAAGTCAAAAGACATGGACATTTTATTCCTTTTGCATAACTTCACACTGCTTTCCAAAATGGTTGTGATGTTTAAATTTTTCTTTTTTAAAACTTCCGACCATTTCTCCTAATTCTGTCATTTGATGGGCCAAGCAGAATGAGTCTAATCTCTTCCTCACAACAATCCTTCAAATATATGAATATAACTCTCTTCTGTCCCTGTAAGTCTTTTATTCCCCAAGTTAGGCATCCACTCCTCATAAAGCATGAATTGGAGGCTCCTCCAACTCCACACTGATACTTTTTTGATTCTGTCACTCACTTCCTAAGGGTTGAATTGTTCCTCCATATAAAACAAGGATGAGCTGGCTCTCAGATCCCTGGATGAAAGCTGCTACACAAGCAAAAAGAATTCCTGTTTACAAGTAATTATCACCCACCCTTATAATTCCAATGCAATTCATAAATTGCTCTGGTTGCAGCCTCTGGACCATTATCCTTTCTTCTTGGCTCACAAACCCTGAAGGCACCCAACAGTTGTAAGTTTTTTTCACCATTGGGTCATTAAAATGAATGAGTTTTGCATTCCACTAGCTTGCAAGGCTGATCATCTAGAATCAAAAGTGAACTGAGCACTGAGGTCAGCTCCAGGCATCCCAGTGTGTACCTGTTTAAGAACTGGAACCACAAAGGAAGGAAGTTTCAGTCACCTTTATGAATGGTTCAGCAGTAAAAAACTTGTGGGTACTCTATGAGACTGTGTCCATTGCATCCCCACCATCCTCCACTTTCATCTAGGCCTACTTGCCATAGGAGCCCCTTTCTTTATATCCATTGAAGTAAGCCCCACTTTCTCTTAAGTATAGTTCTATCTTCTAGCATGAATCATAATTAAGCTATTTCTCTAGTTTGTACTGTGAATGCTTTCCCTTGGCATCACCCTGGGCTCAGAACTCATTTAACAAGCATTAATTAAGTGCCCCAGGGCCATCAATAAAGGCCTCACCTAGGTGTTAAGGTCTGAGTTGCACTTTGAAGGGAGCTAGGTATCCTGAGGGACTACTACTGATATCCCATGTTCTAGACATTGAATGGAGAACTATACAAGTGCACCTGCACATGCACATGCAAATGAAAATATATGCAAAGTAATATAGTGGGGAGAGGGAGGGCACTAGCAACTAGGGGGGTGGTCTCTTGTAGCATGTGGGCTAATCCTTGAATGAAGCTAGGAAGACTAACAGGCAGAGGTGAGGAGGAAATGCATTCCAGGAATGGTGGCCAACTTAGGTAAGGGCACAGAAATGGGATAAGGATGGCAAATAGATTAATTTGTTTAGAAGATAGAGGCTACAGAGGGAAATACAAATATTGTCTTGGGAAGCCAGGCTCTAAACAGGAAAATAAGCAAGTTCCCGAGGCTTAGCATAAGGTAAAAGTCAGGGAATTAAGGCCTAAGTTTCCAGAAATGAGGAATTAGTATGAGGAGAGCAACAGGAAAGGAGACACGCATAGTGGATAGAGAGCTATCCTCTGAGTCAGGAAGAAATGGATTCCAGTCCTTCCTCAGATGCATACTGACTGGATGAGCCTGAGGAAGGCTTTTAACCTCTCATTACCCTGGCCACCTCTGCTTTGGGAATATCTATTTGGCAGCCTTGAGGCTGTGGGTAAACACAGACCATGGCATTATTGGAAACTTCATTTGGAGACAGCAGGAAAGGCTATAGCCAGGTATTTTCAGTACACATAGAGGTCAAAAATGTCCCACAGATAAGCCAGGATAACACATCAGACCACAGGTTGTGGAATTAATGGTCCAGAGACAGGAGGCAGTGTTTGTGACAAAACTATTGTTTCTCTCTCTCTCTCTCTCTCTCTCTCTCTCTCTCTCTCTCTCTCTCTCTCTCTCTGTCTGTCTGTGTCTGTTTCTCTCTTCTCTCTCTCATTCTAGTTCTCTCTTTCCTTTTTCCTTTCCATCCTTTCATCCTTCCTTCCTTCTTTTCTAGTCTGTGCTTTCATTAGTATAAGGAATTCCAGGAGAGGAACTCCCTCTACCAATACATATCAGGATCTTTTCTGAAAGTCTTAGAGAGTCCCTGGAGGTACTGAAAAATTCAATGACTTATATTGTCCACAATTAGTACGTCTAAGGCAGGACTTGAATGAATCTGAGTCTTCTTTACTCTGACTGGCTCTCTAGCCACTATGCCATGACACTTATCCTTATTGCTTACTCTATGCCAAATCCTTGATTCTGAGGCCCTGACTTAGCCCCTTAGATCTCATATCATTGCTAGTCCTATGACTTCTTCACGTTTAGGGCCTGGTTTCTATTTTAGACACTGCTGCTACATCTGGCCCTTTAAACTCCATGTTACTAACATTAACTCCTACTTCAAACACCTCTATTGCCTTTGGCTCTCAATTCAAGACCTGGATGACTGCCCCCTGATTTCTCCCTGCTTGCCTTTTGATTCTATGCCACACACACCCCCACTGCCTATGGGGAACATTCTGGATGAAATCTCTGGAAGGATGTCAGCACTGTGGAACCTGCAGTAACTTCACTCCTTGTACAGTCCCAAGCTCAGGTCCTCTTAAGGACAGGATCTTGAAGAAGAGAATACTCCCTTCCAGCTTCCACTGAATTCACTACAGATGAATAGCTAGCTCCTCCTTGGCGTCTATGGCAATAGCCATCCATAAGTAGAAGTGGGAACATCACAGATGCAATGTTCATCAATCTATCAATCAATATTTATTATATGCCTATTTTGTGCCAGGCGCTGTGTTAAGAGCTGGGGATGCAAAGAGGCAAAAGACTGCCCCTGCCTCATCTAATGCTTACACAAAACACTTGTATCTCATTTTTTGTTTTTTTTGCACTGACTGTCCTCTATGACTGAGATTCTCTCTTTCTAGTTTAAAGGACTAGAGTATCTGATTTACGTGAATGTGTTTCACTTTGTGAAACAGTTGTATTTCTAAAAATTTGGGGAGATTTAGCAAGTTTTAGAATATGGTATCACATTTGAAAACCACTAGGAAAAACATTATTTACTGTAAACATTGGTGAATTGTTTTTGTAATGTGAATAATCATATCTATCAGTTTCATAATGCTTTCATATCTCATATTTCCTCATTTTTCTCATATTGATTGTGTAATCAATCATCTTCTAATTGGACTCCCTACCTTGAGTCTCTTTCCACCTAAAGCATAGGTTACCCCTTACAAAATCAGCTCTGATGGCTCCCTATTCTTACAGGATCAAACATAAACTCCTCTTTAGCCATGAAAAGTTTTTCAAAACCTGGCCCCTCTCTATCATTCCAGTCTTCTTAAACATATCTCCCTTCCATAGACTTTATGATTCTTCCTACCTCTGTGCCATCCTTTTTGATCTTCCTCACATAAGATACTCCATCTCTCACCTATGGAACTTTGCAGTGACTGTTCCCATGCCTGGAATTCTCTCCTCCCTCCACTCCATCTCTTAAAATCCTTGGCTTTCTTCAAGACTCAGTTCAAGCACTACCTTCTGCAGGAGTGCTTTCTGGTTCCCTCAGGTTTTAAGGCTTTCTATTTGGGCCATGTGGTCAATCCCTTTAGAATGAAAGCAGCGTCCATTTTTGCTTCCTCATTGTATGTATCCTTATGACTTAATATAGTGCCTGGTACATAGTAAATAATGAATAAATACTTTCTGAGTGTTAGATTATGGTCAAATTTTAGATGACGGTCAAATTCCAGCATCCCACCAAAGCCTGAGCAAAGAGCAAAAGAGACAGAGATTTCAGGAAAGAGGATGATAATGATAAATTAGGAAAATCAGGAAAGAGCCCTCTGAGCTCTGCCAAGGCCAGACTCCATCTGGAAGAGAAGGTTCATTACAGTTTAACAAGAATATCAATGGGTTAGAGAGCTCAGAAAAGGGGAAAACCAGGATGTGATGGGTATTTTGTTCATATCTTGTGAGGATCAGCTCATGCTTTCAGAAGAATTAAAGCTATAAATCATTCAAAGAAGCCATGGTAGGTATAAAATTGGGAATAGACTCTAGAAATGTTGAGGAAAATGAGTGGTTGGATCTGGTGGTTTGCTATTTGTGAAGAGAAAGTCAATTAAGAAACATTGATTTATTGTCCAAGGTCTTCCTTACATTGAGTGTACACATTCCAATAGTATTAACATTTTATTATTCTGGTCTTTGGAGCAACATCACAGAGTCTTATACACTGTGCTAGGCCTTACAGAGGGCAGGAGAGAAGATAAAGAAGAAGGTTAATTCCAGCACTTGTCACAGTGCTGGTACCTGGCACACTGGAGATACTTAATAAATATTTGCTGACTGACTTACTGCATTGGGATTTATGAAATCAGTTTGGGAATTGGAAAGGACCGTATAGTGGTTTTATAATCTAAACCCCTCAACTTTACAGGTGAAGAAACTGAGGTCTAAAGAAGTATGGGATTTGCTCAAGACCACACAAATTACCTTCTGAAAAACCAGGGTATTGAAGGGTCCCAAAGTCATGTCAAATGAGGATCAGTTGAGGAAGTGAGAACATTTAGTCCAGAGAAGAGAAGACTCAAGAGGGATATAACAGTTTTCTTCAAAGATTGGAAAAGCTGTTATTAGGGGAAGAGTTTACCCTTATTCTGTCTGGCACTTAGTAGCTGTGTGACTCTGGGCAAGTCAGTTAACCCCAATTGCCTGGCCCTCCAAAAAAGTATCCAAAGGGTTATCACATAAAAGAGGTTTATTCTGCCTACTCCAGAAAGTAGAATTAACATTAAGATGTAGAAGTTATATAAAGAAAGATTTAAGGGTACTATTATATATCTCTGAGCTGGAATGGAAGAAAATTGGGCAGAAATCATTAGGATATTGCAATGTTATATTGTGTGGACCTACAGTGGGTGATTTGTAGGAGGACATGGACTTGAATCTCACAGGATGCAGGTATGTGAATAAGTTTAAAGCTGTACTATTAGAGGGATGGCCCATATTTGTGAGGTCACTTATCCATTAAAGGCTTCTTTTCCTATGCTTGGATTCCTTAAATCTCTCCAAGAAAAAAATAGCCTACAGCTGTCCTTGGGCAGAGCCAAGATGGCAAAGTAGAAAGACACATCTGCTGTAGTTCTCCTCTCATAGCCCATAAAATACCTGTAAAAAATTCTAGAGCAGCAGAAGATACAAAACAATGGAGTAAAAGAGATTTCCAGCCCAAGGCAGCTTGAAAGGCTGACAGGGAATGTCTATCACACCAGACTTGGAGTGGAATACAGCCCACAGAGTGCAGCCCAGTCTTGGTCACAGACTTCAGGGTGCAGAATCACAGGTAGCAGCTGTGGTTCCCAGATTTCTCAACCCACAAAGTCAAAGATAGCTTTAAAGGTCAGTGAGAAAGCTCTTTCACCTGGGTGAGAAGGGAGCAGGTCCTGCCCTAGCCCCAGCCCCAGGCTGTGGCAGTCTCCGTCTTTTGGAGCTGAGACCTAAAGACACTGGGGGAATTGAGCATCTGATCTGGATCTCAGCCCTGAGTGGCAGTCCTGGGGAGAGGAGGAGCACTGAATGGTGGAGCTGGTGGAGTTTCTAGAGAGGGAATTCTACTCATAGATCCTGGGCAGAAAAGCTCATAGTTGCTTCCAGACCAGAGTGCAGGACAGGAGAGGAGTGAACTCCTCTCCCTTGATTGTGCCAACTTGGAGGAACTGAGAACTTACAGGTCCCTAGAGTATACCTTCCACTTGACAAAGGACTCAAATGTCAAGTAACTGGCTGGAAAAATGCAAAAAAAGGGAAAATAATAAGACTATAGGTTATTTTCTTGGTGAACAAGTATTTTCTTCCATCCTCTCAGATGAGGAAGAACAAAGCATACCATCAGAGGAAGACAAAAACATCAAGGTTTCTACATCCAAAAACTCCCCCCCCCCCTCCCAAAATACCATGGTCTCAGGCCATGGAAGAGCTCAAAAAGGATTTTGAAAATCAAATAAGAGAGGTGGAGGAAAAATTGGAAAGAGAAATGACAGCGATGCAAGAAAATGATGAAAAGTGAGTGAACAGATTTCTAAAGAAGACCACAAAAAATACTGAAGAAAATAACACCTTTAAAAATAGACTAACCGAAATGGCAAGAGGTGCAAAAAGCTAATGAGGAGAAGAATGCTTTAAAAAGCAGAATTAACCAAATTGAAAGGGAAATTCAAAAGCTCATTGAAGAAAATAGTTCTTTAAAAATTAGAATGGAGCAGATGGAAGCTAATGACTATGAGAAACCAAGAAATCACAAAACAAAGCCAAAAGAATGAAAAAATTGAAGACAATGTGAAATATTTCATTGGAAAAACAACTGACCTGGAAAATAGATCCAGGAGAGACACTTTAAAAATTATAGGACTACCTGAAAGCCATGATCAAGAAAAGAGCTTAGATTTCATGAAATGATCAAGGAAAACTGTCCTGATATTCTAGAACCAGAAGCTAAAATAAATATTGAAAGAATCCACCAGTCACCTCCTGAAAGAGATCCAAAAAGGAAAACTCCTAGGAATATTGTAGCCCAATTCCAGAGTTCCCAGGTCAAGGAGAAAATATTGGAAGCAGCCAGAAAGAAATAATTTGAGTATTGTGGAAATACAATCAGGATAACAAATGATCTAGCAGTTTCTACATTAAGGGATAGAAGGGCTTGAAATATGATATTCTAGAAGTCAAAGGAACTAGGATTAAAACCAAGAATCATCTACCCAGAAAAAGAGAGTATATTACTTCAGGGGAAAAAATGGTCATTCAATGACTATTCAATGAAATAGAGGACTTTCAAGTATTCTTGAGGAAAAGACCAGAACTGAATAGAAAACTTGACTTTCAAACACAAGAATCAAGAGAAGCATGAAAAAATAAACAGGAAAGAGAAATCATAAGGGACTTACTAAAGTTGAACTGTCTATACTCCTATGTGGAAAGATAATATTTGTAACTCTTGAAAATTTTCTCAGTATTTGGGTAGTTGGAGAGTTTATATACATATACATACATACATACATACATACACACACACACACACACACACACACACACACACATATATATATATATATATATATATATATATATATATATATATATATATATATATATATATATATATATATATATATATATATATATATATATATATAGACAGAGGGCACAGGGTGAATTGAATAGGAAGGGATGGTACCTAAAAAAATAAAATTAAGGGGTGAGAGAGGAATATTTTGGGAGGAGAAATGGAATGGGGCAATTTATCTCTCAAAAAAGAAGCAAGAAATAGCTTTTTCAATGAAGGGAAAAGGGGGGAAGGTGAGAGGAAAAAAGGGAAGCTTACTATCACCACATTTGCCTTAAAGAGGGAATAATATGCACACTCAGTTTGGTATGGAAATGTATCTTACACTACAGGGATATAGAGGAGAAGGGGATTAGTGAGGTGTATAGGGGGATGATAAAAGGGAGGCCAAATGGGAAGAGGGAGTAATTAGAAGTAAACACTTTTGGAGAGGGATTAAGTCAAAAGAGAGAATAGAATAAATGGGGGGAAGGATAGGATGGAAGGAAACATAATTAGTCTTTCACAACATAACTATTATGGAAATCTATTGCATGACTACACATGTATAGCCTATATTGAATTGTTTGCCTTCTCAGTGGGGATAGGTGGAAGGAAGGGAAAGAAGTTGGAACTCAAAGTTTTAGGATGAATATTGAGAATAGATTTTGCATTCAACTGGGAAATAAGAAATATAGATAACGAGGTATAGAAATCTATTTTGCCCTAGAAGAAAAGAGAGAGATGAAGATAAGGGAAGGGAGGAGTGTGATAGAAGGGAGGGCAGATTGGGGGATGAAATAATCAGAATGCATGATGTCTTGGGGTGGGGAGAGGGCAGAGATGGGGAGAAAATTTGGAACTCAAAATCTTGTGGAAATGAACGTTGAAAACTAAAAATAAATTAATTAAAGTTTCAAAATCACAAAGAAGAGCCTCAGTGAATAATGTATGCATACATGTATGATCTTCTGCTCCATCCCTCTATACCTTAGCATGGTGGCCAAAATTGCTTTTCCCCACCTCCACGGAATGAAATGAGAAGTATAGAAAACCTATGAGGAGAAATCACTTAGGCAACCATATCTTCTTGAGACTGCCATCCCTCTGTGTCCACTTCCTGTTGCATTGCCCTTATACTCAGACAGACTCCCTGATTTCCAGTGCCTTGCTTTGGCATTGGATTGATCTCGATCTTGAGATTGACCTTTAAATTTTCTTGTTTTGCTTTCTTGGATCTCTGAGACCTTGCTGTTTACTCTGTTGTATGCTGATACAGTTGTGATGATTCAATTCCACTGCTTTCTAGAGATATGACTTAGGATGAGTATTTAAACTCTCTTGGCCTCAGTTTCCCATCTGGAAAATGAGGGGATAAGACTAGATAACATCTAAGGTCCCTTCCAGTTTTAAATCTAAATGTTTTGTTATAACCCTGTTCTATTCTAATAGTATGATAACCATACTTGTCCTACTAACTAATCAACTCGTCCTTGACATATGTCAGATTCCCTTAATATAGATCCCTTCCACATTGTGGGGGTTAGGGACACAATGCCCCTTATTATCTGGAAAAAATCTATGTAAATTTTTTTGGCTCTCCCTTCATACCAGAGAAAAAGTCTGATTTTTTTTTTCTTTTTTGGAGCATTTATAATACCTTATTGTAAATTTTGGATTAAGTCAGAGGCTCTGTGTTACCTGCTGGTCTTCACATATCATCTACAACTTCCACAAAACTCCCCTCAAATTCCCATTTAATTTCTTCTGCTGACCCATGATATATGGACACCATGAGAGGAAAAGCTGAGATGTGGACAGGATAACTGTACTTATCATTTTGTCCTAGATGCCACCAATGACTTTCCTGGCCATGCCTCAATGCTGACACCCAGAAACTCACTCCCTACCCTCCTCTCATTCTCTCCCTCTAGTCTGGCTTATACTGGAAGACTACAAAGTTACTTCACCATGACAAACCAGTCTGACCCACAGGCTGTGCCTTCTGGAATTAGCAGCCTATGGCCTACATGTGTAATGAAATCCGTGTCTTTATGTAGCAAGTATTTCCGAAATACACCACAAGTGTTGCCTGCTTTTCAGCCTAGAGGGTTGCTTGAAACTCTAAGCTTAGTGGCACAAAATGCTCAAACTATCCCTTTTCTCCTCCAAATCCCAGCTTTGTGGAACAGTCTTCACAACTACTGTTTCTTCCACTAGATGGTGCTTGCGTGACAGTAAGGCAGGCTGCTGACCAAGTTCATTCATCCTAGTTTGGACAGCCTTGAGAGGCATACTGAACTCACCACCCAACAAATAAGCAATTGAGAAAGAAAGACGTTGGTTTGTTTATTTTAATCACAGTAGGAGAATGTGTTTCATTCAGAGTTTTTCCTTCCCTTCATTATCTATGACATGCAGTGTAGCACAGATAGAAAATTAACTCAAAATCAGGAAGATGTAGGTTTGAGTCCTACCTTTCACACTTAGTGTCTGTATAATTTCAGGAAAGCCAGTTAGCCTCTCAGTGCTCTGGTGCCCAAGTGCATTGGTAGAAGGAGTTTCACCTCACACGTGTGTTCTCTATCCTTTATTATCTAGAGAGTAGGCAGTAAAGATAAGGTAGTGTGGAAACCTAGCCAGGGACAGCTGATTGTAGAATTTTTAAGTTGGAAAGGAGCTTAGAGGTCATATAGTTTAACTTCTCATGTAACTAACACAGGAATCTCTTCATGGTGTCCCTGACAGATAGATACCACTCTCCACACGAGCATTTATAGTGATGAGGGACTTGTTATCTAATGGAGTCAGCTACTACATTTTGGTATGTCTTTATGAGGAGAGGAAAGAAGAAAGAAAGGAAGAAAGAAAGAAAGAAAGAAAGAAAGAAAGAAAGAAAGAAAGAAAGAAAGAAAGAAAGAAAGAAAGAAAGAAAGAAAGAAAGGAAGGAAGGAAGGAAGGAAGGAAGGAAGGAAGGAAGGAAGGAAGGAAGGAAGGAAGGAAGAAAGAAAGAAAGAAAGAAAGAAAGAAAGAAAGAAAGAAAGAAAGAAAGAGAGAAAGGAAGGAAGGAAGAAAGAAAAAGAAAGAAAGAAAGAAAGAAAGAAAGAGAGAGAAAGAGAGAAAGGAAGGAAGGAAGGAAGGAAGAAGAAAGAAAGAAGAAAGGAAGGAAGAAAGAAAAGAAAGAAAGAAGAAAGGAAGAAAGAAAGGAAGGAAGGAAGGAACAAAAGAACAGAGGAAGGAAAAGAAAGAGAAAAGAAAAAAGAATAAACATTTTAAAAATTGTCTTCTTTCTGTTGAAATCTCCCTCTCTCCCAATGGCTTCCACTCACTGGTCCTAGTTGCATCCTTGGAAGCAACTCAGACTAAACTTCAGTCCCTCTGCCACATAAAAAGCCTTCCAGTTTTATAACCTTCAAACTCTTTACCACCAACCCAGCAAAAAACCTTCATCTGAGCAGGGTAAATATCCCTGTTTCTTTAACTCTGACTCATGACATAGTTCCCAGGCCCTTAACCATGTTATTTCCTTCTTCTAGATGAACTATAGGTTGTCAGCATCCCACACAAGTCTCACTAGGTTAGAGGTCAATAGGGACTATTGCCTCCCCTGGGCTGGACATTGTATTTTTATTAATTCAGTCAAAGTTTGTATCAGCATTTTTTTATATAAGCATTTTTTTAATATATAAGCATTTTGTTGGCTGTCAATTCACATTACTGGCTCATAATGACCTTGCAGTCAACTAGAACAGGCAGGTCTTTTTCACAGGAAGTACTTATCAAACCCCATTCTCCACTTGTGCAACTGATGCTTTGAAACTGAATGTAGGCAGTCATAATTATCACTCTCAAATTGAATGTTCTTAGCTCTTACTCACCTTTCCAGTTTTATAAACATATGGAGGCATGCATAAATATATGTAAATTCTTCTATCTTTGAACCAGTTCAGATGACAGGTTCAAGCATTTCCCACTCCCCTCCTCCATTGCAAAAATCTCTTCCTTTTGTGTCTCTATTGTGAGGTAACTTTCCTCATTCTTACCTCCTCTCCCCACCTCCCCCAGTGCATCCTTTCTTTTCCTTATGAGATCATCTGAGCTCCTGTTCAGTGACAGCAGAGCAGCGAACACTCTGGAGAGAACAAAAACAATGCCTTTGGGCACTCAATAACATATCAGTCAAGGTCTGCACAAAGAAAAGAAAAAAGGAGAGGGTGGAGAAGGGTTTGAGAAATCATGGCAAGAATGGCACTGGTGGGAATGGCAGAGACCAGCGAGCATCCCAGTTGAGACTAGCAGAAAGAATTTTTAATGGGGGAAAAAAATGAAAAAAATATAAAAGAAACACAAAAGAAAGTTGTCCCAAGGTGACGCAGTGGATCGAGTGCCAGGTCTGGAGGGTGAAAAACCTATCTTTGTGAGTTCAAGTCTGGCCTTACACATTTACTAGCTGTGTGACCCTGGGCAAATCATTTAACCTTATTTGCTTTAGTTTCCTCATCTGTAAAATGAATTGGAGAAGGAAAGGGCAAACCACTCCAGCATTTTTGCCAAGAAAACCCCAAAATGGGGTTACAAAGAGTCGTGCGCTTTTGAAGCGACTGAACAACAAAAACAATTATTAGGGACCTCAGTTCTCTCACCTAACACATAAACTCTCTCTACACCCGAGCTTTATGTCATCTACAAATTTTATCTAAGATAACGAATGAATGAATGAAAATGCATTTAAGTATTTACTATGTGCCAGACCTTGTGCCAAGTGCAAAGTACAAAAAGCAAGTCAGCCTTCGTCCTGAAGGAGTTTGTATATAAGGAAAAATCACATACATGAAGAGGTGGTCAGGGAATGGAGTGTTAAGCAGGAAAGTCAAAGAAACGATGAGAGAAATCATAGGACAACTTATTAGCATGTCCTTTTCAAGACTGGTTGTCTTAATTTTATAACTATTCTGAGAAAGAAGTGGAAAGGGGAGGAAGGGGGAATATCTGGCATAAATACAATCCAGGAGAATTAGGGTGGGCAAGAGAGTGCTTAGATATGCTGAATTCACACCAATCAGGACTGCAGTGCCCCAGGGCTAGGCCTGGAGTGTCTGATCTGAGGCAGAATGCAAACAAGAAAGCAAGACAGAAATACATCTGGAGTTGCATCTAATGGCAAGAAAAATGCACAAATCAGAACTAAATTCATAGCCTTGAACCACTTAGTCAACAGACTTTATATATCAAGTGCCTCATATATGCCAAACATTGTGCTAGGATACAAATTAAAAAGTGAGACAATCTTTGCCCTCAGTGAGCTGATACTAAGGGGCTATACTAAAGGAGGTGTACTAAAAGATACTTATATTTTCACAGACAAGTGTAGAGAGGGGTTTGTGTGTGTCAGTAGGCATCTCAACATAGAAGACATTATTGAGAAGGGGCATCTTTCCATGCAGAGGACCACTAGGAAGCAGAGAGAATCAATATGATGAAAAATGTTCCCCTTGGAGGGAAAGGCTATGGAACATGTGTAGACATACGGTAACTGGTTTTGGCTGACTGACCACATGTTGAAGGGGATCTTTGACTGCAGAACAGTTCATAAAGATCTGCCAGTTTCACTTTCTGTCTCTTGGCCTCATTCACTTCTGAAGGATCTCAGTGTCTCCTTTACCCACAGAATATCTGATCTGGGAGTTTCAAAGGGTCAGGAGAAGAAGCAGAAGAATCTGGGATTCAGAGCACAGACCATGATTCTCAGCCAGTGCAACATCAATGCTTGGGGAAGGAAGGCTCATCTTTGGAAGGACCTTAGATTTCCCTGACTAGCAGAAGCTGACAAGAAGACATATTTAGCAGAGATGCCATCACTTTTGGACATGAAATTGTTGGGCACAATGCTATGTATAAACTGAGCTAAACTGAGCCTACTGTCCCGTATCTCAAACTAATATAGGTGATTATGCCCCTGAACTATAGGGTTTGAATGCTCATTTTTGCTATATCTTTGAAATAAATAGCATTTTAAAAAGTCGATAGATGTCAAATGACTAAATGAAATAGAATGATAGTCATCCCCTCCCCCAAAAAACAGAGAATCTTCAGGATCCTGAGGTACCTGATGGTACCTAAGAACCTTGAGGAGGAGATATAACAGATCTTGCCTGAAGAGAGAACTAGAGTGGGGAGGAGCCAAGATGGCAGAGCAGAAAGATATACATACACTTAGCTCTTACCCCACAGCCCATAAAATATCTGTAAAGGAGAACTCTCAACAAATTCTAGAGCAGCAGAAGCCACAGAACAACAGAGTGGAGGAGATTTCTGTTCCAGAGAGACCTGAAAAACCTACAGGAAAGGTCTGTCGTGAATGGACACTGAGTGGAGCCCAGCCCTGCCTTGGTCATATGGCACCAAGGGGAGCAGATCCAAGCAGGCTTCAGGAACAGAATCTCCAGCAGCAGAGCAGGTCCCTCAACCCACAGGCACCAAAGGTCAGTGAGAGCATCTTTTTGGCTGGCTGAGAGGGGAGTGGGGTGTCCCCATGACTCAGGCCCCCTCAGGAGGCAACAGCAGAGGCAGCAGCAGACAAGGGCTCCCAAAGCAGGCAGTGGCCTGCATCCATTATTGAAGGTCTCCTCATAAACCCCCTGAGGGAACTGAACCTGGTGTGGTGGCCCTGCCCCTACCTGAGCAGCTGAACTTAATCTCACACTGAATAGCAGCCCCACCCCCACCAAGAACCCCTAAGGCTTGGGAGCAGTATTTGAATCAGCCCTCAAGGGCTGGCTGGGTGGAACTGGAGGCGAAGTGGTTGTGGAGAGGAAACTCAGAAGTCAAGTAACTGGCTGGGAAAATGCTTCCTATTGGTGGCAAATTCCTATGGTCAAAAGGTGTGTAAGCTTAATACCAGATCTATTCAATTATAGATTATGGGTAGGGGAACATCTGAGGTCAAGTCTAAAATTAAACTGTTAGGCATAGGACTTTAGCCCAACAACAATAAGTTGGGGTCCTTTAATTCTTAGCAATACTGTGGAGACAATTTGATCAAGAGCTTATAAAATTATCAACATATATACTTTTTGTGTCTCAGTTGGTTAATGTTTAAAAAAAAAATCTTCTTTTGTGGTCCATATTGTAAATGCTTTAAAAAGAAGTATCACCTGACCAAAAGTTGGAATTGTTTTATCTGTTATAAACTGTGTTAAAAATAAATAAGAAAAAAAAAAGAAGGAAAAAAGAGAGAGCTAGAATAAACACATTATGTAAGTAAATCTTGGACATATACAAAAGAAATACACACAGTGATAGAAATTTAGGGGAGGGAAACACATTAACCCTTAGGAAGTCTTTCCTAATTCTCAGTTGTTAGTGCCCTCCCTCTCAAACTACATCCCATTTTACTCTTTTGTATATTTGTGCTTACCAACTTTATATTTACACAATATACATTTTATGTGTATTTTGTCTCCTCTATTTGAATGCAAATTCATTGTGAGTAGGAATTGTTTCATTCTTTGTGTTTATATCCCCAGCACCTAGCATTGTGCCTGGCACATAGGAGATATTGATTAAAAACTTACTGATTGATTGATTGATTGATCTTCCCTCTTTTTCATTTCCTACTTTTTTTTTTTTTAGCCAAAGGCAAAGTTTATTAAAGGTTCACTGTACTGGATAGTCTCTTAAGGAGCGAAGCATTTGTTAAGCTTGCAGGCTAGATAGAATCTCAGCTAGACAGAATCAGAGCTAGATTGAATCTGAGCATTCAGTTCATACTTTTAAGCAAGTCCTATTATTTTGATTTTCAGAATATCTCATGTATCCATATTATCTAATCCTCTTGCTACCAGCTTAGCAAAGCTCTCATTAATACTTGATTAAACTATCACAGTAGTCTTCTTACAGATCTTTCCACCCTTCATTCCATCTTTTATACACATATTAATGGCCCAAGTTCAACCATTTCCGGACCCTCATGGCCTGAGGTTCCAATTGTGTGGAAATTCAATGAGATATTACTCCTCTGGCTCAGTTTCCTCCCTATCAATGTAGATGAGCACAGGTTTAGATATTCATTTCTTTTCATGCCAAAGATCTAGGAAAGCAAGCACTGAAGTGTCATACATTTAATATGAAGAGCAATGGATAAAGGAAGAAAAACCATATCAGCCACATGTCCAAAGGAGCACAATTTCATTTCCCTAGAGTGGTTAGAGAAATTGGTTATTCCAAGACAAATGGCTCCAACACAGGAAGGATGTGCAAAATGTGAGCAGCCTGATGCTCCTAGACAGATTCAAGGTTTATTCATTTGTGTGCTTCCCAATCGCTGCAATCTTCATGGAGCTTCAGATTTAGCTTGCCTCAGTCACCATTAACCACTCCCAGACATCACCAGGAAGCAATTCGATGGCTCAGTGGATAGAGTGCTAGGCCTAGTCAAGAAGACCTGAGTTAAAATCTAGCCTCAGACACCTACTAGCTATGTGACCTTAACCTCTGCTCACCTTAATCCATTAAATAATGAAATGGCAAACCACTCTAGTATCTTTGTCATGAAGAGGTGGACGTGGCTGAATAACAACAGTTGTCCCCCTTTTCCATAACCAAGGTGTTTTGTCTGCTTGTTTTTCTCTGGTAAAGATTATTATTTGTGTGGAATCCAATAGCAAAAATAAATAAATAAATAAAATTTAAATTTAAAATCTTGTATCACTGCTGATCTTCTGTGAAGCTTCCATTGTTCCATGTGGTCATGAACCTGGAAGATAACATTATTCTTTCTCTATATTCTGAAAAGAATATGAAATACTCAGGTGTGCCACTACATGGCCTCATGGAATCCTTATCCTTCAAAAAACATTTTCACTCTGGGACCAGGCGTCCTGGGACATGTAGTCCTTCTCCTATCTGACATACATGTGCCATTTCTGTAATGTTTTAAGACTTCCAAAAGATTTTCTTCACAACACCCAGCTCCTAGGACTCCAGATCCTTTCCACTTCACCATATCAGATGTGTAGATACAGACTTATTAGGCATAAGTGTCTTCCTCTGAAAGCAGATGCAAAGAGAAGTAAACAGAACTAGAAAAACATCATACGGCATCAGAAACATTGTGTGAGGACCAACTGTGATTGACTTAGCTCTTCTAATGAGTAATGTAACTAATATGGAAATATGATTAATGGTAAATGTTTTAACATTCTTCTCTCAAAAAAAAAGACATCCTTTGAAGTTTGATCTGCATTATTAATACTTGCTTAAGCCTAGTCAGACTAATATGGAATATGACTGATATGGAAATACATTTAACATAATTGTATACAGATAATCTATATCAAATTGCTTACCATCTTAGGGAGGGAACAGTGGGAGAGCAAAAAAATTTGGAACTCCAAGTTTTATATAAAAAAAATGTAAAAATTATCTTTACATGTAATTAGGGGGAGATTAAATTTTTAAGCACAATTTTTAAAAATTTGAAATAGAAAGCCGACGCTGAGTGCCCCACATATTGTGAAGCATTCACAGATTTCTTCTTGAAACTCTCCAGCCTTTTATTTGATAAATCAGGGTGTTTGCATAGTATATCATGTCTTACAGAACAGCAAAAACCACATGGTAAAGAAATAATTTTCATATCTTATACAATTGGAAGTTGAAAAATATATTCCTAGAAACATGGGGTGAGGGAAGGAAATTAGCAGCAGATTCCTCCATCATTCCCCTGGATCAGAAATTCAGTGAGTCCATCTTAGATCTGAGATAAAACACACATGACTTTGTTTCGCTTTTAAAACTCTTCATGGTTGGGCTGCAGCTTACTTTTTCAGGCTTATTTCTCATTACTCTCCATCATGCATTCTATGTTCCAGTCAAACTGGGCTACTTTCTAATTTCTGTACCCAGCATTCCTTCTCTCATCTCCATGCCTATATAGGAATAAGAACTAGCCCTGAAATTTCATTCATAGAGGGGAGTGCCAGGTTAAGAAACTCCCTCTACTGATGCAGGTAGAAACCTTTTATGAGATATGTATAAACTCTGGGAGAGTTGAGCACTGAAATGCTGAGTGACATGCCCAGGGTTACGTAGCCAATGTGTGACAGAGTTAAGGCCTCGAATCCAGGCCTTTCTGGTTCAGAGACCAGAAACTCTATCACTATTAACTATGTCATGATGATTGTTAATTATAACTTTTCCAGTCAGCTTATGCCTTACTCTCTGTCACATTCTCTTCAATCCTGTGACTGTCTTCTCCTTGCTATATTCCATAATCAAGATACTCCATCTCTTAACACTGAGCATTTTCTCCAGATGTCCCCAAGCCTGGAAAGCCCTTTCCCCTCCACTCCAATTACTGACTTCTCAGGCATCCTGTAAATCCCAATGAAAATTGTATTTCTATGGTATGTTCTTCCCAACTCCTCTTCATTCTAGTGTCTTCTTTTTCTTAGTAACTTCTATTTATCTCATATATAGCTTATTGGTACATATGTGTTTGCTTATAACTTCCCCTATTAGATTAGAGGATTAGAATGAACTACTTGAGGGCAAAGACTATTTTTTCCATCTTTTTGTATCCTCAGTGCTTAGCACAGGGTTTGACATATAGTAGGCATTGAGTAAACGTTTATTGAAGGACTGATTTATAATTTAGATTTGTATCACAGTTTGAAGTTTGCAAAATATCTTTCCCACAGCAGCTTGTGAGGTAGGTAGTACAAACATCATTATTCCTAATTTTAGAGATGAGGAAACTAAAACTTAGTAAGGTTAAATGAGTTGTCTGGGGTCGCTTGCCTAACAAAAGTTAAAAAGTGAGATTTGAGCCTCAGTCTGCCCTTACTCCAAGCCCATGGGTATCCTGGAGCCAGACTAAACAACTGATTGTTGAGTATCCAACATGAGAATTTACACCTCAGAAACTGGCAAGTGGTCTAAGTAAGCCCTTGGTTTATTGTTTTGTTGCTTATCTGGCTAGGCTTAAGAAAGTGTTGATAATGCAGATCAAACTTCAAAGTATGTCCTTTTATTTTTGAGAGAAGAGTGTTAAACATTTACCAGCTCAACCCTATCTAAGACCCAGCAATCTTTTCACTACATTCTGTCACCAAAGCAGTGAGACTGTCCAATAAACCAGACATGCCATCAGGAAGTATTGGGTTCAGATTCCACCTCTGAGACATGCCAGTCATGTTTTTGATCATAGCACCTCTCTGAATCTGTTTCCTCATCTGCAAAATGGAGCTAATTATCTCATAGGGTTGTTGCAAGGCTCAAATAAGATAATGTAGCTGTGTGTGTGTGTACATGTAGTCATCCTTCGACATCATGAGGATTAGGGGGTGGTACAGCACCCTCATGATCTGGAAAATCCACATTTTGGCCCTCTCTTTGTACCAGAAAAGAAGTCTGAATTATTATGGTATGAAAAGATGAAATATGTATTATACAATACTATACACATATTTTGTGCATTTCTGAATTTCTAAACATTTCTGTATCCTCTGCAGCTTCCACAAAATCCCCTCCAAATTCCCATTTAATTTTTTATGCCCACCCATGATATGTGAAAACTGTAAGGCGGAAAGTCATGGTATAGACAACGGTAATGTGCTTTGCAAACTTTTCAAAATTCAAAATTCCTCTATTTGCAACTAGGAAAGTTATTCATTGCCTTTTAAACAATGTTTCAATTTTTTTCCTTGTATGATTATATAGAGAACTCTCCATGAAGTAAACCTTATTGCCCATTGCTCCCTAGTATATGGTCTTAAAGAGTTGCCTGGACACTGAAGGGTTAAATGACTTGGCTAGGTCATACAACCAGTATGTGTTAGGGGCAAATCTTGAACTAGGGCCAAAGATTCCTGGAAATAAGGCTAGTTTACTACCCCTTAAACATGGTGCATCTCACAATGTCTGGAAACATTCTTCTTCTGCTAAACCAGCTCTGTTCTGGTCATCTGGTCACCTCTGTCAACTGGAGGGCATCCCATGACATATTTTCCATAAAATATGCCTTCCACATCTCTATCACTGTGCATCTGCTCTTATAGATCCCAGAGTTCTGTACCACCTGTCTCAAAGTGACAGAAGGCAAATGCCTGCTCTCCCTAGACTTTATCTCTGCTTGTCTTCCTTCATATCTCATATTCACACCTATCTCCAAAAGTTGCATGCTTAGGAATTCTAGTATAGAGAAGGGAAATTCCACACATTCCTCCTGAGGGCTGGCTCAAATGAGAAGTTAAAAATGCAACATTAAGAAACTGATTGATAGTTAAACTTTCAATTTACCTTGACTCTCCCAGGTAGAAAACACCTAGTGCTTCTTTTTCTTGTAGTAAAAGTGAATTAGTGGGTATTTTGTTTTTGTTTTGTGAGGGTTGGGGAGAGCTGTGGGGAAGGAAATAAAACAGCATCTATGATTTTGAGCGTCAGCTTGATTTTGCAAAAGGATCTTATAGGGATACAAAATGAAGGCTGGCATTGCCCTCACTGGCTCTATGATATGCCTCCTCTGGGCAGTTTTCAAAATCCTAGAATACAGCCTCAGTGCCATTCTTCAAAACCCTTACTAATTCTTCAAATTGCTTTATGGGTGATGCACTTCCGTGTGATAAGAGAGATTATTACTCAAGCATCATTTTGGGCAAGTCTCTGAAACTTGAGTAGATTACATCTGTCTGGGAAACCAGTAGCTTCTAGAGCAGGCTTCACCCCTCCCCCCTTTTCCTTGGGGTCCTTGTTTTTGTGAGAGGAAATTCTTCCTCTCTCCCTCTCAAAGTCTATGTATTAATTTTAGAGTTGTGAATGCTTGAGGGTTCATGATTTCTAAAGAAAAAACGTCATCAAATTATTACTATCCTGAGTGCTTTTAGCAGTGTGGAAAAAAAATTGGTGACAAATAAAATTCTCTCAAATATGAATGAATAAGCTCCTTGAGAGTGGGAATTGCTTTTATTTTTTTGTCTTTGAATCCTTAATCAACTGAGCAATTTTGAGCTTTTCTCCATTTAACAAACATGTATGTAAATGAAGCTAATCAGGGCTCTCCCTGACTTGCCCCACTTACACAATCATTAAATGCCTACTATGTATAAGGCCTTGTGCTGAGTGCTAGGGATTCAAAGATCATTTCCCCCCTCAAAAAAAAAAAAAAACAGCCCCTGCCCTCAGGGAGCTTATATTCTCCTGGAGGGGTATGACATATAAAACTAAGTAGATAAAAGCTAATTTGAATAGAGAAAGAAGACTAATAGTTGGGATACAGGGTCTGTCTGTGTTCATCCTTCAGTCCTTCATTTTCAAAGAAGACCATGACATAAGCATGACTTGCACTTGACTTTGCTTTGAGTGAGGGAGGGCTCACTTCCCCTCACTTCCCCTCCTGGGCCATCTGGATCCAGTGACCAGAACATCATCAGGATGACAGGAGATAGCCCAGGATGGAGACCTCGGCCTATTCAGGTACCCAGAGTGAGGTAATGCCCATTCAGTGAATAGGCCTTTTAAAGAAGTAAACAGGGAATGGCCCCTTTAACGAGCAAAAGAAAGGAAAAAAAAGTAAATGGAGCTGGGAGGGAAAGAGCAACAGTTGATAATCATTCTGAAGCCAGGAGTGTCTCAAAAAGAGCCTTTAAGTGGAGTTTGGGCAGGGACCTATTGCTGTGCAATGTATGGGCTTCAGAGCGCACTGAGTTTAAGGTTTTGACAAAGAGAAGGCAGGAAGGCAGAAAGGCAGGAAGGAAGGAGGGAGAGAAGGAAAGTGGGAGGGAGGGAAGGAAGGATGGAATCTGTCCTGTAAACCCCAAGTTAATTAGGCATCCTCTGGCCATCCAAATTTACCTGCCTTTGGAGGGAGAAGAAGGGGAGGGAGGGGGGACAGAAGGGAGCAGATAAACTGAGTTACACAGCAGGGCAGTTTGGTCTTCTCTCAGGTCTGTGTTTGTCCTTCATTTTTGAGAGAGGACCATGACATCAGAGAAATGACGACATGATTTGCACTTGATTGAACTGAGGAGGACAGGCACCACAGGTATGATGGACAACTTGCGTAAATACACAACAGAGAAGAGAAATTGAGTTCAGGGAATAGTTGAAGTCCAATTTGGCAAATGTTACTCCTGCATGTATGTAAGGTATGTGAAGGAAAGTTGGAAAGATCAGCTGTATGGGACAATGACAAAATCCACAGTGTGGAGCTAAGTCACTCAGTGGATAGAGTACTGCTAAACAGAAGGCCTGAATTTAAACCCTGCTTCAGACAATACCTATCATATATGACCTTGGGCAAGTCACTTGACCTTTGTCTTTCTCAGTTCCATAAACTAAAATAAGAATAATAACAGCAACTATTTCTTTGTAAAGCTCTTGGCACACAGCTGGTACTTAATAAATGCTTGTTTCCTTCCTTTCTCCAGAAGCTAAAATAATAAGCTCCACCCCAATGACAAAAGAAGGGCAAAGGGCATATAGAGTAAAGAGGGCCACTTTTTTAAGAAGTTATGATTGTTAGAAGATGACAATATAAAAAATGTTGTCTTAGGAGGACAATTAATATGCAAATGGATAAAATGTATTTTTAGAAATCAAACATCCAAAATTATACTTAACTTTCTAGAAATACAAAGGATGGCTCCTATTTAACCCCTGTATTATTTGAAGGACAAGTAAGTGCTTTTACACACTCATTGGCATAGGGAGAAGAGCCCTGGACAGGGAGTTAGTGTCCTTTTTGGGCTCTGTCACTAGATGCTTGACACTGGGCATGTCAAAAAACCTTACACAGTTTCCTCATTTGTAAAATGAGAATGTTGGGCTCAATTTCTAAGGTTTCTGTTTGTCTCAGATTTGGTGATTTTGGAAGAAACCACTGAAATTAGTTAGTCTAGCTCTTTGCTTCTTAATTAGATAGCAGATCAACTAGCAAAGACTGATATTTCAGTCTCAAAGATTTCCAAAAAGAAAGAAACGTTTCCATAGTTCCTGAATGAACTAGCCATTCATGTCACGGGTTCTTCCTTGTGTCTAGATTCAGCTTCCACTAAAAGAACTTAGTACTGCTTCCTCTTATGCCTTACTCAGAGGCTACAGAAAATAGCTGATAACCAGACTCCTCTTTGTTGCAATAACCACTCATTTTCTTGAGGTCACTTCCACCTTGCAACATTGCTGCTTAGGTTTTGGGAAGACTAGATCAGGGTAAGCTCTTAGATGGTAGTGGCTAGATAAATTAACTTATCTCGGCAACTTTTCTTGGTGGTGGATATTTTGGAAGCTATTATTTAACTTAGGAGAAAGTAGTTGTTTCGACATGTCAAGCCATTATGAGGGTAAAGATGGAAAGAAAGGAGATGTTCTGATGCCCTAGTAATATACATTTGTAACAGCAACCACACTGGCATACCCATGATGGCTTGCTGGCATAGGTTCTTAGATCTGCTTTTTTAAGGAAAGCACCTTAAATTGGGGGTCAACAATCTACTTTAATCACATATACCAACAGAAAAAATACAAGCAGAGGAAATAAAGACCAACAGACATGGCTTCTCACTGTCTGACCATAAGCAATACGTACATCACAAATCAACAGACAGATCCAACTGTCTGACCATTACATATGTACATAGTTACCAGAGAGAGAAGCACCAACAATTGGGTTTTCAAGGTGGAGGAGAGGTGTATGTGTGGGGCAGGTGGCGTGATTCCTTAGCAGCTACCCAGAGTTTCATCTGATACATGAACTTTCTTCCAAAGAGTAATCCCCAAAGCAATATCTCACCTTAGAATACATATATGCTTTTCAGACCCTGAGGACATCAGTGCCTCATTAGAAATTAACAAAAGATGTGGCCCTTCCTAAATAAGCCTCCCCTAATCAAGCTATCCTTAGTGAGCTCCACCTGAGGACTGTTAATGGGCAAGATCTTTAACTCTCATTAACATTATATTAGCATGGCAACACTATCTGTCCAGTCTTTGGGGAGTTTTTTTAACCTACTGCATTACCTATTTTACCTAGACACACACAAACATACATATATGTTTTTTAAATATTGCATGCCTGGCTTCCAGAAATAGTCCCCCTCCCAGTTGCCCCTGAGTTGAGAATTAGCTGCGAGTAGAAGTTGTATACCAAAAATGAAGAGACATCATGGTATAGTGGAAAGTGTGCTGGATTTGAATTCTGCCTCTGCAACCTGTGGTACCTTGGACAAGTCATTTAACCTCCTTGGGTGTCAGTTTCCTCATTTATAAAATGATTTCATTGAACTGGATGGCTTTTGAGGTCCTTTCCAGCTTTAGATAGTGGATCCTATGAAGTAAAAGGCATGCATTAAGTCCCAGGGAAGTTCATCAGCTCCCATATTTATTAAGTACCTACTGTGTGCCAAGCACTGTACTATGCACTGGGGCCACATAGAAAAGCAAAAGACAGTCCCTGCTCTAGAGGAGCTTACTAATGGGGGAGAAAAAAATGTAAACAACTTAAGGAAAGTTATAAACAGGATAAATGGCAGGAAATCAACAGGGAGAAGAGGTTGTAAGTCCAGGAGACTAGAGGGATGAGGATGGTACTTCTCAACAGTAATAGGAAAGGTAGGAGAAAAGGTGGCCTCAGAGGAAAAATAATGCTAATATTGAGAAGAGGTTTTTTTTTTAATTTTATTTTTTTTATTTTTAACACAGTTTATAACAGATAAAACAAATCCAACTTTTGGTCAGGTGATACTTCTTTTTAAAGCATTTACAATAGGGACCACAAAAGAAAAAAAATTTTTTTTAAAACATTAACCAACTGAGACACAAATAATATTTATGTTGCTAACTTCACAAGCTCTTGACCTCATTGTCTCCACAGTATTGCTAAGAATTAAAGGACCCCAACTTATTGTTGTTGGTCTAAAGTCCTATGCCCAACAGCTTAATTTTAGACTTAACCTCGGATGTTCCCCTACCAATAATCTATAGCTGAATAGATCTGGTATTAAGCTTGCAAATCTTCTGACTATAGGAAATTGCCACCTATAGTAAGGACATTGCAGGGATACAATATCACCCCAGCTTCATGTCAATTCCAGGCAGGATTAGATTATCGACTTGCATTGTCAGGCTTAAAGTCTGCCAGGTGTCAGTGGGGAAATTGAGTCAGGAGAATCCCACCTCAGCCTATGCTGAACAGCTGCTCTTCCACCTTTCCCTTGAGATCACCTATGCAGTTCATACCAGCATCTCATCAGCTTACTGATATCATGGATTGGAGGCTCAGATCGCCTTTCTTGCTACCCATACCTGGAGTTAGACTCAGAACAGTCCCATAGCATCTAAAAATGGCAAGTTCTAATAAACAGGTTTCAAATATGATTATAGTTTCACTTTGGCTAAGGAACATCTTTTGAGCCAACTCTTAAGTGGCTTACATGCCTTTCTATACATGTTCTAGTTCCTGATTAAATAGCAATCATAAAATCAAATTTACCATTAAAACCTTGACTTTTCCATCAATGCCAAATTTTGCCCGAGGTAGGTTTACCTACCTTCCTCTAAGAAATTTAGACTGAAATTCTTTTCTCCAAACTAAAGATATCATTGATTTATTCTCAGTAATTAATTCAGTCTATTGTTTCAATACTAATTGTTTTTTCCTCATTTTGTAACATGTCCAATTTTTCTCCCCATCACTCTCCTCCTCCTGCTTCCTAATACCTTGCATTCTGATTACTCCTTCCCTCAATGTACCCTCCCCTCTATCACACCCCACCTCTCTCCTATCCCCATTTTCTCTCTTTTCTTGCAGGGCAAGATAAATTTCCATATCCCTATCCCTGTAGTACTTATTTCCCAATTTTATGCAATAAAAATTCTCAATATTCATTTCTAATACTTTGAATTCCAACTTCTCTCCCTCCCTCCCTCCCTCCCCAGCCCTACTGAGAAGGCAAGCAATTCAATACAGACTAAATATGTATTGTTTTGCAAAAGACTTCCATAGTAATCATGTTGTGTAATACTAATTGTATTGCCATCTGACCTACCCTATCCTCCCCTATTCCCCCCCCGCTACGACCTTATCCCTTCTCGAAACTGTTTATGTCTAGTGACCCCCTGCTCCCATTTGCCCTCCCTTCTAACATTCCCCTCACTCCACTTGTCACCTCCTCTCCTACTTTCCTGTGATATATATAAATTTTCATATCAAATTTAGTGAGCATGTTATTCCCTCCTTCAGCCACATGTGGAGAGAGTAGCTTTATTTTTCCCCCTCTCCCCTTCTCCCTTATCTCCTCCATTGAATAAGATTTTTCTTATTTCTTTTATGAGTTATAGCCTACCCATTCCATTACTCCCCTTCTCTTCTCTTCCTGGAATTTTCTTCCTTCAACCCTTAATTTTTATTTTATTTTTATTGTGTGTGTGTGTGTGTGTGTGTGTGTGTGTGTGGATATCATCTCTTGTGATATAACACACCCTGTACTCTCTACCTATCTGTGTGTGTGTGTGTGTGTGTGTGTGTACAATCTCTCCAACTACCCAAATACTGAGAAAAGATTCAAGAGTTAAAAATATTTTCTTTCCATGTAGTAATGTAAACAGTTCAGCTTTAGAGAGTCTTTTATGATTTTTCTTTTCTGTTTACCTTTTCATTCTTCTCTTGATTCTTGTCTTGGGAAGTCAAAATTTTATACAGATCTGGTCTTTTCCTCAACATGTAATCTTGAAATTTGACTATTTCACTGAATGACCATTTTTTTCCTTGAAGCATTGTATTCAGATTTTCTGGGTAAGTGATTCTTGGCTTTAATCCCAGTTCCTTTGACTTCTGAAATATCCCACTCCAAGCCCTTCTATCCCTTAATGTTGAAGCTGCCAGATCCTGTGTTATCCTGATTGTATTTCCACAGTGCTCAAATTGTTTCCTTCTAACTGCTTGCAGTATTTTCTCCCTGATCTGGGAACTCTGAAATTTGGCCACCATATTCCTGGGAGTTTCTCTGTTTGAATTTCTTTCAGGAGGTGATCGATGAATTCTTTCAATATCCATTTTACCCTCTGATTCTAGAATATCAGGGCAGATTTCCTTGATAATTTCATGGAAGACTAGGCTCTTTTTTTAATCATGGCTTTCAGGTAGTCCAATAATTTTTAAATTATTTCTCCTTGATCTATTTTCCAGGTGAATTGTTTTTCCAATGAGTTGTTTCACATTATCTTCTATTTTTTCAGCTTTTTGGTTTTGTTTACTAACTTATTGGTTTAACTCATAGTCATTCATTTTCCTGAGCTCAATTCTCTCTTTCAACAAATTATTTTGTTCAGTGATCTTTTGATCCTTCTCCTCTATTTGGCTAATTCTGCTTTTTAAAACCTCCTTCTCCTTGTTGGCTTTTTGGACCTCTTTTTCCAATTGAGTTAGCCTCTTTTTAAAGCTGTTATTTTCCTCAGCATTTTTTTGGTTCTCCTTTAGTAAGCTGCTAACTTGTTTTTTAAGATCTTCTATTGCCTGAGCCCATTTTAGATTCCCTTTGGAGGTAGAGACCTTGACTTCCTCTGACAGTATGCTTTGTTCCTCCTCATCTGAAAGGATGGGGGGGAGATACCCGTTCCCCAAGAAAGTAACCTTCTATGGTCTTGTTTTTTTTCCCCTTTTTTGGGCATTTTCCAAGCCAGTTACTTGACTTCTGAGTTTCCTCTCCACAACCACTTCGCCTCCAGTTCCACCCAGCCAGCCCTTGGGGGCTGATTCAAATGTACTACTCCCAACCCTTAGGGGTTCTTGGTGGGGGTGGGGCTGCTATTCAGTGTGAGATTAAGTTCAGCTGCTCAGGTGGGGGCAGGGCCACCACACCAGGTTCAGCTCCCTCAGGGGGTTTATGAGGAGACCTTCAATAATGGATGCAGGCCACTGCCTGCTTTGGGAGCCCTTGTCTGCTGCTGCCTCTGCTGTTGCCTCCTGAGGGGGCCTGAGTCATGGGACACCCCACTCCCCTCTCAGCCAGCCAAAAAGACCCTCTCACTGACCTTTGGTGCCTGTGGGTTAAGGGACCTGCTCTGCTGCTGGAGATTCTGTTCCTGAAGCCTGCTTGGATCTGCTCCCCTTGGTGCCATATGACCAAGGCAGGGCTGGGCTCCACTCAGTGTCCATTCACGACAGACCTTTCCTGTAGGTTTTTCAGGTCTCTCTGGAACAGAAATCTCCTCCACTCTGTTGTTCTGTGGCTTCTGCTGCTCTAGAATTTGTTGAGAGTTCTCCTTTACAGATATTTTATGGGCTGTGGGGTAAGAGCTAAGTGTATGTGTATCTTGCTACTCCGCCATCTTGGCTCCTCCCCGAGAAGAATTTTTTCACCCAAGGAGGCAGAGTACAGAAATAGTTTTTCCCAGATCAATGACCAATGAGTCCAGAATAATATAGGTAATGTCAAATTTGAAAGGGTACTTGAGGTACAGAAGAAGGAAAAGCATATGCTGGGGACCTTGGGCTCCCACCCATAGAGTTAAGGATTGAGGTAGCAGATTCATAAGGATGAGATACCCAATTGTCCTGCCACCCAAACTTGAACTGAGCTAACATCAAGGATGGCATCAGCCTGGAAGGGAACTAAAGGAAAGAGGGAACTAAAAAAAGAATCAAACTTTATTTCCTGGATGAGTCTAGACACAAGGAAGAATCTGTGACATGAATGGCTAGTTCATTCAGGAACTATGAAATCATTTCTTTCTTTTTGGAAGTCATTGAGACTGAAATATCAGTCTTTACCAGTTGATCTGCTATTTACTTAAGAAGCAAAGAGATAGACTAACTAATTTCAGTGATTTCTTCCAAAATCACCAAATCTGAGATGAAAAAGAAACCTTAGAAATTGAGCCCAACATTCTCATCTTACAGATGAGGAAATTGAGCCACTGGAAGGTTCTTTTGACATGCCCAGCATCAAATGGAAATACATATCTGATCAAGATTAAAACACGACATTCAGTAACTTGAAAACTTCTCCTGTATGTTTTCCGGCAAATCTTTTGAAATATAATGATGTTAAAGAAAAGTTATCTTCAAGAAGTAGGGTAAGAGAGTAAGGAAATCAGTTGTGTCCTCTTTCTCGTCTAAACTGCAGTAAAGAGAGAACACAGTCCAGAAAAGGAAGTTAAAAAAAAAACCAACAACAGTAAAGAGTGCAAGTGAGCAAGCCCTGGGACATACTGGTGAAAGGAAAAGTAATTCTGTGGTGTGCTGGGCCCTGTGGCATAGCTGCAATGTCACACCCCAGAAGCACAGAATTTTTGAGTTGGAAAGGATCACCGTCATCTTCTAGAATAGTCGCCTGTGATAAGAAATGTTGCTGCTGCTATTGTTACTTCATTTTCAGAGGACCAACAGCATCACAGGTGACGTCTTGACTTGAGCATGAATTGGATTTAAGCCAGAGTGTTGCAAAATCATCAGTCTCACTCTCTCTTTCAGAGTCATCAAACTCCAATGTTAGGACAAAAGTCAAAATAAGTGGTGATGACCCAGGATGCAGTGGATGGCCTGGACATCTTCGATGCCTGATCCAGCTCTAAGGCTTCCACAGTGCCTGGCTGTTGGAACAAATTGTTCTTATTCACTTATTCTGCTAGAGAAAGTCTTTATGTGTTTGGGGTAGACATTCTTCTAACTCACTGATGGTTTTGAGCCCTATGGGTTAGTTTCAGCCTGGGTTAGCCCTTCTGCCAAGTCATTTTACTCAGGTGTAACCACTAAGCGTACTATAGCTTCTTGAGCCAAAGGTGAACTGGGTGAAAGTGGATGAGCAATTAAAAAAGTTAAAAAACTAATCCTCAATACAACATACCTCAATACAACATACCTCAATACAACATAGCAGTCACCCAGACTGTCTTTGAAGTCCTTCAAGGGATGGGACTCTGCTACATCTTAAGGTAGTCAATAAATATTTGTTAAGGTCCTACTGTGCACCAGGCACGTCTCTCAAAGAGGTTACAGCCTAATGGGGGAAACAGCATAGAATTATATACAAACAAGATATAAACAAGATAGATTAGAGATAAGCAACAGAGAAAAGGCACTAACATTTAGAAGGACTGGGAAAGGTTTCTTGCAGAAGACTAGACTTCAGCTGGTACTTGAGGAAGCCAGGGAAGTTAGGAGGCTGAGATGAGGAGAGAGAGAGCTCCCAGCATGAGGGATAGCAAATTGCACTTTTAGATCAGCCTAATTACTAGGACTTTTTTTTTCTGAGTTCAAGACTAAGCTGACTTTTATCAGAGTCTACCCATTGCTCCTGGGTCTATCCTCTGAGGCCAAACGGAACAAGTCTTCAACGTGACAACCCTTCAAATATTTGAAGATAATTTACAATCTCTCCACCCCAAGTCATGTCTTCTGCAGACTAAAAATATTCATTTCCTTCAGCCTCTTCACATGATATCTCAAGACCTTCTATGCTCCTGGTTACCCTCTTCTGAACACCCTTCAGTTTAACTACATCCTTAAAGAGTGGCACTCAAACCCAAATTTAATACTCCAGATGTGGCCCAAGCAGGGCAACATAATATGGTGCTATCATCTCCTTACTCTGGAAGCAGTGTCTCTCTGTCTGTGCAACCCAAGAGCATGTTAGCTTTTCTGGATTCCATATCACTACGGACATACACAGATTGTATGTGAGCACAGCAGCCAACCCTGAGAGAACATTTTCGTTGGCTCTTTCCCCACGGAAGGCACTATGAAGGCTGAAGCATATCATGTTGTTTATTCATATTCAGCTTACATTTCCTTAAACCCATAGATCTGTTGCCTTTGCTTACCACAACCATTTTCTGAAATGAATCATGCTTTACCAAATGCTCAGCTGTGACTCAAGGTCTAGAGTTCTCATGAATGACTCTTTTAAACAGTAGCCTCAGAGTTCCTGGATCTCTATAGATCCACTTAACCCCTGATAACCACCCCTTAGATCTCAACATCACTCAGAACTACTCCCGTCCCAAGATCTCTGACTGTAAAATTCTCCTACCTTAAGACAACCTCCCTTATACCTTCCTTATACCTTTTGTATTCTCCCTTCCTTATACTTTTTGAACTTTCCCCCATCAGTCATGGCCTGCCAAAAAACTCACTGGAGACAATGGAAAGTTGTATAGTCTATTCACTAATTCTGAACATTTTACAGTGAATGTAAGCAAACATCTGGCCATAAGAATATCTTGCCAAGAAATCTACAGTCCAGATTTTTCCTTTGGAATATCTCCATTCATTCACAAGGGTTCATATCTTTGCCATGTGCTGCCTCTCACAAACAATTATTTTAACATCATCTTGAGTCTACAGGCTTCCCTGTTACTTCCTTAAACTCCTTCTAGACCACGTATGCCTGTAAGGACATTTGTCTTTTTGAGGTATTTAAGCACCTTCTAAAATAATTGTAACTCATTCTTCAGGTTCCTGTTTTCCTCTCCCACAGTTGCTCATGTTCCCCTCCTCAAATTACTAAAGGAGAAAGTGAGGCTGGTGACTTGGCCCAGCCCTCCCTCCATTAACTCTGGTTCGTTTCCAAGTTGTGGCATCTCCTTCCTGATGTCATGGTCTTCTTCCAGAAGGAAGGACAAATAATAACAACCACCTTGCATTTACTGTGTATATCGTGTTAATATATGTGTATATATTTGCATATATTGATTTGATTTCAGAGATGATAGGACATTGTGTGAAATATTCTTTCTTTCTATTAGAGTGTCATTTACAATAGAAATTTAGAAGTGGTTACTTCCCAAGTGAGCTGTCCTATGTAGCAAGATGCACTGAGTCAGCTGTGCATATTTGATTGCATTAGAAAGTACTAAATTCGTTGGGCAAATCATTCAAAGTATACTTTACTCTTTGTTTTTTTGGGTTTTTGTTTTGCCTTGCAAACACAGTGAGAAGTATGTAGGCTGGGGTTGTGGACAGGGAGTGAATTTCTTCCTCTGGCCAGTGTAGGATGAGAGCTGACAAATACTTACATAGCTCCTTGACTTCAATAATTGGCATACATGTTAATCAATAATTGGCATGTATGGCAATGAAGAAATCCAAAGATTGGATTATAGGATTAATTGAATTCAATAAGCTTTTATTAAATGTCTATTATCTGACAGATACTTAGAGGTGCCACGGATAACAAAGAAAATAATGAAATCGCGCCTTCTCTCAAGAAAGTTATATTCTTCTTGGAGCAAATAACACCCACCCACACATAAATACATAGTATATACAAAATAATGCAAAGTACTTTTGGAGGGTCAGGGAGCATCAATGGGGGCAGAAGCAGGGAGGACTTAGGAAAGGTATCTGGGAAGAACTAGTATTAGAGATGAGTCTCAAGGGGAGCTTGGATTTCCAAGAGGAAGAAATGCAAAAGGAGAACATTCTAGGTATGGGGACAACCTGGGGGAAGTAATGGAGTCAGGAAATAGGATGTTGAGAATAGGAAAGGGTGAGTAGAGCAATTTGGCTATAGCATAGAATGCATGGAGAAGAGTCATTTAAAAGCAGCTGGAAAAATAGGCAAGAAATAAATTGTGAAATATTTTAAATGCCAAACAGGGGAGTTGGTATTTTATCTTAAGCTGTTGGGATAAAGGAATATAAAGAAGAGCACACTAAGGGAAAGACACAAGCAAGTCGTCCCATATACCACATGGCCATATAAATTTCCTGTGATAGTTAAAGACACTTGTGGGAATCTTGGAGAATTTACCAGGGACAGAACATTGAGATCTTTCTGTCCTTTCCAGAACAATAGCCTAGGTGAAAGTTGGGTTTGATGTCTTCCAAACTGCCTTTATTTGTGTCTCTCCCCACTCCTGGCTCCGCAATATCCCTGACAAGTAAGATTACTCAGCCTCTGCTTAAATACCTTTAGTAATGAGAAACTCTCTTACTCATGTTCCATTTTTGAACTTTTCTAAATGCTAACTAATGAGGATTTTAAAAAATTTTTTTTACTGAGCCCAAATCTGTCTCCCTGTAACTGCAAACTCCTTATCCTCATTCAACCTAATGAAACCACTCCCTCTTCCACGTGGCAGCCCTTTTGTCATTTGAAGATAGCAATCATGCCTACCCTTATGCCTAAGTCTTCTGTTTTCCAGGATAAACATCCCCAAGTCCTTCAATGAATTTTCAGATGGCATAGTTTCTAGTTTATCAAAGTACCTCTTCAGATGTGGTTCCTAGAATTAAGAACAATGTGCCAAATACAGGTTGATCAGTAGAGATTATAGGAATACTGGCAAGCTGGCTCTGGATTGTCTAATTTGTGTTGTTAGCTAGTTGTCAACTAATCCATGCTAAGGTGCCAGCAGACAGCAAGGCATAAGAGAAAGAGGATCCAGTTTAGAGTTAGGTGACCTGGGCTTGAATCTTTCCTCTTCCACTAATAACCTATAAAAAACAAGTTACTTAGCTTCACTGAAGAATGAGCTCCTTTGTAAACTGAGGCAATTAGATGACATGATCTTGAAGGCCCTTTATGACTTTTAACTCCTGTGAAATCTTATGGCTCAACTCCAGCATTTAGCACAGTGACTGGCACATAGTAGGTGCTTAATCAATGTTTATTAGATTGGATCTTGAAAGGTAACATATTAAGGTATAATCCCATTCAAGCGTATCTGCATCTGCCATTTCTGGGTCTTTGTTTACTAGGCTATTTATTCCTCCATGTGTACACTCTAGTCGTTGACATCCTTACCTTCCTTCAAGGTCAAATTTGGATGCCACTGATTACACAAATACTTCCTTGGCCCCCCTCTCTTGCCCCAAGTAGAAGTCATATCTCCCATATCCAGTTTTTCATACAGTATTAGACCTCTGTTTTTCATGTGACACATTTATATATTTTTTAGTTATTTGAAAATAGGAGTTGCATAGTTCTGTAAGGTTTGCAAAGCACTTTACATATAAAAGAGGGATTGTGGGGTAGTGGAGGGAATAGAGACTCTGGAGTCAGCAAGAACTGGATTCATGTCTCACCTCCTAGTCTCCCTGAAGCTCAATTTCATCACCTAGAAATTTCTAGGAAAAGGAGTGCATAGTGAATTGCTGGGCCTGGAGTTGGGGGAACCTAAATTTAAATCTAACCTCAGATACTTGCTAACTGTGTGACCCTGGGCAAATCACTTAATCTCTATCTGCCTCAACTTTCTGAACTATGGAATAGGGAAGATAATAGTACCTACCTCCCAAGGTTGTTGTGAAGATCAAAGAGATAATAACTGTAAAGTGCTTAGCACAATCCCTGGAACATTGTAGGTACTTCATAAACACTGGTTTCCTTCTTTCTTTCTTTCTTCCCTATAAAGCAAAATAGAGTGTGCTTCTTGGTCTCTAAGGTCCCTTCCAGCTCTGATCTTATTCTTTTATTTGATTCATACAACAATCTCATGAAGTCAATAATACAGTATTGTTTTTCTTTTTTTCTATTCCCATTGTATAGATGAGGGTGGTGTGTGAGGATAGTTAGGTGGCACAATGAATAGAGTGTCAGGTGTGGAGTCAGGAAGACCCATTTTCCTGAGCTCAAATCTGACCTTAGACAATTACTAGCTGTGAGACCTTGGGCAAGTCATTTAACCCTGTTTGCCTCAGTTTCCTCATCCTCAGTTAAAATGAGATGGAGAAGGAAATAGGAAATCACTCCAGTATCTTTACCAAGAAAATCTCAAATGGGGTCAAGAAGAATTGGACACAACTGAAAGATGATTGAACAAAAACAAATTATAGATAGGGGAGATAAGATTCATGAAGTGACTACATGATCATGTACTAATTGTCAGAAGTAGAATTAAAACCAGGCCTTCATTAACTCCAAATTTAGAACTCCTTCCAGTTCAACATTTTATCTCTTCACACACACACACACACACACACACACACACACACACACCAAATTTGTTCTGTCAAAGGGCCACATTTGAGGACCTAGAGCACTACATGTGGCCTTGAGGCTGCAGCTTCCCCACCTCTGTACAGCCTATGGTGAGTATTTAATAAATGTTTAAAATCCAAAAGCCAATAATATTCAAATGAATGAATCTTGGTTGAATTTCAGCTGCCAGAACAGGCATTAGGAGAGATATTTTCAACAAAAGGACCCTACCAAAAGCCTCTCAATTTTAAATCGTGTAGCAATTGCCTACGCCACCTACTCTTAAGTACCCCTAGGATATATTGCTACTATCCTTCCAAATACAACAGAAAAATTTAAGCTCCTACTGTATTTCTTTGTAGACTCATATTCCAATTTGATGTTTTGTTAGAAAATTCTAATTATTCAACAAGAAAATAATTATTGTGCTATCTGTTCCAAGAACTTGAGGATATTTAGTCTCAAGAAGGGAAGATTTAGGGATGACATGATAACTATCTTCAAGTATTTGAATGATGGTCGTATAGAAGAGAGATTAGATTTAATCTAATTAGTCTCAGTGGAAGAACTAGGAGCAATGGTGGATATTACAGGGGAGAAGGTTTTTATTCAATATGAATGTCCTAATAATTAGAACAACCCTGAAAGGCAGGGCATACCTTGGGATATCATTAATTTCCTGTCACTAGAAGTCTTCAAGTAAAAGTTGGATGTTCACTTTTCAGAGATCTTGTAGAAGGAATTAACTGGTTGAGTCTTTCCCTGGCTAATGAGCCATGGCTGGAAGAACTGGCCTGCATAGGAAATTAATAGGCTTATGTCTCATTCATGTCTAAACAAATCATAAAGGATCACAGCCAAATTCAAAGTCAGAGAGAGATAAAGAGTCAACAGACTCAAAGAATAAATAAAACCAGGGTCAGAAAGTCCAAATGCATCAAGGTAACAAATCCAGGAACTAGACAGGAAAGTATAGTCAAAGATTCACAACCTGGGGTGGGGGTGGGGGGAAGAGAGGAATGGGAGGCAGGGGGAACTCCAACTAGAACAGGAACAGGAAACATCATGTGAGATAACTGGTGACAGCTGGCAATTTGCTTCACTTCATGGTAAATGCTAAACATTCTTCAAAACTCAGATCAAAGCAGCAAAGCCAGCTGTGGCTGTGGGTTCCCACATATGAGATTAGAACACTTCTAAGTGTCCTTCAGACTTTAAATCTATGATATTCTATGATATAATGTCTATCCATTTTCTGATATTCAGAATCTTTGGAGATGAATATTAAGTTAAATGAATGAATACAATTAGAGGAAAACTATCACTCATTATATACCTGGGAAAATGATGAGACACAAAGGGGTTACACAGGACATAGAGTCACATTGTATTTTTTGTTGTTTCCCAGGTTGCCATGGCCAACAAACAAAATGTGAGGAGCTTAACCCAGTGTCTAGCCTATCAGTAATGAGCTTCTCTATTCTTAGGTCTTCCATCTAGTAAACATAGCTATTGCTGAGACCATGCTTAATGCTTTTTGTATTGGCCATACTTAAAAGTCTTTCCAGCTTGGAAGGACCTGAAAGAGCTTGAGCTCTGCTGGGATAATCTTTGAGAACTCAGATTCATGTCCACATGATGATGATGCATTGAATAAGACTTTTATAAATGAGATATGAATAGGTAGTGGCTTGAATTGTGGGAAGAAGCACACACAGAAATGAGATCCTAAGCACAGTGAAGAGCTAAATGTGTGTAAAATGAAAGGGAACAAATTGAGAGATTTTATGGTAAAGTTTTCAGAGTAAGTTATCTGAATTCTTTTCCCCAGCCCCAAATATTTTTGGCAGGAAAAATTATCAGTAGTCTATCTTTGTCTTTTAGAAAAAAATGACTCAATTTCCAAGGTCAATACCATCACTCAGAAAAAGAATGAAAGGATGAAGAATCTGTAAGTAACAGAGTTGCTCTGAAAGGAGAAATCATTGCGGAAAAGTGACGTAACATCTTCCTCCTTACCACCAGCAACAGCTGCTGACCAACTGGCAGATAAACATAAGAGCCCTGATAGTGGCAGCACTCCCCAGGAGTATTCCTGTTTCCAGACCAGCCCTCACAGCCATCCTCTAGGGAGGTATCTCCTATGTGGAAGAGCCCAATCATTCTCACCAACTGCCACCCACAAGACAGGCAAGCCATTTTCCCTGAAGCATCAAGTATAAAGAGAGAGAGAGAGAGACAGACAGACAGACAGACAGACAGACAGAGAGACAGACAGACAGACAGAGAGATTGGAGGCAGCATATGTCAAGCAGATCAAACCACTCCCACCATCTCCCCTCAGACACTGATGGAAATATCTCAAAAAATATCTTGAAGTAAAAAGTATTGAAAAAGCAATTCTTCCTGCCTAGTGCCCACAGCCACTGTCATAGGAAATCAAATCTGTGGAGATGCAGCCTAGCAATTTTACCTGCAGCCACTACAGTCAAAGCTACTGAAAATTCAGAAAAGAAAATTCTTGTCACCAGGTTCCTTGACACCACTGAATAGTTCCACATCAGAAATTAATATAATTTTGTTAGTGGAAATAACATTAAAGAAGAAATATTACCATCAACTGTGTTTCTGCTCCCTAAGGATCATGGGACCTTTCCATGTAACTTAGAGGTAAAACCTTTCACATTCATCGTCATCTTCATTAGAGTGAGCTCCTTGAAAGCAGAGACTGTCTTTTCTATTTGTAACCTCAGAGCTTAGCACAATTCTTTATACATGGTAAGTGCTTAATAAATGCTTTTTTCAGTCTTTCATGAAGGAGAAAGGCATGAAATGATTTCATTCCATTTACAACATCTTAAATGCCAATAGAAATATTTTTTAAAAAGTCACAGTAAAATTTATGGTTGTTTGAAATTATAGAGCAGCAGAACAAAGTGGTTAGGATACTGGGCATTGAGTCAGGATGACCAAGATTCATGTTGAAAACCAAAAACATATAAATAAATTTAATAGGAAAAAATTTTTAAAAAGCAAAATGATAGGGGGTGGAGGCAAGATGGTGGAATAGAAAGACACACATACTCTAGCTCTTCCCCTGCAACCCATAAAAAACCTGTAAAAAATGACTCTCAATAAATTCTAGAGCAGCAGAAGCCACAGAATGACAGAATGAAAGAGTTTTCCAGCCCAAGGCAGCCTGGAAGGCCAACAGGAAAAGTCTATCACATGGGGCATGGAGCGGAGTGTAGCTCAGACTTGGCCACATGGCTCTGGGAAGAGCAGAACCAGAGCAGGCCTTGGGGACAGAATCCCAAGCAGTAGCAGTGGTTCTCGAATTCTTCAGCCCACAAGTGCCACAGGCACCTTCAAAGGTCAGTGAGAAAGCTTTTTCACCCCTGTGACAAGGGAGCAGGGTCCTCTCCTAGTCCTAGCCCCGGGAGGTGGCAACAGCAGCAGCAGCAGCAGCAGCAACAGAAGCCTCAGCATTAATTTGTGGAGCCCTCAGCCTAAAGCCACTGGAGGAATTGAGCCACTGATCTGGGTCTCAGCCCTGATTGGTGACCCTGCCCTCCACTTAAAGCCCCTGGGAGGACTGAGCAGTTGCTCTGAATCTCAGTCCCAAGCCTGGCAGAGGAGTAAACTCCTCTCTCTTGCTTGTGCCACCTTGAAGGAACTGAGAACTTTCAGGTTCCCAGAGTATACCCTCCACTTGACAAAGGATTCAAAAGCCAAGTAACTGGCTGGGAAAATGCCCAAACAAGGGAAAAAATAAGACTATAGAAGTTAACATTCTTGGTGAACAGGTATTTTCTTCCATCCTTTCAGATGAGGAAGAACAATGCATACTGTCAGAGGAAGTCAAGGCTTCTTCATCCAGTACCTCCAAAATAAATATGCAAAGGGCTCAGGCCATAGAAGAGCTTGAAAAGTGAGTCAACAACTGGCCAAGGGAGACTCAAAAAAAATGCTGAAGAAAATAACACCTTTAAAAATAGCCTAACTGAATTGGTAAAAGAGTTCCAAAAAGTCAATGAGGAAAAAAATGAAGAATGCTTTAAAAAGCAGAATTAGCCAAATTGAAAGGGAAATTCAAAAGCTCACTGAAGAAATAGTTCTTTAAAAATTAGAATGGAGCAGATGGAAGCTAATGACTTTATGAGAAACCAAGAAATTACAACACAAAACCAAAAGAATGAAAAAATTGAAGACAATGTGAAATACCTTATTGGAAAAACAATTGACCTGGAAAATAGATGCAGGAGAGATAATTTTAAAATTATGGGACTACCTGAAAGCCATGATCAAAAAAAGAGCCTAGACATCATCTTTCATGAAATTATCAAGGAAAACTGACCTGATAGTCTAGAACCAGAGGGCAAAATAAATATTGAAAGAATCCATCGATTACCTCCTGAAAGAGATCCAAAAAGAGAAACTCCTAGGAATATTGTGGCCACATTCCAGAGTTCCCAGGTCAAAGAGAAAATATTGGAAGCAGCCAGAGAGAAACAATTTGAGTACTGTGTAAATATTATCAGGATAACACAAGATCTGGCAGCTTCTACATCAAGGGATTGAAGGATTTGGAATAGGATATTCCAGAAGTCAAAGGAACTAGGATTAAAACCAAGAATCACCTACCCAACAAAACTGAGTATAATGCCTCAGGGGGGAAAATGAAATTCAGTGAAATAGAGGACTTTCAAGCATTCTTGATGAAAAGACCAGAGCTGAATACAAAATTTGACTTTCAAACACAAGAATCAAGAGAAGCATGAAAAGGTAAACAGGAAAGAGAAATCAAAAGAGACTTACTAAAGTTGAACTGTTTACATTCCTACATGGAAAGATAATATTTGTAATGCTTGAGACATTTCTCAATATTTGGGTAGGTGAAGGAATTATACACACAAACATACACACATATCCATATATATCTATATCTATATCTATCTATATATATATATAGAGAGAGAGAGAGAGACAGACAGAGAGAGAGAGAGAGAGAGAGAGCACAGGGTGGGGTGAATAAGAAGGAATGATATCTAAAAAAATAAAATTAAGGGGTGAGAGAGGAATATTTTGGGAGGAGAAAGGGAGAAATGAAATAGGGCAAATTATCTCAAAAAAGAGGCAAGAAAAAGTTTTTTCAACGGAGGAGAAAAGGGAGGAGGTGAGAGGGGGAAAGTGAAGCTTGCTCTCTTCACATTTGACTTAAGGAGGAAATAACATGCTCACTCAATTTGGTAAGAAAATCTATCTGACATTGCAGGAAAGTAGGGGAGGAGACAAGTGGGGTGGGGGGATGATAGAAGGGAATAATTAGAAGTAAGCACTTTTGGGGAGGGACAAGGTCAAAAGAGAGAAGAGAATAAATGGGGGGCAGGATAAGACAGAGGGAAATATAGTTAACTTTTACACAATATGAATATTATGGAAGTCTTGCAAAACTATACATGTATAGCCTATGTTAAATTGCTTGCCTTCTCAGTGGGGATAGATGTGAAGTGAGGGTAGGGAGATAAGTTGGACCTCAAAGTTTTAGAAATGAATGCTGAGAACTGTTTTTGCATGCAACTGGGGAATAAGAAATACAGGTAATGGGGTATAGAAATCAATCTTGCCTTATAAAAAAAGAGAGAAGATGGGGATAAGGGAAGGGAAGGGTGTGATAGAAGGAAGGGCATATAGAGGGAAGGGGTAACCAGAATGCAAAGCATTATGTGGTGGGGGCAAGGGAGAGATGGGGAGAAAATTTGAAACTCAAAATTTTGTAGAAATGAATGCTGAAAACTAAAAATAAATAAATATACAAAACAAGGAAAATGTCTGAAATGTTACCTGCAATTATAGCAAAATTTTAACGTGGTAGACTTCAGTTTTTCCAGAAATAATGGAATTAAGAAGTTGAGTGAGAATAATACCTTAAAAGGATTTGTGGCAGAGATGAGTGCTCTAAGTTTTTCTCGACTGGGTTATAAGTCTGACTTGACAGAGTGTCCTGGAAGATGAAAGACATAACTAATTCTCTGGAAAACAGAGAGGTAGTCAGCTAGAAGTAGAAGTTAGGAGATCTGAGTTCTAATCTTGTGTCTGCCACTATCTACCTCTGTGACCACAAGCAAGTTATTTTATTTTCCTCATTTTTAAAATTAAAGGGTTGAAATAGATCAAAGGTTTGTAACATGAAACTGGTGAGCTTGTTAAAAAAATTTTTTACAACTTCATTTTAATAAAATTGGTTCCTTTTCTAAAAAAAAAAAGCAAAATGATAAATGTTAGAGATATGGGAAATTGGAACACTAATGCATTGTTGGTGGAGTTGTGAATTGATTCATGCTTTTTTGGAGAGCAATTTAGAACTATTCCTAAAGAATGAAATTGTGCATACCCTTAGATCTAGCAATACCACTTCTAGGTCTATATCCCAAATGGATTTTTAAAAAAGGGAAAAGGACCCACATGTTCAAAAATATTTATAGCAGCTCTTTTTGCGGTCACAAAATATAGGAAACTGAGGGGATGTCCATGAATTGGGGAGTGGCTGAACAGGCTGTGGTATATGAATATAATGGAGTACTATTGTTCCATAAGAAATGATGAGCAGAAGGATTTCAGAAAAACTTGGAAAACCTTACTTGAACTGATGCTGTGTGAAGGAAGGAGAACCAGGAGAACATTGTACATAGTAACAGCAACACAGTGAGATGATCAGCTTTGATAGTCTTAGCAATACAGTGATCTAAGATAATACCAAAAGGCTCATGATGGAAAATGCTATCCACATCCAGAGAAAGACTACCTATGTAGATGAGTCCTATAAAACTTTGATATAGATGGAAAAGTAGGCATATGGGGTAGTAGTTGTGAATATTCTTTCAGTTCATTTTTTAAAGAGTAATAAGATTCAAGATTTTTTTCATACATTTGTTATCATTTTCTCTTTCATATGCTTGTGAATTGACCCCTAAATATCATTCAATTTAAACCCCCCCAAACTAATTTTTTTAAAAAATCTGAATATTTGGGGTAAAAGTTATTTTAGAATATATATTATCTCCTTAAATATTTCAATTCTTCATTTTCTTTGATCCATAAAGAGACAGACTTAAGGAATTAATTATGACAGTAGATGTTAAACAGAGTAGTGAATTCTGGGAAATAAACAATGCAGGACTTTTTATGGGAAAATACTATGAAGTAATTTTCTTACCAAAAATGAACATCTAAAAAACAGTTGAGCAAAATGAAATTTCTTTAAAAAATAACTCTTGGAAGAGACTAAATTTCTCAGAGGTGGGGAAATCCCTTCTGAGTACCTTGTTTGAACGTGTTCTATTTTAGCTAAGGGTATAGAACATGAGGGTTTGGGGGGTTTTTTGCTTTTATTTATTTATTTTTACTTTTCAACATTCATTTCCACAAGATTGAGTTCCAAATTTTCTCCCCATCTCTCCCCTTCCCACACCTCAAGACATTGTGCATTCTGATAACCCATCCCCCTAATCTGCCTTCCCTTCTATTACACCCTCTCCCTTCACTTATCCCCATCTTCTCTTTTTTCTGTAGGACAAGATCGATTTCTACACCCCATTATCTTGTATTTTTTATTTCCCAGTTGCATGCAAAAACAATTCTCAACATTTGTTCCTAAAATTTTGAGTTCCAACTTCTCTCTCTTCCTCTCTCCCCACCCACTGAGAAGGTAAGCAATTCAATATAGGCTATACCTGTGCAGCTATGCAAAAGACTTCCATGATAATCATGTTGTAAAAGACTAAAAATATTTCCCTCCATCCTTTCCTGCCTGACCCTTAATTGTATTCTCTCTATTGACCTTGTCCCTCTGTGAAAGTGTTTACTTGTAATTATTCCATCTTTCCATTTGCCCTCCCTTCTATCATCCCCCCATACCCCACTTCTCCCCTTTTCCCCTACTTTCCTGAAGTGTCAGATAGATTTTCATACCAAATTGAGTGTGCATATTATTCCCTTCTTAAACCAAATGTGATGTGAATAATCTTTGCTTTTTCCCTCTCGCCTCCCCCTTTGCCTCCTCCATTTTTTCTTGCCTCTTTTTTGAGAGATGATTTGCCCAATTCCATTTCTCCCTTTCTCCTCCCAAAATATTCCTCTCTCACCCCTTAATTTTATTTTTTTAGATATCATCCCTTTCTATTCAACTCACCCTGTGTCCTCTGTTTATAGGTATATAATCCCTCCAACTACCCAAATACTGAGAAAGATCTCAAGAGTTACAAATATTATCTTTCTATGTAGGAATGTAAACAGGTCAACTTTAATAAGTCCCTTTTGATTTCTTTTTCTTGTTTACCTTTTCATGTTTCTCTTGATTCTTGTGTGAAAGTCAAATTTTCTATTCAGCTCTGGCCTTTTCCTCCAGAATGTTTGAAAATCCTCTATTTCAAGAATGACTATTTTTCCCCCTGAAGTACTGTACTCAGTTTTGCTGGGGAGGTGATTCTTGGTATAATCCTAGTTCCTTTGATTTCTGGAATGTCATATTCCAAGCCCTTTGGTCCCTTAAAGTAAAAGCTGCCAGGTCTTGTGTTATCCTGATTTTATTTTCACAATACTCAAATTGTTTCTTTCTGGATGCTTCCAACATTTTCTCCTTGACTTAGGATCTCTGAAATTTGACTACAATATTCCTGAGTGTTTCTTTTCAGATCTCTTTCAGGAGGTGATCGGTGGATTCTTTCAATAGTTATTTTACCCTCTGGTTCTAGACTAGCAGGTCAGTTTTCCTTGATAATTTCATGAAAGATGATGTCTCTAGGCTCTTTTTTTTAATCATGGCTTTCAGGTAGTCCCATAATTTTAAAATTATCTTTCCTGTGTCTATTTTCTAGGTCAGTTCTTTTTCCAATGAGATATTTCACATTGTCTTCAATTTTTTTTATTCTTTTGGTTTTGTTTTGTAACTTCTTGGTTTATCATATAGTCATTAGCTTCCCTGAGCTCCACTCTCATTTTTAAAGAATTGTTTTCTTCAGTGATATTTTGAACCTCTTTTTCCATTTGGCTACTTCTGTTTTTTAAAGCTTTCTTCTCCTCATTGTCTTTTTGGACCTCTTTTTCCAATTGAGTTAGCCTATTTTTTTTTCATTTTTTTTTTTATTTAGCTTTTAACATTCATTTTCACAAAATTTTGGGTTACAAATTTTCTCCCCTTTTCTCCCCTCCCCCCACAAACGCCAAGCATTCTAATTGCCCCTATGACAAATCTGCTCTCTCTTCTATCATCCCTCTCTGCCCTTGTCTCTGTCTTCTCTTTTGTCCTGTAGGGCCAGATAGCTTTCTATACCCCTTTACCTGTATTTCTTATTTCCTAGTGGTAAGAACATTACGGTTGATCCTAACACTTTGAGTTCCAACTTCTTTAGCTCCCTCCCTCTCCACCCCTTCCCTTTGGAAGACAAGCAATTCAATATAGGCCAAATCTGTGTAGTTTTGCAAATGACTTCCATAATAGTTGTGTTGTATAGGACTAACTATATTTCCCTCCATCCTATCCTGTCCCCCATTACTTCTATTCTCTTTTGATCCTATCCCTCCCCATGAGTGTTGACCTCAAATTGCACTCTCCTCCCCATGCCCTCCCTTCTATCATCCCCCCCCACTCTGCTTATCCCCTTATCCTCCACTTTCCTGTATTGTAAGATAGGTTTTCATACCAAAATGAGTAGGCATTTTATTCTTTCCTTTAGTGGAATGTGATGAGAGTAGACTTCATGTTTTTCTCTCACCTCCCCTCTTTATCCCTCCACTAAAAAGTCTTTTGCTTGCCTCTTTTATGAGAGATAATTTGCCCCATTCAATTCTCCCTTTCTCCTCCCAATATCTTTCTCTCTCACTGCTTGATTTCATTTTTTTTTAAGATATGATCCCATCCTCTTCAATTCACTCTGTGCACTCTGTCTCTATGTGTGTGTGCGTGTGTGCATGTGTGTGTGTGAAATCCCACCCAGTACCCAGATACTGAAATGTTTCAAGAGTTACAAATATTGTCTTTCCATGTAGGAATGTAAACAGTTCAACTTTAGTAAGTCCCTTATGACTTCTCTTTGCTGTTCACCTTTTCATGGTTCTCTTCATTCTTGTGTTTGAAAGTCAAATTTTCTTTTCAGCTCTGGTCTTTTCATCAAGAATGCTTGAAAATCCTCTATTTCATTGAAAGACCAATTTTTCCCCTGAAGTATTATACTCAGTTTTGCTGGGTAGGTGATTCTTGGTTTTAGTCCTAGTTCCTTTGACTTCTGGAATATCCTATTCCACGCCCTTTGATCCCTTAATGTAGAAGCTGCTAGATCTTGTGTTATCCTGATTGTATTTCCACAATACTTGAATTGTTTCTTTCTAGCTGCTTGCAATATTTTCTCTTTCACCTGGGAGTTCTGGAATTTGGCCACAATGTTCCTAGGAGTTTCTCTTTTTGGATCTCTTTCAGGTGGTGTTCTGTGGATTCCTTGAATATTTATTTTGCCCTCTGGTTCTAGAATCTCAGGGCAGTTTTCCTTGATAATTTCATGAAAGATGATGTCTAGGCTCTTCTTTTGATCATGGCTTTCAGGTAGTCCCATAATTTTTAAATTGTCTCTCCTGGATCTATTTTCAAGGTCAGTTGTTTTTCCAATGAGATATTTCACATTATCTTCCATTTTTCCATTCCTCTGGCTTTGTTCTGTGATTTCTTGCTTTCTCATAAAGTCCTTAGCCTCCATCTGTGCCATTCTAATTTTGAAAGAACTATTTTCTTCAGTGAGCTTTTGAATCTCCTTTTCCATTTGGCTAATCCTGCTTTTGAAAGCATTCTTCTCCTCATTGGCTTTTTGAACCTCTTTTGCCAATTGAGTTAGGCTAGTTTTCAAGGTGTTATTTTCTTCAGCATTTTTTTGGGTCTCCTTTAGCAGGGAGCTGATTTGCTGTTCATGCTTTGACTGCATGTCTCTCATTTCTCTTCCCAGCTTTTCCTCCACCTCTCTAACTTGATTTTCAAAATTCTTTTTGAGCTCTTCCATGGCCTGAGCCCATTGAGTGGGCTGGGACACAGAAGCCTTGATTTCTGTGTCTTTGCCTGATGGTAAGCATTGTTCTTCCCCATCAGAAAGGAAGGGAGGAAATGCCTGTTCACCAAGAAAGTAACCTTCTATAGTCTTATTTCTTTTCCCTTTTCTGGGCATTTTCCCAGCCAGTGACTTGACCTCTGAATATTTTCCTCACACCCACCTCACCTCCTGATCCTCCCAGCCAGTGTTTGGGGCCTGAGATTCAAATGCTGCTTCCAGCCTCAGGGCTTTGGGCGGGGGCAGGGCTGCTATTCAGTGTGAGATTAAATTCAGATGCTCAGGTGAGGGCAGGGCTGCCTCTCAGGCTCAGTTCCCTCAGGGAGTTTATGCACAGACCTTCAACAATGGATCCAGGCTCCTGCCTGCTTGGAGAGCCCTGGTCTGCCGCTGCCCCTCAGCTTCTGTCTCCCGAGGGGGCCCGAGCCATGGGGGCACCCCACTCCCCCCTCGACCCGCCAAAGGGACTCTCTCACCGACCCCCGTCACCTGTGGGTGGAGGTACTTGTGCGGCCGCTGGAGATCCCGTCCCTGAAGCCCCCTCGGATCTGTTCCTCTCGGTGCCGCGGCCACGGCAGGGCTGTACTCAGCTCCCAGTCCCGGCGCCCAGTCCGCAGCACGAAGGACCTTTTACGAGAGGTTTGCAGGTCTCTCCGGAACAGAAATCTCCCTCGCTCCAATGTTCTGTGGCCTCTGGGTGCAGAATTCGCCGTGCGTTACTTCTTTGTAGTTGTTCTATGGGTTGTGGGTTCGGAGCTATGTGTATGTGCGTCTTTCTACTACGCCATCTTGGCTCCGCCCCGAGTTAGCCTATTTTTAAAGGTGTTATTTTCTTCAGCATTTTTTTTGGATCTTTTTTAGCAAACTGTTGACTTGCTTTTCAAGCTCTTCCATGGTCTGAGCCCGTTGCATATTCATTTTGGATGTACTGGATGAAGAAGCCTTGACTTCCTCTGACAGTATACGTTGTTCTTCCTCATCTGAAAGGATGGAAGGAAATACTTGTTCACCAAGAAAGTGTTCTTTTATGGTCTTATTTTTTCCCCCTTTTGGACATTTTCCCAGCCAGTTACTTGACTTCTGAATCCTTTGTCTTGAGGAAGGTCCTAGTGCTCCTCCTCACCCCAGGACTGTGTTCAGGGCTGGGATTCAGATCAATTCCCCCAGGGGCTTTCAGTGAAGTGCTTCCCAAATGGATGCCCACTGCTGCCACTGCTGCCACCTGGGACCAGTGCTGGGGTGGGGGACCCTACTCCCCTCTTGCCTAGTTGGGACAGCCTTCTTAATGACCTTTGAAGCTTTCTTTGGCACATGGGTTGAGCACTCTGAGACCCTCCCTGTTGGGGATTCTGCCCAGAGGTCAGTTCCAGTTGTGTTCTTCCTGGTGCTGCACTACCAGACCTGGTTTCTGTTCTGCTCAGTGTCCTGCAGGATAGATCTTTCTTGTTGACCTTCCAGGTTACCTTTGGCTGGAAATCTCTTTCACTTTGTCATTCTGTGGCTTCTGCTACTCTATAATTTGTTGAGAGTCATTTTTTACAGGTATTTTATGGGCTGTGGGGGAAGAGCTAGAGTCTGTGCATCTTTCTACTCTGCCACCTTGGCTCTGCCCCCCAAGTTAGTCTATTTTTAAAGGCTTATTTTCTTCAGCAACTTTGAGTCTCCTTTAGCAAGCTGTTGAATTGTTTTTCATAATTTTCTTGCATTGATCTCATTTCTTTTCCCAATTTTTCTTCCACCTTTCTTACTTAATTTTCAAAATCTTTTTTGAGCTCTTTCATGGCCTGAGAACATTGCATATTTATTTTGGAGGTTTTGGATGCAGAAGCCTTGATTTTGTTGTCTTCCCCTGATACTATCCTTTGTTCTTCCTCACCCAAAAGGATGGAGGAAAGTACTTCTTCCCCAAGAAAGTAATATTCTATAGTCTTATTGTTTTCCATTTTGGGGGCATTTTCCCAGTCAGTTACTTGGCTTTTGAGTCCTTTGTCAAGTGAAAGGTATACTTTAGGGACCTGTAAGTTCTTAGTTCCTCCAAGGTGGCACAATCAAAGGAGAGGGGTTTACTCCTCTCCTGGCCTGCTATTTCTGCCCAGGATCTGTGAGTAGTGTTCCCTTTTTACAACCATCTCCAGCTCCATCAATCAGTGCTCCCCAGGAACAACCATCAGGGCAAAAATCTTGATCAGACCTTTGATTCCCCTAGGGGCTTTAGGCTAAGGGTTCCAAAACTGGATGCTGCTACACAGTGACTGCTAATTCCCTGGGGCCAGGGCCAGAATGCATTCCCTTGTAACCCAGGTGTAAGAGCTTTCTCACTGACCTTTGAAGCTGTCCTTGACATTTGTGGGTTGAGGAATCTGGGAACCACAGTTGCTACCCATGATTCCACACCCTGAAACCTGCTCCTGTCCTGTCGTACAAGGCTGAGCTGTGCTCCACTCTGAGCCCGATGCGATAGACTTTTCCTGTCAACTTGCCAAGCTGTCTTGGCCTTGAAATCTCTTTTACTCTGTCATTATGTGGTTTCTACTGCTCTAGAATTTGTTTAGAGTTATTTTTTACAGGTATTTTATGGCCTTTGGGGGTAAACCTAGAGCAGGTCCATCCTTCTACTCTGCCATCTTGGCTCTGCCCTCCCAGAACATGTATTTGCTTTTCCTTATTGATGTAATAATCAGTCTCCACTGATCTCTGGGGTGAGTAGGAACTATTTGGTTCTCTTTACGTCCTGTCAGCTCAGTGACACAGGCAAAAACATCTTCTCACATACCATTTCTACAGAAGAGCCAATATGAGAAAAAAATGACTGCTAGCCCTGCTTTTGTTTTTCATCCCCAAACAATAACACATTATCATATTTCCAAATTATAAAGGAAGAATAATTAAATGTCCAGTGGAACCATTAAGCTTTCACTTTGGACAAGTGATTCTGATTCTCCATTAAACAATTGCTAAAAAGTAATAGATTAAAAAAATTAATAGTATTTTATTCTTTCCCCAATTACCTGTCAAGAAAATTTTTAGCATTCATTTTTACAAGATTTTGAGTTCCACATTTTTCTCCCTCTCTCTCCTTCTCCTCCTCTTTTCCTAAACTGACAGGCAATTTGATATAGTTTATACATGTACTATCATGTAGAACATATTTCCATATTAGTCACAGTTGAGAAAGAAGAGATCAAAAGAAAAAAATGAGCAGGTATAGAGTAAGTGAAAAAAGTGTGCTTGAGTCTGCATTCAGAGTCAATCAGTTTTTTATCTGGATGTGAAGATCATTTTTTTTCATGAGTCCTTTGTACTTGTCTTGGAGGATCATAGTGTTGCTGAGAATAGCTGAGCCATTTATAGTTGATCATAACACAATGTTGTTCATCCTGCGTACATTTTCCTGGTTGTGTTCATTTCACTTTGCATCAGTTCATACAAGTCTTTTCAGGTTTTTCTGCCTGTTCATCATTTCTTTTGCACAATAGTATTCTATTGCAATCATATACCACAACTTGTTCAGCCAGTCCTCAATTGATGGGCATTTTCTCAATTTCCAATATTTGCCACCATGGAAAAGGTTGCTATAAATATTTTTGCACATATGAGCCCTTTTCCCTTTTTTATGATCATTTTTGGATACAGATCTAGTAGCAGTATTGTTGGAACAAAGGGTGTGCACTGTTTCGTTGCCCTTTGGGCAGAGTTCCAAATTGCTCTTCAGAATTGTTGGATCAGTTCATAACTCTACCAATAGTGCTACAGTGTCCCAATTTTCCATATCCTCTCCAACATTTATCATTTTTCATTTTTGTCACATTAACCAATCTGATAGGTGTGAGGTGGTGCCTCAGAATTGTTTTATTTGCATTTATCTAATCAAAAGAATTTTATAGCACTTCTTCATATGTCTATAGAAAGCTTTGGGTTTTTTATCTGAAAACTGTCTGTTCATATCCTTTGACAATTTATCAACTGGGGAAAAAAGTAATAGATTTTTAAAAATCTGTCTTCTCTCTCTAAAGAGATGTAGACATATAGGTGCATCTTTATATGTATATCTATATGTACTTCTATATATCTATATGGAGAGAGGAAGAGACAGAGGGACAGAAAGAGAAAGAGAGAGAGACAAAGAGAGAAAGAGAGAGAGAAAGAAAGAGAGAAAATGTTTCCAAAATCTTACTGCAGTTTTAAGGTTTAGCTTATTGTAACTCACTGTCTTTTGTGATTATATACATATGTATGTATATACATTATAAAAATATAAATATATAAAATATACATATATTCATAATATATATTTATACACATCTACAAAGCATATATATATATATATTTATACTCTTTCTTGTCTCCTCCATAATAGAACTTTTTTTCACTATTTCCTAAAGATGAAGGCAGTGGGTGCCTTCAAAAGGTTTGTTGAATCAAATTGGGAAGGAAGCTAGGTGGTACAGTGGATAGAGTTCAAATCTAGTTTTAGACATGTGCCAGCTTTGGGACCTTGGGAAAATTGCAACCCTGTTTGTCTCAGTTTCCTCATCTCTAAAATGAGTCAGAGAAGAAAATGACAAGAAAACCTCAAATTGTGTCACAAAGAGGCAGATATGACTGAAATGACTATACAACACCAAATGAATCAAATTATAATTTGCTTAATGTCCTTAGGACAGTGAGTATAGTCCAGGGTTAAAAAACCAGAACAAAAGAAGATTGGGCGGGGGGAATTGTTAACAGTTTAAGTTAAATAACTAAACAGTTTTTTCGTAGACTGTTTAGAATCCATCTGTTTAAGCTTTTACATTCTCTCAGGGCAGACGTTCTCCTTTGGGATCAAAAGATTTTGGCAGCTAGCACTTTATTAGCTTGAAAGAAACCGTTGTCCCAATTCTTCCCTGTGTGGGAGAGAGAATGCCTGAGGCAAACTGGAGAGAAAGTCTGTTACCATCTCCCTGTAGAGTTGGTGCTGGGTCACAATACTGACCCTCTGCACCTGAAAAGAAAGTCTCTGCAAAGAATTAAAGTGGTGGGTGAAGGCCCAGTATTCTCCAAGGCATGTGGTCAAGTTTCCTTAAATCCCCAAAGAGGTCTTTCCCTATGGGGACGTTTTGTGTTTTTATAGGATTGCTGCCACTTATTACTTCATAAAAAGAACAAGGCAATATTTACCTCCAGAAGCATTTAAAATGGATATCATTTTCCTTTGAAACATTTCCTGCTTATTAATTAATACCTTAAGATTTCCAAAATGCTTCCTTTAAGACAATGCATTGAGGTAGCCTTATATTATTTTATTCTTTTCATTCACTTTACAATCTCATCAAGTAATACAAGCATTATTATTACCCCCATTTTAGGATCCCATATTTATAGCTAGAAGAAACCTTTTAAGCTGTTTAGTCCAATGTCCTGATTTTACAGTTGAGGGAACTGAGGCTTATAGAAATTAAGTTTCCCAAGGTCACAAAGGTAGTGAAAGAGGCTAGATTTGATCTTAAGTCTTCTGACTCCAAACTCCAAACTCCAAACTTTTTGTTTTGTTTTGTTTTGTTTTACTGCTATATCAAACTACCTCTGTAGAATTCTAGTCCAACTTCCACATTTCATAAAAGTAAAATTGTATGTCCGGAGAGATTAAGAGTTATATTTCAAGGTCATAAGGAAGAAAAGGTTATATAGTACCTTTTTTTTTCCTAAGAAAATGTACTAGAGACAGTAATATGGGGAGATTGCTTTACAGCCTCCCCATGAATAATATTAAAAAATGCATGACCTCCTGACAGGTATTGTGGCTAGAGAGAAGAGGACCTTGAATGTCTGGAGCTGATCTTAACAGAGATTAGAGCCATTATTATTGATATTATGGATCTTTCCCCATGACCTGAAGAGAATTTTAAGGGGATGTGGATAAAATAGTTGTCAAGTGAGAAGATAAGGTTCAGATAAATATTCGAGTCACATAGTGGCTAGACAGAGAGAATGAACAATGCTTATCAAGTAGGTATCTGCCATCAACTTGGTTTATTTATATCATTTCTGTCCTCTGGTATTATTGCCAAGGTTTGGAATGGGTGACCTTAAGGTCCCTGATGGACTCATTTTTATTTGCGCCTGTAGTGTAGAGTTTTAAAAGGTTTGTTATATAAATGTGACAATATAGAAGGAGTTGGTTGAAAATTTATCAGATTGACTAGCTGGCCTCATGGAGATAAAAAATTGGTTTGAATTCAACAAGCTTGTATATATACACATTCTTTTGAAATGGTAGTTAATATGCATTCACATTGTTGGCAGCATTAACTGCCATTTGCAAACACATTTCATAAAATTTTCTTCAAAAAGATGGTGTATTCAGAGGTATCCTGGAAGAATGGAATGAGTGTTATACATGGAATAAGAAACATTGGGGTCCAAATCCTACCTTTGACACTCGATGACTATGGACAAGAGGCTAAAACTCTTTGAACATCATAGCCTCATGTTAGTCATCTGAGAAAATGGATATAATGATTCCTGTAACACTTATAAAGACAGGGTTGCTGTGGGGCTCAAGTGAACTAATGAATGCCAAATATTTTGCAACTGTCAAGTCCTATATAAACGTCAATCATCATTATGAATATAAATCCTTTAGTTAAAAGAAAAAGAAACAGAGATTTGTGAGGGGTGCTTGAGGAAATTGAGGGGACATAAAGTAAAATTAATTTCAAGGAAGACTGTTTCTGATGCTTCAAAAGCTTTATAAATAATAAAAATATCAATCTGAAAGCTATGCCTCTGATGCAGAAGCATAAATGGATACGGCTTCATCATAATTCCATAGAACCACTCGTTCATCAATGCTCAATTTTTACTGCTGCAGAAAATGTGATATTAAAGTCATCCATGGGCAGTATAAGTAAGGCAACAGCTTCCAACTATTTGAACTATTTGAAAAGTCTACTTGCTAATTGAAGAAACTGTTGCTGAAATTAGATTAAAATGGAGTAAAACCACAGCCATATCAGTTCATAACTAACTTTTACATAGCGCTTTAAGGTTTGCAAAACTTTGTATCTAATGTAGTATAAATAAATACATTTATTTATGTAAATATGAATTTACATAAATTATCTTTATGCAGAATTAAACTTTGAGAACCCTTTATATGATCTTTTTGGAAGATAGTCTTAACGAATGAAGAATTCTTTTCAAATTACACATTTACTTAAGCACTATTGCAGAAGACATTCCCTGCTATTGTGCTGAGCATTGGTTTTCATATCTTATTTCAGCTGTCTTATTAAATTGTACAACAACATGAGGCATTTACTACAAGTAGGACTTTTACAGATGAGGAAACTGAGACTCAGATAGGTTAGATGCCCAGCTCATGTTCACACCTAGTCTGTGAGGTAGCATGGTGTATGGGCTTGGAGTCAGAGAACCATTTCATTCTCTGTACTTACATAGTCACTTTTCACCTGGATTATCTCATCAGCCTCCTGATGAATCTTTCTCTGCCTCAAGTCTCTTTCTTCTCTATTTCATTCTCCATACAGCTGCCAAAGGGATTTTTCTAAAGCATAGTTCTGACTAGATCATTTTCCTGCTCTAAAAGCTCCACTGTTTCACTATTACCACTGAGACCAAAAATAAAATAAAATGTTTTGGTATTTAAAGTACCTCACAACAGGGTTCCAGTCTCTCTCTCCACTCCAATATTACTCTCTTCATTCACTCTCTGGTCCAGTCAAACTGGACTCTTCCTCAAAAATGATTCCTCCCACCACTATGCATTTGAACATGTATATACAGATAGGTCATCTCCCCCAACAGAATGTAAGCTTTTCCAAGCAGCATTGTTTCATTTTTTCATCTTTGCATCCTTATCACCTCTTGCCTACTGCTATAACCAAGTCTCTGATATGTAGTAGGCAGTTAATAAATTTTTTGTAGTGGTTTTTAGATTTTGTATATAGGAAGAAATCCTTGTTGATTGATTGGATTTTGAATGCTGACTTATTTACTGTGTATACACAAAAGTCCTTCTCTATACTTCAATTTTCTTCTGTAAAATTTGCAAAGCCCAACTAGACCATCTCCAAGGACCCTGTTCATCATAAGTCATTGAGGGCAAGACTGTATCTTGTACCCAGCTATCTGAATGCCCAACCCACAGCAGGCAATCAATATGTATTTGTTCTTAATGATTGTGATATTAATAATACTTTACTGGTAGTACTTTTATTTTTCATAGTGTTTTCAGAATTCAAAGCACCGATATATACAGGGTGTTCCAAAAGTCTTAGTCCAGCTTTAAATTTTAATGGCTTAAGTAAAGGTTTGCCAAAAGTCTTAGTGTAGTTTCAAGCTTTAATAGCTTAAGTAATAGCTTAACAGGATTAAAACTTTAAGTTACACTAAGACTTTTGGGTTAGCCTATATTACCTTCCTTAAAGATGATCTTGGATAACAAATGAATTGCTAAATCACCTTTGAGCAAATAAGTCATTGTGAGGTTTACAAATATCCAAATTAACTGTAAAAGACATTAAGAAAGACACTATCTGCCTCCAGAGAAGGATCTGACAAACAGAAGCATGTATAGAATAATTTTACACATATCCACCTATTTGTGTCTAATGATAGCCATCTCTAGGGTAGGAGAGAAGAAAAATATTTACATGATAACTTTATTATATATTTAAAAGGAATAGCAAGTTGTACGTAATAGATTTGCAGTTTCATGTGTAATCATCTTTTTATTATTTAATTTATTTATTTGTTTTCAGTTTTCAACAATCACTTCTATAAGTTTTAAATTTTCTCCCCCTTTCTCCTCCCTCCCTTCCCAAGATGACATGAAATCTCATATGGTTTCTACACATACATTCTTATTAAACACATTTTCACATCAGTTGTGTTGCATAGAAGGATTAAAAAAAATGGGAGAAGCCATGAGAAAAACCAAAACAGAACAAAACATAGCACAAGAGAAAATGGTCTATTTCACTCTGTGTTCCAATTCCATAGTTCTTTCTCTGGATGTGGATTGCATTTTTCATCAAGAGTCCATTGGGAATGTTTTAGGTCCTTGCATTGCTGTGAAGGGCTAAGTCTATCAGAAACAGTCTTCGCACACTGTGGCTGTTACTGTGTATAATGCTCTCCAGGTTCTATTCATTTTGCTCAGCATCAACTCATATAAGACTTTTCAGGTTTTCCTGAAGCCTGCCAGTTTGTCATTTCTTACAGCACAATAAATAGTATTCCATTACATTCATGTGCCACAACTTCTTTAGCCATTCCCCAATTCATGGGCATCCCTGAGATTTCCAGTTCTTGGCCACTGCAATCATCTTTTTCGTCATACCAGGTTATGGAAATGCTTGTTTTATTCAATAAATTAAAAATAAAATAAATACATGTAGGGAAAAAATGAGTCCCTCAAAATGAAATATTTCCTCAAGCCCCACTGTAAAAGATATTCCCTGCTGTTGTGCTGAGCATTAGTTTTCATTGGTTCCTCTCATTGATAAACCAAGAAAATGCCTCTGGCTTGTGTTTAAAAGTCAAACAAAAGTGCGGAGAGCATGATGAAATGACAAGAAGATTGTAATAAATTACAAGCTTTCTTGCATCACCTACCTATGCCTTAATGACCACAGAAAAGATCCAAGACACTGGGTCTGATACAGATTTGTGCTGCAGAAAAAAGGTATTTTTGCATAAAAGTCCCCAAGGACTTGAAAGCAGAAAGAAAGATATGTAAAGAAAGGACAGCTATTGTTGCGCTTTGGAAAGTGATGTCTGAACTCTCAAGAAGAAATAGAGAAATGAGGAAATGGCAAAATGACTACCAAGTATGTTTTTTAGTCACTAAAATACACAGATAATTTAGGGCAACTAAGGAAAGGTCATTAGACTAATAGGATAGTCTATTTCAAATCCTGGATTTGAGCCTTTCTAGCTGTGGTGCCACAGGTCATTCATTTGTCCTCTCTGAACCTAACCTCTGAGCTAACTTCTCTGTAGGACAGGAGTAACAATATTTTCACTCTCTTCCTCAAAAAGTTGCTATGAGGAAAATACTCTGGAAAGCCTACAGCCAAGTAAATGTAAGCTATTAGTGTTTAAGTAATTTTTTTAAAGTGGCAAGATACCATCTCAATAAATTACCCACCCACTCAGGCCTCAGGATTTTCTTGCCTGAAGAAAAGAGAGAAAATGTTCACAAACTGAATATGTCTAAAATGGAACTCATTATCTTAACTACCAAAACCTATCCATCTTTTGAGCTTTCATATTTCTCCTAAGGGCAAGACCATCCTTCCGATAATTCATGATGTCATTTCCAACTTCTCCTTCTCACTCACCCCATATTTCCAAGTTGTTACCAAACCTTTTTGTTTTGGTTTCCACAACACCCCGTACATTTGTGTCCTTTACCCCACTAATGCCATCATGCGTCAGGCCAGCGTCACCACCTAGACTATGACAATAATTTCCTAATTGATTTTCTTACCTCAAGTTACTCCTCCTCCAGTCCATTTTCCATACAGTTGGCCAAAGTGATTTTTCTGATATGCAGGTCTGACCATGATGCTCTCCTACTCTATCTGGGATCAGATAGACACTTTTAGGAGCCAATATAAACTCTTTTACTTGGTATTTAAAGTTCTTTTCAGCTATTTCCAAGCTATTACACATTACTTCTCTTTCCACACCCTACAGTTCAGCTAAACTGTCTTTATTCTTTCATACGCATGACACTGCTAGGTGGCATAGTGGATAGAGCCCTGTGTCTGGAGTCAGAAAGACTTAAGTTTTAATCCATCCTCAGAAATTTATGAACTGTGTGTCCCTGGGCACCTTGTGCCTTCCACAACATCTCCTCTCTATTTTTTCCTGAATAAAATTATGCAAAAGAGAATCACTAAATTTTCCTTTTTCTGTTTTCTCCATTTGAATTGATAGGGAAGAGTTTAAAAACCAGAAGAATTTGGAGATTTCTAAATTTTCCTATTTATGGCAAATCAATGCTACAGTACTTTTTTAGACGTTGGAATCTCACTCTGGAGGTTACTTGATCAGGATACCTAAATCTTGGATCGAAAGTCTAATCTGGACTAAAAATTATCCTGGGCCATCCAGAGCTCTTCAAGTTAACTGTTTTGCTCAACTAAGTTGCTTTTATGAGTCACAGAAAGAATCTGATCAGATAAGCCTGGAAAAATATTTAATAAGCTTCAGTAGCCTAGAGAATATTTTATTGGAACTGATCTAATCCTCTTCCCTTTTCAACGCATTTAATTTCTTTTAAGTTTTGGTATCTGTATATAAGATAGGAATATCTCAACATCCCACATTTCCAAAGGTAAAAATCCTTCACCTGCCCAAGTCTCTGAGATCAACCAATTTCATGAACCAAACAGGTTTTTCCAAAAGGCAGGCAACAGAGGACTGTTTTTTAAAATATGTATGAATGGGTGAGTATCAAGCTTTGTTGCTGTTGTTCAGTCATTTCAGTTGTGTACCCCTTTTTGGAAACTCATTTGGGGTCTCCTTGGCAAAGATCCTGGAGTGGTTTGCTATTTTCTTCTCCAGCTCATTTTACAGATGAAGAACTGAGGCAAACAGGATCAAGTGACCTGCCTAGGGTCATACATATTATCTACCTATCTACATAATTATAGATGTGTTTGTTGACTTTTTTGGTAATTGGACAGTATTGACTGAATCAATCAAATCTTCTGTCATCTTTCATATCATATCCCCTTACTATAAGTATACTCTAAAACTCTGTTCTGGGCCTTTTTCTCTCTCTTACATACTCACAGAGTGAGAAGGACAGGTTAGGTAGTGAAGCAGATAAGAGCTCTGGACTTGGATTTAAGAAGATATTAAGTCAATTCCCATCCCAGTCACTAACTATGTAACCCTTGGTAAGTCAGTTAATATCTCTCACCCTCCATTTGCTCATCTGTAAAATGAAGATAATAATAGCACCTAACAAGAATTGTTGTGAGGATCAAATGAGATAAAATACCTACAATACTTTGCAAACCTTAAAATATCAATGCTACCTACTATGATCATTTGATGGCCTTTTTGGTTCCATTGGATTTATCAGCTCTCTGCAGATGACTCCCTTATGTAGATAGCTAACTCTAATTTTCTTGGATTTCAGTTGTGCATCACTAACTTCTTACTGAACATTTCAAACTGAATTTCCCACAGAACTCATTATCTGTTCCCCTAAATCTGCCCCTGGTCTGAATTCATATTTTTCAGTTGAGGGGGCACCACCATCTTTCTAGTTATCTAGAGAGAGAGGTTGAGAAATGGAACTGAAATACATTAGGGGAATTTATACTATAGTTTTCAGAGTAAATAATCTGAATTTTTGCCTCCAAATAGTTTTTGGCACAAAAGAATTATCAACATTAAATCTCCCTTTCTATTCAACTCACCCTGTACTCTCTCTCTCTCTCTCAATATATATATACATACATATACATATATACACATACATATACATACATGCAGACAGACAGAGAGACAGAGAGAGAGACAGACAGACAGACAGACAGACAGACAGATAGATAGATAGACAAATAGATAGATAGACATACTTAAACACTTCATTGTAACTGGGATCTTCCTATTGCATGTATATCTACCAATAGCCCTGTGAGGTATGGGCTGTTATTATCCCCATTGTTCCTATCATCATGGTGTGGAGATAAGCCTGGGTTTTCAAAGCTTACCCCAGCAGAGCCTGATGTCTGGAAGGTCCTGTCAAACTGGAAAGGGTTTAAGTGTAGTCTCACCAACAGGCTATGTTTACTAGGTAGAGGACCTATATAGAGAGAAGCTTGTTACCAACAAGATATACATTAAGTGGTGTTACTAATGAGTCATTCATTCATTGACCATGACAACATAGGAAACAAAGAGAAATACAACAGAGTCCTCAATCTTATGCAACCTCTTTGTATTCCTTCATCATAATAGATATATAATGAATGCTAGTTTTCTTAATTTATTCTTTTGTTTAGCTTAATATTCTTCTTTAAGATTTTGTGTATCAGAAAGTGGAGAAAATAATATCATAGAATCATAGATTTAGTGTCTGAAGGGCACTTAGAAGCCTTCTATTCTAACCCAACTTGGCTGGTCTGCCTGCCCTGTGAATGGTAGATGGTTGGTAGATGACGAGGATGGCAAGCCCCTTCTTCACAGGTATTATTTCCCTGGATGATTGCTCTGAGGGTTGGTCAGGAAGTAGACCTGGTAGGCTGAATGGTGCCATATCCTGGGCTCTTGTGCTCCTCTGTCTATTGATAGCAGTTGGTCAGCAATTGTTATTAATAGTGACGAGGAAGATTGGAGCCTTCCCTGTAAGGATTTATCCCCTCACTGATGACAATAGGGGGCTGAATTGAAGCTTAGAGGTTTGAGAAACATTGCTATTCTAAAGGTGTTCAGAGTCCTAAGCTGTCTCCATCAGGGTCTTAGGAGAGATGATGATCAAGGGGATGGTGAATTGACCTGCTGACACATGTTGCTTCCCATCTCTCTTAGGGGGCCCTGACATAACAGCTCAGCTGACTTGCCTCCCATGTCATAGTAATGCCTCCTACTGAGAGGCAGATAAGAAGTCTTTCCTTTAATGAAGGTACGATAAGAATTCCCAAAGGTCTACATCACACAATGACTAATCTCACACTCAGGCTTTTTGTTTAGATGATATAATTTGAAGAGTTCTGGGGAATATGCCTAAAAATTTACCTTTATTCATCTGTCACACAGGTAACAATTTCTTTCAATGATTCTGTCCTTTCCTTCCTCTAAGATCTAGGCATAGAGAGAATGAGAGTTTAATTATATGTGAAAGTAGAAGGAAAGGAGAAGAATAAAGGAGAAAAGAGGAAACTGTTCTGGAGAATGATATATTCCAAGAGAAGTTAGACCTCAATGCTAAAATCCCAGGCTTTATACAGCAAGGTAACAACATGAGGGGGTGAGAACCTATGTGGTAGGGTTTACCAAGGAGGATGGAGAGATACTATACAAACTTCATCAACTCCAAAACATTAACTCTGGCTTGCTCTCCTGCAACCATTTTTATCTAAGTTCTAACCTTTCAACAATTCAGATACTTTGAGCTGATCTCTATCCAATACAACTGGCTTAGGATTTGACCTCCAGCTGCCATCTGTGTCCATAGGCAGCTTCATGTTCTCTAAAGTAGGAGAAGAGGATCAACCACTGCCACCTCCATCCACCAGGAGTGACATATTATACTCCTGAAAGCCACTCGCCCCCATGTCAATAACTATGTATTATAATCATTTGTTGGCTAGAGAGATCTAATATACACCCCTTTCCAGATGAAGGTTTTTCATTTAGGGAATAACCTAGCCAAAAGAAGTTCATTTATCAGTAAAAATAGAATTATAGATTTAGAACTAGAAATGATCCCATAGATCCAGACCCTTCATATTTTATGAAAATGATGCATATAGAGATTAAGCAATTTATAACAAAAGTAGTATGCCAGCTATAAGGTTTATACCCACATTCTCTGAATCCACATGTAGGACTCTTTTCATTGTACTAAAGGTACTAAACTAAATTGATATTTATTATCATGAAGAACCAGAGGAAAAGGCAATATGTCCATTTTTACAGAATGCTTGAGAATGACAAGGACAAGATGACAGGGAGGCCACAACTGCCAAAAGTTCCCCCAAAGTCTCTTCTGTAGAAAACATGCCAAATCAAATTCTGAGTAGGAAAGCCAAGAAAAAGTCACATTGAGTCATTTTTTCCAGTCCATGGCAGCCTAGGAAAACAGAAAGAGAGGTTTGTGGACACTGGAACACAGGACAGTGGAGGTGGCACCAGGTGGTGGTGGCAGCACCAGGGTTAGGGCAACAGCAAGGGCAGGAAGCATCCCAGTACTCAGGGACATCAAGAAGACTGAAAACCTGGGAATAAAGAGATCCTGGGGGACCCTTGTACTGGCATTGCTCAGGGGATCAGGAGCCCTTTAGCAGCTCTTTCACTATTACCCAGTTCTGGGTTACAATTCCACAGTGGAATTAATAACAGCCTTAGTTGCAAGGGAATAGAGGTCTGACTTTGGTAAGGGCCAGAATGCAGATCAGGAGGACAGGGAACAGACCTCTCCCCCAGTCACATTATAATGGAAGGACCAAAATCTTACAGGTCCCAGATCAAGCTGCGAAAGCAAAAGAAGAACACAAAAGACAGACAGTCATGACAGTCATTCTCCTGTTTATTAAAAAGAGATAACCAGGGAAAATACTCCTGCTGAAAGGTACCATCAGCAATGGATTAATATCAGTACTAAACATACGTGTGCCAAATGGCATAGCCTCCAAATTCTTGAAGGTAAAGTTAAATGAGTTATAGGACATATAGATAGCAAAACTATTCCAGTGAGGGACCTTAATTTGCCCCCTCTTAGAACTAGACAAATTTAACTACAAAATACACAACAAAGTTCAGGAAATGAAAACTATTTTTTAGAAAAGTTAGGTATTGATCTCTGGAGAATGTTGAATAAGAATAAAAAGGAGTGTACTTATCTCTCTGCTTGCATGGCACTATTACAAAAATTGATCATGTATGAGGGCAAAGAAACATCAGAAGCAAATGCAGGGAAGCAGAAATATTAAACTCACCTTTTCAGGCTACAATGCAAAAAAAATTCACATTCAATAAATAACTTTTGAAGTACAAATTAAAACATAATTGGAAACTAAATAATCTAGTCCTAAATAATGAATGAGTCAAAGAACAAATGATAAAAACAGTTAATTTCATTAAATATAACTACAACAGTGTGACAGCATGTCAAAATTTGTGTAGCCAACACAGTGCTTACAGGAAAATTTATATCTCTAAATACTTGCATCAATAAAAGCGATGAATGAATTGGGCATGCTACTAAAAAATTAGAAAAACAACACATTTTAAATTCTCATTTAAATACATAAATTGAAATCCTGAAAATCAAAGGAAAGGTTAACAAAATTGAAGCAAAAAAAAATTAAACAACTTAATAAAACTAAGAACTGGTTTAAAAAAATAAAACCAATAAACTATTGATTAATTTATTTTTAAAAAAGAAGAAAACCAGGTTACCAGTATCAAAAATGAAAAGGATAAATGTGCAACTAATGAAGATGAAATTAAAGCAGTTATTAATAGCTATTTTGCCCAACTAAATGTCAATAAAACTGATAATCTAAACAAAAATTTAAATCCCCCAGGTTAAAAGAAGAGGAAAAAGAATGCTTAAGTAACTCTAACTTTGGAAAAGAAATGGAACAAAGCATAAAAGAATGAAATGAAATAACCTAAATAAATCCAATCCCAAAGAAAATATTAACACCTGGAGAAAACTCATCATGCAAACAGCATTTAAAGGTTATAGTCAATATACCCAAGGAAACATTCATCTTTTCATTGCTCCTAGTAAGAAATATGTGTATATGTGTGTGTTAAAATTTACAAAGCACTTCTAATATGCCAGGTAGGTATCCAGCCAGCACATATTAAGTACTTACTGTGTGCCATGAGCTAGGCTAAACTCTGGAAATACAAACTCAGTAAAAAATAGACAGTCCCCGCTCTTGAGGAGCATGGTAGAAAACAAACTACAAAGCAAGAGGGCAATACCCAGAGGGGAGCTTTGTGAACTAGTCTAGAACATCAAAAGCAGAGCCAGGAGGGGACTGAAGTATGGCTAGCCTGGGCTCATTCTCAAAATGGAGGCCCCCCCACCCCCCAAGAAGAATTCCCACATGGTAAAAGACAGAAAGCATGTTGGAGGGATGTTGCAGGCAAGAAGGCTCCATACACTAAAGGAATTTTCAGGGTAAAAAAGGTGCTGAATCATTGTGAAGTCCAGAGTATGAAGCAGAGCTCTGAGGGGTATGATCATTCCTTTAGGATTTTATCATCTCATTATGGTGGGAGCAGTAGTTCAATGGATATACAGCAGGACTTTGAGTCTGGAAGGTTTGGTTTTGAATTCTACTTCTGATACTTCCAAGTTATGACTTTGGGCAAAGTCATCTAACCTTTATAGATTACTTTCCTCATTTGTAAAATTAAGGGATTGGACTAGATGACCTCTAAGTTCCCTTCTGGCTCTGAATGTATCACCATGATCCATCCTTACAACAATAACCACCTTGTGAGGTGGATGATAAGACTATTATGTCCATTTTACAGGTTGGGAAACTGAGGCTCAGAGAAGGCAGGCAACTTTCCTAGGACCACACAGTTAATAAGTGTCAAAGATGGAGTTTGAACTTAGGTCTTCCTTTATCTGTGTCTAACATCTTTCCAATGCTTCATGTTTCCTCTTGGATACTTGGGTTGAATCTCTATCCAATAAAACTTAAACTAATGAAAACTCATATATACACTGTTCTTTTTTGTTGTGAGCATAGCAAAATTGAATGAGAACATCAATGTCTAATGACTGGCTGTTGAGTTTTTTAACTAAATAAGAGCTGCCACTCTCAACAGAAATCAGCTTTCATTAAGGATTATATACAGCTCTATATGGCCTACAGGAAGTGAATAAAGAAACTAATTTCTGGCAGAGAGGTGTCTGAGGGTGAAAGGGCCCAGTGTGAACAAAGGAATTTTCAAGGTGAGAAAGTTGCCAAGACAAAGAGGCAAAACTGCAAAAGTCAGAAGTAGAACTAGGAGTGGAATGTAGCATGATCAGTCTGGACCTTTCCCCAAACGAACGCCCCAGGAGGAACTCACCAATGGAAGAAGGGAGCCAGTATGGGGAAGGGCTTTTCTAGGGTGAGACAGCAGCTGAGAAATGGAGGCAAAGTCCAGAAAAAATCCTGTGGAACACAAATGGTGTTCAGTCCATCTATGATCAAATTTCAATGAAAAGTCAGGATTTGTAAGGACATGTTTTAAGAGAATGCTTATGCTATGTTAATGCCTCCAGGGAACTGATACAAAAACTTGTGACATCTAGTGGCTAATATCAAAGTAGAATGGTCAATGAATTGTCAAGGAACAGGAAGTAACAGGAAGTAAGACTATAGTATCATGAATTTAGAGATGCTGGGGATCTTAGAGTTCACTTAATTCATTCCTCATTTTACAGATTAGGAAACTGAGGCCCAGACTAATTATGTAGCCAAAATCACACAGAGATAGAATTTGAATCCAGGCAAATCTGGTGTTTTTTTCTCTGTATCAAAGGGAAGAAGAAAGACTCTTATTATGCCAACTCAAAGTAATTCAATTCAACAAATATTTTATTGAGCAAGTCAGTGTGATGGGCACTTTGCAAGGTCTTGTTCACAAGCACTTCATAACTCCCCAAATTATCTATACATGTGGTCCAGTTCTAAAATCTACAGTTTCAGAAGAAACATGAGAAAACATTGTTAAGGCTTGAGGAGAGCCACAAAAATCTAGAGAGTAGCCTGATGAAAAGGAAGAGCCCATGAATCAGAAGACCTGTCAGATTCTAGCACCACAATTCACTAGGTATGTGACACTGGAAAATCAATTTTCCTCTCTTTATCTTGGTTTCCTTATCTATGAAACAGGGACAATAATACATGTATGCCAGCCTCACAAGGTTGTTTTTGGCCATTCAAAACATTTAAGCAATTAGTAATTGTGAGGAAAGTGTACTATAAGTCTTTAGGTTCTATGTAAATATGAGCTACTGTTATTAAAGGATAAAACAAGCCCTGTCATTTTGGGTCTCACTCCTGTCGGCCCGGCTATCTTCCCTTGAGAAAAGAGAGACAGTATTGTAAAGGGAGATGCTTCAGCCCTCCTCAACCAAAGGTCAACATAGGGCTCATGTTACGTTAAAATGTCATTGGTGACTCCACTTTGCCCTTTACCAAGACATTTTGTGAAGTTAAGTTTTAACCCCTTGTGAACCACATGACTGAAGAAATCATAAAACTCCCTGCCCCTCAATGTTGCTACTAATTTCAGGAAAATTGTAAAACTACATTCCCCCATCCTCACTGTCATCAGACTTGGGGAAAATCTTGATTCACTCTACCAATAACAATAAAGTGATTTAATCACTACATTCTGCTTTTTTTATTCCCTTCAACCTATAATAACTATAGGAACCAAGGGTCAGTGTCCTTGGCTGCCAAGAGCCTTGGACCCAGTTTGTTTCTGTAACTGCATGCCTTGCTAAATAAATTGTCTCGATGAAACTGGGTTTCTTTATTTCACCTTAACAGTTATGGTGAACATGAAGGAATTGAGTCTGTGAGTCTCTGTGTTATGAGGGGACATTAGCTGAAGGAACACCCTAGAATACTCCAGTAAGAATTCTACTGAGGGACTTCTTTGGTGAAGGATCATCCAACCCCAGGTCACCACATCCTTCTGAACCACATTCAAATGGTGAGTGAATGGTTCCTGGCAAGGGTACCATAGGCATCACTCCAGTAAGCTATTAGTACTCCCTCAGGTAAACTGAATGGAAAGCTTCCCATTCAGAAAGGAATGACTAAGAAGGCCTTGACAGAGGCACAATGGTGGTAATGATGACAATGACAATCACAGCGCTCTTTAAAAAAACCATTTTTAGGGGAAAATCAAAGAAGAAGGTGTAGTTTCAAAACAACTCTGCCAGTTATTGATATATCAAGCAGGGTCTTAGTCTCAGAGATTTTTTACTAAACTTTCAGTGGGAGATAAGAAGGGGAAACTTTGCTTCTATGTGTCCATCTTGTCACACTGTCTGGGTTTTGCATCCTGGTAAATCAAACTAACTTGCTCCTGTGGCCTGATCAGCCAAAGGAAAAAATGTAAGAAGTGAAAACTTTCCTGAGGAACTTTCAAAATCTTCAGAAAGATTCTCTCATTCTCTCTCTCTCTCTCTCTCTCTCTCTCTCTCTCTCTCTCTCTCTCTCTCTGTCTCTCTCTCTCTGTCTCTCTCTCTCTGTCTCTCTCTCTCTGTCTCTCTCTCTCTCTCTCTCTCTCTCTCTCTCTCTCTCTCTCTCTCTCTCTCTCTCTCTCTCTCTCTCCCTCTATGTCTAACTGGTCAACTTGGAGAGACAGACAAGATAAAGACAGATAATAGGGAAGGTAATCTTTTAACCAGTCTGCAGGAATTTATAACATTGTAAACTAACTGGAGACCATTAAAAGAGAGAAGTTTGTTTAAATCATGGAACAACTGACAAGCAAGTAAGTTAATCTGGAAGACTATTTCATGTTATCACTGTCTTTTCTTTTGTGAAAGAAGCTTATAACAGAAATTAATTGTTTAGGTAAAATGAAACAAAGTCACCAAAAGGCAATAGAATAGACCATACGTTATGAGCTTTTAAGAACTCCAGAAACAACAGTCTTGTAATTAATTGGTTTTGTGTAATAAAAAAACAAACAAACAAAACTGTGCTAAATTGTAAAGGAAAATTTCAGTGGAGTAAAGATTAGTTCTATAAATAGTCTGGGACATGATTAGAAAATAAAGACTAGAGAAATTAAGCAAATAGAAGAAAGTAAGGGAAATGTCAGACCAGAATATGGAAGAAACAAAACAGGCACAGTTTTGAAGGGCTTTAATTTAAGACCGAAAGAGAGAAAGTTTAAACAAGTAGGGATAAGAAGAATTGGGTTGAAAGTTAAGAAAGTTGTAGTCTGTGCTGACAGTGTGAATAGAGGGCTTCAAAGTAAAGTGCTGAAGATTTTGGAAAAAAAGAGGTTTGAGGAAGGGTTTTTATTTCATTCAGATAAGACAGATATGAGAAACTTTATTTGGTTAATCTTTATAATATGGAAAATGTAGAAGTATATTTGCAGCATTGAATTATTTGAAGATAGCGTACCAAAATTCTGTTGTTGAAGGATTATTAGAAAGGTATATTTTATATTAGTCATTGTGTTAAGAATGCACATTCATAATTTCATTACTACTTAATATAGGTTATGTTGGCAACTTCCATGTTTCAGAAAGTCTTCCTGGATCCTAAAAGAGGGGTAATAATAGATGATAGTCATTTTAAATCTTCAGCAGTAGACTAACTGAAAATAGCTGGCCCTATAATTTGAAGTACTAGTAATGAATGGCCTTTGGGAAAAGCGAGGTTCAAAATATTTGAGATTATAAACCCATAACTTGATCTAATTGAAATTTTTGTCCTGAAACTTAGTTTCATGGTCTCATTTATAGTAAAATGTGTTCTCCTACCAGGATAATTGTAGTAAATTAGAACTTAATGAAAGATACACTTGATAATAGCAGTAAGGAGACAAACTTGGAAAACTACATGAATCAGAAAGATTGAATTAAGATCTGGTCTCAGAAATGAATTAGTTGCATGATCTTTGGCAAATCATGTCACCTTTTTTGGCTCAGTTTCCTCATGTGTAATATAGGATAATGATAGTGCCAATTCCCAGGGTTGTTGTGCAGATCAAATGACATAATAATTGTGAAGGGCTTAACATGGTGCCTAGAATATGGTAAGCACTGTATAAATGGCAAATATTATCATTTTTCTTATTGAATGTAATTACTCCATAGTGGATTACTCTATATTGGGTTTAGATGTGATTAGTACAGATTGCCAACTTTCTGTGTAATTTTGGAAATTTTCTGTGTAAGTAATTTTGGAAATTCTACTGAATCGGTGTCACCTTACTGGTAATAAGTTTTGTTTCATGTTTTAAATACATGCTACCCTGTGTGTTATTATTATGTTTCTATAACATTTTCCTACATTGTGAAAATTTGGGACACCATTGTATCAGAAATGCCATTTTTAAAAAAAGTAATTTCTCTTTTAATCTGAATGTTGTTATATTGTGAATTAAGCTGTTAAAAGAATATGATCAAAATGTTTGAAAACTATTAAATATTGAATACACTACATTTGCTTTAAAATAGATAATATTAATAATTAATATCACTCAAGGTATTCTCATCTGTGAGGTTCCTTGGGAATTTCTACTTGGTTATGATATGATCTTATTAGCCCTGCTAACTGCCTGTCATAAGATTGTTAAGTAATGAAATCTGAGAAACTAGGACCACTTGTAGTCAAAGTGGGGGACTTGTGGTAAAGAGTGGATTTTATCCAATAGATTATTTGGTTGGCATTTATGAAAATTACAAAATGGGAACTAATAGTCTGTATTGAAATTATGTTTTTGAGTCAACTTAGTAAAAATAGACCTTAGATTCAAAGATTTTAATTTTGCCTTAAGTGTGAATGGGAATACAAACTGAAAGATTACAGTAGTCAAATTTTTTTCTGGGATTTTTAGTCAACTATCAGGTATTTGTTGTAAGTTTAAACCTCCAGAATGTGGTTATTCTTAATTTGTTAATGAAGGATAAATGAAATGTCCTTATATTTGCTCATTGTTAACTGTTATGAAAACCTGAGAAAAATAATGATAACCTAGCTATAAGCTGTGATTAGTGAAATTTACTGAAGGTAAAATCTCATGGAATTGTAGTCTGTTATTATTTTAAATTTTGATCTCAGATACGGTTGTCTAAATTGTCATTAAGCCAATAGTCCATCATTCAAGGGGAATGCCATATGCTGCCCAAAGGTAGTGCTGTCTGAGGACTATTCTAGGTGGATGTTTGTCCCTGGGTAAAGCTGAGGGGTTGACTTTGCATAGGCAAAGGTATGATCCTCTTGACTCTATTTTGCACTGCGTTATTTCCCTTCTGAACAGGAATTTTCCCCATCTGGTTAATTCTGAAACTATGATACCCTGTGAATAATGTGGAACTTTGCTACATAATTGGCTGGCAAATATGACTCATACCTGGAATCAAACAGAGCTAAAGGGGTTCTCCCCCTCTTATGGCTTTCTTTATTTGATGTTCTTCTTCTTATTAATTAGATCAGAACCATTATGGTTGAACTGATTTTCACCACAAAATAAACTTATTGAAAAACCAAATTTAGGAGGTTGTACTGAATTGTACAGAGTGTTGTTACTGGAAGATATCAGTAGAACTAGGAGTCTCTGCAAGTGTCTTGTAACTAGAGAAGCAGATTTACCAGGAGGAACCCCCTTCAGAGTTTCCCTGAGAATAAGACCTATTTCAGAATTCCAAGGGACATCTGGGAGTCAAGATGAAATGTGCTGATTAAATAGATATTGGGAGTGGGTTACCATGTGATATTATTTAATATTAATGTTCATTATTGTATTGCTTCAGCTTTTTGTTTCATGGTATTTATGTTTGCTGAGTTTTCTTGATTATCTAGGTGACATGTAAATGTCTCCTCTCAAATTAGTCCATGGTGAATCCTCTAAGGAGTTTGATTGGTGGCCTGACTTAGTTTTACTATAAATAGTTTTACTATTTATTTAACAAGGTTTGTCTCCATGTATTAGATTATGACTCTGCTTGTACTGTTTGTGCCTCTCACCCTACCCCTCTTGATGCTCCGTAGGGTCAACTATCATTCTGTCCAGAAATCATATTTATCTGCTAATGTGTGTCTTAGTCCCCAATAGATTTTAACTTCCTGCAAGTACCATGTCTTGTTTTTCTAGGTTATCTACCACATCACCTAGTAGAGTGAATTACACATAGTAGATGTTTGATAAATGCTGATTGCATGAATGAATGGCCTATAATTGTAATGTTTTATTTGCATTGGTTATGCCAAGAAGGTAAATAGATTTTCTAACAGATTAGGAACATATCTGGGAACATCACACACTGAAGAAATAGGTTCAGACAGAATTATCACATCCTGGAAATTTCTAGGAAGTTTACGAATGCCTGGGGTTATTCCTCTGCACTTTCTAGTCCATTATCATTCTGCATATCAAGAGCATGATACTAGGCTCCACTAAGATTAGACCCAATATACTTACAAGGAACTTGATACATATGGCTCTGTTTACTTGCAGTCCTATACTCCCAGTTATTACTTACAGAGAAATGTTTTATAGAATATTTTTTCTTTTAAATAATGAAATGAAATATTTGCCTCTGAAATGAAAGTAGTCCACATAAAATGGAAAAATATTATAAGTAGTTGAAAAGTTGGGTGGACAGAGTCTGCACTGAATAAAGATTATAGCTTAGTTTGGTGAGTAGGATGTTGCACCAAGACTCAATGAGACCAGAGTTCATATCATACCTTATATATTTACTATTTGTGTGATTATGGGCAAGTAATTTCATGTTTGTTCTGCCCCAATTTCTTCATCTACAAAATGGGGGTATTAGTAGCACATTACCTCATAAGGTTGTTGTGAGGACCTAATGAGATGACATATGTAAACATAAGTAAATGTAGACATATATTTACATATTACATGTAATATATACATAGATATATACATCTGTGCATATATGTATGTAACATATATACATAAATGTTCTCATTTTTTCTGTTGAGATAGAATTTTGCACTTCACATGCACAGCTACTTTTTACTTTGTACTCTAATCATTTGTTACATAATAATGGGGAACACTGTAATATCATAGGCAGTTGGATAAGTATACTCAAAAACAATAAGGGAAGGGTGCATTTATTAAGCTACTTAAAATATTGCTAATGGTTATACATATTTGTATGGAAATATTGTTCTTTATACACATTTTCATTAACGGCTTGGTAGTATCCAGTTTTCCTACCTAGGTTATTGTGGGGTGACATTTTTTCCTTCCTGTGTTTATGTAGCACTACATTTAGAAGATGTCTAGGTAGCAAGCTTTATTAATCATTTACTAGGCGTCAGGCACTATAATGTTCAGAGCACTAGTGTACTAGCTATAATTTCAAAAGAAAACTAGCCTTAAATAGTTAAAGGGATTTCCCACCCACCCAACACTCTGGTTTCAGGAATTTCTGAAATCAGTTTTTGAAACTTTTCTAAATGTATGGCTTTTGTTAATGTTACATCAACTCCTGCTGAAAGCATTCCATGTTAACAGGTGTATATGCTTACTGTACAAGACAACAAAACTAGAAACTTACCTGTTAAAATCCCCATTCCTTTGGGAAGTACTGCCTGTAATCCAGAACAAAGAATGCTGATTTGAACTAGGATTTTTTCCTAAGATATAAGATTACTTCTTCAGAAATTGGAAAAGGTACTTTTAACCTCATATCATCACATAGGAGTAGTTTCTAGATATGCCATGTTTGTACAATACTGCATACTGCTGCAAGTCTTGCATATGCATGTTTGTATACATATTTCTTCCCCATAGAAAGAAAAGAGAAAGCAGTGGTTAGGTGCAGGGGTGGGGAACCTGCCGCCTAGAAGACATATGGGGCCTTCTAGGTCCTCAAGTATGGTTCTTTGACTAAATCCAAACTTCATAGAACAAATCCCCTTAATAAAAGAATTTGTTCTGTAAAACTTGGACTCAGTCATAAGGTCACACAGGAGGACCTAGAAGGCTACATATGGCCTTAAGGTCACAGGTTCCTCACCCCTATTAGGGCAACAAATTGCGATAGTTAACCTAGGTTCTGTTTTTGGCTATATCATAATTTTTTTGTGTAATCACTGATAAATCATATCTCCTCATGTCTCTAAATTAAGGAGGAAGTTTTTACCTTTGTTATATAGCACTTGCTAGAGTTTTGTGTGAACACTATCCTTAAAGAAATAGTTCAAAGACTTGGGGCTGTAATATAAATCTTTTTCCCCCTGCTGGCTTTGCTTTCTAATCCTTATGGCTTTGTCACCATGCCATCCTATTAAAGCCTTCTCCTACTGCAATAGCCGGCTACCACGCTGCCACCTGCCATTACTGAATTCCTTTTTGGAACTCTCATTTTGGGGAGAGGCTCAGACCTCTTCTAGGCTTCATTCCTCTCCCATATATGGTTTTGACCGTAAGGACTTTTGCCAGCATGCCCCTGCACAGGTACCCTCAGTTTCCTCTTTAATGTATATTTTCCCATTAGAACATCAATTCCTTGAGGGCAAAGACTGTCTTCCTTTTTCAGTTGCATTTATATTCTTATTACTCATCATAGTGATTGATAGCATAGCAAGTAATTGATAAAGCTTGTTACCTGGATTTCTTCTAAATGTGGAGTTACAGAAACACAGAAAGAAAAAGAAAATTACTCCACAGTAACCTGGGCAGGAAAACTAAAGACTGTAGAGAAAGCAAGAAGTAGAGGGGAGGAAGCATTTTTATCACTGTTTCCAAATGAAAGGATTAATAAAAGCAATGGTTTGGGGAAAGAATGGAAGATGGGAAAAGAAGGCATCTTGTTACTTTAGTACCAAAGGTTAAAACTTGGGGTTATGGGCCATAAATTAGGATACTAGGATAATGGGATCTTGGACTGAGATGGATTGATTGTTTGATGAGAGACATGAATAATACATTTGCTTAGGGATCCATGGATCAGATTGAGAAGGTTATAAACTAAAAATAGGGCAGAGGGGAAAAACTGCCTTTATATAACGACTAAGCCTGTTACATACGTGTGTGTATCTGTATTTGCATATGTAACACTCTCAGGGGAAGCACAACCCTAAAACTCCCCACATCTGCTAGCCCTTCCCACCAATCTACCCTTTGCTCGGTCTGTGTTGCCTCCTGGGGCCACTTCCTCACGTCCTTAACCCCACCCTATCTCTGCCTGAAGGTCTGAGCCACCTTGATGCCAGAAGCTGAGCGCCTCTCCCACTCTCACACCCCTCTGGGCTCTCTGGTAGATGAAGTGGGGGAGGGAATGCATGCTCCTCTCCACCCCAGGAAAATGCTGGGCACTCCCTTGGATATCAGTCAAAGTGATAACCCAGAAGGACCTTAGCTTAAAAAGTCCAGGTTTCCCCACTGCATCCTGGCCCATCTCAACTTCCTAATCTATATCTGACTACTGGACCCAGAAGCTCCAGAGGAGAAAGTGAGGCTGATGACTTTGGACAGCCCAGCCTCACTTAAATCCAATTCACTTGCAAGTCATGGTATCATCTTCCTGAAGTCTGAAGAAAGAACAAACAACCATATGTATGTATGTATATATATGTATGTACAATATGTATATATATATATGTGTGTGTATTTATACAATATGTATATGTATGTACATAAGAAGAAAAATAGTAGAGGAAATGCCCATACTCACATGAGAATACACAGAAGAAATGGGCCTTAGACATCTTAACACACATAACTTTTATGTATCATTGAGGTTCATTGAGAAGTAAGCCATGAATAGACTATTCCAATGGAAGGGTGTGTGTTTGTCCTTCATTGCCAAAGAAGACCATGCCATTAGAGAAATAATGACATGACTTGCACTTGACTTCGTTTTGAGTAGGGAGGGCTGAATGGAAGGGTATGCCTTATTCCAAAGGAATAATTCTTATTTTGTCATTTGTTTTTTTTTATCAAGGAGAATAATGTTTGCTCTAAAAATGAGTAATAGAAAATTGATACCTGAGATAAGTAAAGACATAGTAAAAGATCATCTAGACCAGCAGAATCAAACTCAAATAGAAAAGTATCTCTGAGTGTCACATATTGACTTAGAAAACTACAAATTAACATTATCTATGTTGCATTGTACTTTAAAAAAAAGCAACATTTGCCAATTATATTTTAATAGGGTTCTGACCCTAAGTTTGAAGCTTTGCAGGCCCTGAGTTTGATACCTCTGATGAAATCAAATAACTAGCCCTGGTGATTTACACATCTGGAAACTGAAAGAACTGGCAGATGTGACTCCTGATCCATGGTCAGAAATATTGGAAATGGGAGATGTGCCACAATGTCAAGAAAGGGAAAAAATATCCATTGGCTAGTTAAGGATTAGTCACATCCCTGTTACCCTTGAAAAAATGAAAGTAAGACAAACTCTTTAAGGAGATAGGCAAAGCAGGAGAAAGCTCTGAAGAGTGCTACTACTGTGAGTTGAGAAGAAAGCCAACATCAGTTACCAGAACTTAAATTTCAGAGAGGCTCAGGCTGAGCTAGTTCACTTGGCTGAGACATTGTACAAAGGGGAACAATATGAGAATTACACAAGTAAATCTAGGGACTCTTCGGTGCCAAAAATGGGAATTCCCTTGGTCACGTATATTCTCTAATATGTACCTTTTATCAGTATATTCTCTGTGTGTAACCACTCCTTGATTCTTTCCATTGACAAGCTCTATATAGTTGTGGGAGAATGCCCCTTATGTTTATGGAGGAATGATTTGTTACTAGTATTTTTATGATGCTATTTCCGAAAATACCTTTGTTTTGAGCTGTGCCTTCTAACAGGCTATTAAAGGTAAACAAAATTGGTTTGGGCTCATGAACAAGTTTTAGGATACAGTCTTGGGGGGAAGGGAAGAAGGTGGTAATTCCACTGGGGGCTCAATCTGCAAGTGTGAATTTGGAGGTGATACACTGAAAAAATTGTAATATAAATCATTAGAGAGATAGTTGGTCAGTGTCTAGAAAGTGAAGCCATGACTGCAAAAAAACAACTTAGATTCACCAAAAGCAAGTCATGCCAAACTAGTCTTTTTTTTGTTTTTGACAGTTAGTACATAAATAGATTGGGGAAGGTTGTAAATAGTTGACCCTGGTTTTAGTAAGACATTTAACTGATAAAGTATTTTATAATATTCTTGTGGATAAAATTGAGTTATGTTAAGCAATTGATAATACAATTGTGAAACTGGATAAAATGTTTCATGGAAAAGCATTAAATATTAATAGCACTGTATTCACTCCTATATAGAAATACACAAGCCTTGGGGTGAATGGTGAAGAATACTGGCTTGGGTGAGCGCTGGGGAAAGGAGAAACATATAAGATATTATAGTGCGTCTACTTTTAAAAGCACCCAGCCATAGGGAGGAAGCCTATGAGTCCAGAAGGAGATCACAAAAGTGACACAGAGGGAGGAGAAAATAACCACTGGACACTTCAAATATTTTTCTTGTTCATTGTTTCTGCTGAGTGCACTACATAGGAAGGTAGCTTCTAGATATTGAACCCCACAAAGACCTTCCCAGAATTCCCCAGGGTACAAACTTATATAGAGTTTTAGGGGAAGAGCAGTCTGACTGGACTATTCTGTCATCCATAAACATAGGGGAAATATAGTCAGGACCCAGCGAAATGAGTATTTTCTAAATTGCATAATAAGGAATAAGATATATGGGGCAGAGATACAGGGAACTTAACTGGCCTGGAGTTAGGAAGACCTGAGTTCAAATGTGGTCTCAGATACTTACTGCCTGTGTGACCCTGGGCAAGTCACTTAATCTCTCTTTGTTACCACATTCTATGTCAGTTCCTACAAGTCTTTTCATGTCTTTTTTGAAATCATCTATTTTCTCCCTTCTTACAGCCCAGTAGGATTCCATCTCATTCATATACCATAACTCATTCAGTCATTTATTAATGGACTTAATTTCCAGTTTATTGCCACAAAAAAAGAGAGTTGCTATAAATATTTTTGTACATATGGGACTTTACCCTACCTCTTTGATCTCTTTTGGGTATAGGTCTAGCTAGCGCAGCTAGTTACATTATTTAGTAACTTTTTGTGTATAATTCCAAACTGCTTTCCAGAACAGTCGTACCCTTTCATAAGTCTACCAAGAGAATATCATTGTGTTTTAATTTCCATGGCTGACAGAGGGTAGGTCAGTCTTGCAATTAAAGAGTTTTCTCAAGTACAGGCTCAATTTCATTCCATTTGCACACCTTGGGGAAGGACCCCCTTCAGTGGGCTTATCCATGAATAACATTGCTATCCGTTTTTCAGTTTGGTTGCTAAGCACTGGTACCTACTTCCTGGGTTTCTATTGGATTTGATTTTCCAATGAATCTGACACTCTTTAATCAGAGTTACCACTATAGTCAATTTGATAGGCTAGCATGGTCCCATTGTAATCACATCAGTCATTTGGATGACCACAACAAGGGACTTGGGCTGAAAATGCTGAAGGAAACTCTTTTGCACCTTGCATGTAAAACTTTCTGGTCCTACATCCACTTGGGTTCTAATGTCTGAGAGACTTAGAAAAGGTCTAGTTTTCCCATTTGGCCATGGGGTAGCACTGGGACATATGACCCGTGGTTCCTTCCCTGCTGAAAAACGCCCACAGGGAAAAGCCAGCATTTGGCTGGGGGTGAGGGGATAAGGGAGTGAGATCAGAAGAAAAGGTAAATTTCTGGGATGTGATTTCTTCTCCTACCTCAGAAGGAGATGGAGACAACAGGACTGGGGGACAAAGATTTCAGTCAAGCAGAGCACAAACCCACCTTGGGTATAACCTCGTCCTCACAGGTGCTTGAAGGTTCCTCTGTAGTCTGTTCTAAAGGTGATTCCCCTCCTCCTTCCTGTCTTCTTCATCCAGATCTTCCTGTTTTGCCCCACTATCCCTGCCTAATCATCCACTATATCTGCATATCTCCACACTTCAGACACTTGACACTTACTAGCTGTGTGACCTTGGGCAAGTCACTTAACCCCAACTGCCTCATCCTGGGTCATCTCCAGTCATCCTGAAGAATATCTGGTCACTGGATTCAGATGGCTCTGGAGGAAAAGTGAGGTTGGTGACCTACACAGCCCTCCCTCACTCAAAACAAAGTCAAGTGCAAGTCATGTCATCATTTCTCTGATGGCATGGTCTTCTTCAGCAGTGAAGAACGAACACACACACACATACACACACTACTAATCAAGGTCCCTTCCGTTTCCTGATTCCCCACTACAGTATTAGTTCTTAAAGGAGACTTTTCTGTTTAACCTGGCTTTATTAGTTTAATCTATTTTATCTCCTACCAAACATTACTACCTCTTTCTCCTTCCCTCCCTTTGGTCAAAGGAGAGTGAGTGGAGGGGGGGGGGGGGGAAGTAGTTTAGAAGAAGTGAAAAGGGAAACTTTCTAGACCTGTAGGTCTGAGATCAAGGGGTTCATAAATCTTACTGACAGCTACAAAAAATTATCACTTGAGTCAGATGTGGGAACAGTACAAGTTCTATCTCCATTCACACTTTCCTGTGCAGCCAACCTTTCTTCAGTTGTTGCTACCACCATGAAGAACAGTCAAGGGATAGACTCCTCAGCTCCCTTACAGCTTAATTTCTTATGTCGGAACAACACATTGCTCAGAATCTTGGGTAGTTCAAGGCACACTCCCAACCATTCAATGTCCTCATAATCTAAAACTCCTGGCCACTTGGACATTGAACCCAATTCTGGAAAAAACTTCCATCCCCAAGGGGTTAATTTCTTATTCTCAAACAACTCATTGTTTGAAATCTTGGGGCAATGGGAAGGGGGTACCTAAAGAACACTTGACCCTCCCTCATGTAACATTCTCCTAAGTGCCCAGTCATTCCTCTCCTCAGGTAAGGCATTGTCTTTCCTGAGGAATCCTTCCCTTCCTCCTCTCCCTCCCCAAAAGTCTGCTTGGCTCTCTGTGCTCTTCATCTCCCACTTCTGGCAACAAACTTGTAATGCAAGAGAGTTCAGGTAAAGAACAGCAAAGCCACACAGGAATCATATTTAAAAAAAAAAATCAAACTAAACAAAACTCATGAAGGGTGGACTGATGCCAACAACGATCAATCTCAGGGTGCAGCCCCCTTTGCTCTTTGTCTCCTTCCACGGATAGCACATAGTGGGGTAACTTCTAGGTGTGGAATCCTGCAATGGCTTTCTCACACTGAGCTAACTCCTAGATCCCCTTGGGACATAAACTATACAAACAAATTTATATAGAAGACTGCCCTGTCCTTCATGGGAGAGTATAATTAGGACCAGTGAAATAAGCGTATTTTCTAAATTGAATAGTAAGTGAGGAACAAGAAAGGCAGAGTGGCAGAGAATACGATTCTAACTTTGCCAATCCACGAGAAGCTGAGAGATGGTCAGGGGATGGCCAAGTTTCTTGTTTGATGAGATTTGCCATATGTACATCAAGAGGGCTTGGAGCCATAGTAGTAAAATTATTTTTACCTCTTCACAGTGGATTATTAGCCAGGGATGTAAAAAATGTATCTGTCAGCAGTCTTGCAAATATAACCAAAAGGATTTTAAAATTAAGAGAAAAGGCAGAGAAATCTGCACATGAATAAACAAGCAAAATACCATAGAAAATCATAACTAAAATTATGAAAGAATAACAGTAGAAAAGATCAGTAATTCCTGAAAGATAAAATCCAAGAAGGGAATTCAATAAAACCCATGGCCTCAGATATCTATCAAAAATGTACAAATATTGGTAATAAATAGGAAGAACCAGAGGTTCTAACACAGGTCAAATTTAACCTCCTATGCATCACTGAGATTTATAAGAATGGGACATGGTGTCTGGAATACAACTGTAAAAAGACATATCTTATTTACAAGAAGTAGAATGTGTAGCAGAGAGTCGTGTAATATTATTGTATACTAAATCTGCCAGATTTGGAAAGGAAGGCAGGGTCCTTGCCTCTTGTGCCAGCCATTCAATTATCCTCCCCAGCCTCTTATACAACTTTATACTGGTTGCTAAATATTTAATATCTATTATAGTCACCTTTCCACTAAGCAGTTGATTTTAAGATCAAGATTTAAAGAATAGTTGGGGTGGGGAGGAATGTTGATTTGTATTAAAATGAAAACTATAACAGTGTTTATTTACAGCAAAACTATCTCCATAAATACAGTACTGGGTTGTATTTTCAAATCACAGTTACCTTATGCCTAGTCCAGAGTATAAAACTGATTTAAAATTAACTTAAGTAAATATTGATTTCTAACTCTCCTTAAATGAAAGACAAAAGGGTCTAGTAACAGCATAATTCTTTATTTACTAGCCAAAACAATCCTAATTACATCAAAGCTTGGAAATACAACTGTTTGCAAGTAGTCAGTCACTGAGATAACAGACCACAATAAGGAAGAGAAGAAAAAAACAAGAGTTTGGTTGGAGAGTTTGCTCATTGAACTGAGCTGGTTCATTCATAACAGCTAATTCCTGTCCCATATGAAGATGGAATTTCTTTACTCAGCCTTCTCATAGACCCTGTGGCAAGTCACATTGTTCATAGTACAGTCCTGGAGGGGAAAAGAGGAGAGATTAGAACAGATTAGTGTTAATAATGTCTTGGTTCAGGAGTATGGGGAAGTGTAGAACAGAATGCTGTAAGCTTTGAAAACTTATCATGGATGGCATCAAAGACCTACAGCAATCCAGGTAAAATGTCCTGGGCGAGTCCATTTCACAGGGTTGTTGTAAGGAAAGCAATTGTAAACTGTGAAGCAGTATGTAAGTATGGGCTATTCATGAAAGAAGGAGTTGGCAAGAACCCAGGCAGCAAGGTGTAGATTCCTCAATATAAACTTACTGCCATTCCTAGGGAATAAAATGCTCATGATCAATAAGCTATGTAGTGCAGAGAGAGTTTAATTTGGAGACAGTGGACCTAGAATCAAAGCAAGGCTAGTGTTTGCATCTTAGACAAGTCATTTGTCTTGGGGGCTTTGGTATCTCTGCTGCTGAGCAAGGTTCAATTTACGTTCAATGACACAGTTCAATTTATGTAGACTAGAGATAAAGGAGGAATCTAAGAGGCTTTTGACTTACCACCAATAATTTTCCATCTTCTACTTTTCTTGTTATTGTGCTTTCCTTCCCATCCCAAGTCTGTAGCTGGACCAATGTATCATTGTCAAGGGAACAAACAGTCTAAAGAAAAATAAAATGTCCAGATTGTATTGTCAAGTGAACATTTCCCAACATGAGTGCTTACTCAATTGAGACCTTTGACAGAAGACTATTTCTAATTTTGCAGCTACTTCCCTCGTGAAATGTTACTTGCTATGATTATACTCTAATACTTTAAGAGACATTTTGCATAAGCCAAAACTTAGAATGAACATCAATCATATTGGAATATTTCAGCCTTCAAGCTCCCTAACCTATTTTTGTAAATGCATTTTCATGGTAGTTGATGCTTACAAATTTCTTACTTCAAGATCATAAACATGTGTCCTTTTTATTTGATTTTTGACTAAAAACAGTAGAAATTTTAATGAGGAATTAAATTGCTTTTATGCAAGTAACCTTAGCTATAACAAAAGACAGAATGTCATTACTGACCTGAGTTTTCCTGCCATCGGCTGTGGCTTCCTCAAACTTCTCACCAAGTTTAAAAGAGAATTGCGTAGTTTTTATAGTACTCTCAGTCTTAATGGTGATTACATCCCCATTTTCAGAAATATAAACATCTGGTTTGGCCATACCAGCCATTTTCCTCAAGGCCATCCCCACTCCTGCCAAAAAAAAGTTACAAAATGTTAAGCTACATAAAGACTGATGAAAGCCAATTGTTTGTAGTATTGCATTCAAAATGTAGAGTCCAGTTGAGTTCAGCCCACAAGATGCAGGAAGAAAAAGATTATTAAAGTTGATTTGCTCAAAACTTATTTGTGACACAATGGAAGTTAAGTGAAATAATCAAGCTTAGAAAGATCCAGAGCTTATTCATGTTTCTCCATACCATTTGCTCTGACAACTAGCATTCTTCCTTCTTAGTCAATACTGTTGATCAAGACAGGAAAGTTATTTGAAGATGTTCCAATGAGATAATTTGGTAATTCATATTACCCTTCCAGTTTCCAAAGGTAAGATTTCAAGTACTTAGAATAATAGCAGAGGAATTTCAAACATACTTGATTTCTCTGTCACCACTACTACCCCCCAACACACAAAAAGGGAGTGGGCACTTAGGATCATAGATCTGGAAAGAACCTCAAAAGTAATTTAGTTTGATAAACTCATTTTACAGATGAATAAGTTCAAGCCCAAAAGAGATTAAGTGATTTGCCCATGCTCACACATACAATAAGGGCTGGAGCCAAGATCTGAACCCTAGTCCTCTGAAAAATCTACAATTAAAAAAAAAAAGAACCTGTTTGCAAAATTACCTAATTACAAAATTATCAATGCGGCCACATGTTTAGGGACTTGTATTACTAACCAGACTCAAGATGAAAAAGTACTACTTAATCTTACTACCATACTGTAGTTTTTAAGAATTTGTTAGATACTACAACTACAAGTATGTAGCATATTTTATTTGCATATTTAACTCTGATGTCAGGATCATTTTTAGTATTGAAATGGGACTCATTTTATAGATGTAAACAGGCCAAGATACAATTAATAGATAATGAATCTCAATATAGTGTTCTTGACCACATACACAAGCCTTTGCCTTGAACCAATTCATCCACCGTTTCCTCACACTCTCAGGTAACAAAATAAAATGTTCGAATTGCAGCAAGTCCAACTGCCCAGAGATGCCACCTCTGTATCCCAAAGAATTCTTCCCCACCCAAGCACACAGCACCCTTCCAAGAGAAGGATAGTGCAGGGAGAGAACACAACAATCAATTCTGTGCCTTCTGAAATGTACCTGATTCACTTGCCTTCAGAAGAGAAGAAATTATTAAGAGTTTGGAATGTGGGGTTTGTTGTTTGACTGTTAGTATAAGCAAGAAATTCTATAGCTTCCTTGAAGTCATTCTAAGAAGTTTGATAACCTTAGGTTTTAACTCTTTACGCTTAATGTTCTAGATGAAAGATTCCAGTCACCAGACAATTTTGACAGTTTGTCACAACTCCTCCAATTTTTCTCAATCAGCCCTGAACCCTCATAACCAAGATTAAAGGAATTATTGACATAAGAAACTGCCCGAAGAAAAGCAAACATTGTTGGAAGGAAGCAGGAATTACTGGAAATGCTGTTGTTATTTGGGGAGGGGAAAGGGGAGAACCAGAAGAGTAGTAAGTATTCTCAGCTCCCAGGGCAGTGTTGGTAGATCTTGGAGTGTTCATAGAATGCAATGACTTGTATATTTATCTCACAGTGAAGACTAGCTTGTTAGGTCCTTAAGATCAAAAACTATCTCAATCTTCTTTACATCCCCACTCAGATACTGATATGGTACTTTGCCCATTGCAGGTACTAAATAAGCCTCCCATGTGACTAAAACAGCAAAAAGAGACTTCTATTTCCTTCACAAGCAGTGTAGGAAGAAGATCAAAGGACCAGGAGTATAGATATTGATCTGAAAGGGTCCATGGAAGTCAGATAGTCCAACCTCCTCATTTTACAAATTAGGAAACTGAACTGAGAAATAAAGGGAAGGTACGTTCAAGGTTATATATTCATTCATAAACAGCAGAGCTAGAATTCAAATCAGGTTCTCTGATTACAAATCCAGTCCGAAGCACGAGTTTTAGTCCTGGCGCACTCATCATATAACTTTAGTTGGGCAAGGTGTCTCGCTGGACCTCAGTTTACTGAGCTGTAAAACGAGATGGTTGAACTGGTTGATCGGTAAGGGGTGCACCAAATCTAGTTCTTTAGGACTTGCTAGCCACAAAGATGAAGGAAAATGGGTAGGTGCTCTCTCTCTCCAGACAGATTTTTTGGAGAAAGCCAGGAGAATGAATTTCCAAATGCAGATTTTTGAGCAGCAACTGCAGTTCTCAAGGATTAAAACAAAGAGACTCCCGACAGATTCAGGTCCCCCAAGCCTGTTAAGCAGGGTTGCCATTCTAATTAATTCTCCCACCTCTTCACCACCACCCCCCTCCACTGCAAAACCTGTCCTCAGAAAGCAGAGAGCACTAGCGCCCCACCCCGTGAGCTCTCTCGCCTCCCACTGGGTAGGATGCTCTTTCAAAGGCAGGTGCTATGAGCCTCATGGCTTCCTGAGCTTTAAAGAGAGAAGCTTCCGAACGAATGAAAGCCACAGCGGCCGCGGCTTCCCCAACCCAGCCATCCCTGAGCAGGGTACCACCATGCCTCCCTGGCAGGGAGCATGCCACGATCCTTCCCCGAGGCCACCAGAGCAGGGTCTCGAAGGAGACGTGGGCTCAGCTCAGGGAAGCAGAGGCAGTGATGGGGAGAACCCAGGGAAGATCCGGAGAGGGGAGCAGCAGGCGGCCACCAAGTGGCCCCAAGCGCAGCGGGGAAAGGGAAGGAGGTGGCGGGGCTGGGGCTGGCTCGTCTTGCAGCCTCGGCTCCCTCCCAGGGCCCGGAGCCTGCCAAGCCGCCACGCGGCACCAGGAGCGCGCTGGGCGCAGGCTCAGCATCTGTCCAGGAGTGCCAGGCTGACACACATCTGTGCAGAAGCGCGCATCCCCACAGCAAAGAAAGCGTGCCTCACCCAGTTCCTTCATGTACTCGTCAAATCCTTTACTTTCCACGAGGCGCCATTTGCCCAGCAGCTGCTTCGGAAAGGCCATGATGAGTTCGGGCGAGAAGAGGAGGGAAGAAACCCTGAGAAGACGAGAGCGTTGTGCTGAAAGGTGGAGGACCAGGCTGGCAGACCGCCCCGGCTCCGGCGCCTCCCATATATAGAGGTCTGGCCAGTGAGGCGGTGGGTTGGACCAATGGGAGCAGAGGAAGCCCAGCCTCTTTCTATCCTCCCACTCCACCTCCCCCCATCCCCCTCAAATTTGCCAGTGGGTTCAGACATGTGAATGGGCTTTACCTGCCAAGTGCCTCCCTGAGCCTGGGGGCACTCCCGTAAGCTGTAAGCACAAGCGCGGACACGCAGCCACCCCTCCCCAAACACCTAGCACCCTGCCCTGCCCCGCCTCTGTCCAGACAGAAGTGCCTATTTTTCCCCCTTAACTACGCTAAGAAACCATGCACAGGAAACTGGAGAGGGTAAAGGATCCTCTCCCTTTTCTTTTTTGATGTGGTGTGTGTGTGTGTGTGTGTGTGTGTGTGTGTGTGTGTGTGTGTGTGTGTGTGTGTGTGTGTGTGTTTAAATCGCGCATCTGGTTCCAACTAAAAATCTCCAGGATGTTCGTTTGCAATCCAGCTAAGAGGCCAACCAAGCACATTTGCGCGAACAGTGAAGAGTGCTGAACAAACATTTGTTAATTGATAAGCAGCTGCAATTGGCACTGCCTTCTTGTGACTCGCCCTAGCCGCCTCCCCCCAACCCTCCATTACTTCACTTTCCTTGGGAGGGGACCTGAGCCCAACCACATTTTCGTACTAATAACAATACCTGTCATTTGTACAGATCTCTTTAAGTTTTACAATGCACTTTACATACCTGCCTGGCAACTTTCTCCTCCTGGGGAGGATCTGAATGCCTGCTTCAGCCTGACAACCAGCCCCTTCCTTCCCTGGCCACAGGCAGAAACTGAGACAGCTAAGAGACCCCTTCTCCTTCTAAATCTGATTTCATTATCTGTAATTGAGATGAGCAAAATAAACATAGATTGGAACTGAAATTTCATTATCTACCACAGGAAAGAAGCCCAGTTGTGGTCTAGAGAAACTGGAAGATGAGATGAGAGGGAGGGGGAAGAGTATATCTGCCACTTTAATTGTTTAAAGAAATTGCCTGGTTAAGAAAGCCCAATCTACCACTGCAGGTTGGCACCTTCTCTGAAACTTAGTTTTAGAGTGTTGTCTAGAGCACCAGTTAAATGATTGTTCCAGGATCACACAGCCAGTCTGTGTCAGAGATGAAACTGGAATCGAGGTCTTTCAGCTCTTTAGAAGCCAGCTTTTTTATATGCTGCATCACTACTGCTAGCTGCTGCTGTTCTTGCTACAGTTTCCCATTTGTGGGTGTTATGAGCTCCTACAGTTGTTTCACACTTCCCAAAATGGACTGCAAATCAACTTTGTCCTACTTAAACCTGGGACTCAATTACACTGGGGCATTGGAACTATTGCCCCATTTGGGGATATCTTGTTGTTTGTCCTTCCTTCTAGAAGAGGATCATGACATCAGTCAGGTGATGTCATGACTTGCAAGTGATTGGATTTAAGGGAGGGAGAGTGGTGCAAAAGTATTAGCCTCACTTTGTCCTCCTGAGTCATCTGGGTCCCATGGCAAGAAATTTCCTCCACAGCTCTAGCTCTAGCCAGAGGATTTAGTGTCCATTGTTTGCTCTGGAGTTTTTTTTTGGAGTCACATAGATGCTAAGGACCTCTTATGTTGGATTGAAGTAGGGGAAATTGAAGAAGATGCTGGATGCAGTCAGCAAATGCCCCCTTATTACTGGTCAGCCAGAAAGGCATAGCAACCAATTACAATGACATCTGAGAAGCATGATAATGAGCAACAATACAGGCAGCCACTGACATAGATAGAAAGAGGGAATGAAATTCTCTTCATCTCTATTTTAATGTACCCCATAACTGTTTCTATTATTTCAAGTTCCTATTATTTCAAGAGTCTAAATATAAGCTTGATTCTGATAACTCATTCTGCTTTGACTCTCTCACTTCTCTTTGCATTAGTTTCCTCAATTTTAAAAGGAAAAGACTAAATTAATTATACCTAAGATCCTTCCTTGATCTAATTTGGGGGTTACCATGAGAAAAGCTTTGGAAATAGATATACAGAGGTTTTCAATTTAAATCTGAACTATGCAACGTAACTACCTGGACAAGTTATCTGACCTCGATGGACCTCAATGTCCTTGTCTGTAAAATGAGGGCTTGGATTAGACGACCTCTGAGACTTCTCCAGGCCTAAGTTCATGATTTTGGAACTCTGTTAAAAAAAAAAAAAATACTATTTTAGTAATATACTTCCGAAAATGTAAAAGAAAATGAAAATACTCTATTTCCACCTAGTGGTGAGAATATAATATTTATTTTGCATATTCATATTCAATGTCCTAATATCAATGATTTCTCAATCTTATGCACGTACGGTGATTGTGTGCAATATTTTTACTTATGTAACTTCACTTGACAGATTGCTATTAAGTACCTCCTGTGGGCAGAACATTGTGCTGGAGGAGGCAGAAAAGGTGGAGATGAGATGTATTTGTCTAGTAAGAGGATATTTACATATGTAGTGAATGTGTAATACCTATGTATGTACACACTATATATATGCTAACACACTATAGAAATATTCAAGTATACACATATGTATACACATATATAATGAATGTGTATACACATATGTATACACATATATAATGAATGTGATTGCTGAACCACTATCAGTGATCTTTGAAAGATCAAGAGGAATAGCGGTGTATCACAGTAGGCACCAAATGAGAATCAACAAGACAGGTCATACCAAGTTAATTTTATTTCCTTTTTCTGAGAAAGTTACTAGACTGATAGAACAAGGGAGTACTTTAAATGTAATTTATCTCGATTTTAGCAAAGTATTGGACAAAATCTCTCATGTTAACCTTGTGGATAAGACAGGAAAATATGAACTAAATATTATTAAGGACAGATGAATTTGAATCTGGTCTAATGACTTGTGTGTACATGCATACATACATATACATACATGCATGCATGCATGCATTTATATCCTTCTCTCCCTGAGCTTCTGAATCACATCACCAATTACATGTTGGACATCTCTTCCTGGATTCAATACACCCCAAAGAGATCACTTTCTTTCCCTTAAACCCATATCTGTTCCTAAGTTCCTTCTTTATGTTGAAGGAACTACTATCATTCTAGTCACCCAGGTTCTCAACCTTATCATCTTCTGATTTTCCCCCTCCCTCATGCTCCATCATATCCTATCACTTACCAAGGAGATTCTACCTCCATATCTTTCCCACCCATTCCCTTCTCTCTACTCACACAAAATTAAAAAAAAAAACGATCTACTTCCAGATAATAGAACATATGCTATGTATAGTAGACGGGGTTATGAATCCTTTGATCACCTTGCCAAGTCTATGAAAATCACCTTTAATTTCCATAATTAGTACACTTTTCACTTTCGCATGTTCCCCCCAAATTACATACAGCTTTTTTTTTTTTTCTGGATACTGGGATCATAAGAGTGGGTCTCTTTAACTAAAGTTTCAGTTTACTAATCTATACAATGAGGATGGGAGCTATTACTTGCTTTACCTATCTTATAGGCTTATTGTAAAGATCAAATCAGAGAATGCATAGAAAGCAGTAAATAAATATGTTATTGGCATTATTATAAACTAAAGCGGGAGACCACAGAAACTGAACAAGTACACATTGCAAATGAAAAAAAAAGTCAGGAATAATTCAACAAAAACCAATGGTTTCTTTTCACTCTTCTTCCAAAAGGAGATGATGGATAGAGGGGAGAACTTAGAAGATACCTGCTAAATTTGACATTTTCCTGTAAATCACTCCTCTAACCCTTTTCCCTTCTGGCATGTTTTACATTAGACTTACTTTGAATTTCTGGCTTACATCCAGACCTTGGAAGGGTCAGGGTGGTGCCATGTTTGAAAGTAATACACAAAATTTAGCCAACAAAAGGTGCAGAGGTTCACTTGCCTCTTGTCCACACTATAGAGGAAAAAATTCCCAACTGAAAGACGCCCGAACTCTTTCATTCTTTCTCACAGGTATCACACTGCTTTTTTACATCATCTTAAGGAATTGTGTAGTAGTCACCATAAGCACTTCTCACAATCACAGCAATCTCATTACAGTGGCATCTGACATCATCTCGTCCAATTTTTACCTGAACAAGAATTTTCACCACAACATCCCCCCTATGATCATCCAGTCCTTTCTTTGAAGACTTCCTATGAAGAGAAATCTCTCCAGGAGGCATGTTACACAAAGGCTTAGTTTTGTTTTGTTATCTCCATCCTAAATCTGCCTCTTTTCAGCTTCCACTTCTCATTCTTAATTTGTTTTCTGGGCACAAGTGGGGCTTTTTGGGTTCTCAATCTAGAACATTAAACTGTGACATCCTAGACCAGTTTTAAATTTAGCAATCCAAGGGTTATATTCTCAAGTGTCTTTCTCTGTTCAAAAGGATTTCCTCATCATTCATGGCACAGAGTGGATGAAAAGAACTTGTGTAAACCGCACTCTTTTCTACACTGAGATAAAAGTTTTGCTTCAAAGTCCTTTTGCTTGCCACTGAAGTCTCTATCTGCAATGACTGATTGTTAGTGCTTAACCTTTCACTTTTTCCTTAAGGAAAATTCAATCTCTTTGCTCCACAAGGATTGCCCATTTCTGGTTTCTATTCAACAGTCCATTCCTGGACTGTTTCCCAAGAGTTGCCAACTGTATTGCTTTACATAAAGTATTTCAGCGTAATAGAAGTCTGCCTTAGGGTTACTCTGCTTTGTCTTCTTATAAGACAGATAGTCACATATCTAATTATGCTTTGATGGTCAAATGAAGCAAAAGTTATAGTGTGAAGTGCTGGACTTGAAGGCAGGAAGACCCAAGTTCAAAAACTACCTCGGACACTTACTATTTGCGGTGAACCTGGACAAATCACTTAGCCTTGGTCTGTCCTAGTTTCCTCCTCTGTAAAATGGAGATAATAAATAACAGTACCTACCTCATAGCCTTATTGTGAAGATAAATTAAGATAATATAAGCAAACTACTTTTAAACCTTTAAGTAGTATTTAAATTTTAATGATTATTATTGTTGTTGTTTTAAGAGAATTTATTTCGTTGACTTGTATAGCAGCAAGGACCCCAGCGTATAAAAGAGGGCCTGCTGTACAGGTTCTTAGAGCTGCTTTTCTAAAAGGAAAAGCAACTTTTGAAGGGCCAACAATCTACTTTAATCAAGCACCTATATTATTCACTTACTTCAGGAGGAAAAGTCAGCTCCCCGAACTTCAGAGAAAAAACAGAAATTACAAACAGAAAACCCAACAGATAGGTCTTCAAACTGTCCGACCATAGACAATGCATACATTATTACCAGAGAGAGAATCACCAACATCTGGGTTTTCAAAGCTGGGGGGGTTCCTTAGTGGCTACCCAGAACCTCATTTGGCACATGAAACTTCTTCTAAAAAATAAGCCCCAAAGTAAAACCTCACCTCAGAGTACGTATACACTTTTCAGAGCTGGAGGACATGACCCTTGTGACCTAGTACCTCATTAGAAATTAACTAAAGGTGTCTGAGGCATATTAATGGGCAGGGAAGATCTTTCATTCTTCCCCCCACTCATCATTAACCTTAGATTAATATTACAACTTGCCATTTTAAGTTGACCAAAGGCAATAAATATATTTGTTTTGAAACTATTATCTGTTGGCTATGTCCAGATTATCAAGTTCATTTTCCTATGTAAGGACATTCTATGCATATATCACTCTTAGTGGTGAGAAAGGACAGGCCAGAAGAGACCAGAACCAGGGGTCCAGGCAAAACAGAGAGATTTGAAGATTCTAGGCAAACAAATTGTCATGGTATGATCAGTTAATATAGGAGAAGGTATAAAGAATAGCAGAATTCTAGAAAGGAAAGTCTAGAAGATTGCAAATGGGACATGACTATGTGTAGGCAAGGATAGTCTAAGATCTGTGAGGTCAGACAGAATAGAATAAGTAGAGAAGAATGAGGTTTGGGGGAACAATATCACCTTAACATTGTCTGAGTCAGGGGAGTGTAACATTCTTCTTGCTCAGGACAGAACTGAAGTCAGAGTGGGAATAGGGATGGGATGTGATGGATGCGATCCCACACATAGGGGCAAATAAGCTGGTACACCAGCCTATAGTACTAAGGTATAGAGTACTGAGGTAGAGCCACATAACTTCTTGGCAATACCTGTATATTGAATTTTTCATCCTTCTGTGGCTTTAAGAACAATGAGAAGCATGGAATAGCCACTAATTGAATCAGTTGCTATATTTTCTGTACTAAGACCCTTTTTCTTTGGACTCTACCATCACTGTCTGAGATGTGCTTCTTGAGGAAATAAAAATGACATAGAATGAAACAAAGAAAGGAACAAAAATGGGGGGAAAAGCTGGACTAAACCAATAGAAGATCAATGCTGACAGCAGTACTATTTTGAGGAATTTGAGGGGTCGATTGTCAAGGTAATTCAAGGAGAAGGAAGATATCAATGACGGGGAAAACACCAAACATTTTTTTAAGAGAAAATGAGTAATGGTTGACTCATGTCTACTTTCCCATCTGTACAACATTTCTATGGCACTAATCTGCATATGCAGAGAACAACCTTGATGTAGGTATTAGAAAAGCAACAGGCAGACTTTTACAGCAAGTGATATGCATTTTTACCATGACCCACATGCCTGAAAGATGTAGGGAATATAAAGTCACATTCTGCTTACTTTTGTGGTCTATAAAAAAAAATTACCTGGGACATCAAAGCACCTCTTGAAATCAAATGAGCTCAAATGAGAAAATACGTGTAAAGTTAAGGCACTATACAAATGAGATATTAAAGTATCTCCTGATACAAACATATGCCAAAACTATACACAATCATTTGGAATAGATACTTATTTGAAAATCCTCTGATTATTAATATCAAGTGAGGCATAACATAGGGTTAAATTTGTTCATCAGAGATACTTGTTACTATCAGATGAAATTTAGTGAAGATTCTAAGTCAAAAAGGGTTCCCTCTGAGGTTCTCTAGAAACTCCTGTTTGCAAGTGATTTTGTGCTTGTAGAGCTCAAGTTCAAGAATAAATAATACAGAGCTTCCTAAATGAGAACTTAAAGGAGTTTGGCCTGACTAGTCACACACACACACACACACACACACACACACACACACACACACACAAAACAAAGGAGATAAAGAATGTCTCTTGGTCAGACCATGGAATGGGCAACCTATAAAACTTGCCCATCATTATGTGTAACTGTGCGTGTACATACCTTGGATATCACAAACTGAAAAGGAGATGGGTTCTGAATTAAACAGAAGGAAGAGAATGAGCTTATTTGCCTTTGGGAAATTGCAAAGTTATTTCAATAATGCCAAACTTCTACTTGAAATAAAGTTTCATGTTTTTAACACCAATATTATTCTGGTCATACTACAAGACATGGAACACTACAGTCACTGAAGAATTGAAATAAAGGATCACCCAAAGATAATAGTGATGACATAAAGAATGTCATTAATGAAATACATGATCAAACAAGGTCAATATCAAGATCCATGGATAATTGATGGATTGCTCTGGTGCTGTACTGCTATTCTTACAATGTCAAGAAAATGCAAGGAAGGCCCATAACGCAGTAGGTGGATTCCATGTTTGGTAATGAATCAGCAAACATAGACAATAGTCTCATATGACAGACATTAGAAATAGATGTGTCATGTTCTACATTGGCATAGGGAATGTCTGCATCATCACTGGAGTGCTAGAGTAGGACCCTTTCTAAGTGTCATAGAACTGTTACAGATTAATCTATTATCTGAACCTTGTCCTTATGAGTGATGGGAACCTCTATACTACCATTCCTGCTCCCAGTCCAGCCATGGCCGTCATCCAGGGAAATACCTCTTGTGGAACAAGGGGCCAGTCATCACACTAACTGCCATGTACAGGTCAGGCAAGCCAATGTAACTTAAGCATCCAGGCAACCTGAGTGAGAGACAGGAGGCATCATGTGCCTCTACCATTTTGATCACTGTCTCCCCTAAGACAGTCCAGGACCCTGAACCCAAGAACCTTGGGAATAGCATTGTTCCCTGACCAGTACTGTCAGCTATCTTTCTGGGAAGCAACCTCTATGGAGATGCAGGCTGGCAATTGTTCCTACAGGTGCTATAGTCATGGCTACTGAAGACCCAGAAAAAATATGCTCTTGCCAGCATTAAATGGTTCAATTTCAGAAACTGATGTGATTTTATCAGTGGAAATAACATAAAAGAAGAGGAATTAACGTAAACTTTGCTGCTGCACCCTAAGGACCTCTACTCCTTGGGAGCAGAGATTGTCTTATTTTTCTATTTGTATTCCCAGCATTTAGTATAGTGTTTTCCCCATAACAAATGTTTCATTTATTCATTCATTCTCTTGAGAAAGGTAACTTCCCTAATGTGACTGCCATAGCAATCCAAACTTCCCAGTTGTCTAAATAATCATACGTGGACTTGCTACACTGACTAAACTTGAAAATATCTTTAGTGAATAGGAGGTACGATAAAAAACATAACAAATAAAATAAAATAAAAAGTACAAAAAATATCTGTAGCAAATAGGAGGTACTACTAAAAATTATAGAAGCCAAAATAATAATAGATAATGGACTTTTAAATTAAGTAAATTTAAAACTGAAAAAAAAACTGAAGAAGCTCATGTTCTAAATGATACCTTTAAATGTAAGATTCATAGGATATCATCACTTACTTCTTTTTATATACCTTCCTTTTGTACTCCTTCTATAGTAATAGTTTTATCTTTTTAGCTAGCTTATGAGAATATATTGGAAAAGTATGTACAGTTTAGCTTGCCACTTCTATACTTCTTTTAGGCAATGGCATAAATTAAAATTCTGAGCTTTCAAACAAAAATTCTGCAAAAAGCTTGATGAAAAGTAGCCCTTTCTTCTCTGGTAGAGAGAACTCCAGAGTGTTTTTGTAAAATGCCGTATGTACAGACTCTCACATACATTCTGTGATATGATGAGGTGAAAGGAATATCTGGGTTCTTGTTACTCCTGTGATCTCTTGTTTAGGTCCTTTCATGTTCTTATGATCTGTTGGGTGGTACACCGGATTTGGAGTCAGGAAGACCTTAGTTCAAATCCAGTTTCATATACTTACTAACTGTGAGACCATGGGCAAGTCATTTACCCTCTCTCTGTTTTAGTTTCCTCAGATGTAAATGAGGATAATAATAGCACCTACTTCCCAGAGTTATTGTGAGGATCCAGTAAGAAATTATTTTCAAAGCACTTAGCACAGTGCCTAACACATAGCTTGGTAAGTGTGTATTTCCTTCCTTGCATTTACACTTTTTAAAATAAAAAATCTGGAATATTCTCCATAAATATACTGTGGTGAGTGTAACAGCGAGGACCCTGGCATGCACAGGAGGACCTGCTGTACAGGTTCTTAGATCTGCTTTTCTAAAAGAAAAGCAACCTTTGAGGGGTCAACAATTGCTTTAATCAAGCACATACATCATTCACTTAGTTCAGGGGGAAAAATCAACACCCTGAACTTCAGAGAAAATAAAAACAGAAATTACAAGCAGAAATTACAAACAGAAAGACCAACAGATAGGGCTTCCAACTGTCTGTCTATAGACAATACACACAGCATTACCAGAGAGAGAAGCACCAACATCTGGGTTTTTAAAGCTGAAGGGGGCTTCTTAAAATGATTGTTCAGGGTCTCATCTGGCACACCAGCTTTCTTCCACAAACTAAGCCCCAAAGCAAAACCTCACCTCAGAGTATATACACTCTTTTCGGGGCTGGAGGACATGATTCTCATGACCCACTGCCTCATTAGAAATTAACAAAAGATGTCTGAGGCTCATTAATGGGCAGGGAAGATCTTTAACTTTTCCCCCATCCCACCATTTACCTTACAGTGAGATATTAATTTTTTTTAAAGTTTTCTTTTTAATTATGAAAACCATCAACAAATATGAACATAACACAAAAAGAATAAAAATGTATTATATGTTAAACCATTAATTTCTGTCATGTATTCAAGTTGTTATGTATTTACTTGTTAAACTTGTTATGTATTTAAGTTTTATGTATTAAAGTTTGTCTTTTAGAAAGATATATATTAAATGTAACATGATAGTAACAATTTCCTTCTGTGTCCCTTTCTAAACTTATTTTTACATTTTAATGTCTTATTGAAGCTATTTTCTTATTTCCTAAAATATCTCTATCACTATCTACTATTCTCCCTCTCATCTATACAGAATCCTTCCACTGAAACAAATTAATATAGTCAAACAAAGTAAATTAACACATTGCCTAGGTCTAAAAGAGTATATGTCCCTACACCTCCAGTGCATCTCTCTGCCAAGAAGAAGCAGGAAACACATTTCATCATGAGTCTTCTGAACTCATGATTAGCCTTTTGAATTGCTCAGATTATGATGTCCTTCAAAGTTAATTTCCTTTACATTATTATAGTCACTATTTAAATTATTCTCCTGCTTCTGATCATGTAACTTTGTGCTAGTTCATATGTTTGTCCATGTTTCTTTGAATCTATCAGACTTGTCATTTCTTTTGGCACAATCATATTATGTTACATTATACAACAATTCCTAGACAAAATAACTGTATCATTATCTCCACTTTACAAATGAGGAAACTGAGGCTCAGAGAAATTAAGCGACTTGCCCATGGTCAGAAGTGAGATTTGAAATGTCTTATCTGGTGTTTTTTGCACTGTATTTCTCTGAGTCTCAGACTATAGCAAAACAAATACTGAGCAAATCCAACTTGGAAAAACGTAATTTGCAAAAAGATGCTCTTAACAAAGCTACAGATGAAGACTAAAACTAGATATAAACATGGGTGACTAACTAAGAGGACATGATGAAAACTTATCTAACTATAACATATAGAAAAGTTTTATTCTATTCCAAAGCAATTCAATTCTCTTCAGCAGATTTTGATTGAGCACCTACCATGTTCCAGGCACTGTGCTAAGACTAAAACTAAACAGTCCTGGCCCTCAAGGGCTTATACTCTACTCTTATACTACATGTACAGAGATAAGTAAATTGGCTAGGAATGCTATCAACTGGGGAGTGTCTGGGAAGGCCCCATAGAGAAGGGATGTATTCTAGGGATGGGGGACAAAAAGCTAGGAAGGAGAAGATGGAATGTTGTGAACAAGGAGCAGAGAACAGGTCAACCTAGCAAAAATATGGATCAGATGAGAGGGATTAATCCCTCTGCAAAGATAAGTGGGAATAGGATGACAATCTTACAATACAAAACAGCGGGTCACTCAAAGAGGTGAGAAGTAGATCCTCCAGGCTGGTAACTGGAACTTATTAATTAGAGCTAGGTATTTTTATATTACCTCCTTGTTTAAACTCTCTAAAGCATTTTTTTTTTGCCCTTCCAGTCTCAATAATATTCCTTTTGATGAAAAAGATAGAAATAAATTTCAAATCCTTCTTATTTTGCCCACAAAAATGTCTTCTTTGTTGACCTTAATTTTCCTCACCAGCCTCAGATCATTCTAACTTTTAGAACACCTGATGCTATCTTTACAGAACCTTTCCATGATTTTGCATTTATCTTTTGTAACATGCCATTACTTTTATCATCTAATGAATAGAGGTGGATATGAATTCTTGCATATCTGCAATGACACCTTTGGATAGCTCCCCTTTTCCTTTAAAATTGTTTCTTTTTGATTTCTGAAGAATTTCATTTTTGATACTATCCCTCTTGGGGTGACTTCTGCTGAAATATTTTAGGCAACAGGATCTAAACTATCTTTTGTCCAAACCCTTGTAAATTTGTTCTTTAAAAATCTAAGCTGCATGTCAAACTCTGCCCAGAATTCCATTTCCCTTGCAAATTCTAAAATGGAATATTCATTTCACCCCAATGTTTCTATTATGTATATTTTAGCAACAGATTCTTCTCCCACTAGGTATCTCCTTGACACTGATCTCCAAATATCTTTTTACATGTACTTCTTTATGTACTGCTTAACTATTTATTCTACCTCTGTGCTACTGTCATTGTGGACAAAGATGTCCATTATGGACTAGAGGTAAGTTAATATTTTATCTATATTACTACTTACTGATTACTCACCATGGCCACCTAATTCACCACCTAATTGTCACCTTTTTGCCATTGACCCTTTCCTGGATTAGCTCAGCTAATTCTTAAATAACAGGTTTATCCTTTCCAATTTAGTAAAAACTGCCAATGATTTTACTTTAATAACTTAGTTTTTGAGAACTCATGGTTACCATGATGGGAAGGGGCCCTAGGACGTCTGTGGAGGCTGCCTAACATCTTCCTAAAATCCTGTCTTTGTGTCTATCTCCATCTTCAATAATAGTCAATGAGTTCCAATTACCAAACTCGTCAAATCTAAATCCTTCTATCTAAGTTTCAGGGCTTACTCTAATCTAACTTCTTTTACTCTATCCAATGTTACTTCAAAACAAACAATTTACTCTATCTAGGATGAGCTGGAAAACACAATTTCCTCCTCACTGTTTCCTGATCATGTCATGCTTATTCTTGCCATCAAACCATTTTTAATATTATACTCCCCACTGTGAATGCCTCTCCAATTACCTGAGTTGACATTTTTCTCTCCTTCTCCTGAGCTTGTTTGTTGCTTGTCTGTACCTCTCATTTTAACGCTGAATCATTTAGCATACGATGGGTTTATTAAATTTTCACTGCATCTCATTTCTCACAGATTAAGATAAGAGAGGATGTATAGTTAGAAAAGCACTAGAGATAGAGGACCTGATTTTGAATCCCACTTCGGCTACATACCAGCTGTGTGACTTTGAATAAGTCACTTCATCTCTTTAGCTTCCGTTTTCTATTTATAAATGATAGAATTGTACTAGATGACCTCTAAAGGTCGCTTCTAGACTTAAATCTATAAATTACTAGTCTTACTTCCTTTTTATCTTTATAGCATCTTGAAATACACGTTAGGCATTCAGTAAATACTCTGGTGAATGAATCAGTTCAACTTATAAACCTGTCTCAAAACATAAATTTCCAGGACAGAATTAGAGTGAGCAAAATATAACATAATGTGAAATTGACAGCTAGGTGGCGCAGTGGATAGAGTACTGACTGGGACTGGAGTCAGATTCTACGTCCTGAATTGAAATCTGGCCTCAGACACAAGCTGTGTGACCCTGGGCAAGTCACTTAACTCTGTTTGCTTCAGTTTCCCCATTTGTAAAATGAGCTGAAAAAGGAAATGGCAAGCCAGTTCAGTATCTTTGCAAGAAAAACCCAAATGGGGTCACAGAGTATGGGACATGACCGAAAAACAACTGAACAGCAACCAAAAAATTGGAATCTTGCCTTTTGCAAGAAAAGAATGAAGAAGTTTGCAATGAAATTTTCATTCCCTCTGGAACCACATTTTAGCTTCGTGCACAGATCCCCTAAAGAAAAGGAGAGATGATATTTTGCACAGGTTCTTACTTCCCTAATTTTATCAGCTGTGGAAGCAAATTACTTTTCAATTTGTACTTGATAATCTAATTCAGCAATATGTTCAGTTTTTGTTTTTGTTTTTAACTGAAATACACATCTCTGAGACTAAATAAACAGAAGGTCTCTACTTTGACTTTATTTGTCTTAATTTGTATGATGTCAATTAAATTGTCTGATGATTTTGCTCTAGAGAATTCTCATGGAAACAGTGGTTTATGCTCAATACCTTGTTTTACCAGATCTATTGCTATAAACAGCTTACTTATAGCTGATCAGGTGGGTGTAGTAAAAGTCTGAACATTAATAACTGCAATGCTCAGAAGAGTCTGAAGTTATCAGACACAAAACTGTAACTATAAAGATGCTTGCCTGAACAAAGAATCACTTCCTGAGTTAGGAATCATGAAACAAAGCATGTCAAAACGCAGAATTACTTTGTTCTGGGACGATTTCTAAGCAAAGCTAGTGTTTCATTCCTGGGAACGATTTAATTCAGTTTAGGGTAATAGTAAATACATACTATGTGACTTAGACGATAAAAATGATCAGAGGACAAGCCAAAACAAGAAGGTATTGCACCCTAGCCAAATCTGCAAGAACCAGAAAATCCTGTTATAGTTTCTGTCTCTGATGTCACCAACAACCTCAAACCACACTTGGACATAAATCACTCTTGATGCACACACCTAGCTTCTCGTGTGTGTGTGTGTGTGTGTGTGTGTGTGTGTGTGTTTTTCCAATAAAAACTGAGCTTTGTCCCAGAGGGAAGGATTTAACCCTTTTATGACTTTTCATCAACCTTCTAGCACAGTACAATGCATTCTCTGTGATTCTATAATTATATTTTTAGGGATAAATAATTTAGAATTGTAAATAAACAAAGCAAAAATAAAATTTTACAGCAACAATAGTAATAGTGACTGAGCCTGTGATTTCAATGGTAAAGAACTTCTGAGCAAGAACACTCTTTCTCAACACAGGTTGCTAACTTCCTTTGAAACTTACACAACCTTTAATAGTTACCTCTGGAGCACTGAGAGGTTAAGTTACTTGTCCAGAATCTCAACATCGCTCTGTGCCAGAGGCAAATCCAGTTATTTCTTGGCTTGGCTTGCTGTGCAATGTACCAGGGTATCTTTGACATCAGGATTAAAGCAACCACAGACAATGAACATGTAGCAATATTAAACAGGTATACACTAAATGGCAGAGCATGTACATCAATGGAAGAAAAGTGAATAGAAAAAAGACACAGAAAGTAACACAACAATATTAGAATATGTAATGTTCTCTTAGAGATGGACAGATTGTATAGAAAGATGAACAACAGGGAACATACTGAAAAGAGCAAACATTAACTATATATGTAAATATATATATACATACATACATTTCTCAACACCACATGATGCTGTAATAAAAAGCAGACCATATATTAGTTCCCAAAGAAATAAGTAGATATATTAAACATTTTATATGCTATAATAAAAGGTAGTTAGGAGGTACAGTAGATAGAGTGCCAGGACTGGGGTCAGGAAGTACAGAGTTCAAATGTAGCCTCAGACACGATACTTATTAACACTGGGACCCTGGACAAACAGCTTAAACCTATTTGTCTCAGTTTCCTCATCTCTATGATAAACTGGAGAAGAAAATGGCAAACCACTACAATATCTTTGTCAAGAAAACTACACATGGGGTCACAAAGTTAGATGTGACTGAAGCAACTAAACAAATACCATAACAAAATAAAAATAGTATTACATGAACATCAGCAAAAAAATACAGGCTTAAATGGAAATTGGATCAAAGCAGAAATTGTAGAAGTAGTTAATAAAAATGATAATGAAATAACATAGTAAAACTTGTACCAATCCTCAGAGGAAAACCGTAGCCCTAAAAATACATAGGTAGGTGGCACAGTGAATAGAGTGCTAGACTTAAAGTCAGGAAGACCTGAGTTCAAAACCAGGGTCAGATACTTAGCTGTCTGACTCTGTCTGCAAGATTTGTCATACCAATAAAATAAGAGTAATGATACTACCTAAATTAATGCACAAATTTAATGTTATGCTGATCAAAGATTTAAAGAGCTAGACAGATAAAATTAATATTTTATGGAGGAACAAAACATCTAGAATCTCAAGGGAAATAATGAAAAAAGTAGGAATAAGGAGGAATAATATTTGCAGATTAATTGATAATTAATTTCTCTTCTAAGCCATTAAGACTCGCTTATCCTTGGTTCAAATTCTTGCTGTGTCACTATCCATGTGATCTTAGGAATGTAACCTAAACACAGTTGGCCTCAGTTTCCTTAATTATCAAATGAGGAGTTGTGATTAGTTAAACTTTGGACTTTCCCAGCTCTGAATCTGTGATTTTTAAAAAGCTGAATAGGACTGCAAAAGCTTTTGTTAAGCTTTCTGGAGTTTGGGATGTCTCTAAAGGAGTGAGGTAGATGTTGGTGGGTATATGCTGAATTAAAAGTTACAAACAGTCTTCATTATGAGAATAGAATGAATATAGTCCCAAGACTCATATGTTCCACCAAAATAACCCCTTTGTTTTTCTAGGATCTGGATCATAAAATTTTAAGTTCGAAAAATCATCTAGTCCAACCCCTTCATTGTAAGATAAGGGAAGCGATTTGCCCAGGATAGTAGAGACAGTGGCAAAGCCATGATTCCAAATTCAGTGGTTCTTTCTACTAGACCACATCGCAGAGACAAAGCCTGACTACCTTGGCATGTCTAACTGAGAGTATGACAATGTCCCTTATCACAACAGAACAACATACACACACCAACTACAACAACTTAAATGAAAATATCACTGAAAGAAAGAGGGTCTCTAAGTAAAAAAAAAAGAAAAAAAGAAAACCAGTGATGGCACTGGACAGCAGAGGCTGAAATGTACCTCCCTCCTCACAGCATAGAGGTAAGGAGCTGCTCAGCAAAATGCTGCCCACATTGTCAGAAATGAGCCCTGTGTTAACTCTTTATGCTTATTTATTTTTCTTTGATACAAGGGAGGAGTCAATCTAGAGGGAAAAAAGTATGTTTTTCCCTTCTAGGAATGGTTATTTTAATATATTTTATAGTTTAAATGGTTATTTAAATATTTAAATATAAAGACAAAAGGAATCAATGAAAATGTGCGGTGTTTTTTTCCCTCTTAACTACAGCTGGTAGAGTGGCTCCTTGCCATAAAAAACCATTGCGACTCCTGGTGGCTCCAAGCACAAGCTAGCCAGGACTATGTGGCTGCTGGAAACTTCGTATCTTTAATGTTGCTTAGTGTCTTTCTCTATCTCTCTCTGTTTCTGCCTCTGTCTGTCTCTCCTTCCCTCCCTCCCTTCATCTTTCCTCCGCCCTTTCCTCCTTCTCTCCTTTTCTCCTTCTCTCTTTTCTTTGAGTTTGTTACTCTTTTGAATTATGGATCAAAGCAAAGAGTGCTGTAGTTTCTCCTACATTTTTTACAGATAGAATTTAGTCCCATTTAAAATAATGGAATAGTAAAAGTAATGGCAGTGTTAATAATGACAAAATTTCAATGTCATTGAGACTTTTAACTTGTCCTTGGAGAAAATGAAAGCAATTAGAACCTAGAATTACATTGCTGGGGGAGAGGGGGTTAAATAATAATGACTCTAACTTGTTCAACAGGAAGATGGCAAAGCTTTTTGTGAATTAGAATCATTCCTACTTTGACCAACATAATTAGAATGCCATGCACAATTCAACTGTAGTTACAGGCTGGGAAAAAGTTCTGCTAAGCAGCAATACTTTCCTCCACAATAATTTGACCAAGACAGGAAAAAGAAAATTATTAATCATTTGAGATATTTTTTATTGGGGTGGGGAGAAAGAAGGTAGTGGTAAGAAATAAACCAGATGAATTGGATGACTTTGGGTCTGTCACTCAACATCTCTAGGTTTGTTTTTTCACCTATAAAATGAGAGAATTGGATCACATGACTTCTGAGATCTGTTGCAGCTCTAAAATGCTATAAATCTAGAAACAAGATTATTGATATCAATTTCAATATTTGGCTCATGAAATACATAGTTTATTGTAGGAAATTATAATGATACTCTCTAGTCTATGAATATAGAACAGCTACTACTAGAAATATAATCCTGCAGAAAATGAAATATGTCAAACCTGTTAGTTTACAGAAAGTAGAGATAGGAACTATTGAATGAGATAGCATGTGATCTGGTGAAAAGAATATTTCATTTTGTGAAAATTAGAAAACCTAGATTCAAACCCAGACTTTGTCACTTATGAAGTAGCAAAGTAAGTAGTCAAGTAATTTACTTTTTTTTTTACCTTAAGTAACTTTATCTTTAAAATGAAAGGACTACGTGTTTTTTTTTGTTTAAAAAAAATCTTTAGTCTAAGAATTGGCTTTTTTGGAGGGACATAGGAGGGCAATTTGAACAATGTAAAAAGAAAGTATCCACAAGATGGGGAACTAAATATTTTCTTTGAAAGAAAAGAAGGTTGGGGGGACAAAGAAGTCGTTCCCCACAGAAGTCACTTGCAGCCATGGCTCAGGAGGGAAAAGTAAGGTTGGTGACCTTGCACAGCCCTCCCTCCCTCAAAACAAAGTCAAGTGCAAATCATGTCATCATTTCTCTGATGTCATGGTCTTAGAAAACGAAGGACAAACACAATCTGTGAGTAGACCGAACTGCCTGAGCGGAGACCCAGCTAGCTGGGTAACTCAGCTCACCCTCTCCCTGCTGTCTCCCTCTCCCCTTCCTTCTCCTCTCCAAAGGAAGGTAAATTTGGATGGTCAGAAGCTGCCCAGTTAACTTGGGGTTTACTGACTAAATTCTTCCTTCCGTCCATCCTTCCTCCCTTCCTGCTTTCCTTTCTTCCTTCCATCCTTCCTTCCTCCCCTCCATCCTTCTTTTGTTCCTTTCTTCCTTCCTTCCTCCCTTCTTTCCTTCCTTCCTTTCCTTTTCCTTTCCTTCTTTCTTCCTTCTTTCCTTCCATCCTTTCTTCCTTAAACCAAGTGCACTCTGAAGCCCATATATTGGACCCAATAGATCCCACCCAAGCTAACAACTGTTCTCTGGACTCTCCTGGGTTAGAGGGTTTCCTAACTGTTTCCCTTCCCTTCCAGCTTGATTTAGTTACTTTTTCTTTTGCTCATTAAAGGCAACATTCCCTGACTACTTCTTACAGAGGCCTAGTCACTGAGTGGGCATTACCTTCCTCTAAGTGAGTACCTGAAAAGGCCTCAGCCTAAAAAGACCAAGATCTCCTATTGCATCATGGGCCACCTCTAGTCATCCTGATGAATGCCTGGTCACTGGATCCAGATGGCTCAGAAGGAGAAAGTGAGGCTGGTGACCTTGCATAGCCCTCCCTCACTCAAAACAAAGTCAAGTTTAAGTCATGTCATCATTTCTCTGATGTCATGGTTTTCCTCGAAAAGGAAGGACAAACACATTTGGGGCAGAGGCTGAAGTCAGTGAAAAGTGAATTCACCAATATAAGAGAAGACTCAGAGAGTTCTGAGGTCCAGTCATCAGGGAAAACACCATGAAAGGAACAGGACTTAGAAATTGAGCAAAAAGGGAACTTTAAGAAAAAAACAACTAAAAATAACCAAAGATCTCAGGAGAAAGAAAATTCAGGTGAAGATCTTGTGCATCAGCCATTAAAAAGAAAGAACATGAATGCCACAAAAAAAAAAAAAATGACCTCCAGCTCATTTAAAAGACTCCAAGTACTCTGAACAAATATTGTAGGAAACAGAAGATTGAATCAATATCTGATGGGACAGAGGACTCTGTGGATTCCCAAGAGAGTATGTAATAACATCAAGACGTTCATGAATGGTTCAAGAGAGAAATAAGAGACATGAAAGCAGAATAGATGGCCTGCCCAGTAGAAATAAAATTGACCTACTTTATATTTTTCAGGTATAATATTCCATGTGCTTCCCCTGTGTCTTTTCAGGGGCTGTCCTCCATGCCTAGAATGTTCTCATAGATCCTACTACTAGATGGACGGACTTCTGGTGGGACCTAGGACCCTAGGTGTCTGGTTTCAAGCCAGGTGTCTGGCAGTTTAGGATTGAAATTGTAACAAAATGAATTCATTGTAGAAGATCTAACTTAGTTTAAAAAAGGAGATTCACTTAGTTATGTCAGAGGAAGGATATTAAACATGTGTAGCAAAGACATTGTGTTCTTTCAGTTGAATACTGTGTTGTTGCCTGTCAAATTTCAGGGTCCAGCTAGAGCTGCTCATGGCTTTATGCTTGGAGATCAGGAAGCCATATCAGCTTGGTCTCCTGAACCAATTAAATTTTAAGAATAGTTTTAACACCTTTCAAAGAAAAACTAGGCTAACCTGTATAAAATGAGGTTTTAAAATGTCTCTGATCCACACATTAAAATCATTCATAATCCCTTGAAACATAACAACAGAAATGACTCTATTCAGTAATCTTCTAATTCACAGAGGCATAAAGAGGGAGATATATAATTATAAAAAGTGCTCACCACCATGTTAAAGAAGATTCAGGGTAGAACCTAAGTTGAGAAAGGATTTTCTGTATTTGGAAATGTGTATGAGAAGTTCCTGTCTACAGATGATCTAAATTCCAAGACATTACGGAGCCTCCAGGAAGAGAAATCACTCAATGGAGGTTGGCCTCTTCATCCCCACAAGAAAGACCAAATGGATGAAGAATAGACAGATATCCTATAGAGTTTGTCCATCAGTATGTAAATCTGAGAAAGACAATAGAGATGGGCAACGAGCTGGGCCCAGAGTACAATAGAAGTAGTAGAGTGGACTAAAATGATTTCAGGAAATTATAAATCTCTTGTACTGATTCCAAGCTTCCCATGAAAGCAAATGCTCATGTTTTCAAAATTAACATTTTATTGTTGTTGCTATATGGTATCAAGAGGAGGCATACCAATGCTTTAAAGATCTAAAGATAAGTATCATACAGGGGGTAATGGGGAAAGCTCATACTAAGTTTGAGCAGACTGCAAGATATAACCGACTAGTAGTTCCAAAAAATAAGAGTAAAAGATGTCATCAAGGAATTGTATGATTGGAAGAGATCAAGTGGCAAGAATAGTATAGGTAAATGGCAAGTGTGCCCCAACAGTTGCCCTTCTGATGTCAAGGAAATTTGAGAGCAGTCTTCATCATGCTGGATGGATTCTTTATGGTAAACTTTGGAGAGAGGAAGGATCTGATTCACAAAGAATGGACAGACCATGGTGAGTTGCAATTTACATCTTTGGAGGGAACTCCCAAATGGTTACAATCACTGATCCATGGAATATTGAATGAAAATGTAATACAGGTACCTCCACCTTGCTCTCCTTCTTGGTGCCAGTCCACATCCAGCTCAACTTAACCAAATGTCTAGCATCAGAAGGTTGATTTAATATTTTTATCTTATTTCTTATCTATACACCTGAAAATTAAATAAAATACTACAAACTCTTTAGGTTTTTAATAGATAATGGTTTTTATCACATTTAAAGTTCAGAACTGAAAGTGAACATTTAGAAGAAAAAAGACCAAAGCTTCCAGAATCCCACAGGGATTACTTTAAATAGCCTGACAGGGTTGGAGGGAAGCAGAGAGTTTAGAGTGAATAGATAACCCACAATAAAGTTGGCTACCCAAAGAAAGGGAAAGGGAGGGAAAAGGAATATCAGTGTCTTCTTTTCCAGCTCAGATTTGAGTCTACATGTAAGTGTTCTTTATTTTAACCTGTGAACATGTTGCATCCCCCTAAAAGAATATAGGCTCCTTGAGGGCAAGAACTGTCTCTCTTAGTTATTTGTATCCCCAGTGCCTGCCTATTCCAATGCCTAGATCAGGGGGTAAGGAACTTGAGGTCTCCAGGCCATACATGGTCTTCTAGGTCCTTGGGTGTGGCCCTTTGACTGAGTCCAAGTTTTACAAAACAAATCCTTTTATGAACGGGATTTGTTTGGTGAAGATTGGATTCAGTTACTGGGTTACACCCAAGTTGGTAGAAGTTTGTCTTTTCTTGCTCCCTCTCAGTAGAGTTTTCAAAAGTGTAAAGCATGACTTCACACAGAGAAGGCAAGACTGTTTCAGGTATGTGCAAATGTCCAAAATTACAAGCTAATTTCTAGTGTAATTTCTATATAAATACATCTACTTTTTTCCAATGGAAACAAATAAAAGTTTACAAAAACAAGAGTAACATGGTGAACTTCCTCCAACTGACAGTGAATGCAATACAGTAATTATTTAATATGGTACGTGCAAATGAAGTCAAATTGGAGTTAGTGCATGTTGAATCTTGACAGGAACATGATCTGCCACAAATACCTTCAGTCAACACAGATTTGCAAGAAAGGTAAGCTATGTTGACACTGCATAAAGTTGAACAATCTTTGTACAGAATTTAAAAGTTCACAGTATCTGTTCTATTTTTCAGTGTCATTCATTTTGGTAAATACAATATAGTACTTACTACAACTAACCTGGAAAATAGATTCAAGAGAGACAATTTAAACATTATTGGATTACATGAAAGCCATGATCAAAAAAAGAGCCTAGACATCATCTTTCAACTACCCTGATATTCTAGAACCAGGGGGTAAAATAGATATTGAAAGAACTCACTGATTGCCTCCTGAAAGAGACAAGCAAAGGAAAACTCCTAGGAACATTGTAGCCAAATTCCAGAGCTCCTGGATCAAGGAGAAAATATTGCAAGCAGCCAGAAAGAAACAATTTGTGTATTGTGGAAACACAATCAGGATAACATAAAATCTAATAGCTTCTACATTAAGGGATCAGAGGGCTTGGAGTATAATATTCCAGAAGTCAAAGGAACTAGAATTAAAACCAAGAATCACCTACCCAGCAAAACTGAGTATAATACTTCAAGGGAAAAAGAGTGATTCAATGAAATAGAGGATTTTTGAGCTTTCTTGATGAAAAGACCAGAGCTGAATAGAAAATCTGACTTTCAAACACAAGAATCAAGAGAAACATGAAAAGGTAAATAGGAAATATAAATCATAAGGGACTTACTAAAGTTCAACTGTTTATATTCCTATATAGAAAGATAATATTTGTTAAGTCTTGAGATTTTTTTCAGTATTAGGGTAGCTGAAGGGATTATATATAGACAGAAGTGAGCTGAATATGAAGGAATGATATCTGAAAAATAAAATTAAGGAGAGAGGAATATATTGGGAGAAGGAGAAAGAAAGAAATAGAATGGGGCAAAAGAGGCAAGAAAAAGTTTTTACAATGGAGAGGAAATATATCTTACTCTATAGGAAAGTAGGGGAAAGGGAATAAGGGGGGGCAAGGTTGATGAGGATAATAGAAGGGAGGGCAAATGAGAGGAGAGATAATTAGAAGTAAATACTTTTGAGGAGGGACAGGGTCAAAAGAGAGAATAGAATAAATGAGGGGGGCAGGATAGGATGGAGGGAAAATGTAGTTAGTCTTTCACAATATGACTGTTGTGGAAGTGTTTTGTATGACTACACCTGTGTAACCTATATCAATTGCTTGCCTTCTCAATAGGGGTGGGTATGGAGGGAGGAAGGGAGACAAATTGGAACTCAAAATTTTTTTTAAAAAATGTTAATTGTTAAAAACAAAGGTTTTTACATGCAACTTTGAAATATGACATACAGGCAATGAGGTATAGAAATCTATCTTGCCCTACAAGAAAATAGAAGGGAAGGGGAAAGGAGTGTTGTAGAAGGGAGAACAAATTGGGGGAAGGGGCAATCAGAATGCATGCCATCTTGTTGTGGGCAGAGGGGATAAATGGGGAGAAAATTTGAAACTCAAAATCTTGTGGAAGTGAATGTTGAAAACTAAAAATTAATAATTTTTTTTTAAGAAATGACATCATGAAAGTGAAAAAAAAATACACTGAATTTCAAGAGAACTTTTCCTGAGAAAATTAGATGCTTTTAATAAGGAAACCATACTTTTTTAAAAAATGTCTGTGACATCAAAAAGGATTGCTTAGACCTTTTAAGACTGTTCTGACCCACAAGTCATAATACTCTGTTTTGATCACTAGATGTGTTCCCATGTGGAGACAGGGGTGAAAGTAAGGGAGGTCAGGAGCAGAAGAAAGGAGTTGCATCCAGATAAGCTAAGTGCCACTACATTCTTATTTCATCTCATTGTTCTGTTAGCACAAGATAAAGCTTTTGTTAACTATTCAGTGATTTTTAAGTGCCTCATTTCATTCCTACCTCAAATGTGAATTAAGAGGGCTGGCATTAGGCCCACCTCTAATGGTTGTTGAAAATATTAAGGAGTATTTGTTACTTTGGAAGTCTACTGATGGCAGTTCCATAGCAAGAGAAAATGTCAATTTAATTGATGGACATTTTTATTGAAAAGAGTGTAACATGGGAAAATTGCATTGGGTTTATCTTCTCACTCATTTCTCAATCCCTAGTCTGCCTTCTGACCTCAATCAACTGAAACTGTTGTCTCCATTTGTCTCTTAATTCTTATATCCAAAGTCTTTTTCTCAATCCTCACCCCTCTTAACTTCTCTGAAGCATTTAACGTTAACTGCCCTATTATCTTAGAAACTCCTTTCTCTTCAGGTTCTAAGGCACTATTTTCTCTTGGTTTTCTTCCTTACTTGTCTGATCATTCTTTCTCAGTCTTATTTGTGTGGTTCAATAATTCCTGATTTCTATATTCTTCATTTTTGCTTACCTATGGGCAGTACCATGATTTGTGGAATGATTTTGGCAAAATTTTGACCAGCTGGCTCTGATAGTGAGGCAGAAATAAATCTCAGAAACAAAAAGAATGCCCTCACATTTAAATGAGTCAGTTTACATCATACTTTAATTTACATAACATTTTTCTCAGCAGGAAACTTTACATACATTGTCTTATTTGATCCTCACCAAAAAAAAAAAGCTGTAAAGTAGATAATATTAGTGTTACTTTCACACTTTGATAGATGGGGAAATTAAGGCTCAAGGAAATGAACCCAAATTCACAGATTTTCTGTCACTAAGTTCAGTGTCGTTTCTTTGGAACCATCCATGTCTAAAACTAGTTACAGAATGTCCACACATGTTCCACAGTCTCTTCAAGGCACTTCCTTTACAGATAAACATAATTCCCCCAGCAGCCATCTCCTCAGGGTCTTACCCTAGGAAAGATTTCCTCAGCCTCTGATGGAGGCTGTATAGGTGTCAGATCCCTAATACATATAGAATGCAACCAAATGAGGATTAGTGTTTTGGTTTTTTTTGTCTTTTCATTTTCCCTTGAGTCCATGCAATTGCCACCGAAGAATAAAGGCAAAGGTTATATGTGCATGTAGATTTTCCATTGGCCCCACAAAATGCTAAGAAAAAGCCAGCCGTGGAAAAAATATAGATAAGACCACTTATAAACTATCTCTATGTAGATCAATTTTATCTGTTTGGTCATTGGGTTAAACTTAAATGAATCAAAATGCAAATTATCTTTTTGTCATAATGGAAAATATCTTTTCTTTTCTTCTCATTGATTTAATGGATAGGATGCTTTGCCTTTGATATATTAAGGGTTCATACTGTCTCTAGTTTAAAATGTGCTTTTTCTACCATAGAGAGAGAAACTCCTTGTCTTCATCATGAATTTGTTCAACAACCAAAAGAACAAACACATGAGGCCTTTGGGCAAATTTCATGAGCAAATGCTTCCAGCAAATGGTCCCTTTCTGGATATTTGCCATGAAATGCACAGCACCATCTGCACTTCCCAAGGGGCAAGAGAGGAAATGAATGTATATGGTCATTGTCTGGTGAGTCATTCATCAGCATCACTGTGCTCTTGTGTACAATGTCTGAATGTGTCCATTCTCCCTGCCCACTATGCCTGCACCTCAGATTCTAGTCTTTCCTCTTCTTCCTCCTCTTCCGTCTCCCAAGAATTTTAGTAATTCATTCTATAATGCATATGTGTCATGGCTAACTTATTGAATAGATCAATGTGGTACCAAAGAAAGGGCACTGAATTTGAAAGTAGAAGATATGGGTTCAAGCTTCATCTCTAACATTCACTAGCTGAGTGACTTTGGGCTCATTTCTTTGAGCCTCAGTTTCCCCACCAGTCAAACAGTGAAAGCAACATGAATAATAATACTACCTACTTTGAATATTTTTGTAGGATCAAATAAGACAATGCATGTAAAGCTCTTTGTACTGAGAGAAATGTTCCATAAATACAAGTACGATACAAACTAACAATAAAGGACAAGAGAAGAGGAGCTGACTCACTTCAATGTAAAGACATTGTTTTTGTTTGTGAGGTTTGTTTTTGCCGTACCATGAGAGCCAATTGTTCAGAATTACCTATAGATAAGAAGAAAGAGAAGGAGAAGAAAAAAGGAGAAAAAGGAAAAGAAGAAGAAGAAGGAAGGAAGAGAGAGAGGGAAGGAGGGAGGGAGTAAGAAAGGAAGAAATTATTGAACACTTCATACAATTACATTGTATGAAAGAGGAAAAGATTTCCTTTGACAATGAAACAATTGGTTTAAGAAAGTTAAGCTCACAATTATAAATCACAAAGCTTTCCCTCCCTCTTCCACATATGTTCATTGAAAAGAGGGGTTCATTGATAATCTATTAGGCTGGACATGTTTCCACGTAGTTAGAATGGCTCTTAGTGGCTATAACAGCTTAGCAGGAAGAGAAGCTATGGATGTACATCAATATCAGGAAAGTCATCTTTCTCATCCCTTAGTATAGAGGAAAGAACCCTATATTTAGGGTCAGAGGATCTGGGTTGGAATACCAGTTATATTATTACCTATTGTAGACAGATGTTATCTTGAGCAAGTCAATTTCTCTGTTCCTGACCTCAGTTTCCTCATCTATATACTGAGGTTCCCTTAGAACTATCTAAAAATAGAATCAGCTTCCTCAGAAAGTAGCTGGTTCCCTTTCCCTGGAAGTCTTCGAGTAAAAACTGAATGATCCCTATTGGGCATGATGTATTGGTGCCTAGTATTATACCTACCACATAAAAAGTGCTGAATGAATAGATGAAAAAGCATTTATTGAGCACTTTCTATGTGGTAGGTACTTGGGATATGAATACAAAAGTGAGATAATATTTGTCTACCAAATCCTTCCATTCCAATGGGAGATAACACATAAAATATGTGGTGCCCACAGAATTGTATTTTGGTCTGAGGAGTCACAAGAATTGTTCAGAAAAACACAGGCAGTTGATTATCATGCCCTTTCCCACAGGTTGACATGATTATATAGTTCCAAGGGCTAAAGGTAGAAAGGAGCAAAGGCATTAGAAGGTACCTAGTAGCAAGGTGGATAGCAAATTTCCTTTGAGGGCTCTGGTTTCCGGTTTCCCGTCCCTAGATGTGGTATAAACATGACCTGGGATGGGCTAGGCTAGTTGTTGAGTGTTAGTTGTTGATTTCACTCAATTATGTGCCCATCTGGAAAGCTCAACCCAATGGAGGAATTCTAGAGCTGAGGAGATTAAGTCCTTTGTGGTTTCTGGATGTCTGATAATGAGGATTATCTCAGGAGAATTAATAAATGCATATGATTGATTGCTTGATGATGCAGAAGGGATTTTTGTTCAGGTGATGGTTGGAATGCATTGCCTCTGAGTTCTTTTACAACTCTGGAATTCATAGGACCACCAGTCTAGGCCTGGAAGGAATCTCAGAGGCTATCTATTTTACAGCTGAGGAAACTGAGGTCCAGAGAGGCTAAGTAATATGCCCAAAGTAATTTACCTATAGCCAGTAAATGATAGAGCTAGGATTTGAATCCAGCTCCTCTGACTCCAAGTCCACTTTATCTGGCTGATTCTGGGACTAGAGGATCTCTAAGGTACCTTTCGCCTCTAAATCTGTGGTAAGGACATCGTGGTGCCACAGAATAAACAATGTTTTGAATCAGAGACTCCACTTCCAATCTGAACATTGCTATTTTATATATAAAATAAAAAAGTTGTCCCTTTATTACTCGAGACAAGTTACTAAATCTCTAGGGACCTCAGTTTCCTCATTTGTGCAATGAAAAGTTTGGACTCAATGGTATATAAAGTCTCTCTACCTCTAAATCCATGTCACTGTGATTACCCTATGTCCTCTACCTTGAGAACACACACTTTTATAGGTACATGGTACCATAATTGTTTTCTTGTTACACACTTATCCCTGGCATTACCCTTGATATCCAGAATGAACTTAGCCAAATCATCATCTCTCTTACTTATTCTCTTTCCTTCCTTCAATTATAATAGCTCTGTAGCTATCTGACAGAATTTTAATGATTTATAGTGTACTGTCTGTACATTTGGTATGGCTTTGATCTTCTTAGGAGAATTTCTTTTAAAAAACCAAAAAAGCCAAAAGGTAGAAAATGCTTTCTTGGGTTCAAAAACGAGTTAACCATTAAGTCTAACTGGAACATAGAGTTTGTGAAGGACAGTAATGGGAAATAAGATTGGAAACAAATTGGGGCAAATTGGGGAAGTCTTTATGAGCCAGGACATTTAGGGTGGCAAAAATAAATGAATGAATAAACAAACAAACAAATACAAAAAGATGGGACTTGATCGAGAGTGAGGAATAACCGAGAGTTCAAGCTGGGTTAACCAGAAATGTAAGTGCTATCAGAAACACAAGCTGGAAGGAGGGATGGATTTTGCAGTTTGGGTTATGTTGGGTTGAGGTACCAGTGGAGCATTCAATTAGAAATGCAGGACTAGAATTTGGGGGAAGAATTACAAATATAAATATATCATAGCTACTAGCACTTAACCTAAAATGCCCTGTCTTACAAAGCGCTTTTACACATTATGTCATTTCATCTGTTTTCTCACTTGAACTTTACAACAACCTTCTAAAGTAGGTGCTATTATTGTCCCCATTTTACAGATGAGGAGACTGAGGCTAAGACAAGTTAAGTGACTTGTTGATGCTGTTGTTCAGTCAATTCAATTGTGTCTGACTCTTATCTGACTCCTTGTGACCTCATTTGGGTTTTTCTTGACAAAGATATTGGAGTGCTTTGCCATTTCCATCTCCAACTCATTTTCAGATGAGGAAATGAGGGAAATAGAGTTAAGTGGACTTGCCTAGGGTCACGTAGTTAGTACGTGTCTGAGACCAGATCTGAACTCAGATTTTCCTGACTCCAGGTCTAGTACTCGATCCACTGCATCACCTAGCTATCTCATCATGACCAGCTTTTACTCATATAGGCAGTTCCCAGTGTGCTATACCAGTGCATAGCAGCACCCATTCTATATCTTAATAACCTTAGAATACTAGCTTGGAATAGTAAGTTAAATGATTTGCCAAGGGTGACTCAGATGTAAACTGAGTATACTACACACCATATACCTTGGCTATATGGATTTCCAGAAAAGTCTGCTATAGAAATACTAGGTGACTAGCATAATCTTGAAACTGCCTTGCATGAGACAACTAAGTTAATTGACTAAGTATGCTGTCTAGCATAAACTTGGACTCTTCCCACCTCCAACTTTCACATCTCACTTCAAGAAAGTGAAAGTTAAACATCATGATAAAAAACCACAAATTAACCCTCCTTAATAGTATTTTCTCCCAGTTATGTTTCAAGATAGTTTTCAACATTCATTTTCTAAAACTTTGAGATCCAAATTTTTCTCCTTCCCTCCCCTCCCTCTCTCCAAGACAGCAAGCAATCTGATATAGGTTATACATGTACAATCATGATAAACATATTTCTACTTTAGTCATGCTATAAAAGAAGAATCAGAACCAAAGGTAAAAAATTATGAGAAAGTAAAAACAAAAAACAAAAAAACACTGACAATAGTATGCTTCAATTTCCACTCAGATTCCATAGATCTTTCTCTGGATGTGCTTAGCATTTTCCATCATGAGCTTTTTTGGAATTTTCTTGGATTGTTATATTGCTGAGAAGAGCTAAAGCTATCATAGTCAATCATTGTACAATGTTGCTGTTAGTGTGTACAATGTTCTCATGGTTTTGCTCACCTCACTCAGCATCAGTTCATATAAATCTTTTCAGGTTTTTCTGAAATCCTTATGGTCACCACTTCTTATAACACAAGAGTATTCCATTATATGTATATACCACAACTTGTTAAGCCATTCTCCATTGATGGATATTCTCTCAATTTTCAATATTTTATGACCTTGAAAAGTTCTACTATAAATATTTTTACACATGTAGGTCATTTTCCCTTTTTATGATCTCTTTGGTATATAGACCTAGTAGTGATATTGCTGGATCAAAGAGTATGAACAATTTGGTCGCCCTTTGGGCATAGCTCCAAATTGCTCTCCAGAATGTTTGGATCAGTTCACAACTCCACCAACAATGCATTAGTGTTCCACTTTTCCCACATCTTCTCCAACATTTATCATTTTACTTTTCTGTCATACTAGCCAATCTGATAAGTATGAGGTGGTACCTCAGAGTTGTCTTCTAATCAATTTAGAACAGTTTTTCATATGATTATAGATAACTTTAATTTCTTCCTTTGAAAACTGCCTATTATATCCTTTAACCTCTTATTGATTGGTAAATAACTTGTATTCTTATAAATATGACTCATTTCTCTATATATTTTAGAGATGAGGCCTTTATCACAAACATTGGCTGTAAAAATTGTTTCCCAGTTTTCTACTTCACTTCTAATCTTGATTGCATTGGCTTTGATTTTACAAACCCTTTTTAATTTAATATAATCAAAATTACCCATTTTTCATTTCATAATATTCTCTGTTTCTTGCTTAATCATAAATTCTTTGCTTCTCCACAGATCTGACAGGTAAACTCTCCTAATTTGCACATGGTACTACCCCTTGTGTCTAAATTATGTACCCATTTTGACCTTATCTTGGCATAGTGTATGAGATATTGGTCTATGGATAGTTTCTGCCATACCATTTTCCAGTTTTCTTAGAGGGATTGTCAAATAGTGAGTTCTTATCCCAGAAGCTGGAGTCTTTGGGTTTATCAAACAATAGATTCCTATTGTCCTTTACTGCTTATGTCTTATGTACCTAAACTCTTCCACTGATCCAACACTCTCTTTCTTAGTCAGTACCAAATAGTTTTAATGATTGCTGCTTTATAATATAATTTTAGATCTGGGACAACTAGGCCACCTTCCTTTGCATTGTTTTTATAAATTCCCTTGATATTCATGACCTTTTATTCTTCCAGATGAATTTTGTTAATATTTTTTCTAGTGCTATAAAATCATTTTTGTTAGTTTTAACAGTATCGCACTGGATAAATACATTAATTTAGGTAGAATTGTTATTTTCATTATATTAGCTCAGCCTATCCATGAGCAACTGATATTTTTCTAATTGTTTAGATCTGACTTTATTTGTGTGAAAACTGTTACGTAATTGTGTTCATATAGTTTCTGGGTTTGTCTTGGCAGGTAAGCTCCCAAATGTTTTATATTGCCTATAGTTATTTTTAAATGGAATTTCTCTCTTTTGCTGCTCAACTTTGTTGGTAAAACATAGAAAAGCTGATGATTTATGGGGGTGTATTTTATACCTTGCAACTCTGTTAAAGTTGTTCATTGTTTTAGGTGACTTTTTTAGTCAATTATCTAGGACTCCAAGTATCCCATCATATCATCTGCAAAGAGTGATAGTTTTGTTTCCTTGTTTTCTATTCTAATTCCTTCAATTTCTTATTCTTCTCTTACTGCTAATGCAAACATTTCTAGTACAACACTGAATGAGGTGATAATGGGCATCCTTGTTTCACTTCTGATCTTATTGGGAATGCTTCTAGCTTATCTCCATTACAAATAATGCTTGCTGATGGTTTTAGATATATACTGCTTGTAATTTTAAGGTAAACTCCTTTTATTCTTATGTCCTCTAGTGTTTTCAATAGGAATGGGTATTGTGTTTTGTCAAAAAGCTTTTGCTGCATCTATTGAGATAATCATATGATTTCTTTCAGTTTTATTACTGATGTGGTCAATTATGCTGATAACTTTCCTAATATGAACCAGCCCTGCATTCCTGGTATAAATTCCATCTAACCATAGTGTGTTATCCTGGTGGTAAATTGCTGTAATCTCTTTGCCAATATTTTACTTAAAAATTTTCTATCAATATTGGTCTATAATTTTCTTTCTCTGTTTTGGCTCTTCCCTGTTTAGGTATTAGCACCATATATGTGTTATAAAAGAAATTTCATAGGACTCCTTTGCCTATTTTTCCAAATGGTTTATATGCCATTTATATATTATATATTATAACATATAATATATTATATATTATATATATTAAATATTTGATAGAATTCAACAAGTTAATCCTCAATCCTACAATGGTTTACCTACTCCACACCTGAGAATAGCTTGTTAATGCCCTGCCCTTGGCTACTAAACTGTTGTAGTTCTCTGTACTGTCCAGAAAGTGCTTGCAGCTTGGGTGGGAATAGTTTGCAACTAGGGAATGACTCAGTAATGATCAAACTCTTGATATACTAGTAGTATAAAAAAGACACTATAACATTAAGGGTTCCCATTCTGACTCAGCCCAACACCTTGGGCGAGTCCTTTAGTATCTCTATACTATAATCATACTGTGAAACCTATTCTTGCCAAGTATCAACCTTGCAGAAATTTTCCAATCATCATCAATTTTCTAAAAAACTGTTTAAATATTTTTTAAAAAATAGAGATGATTGATAGAATGTTGAAACAGGTGAACAAGTATTCCTAGTATTTCAAATCCACCAATAGTGTTGGTTTTACATTTTCACATTTGTTCTTTGAATTAGATAAAAGGCTATTTAAAATTTCACTGTCTTTTGAGGGCCTCTCAAATGACTCCAACTGAATTATACAAGCCAGACACTACTTATAATCATAAAATATTCAAGCTAGAAAGCACCTTGGAGAACTACTTCACTTTACAGATAAGGTAATTGAGGCTCACAGACATGTAGTTACACAAGGTAACACAACTAGTAATAGGCAGAGCTAAATTTGATCTCAAGCCTTTTCTGGGCCTCAGTTTCCACCTTAAAATGAGAGGGTTAGGTTAAGTTATCTCAAAGGTCTTTTCCAGCTCTAAATCCTAAAACTGTAGAAAGAAAATTAATGTCTGAGTGACTTTCTTTCCTTTACCCTTTACCATGACCTCTCCTATCTTTGTCTTTTATTTTTAATACAGCATTGTGTTGCCCACACATATAACCTCTTTCCTGACCCTTTATTTATTGCCTCCCAGGGTCACGTTGTCAATTGGAAATGTGATATTTAACCTATAGCCAGAAATTTTAAGATAACAGGATTCCTTCAATTTCAATTTAACCCTCATATCATTGGCAATTCTGGTCACACCCATATTCAATTTATAAAGAGAAATGAGGAAAACTGGACAAGAATAAACATACGACGCCAGTTTGGTGCTTTCGCACACGCTCCTGCTGGGTTTACCAAAGAGTATCATAAGTCATAGGAGAATATTGGTGTTTTTACAAAATGCTCTTTGGCAGTAAGGTAAGCCCTGCATAACTTCCCAAATGCCTCCAAATCATGGAACACCATCACCTTGAAAGAAGAAGAATTACAAGTGGCTCAGAGCAACAGAAAAGTATGTAGTAGGAGTAAGTTAGCTATAGTGTAATACTCTGATTTACCTACAAGAAGAGTTATAAAAGACATCAAGGACAAATGTGTATAACTTGAAAATGAAAGGGGCTAGTTATTTAGGAAGAATGAGGGATGACAGATGGACAGCTCAAATGCTGCACAAATATCCATGAAATATTAAAAGACCCAGGGGAGGATCTCCAGAAGGTTGGGTCTATCATCTGTGGAGTATTTACAGAAATAAAGAACATATGGGATAAGAAGGTATAGATAGGTTACAGTTCGTACCAGTGGATGAAGTACCCACATCAAAGAGATCATGGATCCATAGAAATATCAAAAAGCACAACCCTCTAGTCCCAGTTAATTTATGCAAGTCATTCAATCTCTGTCTGCCTCAGTTTCTTCAACTATAAAATGAGGATAGTAATAGCACTTAACTTCCAGGGTTGTTGTGAAGATAAGATAATTTTTTAAGAGCTTTGCAAACCTTCAATAATATGTAAATGCTAAAATATTGTTGTTGTTTTGTCACTTCAGTCATGTCCTTTGGGACGCCATTTTGGGGTTTTCTTAGCAAAGATACTACAGTGATTTGCCATTTCCTTCTCCCTCTCATTTTATAGACAAGGAAACTGAGGCAAACAGGTTGAAATGACTTGCCCAGGTCACATAAAGTAAGTATCTGAGGCCAGATGTGAAGTCAGTTCTTCCTGACTTTAGGCCTGGCTGTCTATCTACTGTGTCACTTAGCTGCCCTGCTAAAATTATTACTGCTATATTATATAAAACTGGAAACAAAATCTTAACTCATATTTACAAAACACTTTGTGTTTTGCAAAGTACTGAACTCATAACAATTCTGTGAGGCTGATAGTAGAAATATTTTAACTCTTACAGATGAAGAAACTGAGGCTAATAGAAAGAAGTTAATTTTTCTATGGGTCATATTGTTGTCAGAGGCAAAAACTTGTCTCACATCTTCTCAGACCAAGTCCTCTATCATTTCCACTCAACCACACTGCTGAGAGGGCATAGGTATCTGACTGCAGTTTTCCCAAGTTGCCTTTGGTTTTATCTCCAGGATATCAGGTCTTCATCCACAGGGCATTCATATTTCTTTCCCCTTTGGTTGTGGTGGGATTAGCCATCAGGAAGATAAACCTAGTAGCTCCATTTTAACCTGGTGACAGGGTAGACTGGTAGGTGCAAGCCAGCAGATCTGATCTGTCCCGTGGTTGCCTCTGGGTTTCATGTCCAGTTTAGGGTGGACTCAAAGCAATCCCACAAGAATCTAAATTTACTAGGTGAAAAGGATAAGTCTAGAGATTCTGAAGAAATCCATTAATCACTAAGAATTTATTATGCATTTAGTATGTGCCAGGGACTATGCTAGGCATTGATGATACAAATAAAGCATGCTTTGGAGATTACCTTCTCATAAGAAAGACAGAATACCACAGTAGAAACATAGAGGTTAAAAATCTGAATGAGAACATGTTTTACTTTAAAATTACTTTAAAATTATCTCTTAGAACTCTGATTTCCCTAAATATAAAGTAGAAAATTCAAGCCTTGTATATAATCCCTCTCGCACCCATGTCCCTCCCCCTAACCCACCCCTAATTAGGTTAAAAATACAAGGAATTCCCTCACAGTCTCTACTTTTCTTACGACTATTTGCATCCAAAATTATATAATGTAGAGAGGCCAGTGTTATAAAAATTTTGAGAACAGTACTGCCTTGAAATGCCTGCATTCATAGCCTTGGGCAGAGTAGGGTGCAGTTATTAAAGATGTGATAATACAAGCATCCCCATTTCCAACTCTGTATCCTGAAGTATACGATACCATAGTTGGTATTAAGTACTCTGATTTCTATTCAAGCCTTCGCTTCCTCTCCCTCTCACCACAATGAACCCTGTACAAATTCAAGGTATTGTTATTGGCCTAATTAAATCAAGCATGAGGGGGACTGTAATACTCTAGAAACTGAAATTGACTCAATTAGACTGAAATACAAAACGTGCACTTCTGCAGTACCATTTCTTCCTATTGTACTCCATCAGTTTTGTTCAACATCAAGTCACAAGTGACACTTTTTGTTTTTTAATTGCATTTTTCATGCTCGTCATCACTGGCATAGTAGCAATTAAATAGGAAGAAAATCACTGAAGCAAGAAGTGAGACTCAAAAATATGAAAGCCCCCTAAATCTGTGCTCACTCACTGAAGTCTCCCCAGAGTAAACCACTAATCATATTTTCATCCTTTTCTATTCTGATCTTTTTACTCTTAGAAATATCTAAAAGACCTAAAAGAGTGGGAGGATCAAGAGAGGGAGATTCATTTTCAGAATGAGTTTGTAAAAATTTAGCACAAAGAGCTAACCCATTTTTATTTTCCAGGACTAGAGAAAGCACTGTTCCCTTCATTGAACCAAGAATAAGAAGAAACAGGTTTTCAAATGTTTATTTCCCCACACTGATGACAAAGTTCTTTCACATACATAATCTTACTTAGTCCTCAGAAATAGCCTTGTGTGGTATTCAGAGTTTCTATGACTGTCATTTTACATATGAGGCAACTGATCCTGAGAATCATTAAGCTGACTTGCCTAAGCTCACAAGACTGCAAGAGCCAAGACAGAAGTAGAACTTACCGTAGGTCCTCTGATTCCAGTTTCTACTGCACCATGCTGCTTCTTAATTACCAGCCAAATTCTCATTATCTTCCCTCCACTATGGACCACTTCTATGAACAGAGCTGCCTTGGCTCCATGCCCTATATCCACAAAGGGCTATTATATGGGGTGCCCAGAAAGATGTTGGAAGATCTGATTGCCGATTTCTAAACAGGATCTCATCCAGAATATTGCTCTTTCTTTTGGGGAGGCTTCACTTCGTGATGGGAAGAGAATGACGGAAAGAGCCATGTACAGCTTTTCCCATTAATTGTATTTCAATGATTTTTAGAGTAATGGGGTGCTTGTGATGGTTGATGACATTTCAAGGGTCTCCTATTTACAATTCTTTTACTTTATAAGTTGTCCCCTCTTAGACATTTAATCAGAATTTACATTCCAGCAATGCTGGCATGGATATGGACCATCAAAACTGTATACTTGCACATTTTCCCCAAAAGAGTCCATAGGGTATTTTTCTGCCTCCACATCCACAGAATCTTCAAGCTACAGAAGCAAAACTCCCAACTTTTAGGGCAATGCAATGGGTTACAACTGTGACACTGGCTCCCTCTGTTGATTGTTTTGGGAACTGTAACGCTGTTGTGATGCTGTTGAGTATTCCTCAAAATAAACATTTCCCCCCCAAAATACACGTCAGTGTGAAATACATGTCAATAGAACAAAGGAGCAATAGGAAGACTGATTTTATAGAATCCAGCACTCACCCTAAGAGGATCATTCTGAAGATACAGTTGTAGAATGGCTGAAATTATTTTGTGTTGTGATATAGTTTAAAATAGAAGAATCTCTACCAAGTTTCCTTTTCTCTCCAGTTTTCTGTTGCTGTTATGAAAAGGAAAAGCATTTATTAGACATTTCCATGTAATAAATATTGTGCTAAGTGAAGAGAATATCCATGGAAAATTGAGAGAGTCCCTGCTCTTAAAAGTCTCTATCACTAATTGGAGGAGAATCCAGCTGCAGGGTGGATGGAATGACCCTGGATTCAGTGGCAGTGCCAATGGCAAGACCCAGGGGCCTTGTATTGCTTTATTGGAAAGGGGACATCCTGGAGAGATCTAGCAGATGGAGCTCATCAGCACCCCACCCCCACTCCCAGCAGCAGCAGCATTGTCAAACATTCTTGCATTTTAAAGAGTTATATATAAAAAGATAAAAGACTGGATCAAGAGCAGAGGATCTCATAGCATCGAGGTAGTCCCCTCTCCCACCCATGTGTGTTTTCCTGTTCTTTTTTAAATTGCACAAGGAGACTTCAAGATTTCTATTTTAAGCTTCTTCCCAACATCTTCATTCTCTTCCAATCTTTTAAAACCATATTAGAGCGAGGGCTCTGTTCGAATAACAGGGCTGTTATTAATTAGTATCTGTTTTTTCTCATGAAAGCAGACTGAGGACTATAATGAAACATGGCTCCAGAAAAAGTAGCCAGACACATTGTTTTTAGATAAGGGAAGAAGAATGACTGCATACATATTTAAGCAGTAAACTCATTACACCAGGAAATTAAGGAGCAATGAAGAAATGCAGATTCCTCTCTTTTATGGCATTTGTAATTTTCTAAAACCAAAATTCAAATGCTACAGTTAATATCCTGAGGGGATAGTTTTATGATTAAAGCCAAAAATCTACTTGTGCATTTAACACTTCTCTTCAAGCCGATTTCAAGCAGGAGAAACAAATATCCAAAGCAGCTGGGAAACACATTTTGCTCTTTTATGACCTTAATGGTTTATTGTTGATTTTTTTAAAAAAAGAACTTCCATTTATTTCTCCTGGTTCCCATCTCTGTGTCCCAGACCTACTCCCTTGAAAGGAAACAAGCCCCAAATACAACCTGAGACGTAGAATGGAGTGCTTAGGAAGATCCAATCATACTAGAAGTCTCTAAGCAAAAGCTAACTTCAATGCCTTTTTCTTGTAAGTATGGTAGAGGGGTTTCTTGGCATGGTATGGGTTGAAACTCTGATTTTTTTTAAAAATCTATCCTATGATACTTTGCCTGTTCTTCTGTCATCCTGTCCTCAACATGCCCCACCTCCAATTCTATACTACTATTATTTTGCTTAAAGAGCTCTGAAAGATTATAATGAGGCAATACCAAATGTATAAGCTGTATCAGAAAGGGGAGGAAAGGAGAGAGGGAGAAAAATATGCAACTCAAAATCTTGTAAAAATGAATGCTAAAATTTTCTTGACATATAACTGGGGAAAAATAAAATGCTATTAAAAAGATTATAATAAGAGAGAAAATTATGCTTATTTAAATGTAGAGAGACTGCCATAAAGATTACAGGTGACGATATGTTCCCCTTAACAAACATAGTATCTATACTTGGTCTAGGACTAATATTTATAGTGACAAAATTCATTTGTCACTGTCTTCACCTGAGTTTGTAATGTACAGGCCTTGTCTACATCTACTACTACACCTACATTCCTAATCTGAAGAGGAGAGATGCCACCATTCCATCTCACCTAGACTCCTACCTGGCCTCCCACCTTCAGAATAGAAACACCATTTCTTCAACTCCCACTCAACCACTGGTGTCATTCACTGAGCTGCCTAAGGCCCTGAAAGGACTAAATCTTGAATTGCTAAATCTTGGCCCATTCCATATCATTATGACCCCTAGCTTTCTAGCTCCCCTTTATGTGGCTATCTTCCTCCATTAGAATTTTAGGAGGAAGAGTCTGATTCATGCTTGAATCGTCATTCCTTAATATAGTACTTGGCACATAGTAAGTACTTAGTACTTACTCTCTCTCTCTTTCTCTCTTTCCCCCTCTTTTTTTGACCCTCCTCTCTCTTTCCCATTTCCCCCAAGAACCCCATCTCTGACTCAATTCCAAATGATTCCTAGGGAAACTAATTGTCCAAGTTTCCATATATTCCTATGTGGTAACCTACCTTCTTGATCCTTCCATTTGGTATGTTGTAAATGCTCAAATTTACCCAGGAAAGTTTTCAAAGAATATTTCTTTAAGGATACCTATGGGCAAATGCACCATGCTTAATAAATAACTAACCAGATTCGAAGGATAACTGTATTGTTCATATAAAGCAAGAAACTCTTTTCTCTTTGAATAATCAGTCCTTGAGCTCCCAACACTGATAAAAAAAAGTGCAAACCAGATAATAAATGTTACACTCTACTGCATACCCTGCAGATAAAAACTGAAGTTATTGTGGGGTAGAATTTCCATCTTATCTCTCAAAGTAGAAGGGAGGAGCTCTGAAAAACACATTCTCACAGCAAAATCAAGGAAAAGAACTTTTTCCAAAGAGAAAAAAAAAAAAAGCTTTGCATTTCAGTCTCCCCCTGTCAAAATCTGTCTCAGAAGAAGAGTAAGTTGTCCATCTCTTGCCCCTGGTAAGCTGGATGAATGGAGAGACTGCTTCTCTTCAGCAAGAACCTAGTAGATGTATATTAGTACATAGCTCATTAGAGTGAAAGTTGGGTGTAAGGTGGTTGGTTTGTAAGTTAAATATTAGTTCTGGTCCCCAAACACAAGCATTGTTCAATATAAAAGTCCTGTTCAGTCCACATTTCACACTGTCCCTGCCCACACTTACCAGTGCACCCCACACCAAACTTCTCTTTACTGTACTCCATGTCTCTGGCTATCAGAATACAACAATAATTCACATTTATATGGTGACTTTCTTGTTACAAAGTAACACATTTTCTCACTTGAGTCTCATAATAACCCTGTGAAACGAGTATTAACAATTATTGTTGTTGTCTTCACTCCAGGGAGGCAACAGGACGTAATAAACACAAAGTTGGACTTGGAGTGATCAAGACTTGAGTTTAAATCTTGCTTCTCACATGTAAGACCTGAGTGACCATGGGAAAGCTACCCAACGTGCCTTGGGTCATTCTCTAATAATATGTTACAGATGGATTATAGCTGGCTTTGGTGGCAGGAGTACTAACATGAGAGAGCCACAAACAGAGATCCTCGAAATCCAGTGTTTTTTCTCTCAAGGGTTACCTCTCACCCCACTGATCTAATCAATTACCACCATATGTTGCTATTTCTACCTTGACCATACCACTCAAATTCACCCCTTCTCTTCACTCAGATAGCTACCACTTTGGTTCAAGCCTTCCTTGGCTCTAGCCTAGATTATTCTAACTGCCTCATGATTGATCTTCCCGCCTTAAGCCTCCCATCACTCCAGCCTGTCGTACCCACCACTCCCAAAGTCATTTTCTTTAAAGGAAGATATGATCCCCTACTGCAATGGCTTCTTATTGTCTCCAGGATAAAAACGTAAATTTCTCTTAATATTTTAAAGCCCTTCACAATCTGGTGCTGATATATCTTTCCAGCTTCATTGATCATTATTCCCTTCCTCACTACTCAATCCAAACAGATTTGTCTTCTTTTTGTTCCTCACCAGTACCCTTCCTCTCCCATCACTCTTCTTTTGTGTTGCCCATCCTGGAGTCCTCTACCCATTCACCCCTGACTTCTAGAGTCCCCTTTTCCTTTAAGAAGACTCAACTCAACACAATCTTCTTCATAATGTCTTTCCTGATTCCCCAACTCCTCTTCTTTCCAAAATACCTCAACCTCCAGTGCCTAAATCAGTGTCCTGTATGTTAAGATGATTTCTTGAAGTCTCAATTGCTTGTTTTTATAATTGAATTAGAGGACCAAGAGATAATGGGCATGAGAAAGCAATGGACATCAATATAAAATGGAAAAAAGGTTAAATAAATGGGGGGAGGAAGATTCAGAAAACGTAATTTTCTTCCCATGGGGGATACAATTCTAAATATAAATCAAGAAAGCTTCCCATTTTCATTATTGTTTTATAAAATATCATTTGAGCAGGAATACTTTTTTTTAATGTGACAATCTCCAGTTTCAAACATGCCTGATGCCCAGACCTATAATCAGCGTAGGGCAAGCAGGGCTTTGTACCACAAAGTCAGTATCTATGGAAAAGGAGCATATGCCCTTCTGCCCTGAGGGTTACTATTTTCTCTGTGCCCGGTCTCATAGTCATTTGGAGTAAAAAGATGGTTGCCAGTGTACCCATGGAACTCTCTAGGGGAAGGGCTGTTCTCTCCTGGCTCTGTTGCAGCCACCTGCAGTGGGACTGTCCTCTACAACCATTTACCCACAAGATAGACCCATTTAGAATGTCCTCTGCCCCTCTATCCACTGCTCCAGTTGAACTTGTTGTAGGCCAAGTTTCTGCTTCCTAAAAGGCTACTCATGATTTTGTCCAAAAGTTAAAGCATCTCTTGTATGTCCTGTCTAATTCTCATTCCTTCAGTGTTGTTTCCTTATACTCCTTTGTATGCCAGTACTGGCTATCATCCTGCTTTCTACATAGTGGGCACTTAATTGTTGATACTCTGATGTAATGGACAACTAAAAAGCCTATTTTGATGCCCCTTTCGGGGGATGTCTTTCTCTCCCAGGTACACTTTCTTCATCATTTTGCAGGTAATCTCCATCTTTAACATGTAAAAATATGATGTTGATGATAGAGGAAAGAAAGAAGGTACAAACATCTTGAGGAAAGCAAAGGGAACCAGCCAATCTGGAAGAATACCAGTGGGAAACAGACCCTTCTTGACTGAGAGCTGGTTTTGAGGGAGTGACCACCTCTCCTTTGTTTCTGGGTCTCCTTGGAAAGCCTTGAAGTTTCTCCATGTTTAAAACAGCTGCTGGCAGGATGCAAATTGAATGCATTTGGGGAAGTAACCACAGGGGTAGGCTCACTTTTTATGGAGGGCTGCAACCTGCAATTGGTAAGACTTTCCAACTGACTAAGAAAGCAGGAAGAAGTCAGAGGAAACCTGTGTCCTGTAGCAAGCTCCCACTTGGGAATGAGACCACCTACCAATGAGCTTAGGGAAAGAGAAGAGGGGGATGAGATTAATTCCACAGTGGAAATTGACAATTGCTGTGGATAAATCAAGGCTTACTTAGGATCATAGATTTAGACCTGGAAGAGGCCATCGAGGACTTTATAAATAAGGAAACCAGTACCCAAAGTCACACAGGTAATAAATAGAGAAATTGGCTTTTGAACTCAGGTCCTTTATGTCCGAATCTAGCGTTCTTTTCATTTCTTTACAGGAGGCAGTCACCTCAGTGGTATGATTGGGGGGGAGAGGGAATGTCCTGACTCTCACTGGTTTCTCTCTAGACCAATTGCCACCAATTAGTGTTGTATTGTTCAGATTCTTCATGACCACATTTTGGGGTTTTCTTGGCTAAGATATCCCATATGAGATCATATATTTAATGCTAGAAGTGAACCTCAGAGGCCATATAATCCAACCTTTTCATTTTATTAATGACATTGAGTCTCCTTGAAGTTAGTTGTTAGTTCTTACAATGCCAAAGGTTGTAGGCATCAGAAATAGGACTTGAACATAGTTCCTGTGATTCTAAGTACAAAGAAGTGTGCTTATACTGCACCACACAAGACCAAGTCAGCAGTTCGAAGGTCTTTGGTCTTAGGAACCCTTTACACTCATAAAAATTATTGGAAGATCCACCCTTTGGCTTTTAGTTAAATGAATTATACTGATAGGTATGCTGGTAAATGTTTAATGTTCTCTCCTTGGTTAAAAAAAAAAGCACACATGACACTAAAGTTTAATCTGAATTATTAACTTTTCCTCCATTGCTTTCATAAGTCTAGACCATCAGCAAAACAATTTCTCCAGCTCATCTTACAGATGAAGAAACCAAGGCAAATAGAGTTAAGTGATTTGTTGAGGGTCATACAACTAGAAAGTCTGAGACCATATTTGAACTCAGGTCTTCCTGACTCTAGGCCCGGCAGTCAATTATTCCCTGTGCCACCTAGTTGCCCTAGTTACACCAATGACTACAGAGCACCTTTTAGAAATTCATTTGGATTTAGACATAAGAGGGAATATCAAAAGTAAATTAGGGGCACATGGAAAAATGTAGCTGTCAGATATACAGATAATGGAAGAGTTTCTGACCAAACAACAGGTAGAAGAGATGATGGGAAGTAAAACAGGTCATTTCGATTACATGAAATTAAAAGGCTTTTGCACAAACAAAACTAATGCAGCCAAATTAGAAGGAAAACAGAAAACTCAAAGTGGGGGAGAGTTGCAATAAGTTTCTCTGATAAACGCCTCATTTCAGAAATATATAGGGAACTCAGCCAAATTTTTAAAAATAAGAGCAATTTCCTGGTTGATAAATGGTTGAAGGATATGAACAAGCAGTTTTCAGAAGAAGAAATTAAGCTATCAATAGTTAACATGAAAAAATTCTTTAAATCACTACTAATTAGAGAAATACAGATTAAAACAACTCTGAAATACCACCTCACACCTATCAGACTGGCTAACATGACAAAAAAGGAAAATGACCAACACTCCAGGAGATGTGGAAAAATTGGGATACTTATGTATTATTGGTATAGTTGTGGACTAGTCTAATCATTCTGTAGAACAACTTGGAACTATGCCCAAGAGCTATAAAATTGTGTATACCCTTTGACCCAGAAATACCACTAATAGATCTCTATCCCAAAAAGATCAAAGCAAGGATAAAAATATCTATTTGTACAAAATTGTTCATAGCAATTCTTTTTGTGGTGGCAAACAATTAGAAGGTGAAGGGATACGCATCAACTAGGGAATGGCTGAACAACTTACAGAGTATGATTGTGATATAAGAAATAATGAACAGGATAATTTCCAAAAAACCTAGGAGGACTTATATGAGCTGATGCAAAGTCAAATGAGCAGAACTAGGACAATCTAGTACACAGTAAAAGAAACATTGTAAGGTTGATCAACTGTAAAAGACTTAGCTGCTCTCATCAAGACAACGATCCAAGACAATTCCAAATGACCCATGATGAAAAATGTTATTCACATCCAAAGAGAGAACTGATGAATTCTAAATGCAGATTGAAGTGTGTTTTTTTAAAATTTCCTTTATTTTTATGATTTTATTTTGTTTGTTTTCTTTCACAACATAGCTAATACGGAAATATGTTTGGCATCACTTTATATGTACAATCAAAATCAAAGACTTCTTAAGGAGAGGGTAGAGGAAGGAAGGAAAGAATTTGAAACTCAAATTTTTAAAAAAATCTTGTTAAAAATTCTTTTACATGTACATGAGGAACATTTAATGAAATAAAAAAAGGGGAGAGGGGAAAGGAATTTATTTGAATTTTTTGGGTTTTTTTCCTTGGGCATGATCTGTTTCTTATATGAAAATTCTGTACTTGTGGGAGAAGTGAAAAATTAAATTACTCCATAACAAAGTAGCAACTGTTCCCTCTTAATAGAGTAAATACTTAAGGTCAGAGTTTTGACTTGTGTTCAGGAAGGAAAAGCCTAAAAGGGTGGAAAGGGTTGAACTAGTTTTGCTTCACTGTTTGCTTATGACCTGCTCTCTCAGGAATCTATTCTTAATCCTTTGATATTTGAATGGACCCCTTTGATATTTTAATGAAATCTATGGCCCCCTTTTCAGAATGGTGTTTTTAAATGTATAAAATAAAATACATAGGATCACAAAATAAACCAATCACATTGAAATATAGTTATCAAGATATTTTTAAGTTCATGACCTTCTGATTAGGAACCCCCATATGAGATCATATATTTAATGCTAGAAGCAAACCTCAAAGGCCATATAATCCAACCTTTTCATTTTATTAATGACATTGAGTCTCCTTGAAGTTAGTTGTTAGTTCTTACAATGCCGAAGGTTGTAGGCATCAGAAATAGGACTTGAACATAGTTCCTGTGATTCTAAGTACAAAGAAGTGTGCTTATACTGCACCACACAAGACCAAGTCAGCAGTTCGAAGGTCTTTGGTCTTAGGAACCCTTTACACTCATAAAAATTATTGGAAGATCCACCCTTTGGCTTTTGGTTAAATGAATTATACTGATAGGTATGCTGGTAAATGTTTAATGTTCTCCCCTTGGTTAAAAAAAAAGCATACATGACACTAAAGTTTAATCTGAATTATTAACTTTTTCTCCATTGCTTTCTTAAGTCTAGACCATCAGCAAAACAACAAATCCAGCCTTGATTTGTAGTACGTGCTGATTTCTGTGGTGTAAATGCTCCCACCGAAAAGGTAACAAATGGCTCTCCCCAGTCAGGCTGGTACCACACACTCCTATGCACATTTTTCTCCCCTGGAGGTAAGTTATTAAATATTTACCAGCACAGCAATGGATATTTATCAATATTTACTATGTCAGAAAATTTTAAATCTTAGTATTATTTTGAATATAGTCAGGGACCTCCAGGGAGGGGTCCTTAGACCACACTTCAGCAACTGCTGACATATACAAGATCCTGCCCTTTAGTTTTGTGTTTAATTCTTAAATTGGTCAAATGAACAAATTTCAATTCTGCTCATTCACTTGGACTTAATCTTCTAGCATTTTTAAAACTAGTTCAGGATTCATTTAAATTCTCTTTTTCTAAAGACTATTCCACTAGACTTTCAATGAGAGTTTGAAATATCCTGATATTTGGAAATCTCCCTGAAACTGCCTCCGCAGGAAACAACTCCATTGTCCCAGTGTGTGACAAGTCCAATCTTAGAATTTTGCATATCATTTTCTATGCTGCTAATAACTTGAAATAGTTAAGAACTAATCATCTCAGCATGGTAATATACCTGCTGTTCTAGGCTAGGCAGAAGATAATTACAATTTAAAGTATCAAAGAAAAGAAAGAAAGAAAGAAAATATAACATGATCTCTTTTTAGAGAATGGGTCCAATTGTGGAAAAATCATATGAATGAGATTTCCGAAATGCTTGTCTTGTAACACAGATGTCAGCCTCCTTGAAGAAGAGAGAGATAGCCTTAGGCCAGTATCCAATCTGAAGTCTCACCTAATCAAAGAAGCTCATTGACACCCCTCTCCCACCCCCTCCCAGGAATGGAAGCCAGGAACTCATTAAGAGAAAACACCCTAAGTGTTCCAAGTCCTGAAAAGTACCCAGTCAAGCAGAGCACCCCATAAAAGAAAAAGGCAAGGCTTTTTTTTTTTGAAAGATCAGGGGATGATTTTGTTTGGCTCTCACCAGAGAGAGACAGATGGCCCTGGCAGGATGTTCTAAGATCCAAGGGAGGACAGCAGACAGCTGATGGCTGTGCTTGTTTAAGCCCACCATCTGAAAAGAGTTAAGAAAGTCATTGCAAAGGAAAAGTGATGCATTTAGTTTATGGGTTTCAGGAAACGAGTGGAGGTGGTGACAGGGCAGATGTGACAATGAAACATTTTCAGCTTTTGGTGGATACACAGTTTTAGAAGTCCAATAAAGCATATGTGTTTGTTGTGTCTTTTACTAAATGAAAATGGTAACAACTCACTGGAGGCTCACATTTGGAAAAGCAGCAAAACAAGAGCGTTTATTTGTTTATAATGAGAAGATCCAAAACCCAAGCCTACCTGCATATTTGAGACATGAGGACCCAGGCCACACATCCTTTGACCATGGCTTCTTGACTACTGAAAGAGTAACTTTATAGCTATGACCTACAGAATTCACTTTCACATCACTATCAGATTAATCTTGGTGAAGCACAACCGGAATTATGTCATTCCCCTACTCAAAAATATTGTCTCCATATGGAAAACCTCGAAAAATCTTGATCTAACCTACCTTTTCATCTTCCTCCCTCTTTTCTCAGGATGCCTGGTTAAGAACTCTTTCCATTCTTAAAATTATTGATGATTCACTGAAGATCCCCCTTTCACATATTCTATAATCCACCCAAAGTGGAATACTTGGAATTTCTTGAAAATGTCCTGAGCTATACCACCTCCACACCTTTACCCAAACTGTTCACTTCAACTAAAATGTTTCAACCCCTCCATGAAGTTAATTGGGAAGTAGAGTCCCTCCACCTATTTTCTATGTTTGCATGTTATACCAAATCAGTAAAAGTCTCTGCAGTTTTAGCTGATATTTAGGGGGAAATCCGAAATCCATATTGTATTTAAACCATCATGTATTTAATAATATAATTACACTAGTATGACTCTCTGATCCAAGCCTTCTAACATGATACTGAAAGCCGAAAGCAGAGCTGGAAACAATGGGCAGCGGTTCCAAAGAGATAAGTTTAGGCCTGATGTCTGGAAAAACTTCCCAACAATTAGAATTATCTAAAAGTGCAATGGCTGGCCTTAGATGGATAGGGGCTTCCCCTCCCTGGAGGTTTTCAAACATGAGCTAATTTTACCTTGTCAGATTTGTTGAAGTGGCAAAACCTGTTTGGCCACATGTTGGAAGCGCTTTCCATCTCAGAGATTCTGTGAGAATAAAATGTTTGTCAAGTTTGAAGTGCTTTAAGCAATTTGCCCTTTCCTTGGGAGAAATTCACTAGACTTCCAGCTCTCTTTCACAAGGTTTAATTTAAAACATTGAACGGAAACACTGAAGGCATAAGGGTGTTCTATTAAAGCTTTTTTATTTTTTTTTAAGTTTCACTAGCATAAAACTTCACTAAGGGTTTTGGGACATCCATTATATCTGAGGTAGTCCCTGTAATGACAAAAGCTTCTTTCATCCTTCATGGTTTTATGTATTTTTTGTAATTGTATTAAATTATTTTTACATGTATTCTCTTTTGATCAGTGCCATAATTTTATTTTCTTTCTAACTTCAAGCTCACCAGCTTGGCAATTTCAGGATCTATATTGAAGTTTGGAGATTATTATAATATTTATTTTTATAATTTAAAAGACTTTTCCAAATTAAAATACTAATAATTAAAAGGCATTATTAAATAAAAATTCCTGACAATTCAGTAGCATAGTTTTTTTATATGAAGGGGAAAGTTTTTTCTCACTTTTCAAAATAAACCTAAAGTGTAGGAAAACCTTCTGGACCATTGTCCAAGTCATTAGGAAATTTACATAAGAATTAAAGAATCACATCTACCCAGGGTAATTTGCTTCCCAAAAAGGATAGTGTCTCAGGAGCCAGAGAACCTGGGTGCAAATCCTAGTTCTGTTGTTTATTAATGATGTGCCTCTTTTATTGACTGACCACATAGCATTTATCATTCCTGGATTTGTTACCACATCTGTAAAATGCTCAAGATGGCCTTTGAGGTTCCTTCCAGCTCCATAGATATGATCCTACTGTAAATAAGCCCAAGTACTCTGGAACTTTGTAGTAAAACTCTGCAGAAATTATGTTTTAAGAAACAAAAGTCTAATTCTATGATTTAACACATCTTTTAACACATCTAACATTTAACACATCTTTTTGACAGTTGTGTTCTTCTCCGAGTGGAAAAATACAGTCGACTTAACTTAATTACTGCTCTTAGAGACACACAATTTTTTTTTCTGATTTATAAAGGATCCACAAAATGACATTTCAAGGTTACTTATAGGTAACTTATTTGCAGACAGTTTTTAGACTAGCAATATTTTTAAACAATATTTTAATCTTCCTCAAAATGCTTATTTCGAACTCAATAAATACTGAATGAATAAATCAATTAAAGAGATTTTTTAGACACAGGATATGTTTTATATATTGTGATAATCACTGGGGATTTTAAAAAAAAGTTAAAAAATAAAAACAAAACTATCTTCTGCCTTTAAAGAGTTAACATTCTAATGAGGGAGAAAATATGTAAATAATTGGGTACATACTCAACATAAGCAAAATATCTGGAATGTAATTTCAGAGGGGAACACACTATGGTACCCCCAAAAGTCTTCTGTAGAAAATGAGATTTGAGCTAAATCTTAAAGGGAAAGCAGGAGAACAGGCAGAGGTGAGGAAGGAGAGCATGATCCCAAGCAGACCTGGGAGATGGAGGATCATGTTAGAGCATAATCAAGTAAGACAATCTAGTTGGATTGTAGAATATGTATAGGAGAAAACAGTGTAAGAAAAGTGGAAAGGTAGGAAGAGATCAGGCTATGCAGAGCTTTAAATGCCAAATGACACTTAATTTTTGATCCTGGAGGCCACAGGGAACCATTGGAATTAATTAAGTAGGGAGTAACATGATTTAGTCAGACTTAGACCTTAGGAAAATCACTTTGGGAGATGAGTTACAGGATGGATTATATTATAGCAATACTTGTGACAAGGAAACCAATAAGCAGACTTTTGTAACAGTCCAGAAGAGAAATAATGATAGTATTTACTAGGGTGGTGGCTATATAAGTAGAAAGGAAGGGACCTATGAGACCAAATGTTGTGAAAGTAGAAAGCACAAGCTTTGACAATAGATTGGATATGTGGGGAGTATGTAAGTGGGAAGCCAAAAAAATACTGAAATTGTAAGCCTCAGTATCTGAGAGGATAGTGGTGTCTTTTGACAGAACTAATAATAACAGCTAACATTTCTGTTGCACTTATTATATGCCAGGTACTTTAAAATTATTATCTCAAGTGATCTTCACAGCAGTCCTAGGAGGTAGGTGGTATTATTACCCCCATTCTACATTTGAGGAAACTGAGACAAATAGAAGTCAAGCAACTTGCCCAAGGCCCCACAGCCAGTAAGTGTCTAAGGCAGTATTTGAACTCTAGGTCTTCCTAACTCTGGGCCTAGCACTCTATCCACTGCACCACCTTGCTGCCCAGGAAGGGGAAAGAATAGGGAAATTGGGAAGAGGACAATGTTTGTTATGGACATCTTGAATGTGAGATGCCCAAAAGGCATTTGGTGATATGGTTCTTTAACTCAGGGGAGAGTAGGACTGTAAAAAAAAGGATAACAATCATCTTCATAGGGAAGCTAATTGAACCTAAGGGAGCTGATAAAGTTATCAGGTGATAAACTATAGAGTGAAAAAGACAATGGCTTAGAACAGGGCCTTGGGGAATTCCTATGATCAACGTTAAATGGGCCATGCCCTGGCTACCTCTGAAACAGTCCTATTCAATGAATGGGTGTTGCCTCACCCTAAGTGAGTACCTGCAAAGACCTTGGCCTAAAGGAGCCAAAGTCTCCCAGTGCATCCTGGGTCATCTCCAGTTATCATGCTGAATATCTGGTCACTGGATTCAGATGGCTCTGGAGGAAAAGTGAGGTTGGTGACCTGCACAGCCCTCCCTCACTCAAAACCAAGTCAAGTGCAAGTCATGTCATCATTTCTCTGATGGCATGGTCTTCTTCAGCAACAAAAGACAAACTCAAGGTTTTCGGAATTAGTATGATTCCTTGTTGATCTGTGTCCAATAGTGGACACTATTAGTGTTACTCAGAGTATCTCCATTTATGAGACATCCTTCTATTTTTTCATCTGTACTAATGAATTTATGTCACAATTTTGCACACATTACTAAAGCCAAGTTTCAGTCTTATCTACATGTATGTTGGGCACTATTCATTCTATAAATAGAAAAAGATTCTAATAAGCATGAGAGAAATGAGAAGCAAAATAATTATTCTTATTTGGAATATAGTAGCATCTTGATTAATTGATATCTAAATAGATATAACCTTCTATTCATTCAAATTTCTTTCCTCATTTTACTTTATTATGGAGAGATAAATACAACAAAATAAACATGTCAAAAATCCTTTTGTTATTACCTGGTCTTTCCAATCTCCTACAACCTGATGAAATGTAAGATGCTAAATCATCAAAGACAGAGTGAATTAAGTTTAGTTTATTGAAATCTTTACTATGGCAGAAAAATGGAGTAATCTATACTTAATTGCTTTTTTTATGCTGAATATAAACATCAACAGCATGAACATTTCACCATACAAGGGAGAAAAGAGAATTGCTATATGATACTGTGAACCTCTCCTGTATATAGTTCATTTTGTTTTTAAAATACTATAAAGGAGATTGAATCTCAAAGGCAGAAAGACCTGGGGTCAAGTCCTATCTCTATCACATACTGGCTTTGTGACCCAGGGCAAGTCCCTTAAACTCTCAGTGCTCTAGGCAACTTTTTATGACTATAAGCTACTAGCAACTTGCCAACCTATATTAGCAGAGGCATTTTCTTTCCTGGGAGCTTCTAATTTGATAGAATAAAAAAAATTAACTGGGTTGAAATAAAAATCACTAACTTTTTAAGGAAAAATCAATTGATATAAATACTTCATTCCTGAGCATTTTGTTTAATCAAGGATTAATTAAGAAGTTAGAAGTCATTTAGTTGATTTAGCATAATATAGCTATCTGCCTTCCCCTTACATCCTCACACTAGCCTCCTCTAGCCTTTCTTATGTGCAATACTGTAGACCAATGAGAATGGAGCCATGACTCTGCTTCTTTATAGGCAGCACAGAGAGCATTAATCAATTAAATGAGAATAGGATCTTTTGGGGGTGGAGGTTCAGGGAGGGACTCTTCATACCAGGAATTCTCTAAGGGTTGGGGAGAGGAGCAGACAATTGTCATGAGGATATAACTCAGAGTCCAATAATGTAGATCATACAAATATAAGCCAAGAATAAAAACCCAGGAAATTCCAGTTGTGGTGAGATAGTCTCTGTAGGAATCAAAGTACCATGTTAGGATATAGGATCAGGGAGCTAGACTGTAAGTTCAGGATCTTATGGCAGTCATGAAAGCTAGATAGTCCTTAAACTACACTGAGAGGCATATTATAGAGGATTATGGAGAAGATAATGTACTCTACCCCAATGTTCTCAGGCCACATATGGGGTATGATCTACAGTTCTGGAATCATATTTGAGGAAGGGCATTAATAGGTGTAGCACCAACACAATATTCACAGCACTTATGGTGGCCGTGGATATTCTGGTGCAATTCTGAATTGTGAAATACAACAGACTCTTCACATGGAAGGCAGAACCAAAACATTTATTCAGACACTAGAAAGCCAAATCCATCATAGTAACAAAAACTTATACACAGTAACAATGCAGAGGACAATACCATTCCCAAGCCTTCCCCCTGCTAGGCTTCCCACAAATCAGCTCCCTTAAACAAATTACAAACAGGATCCCTTAAGCAAAATCACAAACAAGCTCTCTCACACTAGTCAGCTGCCTGCATCCTTCCCAATTCTGACTGCTCTCATGACTAACTTTTTCTCAGCTCTGCTTTAGCTCTGCCTCCTCCTGTTCCACCCATTCAGCAAACTCCTCCCACTAAAGGCTCCATGTGACTCAGACTCATGTGACTCAGGCTTCCATGTGACCCTGGCAGGTCACATGGACCTATTAATAAATGGGAAAGATTTTCCCATTTAAATTACCATTATAATAGGTTAGAGAACCTTTGGGCGAGGGAAATCAGGATTCATGTAAACCCTAAAGGAGGGAAACTAACTTTAAGTATTGAAAAATTATCACATGGAAGAGGCATTACACTTCATCTGTTTGAGTTCAGAGGCTGAACTATGAGCATTGGATGGAAGGGACCAAGATGCTAATTTAGGCTTAATGTAAAGGAAAAACTCCCTAACAATTACAGTTATCCAAAAGTTTAGTGGGTTACCTCAAGTGGAAATGGGTTTTGCTCTCTGTAGAGGTCTTTGAGCAAAGGCTACATGACCATTCATCAGATATGTTATAGAGGAGATTCTTGGTCAGGAATGAGTTGGACTATAATCCCACTGAAACCCCTTCCCATTTTACAATTCTGTGGCTTTTTCTAAGCTCCAGGAAACAGGCAAACTGGAGCTGAGAAATCAAAGATGGGGAATAACTCAGTGGGGGTTAGGAACACAGACTCCAGTAATAGTGGTTGACAAGTGTCATTACTTAAAGGCTATTTTTATATAAAGGCAGCACCTATGTCTACTCACATTTCTACAATGTCACACAACCCAGCAATGGGACCTAAATGTTTGCTAGAGTATTTGCAATGATGCATCTGAAGACAACAAATACTAGAAAGAAGCCAAGACATTACAAAACAAAACCAAAAGAATGAAAAAATAGAAGATCATGTGAAATATCTCATTGGAAAAACAACTGACCTGGAAAATAGATCCAGGAGAAACAATTTAAAAATTGTGGAACTACCAGAAAGCCATGATCAAAAAACAGAGCCTAGACACTAGCTTTCATGAAATTATCAAGGAAAACTGCCCTGATATTCTAGAACCAGAAGGTAAAATAAATATTGAAAGAATCTACCAATCACCTCCTGAAAGAGATCCAAAAAGAGAAACTCCTAGGAATATTGTAGCTAAATTCCAGAGATCCAAGGTCAAGGAGGAAGTATTACAAGCAACCAGAAAAAAACAATTTGAGTATTGTGTAAATACAATCAGGATAACATAAGATCTAGCAGCTTCTACATTAAGGGATCAATGGGAATGGAATATGATATTCCAGAAGTCAAAGGAACTAGGATTAAAAGCAAGAATCACCTACCCAGCATAACTGAGTATAATATTTCAAGGGAAAAAATGGTCATTCAATGAAACAGAGCACTTTAGAGCATTCTTGATGAAAAGATCAGAGCTGAATAGAAAATTTGACTTTCAAACACAAGAATCAAGAGATGCGTGAAAAGGTAAAGAAGAAAGAGAAATCATAAGGGACTTACTAAAGTTGAACTGTTTATATTCCTACATGGAAAGATAATATTTGTGACTCTTGAGACTTTTCTCAGTATTTGGGTAGGTGGAGGGATTATATGCACACACACACACATACACACATACATATATATAGACAGAGAGCACAGGGTGAGTTCAATAGGAAGGGATGATATCTAAAAACATTAAATTATGGGATGAGAGAAGAATATATTGGGAGGAGAAAGGGAGAAATGGAATGGGGCAAATTATCTCTCATAAAAGAGGCAAGAAAAAGCTTTCCAATGGAGGGGAAAAGGAGGGAAGTAAGAGGGAAAAAGTGAAACTTACTCTCATCACATCTGGCTTAAGGAGGGAATAAGACGCACACTCAATTTGGTATGAAAATCTATCTTACACTACAGTAAAGTAGGGGAGAAGGGGATAAGTGGGGTGGGAGGCATGATAGAAAGGAGGACAAATGGGAGGAGAGAGTAATTAGAAGTAAACACTTTAGGGGAGGGACAAGGTCAAAAGAGAGAGTAGAATAAATGGGGGGCAGGATAGTATGGAAGGAAGTATAGTTAGTCTTTCACAACATGACATTTATGGAAGTCTTTTGTAAAACTACACATATGTAGCCTATATTGAATCGCTTGCCTTCTTAATGGGGATGGGTGGGGAGTGAGGAAGGGAGAGAAGTTGGAACTTAATGTTTGAGGAACGAATGTTGAGAATTATTTTTGCATGCAACTGGGAAATAAGAAATACAGGTAATGGGGTATACAAATCTATCTTGCCCTACAAGAAAAGAGAGAAGTTGGGGATAAGGCAAGGGAGGGGTGTGACAGAAGGGAGGGCAGATAGGGGGCAGGGGCAATCAGAATGTATGTATGGTGTTTTGGGTTGCAGGGAAGAGAGAAATGGGGAAAAAATTTGTAAATCAAAATCTTGTGGAAATTAGTGTTGAAAATTAAAAATAAATAAGTAAATTTTTTAAAAAATTAGTGCAAAACAGTCCAATTTTTTTTGTTTTTTATTAAAATACTGAAAAAATTGGTTTTGAGAGGAGAAACATTAGTATTATTCATAGTATATTCAATTTCTATTAAATTTTCTATTCAAATTTTTATTTATCCACAGCCTAATTTCTCTTATATCTGGCCTGATTTTGTTTTCTGGTTCTGGATATGAAGGTCTATACTAATTATGAAATAAAATTAAGTCTACATCAATTCTCCATGAACAAACAAGTTGCTATCTCCCACACCCACTGTAATTCAACAGAAAAATCACTAGATGGCGGAACCATACCTTCAGTATAACGTTTAAAACAACAGGAGCTCTCCTTGTCCATTACAATTAAAGACTATTTTTTCACCTTACAATTACATTTAAGAGCAATATTTGGAGTTATGTACTTCCACTCAAGTCTGGGTCGATAGTGGTGTGATCTTAGTTCTACGTTAAATTCAAGTAGAAAAAAAATTATCTCTAGATTCCTTAGCTCAGTAATTTAAGGTTTCAGAGCTTGAATATCTCTAAAAATGCATGGTCAAAATGTATATTCCATACATTTTAAAATATCACATTTCACAGACGAGGGAAAAAAAGAGTATTCATTCCTTCTCATTCTTTCCCAATAGAGTATCTTAAGGGTGGTTTATGTAATAGGGCAAATCTCTGATCTCAGAGGACAGTTTCTGATTTTACTTGTCTGTCATTGACAATAGCTTATCAGCAAACCTTAAAATATAGTATGGATACTAATTATCATCATCCTCATATTATTATTTATTATTTATTATTAATCTCCTCCACTGGGTTTTAGGAAAAGCAACTCACTGCAAGAAGAAGGAAGCAAAACTATCGGACCTTTCTTTTCCCTCAAACTAAACCAGACCAACATTTCAAACTCTTTGTAGAAAGGACTTACCTTGATACTTTGTGCCTTCTCAACCTTTTTCTCCTTTTCAGCCTGCTATGACTTAAAATTACTTGAGAATATAATGTATCACATGCTGAATATTAGATTTGACAGGGCAACTATTAACAATGAAATTCAGCATACAAATTCATGAAAACAAAGTCAATTTTCCCCAGCTTAATTTTTTTTTTTAATCATATGAAGATAGCTAAAGGCCTATTTAGAAAGATTAAAAACAACCCTTTAACACATATTGGCCTTGCACAGGGCTGACCTCTACGTCTGGATGCATTCCTGTCTCCTCTCTGCCTCTTACAATCCTTAGCTTTATTCAAATACCACTTCCTGTGGGAAGTCTTCATTGATCACACAAGTTATTAGAGCTCTCTTCCTCTTCAAATTAACATATATTTTATTGTCTGTTTTCATTTTGTAGACCCCAGTAGAATGATGAGAGGAAGAGGTTTTTCATTTTTCATTCATACTACCTAGCACGGTGCCTTATAAAATAGTAAGTGCCTAATAAATGCCTACCGAAATGAACTGGATTGAAATGGACCCTACATAGTAGAAGTCCTTCCCCTAACGTCGTCTTCTAACAGGCAAAAGGTGAGTTCCCCAATCTAAATAACAACTTACTGAAGGAGACCAAATCTCTTGCATTGGACAATCCATTAAGGAAAAGACCAGATAGGACTATTGTCAGAAACGCCAAGAAAAGGATGGTAAACATAGGGTGTGGCTGGCCACACAATCCTACTTCAGTTCCTGGCGATTCAGCTGCCATACAGTCTGTAAAACGGTATGAAAACACTTTATTCTTCACATTTCCAAAGAAGGGATTATTTATTTATGGAAGTACGGAACTTCTCCCTACCTGTTCACTCTCACCTCCCCCCCTCCACCACCACTATCAGAAAATAAAAAAATAAAATAAAAGTTGGCTTTGGATGAATCCAGCTTTTATCACTTCAGGTAAAATTATCAATGTAGAACACAATGGGAAACTTTGATTCTAAAATGGGAAATGACAGAGACCACTTACAACCATGTAGGTAAGGAAAATGAAGTATATATGACATGGTGTTTTGCTCCTTGAGAGTAGTATCTCTTTTTTGCCTTTGTTTTTAATCTCCAGGGTTTAGCATAGTGCCTGATACATAAGAGGTGCATAACAAATGCTTTTTGACTTGAGTTTAGGCTGTGACATTTGAGGAGGATTAAGCCTATGATAAATCCAGCACATGGAATCTATCAGAACAAGTATATAGTAGATTTCTAAATACATATACATGTATATAAATGTGTGTGCACATATGTGTGTATATACATGTCTACATATCTCTATAGTACATAAATTATATAGACTATTAAGATAGGAATACATCTATGATTTTATTAATGTAAGGAATTGCCAAATAAGGACATTCCATCTACCAATGTAAGTTTTTCTGCAATTTATTATCTTTGATTTATCTAGAGCACTAAAACATTAAGTGACTTGGCCAGCATCAATATCCAGTACATGTCTGAGGCAGGACCTGAAGACCAGGTCTCTAAACACTATGTCACATATATAAAACATCAAAATTCTCTAAATATGGAAAAAGGACTGTAATCAGTCCCATATCGTTATCTACCTAGTGGATGTTTTTAATTTGGTATCCCATAGGAGTCTCAAAGTTACCAAGTCCAAAACAGAACTCATCATTTTTCTCCCAAATTCTTCCCTCGTTTGAATTTTGCTATTATTGTCAAAGGCACTACCATCCTTCCAGTCACCTATTTGAATCCTTGGTGTCATGCAAATTTCTTCACTCTCCCGCACGTCACATATCTAATCTGTTGCCATCTCTTGTCTTTTCTACCCTTCCTATATCTCCTATAGAAGTCCTCTGAGCTACCTTAATTCAGGCCCTCATTGCCTTTCACCTGGACTGTTGTTAACAGTTTTCTAATTGTTTACTCTGCTTCAGGTTTCTTCCAACTTCAATCCATCCTTTACTCAATTGCTAAAATGAGTTTCCTAAAGCATAGATTGGACCATGTCACCTCATTTTCTTAATAAATTCCTGTTGCTCCCTACTACCACTAGGCCATCTAGTCCAATATCTTTGCTTTACAGATGAGGGAATGGAGGTCAAAGAATGTTAGCTATTTGTTTCAGGTCACACAGGTAGTAAGTGTCCAAGATACTATTTGAATCCAAGTCTGCTGCCTCCAGAGTGAATGCTCTTCTCCATTGTCCCAGGCTGCCTCATGGCAATACTAAGAAGGAGACTACAATCCTTACTAGGTCCACTTCATAGGAAAGGAAAACAAAGTTCAGAGAGATTCATTAACTGTTCAATAGCCACACAACTAACAAATGACAGAGATGGGATTTGAACACAGATCTTCTTGACTTTTACTCTAGCTTTCTATCTGCTATATCATATAGCCTCTATCATGAAAGGTCATATGGTGTAACTGATGGAAACCTAGCCTTGAACTTGGAAGCACCTTGGCTTGAATCTATCTACACATGCACTTGCTGTGTGACTGAATAAATGGTTTAAACTTTCTGAGCCTCAGTTTCTTCATCTGTAAAATGGAGGTAATAATGCTGCAGCACCTACCTCACAGGGTTGTTATGAGACACAAATGATTGGTGTGTCTTTTGAAAATTCTAAAGGAGCTCTATAAATTTCCATTATTTTAGGTCTAGCATATGTCAAATATTTCAACTGCAATGGAGTCTAACTGAGAAAAGGTCTTAAAGGGGTTGGGGTTTTTTTCAGAATGATCATAATTTATGTAACTTTCAGGAATGAAACGACCGTAATGAATTTTTCCAAATCTGTGCCCAAATGGTAAACCTTATTGCTCTGATAGAGTAAAGGGATGTACATTTACATATATAGACAAAAATCTGTCATAATCCTTCCTTTCCTACCCATCCAATACTCACTCTCTACTTCTGTGTTGCATGAAATAGTAGCACTCAAAAGCAGCCCTTAGCTGATGTGCCATCTGGAGGAGGAAAAGAGAAAGCAAGCATAGGACCCAACCTTTGGATTCCTCCAGTGTGATGCCATCCATACAGAGGACATTTTCTGTTCAAATTTACTTTTTGATGCCTAGTGTAGGTCTGGATAAACCTTAGGTTGCTGTTTCAGCACACCCAGGAGAACACACTGTCACTGCTCTTTCCGTTAAAGGAACACATCCAGTTCGTGATCTACACATGACTCTATCTATTGATGCAACAATATTTAATAATCTTGTTCTGCTTTTTAAATGTCAACATAAGTTTTATCTGTCTAAAAGGCATTCTATTAAAAATCAAAAACCATGCTTAAATCTCCTTGTACAATATCTACCTCATCTCCACATATAATTGAAAAAATATTTATTGATATGGTGGTGATGTGATGATGATGATGATGAAAATGATAACAGGCTGTTGGGCAGCCCAGTGGATAGAGTGCTGAACCTGGAATCAAGAAGACCGGAGTTCAAATAGGTCCTCAGTCACTTGCCAGTTGGGTCACCCTTTGTAAATCACTTAACCTCTTCTAGCCTCAGTGTTCTCATCTATAAAATAAGGATAATAACAGTACCTATTTTTGAGGGTTGTTTTGAGGATTAAATGAGATAATAGTTCCAAAATATTTCATAAACCTTAAAGTGCTATTATTATTAATGAGAATGTAAATCATGATGGAGATGATGGTGGTGATAGTGATAGTTGGTGATAGAGATGATGGTGGTATGGAAATAATGATAAATTTGATAAAGATGATGATGATCATTATGGCAATGGTAATAAAAGTGATGAATATGTTGGTGTTATCACTTCTATTGGGTTCAATGATTATCCCTGTTCATAAAGTGAAGAAATCAATCAAGAAATCATTGACTGCCTTCTGGACATCTCCACCTACACCTTCTATCCAATGTTCCAGCAGTTCCATCATTTCAAACTCAAAGCATACAAAACAGAACTCATTATCTTTCCTCTGAAACCCATAATTTCTCTTAACTTCCTTATTTCTATAGAGGGTGACACCATCCTTTAGTCACTCACTACACTCCAGGAACTTCAACTCTTTCTTCTCCCTAACTCCAATAAGTTGTGAAGTCATATGCATTCTATCTTTGCAACATCTCTTTCACTTACATGGACATCCTTGTTTGGACCCTTATCAATTCTCCCTTTCATTCATCCATCCATTCATTCATTCATTCATTCATTCTTCAAGAAACTTCAGTGTCTCCATATTTAGCTCTAGGACAAAATACAATTTCCCATTTGATATTTCAATCCCTTTCCAGTCTGTCTTCTATTGATCTTCCCAGAATAATTTCACTTCACTCCCACTCATTCAAGGGTGTGATGGAACTAGCTCAAATAGGTTCCTATGACTCAATTGATAAATTTTCAGTGTGAGCATTAACAATATGGAAATCAGCAAACATTACAAGTTAGGGTTTGATTTATCATTTTCTTCATTGTATAGACTTTAGAAAATGATGGAGAGAAAGTTAATAATGCAGATTAAATTTCAAATTGTGTCATGAGTAATTTTTTTGTTAGCTGGTTACTAAAGATTTACCAAGCACTCTTGTGACTCATGGAATCTATATTCAGCCAAATTATACCATGTGACTATTGCCTAAACTCAACATTCCACTTCCCGTCTTTTTGCCCTCACAACATATGTGTCCCATGTGTCTATTTCTTTCCTTCTTCATCTCTCCTTGCAAATCTTTGATCCATTCAGGTTTGAACTTAAATTCTACCTCGAGTATAAGCTCTTTCCTGATCTCCCATTAGGGATTAGCAGTTTCCTGACCTCCAATATTACTTTAAATTTACTTTGTTTGCATTTCTATTGATCTTTGTATATGTTATTTCCCGCCCCATTCCCAATAAAATAGGCTGTGCCACCTGAGACGGGCTAAAGATATGACAAAACTGGTAGGCATGCTTATCAAGAATCACACGAGATGCTGTTTTAGCACTTTTTTTTTCAAGTCTTCTTGTACAAAATGACTAATATGGAAATGTTTTACGTGATTGCACATGTATAACCAATTTCAAATTGCTTGCCATATTAGGGAGGGGGTGGTGAAGGGAAAAAGAAGGATGGAATTTGGAACTTAAATCAATAATTGTTTTAACATGTAACTGGGAGAAAAAATAAATTATTTTTTAAAAAGAATCACATGAGAGACAATCTTGGGATAGACTGATATACATACATATGTGTAACTTACATAGATACTATATACATAATGTACATAACTACACAATATATAATATACTATATGCAATCATGAATCATCATTTAAAAATGAAAATAGAGGAAAAAAATCAGCAACCAGGGGAAACACTTAAATGTGGAAAAGCAAAGTAAATGTAGGTGCAATTTCATCTTTGTCTTTGTATATACCCAGTGTCTTTTTTTTTCTCCATAAATAGTCTTTTTATGGAGAACTCACATGGGGCAGGTGATCACATGGTGGTTTCAAGAAGAGATACAAGGACTTTCTCAAGGTCTCTCTCAAGAACTTTGGATTTGACTGTGCAACATGGGAGACGCTGGCACAGGACCACTCATCATGGTGTGCCCACATCAGAAGGGATGTTGTGCTCTTTGAGCAAAGCAGAATTGAGACAGCCCAAAGTAAACACGGTATACCCAAATTTGGGATATCCACCCCAATATTCCCATGGACTCCATGGTAGAGCATTCCGAGCTCGCATTGGTCTGATCAGCCACAGTCAGACACGCTGAAATTTCACTTGATGGTGATGATGTCATTTTTGTCCTCTTCGAAGATGAAGGACAACAACCAGACAACTCAGCGTCTAGCCCGGTGTCATACACATGACTGATACTAAACAAATGTTTATCAGATTCCATTGAATTAAATTGAATTTGATGATGTTAATAATGGCAATTGGAGATGACACAGGGGAGAGAGATCTGGGCCAGGAGCAGAAAGACTCTCATTTTCCTTAGTTCATATATGACCTCAGACCCTTGCTAGCTGTGTGACCCCGGACAAATCACTTAACTTTGCTTCAGTTCTCATCCTCATCATGAGCTGAAAAGGAAATGGCAAACTACTCCTGTATCTTTGCCAAGAAAACCTCAACTGGGGTCATAAAGAGAAGGACGCTACTGAAAAATGACTGAATGACAGTAGCGATTGAGATGGTAATCACAGTGATGTGATGGGGTTAATGGTAATGATGGTAATGAATAAGAATCCCTCATACATGATGGATACTTAATAAATTGTGCCTACAAGCCATATTTATACTCTTAGACAAGCCCATCTTATATGGAGACACATATCTTAAATAGGTAAGTCCTTAATATCAAACTTGACAAGTTCTCTAGAGTGTAAAGAGGAACAGCAATGATCATCTGAGGTCTCTGAAGCTATTTAATAATATTTTCCTCCTTCCCAGGATGAGACCAGGTATCCCTGTTTTCAGCAACATTATGTAAACATGAATAGGTCCTTAAGATGTAAAATGAGACATTTATATTGGGGATATAGTCAATATGAAAATTAATTTTGCAAGATTATACATATTTGTAATTAAAGGGATTTGTTAATGGGGGGAAGAAGAAAGGAAATAAGAATTTATTAAGTACCTACTATGCTGATAAGTGCTTTAGAAATATTATCTCATGTGGTCTTCATAACAATATTGTAAGGTAAGTCTTATTACTATTTCCATTTTACAGATGAAGAAGCTGAGGCACCCAGAGCTTAAATGACTTGCCCAGGGTTACACAGCTAGTAAGTGCGTGAGGCCTAATTTTTTAACTTAGATTGTCCTGACTCAGGGCCCAGTGCTCTATCCACTGCCCCACCAAGATGTCTGCCAGAGGCTGGGGGTGGAGAATAGGAATAGAGGAGGAGAACGAATAGAATTCCTCCTGCTGTTGCTCTTCTAAAAAAAAAGTGCATCAAACATAAAGCATCACAATCAGGACAACTTTGGAAATTATATGCTGAATTTATGACAGTCTTTAAAAGTAAAATGAGCTCTACAAAACAGATTCACAGTTCCATTTATAATCCTCTCCTGTTCTACAATGTTTGTGAAATACTTGTCTTATTTGCTATTTGTTAAGCTCAGAAATTTTTTAAACATGAAATTTTTTTTTAAAAATTGGGCCATACATATTGCCCCACTACTCTCTTTGGACATTTTTCCTCAGTGGGAGTAACGTACAGTACACAGGCACAAAGAATCTAAGCTGAGTTACCAATGATATTCATACGTCTGCTCTTTCTGCTTTGTTCTTCAGTCTGGGTATGTACCAATTTCTGCAGTAGTGAATAGTGGTATTAGTTGTGGGAAAGTATCATAGCCAATTTGACAGTTTATTAATCACAAAATAACAATAAATCTCTGACTTTAAAAAAAGGAAGGAAGGGAAGGAAGGAGAAAAGGGGGAGAGAGAGAGAGAAGAAAGAAAGAAAGAAAAAGAAAGAGAAAGAAAGAAAAAGAAAGGAAAGAAAGAAAGAAAGAAAGGAAGAAAGAAAGAAAGAAAGAAAGAAAGAAAGAAAGAAAGAAAGAAAGAAAGAAAGAAAGAAAGGAAGGAAGGAAGGAAGGAAGGAAGGAAGGAAGGAAGGAAGGAAGGAAGGAAGGAAGGAAGGAAGGAAGGAAGGAAGGAAGAAAGAAAGAAAGAAAGAAAGAAAGAAAGAAAGAAAGAAAGAAAGAAAGAAAGAAAGAAAGAAAGAAAGAAAGAAAGAAAGAAAGAAAGAAAGAAGGAAAAAGAAAGAAAGAAAGAAAGAAAGAAAGAAAGAAAGAAAGAAAGAAAGAAAGAAAGAAAGAAAGAAAAAAAGAAAGATCCAACCATAAAGTCTCTTCTGTAGCCCTATATCCCTGACATGGCACAACTCTTCAGAGATACTTAAACGAAATCATTCTGTATGTCAGAACTTCTAAGTGTAAACAGGAATAAATTCTTCTTCATTATTGAACAAAAGCTAGTAGTTGTATCACTGTCAAAAGTATCCCCCTTTTTAAGGGGCTATAATAGTCGCTCCTACTAATTGGCTCATGATACCAATCCAACTACAAACTTCCTCAGTTTAGCTTTCATCAACATGGGTGTGTAGTTTCAGTCACTTTAAAGGGAAAAGGAGACATGAGATGGGAATTAGGGAAAAAATGAATCTCTCTACTTTTCTTTAAAACCTACTTATTTTATATTATCTCAATTCTCTTGCTCTTGTATAATTATAGTAAGCAAAATGAAATTTTATCATGTTGTTTAAGAATGCACTCAGCAAAGTTTATGAAAGCACAGTTATAAAGATTATAGCATACATATTTATTTACTTGATTGGGGAATCCTAGAGCACACACAGCAAATAGAATTTCCAAGAGAAATTAGGGTAGAAATTATGCCAAAATGCAAATTCAATTTCATAAATATTTCCAATAATGTCAAAAAATTACTAAGGTAAATCAATTTTATGGAAAATTAGTGTATATATTTTCTGTATAGATTAGAGGAATCCATTGATAGAAGAACTGGGTTCAGGATCCTGGGTACATACACACACACACACACACACACACACACACACACATATATGTATATGTTGTTGAATGCCTGTAATATTTCAGGCACCAGCCTGTGTGCTGGGGGCACCAAGATAGAAATTAGCTAGTCCTCATTCTCACAGAGTTTACATTCTATTGAAGGAAATACTGTGAACATATATAAGCACATATAAAATAGATTACAAGGTTAGCAGAGATGGGAAGGGTACTGGGTGGAAAGGATAAGCATAGCCAAGGATCAGGATAAGCCTTCTGTGTATGGTAGCACATGCTATATCTTTTTAAAAAATAGAGATTCTGAGAGGCAGAAGTGAGGAAAGTATATTCTAGGAATGTGGATGGGACAGCCAGTCGGAAGAGACTAGAGATAGAATGCTGTTGTTATTGATGACCCTTCCTTCTCAAAGAGGACCATTGTTCTGTGTGAGAAAGACTAGTTTAGTTTAACCCTAATTTATTTGAAGGCAGCTTGGTGGAGTATTTGGACAGAGTGCCTGATACGGAGTCAGAAAGACTCATCTTCCTGAATTCAAAAATGACCTCAGAAACTTACTAGCTATGTGACCCTGAGCAAGTCACTTAACCCTGTTTACCTCCATTTCCTCATCTGTACAATGAATTGGAGAAAGAAATCTCAAACCATTCCAGTATCTTTCCCAAGAAAACCCTAAATGGGATCACAAAGTTGGACATGACTTAAAAATGACTGAACAACAACAGTTTAAGTCAAAGGAAGTGCTGTTTGTATAAAGCTGAAGAGTAGGGTTGGAGCTTAGTTGTGAAAGCATTTAAAAGCAAACAAAATAAAACACAAAGACAAAAAAAAAAAAAACCAAGGAGTTTCTATTAGATCCTTGAAGTAACAGGGAGCCCCTGGAGTTTCTTGAGTATTTGCAAGGTTGTAAGAAAAGTGATTTGTCTATCTCAAAGTGCTATGGAAATCCAATCTATTGTCCTACTAGATACCAAAGGAATTTTCCTAAAGCTGATTGTAGCACCTCCCTAATTCCAAGGGCTCACTGTGAACTCCAGAATCAAATATAAAGTGTTTTGTTTGGCATTTAAAACACCTCCCAGCCTGGCTCCTCCCTACATTTCTAGTAGTCTATGATTAATCTACAACGAACTCCTTATTCCTTGCTCATGGCACTACAACTCCCATTTCTGTGCCTTTTTACTGGCTGTCCACCACATCTGAAATGCTCTAGTGTTCTTAACATCTCCCTCTCATAGAATTCTTGATTTCCTTCAAGACTCCTCTGAAACCCCACTTGCCACAGGAAGACTCTCCTATTCCCCCAAGCTCCTAGAGCCTTCCCTTCTGAGGTTACTTTCCATTGATTATTTATCTTGCGTATACCTATTTACATGCTTTCTATGCTATTAGAACCTAAGTTCCTTGGTCTAGGTCTGTTTTTGCCTGCTTTGTGTCCCTAGATTTTAGCATAGCGCCTATACATGGAAAGCATCAAATAAATAATTGTTAATTGATCAATTATACAATTGATAAAAATTATGTAGATGTACCAATGGATAAAAATGGAATTATGTGTTTGAGAAATCTCCATTATGTTAGAAATTTAAACAGGGAGCACTTCTGCATGTTACTATGAAGAAGCCAAAGACTTAGAGGGTGAGACCAATTATTAGCTTGACTAATGAAATCCTAAATGACCTCAAGAGTCCTGACAATATGTCAGAAACATTTCCTGCAGTAACTAGTGCCAAGAAGTCCTCTCTGCCTATCTTCTGGAAAAGTGAGTTTTCCCACAGAAAAAGGGAGGCAGAAAATGTAAGGCAAAGAGTAATATGCAATAGGAACCATGTGACTTATTTAATCATGGGCCCTCGGGGCATTCAATATGGTAGCAAGGCAACTAAAGCCTTAAAGGTCATATTCGAGAAGCACAAATCAAACGCAAGAAGGGGACGAAAGAATCCTGGTTGGGAGGCATTTTAATGAGATGAAACATCCTGTCACATCCTTAAAGTTTATGAGTATTGACTGTGTTCTCAAACCCCCAAGGGAAAAGAAAGCCCTTATTAAAACAGCAAGAAGCACACACTGCATTTAGGAATGAAATACAGGACTGATGAATGTGAACAACAAAGAACTAGACTGGACTGTATTTTCACTTCAGCAGTAAAATTCTAAAGAGAAGAAGAAGAAAGCGCATTTCTATGGTCTAATGATCTTTCCATCTCATTCAAGGGCCCCATTGTTGAGTGGAGGAGAGACCATGTGCACACATTTTCATAGTTCCAGTTTCAAGGCGGGGGAATAAAAACTAAACTAAGTCCAACCCCAATGGATTTGCCCACAAAAGTAAATAAAATCTTGCATGTGAATAATTTACTGGGAGTCCATGAGAAGCTGTGTGGTCTCATTATCACAAGCTAAATGTCAGCCTCTCAGCTGTTGCCACTCCCCCTACACCCCCAAGTCTGCCAGAGTAATTTGGGCAAATCAGTTGCGTTCTCTGAATCTCTAAAAGTGGCATTTCCCCACGTTAATGTAAGCTTCTAATAAATGATATGTGGGTGTGTTGAAGATGCTATATATTAAGGCAATTTCCCCAATTATGCACAGAACAACACTAATGAACATCGAAGCCAGCCCAACTCTCATGAAATAATCATACCCTCTATCTACTTAGAGCACATTTTTCTCTGAGGAGCAAAGTGCACTTTAATAGGAGGGAAATGCTTCTCCCTTTAGTGGAAAATTGTCAAAAGGTTTTTCTTCAGATATAGAGGAAGATAAATGGCAATTATTTCAACTCACTCCTATCTAATTCTCAGGACACCATTCACCAGGCCTCAAACTGTTGATCCAAGTGCTTTCTTCAGGAAGATGAGGGGAGAATGGGGCCAATTTTTCTTGTACTGTACGTTATCTTAATTCATCTTTGGATTCTTAGAGTTAGCTTAAAAAAAAGCCTTTTCTTGGCATATTCATCTATTTAATAAAACCCCATAAGGAGATGCACACAGAGCCTAGCTTTTAAGGCATTGTGAATGAGTCATCAGTGTTTTACTTTGTATGGTTATGAGTTACAGTCTTTATAGATTTAAAAAGATAAGTTTTCTTATGAAAAATCACTTACTATTAATACAGTCTAGGAAGGAGATTGACAAAGTCTCAGTTTAAAACAAATATCATGTAGACTTTTTCTTCAAAGGCCCAAGATTCAAATCTCTTTAAAGAGATTGCTTCTTAACTTTAGCCAAATTATATCCACCCTCAATTCCTCATCTTTCTTCTCCCTTCCATACTTCCCCACCCCACAACATTCACAGGACATACCACTATGTCAGTGGAATAGATTTGTGCAATAGAGAATAACAGTAAAAAAAAAATCAATATTCTAAATTCCTTCAAATCAGTGAATCTTGCCATTTCCTCACTTATGGTCAGCTAAAATTTCTTCACAATAGCATGCACTCTGCTTTTAGGTTACAAATATAACACTCCTCCTTTGTTACAGATCTAAGTGAAGGGGGTAGCCATAGTAACTCTGAGTGGTCATTGGTGTACCAACAAGGCACCAAGTATGAGGGGACACTTGATAAATATGATTGGATGCTTAAGATAATTTCCCAAATGCATTTCCAGGCCATTGCAAAATGTCATGAAGATATATCTCTCTTAAGCACTCATATTTCTTTCTTTCCAAATGACTAACATGATAGAAATAATCTTCAGGTCCAAATATTTCATTATTTTCATGACTTTTTCCTTGCAATGGGTTGTTCGTACGTATCTTGTTTCCTTCGAGAACCCAAAAGACCATAGTCTCTAGTGACTTTATCCTTTGATTATCGAAAGGCCAGAAGAAGTAGGTGAATTATTGGTTTTCTTCTTTTCCCCTATCTCCTTTTAGGCATTTTTCTTTTCCCTGGCACCTTCACCAGAGGAGAAGTGTGGAACAGGAGAAGAATGGGCATTGGTCAGCTGCACTGATCACTGCCACCTAATAGTGATTTCCGATTCAGGAAGGGAAATTTAAAGCAGTGGCTGCAACAAGATTCTGCACTGCATATGTTTTTCATTTATCCATGCTGTGCCTCCCTTTCATCAGCATGATTATATGAATGAATTATTATGTATAAGATGACAAAACATCTTATATTAAGCAGGGCAGCCCTGGATTATGAATTTCCACCCCTTTTGACAACAAAATCCCCAAATATTCTTTAGGGCCAAGGGGGAGGGAATGGGAGAAGATGGAATTCTGATCCCTTTTTCCTTTTTTCTTTGGAAGTCATTTATTTCCTGAGCCACAAATGTTTATATTTCTTATATTTATCCTTTGTAGGGGGAATTTTAGAGCTAGTCACATCTAGCTTTCATGACTGGTCATTAATAATCTTTTCAAATGCATCTCTATTCTAATTCTATTCACCTATCCATGCAAAACTTGAAGGAAGGTGTGAGTTCAAATCCTCTCTGATACTTCTTGGCTGTGTAAACATGGGAAAACCACTTAACCTTTTTGAGATTCAGTTTCTTCATCTGAAAAATGGGGGTGACAATATCTATAGCATCTATGTCAATGTTTGTTGGAGAGGCTCGTGAGATAATGTATGTGAAGGGCTTTGCAAACTTTAAAAGGCTTTTGTGGTTGTTTAGTCATATCCAATTCTACCTGACTCTATGGATTTTGTCCAAACTGTTTTCTTGGCAAAGATATTGGAGTGATTTGTCATTTCCTCCTCTGATGTGTCCCCATTTTTACACATGAGGAACTGAGGCAAATAGGAATTAAGTAACTTGCCCAGGGTCACATACCTAATATGTGTCTAGGGTCAGATTTGAACTGAGATCTTCCTGACTCCAGGTGTGGAGCTTTATGCACTGCACCACCTAGCTGTCCTTTTAATAGCTTTACAAGGTATAAATAAGATTAAAACTACACCAAGGTTTTGGGGACATCCTATCTAAATATCCATTATCAATATTTTGACCTACCCTAGCAACCCCATTACCATACTGAAGCATACCTAGAATATTTCCCATCTCAAAAGATGGACCTAGGTCTTACCAAGTTCCAACCAGAGTCATGCTTTTGCCCATCTTAAATGTCTTCATTTTTACTAGTAACAAGTAGCACAAGTTTGTGTGTGTGTGTGTTTGTATGTGTGCATTTCTTTAAGGTTATAACCCCATATTCCTGGTGAGTTAGACATGAGAAGGAAGAATTCCATAGGTTTAGTTCACCAAAATTTGCTTTAATGTTCCTCAATAAGTGACCCATCCTTTGGGCTGCTAACCACAGGACACTGCCACCTAATAGCAACCACAACTTGTCTTCCTGTGACACAGTAAGGATCACAGAGCATTTTTCTTGCTACTGTGCCAGGAGGGGAGTAGTTGAGGAATTAAATCCCCATTATACAAGTGAAGAAAAATTGGTTCAGAGAAATCTGATGCCTGGCATATGGGGGATTGCAAGTACCGGGTAATGAATATGAACTCTAGATCTAGGGCTCTTCCATTATATCACATTTCCTCTAAAGATGTACGGAATTTAAGTGCCAAAATCCAATTCTTATTGCAAATGCACAAAACCACCTTCATTGCCAGACTTTATGTAACAACACTATCCTCTTAATTTAAAAAACAAAACAACAACAAAAATCCCTAGTGTTCCCACACATTTTTCATGAAACAGCCTATGAAAATAAGTTTTTTGTTGTTTTTCAGTCATTTTTCAGACATCTACCTCTTTTTGACCCCATGTGGGATTTTCTTGGCAAAGATACTACAGTGGTTTGCCATTTTCTTCTCCAGTTCATTTTTATAGATGAGGAAACTGAGGCAAACAGGGTTAAATGACTTAACCAGGGTCACATAGCTACTAAGTGTCCGAGGTCACATTTGAATTCAGGTCTTTCTGACTCCAGGCCATGCACTCTATCCACTGTGCTACCTTGCTACTCTAATAATTTTCTTACCTTGCATTTTATTTAGGTAATAGTAAGAATTTATCACAAATTACAAATACACAACAAAAATAATGTACAAAGTATTTGTTGAGATATATTATCATATTGATATGCGTAACATTAAATCATAATTATAAATCATTAATGTGATGGATAGGCTCATTTCTCGGTATAAAGGGTTTTTTTTTCTCAAATTTGGAGTAATTGGCTCTATGACTAATCATAATTATTTTTCAGCCACTACTTTTAGGCTGATACTTTGTCTTCATGATAGCTGTAGCACAAAAGTCTGTTTAGAATAGAATCAACATTTATCAGATACCTACTATGTGCCAGTTACTTTGGCAAGTGGTTTACAAATATTATCCCATTTACCATCCCCATTTACAGTGGAGAAAGTGAGGTAAGAAAAAAGGGTAAATGACCTGTCCAAGGTCAAACAGTACCACCTAGCTGCCTTCATACAAAAAGAAGATGTTATGAATGGTAGAAAAATCTGCTTCACTATATGTGACAAACCACTGACAATTAAGATGTAATAAATTGTTCAGGTTCAAATGCTTATTTTGATGTACCATCTTTTTTTTTTTAAGTTGTCAACTACTCTTATTTATATAAAATAGGACTGAATGTGTCACAATTAGCAATGGCAAATGAGTTATTTAGAACTGTCTCGAGCTTTAAAATTAAATGAGAATTGCTTCTGTAGATTGACCAAATGATTGGTAAGCAAATCTTTATTTTCTGGTTTTCATTTGCAAGGCAGGTATTTTTAAAAGTGAGAAACATCTAACATATGTTTATAAATTTATTATCAATAGCTTTAATTTCCTTTCTGGATCAAAGTATGAATCTGAGGAGCTTGTACTAATTTTTTTAGAGGATGGAGTTTTTAAAAATATCCACTGAATAATGGACTTTCAGGTAGAAATATTTGTTATTAAATGAATTTGCCCCATTCTTTTTATTATTATCATTAAGTAAAATGGCAGCTTCCTTGTTTAGCTCAAACACTTTTCAAATGCTTTGACACATGAAAACTACTGTGTTTCTCCATTATAGAGACACATCTCATGGCCTACAGCTCCTCACTAAAAAACCTTATAAGTGATTATGAAACATGTACTATATCTAAACAGCACAGTTTAAACATGTTATCACAGAACTACATACTGTTCCAACACTGACTGAGCTCCATTAGCATAAAGTCTTATTTAATTCTCATATGTAATAACATTTACACCCAGAGAAATTTGTCAAACGTATTGAAAACTTCTCATCAAATAGCATTGCTATGAAAAACAGTGTTAAAGTAAAAACTGCTACCTAATATCAGCTTCATTGATCTATCACACACGTAATCAAATGAGCATCTCAAACTACATGCTAGTTCATCCATTTGCAATGTGAGATAGGAAGATTTTAATCTCTCAGTTAATTGAGAAGCAGGATGGTGGAGTAGAGAGAAAGTTAGTTGCCCTTGGAGTCAAGACCTGGGATCAGTCCCACAGATGACCTTGGGGAAGTTATTTAACTTCTCACTGTCCCCAGGTTACTCTCTAAAACCATAAATCAGAGAAATTGCCCATGTGTATTAGTTGAGGAAGTCTCTCACTGAAAGTCCCAGATACCACTGAAGTCAAAGGTTTGCTCAAAACAAAGAAGAAAAGAAACCAATCAGCAAAATAATGGTCTTCAGACATACGAGTTATTCCCCTTCATAGTAAATCTTCTACAAGTGGAACATTTAAAGCTGCTTTGCATACAATTCACCAAACAGTGTTTCCACCATATCTATAACTGCTGGTAAAACCAATTTCTATCAAATGAAAATTTAGATACATTTAAGAAAAATTCAAGAAGTAATTTTGTATGATGCAAGAAGTCCTTTTGGAAAAGGTCCTTTTTGCTTGCTAAATCCTTCTAATTTTCTCAAGAAATATTCTCTGGTTTTGCCAAAGTATTCCACATGAATGTTTTCAAGATGTTTCCAGGTTTTGTGTGCTGTAGATAAAGAATTTCTGAAAGAAAAGTGCATCATTTTTTGTCCATCAATGACAGTACTTGCCAATCTCAATGATAAATATAGAGAAACATTTTCTCAGTTGGGCCTTTGTTATGTGTTTATGTATTTCTGCTACTTCAACTATTGTCTTTGTTAATCCTATTTTTAGTCACTCCAGTTGATTTTCTCTTCAAACTGGTTATGTCTTTCTCCATCATAAAGGTATATTATTTCTTTAAAAAAAAAAAGAAAATAATATGCAAGACCATTAAATTTAAATATAACTTGAAAATTTTAAAATATGATTGTTCTCAAGTTATTTCCATTCTTTAAAATTTGCAGTCTCTTTGGAAACCAGCTTAGTTATATTGTGCTTACCAAAATTATTAAGAAATATAATAATTATAGTACTTCTAACTTTCACACAAAGATCGTTTAATTACTAGTCAACATATTTCATATTCAAACACAGCAGGCAGAGTAAAAACGCAACTGAGCCCATATTACTAATGGCTAACCATGGTAGTGGGTCACATCAGTGTCTAGAATCACTGGCTTATATTTGATCTGATTTGTCTATGCTCTATAATTGTGCTGCAGTCACTGTCAATTAGAATACATTTGACATTAATTTTTTTTTTTTAAGGATTGTCTAACTGGTTTTTTTCTTTTTTTTAAATTAATTCATTTATTTTCAGCTTTCTACAATCACTTCCATATATCTTAGGTTTTTTCTCCCTTCCCTTCCCCCTCCCTCCCCAGGACAGCAAGCAGTCGTATATAGGTTCTACACATACATTCTTATTAAATACATTTTCACCTTAGTCATGTCGCATAGAAGAATTAAAATGAATGGGTAAAACCATGAAAAGAAAAGAAAACAAAATAAAACACAAGAGAAAATGGTCTGCTTCATTCTGTGATCTAATTCCATAGCTCTTTCTCTGGATGTGGAAGGCATTTTGCCTCAAGATTGACACATTAATATTGCTTTTTTAAAACTTTTATTTGAAATTTACTATTATTGAAAAGAGTGGCTATATTTACACAAGAATTGTATTAAAAATATTCAGAAATTTGGGTCATTTTTTTTGTTCCTCCCCTCTTCCCCTCCCCCCCACATTCTTTCATCTTACCTTGGACAAATTCTCCAGATTTTAGAAAATTTTGGCAAAATGAAGCAGTAAACTAACTCACTTATTTTATATAACATTTTTCACACATATATCCATATATAGTATCTTAAGACATAATTTCTTTGCAATATTTCCTAGGGCATGTGAAATTCCAAAGATTTTTAAAATTCCAAAGATCTATAAAATAATCATACAATGATTTCACTAATGACTATAATGTCCCATATGCAATAGCTTATCTAAAAAGAATTGTTTCAAAAGATTTTTTCTTAATTTTCCTCTTTCACTTTAAAGAATCTATGTCCTCAGAACATCACCAGAAATTTATGTTATTTATACAAGGAATTAAATGTCATTTTTCTAGTATCTATTGAAATTTCTTAAATCATCTTCTGGAATCTTTGATGTTGAAGGACAAATGACTAACATCTGTTCTCATCAGACAGTCTCTAACCTTTGACATTGTTGAGTGAGTTAATCTGTATAAGGGTTGATCTTCTGGTGGTTAGGTCAGAGATTTTAATAAGTAGAACAATTGTAAAAGGATGAATTGGATATTTCTGTCTTTAAAAAAGCCCTTTGTTTTCTTGATGGTCCTTTTAGGTCACTGATTACTTTGTCTACCTTCACGCAGAATGAGAAGACATCTAGCAGTATAACCAGTGTTCAGAAATATTCCAAATGTTTACTGGAAAAAATTTAGGTATTCTATATAAAAGTAACATCCATGAGAATTTTTCATTTATATACTGAGGGATCATGTTGATTTGATTTATAGTTGAACCAAGGTAAGAGTCAGCTTGCTATAGGGAAACAAGATCATACTTGGAGGGGGAGGATGTAGTGTTATAAGATTGCTATACTATTGCATGGTCTTGATGATCTTGAGATGTTCTTAAGACCACCATGACAGTTTCCCCTTAGGGGAGGCTGTAGCTTATAAAATCTATGCATAGAAATGTCTGGTTTTTGTTCTGGGGTTTTTGGGTGGAGGCAATTGGTACTAAGTGACATGCCCAGGATCACATAGCTAACACAGATCTAAAGCCAGATTTAAACTCAGGTCCTCCTGAATCCAGGCCAGTGCTCTGCGCAACTGTGCAACTTAGCCGTCCCATGGAAACTATTGTTATAAGATTAGGCCTGATGGTCTTAAGACCATCATGATAGTCTCTCCTCGAGGAAGACTGCAAGTTTATAGAACATACTCATGGAAAAATACTTACAATAATATTTTTCAAAGATTAGTACAGCTCTGTCCTCCAAATAATATTTTGTCTGCCACCAGTTTGTTTTTCTCCCTGATAAACCTCAAAAATAATATTTTTCCCTGACCCTGATATACAAAATGGCCAGCTCCAGGGGGACCATCCTAAATCAAAGTATAAGACCCCACATTCAGAAGGGTATTTTGGAGTACACCTTTCCTTCCAGTAGGAGTATACCATCCTACTGAATGGACCTATGTTTCTATGTTCCCCAATACACTTTAACTTTATATTTTAACAATATATAATATTATACACATAATTAATAACAATAATGTATAATTAATAATATATTATACATATAACACAATATTTATACTTTAACAATATATAATACAAACTTTAACAATATGCAATAACTTTATATAAGTTATACCCTTTGTTAGTGTATATGCCTGAGTTATATATCAGATCTCTTTTTCCTTTCCCCCCTTCTCCTTCTTCCCTATTGCCTTCCATAAAGCTTTGCATTGAACTGATTCCCATTGTTTTACATGTTATTCTCAGGATCCTAACTCATTAAGAGTTCTTTTCCCCAACAGCTCTGGCTGGCCCATAAGTCTCTTCTTAGATATAAACTGGGTAGCCAGACAACGACTTAACCTATTGACAGCCATACCTACAATGGGGGAGTATGGCACTGTGAGCACAGTTATAGATAGCCAGGAGAACCCTACATCCTCCTGAGAGGGATCTCCTTATGCCAGGGGATTGTCACAAAACACACAGGCTTACATAATAGCTTTGGCGCTTACTGGCTTTGTGACCATGGACATGTCAAATAATTTCCTAAAGCTTCAGTTATCCTCATCTTCAAAATGTGGATATTGATGCTTGTACTACCTGCCTTATAGTGTGGCTGTAGGAAAAGCAGCTTCTGAATTGTGAAGTGCTGTGTAAATGTGTGCTATTAATAGGCTTACATGGAAGAAAAAGAACATGAGAAAGATAGATGTTAGCATATTGAAAAGAAATTTTGGTTTTCCTAAAATGAATGTATCTAAGTCGGCATTCTCTTGTGTAATTGTGAATTATTTACTTACATGCTTGGAGAGGCTAGATCAAACTCATAGAAGAGAACAGTGGTCATGACAAACGAAATAATGGATCCAGATTTGTTTTAAAAGTACACCAGTAAGAAATTTTGTTCAGGGGAATTCTCCATCAACTTTGTGAGTTCCTTTGATGAGTCTGATTAAGCTTTTTGTCTAGATTCAAGAAGACATCTCACAACATAATATATATCCATGCATATCAACAACTTGTTCAGAGGATGCAGACAACACAGATTGGTTTTCACTGCCTGGAGCTACATCTAAGATGGTGCAACTCAAGAAGACAGACAGACTGACTCTCTTGGACTTCCCTTTTACCTTCTGTCTTTTCCAAATTCAGAAAATAGTGGAGCATGCAAGAGAATAGACCTATATCTCTAGGTGGGTGGTTGGAGTTTAGGAGAATGAGTTGAACCCTGCCAGCCCTAGGAATCTGCATTTACATAGACCACATCCCCTAATAACCAGTTATTGCTGATTTGAAGTGGAAGCATATTAAGTTTATTAATTAAGTTTATTTGCCAATAACCTTCTGAGCACTGGTCAGGGGTGCTTTTCCAGTGAGAGAAAGAGCCAACTTTCCTAGTCCAAATAATAGAAGCATATAGGGCTGTAACAGAGTTCCTACTGAAATGCATGGCAAAATACCAATCAAACTACCTAAGTATTATTTTACAGAGTTAGAAAAAAAGAGAAATGAAATTCAATAGGAGAAGCAAAACATGAAAAATCTTAAGAAAAATAAAATTTTACATTCAATTTAATGGGGCCTGGAAGTATCAAGTCTCAAAGTATGGTTGTTGTTCAGTTGTTTTCAGTGGCGTCTGACTCTTTATGACCCCATTTGGAGTTTTCTTATCAAAGGTACTAGAGTGATTTGCCATTTCCTTCTCCAGTTCATTTTACAAATGAGGAAACTGAGGCAAGCAGGGTTAAGTTATTTGCCCAGGGACACACGACTAGTAAGTATCTGAGCCCAGATTTGAACTCAGGAAGATGAGTCTTCCTAACTTCAGCCACAGCACTATTCACTGCATCAGCTAGTTACCTTTCTCGAACATTACTACAAAGCAGTAATTATTTAAATGATTTGTACTAGTTGAGGCATATGGTACCTCAGTGAATATCACACTGGGCTTGGAGTCGAGAAGATGTGAGTTCCAATCTAGCCGCAGACATTTCCTAGCTGTGTCACCCTGGGCAAGTCACTTAACTTCTGATTGCTTGACAAAAAAAATAACTGGGGAAGGAAATTTCAAATCACTCTAGTATCTTTGCCAAGAAAACCCAATGGACAGTTGGTCCACAGGGTCACAAAGAACTAGACAGGACTAATTGATTGAATAACAACAAAAGACCTAGAACCATTAATCAGAGCAATAGATTAGGTATACAACATACTGAAGCAAACAAGCAAAGTAGCCTAGTGTTTAGTAAAACCAAAGACTGCAACTATTCAAAAAAAATTGCTGGGAAAACTGGAGAGAAGCCAAGAAAAAAAAGACAAGTATAGACCAATATTCAATGTCATATGCCAACATAAACTCCAAACGGATACATGACTTAGTCATAAAGCATGATAATATAAATAGATTGAAGAATAATGAAGAGATTACCTTTCAGGTCTATGGATAAGAGAATAGTTTATGACCAAACAAGTGGTAGATAGGATCATAGAAATAAAAAGAACAATTTTGATTATGTTCAATTAAATATTTCAGCATAAACAAAACTAACGCAGTTAAAATTAGAATGGAAACAGGTAACTTTCCATCAAGTTTTGCTAAGAGTCTTGTAAGGAAGTGATTCAAATCTTTAAGAATAAAAGCTATTTCCCTGATTGAAAAATAGTCAAACAACATGAAGTGCAGAGAAATCCAATATGGAAAAATGTTCCATGTCACTAATAATTAGAGAAATGAAATTTAAAACAATTCTGAGGTCCCACTTCTCATGCATCAAATTGGCAAATTGACCAAAAAAGGAAAGACATTTGTTAAAAGGTCTGCAAAAAAAAAAAAAAAAAAAAGGCCCCTTAATTCACTGTTAGTAAAGCTAAACATAAATTCAGTCAATTGGGAAAGCAACTGGAAATATGCTCAAAAGGCTGCTAAACTGTGCATAGCCTTTGACCCAGAGAAACCACTATTTGGACTATGCCCAAAGAGATAAGAACAGATATATGTTCATGCACATAGCCCAAGGAAAGAGTTGCTGAAAAATGTGCATGGGCTTCAGCCTCCAGTGTAAAAATTAGAGATTTCATTCCCCTAGACAGGGTGATCCTAGCATCTACCCTTTCTGTTGAAGGGAATAAAATTTCCTGGGCAGCATCAGCTCTGGGGGACATTTTTGAATAATCTCAAATTTGAGAATTCAGAAACTGAATCTCTCAAGTTCAGGAATTCTACCTTGGGGTCTAGAGATTGGGGTCAGAGTATGGATTTCGGTCCATGACTTGAATGGAAAAACAAAGCAAAACAATTATCTTTATTTTTTTTTTTTTTACTAATCTTTGGTTTCTTTTGCAAATTTATACATTTTATTTTATGAATTTAAAAATATTATTCTGAGAAATAGTCCATAGACGTCACCAGTCCAGGGCCATTGCCCTATCCCCTGTGCCATCTCGCTGCGCCCCCCCCCCCCCTTTCGTCCAGTGAGAAGGAATGAATTCAGTTTTATTTTGTACTCTCAGAACTATTCACGTACACCAGCTCTTTTACCAAAGAGCAGGAGGGGAAGACAGTTCTGCTTTACACTTTCTCTTAAGTAAGCATGTACTTAGTACAGAGCTGGCAGCAAGAGTCTCTTCCATAATTTGAGAGACAAAAAGTCAAAGAGTAAAACTGGTTATTACTGACTTAGGTCCTAGAAACAGATTTATTCCATATGAGCCCAGGACCATGGGTTAAATGTATGTCACAACTGAAGAATTAATGGTCCAAAGAACAAATATTAAAATTTCATGACAGAAAAGTGACATAAATGAGATATATATCTATATATAACAAATATATAATTATTCATGAATATAATACATACAACAAATTTGTATAAATATAAATGTATGTAAATAAAAAATAATGGGATATAACTAAAGTATTCAGTAGGGGAAATTTTATGTCTCCAAATACGTTACATTACTAAAAGAAAAAAATGTATGTCACAAAATAGTTATTAAATGACACAATTTTTTGAAAATAGGCATAATTTTCTTTTTCATCCCTACAATTATTCCTAAGGGTGCCATTGATATATTCCATATTAAAGTTATCCATGGCCAAAATAGTTTAGAAAATATAATTATAGACCGTAACAACTTACAGAAGAGAAAACTACTCATCTAACCCAACCAACAGTCCTATCCAATAAGCATAACATGCCAGGCACTTTGCTAAGCAAAGAAAATACAATTAATAAAAAAGAAAGCCCTCAATGAACTTACAATTTAAAGGGGAGGAAGACGCAAAAGGAGGTAGGAAAGAAGGAAGGAACAGGACACAAAGGGAGACCCACACTGGGGTATTGTGTTCCCTGGATTTGAAATCAAGCAGGGCAGCAGAAGCAGAATGGAGTGATCTAAGAGTCCAGATTCCGTTGCTGTCTGTACTTTGTCCTAAAAGAGAACCAAAGACATCATGAGAGTCATTTGGAGGAATTTGGTACTCCTCACTCTAGTCCTCCAGATAGAGAGGAGAGGAGCCTGAGAGGAAGTGGAGTAAATCACAGCTTGGGTTAGCAGCATGACAGTGGGTTTAGAAATCATGCAGAGGGATAAAAGGTAGAGGTGAAAGAAAGTTGTCTGTGGGTCACATCTATTGGTTAGGACATGGCTTGCAATTTATTTTCTCAGTCAGGAGTTAATCTCCCAACCAATGGCCATCTTTTAGACCCAATGGATAGAGAACTGAGAATAGCCACTACTGAATTATACCATAGGTTAGTATGTAACCATGTCGCAAAGTTCTTTGAATTAGTAAATTCACCTTCCAAGACCCACTGTCGAGAAGCAGGTCTGCATAGAAGCATAAGATGGTGAAAGTGCATTTGTCCATTTTCCTTACCTGCCTGGACAATCTTGCTGTCTTTGCTATCTATATGTGTGTGTGCGTGTGTGTGTGTGTGTGTGTGTGTGTGCGTGTGTGTGTGTGTGTGTGTGTGTGTGTGTGTGTGTGTGTGTGTGTGTGTGTGTAAGGATATCACCCCAATATGAACTCCAAACAGATGGCTCCTGTTTGGCTCACAGCTAGGTAAACATCTGGGATTGGCTCAAGTCAGTTAATTTGGTGTACCTTGCCCAAACCTTATCAGTCCCCCAGGGATTGCATTGTGCTCTAAACATCATTTTCACTTCAATACATGAATATATTTTTCAGAGTTTTAAAAGATCAAGGTCTTTCTGACATTGGGGTGGACGCAGATGGACAAGCCAATCTCTACTTTTTATTTCTAAAATCTGTAAGTCTGTAAATCTCATATTGTTGAATCAGCATGACCTCTTTTGTTGTGCTAAAGACTTATTTCAACTGCTTCATCTCCAAAAGCACACCCTTTAGGGAAATTAAAAGTTTAGCAGGTAGATTTTCTTATTCATGTTCCTACTATTGAAAATATTTTAGGATGATCTTGCAGAAACTGAAACCTTGCATGCTGAACTATTTTATTTGTACTAGAGTTCCCTTTTAGACCTGGTCCTTCAGAGAAAATCCACCAAAAATTTATGAACTTAATTAAACGTAAGTATCTTCCAGCAAAAGTGAAAAGTAGATAAACCATCGTTTCATTTTACAATTCTCTTCTTTGTTCCTCTTTTTCTGGACATGGGGATTTGGCTTCAGGATGAAAAGAGACATTTCTAGTTGGTGAAGAAAAGGGGAAGTGCTATGTGATGTAATCAGATGTGACAAGTCAGAGATGATGAGTTATACAGTTGGTGTATGATAAAATACCGAAAAGGAATGAAAACATGATTGGGGATAGAAATTTTCAGATGGAATTTTCAGATTTAAGATTCTGAGAAAGAAATATACCCATGATTCAAAAGTGATTATGTTTCCAAGAGGTTCAGAAAGAGCATTACATAAATTTAAGGTAACAGAAATCCACTTGATATAATATACATTATTAAATATATCTTTATATAAACGAATGCAAAGAAAAATCATAAGTGTTGAATATTAAACGTTTCTTAGCTTGGAGGAAATAACCTGGTAAACATTACAGAACATCTAGAATATAATGTATTTGACTATCAAATCACTTAAAGTTGTATATAATGTAAAACAGGGAATAAAATAACTTAATAAATCCAAGAAAGAAAGAAAATAAATGTGGGGCATCTTGATTCATCAAAAAGAAGATTCTACCAAAACATATAAGAAAACAAGGAGACATATAGAAATAATGTTTATTAGCAGACACATTTTCAGGTCATATTTTATCTTAGGTAGAAGCATAATCCAGGTTTTAAAAAGACAGCCAGAAGTGATTTTTAATCTCTAATTTAAAATCTCTACTAACACCAACTATTGCTAATCTTTTCCCTTTCCCTGACCTCTCAGAATCCCTCTATTTCTCTATAGGATTGCAGTCATATATCTGGTTTCCTGTTAAACACGTAATACCTTTGGATCCAATCCAACCATCATACCACTAACTACTTTGCCCTCAGGCCTTATGCCTCACAGCTGAGAAATCCACCATGGACAGCAAAGCAGACCCACTTCATTTGGGAGGCAGAGAACGGTGCTTACGGTTGGAAAGCAGAATTCAGAGAAACTGAATTAGAAAGAAAAGAATTTGAATTAATTATTTTAAATACACAAAGGAGAGTAGAAGAGAGTTCAGGAAAGGAAACAGTTAAACAGGCCGTATTGAAGCTGCCATGTTAATATTAATATATAGGGTGTTTTTTTTAAAGAAAGTTTCTACATAATAGATTCATGGTTTCATATACAATACTCTTTTTTAGTTCTTTGTATATGGAAATGTTCTTGCTGGTGATGTCTGCCAAGGTCATAATTTTCCTGACATCAAGTCTAAGTTTGCCCCTCAGCAATTTTCTTCCATTGCTTCTGGTTCTATCCTTTGAAGCTAAGCAAAATAAGCCTAATTCCTATCCACATGACAGCCCTTCAAAAAAGTTAGCCATGAGCCCCTCTCCCCAATCCCCATTCAAGATTTTCACCTCCAGACCAAATACTGCTCTGCTTGTCTTCGTCTGGACAATCTCTAGCTAGTAAATTCATTTTACGTGTTGACTGAGAACTGAACAGAATATTCCAGAAGTGGTATTAATATTGCAAAGTATAGCAAGATTCTTATCTCTGGATTGCTTTTTGCTTGTCCAATTAAATTTTAGGTTTCTTTAGGGCCAGTTCCCTATATAATTGACTCTTTCCCATAATGCTTAATAAAAGATTTTCTGAATTAAGTATGTACTCCATAAGTGTAAATTATTTAACAATTTTTAAAGCTATTTTCTCTAAGGATTAATCCATTATTCAAACTGTGATCTGGCCTTCCATTTTGTGAAATTGGAGGCATAAAAGAGAACTTAGAGGAGGAGGAAGAAGGAAAAAGATCACTGGCTGTAGAATCAAACTTACATGACTGTGAACAAGTCACTTAGTCTCCTTGAGTTTCAGTGTTCTCATCAATAAAATAAGATTGAATTAGATGGTCTTTAAAATCTCTTCTAGCTCTAAATCTATGATTCTATGAAATTGGAGGAGAGAGAGAGAGAGAGAGAGAGAGAGAGAGAGAGAGAGAGAGAGAGAGAGAGAGAGAGAACTTATAAAACTCATTACATTTCAAAAAATGGGTTCCAATTTCATAGGATCATAGATTTAGAGTTAGAATAGATTTCAAAGGCCATCAGTAGATATAGATACATGCATTCATATGTACATATGTAGGTATACATGTATATAAAATTGATATTACCCCCCAACATTGACATGATTGCCCCTCAGGCCCTACTGGAAGCTAATATTAAATATGGTGCACAAATGAAGCAATGATAAGACTGATCTACAGAATGTGTCAGTGTTCTTCTTAAGATGATAATATATCACTACAAATTTTCCTTTATTCTTTTCCTAAAACATATTAAGTTTTGGGTTCACATTAGTATAATTGATCCAAACATTAGAGATAATTACAGTTTTTAAAAAAGTAAAAGACTAGAAAGCATCATTTACATCTTTTATGGCAAATTCATTTTTTTGGATTGCTACATTTTCTTATGCTTTTCAGCCATCCATGCCATTACATTGAGATATTTTGGGGACCGAATGTAAATCAGACTAAGGATGTGGCAAAGATGGTCAACTCTGCACCTGCCAATGTCAGATGAAGCGGCATGGGAGGGAGGAAGTGGGACATTTGCCCTTCTCTTACCCTGCAGTCATTCTCCTTTAGGGACTATACAGAAAAGAAGAGTTATTATGTGTCACTGATAAGGGTTCAGAAAACATATCATCCAGTTCTTTTCATTTTCTAGGATGGGTCATATTTTCTCCTATTTCTCTGAGGTTTCAACTTCTGATTAGTCACTTTTACTTCACTCTTTCTAGTACAGAGATCATTCTCTTTGACAGAAAGAAAGAAGAAAAATGTTGAGTAATTCTATGTCCATTCTGTTGTCAGTTTTCCTCAACCCATCCACCCCAAACAGCCATGCTATACCTTCTTTGAACCTTTTATTTTTCCTGTATAGATAAAAGAAATTAATTTTTACTATCTTTAGCTTTTCCTTGCCAGCCTCATTTCATTCTGACCTCTAAAACTCCCAACCCTATTTTTACAGAACCATTCTACACTTTGACATTCACCCTGCTACTATTAGTTTTATTCCGATCTTTTCAAAATCTCTTCCAAAAATCTAAGCTGAGTGACAAGTTTTCTGGGCATCCACCTCGGTCTCTTTATAGAACTTCCCTTTTCTTTCACTTTGGAATCAGTTTTCTTAGTATCTTCAGAATTTCATTCTTGAAAGCTTTCTTTCTCTTCTAGTCTTACATGCCCCATGGAATTTCACTCGATGGGATCTTACTTATTGCTCCTTCTGGCATGTTCTCTGGCTGTCTCCCATGACTAGAATGCTCTCCCTCCTCATTTCCACCTACTTGCTTCCCTGGGACTCTTTAAGTTCTAACTAAAATGCCATTTTCTACCGAAAGCCTCTCCCAATCCTTCTTAATTCAAGTGCCTTCCTTCTTTTGATTTTTTTTGTATATGGCTTCTTTGTACATATTTGTTGTCACATGTGTGCATATTTATTTATGCACATATTTGTACTCATTTACTTGTTTTGTCTCCCATTGGACTATGAACTCTTTGAGAGAAGAGTCTGTATTTTGCCTCTTTTTGTATCCCTAGAGCTTAGCACAGTACCTGGCACTTGTGACATACTTAATAAACATTTATTAATTGACTGTTCACTGGATCTGAGAATTTTGAAACTGGTTGACTTCCCCAAAATCTAGGGTATATGCCAGACTATGCCTGAGTTTTCTCACCTTTATCACACATTCTCAGATATCATGTTCACTTAACCCCAAATTTCCCATTAGTTTCACTCCAACAACCAGTTTCTCCCTGCTGATAACAATTAGATCCACAATAGAATTTGTCTTTTATCTATTCCTCTACCTTTGGAAGAATTATCATTAAGGCAAATCAAGAGGGTATAAGTTACTTTTCTTTTGGCAGGGAGAGCAATCAAGAAGATCACTTAAGTCTCAATTCTACCCCACACTGTTACATTATGATTCTGTGCCGTTCTTGTGATTCCTCAACTCCATGTCTATTCCCTATCTCTATCTCGGTATAGCATATACCAATGACAATATCACATATTTATCTTCTTCCATTGATCTTTGCCCAAATATATTCCACCATGATTTTGCTGTTGATTCCCAAATCTCTTTACATAAGCATGCCTTCTTAATGTACAATGCCATTCCTCTTTCATTTTATCTATCCACTTCCACCTGAATAAATACCTTCTAGATCCACATTCCAAGTATGGAGTTCATTCCACTAAATCTCAGCAATACCTAAGGGACAAATTTATCTCCTTGCCTCAGGATTTCCTTTTTATCTTGCTTACTGTCTATACATGGTACGTTTTCAAATGAGAAAGCTAAAGCCATAGACTGTATTGTTGCCTTCTGTCTCCTATGAACTTCTAGATGTCATTGTTGACATTCCTAACATAATGATAACTTTTTGAGGTATCTAACTTGATGGACAGACATATACAGTTTTCTCACTTTCCATTCTTTTTAAGTGTAAAGTTCTTTTGATTAGATTTGTGAGACTCCTGGGGAACAGCAAGGTGGCATAGTGTATAGAGTACTGGGCTTGAGCTCAGGAAGACTCATCTCCCTGAGTTTAAATCTGGTCTCAGATACTTACTAGCTGTGTGACCCTGGGCAAGTCACTTAACCCTGTTTATCTATGTTACTCATCTATAAAATGAGCTGGAGGAGAAAATAGTAAACCACTCCAGTATCTTTGCCAAGAAAATCTCATACAGGGTCACAAAGAGTTGGATAAGACTGAAAACAACAAAAGAGAAAAAATATATATTACTAGCTCTTAATATATATTCTCAATCCCTATCCCTGAACCTGTCATTCCTATATTTTAAGCTGAGGTCCAGAAATCGAAATCCCCATTTTCAGACAACTTTTTGTTAACCAAATTTTCACTTCCCAAATCTCTTCTGACTCCATTACTTACAATTGACAGCAGGATAAAGATACCACCTGTGTCCTTGTAGCCTTCAGATTCTTGTCTATGGCTTCTAGATGTCTTTTGAAGTATCATTTGTGCCCCTCATTTATCACCAGAAATGCATAGTAGCTGTCCAGTTTGACAAGTCTTGGGAGGTTTTTTGTAATGGCTTAGATACCTGCCACAGGGTGACAGCAGACCTCTCTACTTTCATGTTGACAAATAGCTCCTTCATTCTTTCTTCCCCTGGCCTCTGTTGGATGATCTCTTATCTGATAGGATCTGTGGGTTTAGTTCATCATTACATAAAGGACAAGTATCTGGTTTTATTTATTAATATACAACTCCCTTCTCTCTGTGGAAAAGACTTACCATATCTGTTTCTTAGCTCTAAAACCTCAGCAGGGATTTCCCTCCCTTTCTCCTCTTTCTGACATACTTCTATCCTCAAAACTCCTGCCACACACTAAGGTGTATCTTCTTCTTCAGGTCTTTTTCCTTCTTTGAAACTCTTTTTTTCCAACAAATTCTATTTAAAATAATTGTAGAAAATACCCTTTGGCCCAGCAATACCACTTTCAGGGTTGTATCCCAAAGACCAATTTTGTTCAAATAATCTGTTCTTTTCCTTCTGCCTGTAAGGTGCTTCATCATGTATCCTTGATAATTCTATAGCTCAAAAAATAGAGTGTTTTCTAAAATAAAATAACTGCAGACAATAGAAAATACTTGGAAATCTACTTTCCAAGACAAACTCAGAAACTATATGAACACAATTACAAAATCCATTTCATGAAAAATAAAGACAATTGGAAGCAATTGGAAAAATATCAATTGCTCATGGGTATGACAAGCCAATATTGTAAAAATGACAATTCTACCTAAAATTGATTTATTTATTCCATAGAGTGACAAAAGAATCATTTTATAGAGCTAGAAAAAATAACAAAATTCCTCTGGAAAAACAAAAGATCAAGACTATCAAGGGAATCAATGAAAAAAGGTGAAGGAAGTTGGCTGTAGCAGCACCAGATTTCAAACTAAATTGCAAAGCAATAATCATCAAAACAAACTGGTACTGGCTAAGAATGGAGTGGTGGATCAGGGAAATTAATTAGGTATGCAATATATGGTAGTAAAAAACCATGATAATCTAGTGTTGGAAATCCCAAAGGTCCAAGCTTTTGGGACTAGAACTCACTATTTGACAAAAATTGTTGGGAAAACTGGAAAGCAGTCTAGCAGAAACTAAGAACAGAACAACATCTCACATTGTATACCAAGATAAGGTCAAAATGGGTACATGATTTAGTCATAAAGGGTGACTTGTAAACAAAATAGAGGAGCATGGAAAAATGCTCCTATTAGATCTATGGATAAGGGAAGAGGTGATGACCAAACAAGATTGAGAGGATCACAAGAAGTAAAATGGATAATTTTTATTTTATGAAATTAAAAAGATTTTGCATAAACAAAACCAATACAGCCAAAAATAGAAGGAAAACAGGAAACTGGGAAAGGGGTGAGGAGGATTAAAGCAAGTTTTTCTGATAAAGGCCTCATTTTTATAATATTTCGGGAACTGATTCCAATTTATAAAAATAAGATCCATTCCCCAATTGATAAATGGTCAGAGGATATTATGAGACAGTTTTCAGAAGAATCATATGTAAAGATGCTTTAAATCACCACTGATTAAAGAAATGCAAATTAAAAAATTCTGAGATACCACCTCGTATCTAACAGATTGGCTAATATGACAGAAAAGGAAAATGACAAATGTTGGAGGAGATGTATGAAACTAGGTTCACTAATGCATCGCTAGTGGAGTTGTGGACTTGTCCAAACATTGTGTAGAATAATTTGGAACTATGCCCAAAGGACTATAAAACTGCATATACTCTTTGACATAGCAATGCTGCTACTAGGTCTATACCCCAAAGATATAAAATTTTTTAAAAAAGCAAAAGAACCTATATGTACAAAAATATGTATAGTATCTTTTTTGTGGTGACAAAAACTTGCAATTTGAGGGGATGCCCATCAATTGGTGAATGACTAAACAACTTATGACATGTGATTGTGATGGTGTATTATTGTGTCATAAGACATGATGAGTATGATGTTTCAGAAAACCTGATGAGACATATGAGAACTGATGCAAAGTAAAATGAACACAACCAAGAGAATGTTGTACACAGTGGCAACAATAGTGGAATAACGATCAACTGTGAAAGACTTAGCTATTCTGATCAAGACAATTCCAAAGGACATGTGAAGAAAAATGCTGTCTACATCCAGAGAATTGTGAGTGCACAGTGAAGCATACTTTTTTCACTTAAATTTTCGTTCTTTCTTTGTTGCAACATGGTTAATATGCAAATATGTTTTGCATGACTTTGAATATATAATTAATATATTGCTTGCCTTCTCAATAGTTGGGGGAGAGAGAGAATTGATAACTCAAAATTTTTTAAATAAATACTAAAATAAAATATAATTATAAAAAATTAAACATGAAGAATTCTTTCTACTTTTTCAAGGAACAATTCATTCCTCCTGATAACCAAGAGAGTTGGAAGGCATTCCTTAAGCTCATTTAGTTTTTCTTCTAAGAAGGAGACTATCTGCATTTTGAGCACAGAATCAGTCTCAATTATTACACGTCACACTATCAATGAAAGTCACTGAAAAATTATACATATATTCTGTGCTTAATGGAAACAAAATACTTGGACTTTGTCTTTCTTGCTTTCTTGAACAACTGAGAATTCCAGTAGATGTCTGGCCTGCAGAATTCTCTATTTTAATTTTCATTAATAACACATCACTTATTCTTCATTCCATAGTCATCGTTGAGCCTTGATTTTTCAACCTAGCTATACAGTGAAGTTATCTGATGATTATGGAAGAAGAAGCTCTCCAGCTGGAGACATCAAAGGAAACTGGACTCAAGCAAACATAAGTATATGCACATGCTTGTGTTCATATTGAGAACGTAAAAGTAGCATATCATGTAGCTTAAAGTTCTGTTAACTTGGCTGCCACTTAACTACAGTCAGAACCTCATTCTGACTTTGCTTCTCCCTAACATATTCTCATACCAGAGTTTGACCCTATTTCTACCTCAGAAACAACTTTGACCCTATTGGCTCCATGACTTAGCTCCCAGCTTCTTGACTTTGACTTTTTGTAGAATTTTGAGCACCCCCCCCCCCCCCATCCCTCTGCCAATTTCTCAGCCAACATTCCCTCCCGCATCGAGGGTGAGTCCAATCAGCATCATGGATCCTGACCAGGGCTGGGTGACTATTTTACCTGATATTTTAGATCCAGAAATTCAGTGCACAATCCTGCATGAGCTCTGATATTATAACAGCAGTCTTTTTGTTTGGAAGCTTTTCAATCAGCATTAAGGGGAAACTAAGAGAACTCTTCTTGCCATATGTGGAGCACAGGAAAACTGATGATTACCGTGGAGTTCATTCCCTCTGGCCCACAGCCACACTTGGCTTCTACCCCATCCAATCCTCCAGATTAGCCAGGGTCAGGTTTTGTCAACACTTGGAATGGAAAGCTTCCAGAGAAAACCCCAGGTGTTACAAGAGGTGTGTTGATGATTCAGTGGCTGGCACTCTCCCTTCTCAGTTAGTAATTAACCCCAGCATGCTATTACTGGCATGCTGTTCTGCTGGTTTCTGTGGTTTATATAGTATGAAAATAAGGCTCTTCCCTCTTCAAGGCAGGGCAGGCATGGGGGGGTGGGGGGGGGGCTATAATGCACCTGGGCTTGACTAAATTCAGATTGACTTCTAACTGAAACTGCCCCATGCCTTTCAGTAGAAGGTCTTAATTGCTCTACTTCCTTTCCAGAAAGGATTGATTGATTGGTTGAATAGGGGAATGAATGAAAAGCATCGTGCTAAGTGCTGAGGATACAAACACAAAAAGGACAGTCCCTGGCTTTGAGGAGTTTACCATCTTACTAGATGAGACAACATGCATAGAGAAATGCTGAACAGTTATTTTGGTTATTTTGGTCTGAAAAGTCACAGGGATGATGAGTGATGCTATAGGGCAGCTGATTTGCACATCCTTCCTGAAAACAATGGAAGTGTTTTCTGATTACTCTTTCCATAGATGAAAGGATGGCTGGGATTGGGTGGGGAGGATAAGGCATCAGGAGAGAGAGACAGAGACATTCAGAGACAGACGGACATTCAGAGACAGAAAGACAGAGACATTCAGAAATAGAGAGGCAGAGACAGAGAGTCTGAATGAGATGTCTGGGGAGAAGATGAGAAGTACCTTAAAATATATCATATATGTCATATATATGTATGTATATTTATACACATACATGCACATGAAATTTATTTTTCCCATCCAAGTTTATGAACCCCAGGTTAAGAACCTCTGTTCCAAAAGAAGGTCACCAACAGCCTGTAATTTTAAAATATGGGAATAGACCACACACACCTAGTTCTCTGAGTGGCCACTGATAGCTCTCAAAGGAATTGGAGGAGAGGTTTCACAACGAAAGGCCCAAAAGAGACAGTAATCAAGCTATATTATGTCTTTTCTCTGACCTTTTTGCAGTTCATCATCTGCTCATTCACATTCAGCTTCCTTCATTAGAGCTCACCTTCGTGAAATGAAAAATGCTTATGTCAGATAGTTATTCTGTTCTCCCAAATCCCTCCCACTGCAAGCTGCTTAGAAATCAGGTACCTTGTGAAGGAAAAGTTGGGGTGGGAATAAATAAATCTTTCTTGCCTAGATGTCTTTCCCAGACATTATCCAGATGATCAATTCTAAGTTTACATATTAGTTGAGCTATATTTAGCTCAGCTCATATTTTCAGGAATTCCAGGTGGTTGGAGGAAATAAAATGCTTTCCACAAAGAACTGAGGAAGACAAAGAGAGCATTTACCTAATCTGGTGGATTTGAGATTTAACTGTTACTGGCAGGTTGAACCAATTAAGGTCTTCTACCCTCTAATATCAAGGAGTTTCTGTCAGTGCCCCAAAATTGGTTAATTAAAGGTCCATTCAGAAAACAGGGTAAATGAATGAATTAATATCCAGACCACACTCATAAACTTGATAATGAATCTCTTTCTGGAAGATATAAGTAGAAGTACACCATTAGTCAATCAACAAACATTTATTAAATGCCAACTGTTTGCTAGGCACCATGCTAGGTACATGAATACAAAGAAAGAAATACTCTCTACTCTAAATAAGCTTACATTACACAGGAGGAGACATGTGAGATGTGTGTGTATGTGCGTATATATTTATATGCATGTATATATGTGTATACATCTATAATATAAAACAGAACACACACACACATATATGTATAGCATGAATATAAATAAATATAAATTAAGTAGCTCTCACTAAAGGTCACTAACTGTTGGGGGTGCCAGGTATTGGGAAAGACTTCATGTAGACAGCTGAATGGCATAGTGGAAAGAGCATAGGACCTCAAGCCCAGAAGACCTGAGTGCAAAACCAGTTTCAGACACTAGTTATGTGACCCTGGGAAAATCATTTAAGTTCTGTATGCCACAGTTCCCTCATCTGTAAAATGACTTCCCATGGTTTGTCATGAAGATAAACTGACATCATATTTCACAACTGCTTTGCAAACCTTAAAGGTCTATATAAATGCTAGTTATTATTACCTCATGATTATCTTAATCATCTATTATTATATTATGTTATTTGAAAAGGAGTACTTGAGATAAGAACTGAGTTTTAAAGGAATAGAAAGGGATTCTATAAGGCAGAGGTGTTGGCATATAGAACAGTTAGTGGAAATCAGTGCAAATCTAGTCTAGAGACTGGATATAAGAATATTGTATATAGATTAGAAAAAGGACCATCTTGGCTAGATCACAGTTAATGTGAGACGGAGTAATGTACAATGAGGCTGGAAAGATGATATGAGGCTAATTTGCAAAGGACTTTAAAAGCTAAACAGAGGAATTTTTATTTTATTCTAGAAACATTAGGGAACCACTGGGACTTATTAAGTAGAGGAGTGACACAGTGAATTCTGTGCTTAAGGAATATCACTTTAGCAGTTATGTGGAAGATAGATGGAAGTGGGGAGAGACCAATTGGGAGAATGTTGACCTAATCTAGCAAAAGGTGCTTGAGGACCTGAACTGAAATTGTGGTAGTGTGAGTATACAGAAGAGGTCCATCAGATATAAAAGATTCTGTAAAGATAGAAACAGCAATATTTGGCAAATGATTGGATTTGTCAGATGAGGGAAGAGTGAGGAGTTGAGGACAAAACTGAAATTATGAAACTGGGAAACTGGAAGAATGGGGATACCCTTGATGGATAGAAATAGGAAATTTTAATATACAGGGTCGGGTTTGGAAAGGGAAGATAAAAAGCTCAATTTTGAACTTGTTTGGTTTAAGATGTTTCTAGGATGTTCAATTTTAAATTTCTAATACACAGTTGGTAATACAGGACTGAAGCTTAGGAAAGAGACTGGGACTGGATATGTAGATCTGTGAGTCTTTTGAATAGAGATAAAAATTAACCAGTAGGACCTGATGAGGTCATTGAGAGATCATAGGTAGTGAAGAAGGTTCAGCAATGCTCACATTAGAGGGAATGAAAGAATAAAATGTATGATGCGCCAGCAGAATGAAAAGGGGTGTTCAGATAAGAAGGGCTGGTATCATGGAAAACCAGAGAAGAGAGAACGTTCAAGAGAAAAGAGTGCTCAACAGGGCCAAATGCAGCAGAACTATCAGGAAGGATGAGGAAGGAGAAAAGAATATAGGATCTGACCATTAAAAGATCATGGCAGCTTTGGAGAGAGCAGTTTCAATAGCTGAGTGAAGTCGAAAACCTGATTCTAAATGATTTCGATGTAGGAGTGAGTGAAAGAAAAGTAAGTCAAAGTAATGAGTATTGAAACCTTTTCTAAGACCAGAAGAAAAACAAGTTTTACATGGCTCTTTTTCTCTCCCAGGCATTCTTTGGGGCAATTAAATAAACGTTTGAAGCTTTTCCCAAGAAAAAAATTTTGTTCTCAACACTCTTCCATCATCCTTTTTGTATATCCTCCATTTTTTTTTTTAACAAACCAACTATATAACTAGAAGTTGTCAAATAAAAAGAAAAGGAATATATTGATTTACTCTGACATTAATGAAAAGCAAAATGTCTACCTTTCACGGACTGCCTCTTCTAAGAGCAATAGGAAAAGGGGTTTTGCTTTCAAACAGAGTAAACTATTAATTCAAGAGGTTGTGCCTTTACATTATAATAAGAATAATAATACCTTAAATTTATGTGCTCACTATGTGCCAAGCACTGTGCTCACTACTTTACAATTATTATCTTGTTTGATCCTCTCAATAACCCTGGGTTTTTGTGGTTTAGTCAGTCAGTTGTGTCTGACTCTTCTTGACCCTACATTCCAGGCCCTTTTATCCACTGTCTCCCAAAATCTAATCAAGCTCATGGTTGTTGCTTCCATGCCACTATCTATCCATCTCATCCTCTGGTATCACCTTTTCTTTTTGCCTTCAATCTTTTCCAACATCAATGTCTTTTCCAATGAGTTTTGTCTGTCTTCTCCTTGTGTGCCCAAAGGATTTAAGCTTCAGCTACAGTATTTGACCTTCCAGTGAATAGCTTGAATTCATTTTAGTTATTAACTGATTTGATCTCCCTCTTGTCCAATGATTCTCAAAAATCTCTTCTAGCACCACAATTCAGAAGCATTGATTGACTATGAGGAACCTTGGCTTTCCTCATAGTCCAACTCTCATAGCTATAGATTGCTACTGGAAAAACTAGCTTTAACTGTAAAGACTTTTCTCAGCATGGTGATGTCTCTGCTTTTTAGTATGATGTCCAGATTTGCCATAGCTTTCCATCCAAGGAGTAAGCATCTTTTAATTTCAGGGCTGCAGTCATAATCTGCAATGACCTTTGAGCCCAAGAATATAAAATCTGACACTGCTTCCATTTCTTCTTCCTCTATTTGCCAAGAAGTAATGGGACCAGTTGCCACGATCTTAATTTTTTTATGTTGAGCTTCAAGCCAGCTTTTATACTTCCTCTTTCATCCTCATCAAGAGACTTCTTAATTTTTCTTCTCTTTCTATCATCAGAGCAGTATTGTCTGCATATCGGAGATTGTTGATATTTCTCCCAGCAACCTTAATTCTGATTTTTGGCATTTTGCATGATGTACTTACTCTACATATAAGTTAAATAAATAAGGTCATAACATACAACCTTGCTGTATTTGTTTTTCGATCTAAAACCAATTAGTTGTTCCATTTTGGGTTCTAACTGTTGCTTCTTGGCCTGCATACACATTCCTTGGGAGACAAGTAAGATGATCTGGTACTCCTATCTCTTCAAGGACTTGCCTGAGAGGTAAGTGTTATTTTTAGCCCCATTTTACAGATGAGAAAATGGAAACCAACAGAGGTTAAGTAACTTGCCTAGGGTCACAAAGCTAGTAAGTGTCTGAGGCTGAATTTGAACCAAAGGCTTCCGGTAACTTTTCTAAAATTTAGGGCTCAAGTCCTAATATTCTATCTGCTGTGCCATCTAGCCCTAATTCGTCTCCTGATTTCTTCATGGTCGCTAAAGATTGGCCCTCTCTACCCAGACTTCCCACCAGCATCTTAAACTTAAATGTATCCAAACTGGAACGCATCATTCCCCCTAAACCTGTCTTTTCTTTAAGTTTTCCTCTTTTGATTGAGGTAATCAACCCAGGCCTCCAGTTTTCTAACCTTGGAGTTATCCTTGACTCTTCCCTCACTCATCCTCACCCTCACCTTCTACATTGAATCGCCTGCCTTGTCAATATCTATCCCATTTTATCTACTTACAAGGCCACCACATTGGTTTAGACCTTTATCACCCCTCTCTATTCTAATAGCTTCCTAATTCCATTCCTTGATTTCAATCTCCCACTTCTCTAATTCACCCTTCACTCAGCTGGCAAAATAATCTTCCAAAAGCACAGAAAATAGATTTTCTAAACAAGCTGATCTCCGAAAGATAAATTGAGCTGAGCAAGCCATACACAAACATCCCCCCAAAAAACTTCCCCCTGAGTCCAATTTTTAAACATTCTATCAAGCATATAAATAACAAATAACTCACATCTTACATAAACTTTCCCTAAAGTAGAGAAAGTATCCCTATGAAGTTCTGGCTATGAAACATTTCAATACATTTAGCATCAATAGGAACATTTTTACATCTGTAAATTCTAGAAATCCAAATATAAATTCTATTAAATATCCATTTTCTCTTCTGTCACACTATATATTGAACATTATAGCTTTGCATTTTGATTACAGAAGAGAAGATGGTTTGTTGTTTTTCATACGTGGAGAGAATTTATGAGATCTCTTATCCTGTGCATCTAAAGAAAGGGAAAGGTGGACAAATAAGACACACCATAAGCCTAGGTTTATGTGTCATTTTTTTATTTGAAAATAACAAACCAAGTTCTCAGAAGCTAAAATTTACTTTACAAATATTGATTTTTATCATTTCTAAGAACTTTAAGTTAAATAAATTCAAACATAAATTTAATTAAAATATATGATTTTCTAATTAAATAGTTCTATTACAATTTACTCTGAAGTATAACAGCATTAATATGGCGTGGATAGTTTAAATGTATTAGATAATCTAATGAAAACTAGACTCTTAGAGTATACGGTACAAACCATCCATGTATAAAAACTCCTTTCAGCAACTTCTAAAATTTATCATTATGTTTGGGGGCACCAATAGATCCAGTGATTTGGTCAAGTTCACACAGCTAGAATGTTTCAGAGACAAAACTTAAAGCTGAAAACTGGGGGGGGGGAAATTTGCAACCAGTATCTCTGATAAAGGCTTCATTTCTCAAATATATAGAGAACTGAGTCAAGTTTATAAAAATACAAACCATTTCCCAATTGAGAAATGATCAAAGGATATGAACAGTCAGTTTTCAGACAAAGAAATCAGAGCTATCTATAGGCATATGAAAAAATAATCTAAATCACTATTGATCAAAGAAATGCAAATTAAAATAACTCTGAGGTACAATCTCACACCTATCAGATTGGCTAATATGACAAAAAGGGAAAACATTGGATGTTGGAAGGTATGCAGGAAAACTGGGACACTAATGCACTGTTGGTGGAGTTGTGAACTGATCTGTCCATTCTGGAGAGTAATGTGAAACTATGCCCAAAGGGCTATAAAAACAGGCATACCCTTTAATCTAGCAATACTATTGCTAGGTCTATATCTCAAAGATATCAAAAAAAAAAGGGGGAAGGGGGAGAGAAGGCCCATATGTATAAATACATTTAAAGTAGCAATTTTTGTGGTGGCTAAGAATTGGAAATTAAAGGGATGCCCATGTAGCACCAATGCAATATTCACAGAGCCTATGGCAGCCATGAATATCCCAGCACAATTCTGAATTGTGAAATACCACAGACTCTCCACATGGAAGACAGAACCAAAACATTTTTTCAGACACCCAAAAGCAAAATCCATCATAGCAACAAAAATTTATACTCAATAACAATGCAGAGAACACCACCATACCCAAGCCTTCCCCCTGTAGGCCTCCCACAAACCAGTTCCATTAAACAAATCACAAACAGGCTTCCATTAAACAAAATGCACTTCTCACATTCACAGCCAGGTTTGCCTGCCTTGGGCAGTTCTGACTGCTTTCTTAGTCATTTCCTCTCAGCTCTGCTCTAGCTCCTCCTCTTCCTGTTCCACCCTTCCTGCTCCACCCATTCAGCAAACTCCTCCCACCACAGGCTCCATGTGACTCAGATTTCCACGTGACCCAGGCAGATCACACGAGCCTATTAATGAATAGGAAAGATGTTCCTATTTAAATTACCATTACAGCCCATCAAGGGGCAGCTAGGTGGTACAGTGGATAGAGCACCAGTGCAGGAGTCAGGAGGACCTGAGTTCAAATATCACCTCAGACACTTGACACTCACTAGCTGTGTGACCTTGGACAAGTCACTTAACCCCAATTGCCTCATCCTGGGTCATCTCCAGTCATCCTGATGAATATCTGGTCACTGGATCCAGATGGCTTTGGAGGAGAAGTGAGGCTGGTGACCTGCACAGCCCTCCCTCACTCAAAAACAAAGTCAAGTGAAAGTCATGTCATCATTTGTCTGATGGCATGGTCTTCTTTGGCAATGGATGAACACACACACACACTCACACACACACACAGAGCCCATAAGGTGGGGAATGGCTAAACAAACTGTAGTATATGATTGTGATGGAATATTGTTGTGCTACCAGAAATGACAAACAGAGTGATTTCAGAAAATCTGGAAAGACCTACAGGAACTGATGCATAGTGATGTGAATAGAACCAGGAGAACATTGTATACAGTAACAACAATATTGTTTGATGAACAATTATGAATGACATCTATTCTCAGGGGCACAATGATCTAAAGCAAGACAAAAGGACGAATGATGAAGCATACTATCTGCCTCCAGAGAAAGAACAGATATTGATTGCATATAGACTGAAGCATTCTATTTTTAACTTTCTTTCATTTATTCTTTTGTTTGAGCCTTCTATAAAATGACTAATGTGGAAATGTTTTATATAGTTGTGTATATATAACCTAAATCTGATTATTTACCATCTTAAGGAGGGGAGGAGTGATAGAATTTGGAACTCAGAACTTTAAATAAAAATGTTTTCTTCCAGCTTCCAAGGCCAGCCAACTATTGTCTACATTGGGGTTCACGGAATGTTCAGGGAGGATGAACACCTCTGATCTGAGAGCTTGCTGAGCCTTTTTGGTGTCCATCTTCACCCAATTCTCACCTGTGACTCCAAGAAGCTGGAGCATGTGTAGTGATCACACCTTAGGAAACCATCTTGGCAGGGCTAAATTAGGTTAAGGATAACTGCAGAGTCTCTAACCTGTCAGTGAGTTAGAGGAATGTCACGTGGAGCATGTGAAAATTTCCCCTGGCAAAATGGGCTGATAAGAACAATTTGTTCCAATAGCCATGAAGGTGGGTGACGTGAGAGCTGTGGAGTGCTTAGAGCCTGGCTAGACATTGAAGATACCAAGGTCATCCATTGCATCCCAAGCCATCACCAGTTGTCCTGACATTTGTCTTGCCATTGTACTTTGATGTCTCTGGAAGAGAAAGTGAGGTTAACAACTTTGTGTAACTGCCTCACTTAAATTCACAACCAAGTCAATATATCACCCAAAATGTCATTGATTCTCTTCAAAAAACAAAGAACCAACAACAACAACACTGACCAACACTGCATCAATGTGATTGTTTTCCCATAGTCCCTCTAACACATCACTTTCTTTCTTTGTCATCCTTGCCAGTGTTTCGGGTATGAGATGGAATCTCAGAAATGCCTTAATTTGTATTTCTCAAATTAGCAGTATTTTAGAGCATTTTCCCTCCAATGTTACATATGGATAGCCTGGGTGTCTTCCCTTGAGAACCATCTGTTCACATCGTTAGAATATTATCAATTGAAAAATGGCTCTTATTCTTATAAATTTGGACCAGTTCCACATATGTATACATAATATATTTATATGGATTTCATTTCATATGTATGTGTATATATATGCATACACAAAATGAGACTTTTATAAAAGAAATTTGCTGCAAAGATTTTTTCCAGTTAATTGTTTCCCTTTTAGTCTTAGGTTTACTGGATTAGTTTGTACAAAACTCTTTAATTTTGTATAATTAAAACTGTTTTATCTCATGTGATGATCCTCTTTATCCCTTATTTGGTAATGAACTTTTCCTTCATCCATAAACCAGATAAGTAATTGTTTTCATGTTTCTCTAATTAGCTTATGAGGTGACTTTTATATCTAAGACACATCTGTGGATTGGGGGTTGAGGTGGGTTGGAAGGAAGAGAAAAAGAAGAGAATAATCATTTTTATGGCTTCTACAATTGCCAGGTCCTTTACAAATATTATCACATTTGATCTTCATAACAGCTCTGCAAAATAGGTGTTGTTATTTTCCTTATTTTATGCTTGAGGAAAATGAGGCAAAAACAGAGGTTAAGTTACTTGCACAGACTCACACAGATAGTAAGTCTCTGAGTCTGGATTTTAACTCATCTTCCTGACTCCAAGCCCAGTAATCTATGCATTTGTAATGGTAATTTAAATAGGAACATCTCTCCCATTCATTAATAGGCCCATGTAACCTTCCTGGGTCACAGGGAAGTCTGAGTCACATGGAGCCTGTGGTGGGAGGAGCTTGCTGAAGTTGCGGAACAGGAAGGATGGAACAAGAAGTCTGCTAGAGAAGAGCTGAGGGGAAATTTGGTCATGAGAGCAGTCAGAGCTAGGAAGCATGCAAGCAGCTGGCTAGTGTGAGTGAGAGAGCTTGTTTGTGATTTTGTTTAAGGGAGCTGGTTTGTGGGAAGCCTAGCAGGGGGAAGGCTTGGGGCTGGTGTTTTTCTCTGCATTGTTATTGTGTATAGATTTTTGTTACTATGATGGATTTGGCTTTCTGGTGTCTGAATAAATGTTTTGGTTCTGTCTTCCATGTGGGGAGTCTGTAGTCTTTTGTGATTCAGATTTGTGCCGGCATATTAATGGCCACCACAGGCACTGTGAATATCACACCAGCACTACAGCATTGCATTATCTAGCTTCCTAAATTCCACTGGGAGATTATCTTGGTATATAGTGTGAAGTTGGTGGCGTAAATTAAATTTCTTCCATTCTGCTAATTCTCCAAGAAGTTTCCATCATTATCCTAGTAGCTGAGGTTCTTGTGTCCACTGAATACTAGGGTATTAGATACACTTGCTTCTTTGTGTTATACAACTGATTTGATTCACCACTAGATCTATTTTTTGAAGCAGTACCAAATTATTTTGAGAATTACTATTTTGTGGTATAGTTTGAGATCTGACACTACTACAGTCCCTTCATTCCCACTTCTTTTCATTATTTTCTTGAGATTCTTGACAAGTTCTGCCTCCATATGAATTTTTTTCTAGTTCTAAGAAGTAATCCTTTGGTAATGTGATTGGCATGGCACTGAAGAAGTAAAGTAATTTATGTAGTACTGATTTTTTTGTTATGTTGGTTCAGCCTAGCCATGAGCATTTACTATTTTTTTCCAATTATTTAGGTCTGTATTTGTTAAACAGTAGTTTGTAGTTGTATTAATATAGTTCTTTTGTGTATCTTAGAAGGTAAATTCCCAAGTATTTTATATATTACTCATATATGGGATGGAATTTCTCCTGCTGGGTTTTATTGATATTGTATAGAAACGTGGATGATTTATGTGGATTTATTTTATATTGTTGAATATCACCTGAAGACCAATGGAAAGGCATGTTTTCTATTTTGGGGTGTTTTTGAATTTTTGTTTTGTTTTGTTTTGTCTCTACACAATATTATCAGAGTTTGTTTCTGGGTACCTTTTTTCTTTTATTATTTTTACCTCTTAGACAACATCATGTTTTTGTTTAAAAAGAGTTATTCCATGCATGATTGATCAGCCTGTTTCTGCTTCCTGTTTGGTCTCTGTGACAATTACTGCAGAGCTCTGTTTGAAAACAGTTTTCTTCTGTTTGCAAGTATTTTTCAAGTGATTAGGAAAAAAATAATAAAACTAAGTGCCTTTCATAAACAGACTATGCCAGGGATTTTGGCCAGAACTAAGTTGTAAAATATAGAATTTAGTACAAAAAAATCTATGCACTAATGTTGGCAACTGTTGGAAATGAAAGTGACATATATGCCATAACTTCCAGAGGAAACTCTTATTGGAAAAGTATCATAGGCACTTTCATTACATGTAATCTAAACATAATGGTTGTTTATCCTTTTGGGGCATTTTTTTTTAACAGTTAAAGAAGGATGTGGTTAGAGTAAGCAGACTGATTATACATTCTATGCAGTATGCAAAGTTGCAGTTATTCAGATCTTGTTCTTAATCATATTTCACAATGTTTATAATTAGTAACTAATAGTAATATAGGTATTTTTAAAAGGAATTTTGTTTTTTGAGGAGAAAGCATGAGTACCTAGACTACCTGTTCAACTATAATGTCTATTATTAATGCATGGAGAAAACTACCCTCACAATTTATATAATCATAAAAATCAAGGCACCATGATTCACCTAGGAGGAGACAAATCACCACCACAGAGCCACCTTACAAATCCATACCTAAGAAAGGATGGCAAATGTCACAAATCAATGAATATTCCATATTGCCTAAAGTTACAAACAGGAAAAACCAAAATATGAAAGACTAATCCCTGAGGGTCATAATTAGAGTCCCAGGTTTTTCTGCCTCCTTCAGTAATACCATGATTATCTGAAATCAGGTGCCTGCCATGAATAATACATTTATTTCTTAGTACCAAAAAACAAAACAAAACAAAACAAAAAAACCTTTCTGCTATCACTAGAATGTTATTTAATTTGACTTAGTGCTGTTCTGGTTGTTCAGTTATGTCTGACTCTAATGAGCCCATTTGGGCTTTTCTTGACAAAGATACTACAGTAGTTTGCCATTTCCTTCTGAAGCTCATTTTACAGATGAGGAAACTGAAGCAAACAAAGTTAAGTGACTTGCCCTGACAGGGTCAGCTAGTAAGTGTCTTGAGGTCTAAGTCTTTCTGACTCCAGACCCAGCACTCTATCTGCTTCACCACAGTTGCCCTTGGCTTAATATTATCAAAATAATATTTTGGTAAAGAAAATATGGTTATATTCCTGGTAGATAATACTCAATTAGTTTGGTTAGAGTAGCTATCCCAACGGATGAATTTCTTTTAAGATAATTTTCACTAAAGTACACACAATGCAAGAATCAAATGGTATATAATTACAGTCAATGAGCATAATCACTTTTCAGCAAGAGTCATGTTTCTGTGTGAGGATATTCACCAAATATACTGCAAAAGTAACAAACAAAAATGTTTGAAACTCAATGGTTATGATTGTAACTCAATGGAAATTTTCCAGTATAAATTCAATCCCCTTTGTAGAGTACTGTTTAATCAAATGAGATATTATTTGTAAAGTGCTTAGCAGAGTGCCTGGTACATAGCAGGCATTTTTAATAAATGCTTGGGCAGCCAGAAAGGATCTATTAAGCTCCTACTATGTGTCAGGCACTGTGTTAAGTGCTTTACAAATATTATCTCATCTGTTCCTCACAATAACCCTGATTATGATGATTATTCCCATTTTGCAAATGAGGAAAGTGAAGTAGATAGAGGTTAAGTGACTTGTCTAGGGTCATATAGCTAGTAAATATCTGAGGCTGGAATTGACTGACTCTAGGCCCAGCACTCTATTCACTGAGCCACTAGCTGCCTCTGAAAATCATTCTATATTTCTTAGAAACATTTTTTCCAAAATATAAAGGGAAAGATGGTATATGGGCTATAATATCAGAAACTGTTATTTCCTTTCCCTTACACAGGACTGACAATATATTATGACTATTCCTCATTGAGGCAAAAGTCTAGGTAGTTGGCAGCTGATAAGCACAATCAACAGTGTTTGTGGAAGCTATAACACACCACACACACACACACCCACACACACATACACACAAGAACACACAGGGAGGGAACCATGACAGCACACTTGGAGACTAAAAGCACAAATAAGCAGGTATGGCTAGGAAAAAAGAAAAGTAAAATCATTCATGTATCAGGCTTCCTCCCTGACATCATCAAGTCAGTAGGCCACCAAGCAGACGTGGCCTTCTGCTGGCAACTTGCTGCTACTCATGCAAAGAAAGATGTTGCTGAGCTCCACAGTTAGAAGAACTTCCATTTCTTCTACAGTCTTAAAAACCATGGCTTTGTGTGGATCATTCTAAGTAACAGTCAGACTTATTTGTGTGAAATGTTATAGGATTACTCCCCCTCTCATTAGCTTGTGCAAGTCAATATGTTTTCCCTGAAACCTGTTCATTCGGATCTGGGTCTGGGGAGCAGTGTCTCATTCTATTTCCCAGCAAAATAATGGTTCCTGATAGGAAATCTCTGTGTCTCTGTTCATCTGTAGGAAACTGGAAGAAACCAAGAAGATGATCCTATCATTACGTGGAATGGCTGCTGACTAACTGTCACTGATGTGGCAAGCCACAAGCCTAGCTGAAGTGGCAAGGCAGAGAGGTCAAACCTTCACCAATACTGTCCTTCAGACCCTGATGGAGAACCTAACTGTTCCTGTTCCTATCAATAACAGTGTCTCTAAGACCACTATCCTCACTTCCTGCCTATCTCCTACAGCCATCATCCCATATGAAGAATGTACCCATCATCCTCATTACCACCTGTGATGAATGAAAAGTCTGAGAGAAAATTTATGGATGATTAACAATAAATTTATTAACTATGGCTAGTAAATAGTTAATAGATTGAAGTCAGTGGCTTTCTCTTGTAAAACAAAGCTGCCCCTTGGGGGCTACTGAACATTTAAATACCCTTTGAGAGTGAGTATTCCCAACAGGCATAAATCAACTCTGATTGGCTAATAATTAATGAGAGAATGAATGTTATAATGAGAGTTGATCTTATTCTAATGAGAGACCCAGGGACATGACTCTCATTAAGTCACCCTTGGGCCAAGAGACTCATCTCCACACCCAGATCATTCACTCTAGAAATCTATGAAAAAAAAAAAATCTGTCTTCCACCCAGACCACTTATAGTAGTTGAACAATGGGTCCTGAATTCATCTGGATAAAATGATCTTTGCCCTTTAATCAGAGCTAAGATTTCCCAGTTGGTGGGGATCCACCCAAGATTGAACCCAGTCTTATGCATCAGCCCTGTCCTTCAGGGGCTACTTTGACCTAACAACTAAATGAGGAAATAGAAAGGAGGAAAAACGCCTGGATCCCCTCAATATTAATCAGTTATTAATAATTATTTCTCTCACATCTAGAACAACCAAGGATCAACTGCCATCACTAGACACATAAGCCCAAGGGTCCTGGAAATAGCAACACTTCCTACATCACTAGGCCTGTTTCAAAACTAGTCCCCAAAGTCATCCTTCAGGGAATCATCCCAGTGGAGAAAAGGCTAGCCTTTCCCATCAACTGTCAACTATGTGTCCTCTACCAGAGAGATAAGCTGAGCTAGCTAAAACATCAAAAGACCACAAGGGAGAGACAGGATGTAGCATGTGCCAAGTAAATCAAATCATAATCACCACCTCACCTCAGACCCTGATGGAAACAGGTCAGCATCATGAGCCAAGAATCCTGGGAAATAACAGATCCTCTCCCACCCTCTCAGACCACTAGCCCTGCTTCCCTCTTGACCCTAGAAGCCAGGGTGATTCCTGGAAATCAGGTCTTGGGATGAAAGCTGGCAACTGCTTCTAGGTATCTAGATCTTATCCTGGATAAAGCACTGAGCCTTGAGTCAAGAAGACCCAAGTACAAATTCAGCGTCAGACACTCACTAGCTGTATGACCCTGGAAAAATCACTTAACTTTTGCTTGCCTCAGTTTCCTTATCTGAAAAATGGAAATAATAATAGCACCTACCTCCCAGGGTTACTGTGAGGATCAAATGAGATAATATTTATAAAACACTTAGCTAGACACACTGTGTGCCTGGCACATGGTAAGTGCTATATAAATGTTAACTGTTAGGATTATGATTACTATTGTACAAGTGCTACAGGCCCTGCTTCCTCAGCAAAAACAGCTATCAAATACTCATGGAGGAAAATCCTTACTGCCAGAGTCCTTGGCACTGTCATGTGGTTCAACATAAGAAGCTGATATGGTTTTGTTACTGAAAATAACATTAAAGAAGATGCATTATATTTTACTTTCCTCCCACATCTTAAAGACTACAAGACCTTTCCATTTGAGTATAACTGAAACTTCTTATATGTGTTTTCTCCACCTATTACAATATGCACTTTTCAACAGAAAGAATTGCCTTGTTTTTTCTATTGGTATCCCCAGTGCTTACATAAAATAAAAACTGAATAAACGTTTTCTTTCATTTGTTTACTCATGTTTTTCATTTATTCATTTATGAGAATTTGTCCCAGAATAAATTAACTTGGTTCTTATGTAAGATGTAGTTCATAGTTATCTATGATAAATACCTATTTCTATTCCATCACTATGATACCTTAGTTTATATACAAAATTCTTGTCAGCGTGCTTCTGAAAAAAACCTGCTAGAATTAATGGTTGGTCTGTCATCCAATAATACATGCCCTAAATAGCAGCTATGGAAAGTGATAGCTTTCCTGACTACATTTTCAGTCTCTACATCTAGCTAATCTAAAATCTCAGGATTAGCACTTAATTTCAGCAACTGAGATGCTCCATTCTGGGAAGAACTCTTCAGTTCAGTGGACTGGGTGTCACAAGCCTTTTGAAGCATTAAAGGTACTTGCAACTTTGCCAGAGCCATTAAAAAAGAATGAGTTTGCTGTTTGATATAGGGAAGAAGCTGATCACATCTTAAGTGGAAGTAGAGACCTTCCAAAACTCTCTATCACCTCTAAGGCCTAGAAACTATGCCTTTGTGGGAGCTGGATTAGCAGAAGGGAGTGGAAAATGGGGATTTTCCCCCTCTCACCTAAAGATATTCATGACATTCTTTTGACAGTTACGTATGGAGAAAATCTTTGGTTCAATGAATTAACTTGATTATTGCCCAAATGAAAAATAGATAGTAAAAGAAGGGGGAAAAAATAAATTCTTTGCACTTCTCTAATGCCTTTCAATCCTGACTCATTTATTTATGCCCTTATTATTCTAATCCCAGGTCTGGACTCCATAGATACTGAAAATAATGCTCAAAATATAGTAGTTTTATGATGTGGTTATAGGTTCCTTAGGGAATAGGAATAATCCACAAAACTCATTTTCTGGTGTGATGTGAGAGGTTAATGTGTTAACCAAGGGCTCCAAACAAATGCTTGGTGGGACCACTTGAAGGGAGAGATAAGAGGAAACATTCTGCATGTCTTACCAGATTTGTTTTCTATCCCTTAAACTGCTCTGAGATGAGCCAGAAGAATTGCAGGGAAATCCTCCAAGCTATAAAGAAATTAAATAATGATGAGCCTTTCACTAACACCTTTCATCTAAGTATTTTCAAGCACATTACAATTACTACCTTATTGGTCCTCAGAACACCCTGACACAGTAGCTTAGTAGTAAATGTTATCTATATTTAGCAGGTGGAAAATCTGACTGAGAGATTAAGTGATACATCCAAATTCTTATATCGCTGTTAGAAACCTGAATGAGATTCAGGTGTTCTGACTTCTGCTCTATTTCTCTACTATGTGAACCATTCTTCTTCCCTAAGAATTAGAAATTATAATAGAATACACATATAGATACAAAATGCTTTTATCTCAGAGCCTCACAGAAGTTTTGAGATATAAATAGAATCATAGGATGCCAAAGCTGGAATGGACCCTAGTATAACTATTGTTATTACCATTCTACAAATGAGGAAACTGAGGCACAGAAAAAAGTTGTGAAGTGCCCCCATGCACAGCTAACAAACAGTAGTCAAGATCTGAATCTGAGTCTTTTAGTAGTAAGTCCAATATTCTTCCCACTATTCCATATTGCCTTCAAGGAGAAGTAGAGGTTTTAGGAGAAAAGACAAAGTGGGAGAAAGAGAACATGCCTCATTTCCATAGGAGATTCCTCTCCTCCCAGCCCCTTGTCTACTCAACTTTGCTTTATACCAAAACTTCTTCCTTCCAGGCTAGTGGTTTCTCCTCGAGCTCCTGCAGGATTAACTTCCCAACTGGCCAGTTCTCTGTGTTATTGCCCCCAATCATTTCTATGAAGTTAAGCACCAGTTCTTGATGAACCGGGAAACTTAGCTTCTTTTGCCAGATAGGAATCCTGAAAGTTGCAAGGGTGGTATGTGGATGTGAGGCATTTGTGCATTTAGGAATATCAGGCAGAGTAGTGCAGTGTATAGAAAGTCAGTCTCAGGCTTAGGAAAATCTTCCTTCAAGTCCCATCTCTGACATATTGGCTATGTGACTGTGGGTGTTTGCTGTTTGATCATTTCAGTCATGTCTGACTCTCTATGGCCCCATTTGGGATTTTCTTGGCAAAGATACTGGAACAGTTTGCCATTCTTTCTCCAGCTCATTTTACAGATGAGGAAACTGAGACAAACAGGGTTAAGTGACTTCACCAGGGTCTCACAGCTAGTAAGTATCTGAGGCCAGATTTGAACTCAGGAAGATGAGTCTTCCTGACTCCAGGCCAAGCATTCCATCCACTGTCCCACTTAGCTGTCCTGTAACCATGGGTAAGTCACTTTAATCCTCAATGCTCCAAGTGACTCTAAGAGGGGAAATTATAGTGCACTTGCTTATCTATGTTAGTAAAAAAGAGTTTTCCTCTTCATGAGATCCCTAAACCAATAAAATCACAGCTCTAGTTCACCCAAAAAAGGTTTTGGCATTCCTATTACACTAAAATAAAAGATGATTTCAAACTCATTAATTATGCAGGATAGTTACCACAGACATTGGCATTCTCTACTGAAATGGCTCTGGGTGAATCCCAGTACTGTCTCTAGCAGGGACATTGTTTTTACTTTGGTGAGAATACTCCCCATTTTAATGATCTTGACCTTTTACTTCTTTATATCTACAAATATTCATTAAGCATTAAACAAAGGTAGTCTGCTAAACACTAAAGAAAAGCAAAACAAAATAAAAGGAAAAATAGAAGCAAAACTGGGAAGATCCTGACCCTCCAGAGGCTTCCTTTCTACAGCAAAGACTCAAATCTGTTGAGATAAGAGGAGTAAAATAGCATTAACCACTGGGAAGAAGGAGGAAGCCTTCAAGAAAAGTAGCCCTGAACTGAACCTAGAAGGAAAATTCTAAAAACATAGAAATCAGGAGGTGGTAGATTCTAGCTCTGGGGGCTGGCCTGTGAAAATGAACAGCCACAACAGATAGCATGTAATATTTAGCTACAACTAGTACTTCAGTTGCCTGGAACATAAGATACTTGAAGGAGAGTAACGGAAAATAAGGCTAGAATAGTAGGTTGGAGCCAGATTGAGGAGGATTTTGCCAGGCTGAATTTGGATTATATCCTAGAGACAACAGGGAATCACTGAAGGTTTTTTCCTAAGGGAGTGGTGTGGTCACATTTATGCTTTAGGAAGATTATTTTGACATCTGTGTGGAAAATAAACTGAAGGGGAGTGGCAGGGGCAAGGATCTTGTTACTCTTCCAAGATGATGAGGACCTGAACTTAGACAGTAGCTGTGGGAGAGGAGAAAAGACAGGCAAAAGATTTCCAATTTGCTTTCTGGCCTTTATCTCATCTCACCTTTGCCAGTCTCTCCCTTGACGGTCTCATCATTCTCAAAACTTCGATTATCACCTTTTTGCTGATGGCTCTCATATCTGTATTTTTGACTTCTTTTCCAAACTCCAAACCTGAAGTTCCAGCTGGCTACAGGACACTTTTTTCTGGAACTCTACTCTCTACTCAGTATGTCTAAAGCCAAGCTTATTATCTTTCCTCCAACATCTGCTCCTCCTTAGATTTCAAAATCTTTGTTGCTGGCACCACCATCCGCTCAGTCTACTGTCTGAAACTTTGGTATGATTCTCATCTCTTTCTTTTTATATACAATCAATTAACAAGTCCTATCAATATTACCACCACAATGCTTTTTTACATTCATTTCCCCTATCTCCTCTCATTGCATGGGTGATTGACATAGCTCCTAACTGGTCTTCTCAGGGAGCAAGACATAGCATATGGAATGCTAGAGCATCTAGAAGTTTTGGGTTTGAATTCTTCCTCTGATACTTATTAGCCATGAGCTGAATCCCTTGACCTAGTTCATCTTCAGCTTTCGCATCTGGAGAAGGAAGAGTAGTGCCTACTTCACTGTTGTATGAAACCATGTGTATAACTTTAAAGTGTTGATTTAATGTCAGCTATTATTTGTACTTCTACTCTCTCCCCCTTCCTATCTATCCTTCATTTTGCTGCCATACTTATTGTTCCTTCCTCATGCATAAAGCTAGGCATGCCTCTATTGTACTCAAAACCTATCAGTAGATCTCTGTCACCTGCTAAACAAAGTTCAACTCCCTTTGCCCCATTCAGATTCCTAGACAATTCATCAGCACTTTACCAGGTTATTTTATGGTACAATATTCTGTGTACTCTGTGCTATAGCCAAATTACATTGTTTGTCATTCCAAAATGCAGCCTGCACTTCCTCACTCCCATGTCTTTGTTTTTGAAGTTTCCTGTGTTTGAATAGTTCCTCACTTATCCTTACTCAAATTCTGTCATTCAGGTAGCTTCCCTAGTCTATGATTTTGGTAACCAACTTTTTTTCTCCCTCAGACACTGAGGACTCTCTGTGCCATCAGATATTAATCTCCAATGTCTTGCTATACTATGTATCAGAATTTTCTTGTAGCATGTATCAAATCCCCCTCCTAAAATGTGAGCTCCATGAAGGGAGATTTGATAAGGTACATTATCTGCCTCAAGTCATTTCCAGCTGCCAGAGTGATTTTCTTGCTCTGTAGGAAAAGGTCATTTACCTACTCAATTTAACTCCGATGGCTCCCTATTACCTATGGAATAAAATAAAAATTCCTATTTGCCATGCAAAGCTCTTCAGATCCTAGCCCCAGCCTGCCTGTCAAGCGTTGCCATAATCACACACATCCCTGCATGCATTTAAGACAAAGACAAATTGACTTTCTTGATGTTCCTCATACACAACACTGCATTTCCCTTGTAACAGGAACCTACTGCCTTCTCATCTCCACTTTTAGAATCCCATTTTAAAGGGGCCATCCCTTGACTCACTTCTTAAACAGGTCTAATCACTGAATGGGCATTGCCTCACTCAGATGAGAACTTAGAAAGACCTTAGCTTAAAAAAGCCAAGTCTCCCACTGTATTCTGGGCCATCTCCAGTTGTCTTGATCTATATCTGGTCACTGGATCCAGATGGCGCTGGAGTAGAAAGTGAGGTTGGTGACTTTGCATAGCCATTCCTCACTTAAATCCAAGTCAACTGCAAGTCATGTCATCGTCTTCCTGATGCCATGGTTTTCTTCAAGAATAGAGGACAAACACAACAATACAACAACCTCCTTCAAGATCCCTTCTCCAGCTGATCCCTACATTCCTCAGGCCTTCCCTCCTAAAATTATCTTCTGTGCATTTTGAACATACCTATATATGTATTTGTTTCCCACAATAGAATCCAAGTTACTTGAGGGAACCTTTGCCCCAAATCCCATTTTTTTGGTATCACCAATGCCTTGTTGTTGAGTATCTAAACTTTCTATTTCATGTTGTGTCCTAGAAAGGTAGATGCTCAACAACTATATGTTTAATTATATTTGGTTAAAGAGAGGTAATGACCATTAAAAGTAGTCTCCTGGAGGAATGGATGGGATGAAGCTGAGGATACAAGGCAAGGCATTAACTTGAGCAAGGACAAATAACCTCTTCTGAGTTGGAGGAATGAGATAAGAATGGAAATTGATCACTACAGTATAAAAATGGAATATTGTTATGAATTTCAAGTATAGAATTAATTTATTGTTGTTGTTGGTTCCTACCAACAGATCCTAACTCAGTAGCTTGGAGTCACAAGATTTGGGTTCAAATCTCACCTCAAACACTTACTAGCTATATGATCCCGGAAAATTATTTACCCAGTTTGCACTTTAGTTTCCTATTCTGCAAAACAGGACTAATCATACTTTTTCTTACAGAGTTAATACTAATAAAATGCTTTGTGAATGTGTCATTCTTCTTGTAATTATTGCCAAGATTCAAGACCCCCTAACTGTCCCTCCTTTAAGTCCCAAGATAGCTTGGAGCACCATGCCAATGTGCATATGAATACATAAGCTTTGTTATTTAACAACTCATCTTCATAATAGCCAACATGAACCACTCCCTTTTAGGGTGACCCTGATTGTGACCCATAATACCTTAGCTTCCATCTTCCTCTTCCTTTGTCCCACTCAGTTTAGTCATGTCACTACCAGCTGATTAAGTTTGGACTATAGTTTTTAGCTATAGTCATGATTACCCTTTAACCATAATGCTTTGACTTTATCGGCCTTCTCTTTGTAACTAAGGATTGACTGCTCTTATCCTGAGCCAGTGTGAAGCTGATGTCAAACGTAACAGGACAACAGGCCAATGAGCCCAGGCTTAGAACATTTATAGAGTCCTCAGCTGATGCTATTCCTTCATGAATTTTGGAGCATGCACAGATTTTCAGTAACTGCTTCCAGTCTGCTACACATGTGGGAAATAGGAGTCTCTTTGATTTGGCTGTATATTTGGCTGGGACATTCAAAAGCCAAAAAATCTCCAGAGTTGGGCCCCTTCTCTTTGTGTGACTTTATTTCTGCCTGGTGACATTCTGGCAAGAGGAGAGAAATAAGGTCAACAAGTGGCTTATGAATAAGGACCTCTGTTCTTTGCCTCAGCATTTCTTCTTTATTTCAGGTGAAGTAGTTTTGAGCTTATGACCCTGAGACCTTCAAAAAGTCATGAGAGTGAGCCACCAGGATGTCTAGAAGTAGACACCATTCCAGGGTTTGCTGCTAGCCAGTCCAGCTTTGAGGCCCCAAGGAACAAGGAGCAACCTTTAGGACCCAGTTCAACAGTAGTTGAGAGGAGGAAGACCTATCCAGCAAGGATGGCTGCTTTTGGATGTGAATGAATTGATGCTAAGTAAAAACTCTATTAAATGAGTCTATTTTCCTCACGGATCAAGGTGGTGACAGAGAGAAGAGGGTGCCCCAGAAGTCTTATGAAAGAAATGTCTGTCTTTCCATTCTTGTTATATCTTCAAAGAAATATCTCTTTTCAAAGGATAATTTATGTTAATTTAGTAAAATGGTTAACAGGCTAGTCACTGAAGGTTGGGAGTGGGAAACCAGTCCAGAATGGGGTGAGGTGGGAAAAGAAAGCTTGTAACATTAGAAAAAGATACTTCAGTCCCTTATGGAACCCTTTAGAAGCTACAGGGCTCGGAGATGCAGCCTCCCTTACTTAGGGAGAGTATTTACCACCCTCCCAAGGGTTTATTATCGCCATATAGATAATTCCACTATATATCCAGTCCTATTCTATCCCCTTAGCTCTTGTGTCACATAACAAATCGCCTATTGAATATTTTGACCTGTATACACTGTAGGCACCTCAAACTTAATATGTCTTAAAAACAGAGCTCTGAGAGTAAGGCCATAGTACTTGCACTTGTTCAGACACAGGCTCATAGCATTCAGGGTGAGAAGTGTTCTAAGAGATCCTTTGGTTCAGCCTGCTGGGTCAAAGGGAGTTGCTAGCCGTCCTCATCCTTTACTTCTGATAGTTTTCAGATGGGCTCTGCAATCTTATTCATTTTCACCTTCCTGATTCCGCTACCAACTCTGAACCCCATCTTGCAACCACTAACCCTGAGATGCCCTAAAAACAACATTGTATTCACACACATCCAAAACATCACCACAACGTTTTGGAAAACTTGTAGATTTTAAGAAAATCTCTTAACATACTCAAATACATTTATCTTACAAATGATTAACATCAAAGGGGGAACCTCTGTCATAGAGAATGACTTTTCTATAGACAGAAACAGTGAAGGTATCTGCTCTGCTGAATTTTTTGTTACATGGAGTGTTTATGTAAGCAGGTCAGCAGATTACTATAAACAAGGACCATCTGCTAGGAACTAGAAATAGCCTCATTTTATAGTGCCCAACGTCATAAAAATATTCTTTAAAATGGGATTTTACTTTTATTCAATTGGTTACATAATGGCGAGGAATTCCTGTACTGATATCAGTAGACTTTACAATTCAAAACAGAGTGGAAAGCGAGGAAGGGAGGTTGGAGAGAAGCCTGATTCAAAAAAATCAAAAGCACAAGATTTATTGCATGCAAACACCATAATCCTGTTTGGTTTTCAACAAGGAACCATCTGTTTTCTAAAAGATGTCCTCCCAGGAACATAATATTTCATATACACATTATAACAGGCCCAGCTTTTCTTTATCATGGGGGTCACAGGCATAAAAAATAAAGCCTCAACAATGCTTTTTACATATTATGTGCATAATGTGGTTGAGTCATCTCAGTCATGTCCAACACACTATGACCTCACTTGGGGTTTTTTGGCAAAGATATTGGAATGGTTTGCCATTTCCTTCTGTGGCTTACTTTATAGGTGAGGAACTGAGATAAACAGGATTAAGGGACTTGCCCAGGATCACAGAGCTAGTAAATGTCTGAGGTCACATTTGAACTCAGGTCCTCCTGGCTCCAGGGCCAGCATTCTATCCACTGTGTCACCTAGCTCCCCTGTGCTTCATGTTTCTTGTTACAAAGTAGCCTTCCCAATATATAGCAATCAGTAAACATTTATTAAACCCCTACTATGTACCAGGCACCATGCTAAGTGAACAAAAATGAAAGTTAGTTATCATTCAAATTCATATTATTTGAGTTAACCTCCAATTTATTCATAGCTATAATATTTCTTTTCTTTTTATGTTAGTAGCTATAGTTGCCCCAAAATGGAATGGGGTGAACCATGAAGTAGTGAGTCTCCAGTTATTGGAGACAGCCAACCAGCCCCTGGACGACTCTCTGCCAGGGATGCTACAGAAGAGATTTTTGCATTGAGGGGTTGGCTTAGATCATCTGTATAGTGCCTTCCAGTTCTGACTCTGTCATCCTTTTTTTAAAGCGTTCTATCTTTATCAAACCAGACTTGCCAAAATTTTGCGGTGAGAACAGCAGTTTATAAGTCCTGACCTTTAGCCATTAAAATCCATACTGGAGGTTGAACTCTTCAATACCTGCACAGAGCAGCCATGATGCTGATCAGCAGAATTTTAGAACCCACAATAAACTCTATCTCTATTTCTCTTGAAATCCGATTCCCTGTCTCACTTAGAACAAAAGTCTGAAATAAATAAAGAGGGAGCCTTGACGACAGAGAAATTGAAGAGAACTTGATTAATTATTAACAACCTTTATACAAATGTAATATTCTTTCTGAATAAAATTCTCTTGGTTCAAAAGGAACAGTTGCTTTTTCTATAGAATAAATAGCTCAGTTAAAAGTGTAAAACTGAATTCAATCTATGTTTTTACTATCATTTAGTAATTTTTTACGGTGTTTGAATTCATTTTTTTAAAAGAACAAAAAGCAAAAAAACTAATTGAGCCATCACATCAGCCAACCTGTTTGCCTGTGTACAGAGACAATGTCTGAAGTTTTTAACATATTTTCAAGCAAGGCTTATACTTGTAGCTGTTGCTTTGCATTCTGGTCATTTCTTTTCTGTCCTAGCAAAAGGATTTTCAGGGAAACATAAAGCAGACAAAGACAGAATATTGTTTATGGTACAACTCTTTTCCTAATGGAATAAACACAACAGCAGAATGAGAGGGCTGGTCCTAGTATATCCTGTAGCAAGATAAGGTGGCATGATCTTCAAAGCACATACCATAAATGCCATTTCTGTATAAAATAATGAAATGTCAGAAGCAGGAAGTATCTCATAAATCACAATTATTCATCTCTTTCTTCATTTATTACACATACTGCACACAGTTATGGAAGTGAGATCTCTGCTTCAAGTAAAATGACAGTTGACCTGATTGGTTGAAACATCATCCCCTATGAGAAAACAATCATCCAAATTTCTTGATTTTACCTTGCTTGTTATTTGTTCTCTCTACCTCAGTTTCTACTTATAAGTAATAATAGTAATAATTAACATTTATGAATATTTTACAGGGCAAAATTTACAGTAGCAGTGAGAGATAAGTACTTCTATTATCTATATTTTACAGATGAGGAAACTGAGGCTCAGAGAAGTTAAATGACATCCTTATCTAAGGCAGGCAGTTTGGAGAGTCATTTTAATGTAGGAAAGTATACTTTGATTCATGACAATAGAAATGACAAGTTATTTTGTTTTTCTACCTATTGCAAGTAGATTGTGTCAAGATACTGTAATTTGGGACAGATTCATTACTAGAAAACCCTTGGTATGAATTCCACAGAAAGTCATGCTTCATTCAGGATAAGATGATTCCCTGAAATCTCATCAACATGCAGATTAACTTGGTTTTGGATACTCAACACCTCAGCTCTCAGTTTCCTCTCAGCGGGATTAAAGGGTTGACAGGTGGAGTACTAAATTTTTCTCAAACTTTTTCTTTGTAGAGAGTTAAGATCTGAACTTTCCATTAACTCTCCACTTTCCATTAGCAGCTCTGCTAGGTTTCTACTCCACAGAAATCATCCCTACCCCCATCCCACATTCTCCGTCCCCTTTTCCACTTTTTTTTTTTGTATGTTGCTGTCCTCCATTAGGTGGTAAACGCCTTCAGGACAAGGACTATCGTTTCATTTTCTTATTTGTACAGTATGTATAAAATAAATGTTTTGTTTTATATTATATTGTTTTCTGTGCCTGGTACCTTGGGTAGCACTACTTCACTAGGTGATCTCATCAGCTCCCATTGATTTAATTATCCTCCCTAGGCTGATAATTCTCAAATCTATCATGCACATACCTCTTTCCTTACCTCACTTATATCACCAACTGCTTATAAACATGTCAAACTGAATGTCTTAGACTCAACATGCTTAAAACTGAACTCTTTATCTTTTACCCTAAATATCCAACTCTCCAAGGTTCCCTGTTACTGGCAAGGATATCATCATCCCCAGTCCACTCAAGCTCAAAGCCTAGGTATCATCTCCAACTCCTCACTATCTTTCACGCCCATATCCAATCTGTTGCCAAGGTTTGTTGGTTTCACCTCTACAACACCTCTCAAACATGCCGTTCTCTCCTCTGATACTGCCACCTCACTGGTGCAAGCACTCAACATCTCATGCCTAGATTACTCTATTAGCATGCGAGTGGGGTCTACATGCCTCAGGTCTTTTCCCATTCCAATTCATCCTCCATTCAAGCACCAGAGATTTTCCTAAAGCACAAATTTAATCATGTCACTCTCCTACTCATTAAATTCCAGTGGCTCCCTATTACCTCTCAAATACAAATTCTTGCAGTTGGCATACCTTTCTAGTCTCCTTACACCTTACAGTTTGCCATGTATGCTTTGACCCAGTGACCATAGTTTCCTTGCATTATTTTTCTAGCTGTCTCCCATGCTTGGAATGTTCTCCCTCGACATTTCTATTTCCTGGCTTTCTTCAAGGCCTCCAACTAAAATGCCATCTTCTACAGGAAGCTTTTTTTAAAAAATTATTTATTTATTTTTAGTTTTCAACATTCATTTCCACAAGATTTTGAGTTCCAAATTTTCTCCCCATCTCTCCCCTCTTCCCACCCCAAAACACCATGCATTCTGATTACCCCTTCTCCCAATCTGCCCTCCCTTCTACCACATCCCTCCCTTCCCTTATCCCCATCTTCTCTCTTTTCTTGTAGGACAGGATAGATTTCTATACCCCCATTACCTGTATTTCTTATTTCCCAGTTGCATGCAAAAACAGTTCTCAACATTCATTCCTAAAACTTTGAGTTCCAACTTCTCTCCCTTCCTCTCCCCACCCATCCCCACTGAGAAGGCAAGCAATTCAATATAGGCTATACATGTGCAGTTTTGCAAAAGACTTCCATAATGGTCATGATGTGAAAGACTAACTATATTTCCCTCCATGCTATCCTGCCCCCCATTTATTCTATTCTCTCTTTTGATCTTGTCCCTCCCCTAAAGTGTTTACTTCTAATTACTCCCTCCTCCCATTTGCCCTCCTTTCTAGCATACCTCCCATCCCACCTATCCCTTTCTCCTCTACTTTCCTGTAGTGTAAGATAGATTTTTATTTCAAATTGAGTGTACATGTTATTCCTTCCTTAAGCCAAATCTGATGAGAGTAAGCTTCCCTCTCACCTGCCCCCTTTTCCCTCCATTGGAAAAGCTTTTTCTTGCCTCTTTTATGAGAGATAATTTGTCCCATTCCATTTCTCCCTTTCTCCTCTCAATATATTCCTCTCTCACTTCTTAATTTTATTTTTTTATATATCATTTCTTCCTAGTCAACTCACTCTGTGCCCTCTGTCTATGTATATATGTATATAATCCCTCCAACTACCCAAATAGTGAGAAAAGTTTCAAGAGTTACAAATATTGTCTTTCCATATAGGAATATAAACAGTTCAATTTTAGTAAGTTCCTTATGATTTCTCTTTCCTGTTTACCTTTTCTCTTGATTCTTGTATTTGAAAGTCAAATTTTCTATTTAGCTCTGGTCTTTTCATCAAAAATGCTTGAAAGTCCTTTATTTCATTGAATGACCATTTTTTCTCCTGAAATATTGTACTCAGTTATGCTGGGTAGGTGATTCTTGGTTTTAATCCTAGACTTCTGGAAGATCATATTCCAAGCTCTTCAGTCCCTTAATGTAGAACCTGCTGGATCTTGTGTTAGCCTGACTGTATTTCCACAATACTTGAATTGTTTCTGTCTGGCTATTTGCAATATTTTTTCCTTGACTTGGGAACTCTGGAATTTGGCTATAATATTCCTAGGAGTTTTTCTTTCAATTCTTTTTTACGAGGTGATCTATGGATTCTTTCAATATTTATTTTATCCTCTGGTTCTAGAATATCAAGGCAGTTTTCTTTGATAATTTCATGAAAGATGATGTCTAAGCTCTTTTTTTGATCATGGCTTTCAGGTAGTCTCATAATTTTTATATTGTCTCTCCTGGATCTATTTTCCAGGCAAGTTGTTTTTCCAATGAGATATTTCACATTATCTTCTATTTTTTCATTCTTTTGGTTTTGTTTTGTAATTTCTTGGTTTCTCCTAAAACATTAGCTTCCATCTCCTACATTCTCATTTTTAAAGAACTATTTTCTTCAGTGAGCTTTCGAACCTCCTTTTCTATTGAGTTAATTCTGATTTTTTAAAGCATTCTTCTTCTCAATGGCTTTTTGGACCTTGTTAGACATTTGGATTAGTCTATTTTTAAAAGTGTTATTTTATTCAGCATTTTTTGGGGGTCTCCTTTAGCAAGCTGTCGACTCGCTTTTCATGATTTTCTTGCATCACTCTCATTTCTCTTCCCAATTTTCCCTCCACCTCTCTTACTTGATTTTCAAACTCCTTTTTGAGTTCTTCCATGGCCTGAGATTATTGCCTACTTATTTTGGAGGTTTTGGATGCAGAAGCCTTGACTTTTATGTCTTCCTCTGATGGTATGCATTATTCTTCCTCATCTGAAAGGATGGAAGAAAATACCTGTTCACCAAAAAAGTACCTTTTGTAGTCTTATTTTTTTTTCCCTTTTTGGGGGCATTTTCCCAGTCAGTTACGTGACTTTTGAGTTCTTTGTCAAGTGGAGTGTTTACTCTAGAGACCTGTAAGTTCTCAGTTCCTCCAAAGTGGCACAATCAAGGGAGAAGAACTTTGTCCTCTCCTGGCCTGTGCTCTGGTCTGGAAGCAACCACAAGCTCTTTTGCCCAGGATCTGCCAGTATGGTACCCTCTCCACAATCATCTCCAGGTCTACCACACCAGTGCTCCTCCTCACCTGAGGGCCACCACTCAGAGCTGAGATTCAGATCAGCTTCTTGATTCCCCCAGGGTCTTTAGGCCAAGGGCTCCAAAAATGGACTCTGCAGTCACCTGGGGCCAGGGTTAGGGCAGGACCCTGTTCCCTTCTCACCTAGGTGAAAGAACTTTCTCACTGACCTTTGAAGCTGTCTTTGGCATTTGTGGGTTGAGGAATCTGGGACCCACAGCTGCTGCTGTGGATTCTGCTCCCTGAAGGCTGCTCCAGTCCTGTCCCTGCCATGCTCACATGGCCAAGGCTGGGCTGCCCTCAGTGGTCTGCACCACGATAGACCTTTCCTGTCATGCTTCCAGGCTGCCCTGGGCTGGAAATCTCTTTCACTCTGTCGTCTTGTGGCTTCTGCTGCTCTAGAATTTGTTTAGAATCATTTTTTACAAGTATTTTGTGGACTGTGGGGGGAGAGCTTCTGCAGGTGTATCCTTCTATCTTGCCATCTTGGCTCCAACCCTCAGGAAGCCTTTTTTTTGACACCTCTTAATTCTAGTACTTTCCCTCTATTAATTATTTCCTATTTATCTTGAATATACCTTGTTTGTACATACAGGCAATCCTCAGCTTTCAGAGGAGAAACATTCCTAGAAAACAGCATGAAAGTCAATAACACAAATGTTGATACATTGAACCTATGGGAAATAGGAGGTTAGGTTCCTGCAATCACCAAAAACTGTGATCTTCCACTAGAGACTACTGAAAATATTTTTCTCCATATAATTCTTTATAATAAAAAAATTCTGATAATATGCATTTTTCCTAACATAGTAACTGTGAAAGCACCCATAAAATGCAGTATACAAAATAAAATTGGTAACATAGAAAACATTTTTTTCTTACTAGTAATTCCCTAAAATTCTGTGACCTTCTGGACTAATATCTCAATTTTAAAAACCCATTGATTTTAGACTTTATTCATTTTTTCATAGTGCATGAAATTTACAGTATTATAAATACTGTACAGCAGATAAAATACTTAAAATTAAACCATTTTTAAACTTGAATCTGACCTTCCATTGTGTCAGATGGTGGCATGATGGGGTTGTGCTTCATACTATATTTCTGTAAACCTCCCTATCTTGGCTGCTCTCTAAAAACTAAGGAGAGGTTGCTGGGACTTTAGTCTCTTTAGTCAGTGTCAGAAGACACTGAGACTGACAAGGTCTTGATATCACCTCCATACTCTGTCCTTCATGGCTGGTGAATGGCATTACATACTAGTTTCAGATAATCCATCAGCAATGTCTGCTTCATGCAGACATCATTGAGATGCACTTGAGATCCTTAAGGGTCATGGAGTATGAGAGCAAAGCTGACACCAGTTGACTTTAACCTTGAGGTCACAATAGGATCAGTAGCCTCAATATCTCTAGCCAGCTTGTCAATGATGCCAACCCACTCTAATATGACACCAATGATCCACAAATTTGTACACATTGCACCTCTCATTTTTTAGTCTACTCTACATAGTTGTAAATGTGCATGACTGCCAGCAGGAAAGTAAAAATGAGGTTACTAATAAAATCATGCAAATGCTTGAAGCTGCAAAAGTTTAATGCAAGAATGTTGAGGATTAAACATTTATTTGCCTGTTGTCTAACCCATTAGATTGTGAGCTCCTTGAGGGTAAGGTCTGTCTTTTTCCTTTTTTTGTATCCCCAGCACTTAGTACAGTGCCTGGCACATAGTAGGTGCTTAACAAATGTTTATTGATTGTCTGACTGCCATATGTACAGGTTGAAACACCAGTAATCCACTGATATAGATGGCTATTATGCATGTTCCCATCCCTTCAGTGGTTTAAGTATGTTACTTTGCTAACTCAATATCTTCGTAACATTTCATAGTACTTTTCACTAGTTCATTAAAAGGAGATTTGGACTATGTTCACTCTTGTTGCTAGGCTTTAAGACTGGTGATGTATTTCAAGCAGCGTATTCAACTATACCACATAACCAAATTCCACTATAAATAAAAAGACATCCACTGTTGGATGTCTAATGAAGTTATTTGTTGTATTTATTCTATAATGGGCATATAAATCACTCTGATTTTCACATGTGTAAGTAGCTTTGGGAGGTATGTATTCACCAGAATATAGCACAAAAAATTTACCTGTATTTCTATTGCTAGTGGACATGCATATTAAGAATAATGTAGACCCTGCCTGATTTACTTGTTTCATTTGAATTCCAATCAAAGAAGATCCTGGCATCAAGGCTCACCTTAGTGCCCCAGACTCCACAGAGTGTTTTTTAGCTGAGTCCCTGAAATAAACTAGGAGGACAACAGACTACATGCAATCAGGAATCTAATAAAAAGTTTTCTAAATTGTCTAAGCCAAACCTGATAGTTGTGTGCAAGGCTAGTAGCTATGCATTAAAGATGGCCATCTTGTCCTTGTCTGGGAAAGGCTTCTTAGAGACAAGATTAGAAGGAGTGGATGGCTCTGAAGGGCCCAGAAGATGGTAAGAGAGATTGTGATCATGAGAACAGTGTGAAAGCCCAGCAGAAACAACACAAAATTTAGTAGAGATGGAACAGCTAATATACCAGGAACAGCAGCAAAGCAGATGGTGATAGTCCAATGCTAGACTCAGAAGATGTTGGTGGCTCTGCCCTACTGAAGGTACGGTGTCCCAGACCATCTATATGTCCTGACCATATGGGTTACTGAAATCTGAGCTCTTTACTTATATACCTGGACCACAGAGCTCTCTAACATGTGTTTCTGCATACATGTTCCCTACATGTGTGTCCCCTAGCCATATGTATTTTCTGTGTGTGTATACTGGAGTTGTGATATCTTCTGAGAAAGTATACCCCATGTGTACATGAGGGAGATCTCTTGTCATTTTATTTTCCACGCTGTTTGACTGAATAGCTTTGACTTCAAACTAATGTGTCCTCTGGCTGAATGGTAAAAGTAAACACACTGGAGAGGTATTGTAATTTCTGGTTTAGAGTAGGTGTAGACTCACAGAGTAGAACCTGGGAGAGCTTTTTTGAGGCCCTATATGAAAAAAAACACCCTAGGTACTACATATGCTATAGCTTAGATCAATAATAATAACTATAGTTATTTTATATCATATATTATATTCTTATTATAGTTATATAGTACTTACAGTGTTCCAGTCCCTGCATTAAGTGCTTTACAATTATTATTTCATTTGATTTGATCTCCACAAGAATTCTATGAGTAGGCACTTTTATTATCCCCATTTTACAGATGAGGAAATTAAGGCAGACAGAGGATAAGTGACTTGCACAAAGCCACAGAGCTAGTAAGTATCTGAGGATGGATTGGAACTTAACTCTTCTTGAGCCCAAGCCCAGCCACTCTATCGACTCCACTATCCATTTAGCTGATCCTTAAGAAAAGGGATTATGTCATATACAAATTTGTACTGTGTTTCTAGCCTAGTTTCACAGACTGACCATTTCTTGAGCATATATTGACATTTTCTACCTCTAACCTCAAATAATACCATTTCCTAGACCAGAATATCCCCATTTCACTCATATTCACTTGATGAATCCATAATTATTTTTCAAGATAAAGCTCAAATGTTACCAGGGGTGTGTTGGTAAAGTTTAACAAAATATTCAACAACTCTCCAAAAAAAATAAAATAACATACTTTTAAGTTAAATTTGAATTCTTAAAATTTTCTCCATCACTTTCTTGAGCCTAGACAATCAATAAAACAAGTTAAGCCTTGATTTATAATGTTTGCAAATCTCCAAAATGTAAATGTGTGTGTGTGTCAGTCATTTTTCAGTTGTGTCCAACTCTTCCTGACTCCATTTAGGGTTTTCTTGGTAAAGATACTGGAGTGATTGGCCATTCCCTTCTCCAGATCATTTTACAGATGAGGAAACTGAGGCCAACAGAGTTAAGTGACTTGCTCAGGGTCACACAGCTAGTAAGTATCAGAGGCAAATTTGAACTCAGATTTTCCTGAGTAGAGGTCTGGCACTCTATCAACTGTATCACTTAGCTGGCTAGTCTTCATCTTCTGAAATATCACAGTATATTTGAGTTTTCTTATTTGCTTAAGTTCCATTCTATATTATACTTATTTGCATATTTGTCCCATCTCTCTATTATGTTATAAGCTTTTTAGTGCCTCAGACTCTGTTTTGTTTATCTTGGTTATCTCTCTACACCTACCACAGATCTTCAAACATAGTAGTCACTAAATAAACCTTTGTTAAGCTGAACTAAACATAGTAGATCCACCATTACAAAAGAGTCAGGAAAAAAAAGATATAGATCGAAGAATTCAAGAATCTCGCTTGACACAAAAGTCCGAGGCCATCTAGTCAAGTCCTCTACAATATCCCTAACAAGTTGTCCAAGCATTGGATTGAAGATCTCCAGCAAGAAGGAACCCAAGCCCTCCAAGGTGGCCCATTCTACTTCGGGATAGCAAATGAATAAATGCTTCCTTACATTTAGCCTAAATCTGCTTTTATGTGCCTCTTCCCCATGGGGCTTTAATTCTGCCCTCTAGTGCCACACTGAACAAATCTAAAGGTCCACTTTCCACTTGGAAATCCTTCAAACACTTAGAGACCACCATCATTCTAAACACCCCAAAATCTTCTCTTCTCCAGCCTAAATATCCTAAGTTCCTTTGCCTATTCCTCAGTGATTCCAGGGTGCTTCACTGTCCTGACCATCGTACACTGGGTGCTCTCCAGCTTATTGGTTTCCAACAGTCTGATGCTAAACACCATATCCTCAATAAAGCAATTGTCTCAAATATGAATGCAAGTATAAAGCAAGTCATACTTCTACTAAGAAAATAGTTTTGTGTAATAAATATAAGCATAATATAAGTATTAATATTATTATTCATGGCTAGTATCTATGACAGCTAGTGGAACAATAGGTAGAATGCCAGGTCTGAAATCAGGAAGACTCATCTTCTTGAATTCAAATACTAATTATATGACCCCAGGCAAGTCACTTTATCCTGTTTGCCTCAGTTTCCTCATTATAAAATGATTTGGAGAAGAAAATGGCCCACCACTCCAGTATCTTTGCAAAGAAAACCCCAAATGGAGTCAGACATGACTGAACAAGAAAGCATATATATATAGATATATAGATATGGATATAGATATAGATATATACATGTAGCTAAGGTGTAGAATTTGCAAAGCACTTTACAAATATGAAATGAATGTCATTGTCCTAACGATGTGTGCAATATGTCTTCTATCTAGGAGTCCTACTTCATGGCAGTATCTAGGAAGTATAATGTGGAAAGATAATTTAGAAGCCAAACAGAAAAATATCTTATAAATGCATCTGATGCTATAATGGAATCAGATTTAGAGCCTTAACAGATCTTAAAGGTCATCAATGCACTCCTCTTGTTTTATATAAAGGAAACAAAAACCCAGCAACCTCAAATGACTTACTCAAGGATACACAGGTAGTAAGTCACAGAGTCAAGATTCACATTTGAGTTCTATAACTCTTAAGTACAACATTCTTTCCATTATGCTACCCAGTCAGGACCAGAAGGCCCCAAGATGGCAGCTAACCAAAAAGTTTTTCTCAAAGAGATAATGAGGAGAATATAAAAAAGAGGAAGAGAAGGAGGAGGAAAAAAAGGAAGACTTGGGGGAAGAGGGAGAGAAGATAAGGTTTTATTTACTCCTGAACAAAAGGAAGGAGGGATATTGTTGACAAGCCAGGTTAAAGTATCAGGGAGTACCAATGGTGGGATTGAACCACCCAGATCACGGTAGAACACTGGGGCATTTCCAAAGGATAGGTTAGGATGCTCTTGTGACTGGCTGTGAAATAGTTGTACATGTCTTCTCACACAACCTATTTGCAAAAACATGAGCATGCAATTACGTATACTGCTACAGCCAGAATTTTAGTAAATACCAAGAAAACAAGCTTTCATCATCTATAAAGGAGCCTGTGTCCATTACTAGCATACCAGCTCATCATTAAATTAGTTACTTTTTTGTAACGTATAATCTTATTAGGTAGGAAAATTCTGGTCTATTGTCTCTGACAAATCCTTTATTAATGTTACTAATTATGTCAGAATGCTGCAATCGATAATACAGTTCACTAAGGACAGACAATGAAATCTGATAAACTAGAAGAAAAAAATCACTTTCTATTAAAAAGTCTTCTCATAAAAATGAGATAATGTATATCAGTGCATCTTGTAAAGTGTAGAGTATACAATTATAAGTTATTTTTTTGCCATGCTTATTATTGTTGTTATAATTCCCAGAAAAAAAAAAGATCAGCATGAATGCTGAGAATAGTGCTTTTAAAAAAAAAAAAGCTTATGAAGCTGCAAAAAAACAAGAGGGAATTAAGTGTCAAAAGTCTCATTAGTGGGAAGGAGAGACAAAGCAGGGAAAGGTGAGGGAAAGGGAGAATGAGCTGAGAAGTGGCTAGAATTTGGATTTCTGCTTCAACCTTGATGACGCAGACAAGACCTTTCTTCTTGTTCCTTTTTGTACTGAGATTGTGGAAGGAACCTGCCAATTATGACTCAAAGCCACTTGAGCAATCATTTGTCTTTTGTGGGGGAAGCACACCTATGGCTTCATTACTATAAAGAACTCTCCATAAGGAAAATCTCTCTGCTCTGGAGATTGGCCCTCATTCTACAAACTTACTTTTAGAGAGTTGCCTTTGACCCTGATAAGTTATATAGCTTGACTAGAGCCCAACAACCAATACATATCAAAGGCAGGACTTGAACTCAGGTCTTTTTTACTCAAACCTAGTTCTCTAGCAATTACACCATACTACTTCTCAACTTAGTGTCATATTCTGAGGAAAAAGCAGGACAAGTCTCCCTCCTCCCACTACCCCTACCCCCAAAGTTGAAAATCTCATTATAAATAAATTCTTAGTGGTCTCCAGCATAGTGCATACAGAGTCAGTTCAGTTGTGTGACTCTCTGTGGCTACATTTGGGTTTTCCAGCAAAAGCCATTTCCTTCTTCAGCTAATACTGCAGATGTGGAAAGCTGAGGCAAACAGGGCTAAGTGACTTGCTCAGGGACACATAACCGGTAAGTGTCTGAGGCCAGATTTGAACTCAGGAAGATGAATTTTCCTAACTCTAGGCCTTGCATTCTATCCACAGTGCCATCTGGCTGCCCAGCATAGTGTATAGACTTGGCAATTTGTCACAGCTGTTGACCATATGAGCTAGTTTATAAGCATGGCCAACAAGAACAAAAAAGAACTCATTTCTAAGGATGTCATTTCTAGAAAGAATTTTAGGAAGAATTTCTAGGAAGAATTCTAGGAGGAAAAGGAAAATTTTGTGGTGAACTGCAGAGGATGAACTATGTTCTGTCTTCTGACCTATAATTTTTCCATGCCAGAAACATCTATGTATCTGTAAAATTTAGGTTGCCAGAAAAAGAGGGTGAAAGGACTGGCATAATACCGCTCACTTCTCTTCGTTATTCTGGAGGATATAAGATGCTTCAAAGATAAAACAAATCAAAAGACTTAAGAGACAGAGAAATTCTCACCTGCATCAAGAGGTGCCTAATAACCAGAACTTACAGAATAACAGAACTGAGGTCCTAATGGACCTCAGCAGCCATTCTAGACCAACCTGTTGCCTGTAGGAATTGTCACTACAATGCATGCGACATGCAATCATCCAAAGGTAAGATTGTGCTGTCTCAGGTCTCGAGTTCACCTCTTAATGTCTTAAAAAAAAAGTTTCAATGACCCCTTCTCAGTTATGTTGTAGAGGACATTCTTGTTTGGGTACAGATTAAAGTAGATGGCTCTCAAGATGCTTCCTTACTCAGAGATCCCATGATTTAGTGATTAGAGTTAGAAAGAAGAAGTTAGAGAGGAGAAGACTGACAGAAAGAAGGGCAGTACCACTCCATGTTTGGTGGCAAAAGAGTTTGGAGGTTTCTCCAATATGACACGGGACCTGATGACAGCACTTACACTCATCAGAGGTTTCCCCAGAATGTTCTCCCCAACCAGTTATTGCAGCTGTTGTGGTTTGGGGTACTGGGAACCACAAAATGTAAGGGTAAGGGAGGGGTCTGCCTAGAAAGAATTCAATCACTCAAGCCTTCTTTCAGTCAAGTGACAAGGCTTACTTTAACATCAGTAGGATTCATACTCATAATATGGGTTGGACAACATGTGTCCTGAAGTCCAACCCTATGATTCCAAAGGAGGAAAAGAAAGAAACATTTGAGTCAAGCACTCCATTAAGCACTTTACAAATATTATCTCATTTGATCCTCCCACCAACCCTAATAAGTAGGTGCTACTATTATTTGCATTTTACATTTGAGGAAACTGAGGCAAATAGGTTAAGTTTCTTGCCCAAGGTCACATAGTAAGTGTCTCAGGCTGAATTTGAACTCTGGTCTTCCTGCCACTGCCTCCAAAGCTGTCACTCATGACTCTTTATATAATACAATACAATACTAGACAAGATAAGACAAGACAAGATGCATTATTAAGTACCTACTATGTGTCAGACACTGTGCTAAGTGCTTTATGCACGGAAAGGAGCCACAATAAAACTTGAATTATAGAATTAGCTTGTATATTGATAGGATCAACAATGATATAAAGGCCAAAGTTCATGTTATTGCTTCAGAGACCAAGGCAGTTGTGATAAAATGTGTTTATTCTTATTTTTTGTCTCAGAAGCTGGATCAGAAACTCAACCTCTGCACTACTAAGTGAGCTTTCACTTTGATTGCTGTTCAGTTGTTTCAGTTGTGACTGACTTTTCATGACTCCATTTGGGGTTTTCTTGGCAAAGATACTGGAATGGTTTGCCATTTCCTCCTCCAGTTCATTAAGGAAGCAAAGGCAAACAAGGTTAAGTGACTTGCCCAGGGTCATGTAGCTAGTAAGTTTCTGAGGCTAGATTGGATTCCACAAAGATGAGTCTTCCTGACTCCAGGCCTGACCCTCTATCCACTGTGCCAAAAACAGGCCTTTGTATCACTGCCCAGATATTTCCAAATCATATTTGTGTGTCTGTGTATGCGTATATAATCCAAACTCTGGCTAGTCCCCCATATAAATTGCCTTTCACCTCTAGAACATGAGCTTCTAAGTTATGGACTCTCCTATTTGTTTCTATTTGTATTCCGAGGGCTTAGCACACAGTAAGTGCTCAATATGTGCCTTTTCATTCATTCTGAAAGAGAAAGACTAAAATCCACTATTTTTGACATCTTTTCTCGCTTAAACACCAAAGAGTGCTATCAAGCTAAAGCAAATCAAGTATCATTTGGTCTCGGTTCTAAGAAAATGGAATGTGAAAGAAATAGAGAATAGTCATTTAAAATAATAATAATATGAAGAGGAAAGGAAAGTTATGTTTAGAATAATCTAGCAGTGCTTACACTTGAATGTTTAAGTAAAAATATAGATTTAAGATGTACATTTAGTTACAAGTTTTGTTAATATACACCCTAATTTTAATTGATTAATGATTTAAAGGCTGGATCTTTGCAGCCTTATTAGCATAAGTGGAATATCAGCATGCAAACATGGAAATGAATTTAAGGAAATTGTTAATGATTCATTATGCAGAGTAATTAGATTTTTGTATGACACAGCAAATGCATTAGAAAAAACAATTATGCAGTAATACAATGAAAAACCACTCTTAGGGGAAAAAAAGTCATTAGGATAATACAATGGACCCTTTGCAAGGGCTCATCCTCTTCTGCCTTAGACCGAGTCACAACCAGCTGTTACCATCTGCTCCAGAGAGCCTTTGGCAGATACACATTACAAAGCTCTGCCAAACACTTATCTGTTGAAAATGTCTACCCCCAGAACTCTCACAGACTGAATGTCTCTGAGAAATAGCAAATGGCTTTACGATCAAACTGCTTCATATCATTGTTAAGGGCCCCTGGGGAAAAAAAAATAAAACAAGATAAGCAGGAAAACTATATTCATGGGAAACTCCTTTGGCAGTTTCTGCTTGCCTTGCCTCTTCAAACCTCTTTGAGTTATTGAGGGAACATTGATTTGGAATAGGAAGATCTGTATTCAAATGCTTCTGGTGTTACTTAATCTCTGAGTGTCTTTGGGCAAGTCATTTCCCTGGGTCTCAGTTTCCTCCTTGGCAAAATGAGGACGCTGGCCTAAGTGATCTCCAGCATCCCTTTCAGTTCTATATCCATGATCATATAAATCAGATGAGACTGAAATAGTCCACCCCCTTCAGCCTTAGCAGAGTTAACAGATATTGGAAGAGTCCTCAGAAGCCATTTAATCAAAACCATTCTTCTTACAAACAAGAAAACTAAGAATCAGAGTGACTTGTCCAAAGTCACAGAGCTACTAAGTGATAGAGGCAGTATTAGAACACAGGTCCTTTGATGCTAAAGCCAATATTTTTGCTTCTGACTTGGAATCAGAACACAACTAATATAGTTTCAAAGCCTACCTCTAAAATTTATTAACTGGTTCACCATACATAAGACTGAACCTCTGAGCTTTATTAGCTTCCTCATCAATAAAATGGAAATAACAATACTTGTAGTCCCCAGACATTCCAGTGGGGTAATGTATGGAACACACTTGACTAATTTCAAAGTACTATATAAAACACCAGCTAACCAGCAGTAGGAGTAGTGGGAATGAATGGTGATCCTAGTACACACGGTCCTACGATCAGGAGGGTCTTGGAAATATCATGCCTTCTGCTCGGAGGGATGTCTCATACAACAGATGATCACATCTGAAGCTTCCCCTCACCTAGGCCAAGCTGCCTTGTACACACAGAGCCTCTGGCAACACAAAGAGAAGGCAGCAGTCACAGCGACCCTGACCAGATCTAAACTTACAAAGAGCCACCCAGAATAATTCAAGTCAAAGAAGACTTTTGTTACCTGAAATACCCAGATAACTGAGGCCAGAGTGATTCTCCAACTTACTCCCTTCCCCCTCCCCCAATCCCCACCTCCACCTTGAGTTATTGAGGCGTTTGCCTCAATTCTTCATTTGACTTAGCAGGTCCAGACATAACTTGAATATGAGTAATTTGAAGCCTGGCATATGAGAGGGAGGGGAAATGGGAGGGGTGTGATGAAGAGACTTGATACATGGAAGAACCCTGTGAGAAAGCCTGGCAGTCTACCAGAAGAGTTTGCATCTGTGGACGTGTTGACTGAATGCATCCAGGTGGCAGTTTGAAACCAACCAAGTGATGATGACTCTCTAGAGAAGAAATAATAGTCATTTTCACAAATGATTAGGAAATGCTGGTTTGAATTCTAAACTGATGATTTGGGGTTACATTAACACAAATAAAATGTTTGATTTTTTTCAGGACTATATCAAAAATTCAAAGGCATAGGTAGGCAAATTAGTAGTTTTTCATTCATCTCATCTCTTGACGGCTTTGAACTGAGAAATTATTCTGCAGGGATTTTATCTGAAAACAAAAATAAAGGAAATATGGTAGTACAAGTAAGAATATATGAAAAATTCATGACCCAAATAATAATACTATATTATAAATGGCTTTGAAGAGGAATAAATCATATCAGATAAGAAAGACAGGGTAGTGCAGAGGATAGAACACTGCACTTAGAACCAGGAAGACCTAGTGATGAGGGAAAGACTCTGGGAACCCCCTTGAACTCTCCTTGAATCTTCCCATTTAATTTGATTTTTCATACCCAAATCTGTTACCTTTTATCTAGCCTAGCCCTCCATTTTCTGTTATCTCCAGATAACAGATTGCCTCCAGAATTCCTCACCCTTGATCACATCAGAATCTCACTCTTTTGATTCTGACCTCTCCTCCATTACCATCCTCCATGGACTCCTCCTCAAGATCTTCCCTAAACACCTCCTCCCATCACCTCCTATTGGACCAGCTAGTTCTGTGTTTAGGTGGCTCCTAAGAAAAGTGTGAGAGAGAAGACCGATTACTAAACTGAAGATCTACAGAGCCTTGTGCTGACTTCTTTGTTGTATGCCTGTGAAACATGGACAGTCTACTAGCCCCATGCCAGGAAACTGAATTGCTTCCATTTGAACTGTCTCAGTTGGTTGGTTGTTGTCTGTTTTTGAAGGGGACCTAAATGGCATCACCATGATAAAGTGAAGTTTCAGTGTGTCCTACTGTGGCTGATCAGACCAATACAAGCTCGGAATGCTCTACCACAGGTTGGGCGCAGATAGTCCATATGAATATTTGTAGTGGATACTCCAAATTGGCGCATCCTACATTTACTTTGTGCTGTCTCAATTCTGCTTTGATCATGGAGCACAGCACCCTTTCTTATGTGGGCAAGCCATGCTGAGTGGTCTTATACCAGAGTCTCCCACATTGCACAGTCAAATCCAAAGTTCTTGAGAGAGACCTTGAGAATGTCCTTGTATCGATCGCTTCTTCTGACCACCATGTGATTGCCTGCCCCATGTGAGTTCTCCAAAAAGTAATCTTTTTGGCAAGCATATATTTTGCATTTGAACAATGTGGCCAGCCCATTAGAAGCTCTTTGAAGCATAGTTTGAATGCTTGGCAGTTCAGCTCAAGCAAGGACATCAGTGTCTGGTACCTTGTCCTGACAGGTGATCTTCAGAATCTTCCTAAGATAGTTCAAATGGAAGGGATTTAGTTTCCTGCTATGGTGCTGGTATACTGTCCGTGTTTCATAGGCATAGAATGATGAGGTCAGCACAACAGCTCTGTAAACTTTCAGTTTGGTGTTCAGTCTAATACCTCCTCTTTCCCAAACTTTTCTTTGGAGCCTCCCAGACACTGAGCTAGCTCTGACAATGCATGTATCAACCTCATTATCAATGTGTACATCCCTGGAAAGTACACTACCAAGGTAAGTAAACTTATCCACAGCATTCAAAACTTCTCCATTTGTTGCAATCGATGGTTCCACATATGGATGGTGTGGTGGTGGCTGATGGAGCACCTGTGTTTTCTTGATGTTAATTATTAGGCCAAAATTAGCACAGACAATAGAGAATTGATTCATACTTTGTTGCATCTCAGCTTCAGAGGCTGCATTGAGTGCACAATCATCTGCAAACAGAAAATCATGCAGCAATACTCTCTCCACTTTGGTCTTGGCTTGTAGCCTTTTCAAATTGAAGAACTTAAGATCAGTACAGTAGTTGACCTTGATGCCATTTTCATCCTCATTGAAAGCATTTGACAACATGGCTGAAATCATGGTGCTAAAAAGCATGGGAGCAAGCATGCAGCCCTATTTCACTCCATTCATGACTGGGAAGGCACAAGAGCATTGTCCACTATCCAAAACACCAGGTAAACATGCCATCATGAAACTGACATACAATATTGATGAACTTCTCCAAGCAGCCAAATTTTGACATAATTTTCCATAAGCCCTCATGACTAACAGTGTCCAAGACCTTGGACAGATCTATAAACGTTGTGTACAGACCTCTATTCTGCTCCTGGAATTTCTCCTGGAGTTGTCAGGCAGCAAACACCATATTGACTGTTCCTTGGCCCTTTCTGAAGCCACACTGGCTCTCAGGTATATGACTATCTTCCAGGTGAAGATCAGTGTATTAAGGAGGACTCTAGCAAGAATTTTGCCAGCAATGACTAAGAGAGAGCTCCCTGTGATTGTCACAGGACAGTCTATTCCCTCTACCTTTAAAGAGGTGGATGATGGAGGCATCCTTGAACTCCTGAGGGATAACTTCCTCTTGCCATAAAACCTGGAAAATTTCAGTCAGCTTTTGTATGAGCAATGGTCCCCCTACCTTGTAAATCTCAACTGGAATAGAATCAGCACCAGGTGCTTTGCCACATGAAAGGAGCCTAATGGCCCTCAAGCCTCTTGTTCAGTTGAAAGTTCAGCTAAGGAGAGATTGACTTCAACTTGAGGTAAATGGTCAATGGCCTCAGCATTGATTGATGATGGTCTGTTGAGAACACTATGGAAGTGTTCAGGCCAGCTTTCTAGGATCATGTCCTTATCACTAATCAATGTGACTCCATCAGCACTGAGTAGTTGTGATGCACCATAGGTTTTTGATTTATAAATTAGACACAAGCCCAACATGAATTACTGGAAGAGTTCAAAGAGGATTTTTAAACCAAATAAGAGAGGTGGAGGGAAAATTGGGGGAAAAAAGTGAGAGTTATGCAAGAAAATTATGAAAAGTATCAAAAGCTTGATAAAAGAGGAACAAAAAAACGCTGAAGAAAATAATACTTTTTAAAAAATTGACTATATGGTAAAAAAGGGACAAAAATTCACTGAAGAGAATGTCTTACCAAGTAGAATTAACCAAATGAAAAAAAGATACAAAAGCTCACTGAAGAAAATACTTCCTTAAAAATTAGATTTGAGGAGGGGCAGAGCCAAGATGGTGGAGTGAGAGCAATGACTCACCTAAACTCTTAGACAAACTCCTTCAGATACCTCTAAAAAGAGAATCTGACCAAATTTTGGAGGTGCAGAGTCCAATAGGAGACAGACTGTGCCAGATTCACAGCCCAGGACAGACTGGAAGGTCCACAGGAAGGATCTGTTCCGCAGGAGTGAGCCCAAAGCACAATGTGGCAGTGGAGCAGGAGGCCCTGGGGAGACCTGAGGCAGCAGCAGGAAGAACTGGCAGAGCAGCAACCAGAACCCAGTGAGTGACAGCCAATGAGTCCCAGATATCAGCCGCAGCAGCTCCTGAGACTTTCAGCCCTCAGATTAAACATCTGTAAGTCACCTACTTGAACTTCCAGGAGCCAGGATGGTGGAGTGATCAGTAAATGTTCTCTTCTCCCACCTTGATGACCTTGAAAGAACCATAAAATATTTCCCCAGAAAAATCCTGGATCAGTGGGAACAGCAGAGGGAGCAAATAGTCTCATAATACCTGAGGCTAGGAAAATAGCTAAGAGGGATTTCTCATACTGTGGCAGAGGTGAATCAGAAGGAGAGGAGTCCCAGGGTGGTAGAAACTCACACTAGGAACCAGGTGAGCCTCAGAGATAGAAGAGGAGCCTCAGGAGGGGTGGAAACTCACACTGGGATCTAGGCGTGCCTCAGAACTCCAGGGGAAATGGGAAGACAATAGGGCAGTTGAGATCACCAACCCCTGAGCTTACCTTTGCCTCAGCTCAGCTGAGGAGATCTCCCTTGACCAGACTACCCTTCCCCCACTCTTAACAAGCTAGCTCCAGGGCTGATCGGGGAAACAATACAAAAACATAAAATTTGGAGTGATGTGGTATATTGGGAAAGAATTCTTACAGCTAATCTTGGAGATAAAGGCCTCATTTCTAGAATATATAGAGAACTGAGTCAAATGTACAACAATACAAGTCATTCCCCAATTGATAAATGGTCAAAGGATATGAACAGGCAATTTTCAGAGGAAGAAATTAAAGATATCTATAATCATATGAAAAAATGCTCTAAATCACTTTTGATTAGAGAGATGCAAATTAAAACCACTCTGAGGTACCTCTTTATGCCTATCAAATTGGCAAACATGACAGAACAGGAAAATGATAAATGTTGGAGAGGATGTTGGAGAGTTGGAACACTAATTCATTGTTGGTGGAGCTGTGAGCTCATCCAACCATTCTGGAGAGCAGTTTGGAACTATGCCCAAAGGGCTACAAAAATGTGCATACCCTTTGACCCAGCAATATCACTTCTAGGATTGTATCCCCCAGAAATGGGAAAGGGTCCCACATGTACAAAAATATTTATAGTAGCACTCTTTGTCATGGCTCAGAACTGGAGATCAAGGGGATTCCCATCAATTTGGGAATGGCTGAATAAATTATGGTATATGAATGTAATGGAACACTATTGTGCTATAAAAAATGATGAACAGGAAGACTTCAGAGAAGCCTGGAAAGACTTGTATGATCTGATGCTGAGCAAAAAGAGCAGAACCAGGAGAACTTTGTGCACAGCAATGACCACAGTGTGCAAGAGTTTTTTCTCATAGATTTGAATCTTCATAGCAATGCAAGGACTTAAAAACAAAATTCCCAGTGATCTTCTAAGGCAAAATGCCTTCCACATCCAGAGAAAGAACTATGGAATTCAATCTCAGAATGTAGCAGATCATTTTGTGTGTGTGTATGTGTGTATTATGTTTTGGTTTGTTATATGATTTCTCCCATTTATTTTAGTTCTTCTACACAGCATGACTATAGTGAAAATGCATTCAATAGGAATGTATATGTAGATCCTATATAGAACTGTATGCCATCTTGGGGAGGGAGGGAGGAGGGAGGAGGGAAAAATCTAAGTTTTATGGTAGTGATTGTAGAATGCTAAAAAATAAATAAATAAAATTAATATAAAAAAATTAGATTTGAGCAAGTAGAAGCTAATGATTCCATAAGAAATCAAGAAACAATAAAACAAAGTCAAAAGAATGAAAAAAATAGAAAAAAATGTGAAATGTTACATTGGAAAAACAATTGACCTGGAAATCATTGAAGAGAGATACCTTAAGAATTATTGGACTACCTGAAAACCATGACCAAAATTTTTAACAGCCTAACCATCACATTTCAAAAAATTGTCAAAGAAAACTGCACTGATAGCTTAGGCCCAGAGGGCAAAATAGAAATTGAAAGAATCCACAAGTCACCTCCTGAAAAAGATGCCAAAATGAAAACTTCTAGGAATATTATAGTCAAATTTCAGAGCTCCTAGATTAAGGAGAAAATATTGCAAGCAGCCAAAAAGAAACAATTCAAATGTCATGGAGCCACAGTTAGGATCACACAAGATTTAGCAACTTCCATCTTCAAGGTGTAGAGGGTTTAAAATGTGTTATTCTGGAAGGCAAAAGAGCAAGGATTACAACCAAGAATCACCTAAGCAGAAAAACCGAGCACAATTCTTCAGGGGGAAAAATGGAAATTTAATGAAATAGGAGACTTTCAAGCATTCCTGATGAAAAGATCAGTGCTCAATAGAAAATTTGACTTTCAAATACAAGATTCAGGAGAAGCATAAATACACATAAAAAAGAAATCGTAAGGGACTCCATAAGGTTAAACTAGTTGCATTTCTATATAGGAAGATGATGTTTGTAACTCCAAAAAACTTTATCATTATTAGAGCAGTTAGAAGGAATCTACTTAGAGAGAGGTCACAGGTGTGTGTTGACTATGATGGAATGATCTAAAACAAAATTAAAGTGTGAGAAAGAGGAATGCACTGGGGAAAAAATAGAAAAGAGGAAGAACTGGGAAAATTGATTCACATAAAAGAGGCACACAAGGAAAAGCTTTTGCAGTGGAGTGGGAAATGAGGGAGGGAAATGGAGGGCAACACTTAAACCTTACTATCATTGGAACTGTCTCAAAGAAGGAATGACATCACACTCAGCAGGGTAGAGAAATCTATCTTACCTAGGAGGGGAGTAGAAGGAGAAGAGGATAAGAGAAGGGACTAGGAAAAGCTGATAGAAAGGAGAGTGGATGGAAAGAGGCAGCAGTCAGAAACAAAACAGATTTTGGAGGAGGGACAGAGCAAAAAGAGACAGAAAAAAAAGATAAACTGGGGGAAAATAGAATGGAGGAAAATACACAGTTACTAATCATAACTGTGAATGTGAATGGGATGAACTCGCCCATAAAATGGAAGTGGATAACAGAATGGATTAGAGACTCAAATCCAACAATATGTTGTTTACAAGAAGCATACTTGAAACAGAAAGACAATGTGGAGGATAAAAATACGGGACTAGAACAAAATCTATTATGCTTCAGCTGAGGTTAAAGAAAAAGGTATGGGTAACCAGCATGATCTCAGACAAAGAAAAGCAAAAATAGATCTATTTGAAAGAGATAAGCAGGGAAACTGCATTTTGCTAAAAGGTACCATAGACAATGAAGTAATATCAATACTAAACGCATATGCACCAAATGGCATACCATCCAGATTCTTAAAGGAAAAGTTAAATGAGTTACACGCAGAAATAGAGAGTAAAACTATACTAATGTGGAGGGGTGTTTCCTCAACTTTCCCCTCTCAGAACTAGATAAATCTAAGCATAAAATAAATAAGAAAGAATATAAGGAAATGAATCCAATTTTAGAAGAGTTAGATATAATAAGTTTCTGGAGAAAAACTGAGTGATGCATATGGCATCTTCACAAAAATTGACCATAAATTAGGGCATAAAAATCTCACAGACAAGTGCAGGAAAGCAGAAATATTAAATGTGTCCTTTTCAGACCAAAATGCGATAAAAATAAAATTCAAAAAGGGTTGTGGAAATATAGATTAAAAATGAGTTGAAAACTAAATAATCTAATCCTGAAGAGTGAATGGGTCAAAGAACAAATCTTAGAAACAATCAATAATTTCATTAGAGATTTACAAGACAACATAACAAAATTTATGGGATGTAGACCAAGCAATACTTAGAGCAAAAATTTATATCTCTACCAACACTTACATCAATAAATAGAGAGACAGCAAATTAATGAATTGGACATGCAAAAAGAAAAACTAGGAAAAGAACAAATTAAAAATCTTCAATTAAACGCCTAAGCAGAAATCCTGAAAATCAAAGAAAAGATGAATAAAGTTTGAAGTAAGAAAATCACTGATCTAATAAATGAAACTAGGAACTGGTCTTATAAGGAAAAGACAAAAAAATACAATAGATAAGCCATTGGTTAATATGAAAATAGGGGGGAAAAAGGAAAACCAAATTACCAGTATCAAAAATGGAAAAGGTTAATGCACCATCAATGAAGATAAAATAAAAGCAATTATTAGGAGTAATTTTGCCCTATTATATGCCAGCAAATCTAACAATCTAAGTGAAATGGATGAATATTTACAAAAATATAAATTGCCCAGACTAACAGATGAGGAAATAGAATGCTTAAATAACCCTTAGAAAAGGAATTGAACAAGTCATAAACAAGTTCCTTAGGAAAAAATACACATGACCAGATAGATTCAGAAGTAAATTCTACCAAACATTTAAAAAACAATTAATTCCAATACTATGTAAATTTTGGGGGGAAAATAGGCTAAAATGGAGTCTTACTAAATCCCTGTGACCAACAGGCAGGTATCTGCTAGAGTCATCCTGAACTGGTTAGCAAGAGCAGATTGTTAAACTTTCAGTATGAGCATTTATACCTCAGAAATCGGCAAACACTACAAATCAGGATTTGATTTACTGTTTCAGTGATTGCTAACTTAAGAAAGTAATGGAGAAAAGGTTAATAACAGATCGAATCACTTTAAATTTAAAAGTGTTTCATGTGTACTTTATTTTTTTAATAGTGAGAGTGTTTTTAAATATTTACCAACCTACCCCTGAGTATAGGAAACAACATGCAGGCCAGTTTGGTTAGAACACAGAAGGCTTGAAGGAGAATGGTAAGCAACAGATCTGGAAGGGTAGGTGGCAGTAAGATTATGAATGACTTTAAAAGCCAAGCAAAGAAATTTGTATTTTATCCTAGAGGCAAGAGGAAGCTAATAGAGCTTTTAATGAGTACTTTAAGAAAATCAAATTGGCAGCTCTGTTGGGTAGGGATAAGAGAGGAGAGAGATTGGAGAGTGGGAAATCAAGGTAGAGGGTATTGTAGATATGTGGGGTAGGAGATAGAACATTGAGCCTAGAATCCGGAAGACCTGAGTACAAATGTGACCTCAGACGTTTCTTAGCCTGTGACCCCAGGCAAGTCAGTTTCTTCATCTGTAAAATGAAGATAATAATAACAACCAACCCACAGAGTTGTTGTGAGGATCAAATGAGGTAATGTTTGCAAAAGTGCTTAGCACAGTGTTTTGGACATAGTAAAAGCCTGATAAATACTCATTTTTCTTTTTCCCTTTGAAAGTTTTTGCTGTCTGTCCTTCATTCTCAAAGAGAACCAATGACACCAGGAAGGTGATGTCATGACTTATAAGTGAATTGGATTTAAGTGAGGCAAAACTGTACAAAGTCACCAGCCTCACTGTCTCCTCTGGAGCCATCTGGGTCCAGTGGCAAGGTGTAGAACAGAATGACTGGAGATGGCCCTGGATGTAGTGGGAGAACTTGGTGTTTTTAAGCTAAGGTCTTTCTCAGGACTCAGGCTGTCTAGGGACAATGTTCATTCAGTGATTAAGACTAGATAAGAAATGAGGCAAAGAATAGCCTCTTACCTAGTTTAAAAAAAAATCAGTCTTGGAGGGGAAAACCGGCAAAAATGGAAATAATTTCTACTTACACTTACTCTGAGCCATCCTGGGTCCGAACAATGACCAAGTGAGGTTTCATCAGAGCCAGAGTGATTTGGGTTTAAGGTATGGTCCTTTAAAAAGAAATATAGCCCATAAAGCCCAAGATATTCTGTATGGTTTCAGAGATCAAAATTCTATTCCTTTGAGTGGAACACCCACAGGTAAAGGTATAATTCCCTATGTGGACAGAGAGAGAGTCAGGAGAGGAAGGAAGGAGGGAAAAAGGAAATCAGGGAAGAAAGGAAGGAAGGAAGATAGTTATTTGTCTTTCATTCTCCAGAACCAATGACATCAGAAAGGTGTTGTCGTGACTTGCAAGTGAATTGAATTTTAGTGAAGGAAGGCTGTGCAAAGTCATCATCCTCATTCTCTCCTCTAGTCAACTGGGTCCAGTGGCAAGATATAGATCAGGATGACTGGATGGCCCAAGATGCAGTGGGAGAAGTGTAAGATAGATATATTATAAATATAAGATAAGAACTTTCTCTTTGGCTGTCACAATCACACCTATTGAGGCTGTAATCCACTAAGAAAGCAGCATAGAACTGTGGAAAGAGAGATGAATTCTGAGGCTAAGACTTGAGTCTGCAACCCCAGCTCTGCCACTTTGATACCTGTATGATCTCCATTTGTAAAATGAAGGAGCTGAAATATCACAGATTCTCCACCTTTTTTGTCTCATCCACTCCTCTGGCAGTCTGGTGAAGTAAGGGACTAAAATTATGACTTTTAAACCCAAAAAATACATTTTATGTAAATACATTTATATAACACATTTAAATACAAAGATACCTAGGATTAAAGAGAAATCAATCACATTGAAATACAGTTATTAAAAAAAATTAATGCAAGTTCAAGGACTCCAGGTTAAGAATGCCTGAACTAGGTGAACTCTAAGATCTCTTCTGAATCGAAGATCCGATGAAAACTTCTGTTCTTTTTTTTTTCTATAGGTCATGATTTGTGAGGGCTACAGCTCTGGATGATAACTTATAACATCACAATTCTAAAGCCTGATAGGAAAATAAGTATGTACGATGCCCAAAGAAGATCTTCTACTAGATCCTGTGAGTAAAGTGATTCAAACATTGCAAAGTTAAGGCCTTATTAACTCTTGACCTATTGCCTGATTTTCTATCCTTAATTGCAAAACTCATTTCTCTTCTGATATGCGGATCTTCTGCTGCTTCTTCCTGTCTTGATTATATGTCAGAGAGAAACCTTGAAATACTGAAGCATCACCTCTGGAACTGTGAAAATCAAAGGACGATGGGATTAGTCTACCTCCAGTATAGGAATTCACCATGGAAACAGCATAAAATAAGAAAAGAAAAATACAAGAAAAAAGCATATCTAAATCACTAGGAGACTTCTACCCAGGTGATCGAAACTATAGCCCGAGGTCTCATACCTGCATGTATCCTATACATAAGAATTTCAGGGATCTCACATTCTGGTTCTGCATCTATGTGGGTAACAAATGATTCATGTAGCACAGCTCCCCCATTGATTGCCACCATATTAATGATAAATGTTTACCCACCCGGATCAGCTGCAGAGCTGATGTGATTAATCTCATTTGTGGAGGCAGACAAATAGAATTTTTCAATGTATTACTGATGCCTTTTGTTTTTATGTCAGTGCTTTCTGAAAATACTCCCCTTCCCCCAACCTCATTTTCAACTGTCTTCTAACACAGAGAAACAATTAAGCAAAAATATACTCTTCATACATGGTCTCTGACAATATCTATAACATCCTACCCCAGCAGTCCTTCACTTCTGTGCTGAGGGGGAGGGAAGTATGTTTCATTATCTGTTTTCCAGAAGGACCAGTATTGATTTTTCAATCAAATAGAACATTACAGACCTAATGATTTGTTTTGGGCTTTGTAAGCCTCCAACTGCATGAATGTAAGTTAATTTTTTAAAATTTTAAATTAATTTTTATCTGATTTTTAATTTTATGGAATAATACTTGAAAATTATCTTAAAGTGCTATTTCTAGAAATATAACAAAAATTTTGAGTACTTACTACTTACAAGACACTTTTTTGTGTAGCATAGGGGATGTAGAGATCAACAAGGCACAACATTTTCTTGTATGCCATGTTTGGCATGGGTTTCTTAGGCTTCCACTGGGAAGCTATTATGTATGTCTGAGCAGGGGAGGAATATCGTTCAGATTGTGCTTTTGAAGATTATTCTGGCAAGAGGACTAAAGGTGGAAAACAGGGGCCAGTAGCAAAGTCCTTGTAATCATCTAGATTCGAGGTGATAAGGAGCAGACCTAGGGCAATGGCTGTGGGATTTGAAAGAAATCATGTTAATTAACTTTGCGTGGGAGATATGGGAGAGGAAGGAGGCCAGGGACTGAAGTTTTCAGTCTGTCTGGCTAAGAAAAGAACAGTATGGAGGATTTCACAGATCTGTCCTTGTTCGTTTTAAACTAATCTGGTCACGCCCTTGGCTGATCAATCAACAAACATTTCTTAAACCCCTCCTGTGTGATGGGCATCATGTTAAGCACCAGAGATACAAAGACACGAGTAAAAGATTCCTTACTTTCATCAACTAACCCATCAACTATTTATACCTATAACCCATCAACTAGATCTCACCTTCTTAGATAATAGTCTTTAGGAGTTAGAAGATAGCCTTTAAGAGTTGTTGTGTATAAAAGATTAATTATCCTAGGACTCGGGGGTGGGGAACTAGCGATCTCGAGGTCACATGTGGCCCTCTAGGTCCTCAGGTGCGAATCTTTGACCGAATCTAAAATTCATGAACAATTTGTTGAATTTTGGACTAGTCAGAGGGCTGCACTTGAGGACTTAGAGGGTCACATGTGTCCTTGAGGCCACAGGCTCCCCACCCCTATGATCTAGGTCAACCTGGTGATGAGGCCTTTGAATCTAGTTAGGTTTGTCCTCAGGTGATAGATGTACCAGGCCCATACTTTCCAGCCTGGTGGGTTCTTCCAGAGCTGACATCAGTGGAAGGTAGGTAGTACAAGGGACAGAGTGCTGAGCTGGAGACAGAAGAGCTAGTCCAAATCCTGCATAAGGTACTAATAACGTAAGGTATTAATTAACCTCAGAGTTTATTGTGAGGGCCAAAAGAGATAATATACCTAAGATGCTTGGCAAACCTTAAAGCACTATATATAAATGCTTATTGTAGTTCTAACGTATAATTGGGATTATTTTCTAGGGCTAGGGTCGCCTCCACAGTACAAGCAGGCATCAGAGGAAAATTCTAGTAGAAGGCAGTAGTAACAGCAGCTTTAATCACTCATGCTTATCCAATGCATTACAACTTAGAAAACTTTAGGCCTCATTTAAAAGAAATGCATTCACATCACTAGCTCTTTTCCTCAAGAGCCTTTTTCAAGGTCTCCAAGGATGCTCTTTCCCTGAAGGGCCTTTCTCCAACCTTGGGCATTATTTGGGGAGTGGGGGATGGAAGGCACTCAATCTGATGTCTCTGAAGTAAAAGATGTACCTGCATGCGTCTTGCTTTCATTAAACTACTTTAATTTTAGTGGGTAAAGCTATTTCTCCCCAGGAAGAGATAATCAACCCCAGCATATGAGACATTGCCCATAATTATATTGTAAGGGATTGAAAAATAATGATGAGTATTCAGCAACTACTTCCTCTACACATAGCAGTATTAAGATCATTAGCAGTGGTGTGTGGGAAGAGAAGGGCATTATGTGTTTTCTTTCCCAGAGTGGTGCCCTGGGACTTTTGTGACTTTCTGTGCCTGCTTCACTGTGAGTGTGTTGCCACAAAGATTCCCAGCTGAGAAGATCTCTTACTTTGAACATTTGTGTACAGATGTATTTTTGCAGTCCTTGGTATCCACAAACTATATGCTCTGGAAGTTGGTTTCAGTTATACAGCCCAAAAGACTTCAAATTCTCTGGTTATTGTGAATCCAATACTATTAGAAATGAGTAGAGAAAGTTTGTGGCCTGAAATTGATTTGTTCTAGAGAGGTTTTGGTAGTGATGTTTGTTGGAATGCCGTTTATTCCAAAGGAGCAGGTCCTGTGTTTTCTCCCTTTTTAAATTATGCATAATTTCAAAAGAATATCATTATTATATTTGCATATGTGTTATTTACCTGTAATTTCCCACTGTGGTGAGTGTTGGAAATCTGTTTTATCTTTTTCTTTGTTTTGAATTATTCAACCTTTATATTTAAATCACACTTAATTAAAATTAATTCATTCAAAAATATCATAGATTTAGAGCCAAAAGGGACCTAAAAGATTGTCTAATATGATCTTCCTTTTTAGATGAAAAGAAAGGCTGAGAAAGATTAAATAACTGTCTTTGGTTCTAATGAAATTAAATAAAACTGGGATTTCAGCTGAGGCTCTCTGATCCCAGAGTCAATGCTTTTTCCATTCCACCACCGTATAAATGCTTCAAGGTGCTGTAAGACAACAGCAAGGGAGAATACTTCAAATTTTTTTATTAAGGTATAGGTCAAATAATTGTTAACTACACAGTCCCAAAATGTTCCTCATTATTAATTTCCATATACTAGTAGCTTTATAACTGTCAGGGGTGTAAGGTAACAAGGTAATGTCACATACATTTATAAGGCACCTGCTACGTGCCAGATACTGTGGTAAGTACTTTTGCAAATGTTATCTTACTTGATCCTCACAAGAATAGGCGCTATCACTATCCCCATTTTACAGAGGAGAAAATTGAGGCAGACAGAGGTTAAGTGACTTGCCTAGTATCTGAGGTCAGATTTGAACTTAGGTCTTCCTGATTCCAGGCTCAACATTCTGTTCTATGTACTACCTAGCTGCCTCTAACAATATTGGCACTGCCATTAGAGAGTCATTTTAACAAGTAGCAAAAAATTGGAATGGTAGAATCTTTCCATTTCATCTCTGGTTTGATTTCCCCCCCGCCCCCGACACACACACACACATACATACATACACACACAGGTCTAGACCAAACAAAGTGAATATATCCTATATTCTATTGTAGTCATTGTCTATTATCTTTGGACAGATTACATGCTTTGTGGATTTTCTACAGAGCATTTTTTTTATCTTGGCCAGCTCTCTCTGGCCACCAAGCATGTTTCTGCTCTGCTTCCCCCTTCACCCAGATATTATGTCCCCAATAAACATAAACTATTTTAATATTATCTTAAACAAAGGAATTAGGAAGGTAACTCTCCTGTGAGGGAAGTTAGATAAAGCATTCAAACTTAAATAACTTTTAGAGTATCTACTATTTGGGGCTGCATGAAAAATGCAAAGATCTGCAGGCAAATGAGGTATCAGGAGCTCTGTCTGGGTTCTAGTTCAGGTCTTAAATTAACTCAAGGCATTTTTGAGGGAGCTTGGGATGGACAGCCAACTTCATTAAGAAGTTGGGTGGGAAGGAGACAAGATACCATTGGGACCAGTCAGGGGAATCCCCTTTATCCATGTTTTGCATATGAAAAACCCAGAGCCAGAGGATGGGGCTCTAATATAATAAAAATCATGGGAAAAAGTCTTACTGAAGATATCATTGTTAATAGGAATTTTTATCAGAAAACTGTTGGTTTGCAGTTTTCAATTTTTTAAATGACTCATCTTACTAAAACTGTAATTCTTATAAACTCATTGGTGTTGAATGAATGCTTTTCTCATGTCTCAATTCTTTGTGTATGCATTCTTTTCAGATGTATTAAACCAGGGGTGGGGAACCGTGGCCTTGAGACCATATGTGGCCTTATAGGTCCTCAAGTACAGCCTTTTGTCTGAGTCCAAGTTTTATAGAACAAATCATTTTATTAAGGGGATTTGTTCTGGGAAGTTTGGATTCAGTCAAAGGGCAGCACCTGAAGACCTAAAGGGTCACATGCAGCTACAAATTCCCCACCCCTGTATGAAACAAACAAAAAAAATGCCTTCACAAATTAAAAAAAAAAACAAAACTCCAGGAAGTCTTTTTTACTTTTCTAGGTCATTTTTTTTTCATCTGAAAAAAAAAAAAAGGTGGGGCTAACTCAATAGTTCTTACCCTCTTCCAATATAAGGTCCCCTTTTTAACATAAAAAATTATCGCAGTCACACACACATAGACACAGGATAGTCATTATCCCCCAGTTAGTCACTAATTAAGGAAATACAGGACAGGCTATGAAACCCTTACAACAGCTCCTTGGACCTTCAGGCATTCACAGCTCTTAAGACAGGAAAAAATAGACTCCATGATCATTAGCTCTAAAACGCTGTAGGGACCATTCATACTTCTGGTTTTTTCTATTTGTGTGAAAAATAAAGGAAGAGAAGGTAGTCTGTGTACATGGCAAAGGAGATGATTGACAGACAGACAGCCAGGGTGCTCCACAGCTGCCTTTACAATATCAGGAGAAATCAAGGAAGGCCTCCAGTGCATTGGGTGCAGGACCTCTGGGGTGAACATCTGGAAAGAGTAAGAACCACACAGATTGGCCTGGCATGGATGACTTGCTATCTGTGTCACTGGGGGACACTCCAAAAGCAATAAGATCACACACAAAAAAAAGACCACGGAACAGTGGAATAATGTCACACACAGTGTACTCTTCTTTTACAGTGTGTGTGTGTGTATGTATGTATGTATACACATATGTATATATATGCATATGTATACATATATATATATATATTTCTCTCTGAACATGTATCATTTATCTCTTTTGGACTGGACTTGTGATGTCCGTTGACATAAGAATCTTCCAATGAGGAAACTCCTGTATTATGTATGCATGTGTATTTGTGTGTGTGTGTGTGTGTGTGTGTGTGTGTGTGTGAGTGTGTGTATGTGTATGTGTTTTGCGCGGGGGGGGTGGGGCGGTGGAGGGGAGAAGAAAGAACCTTGTTCAAGTCTTTCTTCTGCTCCTTATTAGCTATGTGATCTTGGGCAAGTAGTCTCAATTTCCTCATGTGTAAAACAAAAATAACCATACTTGTTACTACCAGACTCCCAGAGTCCAGTATGGCAGTAGATGCAATATAAATTGTAAAACTTAAAGTCCTACACCGACAAAAGTTATCATTACTATTATTCACTTTCTTAAGGCTACTAAAGGTTGCTCATTTTCAGTCATGTCTGACTCTTCATGACCCATTTGGGATTTTCTTGGCAAGGATACTGGAGTAGTTTGCCATTTTCTTCTCCAGCTCATTGTCCAGAGACAGAAACTGAGGCAAACAAGGCTAAGTGATTGCCCAGGGTCACACAACTAGTAATTGTCTGATATTAGATTTGAGGATTTGAACTCAGGTCTTCCTGACTCTAGGCTCGTTACTCTCTCCACTGTGCCACCTAGCTGCCTGACTTAGTGTTTAACCATTTTATTTTTGCATTTAAATTTACTATAAATTTAATAAGCAAAAGTTATCTAATTATGTTCATCTCAGAATGCAGATGAAATGCTTTCTTTAACATTTGAATTATACTTTGCTTGAATCCTGAATATTTTAATGAAATGGAAAAAATTAATTTTCTCAGCACTCTGAGAATATTAAAATGGAGCACAAGTGATTTTTTTTGAAGATTCATGTGTGAATGGAATTCTTATTTTTGTCTGCCACAGACATTCTACCTGTAAATAAAGAAGGATAGAGTACTCTTTTATAACCATCCTAGAGCCTTTGTAACTCTTTAATGGTTTCTTTGAGAGATAGGTGTTGTTTAGCATGTCTATCAGCAAATAGTTCCCTAGGGCTCCAGGCTCCTTTGTCTGTTATGTGTTGATCGTATGTTTCCTAAGTCCTCCTAGAATGAAAGAAGAAAAATACATCCTTAAAACAATGACCCTTCTATATCTATGCTCTACATTCCCCACCCCCAACCTTTCTCTGCTTTGAAACCATTGCTGACATGTACGACTGGTAACCTCTCTAGCTGTTAGAGAGATGGCAGCTGCAAAGAAGCTAACCCTGTGTCAAGAAAGACCCCAAAGGCAGTCCCCAGGGGTCATCCTGTACATGTAAAATCCTCTCTTCCTGTAGTTCAAAGAAGGCTGATCTTATATACAATTGTCACAACATATCATTTGGAAACTATGTGATAAAGTGTAAAATGATGTTACTTTTCTCCATACAGAAATCCTTCAAGAATATGAATCACTTTTACAGCTGGAAGTAGAGAATTCTAGATAACAGTACTTGGCTAGAAGAGAAAATCCTATTAAAAAGATTATATATCTAGAGTGGAAAGTGACATCAGAGATAATTTAGTACAACTCCCCCATTTTACAGAGGAGGGAACCAAGACTGAAGTCAGATTAAGTGATTTGCCCAAGGTCATGCAGGTAGTGATAGAATTAGGATTTGAATCTAGGTCTTATAATAGTAATAATCATGTCTAACATTTACATAGTGTTTACTAAGTGTCAGGCGCTGTGTGCTAAGACTTTACAGATATTATCTCATTGGATCCTCACTATAATTCCAGTAAGCAGGTGCTATTATTATCCTTATTTTCCACACAAGGAAACTGAGGCAAACAGACAAAGTAATGTGTCCAGGGTCACATGGCTAGTAGGTGTCTGAAGCAGGATTTGAACACACACACATTTTGAACTGGCTCTAGGCCTAGAGCTCCATTTACTCTGTCACCTACCTGTCATAACTCCAAGTTCAGTGGCCCTTTCCTCTTCTTATAAAGGACCAAAGAAATCATCTAGTCAATTTCATTGTTTTACTAATGAGGAAACTAAAGCCCAGAGAATTTAAATGTATTATTCAGGATCATTCAGCCCATTTGTAGTGGAGGCAGAAGTAGAATCCAAATGTCTTGACTTCCAAAGAATCAGAAGTGACTGACACGTTAGTAAAGGGAGGCAAGATTAGACTAGAAAAATTATAAAAATTAATTGTATTTGACAATAAAGCTGGCTTTTGTCCATCCAGCACTTATATAACTTTGTTCTCTTGCCCCCATATTGCAGAGTGAAACTATCAAAGGATAAAAGTAGAAGCGTGCTATGTAAGTAGACACTACAGTTTCACATTCTCATCTCCGCTGCCAGTTTCCTGTTTCCCTTTGTCTTCTCTAGAAATAGCTTCCTATACTTACTACAAAGTTAAATGAACTTAACTGTTCTTGGATGAGTCTTTCTGTTTCTAAGGATCTGTTTATAATTTCATCTGCATTTTTTGGCAGTCTGAACTGATGTTTTAGGGAAATCTTCGTGAGGCACCGATGCACAAACACAGATCTGCACCTCATCTGACAAAGTCTTCAGTGAGTTGCCTGGGACAGATGCCAAGAAGTTAAAGGACTGACAGATACTATATGTAGTGGCAGGATTTCACCCAGTATTTCTGATTCCAAGGACATCCTTGCACCCACTAGGCCACATAGCCTCTCTTTGCCTGCATCAAGGCAAGAAAAAGGTTGAGTCAATTATTTCAATAAACTGCCAAATGAGAAAATACATGTAAACTGGTTTGCAAACCCTAAAAGATAGGGCCAGGAGACTGTACCTAGGATTTCATTAGTAAAAGAATTCTTAGGTGAGAAACTCTTTCCTCTGCAACTTATATTCTTAGAAACCACTAGCAAGTTATATGACTTGCTCAGGATAACACAACTCATATGTCAGTCAGTCAACAAGCACTTATTAAATCTATCCTATGTGCCAGGTACCATGCCAGACACTAGTGATAGAAAAATGGTAAGAATACAATCCCTGCCCTCAAGGAGGACATACAAATAACTATGTAAATACAGATAGACCAATAGATAGATTGATCAATTGATCTAAATAGATCTCTATCTATTCATAGATAGATAGATGATAGGTAGGTCTATGTCTATCTATATGTAAATAGATATCTATATCAGTCTGTATTTCTAGCTCTATGTGGAGAAGAGAGAGAGAGAGAGAGAATAATATGTAATCTGCAAGCAAAGGCCCTAGCAATAGGGAGGACCAGGAAAGGCCTCTTGTAGAAGGCTGTTTAGGGTTAAGTTAGAAGGAGGGCAGAGAAGGCAGGAAATGGTGATGAGGAGTGACAGTTAGAGAAGAGGCACAGACAAGTGGTGTAGCATCATGGGTAAGGAAGACCAAGCAAAACAGTTTCTCTGGATTATCAAGTTCATGGAAGAGAGCCAAGTACAGGAAGCCTAAAAAGGTGACAAGGGGCCAGGTTGTGAAAATTTTTAAAGGCCAAACAGAATATTACATATTTGTTCCAGAAGATAACAGCGGGCCAGTAGAGTTTATTGAGTATGGGGGATGGAGGAGGGAAAGTCAGACTTGCACTTTAGGAAACTAACTTTGGCAGCTGAGTGGAAGTTGGACTAGAAAAAAGTGAGATTTAAGACAGGGAGACGAAAAGGAAAACTATGCCACTTGTACAGGATTGAGGTGATAAGAGGCTGCACCAGTACAAAACTCCACGAGGGAAAGAAAGGGACACCTGAAGGTAGAAATGCCAAGATCTGGCAACATGTTGGATATGTGAGGTAAGTAAAAGGGAGGAGATGAGGATGATGTTGAAGTTGCAAGCTTTGGCGATTATATAGATAGTGGTGTCCTGATGACTTATAATGAAGAGGGAAGAGATTATGAAAAAAGATAATGAGTTCTGTCTGAGACATGTTGTGATTGCTATGCCTACAGAACACCCAGTTTGAGATGATTAATAAGCAGTTGGTGATGTGAAAGTGGAGGACAAGAGAGAGATTATGACTGGATAAATAAATCTGAAAATCTTCTGCAGAGAGATGATAATTGAACCCAAGGGAGTTGATGAGATCAGGAAATGATACAGTATAGAAGGAAAAAAGATGGTCCAAGACAGAGCCTTGGGGAAACCCATAGTTAGTGAACATGATCTTCTGAATGAAGATCTTACAAGGGAGACAGAAGTGGTCAGACAGGGAGAAAGAAAAAGCAGGAAAGGTACTATCACAAAAACTTGGAAGAGAGTGACTGACACTGTCAAAGCCTGCAGAGAGGTCATGAAGAATGAGGAGTGAGACAAGGCTACAAGATTTGGCAATGGAGAGATCTTTGGTAACTTCGGAAAAAGCAGTTTTAGTTGAATGATGAAATAGGAAGCCAAACTGGGAAATGAGGTAGAAAACTAGAGGAAAGGGAGTGAAGATACCAATTACAGTTGGCTTCCTCAAGGAGTTTAGCCATGAAAGGGAGAGGAGACCTATGATAGCTTAAGGTGTGCTTTTATCAAGCAAGGTTTTGTTTTTTTTTTCAAGTTAGAGCAGATATGGGAATATTTGTGGACAGCAGAGAAGCAACCTGGAAGAGTATGTAAATTATAGAAGGGGTAATCTACTAGAGAAGCTAGGACAGAATGGGATAAAGGATACATGTAGTAGAGTTTGCCTTAGCAAAGATAAAGGCCATCTCTTCATATGAGACAAAACTGAAAGAGAACATAGTGGGGAAAGAGATGTCAGTGATGTGAGATGAAGAGGAGGGAAGAAGAAGGAACTCTTGGTAAATGGCCTCATTTTTTTTTCAGTGAAAAATAATGCAAAGTCCTCAGTTAAGGGTATGAAGGGAAGTTTGAGAAATGGATGAAAAGGTTTGGAATGAATGGCCACTCTACCCAGTAGGATAATGAACCTATTAGGCAGGTGTAAAAGGATTGCCTTGCTAAAGTGAGGACCCAGTTAAGATGATGTCGTATAAATGCTCCAGGTTAGAGGTGGGACTTAAATCCAGGCATTCCTGACTACAAGGCTAACTCTCTTTCCACAGATCCACTAAGTACAGCTAAAAGTACCATATAAATAATAGTTATCATTATTTTTTGACTTATTATTACCATAGCTTAAAGTTTTTCTATAAATTAAAGAGGCTTTATAATGCTCCTGTCTCCTGGTCTTCAGATCCCCTCTTTTTCTCAAGGAGGGTCTGTTCCTCAGAGGTGATGGAGAGAAGAAAATCAGGCCATCTATTTATAGTTCTTAGTTGCTGGCTTATAAGAGACTTTGGAGAGGCAGTAGGGTGGGAGGTGGGGGGTCTTGTGGCAGTGCCAGCTTGCTAAGCAGAAAGATAAAGGGCACTTGCGTAATGATTCTAACACTGGATGACTGACTAGATATTTCTCATCTCTAATTACTGTGATTCATTGGTTGTTAATTCCGACAGAAGACCAACACATCAGAGACAAAACTGAATAAATTAATTCTAGTCCTCCAAGTCTGAATTATTAACAAAGCAACTAATCTGATTGGGAGGAGGGAGAGAGGGAAAGCATTACAGCTGCACAATTTCATGTTGTAATCACTGCTGTTATCTTCTGAGGTTTATAGTCAATAGTTCTCTGAGAATTCTCTGTGCTGAAGACTGCATATTGATTTGGGGAAGAGTGAATGAGTTTCTAAATACATAAAGCATTCGGGGTGCACTGAGAACAATTCACTTCCCTTTTTCTTTTCTTACTTATTCTTCTAACATCAAGTCTCATGTGACAGCAGTGGCTTATTTTTAGCTTTTTGTTAAGACATATTTATCAATCAGGGTACTTGTTTGCCAGTGTGAACACTTAAATAATTAAATTAGAAATAAATTTCTCCAAAGTAAGAGTTGAATCTGATTCCAACATATATAAATTGTCATGGTATAGTGGTCATCCAAGGGTTGACTACCCACTTAGAAACCTTAAACCGAAATGGTATAAGGATTTTGTTTTTTTCAAAATAGCAGTATTTGAATTCATATGCAAGGCTCTTCAGCTGTCAGAAATCTCAACATTAAGATCTTTATAGCTGCATATCTGCTTTGAGAGTTGAAGTGTCCTTTCTGACTATTGCTGATTCTTCCCTTGGATTCTTCTGCTCTAGCTTCCACATGTGAGACTGAGGAGGTCTGGCATTCAAATACTCTTCTAGGAGGGACCTCCACTCCTCTATAGGAAGTCTCTTGTAAGAACTTGAAGCTAGAACAAGCTATAAGCAGGAGAAAGTACCCCTGCTTAGGGCCCCAGCAGGGCTACTTCCTGTTTTTTGCTCCCTGTCTCACTACAGCAAGAGCTGATGAACAGTCACCTCCAGCATCAGTGCTTTCTCTTTTAATTCAGGAAAGGACTAAATTGATTAAAATTCTATTCTTTAAAGAACTTATATGCAATGTTCTTAATACTGGGCTTGAGAACAGTCAGAGTAAAATACTGGATAATTATCTGCTTACATTTATGTGGCCTGTCACTCTACAACACAAAGTACTGTCATGTGGAAGGATTCTGACATATGATCCTCATATAATTCACATGGGAGATGAGCAGCAAAAATATCATGGTTGCCTTTTTATAAGGCTCAGAGAGGTTAAGAGGCTTGCCCTTGGTCACATAACCAACCAATAAGTGGCAGAACTGGGATTGGAACCTCCAGTCTTCTAACTTCAAATCTAGAGCATTTTCAGCTACTGCCACATTGCCTTGCAAGTGATTCTGGAATCTCAAAAACTGAGTTAAGGTGAACTTTCAACTATCCTCAGGCAGATTGTCCATATTTTGGCTTACCTTGTAAATCTCACTTTCCAAGCCATTGATAATAAGCATTTAAAACCCTCTCCTGTCCACCTATGCAGATCCTTCCCATCCAGGACCATATAATTTTAAAGACCTAGGGGAAGTCTTTCAATGTATAGAGAAGATCCTCTGTGAAGGTCATGGACAAAACTCTCATAGAATGAGAAGATGCTGAGGAGTTATGATTGATATATGGTGAAAAAGATATACTTATGTTAAGAAAATCCATCTATTCATCAATCAGTGAGCATTTGTTGGATACCTCTTGTGTGCTAGACATTGTGATAGGTACTGGGGACACAAAGACTTATATCAAATAGTCCCTGCCCTTGAAAATCTTATCTTCTGTCAGGGAAGATAATACATGCAGCATATACTCATATTGGAGCCTAAGAATGTGACCTAAAATCCAGGCTCTCCTTCTCTCCCACTCAGTGTTTTCATAACTCTATAATTCAGCTTTCTGGTCTCTTTGAGCTCTAAAATTCTACAGGTCTGTTTTTCTCTATGATTATATGGTCTTGGTGGCTTGGAATGGGACAAATGTGGTCAGTGCTGAGCATGGTACAAAATACTGTTGTTTATGTGTGTGTTCTTAAAGGATCTTACCATCTACTATGGGAAAAGGAACAATGCAAATAGATGCATGACAGATACACTCACAACAAAATGTTAGTGTGTGTTGTACTAGATGGTCTATGGTGGGACATCTCCACTTGTCCTGATTTCTATCTTGCCATTGGACCCAGATGGCTCTGAAGGAGAAAGAGAGGCTGGTGACTTTGCACAGGCCTCCCTCACTTAGATCCAATTAACTTGCAAGTCATGGACTCACCTTCCTTGTGTCATAGTCCTCTCTGAGAACACAGGGCAAGCAAAAGATGGTCTATGGCAGAAGAAAAGAAGATGCTCTCTTATACTGAGTAAAGTAAATATGGGAAAGCTTTACCGAAGAAATGAGAATGAAATAGAAGTTTGAACTGCCTGTTATGGAGAAGCGAGACGGAGGATCTTCCAGGTGAAATGAAACGTCTACAAAGTTGGTAAGAAGGTCAATGTTGTGGGAAAGGGTTGACTTGGGCCAGTTTCCTGATAGTTCAGGTTCAATACTAGAATGAAATAAAATACTCATTGAAAATGACAGTTAAAAGATTTACTTAATGACAGAAATGGAAAGATATTCAGCAATAATATTCACTGAGGACACTGTGTTGGTGTAGCTGAGCTCAACTCCCCTTCCTCTGGTCTGCCCAGGGTGGTCTATAGATCCAGTATCAGGAGAAGCTGGCTTTCCTTTTGTTTCATTTGTACCCAGATCACCAGGAAGCAACACCGATGGCCAGAGTTTTAGTTTTTGAGCCACTTACATCCTCAGGAAAGTTTCAATATCTTTTAGAGAAAAATAACTATCCCAGGCTGCATGAAAGGGGATTCTGGTAGATATGCCTCCTATCAAAGGAGGAAACAATGAATCACTTAATTCAATTTGAATCAATTTAACAGACATTTATTGGACACCTATTTTACACAAGACATCTGTGTTAGTTGCTAGTGATACAAAAGGGTTTTTTTTGCTACAATGTAGCAGAAAAAAAATTTAGACTTAGAGTCAGGTGACAGCAACTTAAATTCTGACTCCAGGGCTTTCTAGCCATGTGAATTTAGGAAATCTATTTCTCTATCTGCAATTTCCTCTTCTGCAAAATGGGGATAATAGTATTCTCCTATCTTGGAGGGCTGTGAAGAAGGTGTTCAGAAAAGAATAAAGTAAGATCCTTGTGTCTGGCTGAAAGCCCTCTTGTAGGTGAGACCAGATCCTTTGCAAGTAATTTTAACAATCGCTGTTCTCTACTGAACATGTTATTTCTGAACCATCTGACTAATCAGTCCCTGAGCTAATCAGGAATCTTGAGTTCAAAGAGTAGCCACACCAGGATCTCTCTTTATCTGTCTCTTCTCTGCAGCTCTGTCTCTCTAACTGGGCATCCTAATCTCAGTACCCATCCCCTCTTTCCCTTCTGCCACAGCCTCCAGACCATGTGTGCTTTCCTAGGATTTATTTATAAGGGAAAAAGAGCATAGTAGTGCAGTAATAACAGTAATAGTGTAGCAGGCAATTGAAAGTATATAAAAAAAACTGTCCAGTAGAGACTGAACAGCTCTATTTAATACTAATCCGGACTTGCCACTGCTGTGGATGTTTTTCTCATCTAACCAGTGTTTACTTGTCATTGAAATGTTGTAGTTTTTAATTATACAAAATATTATTACTAAAGTGGGAATTGTAACCAGGGTTATGTTGAATGTGATCAAATGGTGTTTCTGGCACAAAGGTAATTGAATCTCCTTCCCCCATTCCTCCCCCACCCACCCACCCCCGCCATTTTACAAATGAAGATTTGAAACCTAGAGAAGTTACATGACTTACCTGGGTCACACACATTTAGTAAGTACTTGAAATAGGATTTGAATTCAATGCGAGCCTTCTGTCCCCTACACTTTATTGCCTCTCAATCTCTCACTAAAGTTATATTCCATAGGGCCAAAATAATGACAGAAAGAAGCAATTCCACTTAAGAAGTGGTTAAAATCCAGCAGGTCTTCAAATTAACATTTGGATGTGTGTGTGTGTGTGTGTGTGTGTGTGTGTGTGTGTGTGTGTGTGTGTGTGTATGTGCGCAAGCTGGGTATTCACTTCAAAACAAATAATGGAGAACCACAGTGTACCTCTAATATGAGAAGACTGAGGGAAACTCTTTCATTCATTCAGTCAATAGACATTTTTTAAGCACCAGCTATGTACTAGGCACAGGCTAAGCTCTGGGAATACAAAAAAGAGACAAAATCCAGTCCTTCCCCTGAAGGCCTTTACAATCTAACCTCTTTAGTAATCCTGTGTCCTACTGATTCCATGTTAGTATGACGGAGAGACTGGCCAACACCCAGTTCTAGGAGCATACTCAAGTATTCTGGCAGTATACATGGAGGCTTAGTGAGTCTGCTTCTGTAAATGCATGATGGAGGACCCTTTTCTCTCTGCTTTAGACAAGGTGCAGACATTCTCTCACTTCCCTCTGTTGGCTTTCTGGGTTTTGAGAAAAGGCCTTTTCTTTAGTTGCTAAACTGGACCTGAGGATGCAGTATAAAAGGCTCAAACATAAAATCTGCTTCTTCCCTCATGAACAAGGTAAGAATAATTGTAGGCCTTTGCATAGGAGAGGAACCTCAAGATCTCCTCTCATCACAATCCCCAGCAGCCATGTGACCACTAACACATAGCGTTATTGTTTCATTTGTGTTTCTCTATTAATTATTATTTCCTGATTTTAGATAATTGATTATCAGAGGCAGAATGCTATAAGGCTGTATTAGTCTTCAGAGGTTCAATATCAATGATCAGTGGCAGATTCTGCCAGAAGCCATAGTCGCTGCGTCTGGTGAGGAGCCTGCTTGACCAAAACCCAGTAGTGAATTGTTCTGGAAGTCTACACATTGTATCCTGAAATCAAGAGAGTGATTTATCTATTAGCTATGTCACATTCAGAAGTGGGCTTGGTGGGGGCATGTTTTATAGCAGCCATTCTAAGCTTGAGCTCACTCTCCTCAAGAACTAAAGTAAGAGAGGAGAGTGTGTTCCTATCTGGGATGTCATTGTACATAATACTTGTTATGCTCTCTAAGTAAACATCCCCTTGTAAACACTAATTGATATTAATTAATTAAAATTAAATTGAGGAGATATTAACCAGCAATTGATATGGATTGAGGGAACACATAGAATGGGGACTCATGAATAACAGTATTAGAACATTTTCCAGCCTCCCAGAGGTACCCTCAGAACCCCTAGGAGAGAAAGAATAAGAAGGTTCTAAGGACTTTTTCTATCAGGGATCACGGGGATTAGGATGGGAGTCTCATGAAAGGATTGTTCTCTTTCAGGCTTTCTCTGGAGATTTATTTATTCATTCAATGGAAATGTGTATGGCACCATGGAAGAGACAAAGTATGCAATATTGTTCCTGTCTTTGAAGAGTTTATACTTTAGGGCAATAATATATGCACATATGCAAAATTAAATAACAGTACAACACATGATTAAGTCCTTAGAGAGAAGGATAGTCCTTAAGTGGTAAATCTCTTCAAAGGCAGTCTATAACCATTTTTTTGCTATTCCCTTGCAGTACCCTGCAATGCTTTATAGAAAGGGCAGATTAGAAGTTTTGAATAGTTATTGAATGAAAGACTAAGAGTTCTTTGGCAAGAGAGATGATTGTGAGCTGAAATGCTTAGAGAAAGTTTCATGGTGGAAGTTGGACTTTCCCTTTCACAAGGTTTCCTAAATTCACATGGCTAGGAAGCCCTGGAGTCAGGATTTAAATTGCTGTCACCTGACTCTAAGTCTATTTTTTTTCTGCTACATTGTGGCAAAAAAAAACTTTTTGTATCACTAGCAACTAACATAGATGTCTTGTTCAAAATAGGTGCCCAATAAATGTCTGTTAAATTGATTCAAATTGAATTAAGTGATTCATTGCCCCAGATATCAGCCACAGCAGCTCCTGAGACTTTCAGCCCTCAGATTAAACATCTGTAAATCACCTACTTGAACTTCCAGGAGCCAGGATGGCAGAGTGATCTCTGCTCTCTCCTCCTGCCTTGATGACCTCAAAAGAACCATAAAATATTTCCCCAGAAAAATCTTGGATCAGTGGGAACAGCAGAGGGGGCAAATAGTCTCAGAACACCTGAGGCTAGGAAAATAGCTGAGGGGGATTCCTCCTACTGTGGCAGAGGCTAATGAGAAAGAGAGAGGCCCCAGGGTGGTGGAAACTCACACTGGGCTCTAGGTGTGCCTCAGCACTCCAGGGGAAACAGGATGACAACAGGGTAGCTGGGATCACCAACCCCTGAGTTTGCCTTCTCCTCAGCTGAGCTGAGGAGAACTCCCTTGACCAGACCATGCCTGCCCCACACTTAACAAACTAACCCCAGGGCTGATGGGGAAACACAAAATAAAAAGATAAAAATACACCTGCTCTTAGCTTTTGCACACCAGTCACCTCAACGGCAAGTTCTGCAACTTCTAACTGAAAGAACCACAAGCCACAACACACAATCACCATCATGAACAAGAAAAATCAAAAGAAGAGCGAAAAAACCATAGAACCTTTCTATGGTGACAAAGACCAAAACACAAATACTAAAGAGGTCAGTAGTGAGATTGTACTTTCATCTGAAACTTCAGAAGGGGCTATGAACTGCTTGCATGTACAAACAGCTTTCCTGGAACAACTGAAGAAGGAAATAAAAGAAAAACTGACTGATGATTTTAAAAGTGTAAAAAAAGAATTCACTGATGAGAACATCTCTTTGAAAAGGAAAACTGAACAAATGAAAAAGGAAGCGCAAAACCTAACTGGGAAAATTGAACAAATGGAAAAGGAAATAAGAAACCTAACTGGGAAAATTGGGCAAATGGAAAAAGAAACACAAAACCTGACTTGGAAAATTGGACAAATGGAAAAGGAGAAAATAACTCCTTAAAAGGAACAATTGGACAGATGGAAAAGGAGATGCGAAAGGTAACTGAAGAAAACAATTTGATAAAAATTAGAATTGGGCAAGGAGAAACTAATGACTCTATGAGACAGCAAGAATCAGTCAAACAAAATCTAAAGAATAAAAAGACAGAAGAAAATGTAAAATTTCTAATTGGAAAAACAACTGACCTGGAAAATAGATGCAGGAGAGAAAATTTAAGAATTATTGGCCTGCCAGAAAACAACAAAGAAAAAAAGAGTCTGGACAATATCTTCCAGGAAATCATCAAAGAAAACTGCCCAGAAGTGCTAGATACAGAGGGCAAAATAGTCATGGAAAGAATCCACCATTCACCTTCCGAAAGGGGTCTCAAACTCAAAACCCCAAGAAATATCATTGCCAAATTCCAGAACTACCAAGTGAAGGAGAAAATACTACAAGCAGCCAGAAAGAAACCATTGAAATATCGAGGAGCTACAGTCAAGATCACACAGGACCTTGCAGCTTCTACATTAAAAGATCACAGGAGTTGGAATCCAACATTCCATAAGGCAAAGTAATTGGGATTACAACCAAGGATCAACTACCCAGCAAAGTTCAGCATAAAATTTCAGGCAAGGAGATGGTCATTCAAGGAAGTAAGGAATTTGCAGGCATTCCTGACAAAATCACCAGAACTTCATAAAAAACTCGATCTTCAAAAGCAAGTCTCAAGAGAGGCATAAAAAGGTAAATGGGAGGAAAAAACAAAACCTGTTACTCAATAGGGCAAACTGTTTACCTTCCTGTAATGGAAGATGATACCTGTTAATCTTGAGAATTATACATCTATTATGAAATATAAAAGGGATATACATAGAGGGAATGGGTATAAAGTAAATGATGTGAGGACAAAAATATGATTTAAGCATGTGAAAGGATTGTAACAGGAGATGTGAAAAGGAGGAAGCAGAAAATGGTAAATTACATCACAGGAAGAAATACAAAATTATAGGAGAGGGAAAGAGGGGAAGGAGATGAACATTATTTGAGAGGTACTCTTATCTGATTTGGCTCAAGGAGGGAACAATTAACTTAAGTATGTAATTCCAATTAGCTCTATAGGCAGTAGGAGGGAAAGGAGGAAGAAAAGGGAGGGGAAGCTAAAAGGAAGGGAAGAAGTCATAAGGGTAAAGAGGAGTAAAAGGGAGGGGGGCTAAAAGAAGGAAGGGAAGACTGCAGGAGGTGGTGGTGAAAAGTGAATACTAATTGAGGAGGGGAAGGGAGATGGGAGAACTAAAAGTACAAATGGTGGGAAAGAGGATGGAGGGAAATACACAGATTGTAATCGTAACTGTGAATGTGAATTGAATGAACTCTCCCATAAAATGGAGATGGATAGCAGAATGGATTAAAAGCCATAATACAACAATATGTTGTTTACAAGGAACACATTTGAAATGGGCGGATACACACAGGGGGAAGGTCAAAGGTTGGAGCAGAATATACTGTATTTCAGCAGATGTAAGAAAAGCAGAGGTAGCAATCCTAATGTCATATAAAGCAAAAGCAAAAATACATCTAATCAAAAGAGATAAGGAAGGAAGCTATATCCTCCTAAAAGGCACCATAGACAATGAAGCAATATCATTACTAAACGTGTATGCTCAAAGTGGTATACCATTCAGATTCTTAGAGAAGAGGTTGGGGTAGTTGAAGAAAGAAATAGACAGCAAAATTATACTAGTGGGGGACCTCAACCTCCTGCTCTGTGAGCTTGATAAATCTAACCTCAAAATAAACAAGAAAGAGGTTAAGGAGGTAAATAGAACTCTGGATAAGGTAGATATGATAGATCTCTGGAGAAAACTGAATGGGAATATAAAGGAATATACCTTTTTCTCAGCAGTATATGGCACATATACAAAAATTGGCCATGTACTAGGACATAAAAACCTCACAATCCAGTGCAAAAAGGCAGAGATAGTCAATGCATCCTTCTCAGTTCATAATGCAATAAAAATTATATGTAATAAAAGGCTGTGGAAAGATAAACCAATAATGAATTTGAAACTAAATGATCTAATCCTAAAGAAGGAGTAGGTTAAACAACAAATCATAGAAACAATCACCAATTTCATTCAAGAGAATGACAGTAATGAGACAATTTACCAAATCTTATGGGATATTGCAAAAGCAGTTCTTAGGGGAAGTATTATATCTTTAAATGCCTGCATAAATAAAATAGAGAAAGAGGAGATCAATGACTTTGGCATGCAGCTGAAAATCTCCAAATAAATACCAAATTAAAAATACTGAAAACCAAAGGAGAGATTAATGAAATTGAAATTAAGAAAACTATTGAATTAATAAATAAAACCAATAGTTAGTTTTATGAAAACACTAATAAAATTGGTAAACCTTTGGTCAATTTGATTTAAAAAAAAGAAAGAAGAAAATCATATTACTAATATAAAAAATGAAAGGGATGAACTCACCTCCAATGAGGAGGAAATTAAAACAATAATTAGAAATTACTTTGGCCAGCTTTATGCCCACAAATTCGACAATCTGAATGAGATGAATGAATATTTTAAAAAATACAAATTGCCCAGATTAACAGAAGAGGAAGTTAAACAACCTCATCTCAGAAAAAGAAATTGAACAAGCCATCAATGAACTCCCTAGGAAAAAATCTCCAGGGCCAGATGGATTTACAAGTGAATTCTATCAAACATTTCAAGAACAGTTAATTCCAATTCTATATAGACTATTTTTGAAAATTGGGGAAGAAGGAGTCCTCCCAAATTCTTTTTATGATACAAATATGGTTTTGATACCTAAACCAGGAAGAGACAAAACAGAGAAAGAAAAAGACCAATTTCTCTAATGAATATAGATGCAAAAATTTTAAATAAGATTTTAGCAAAATGAATATAGCATCTTATCATGAGAATAATACATTATGATCAGGCAGATTCATACCAGAAATGCAGAGCTGGTTCAATATTAGAAAAACTATTAGCATTATCAATCACATTAACAACAAAACTAACAGAAACCACACAATTATCTCAATAGAAGCAGAAAAAGCTTTAGACAAAATACAACACCCATTCCTATTAAAAACACTGGAGAACGCAGGAATAAAGGGAATCTTCCATAAAATAATAAGCAGTATCTACCCAAAACCTTCAGCAAGCATTATATGCAGTGGAGATAAGCTAGATGCATTTCCACCAAGATCAGTGGTGAAACAAGGATGTCCATTATCACCACTATTATTCAATATGGTACTAGAAATGTTAGCTGTAGCAATTAGACAAGATAAAGAAATTAAAGGAAGAAGAACTGGCAAAGAAGAAACTAAGTTATCACTCTTTGCAAATGATATGATGATATCCTTAGAGCATCCCAGAAATTCAAGTAAAAACTACTTGAAATAATAAACAACTTTGGCAAAGTTGCAGGTTACAAAATAAACCTGCACAAATCTTCATTCCTATATTTTAGTAACAAAGTCCAACAGCAAGAGGTAGAAAGAGAAATCCCATTTGAAGCTAGGGTAGACACTATAAAATATTTGGGAGTTTGTCTGCCAAAAAAAAACCCAGGGACTATATGAACACAATTATAAGACACTTTTTGCACAAGTAAAGTCAGATCCAAGTAAGTGGAAAAACATTGGTTGCTCATGGGTAGGCTGAACGATTATAATAAAAATGACAATTCTACCTGAACTAATTTACTTATTTAATGCCATACCAATTAAACTATCAGACAATTATTTTCTAGAGCTGGATAAAGTAATATCAAAATTCATCTGGAAGAACAAAAGGTCCAGACTATCAAAGGGACTAATGAAAAGAAATGTTAGGGAAGGTGACCTAGCCCTACCAGATCTCAAACTGTATTATAAAGCAGCAATTATCAAAACCACTTGGTACTGGCTAAGAAACACAAGTGTAGACAAGTGGAATATGCTAGGGACACAGTAGGCAATGAATATAGCAATCTCTTGTTTGATAAACCCAAGGACTCCAGCTTCTGGGATAAGAACTCACTGTTCGACAAAAATTGCTGGGAAAACTGGATAACAGTGTGGCAGAAACTAGGCATAGATCCATGCCTGACACCATACACAAGAATAAAGTCCAAATGGGTACACAATCTAGGTGTAAAGATTGATACCGTAGACAAAGTAGAGGAGCAAGGAATAGTGTATTTATCAGATTTATGCAGAAGGAAAGAATTTTTGACTAAAGAAGAGATAGAAAGCATTATGAAGTACAAGATAGATAATTTTGATTATATTAAACTGAAAAGTTTTTGCACAACCAAACTCAATGCAACCAAAATTCAGAGGGATGTAATATATTGGGAAAGAATTTTTACAGCTAATCTTGGAGATAAAGGCCTCATTTCTAGAATATATAGAGAACTGAGTGAAATGTACAACAATTCAAGTCATTTCTCAATTGAGAAATGGTCAAAGAGTATGAACAGGCAATTTTCAGAGGAAGAAGTTAAAGATATCTACAATCATATGAAAAAATGCTCTAAATCACTTTTGATTGGAGAGATGCAAATCAAAACAACTCTGAGGTACCACATCACACTTATCATATTGGCAAACATGACAGAACAGGAAAGTGATCAGAGAGGATGTGGGAGAGTTGGAACATTAATTCATTGTTGGTGGAGCTGTGAGATCATCCAGTCATTCTGGAGAGCGGTTTGGAACTATGTTCAAAGGGCTACAGAAATGTGCATTCCCTTTGACCCAGTAATATCGCTTCTAAGACTGTATCCTCAAGAGATCATAAAAATGGAAAAGGGTCCCACATGTACAAAAATATTTATAGTAGCTCTCTTTGTGGTGGCCAAAAACTGGAAATCAAGTGGATGCCCATCAACTGGAGAATGGCTGAACACATTGTGACATATGAGTGTAATAGAATATTATTGTGCTATAAGAAATGATAAACAGGAAGACTTCAGAGAAGCCTGGAGAGGCTTATATGAACTGATGCTGAGTGAAAAGAGCAGAACCATGAGAACTTTGTACATAGCAACAACCACAGTGTGTGAGGAACCTTTCTGGTAGACTTAGTGCTTCATTGAAATGCATGGACTTAAAAAATTTCCAGTGGTCTCTTAAGGCAAAATGCCTTCCACATCCAGAGAAAGAAGTATAGAATTGGATCACAGATAGAAACAGACCATTTTCTTTTGTATTATGTTTTGTTTTGTTTTATGGTTTCCCATTCACTTTAATTCTTCTATTCAACATGTATTTAATAGGAAAGTACATGTAGAACCTATATAAGATTGTATACCATCTCAAGGAGGAGGTGGGGAAGGAGGAGGGAATAAAGGGGAAAGAGGGGAAAAAAATCTAAGATATATGGAAGTGATTATCAAACACTGAAAACAAATAACATAATTTTATTTAAAAAAGAAAAGAAAAAAAGATTATATGCCCCCTAGTATAATGCTCAGTTCCTTCATCTGTTAATGCTCTACCTCAGTACGTGATCAACCAGTCTTCTTTTCTGGTCCTATATATCTTCAGTATTATCATCGCTACCACGTGAAAGCCCTTATTCCCACAATGGAACTTTCACTTACCCTTCTGAGTGGCCTGCAAGCTGAATTCTTCTAAACTTGTGGTATTTTAAAATTCATAAGCACACAACATCACTGACAGCACATTAGTGTTATATATTTATATATCGTATATAAATGATGTTTAATTTCTACATATGATATATACCAACAAAATATATTTAAATTCTAAATAAAATGTTACATATAAATAAACCATGTTTATTTTATTTTTTATTTATAAATAGCTTGAAATCATGAAAAGTGCTTTGCAATTTCCCAAATGTAATCCAGTCTATTTGTCTCCCCAAGGTCCTTTCTGTGGCCCAGATCATTAACCAGCTGCAGTGCCTGTCCAGGATATAAATACTGATGAAATAACTCAGTGGTCTTTACTACTCCATTCACTAAACTGGTAATCATAGGCCAACCACTTTGGCTCTCCAGGAGCCCTCATCTGTGAAATGAGAGAGGTCAGATAGAATAGAAGAGCAGCAAAGGATTTCAGAGATTCTCTACTTCAATCCCACCTTCACTTTCAGATGCAGAATGGAAAGTCTGAAGGAGCGAAGCAACTTGCCTAAATCCACGCAGCTAGTTAGTGGCAGTCAGAACTAGAACCTAAATCTATCAACTACCAAAAAGTAAGGGGTATATACATACATATAGTGAATTGAGCACTAGATTGGGAGTCAGGAAGAAAGACCTATGTTCAAATTCTCCAACCTTGTCTCAGTCTTAGTTTCTTCATTTGTAAAATGGGGTTGTTGTGAAGATGAACTAGGACAACACAAAGTTGCCTTAACATGCTTTATAAAATGCTCTTATTCTTACTCTGCTTCCGCTATACCACGATTTCACCAAATCACAGAATACGAATGAAAAGCGCAAAGAAGCTAAAGGAAAAGGCCTAAAGACCATCTAGTCTGACTCATACCTCACCAAAAATCCCCTTACAATATCTCTGACAATTAGCCTTTTGACCTCTGAAGTGAAACCTCCTGGCCTCCCTGAGCTTTTGGAAAAGCCGTCATTATTAGGAAGTAATTTCCTATGTCTAACCTAAATCTACTTCTCTATAGCTCCTAGTTCTGACTTCTGCGACCAAACAGAATGAGTCCAGTATAGTCCCTGGTCAACATGAGAGCCTCTCAGACAGATAAAGATACCTGTTGTAGCTTCCCTAAGTCTTTCCTTCTCCTAGCTAAATAACTCCAATTCCTTTGATCTGCCCTCGGAGTGCAGGTTCTCTCTGAAGCCCACAGGCTGGATAACAATAGGTCCCTGCTCAAGCTCCACTTAATGGCTGTCTTTGAGTGATTATCAATAGGAAAGTTTCTGTTTCCCTTCCCCCTTGATTTAGTTATTTTTTTGGTTGTTGTTTATTAAAAGGGCCATTCCCTGACTACTTCTTAAAGAGGCCTATTCACTCAATAGACATCACCTCACTCTAAGTGAGTACCTGAAAAGGCTAGCCTAAAAAGGCCAATGTCTCCCACTGCATCCTGGGCCATCTCCAGTCATCCTGGAGAATATCTTGTCACTGGACTCAAATGGCCCAGGAAGATGAAGTGAGGTTGATGACCTTGCACAGCCCTCCCTCACTCAAAACAAAGTCAAGGGCAAGTCATGTCATTATTTCTCTGATGACATGGTCTTCAACAATAGTTGAGGTTCTATTCTACTCCTTGCCCTAGAAAATGTTCTTTCTTAAAAGTGGCACCCAGAACCAAAGACAATTTCCCAGATTTGGTCTACAGCAAGCAGAATGGAAGAGAGTATGTCTATCATTCCTTGCTTTGCGTAATCTGCTTCTTTTACCTAGGTGCCATAAGTGGATCAAATGTTAAATGAGGAATCAGGAAGACCTGATTTCGAACCTGCTTCAGACACTTACTAGCTGTGTGGCCCTGAGCGAGTCATTTAATCTCTGTCAGTCTCATTTCCTCATCTTTAATCTAAAATTAATAACACTTCCTACTTCATAAGATCAGCATGAAGATCAGATGAGATAACATGTGAAGCGCTTTGCAAACCCTAAAGCGCTATATAAGGGTGAACTACTATGCTAATTATTTCAATGCAGACTATTACTGAATTAACTTAGTCTGCCACCTCACGTCGTGGACTCTTTTCAGACTTGCCCGAGATCTGTTTTGTATAACGTTTTCTGACCACTCTTCATCATATACATGTGTGTATGTGTATGTGTATATGTGTGTACACATGCATATATAAGTATTCATGTATATGCATTATATATATGCACATACACACATACATGTGTATATGTGTACACATATACATATATACGCACATATGCACACATATGCATGAAATTGATTTTTTTAAACTAAGAATGGAACTGAATATTTAAGGCTATACAGGTCATCTTACTAGATTCAATCATAGTACTACAGTTTCAGAGCTTGAGATAATCTAATTCACCTCCAATATTTAATTAGCAAGGTTTTGTGATAGTTTTCTCTTGTCCTCCTCCTACGTTTCTGACCATTACTTCTCAGTCTCCTTCCCTGTATTTTCATCCATCCAGATATCCTGTTAGTTCACAAACTGTGGGTACATCCCAAGGCTCTGTTCTGGGCCCTTTTCTCTTTTCTCTCTCCGTTTTCTCACTTGGTCTCAATAGCTCCTATAACAAAGGACTAACCAATGAGCTGAGTCCTTATGAGCCTTCCCACAGTGCTCTGCCAATGCAGCCTCCAAGTGGACTTTAGAGCAGATATAGACATCTCATAACCAGTTCTGTTCCATTATGTACATAGTAACTAGAATCTTCTTAGATTGGGTGTACCTGTGTAGCCAGAAAACTTCAGATGACTTCTTCCTACCTCATGATGTTCCTGAGAAAGAAGAAGGAAAGAGGGAACAAGCACTTGTGACAATCCTGTGTGAGGAGAGGTCTCAGGCCTTCATCATTCAAAGGATAGGCCAAGATATGGTCTATGAATATAACTCTTGGTTCTTTGCTATGCCATTTTTTTGTTAGTTCAAAGTAATCATCCCATCCCCTCCCTCAAAAGCTAATTGATGTTCATTGGTTAACAGCAACTGGGGTTCTAATCTCTGTAGACTAACAGTGGGACGCCCGCAGAATAGCATTAGTGAAAAACACTAGACCCCCTCAGAAGGACTCCTATAATCGTGAGGAGGAAACATGACCTGTTTTGCACTGGGAGAATGAAGGTAAAATACTTGCTACACTCCCATGAACTTCATTATCATCTACAGATGATTCCCCCTATTTATTTCTTCAGCCCTAGTTTCTTCCTTGAGCTCCAGTCTGGCATTACAAACTGCTTATTTAACATTTTGAATTGGATACCCTATAGGCATCTCAAACTCAGGATGCCTAAAATTCAACTCATTATCTGTTCCCCACAAACCCACCCCTCTTTAGAACTTTCTTGTTTACTTCAGGCACTGTCATTATCTTTCTAGTCACCCACTTCACAACATTGGTGGCACCCTCAAGTGTTCACCCTCCATCATTTCGCATAAACGATCAATTGCCAAATCTTGGTGTTTCTATATCCACCATCTCTCTTGTATCTATCCCCTTCTCATACTGCTGCCAGGCTAATCTAGGCACCAATCATCTCTCACCTGGACTATTATAATAGTCTGCTAATTGGTCTCTGTTTCATTGCTCTCCATTTCAACACACAAACACCAGTGATTTTCCTAAACTGCAGATCTGTTCATTTTATACACACACTCCCTCCCACATATAGATACTCACTAAACTCCAGTGGTTCTAAGATAAATAGATCCTGAGTTTAGCATTCAAAACTCTTAATCATTAGCCCGCTTCCTACCTTTTCACTCTACTTATACATTATTCTTTCTCATACTCTCTAGAGTTCAGACATAGTAGTCTACTTCCTTTTCCTCACAGATACTCCATCTCGTGCCTTCCTGCTGTCCTCCATGCCTGGAATGTCCTACTTCCCACCTTTTGCTTCCTTCAGGGCTCAGTTTAAGTACCCTCTTCTACCTACAACCTTTCCAGATTCACCCAGCTACTAGTGCCTTTACTTCCAAGCTTTAACAAAGAGATATTTACTTTGAATATACAGAAAAAAACAGAAGTACAAATATTTCCTCCCCAACACTTTGGGCATACTCATGGCTTGCGTATGCATACGTTGCCTCCTCCATTAAAATGTAAGCTCTTTGAGTGCAGGGATTATCACTATTTTGGTTATTTTGTTCCCAGTCTTCTTATGTATTACTCCCCAGTATATCTTCTTCAGTCCATTGATACCAGCCTCCACAACCCATTGACACAGACCTGGCTATTCCATGAACAAGGCATTCTATCTCTAGGCTCCAGGCATTTTCTCTGGCTGTACCCATTCTGGGATGCTCTCTCACTTTTATTCCAATCACTGCTTCTCCCAGCTTTCTTTATCTGTATCTCAACTAAAAATCTGCTCTTCTACAGAAAGTCTTCCCCATTCCCTCTTAATTCTAGTGCCTCCTCTCTGTTCTTTACTTCCTATTTATCCTTTGCTTGTTGTATGTATATCTGTTTGTATGCTTCCCCCCTCTCCCCTATTCTATCGCAAGTTCTTTCAGTTCAGGAATGGTCTTTTGCCTCTTTTTGTATCCCCAGTACTTATCACAGTGCCTGGTACATAGTAGGTGCTTAATAAATGTGGAATGATTCATTGAAAGTTCCTGATATTTGATAATTACCTAATCAATGTTGATGGATTGCTTTTTGAGGAAACTATCCCCCCAAAAATGAAGTGACTTGCTCAAGGTCATTCTACTGGCAAATAGCACAACACAAGACCTCTGTCCCCATATTCTGCACACTTCCTTTCTCCACAAAGGAGACACTATACTAGCCTTTGAAGATTTTTTTTATCCTGACCTTCATCCATACAGGATCTCAAATCATTGTTTAAAAAAAGAACTGCTAAATAATACAGACACAAGGACAGACACTTGGACAGCTCCACTTAAGACTTGTTTTCAAGCTGAGATCAGTCCATTATTTCTCCTGGTGTCCAGTCCTGTGCAACAATATAAAGAATGTATTCACAAGGGGAAAAAATGCATGATGGGTCAGTCCTTCACTGAGAGACACTGAACTTTGTGTTATATAACAGCAATTATCAACAATCTGCAAAGCTAAACTACAGTGTCAATCCTGGCTTTGGGGGGGGGGGGAGTATTTTTTGCCTTTTTTCTTTTCATTTTTTGCCCATGGTCTAATTTAGAGTTTGGCCTAATTTCCTTTAGACCCCAGTCTGAGGGGACTTTGTTAATTTGCCCAATTAGAATAACATAATGTGCATTTGTGCACGTAATACAACAGCAGAATACATAAGATATACTAATTCAGGTTCTTTTGTTACAGAAAGAACAATCCTAGAGTACAAATGTAGATTTTGTAATTCTAATCTGGGTCTTGGGCACCTTGCCACACACATCATGGCCAGTTTGCCTTTTACTATGATATATTTTGTTTCATGTCTGCAAAATGATACTGCGCAACTCTCTGCAGATTTCCCAGTTAGGGATGAGCTAAGATTTTTTTTTTTTCTCATTCAGTGCCTATTGTGTAGTTGAATATTAGAAGCAATAAAAGAGAACTCAAGCTCTTTTTCCACTGGCTCTGGCATTGCATAAACACTATGTCTAAGGGAGCTGTAGATAAGGAAAATAATAGAGTAGGGTTAGATGAATGAGTGCATCTACAGGAAGGAGATTAAGAAAAATAGTCTGGAGGGAGGGAGCCTCAGTACAGATAGAGGGATAGAATTGCTTTCACTATGGTCCATTTCTTTATTAAGTGCATCTCTTGATCGCCCCAAGGCAAGAAAAAAAGAGTGTCCATTGTTCATTGAAAAGGACATGCTATATCAAATAGCTATTGTTAGGTAAAGATGAAGAAATGTCTGTGGTCTTTCTACTCCAGACCTATGCCAAAGCAAAATGTGGCTCCCTGCTAGAATCTTGAATACTGTTTTCTCCACCAACTCAGTTTAGACTATTAATTTAGGGTTCTTGATGTAACACTGGTCACCTGAGGGACCCTTTGTTGTGAAGCTTGAGAGCTCTTTCCCTAAGTCTACAGAGAGACAGTGTATTATTGTACCAGTTATCCAGTGCCTGCTCCAAATTACCCTTTCTTGAAAGGCTGCATTGGCTCAGTTAGCCACCAGAGGTCAATGAGCCTAAAAAATGCCTAGGCTACTCCCCCCACTGTAAACTTAAAATGTGATGAGGACACAAAAACAGTTTTGATTAACCTTTCTCTGGCTGAGTACTTGTTTTTCTAGGAGATCTAATAGAATCTTGCTCAACATATTAAAATATGAAATCTCTCTACTTAGCTCAGAGCCCCCTGCCCATCAGGGTCTACTCTCAGTTCACTGCCCATTGCATTTTTAGTCATACATTTAATATACTATGATCACATAATTTGTTATATATAGAATAAAGTAAAAAATGGAAAACAAACCACACTATTATGGACATATTCACTTCCAACCATCTTCTAACACTGTGCCCTCTCTCCTGCCCCTAGTCCTTTGGGTATTGCTGGCCATATACATTTGAGTTATGGAAGAGGAATAGAAGAAGTATTTGATTAGGATCAAACCTCACAGGTTATTTAGTCAGACCTCCTCATTTTCCAGGTGAAGACACTGAGCCCAATTAGGTTAAATAACTTGTCCTAAGTTACTCTGGTAGGAGATATCAAAGGTGAGATTTGAACTCTGACTCTGACTCCAGATCCCAATTTCCTTTCTGCTGTATTATTGTTGCCAGTTCATGGAATAAAAATAAAGGAAAGAGAGCTAGATGGTGAGGGTATCCACTGCTTGTCAAACTCATGGACAAAAAGGAAAATCAACTTCTCAGACTCACAAAATAAATGAGATTCACAATAGTTGATGATGACATTCCTTGTCTCTGTTTCAGGATCAGATTCACTCCAATTATACGCCAACTACACTACACTTTTGGTTATTTTTATGGCATAACCTGATCAGTACCCCTTTGTATCATCCCTTATTCTAGAATTCCAATCTTCAGAGAAAAAGGGAGACCGTAGAGATTAGATCCCTGAGTCACCTCTGATCTCAAAAGGACAAAAGTGGGTAAGGCAACAAATTCACCATTCTACGATCATCAGCAATTGTTCTTCTAAGTCTCTCAACCAGGAAGAGGTTATAGCTAAACACAGTGAAAAGTTAACTGGATCAGGAGTCAAAAAACCTAGATTTGAAACTTAGTCCTGCCTTCCACTCTCTGTATGATGCTGAACAAATTACTTAATTTTTCTGGTCACAGTTTGCTAACATCTAAAATCAGACTAGATAAATTTCACGTTCCCTTCCTATTCTAACCTTGCATTTCTTTGAACATGAATCATATCAACCATTTTTTCTTTATTTTCTTAGATTTCATAACACTTTGGTTTGTTTATTTTTTGCCATTGCTGATGTCCAATGACAAATAGCTCTCAAAAGTCAGCACTATTTGGGTAAGTATGATCCAACTGTATGGAAAAGTTATGTCATAATGGAGAAATACCAGCTACCAACCCTTCTACCCTAAATTACCTTGTATTTATTTTACATGTATTTTGTGTATATTATAGATATGTTGTACATGTGATACATGTTAACTCCCCTTTTATAATCTAAGCTCCATGGAGACAGGGATAGATTTATTTTTCTTTTTATATCCTCAATGTCTGGCATACCAAGTTTGTGAGAAGCAGATAATAAGTTCTTGCTTGCTTGATTAATAAAATAAAAACAAATGCATTTATATAGCCACAAAGCAAACTCAGTGGGAGAAGTTTTTGCCCAACATATGTCTAACCAGCCTTTAAAGGACATCTCAAATGCTACTTCCTCAATGGAACCTTTCAACTTCTTAGCAATACAGAAGCAACTGATGGTGTACTGTACAGAGCTCTGGGCCTAGCATCAGGAACACCTAAATTCAAATCTAGCTTCAGGTGCTTAGCAGACAAGTCAGTTAACCTAAGTCTGATCAACTATAAAATGGGAATAATAATAGCATCCACCTTTCAAAGTTATTGTGAGGATCAAAAGAGATAATAATCGTGAAAAAGCTTAGCACAATGCCTGACACATGATGGATGTTAAATAAATGCTTATTCCTTTTCCTCATTGGACAATAATAACCCTCTTCCTTAGACTTTACATATTTCTTTGCTTATGCGGCCCTCTAAGACACATCATTTAACATTGTGTCATTAAGTAATGTGTTTACCTTTTATCCTCGTATGAGGCTGTAGACTTCACCAAGAGTGGAACTATGTCTTATCACTCATAGTGTCTGGCATGGTGTCCTGTTTAGGTGCATAATAAATGTTTAATGGGTGACTGACTAAGAAAGAATAAAAATCATTTCACAGTTACTCAGCAATCTGGTCCCTCATGCCAGTCCAATACCAGTATAGCTACCACCAATGTGGCTGGTTGCTGTTGGAAGAGAATGGTTCCATTGTTTACCCCTATCTAACTAGCTATCTTACCTAGTCATCATCATGTTTGCAATAGCTCTGAAAGAAAATGTTTAATGATGAACACTATTGTTGGGGAATTTTCTCCATACTCTATGGCTTTAATTTAATTTTAATTTAATTACTACAAGTGTTCAAAATAAGCTTTTCTTCTGCAGTCAATTATTCTAGTGATTCTTCAGGTTAGATAGGCCTGTACACATGCAAAATAAAAGCAGAATCAGAGTGGAATGGGATGTTTTGACAAAAGTATTTAGCCAAAGGTTAGGCTGCTAATATAAAACATGTGAGCATATCAAGTGATTTATGAATGACTGAAACAGCAGCAGCACAGCCTTGAATTACAATGAGGATAGCGAGCTACCCATTAAAAATGTAGACTGGTTAATAAAATTGCATTTGATTAGAGAAAGATTTGGGGATCATCCCTAATGGATAATGGTTTTAATGCAGCCAAATTTCATTTTTAATTTATAATTCCCATTCTTCCTATGAGGCTCAGAATTCAAATAGGCAAAATTGTTAGATGTCCCTACATATAGTCCTATCAGGCTGATCCTGCTTTAACAAATGGGCCCTGTGCTATGTCTGAAGGAAAAGAGATTTTAGATTTTTCTTGAACGAGAAGAAAGCAAAATTCTCAATTATCTGTATTTCTTTAGAAAACAACGCCCTACCAGTCCTTCCCCAGCCTATACCCTGAAAAACCCTTAAGCATAGTTCTGTTTAAAATCTTCTGAAATCCTATAAAAAAGAATTCCTGTGACAACAAAAAAAGCAAAATGAGTGAAATGCAGATAGAATAATACATGAGCAAGTAAACTCCTAGTAGAGGTGTTATTTATTATTATTAAAAGACAAATAATAAGAAACAAAAATCCCCTGAATGTCGTTTGTTCCTAATATACTGACATACTTAGGAGCATAAAGCTAGAGTTAAAATGATGTCAAATACTATCTACCTAGCTTGCTCAGGTAGTAAGCATCAGAAAAAGAATTTAAACCCAGGTCCTCTGACTCCAGATTCAGAGCTATCCATGAATGATGTAACTGTGAATTTGTGAGGGGGTCAGGGTCCACTCACATGGCCATTACTCTAGTTCAGGAGTCCATCACGTCTCATGTTTCACCTGGACTACTGAAATAGCCTTCTAGTTAAGCTTTCTAGCTTCTAGTCCCCCACCCATCATGAATGCCAAACTCTTTTTCTCAAAATAAAAGTCTGACCATGTAACTCCCCAAATCAAGAAGTTTTAGTGACTCCCTATTGCCAGTAGATTAAAATACGAATGGTTTACAGCCTAAGCTGTTTCCAACCTGTCATTCCAGACTGATTTTACATTGCTTTTTCTCAAGCATTCTCCATCTCTACTAAATTAATCTAATCACTCTTCCTCAGGCATGACACACTAAGGTGCCTCCATGCCCAGGTACAAGGGTTAACTCTTGTTAACACTCTTGGAACCCCCAGCTTCCACTGAATTTTGCTAGAGTACTGGACTTGGAATCAAGAAGACTCATCTTCCTAAGTTCAGATCTTAACTGGAGAAGGACATGGCAAAGCACTCCAGTATCATTGACAAGAAAACTCCATGAATAGCATTAAAATGGAACCTGGAATGTAATCTCTATGAATCAAAGTACACTGAATGTGGTCAAGTAGGAGATGGAAAGTTTAAACGTTGACATCTTGGGTGTCAGTGAACTTAAATGGACACAAATGGGTTTAATGTAGGTGATTGTTAATATACTACTGCGGGTCAGAATCCCTTAGAAGAAATGGAGTAGCCCTCACAGTAAATAAAAGGGTAAGAAAAGTAGTATTGGTTTGTAATCTAAGTATTGAAAGAATGCTATCTGTTTGAATCCACGGCAAACCATTCAATATCATAGTAATAAAAGCCTATGCTCCAACCACTGATGCTGAAGAGGCCAAAGTTGCTCAATTCTGTGAAGACCTACAACAAGATATCGTATTCATGATAGGGAATTGGAATGCTAAAGGAGGAGGTCAAAAGATAATTGGAACAACAAGCAAGTTTGATCTTAGAGTATAAAACGAAGCTGGGCAGAGATTAACAGAGTTTTATCAAGATAATTCACTGGAAAAGGCAACTCTACACACAGACATCACCAAATGGTCAATATAGAAATCATACTAATTATATACTTTGCAGTCAAAGGTGGAAAAGCTCTGTATAGTGAGTTAAAACAAGACTTGGAGCTAACTTGGCTCGGATCATGCTCTTTGTAGTTGACTTGAAGCTGGTGACGATGGCTAAACAAACTGTATACAAGAATTAAGATCCAAAAGATTTTTGACAGGCTAGAGCACTTGGATGAATGAAATTCAATGGTTAAATATAAAGTATTACACTTGGATTCAAAAAAGCAGTTTCATAAGAAAAGATGAGGATAAGTCATGATTAAATTTCAATTTGTCTGAAAAAAGACATGTGAGTTTTATTAGAATGTGAGCTAATATGAATCATCAAGGTGATATCACAGTCAGAAATCAAATGAGATCTTGAGATAAATTAATAGAAGTATAGGGATAGGGACTGGATCTGCAATTTCCTTAATATAGCAAACTTCTAGACAAGGAAACTTCTACCAATGCAGACTGGCACCTTCTCTGAAAATGACAGCTTCAAAGAGTTGCTTAAAGCACTGAGAGGTTAAATGTCTTGCCAAGAGTTACATAGACAATTTTTAGCAGAATTGGGACTTGAACTCAACTAGGTCTTCCACTCTAAAAGGTCATCTTATAGAATGTTGTCTCTCGAAATGTATAAAAAACGCATAGCTTCCAGAAATGAGTGGTAGTCCTTTGCGCCCTAATCAGACCACATCTGGAATATTGTGTTTAATTGTGGACACCACAGTTTAGGAATGATATTGATAAGCTAGACAAAGATTAACTAGAGTGGGGCCATCAGAATTTTGAATGGTATTGAGTCTATGTCATATGAAGAGTGATTTAAGGAACTAGAAAAGTTTAGCAAAGAAAAAAGAAGACTTGGGTGGAAAATGTTAACAATTTTCAACTATTTGAAGGTTATCATATGAAAGTAGGATTAGATTTGTTCTGCTCAGTCCCAAAGGTCAGATACAGGAGAAATTAAGTGAAACCTGCTAAGAAGTAAATTTAGGTTTGATGTCAAGAAAAGCTTCCTAACTCTTACAGTCGAATACAAAAACCAAGTAGTTACATCAAGACAATAATTTATTTAGCAATGTATGGTTGTAGAAACAAACCAGGAGCAAGGTTCTTGGTAGCCACAGGGCCTTGATTTCTACATAGTTAATGTACAGTAAATTCATTTAGTTCCTTTTAATTCCAGGCAAGAGTCAAAGTTAATAGTCAATTAATAGTCAAACACACCGCAAAGTTCTACATAATTCACAGGGTATCATAGCAGGCTCAGAATTAATAAGGGAGGAAAATTTCCTATTCAGAAAGGAAAGTAGCACAATGGGGAAACTGAGTCAAGAGGCTTCTACATTTTGCCTGTCCAAGATTGTTCCCTCAACTCTCCTAGACACAGATAGCCATCTATAACAGTTCTCAGACTGCACTCCCTCGAGTGGTGGACTATTGGCTTAGTGACACTTCAGACAGCCATGACTGACATAAAAAATTAGAACAATATCAAATTACTTCATTTCACCTCAAATAGCAAAATTTCACTAATAATGGCTTAGGGTGAGGTTATTCTTCTTCTCATGTTGCAATATATGTAGTTAACAATGAATACATATAAGACTATCTTATTTGTCCTTCATCAATAATTTACAAATAATTATATTCTGGAGTTTCATGAATGCATGATAGTTGACTCCAAACCCTAGAAAAATATTGACTATAAGCCTCCAATCTATACTGCCTATTTATCTTAAGCAAGATTGAAATCTTTGAATCTAAAGTTTATTGTTACTAAGTTGGCTCAAAGACATAACTTCAATTCAGACTATTAACTAACAGGTATGATTTTATAATTTTCTTAAGTGATAACTGAATAATCTACCAGATAAAACTCACTTTTTTCTCTAAGCAGACTCATAAATTTTCCCACTTTGACTGGGAGTTGGTCCTAGCTTTTCAAATTTTACTACTATAAAATTTTATCACATACTGTCAAGATAACTTGACTGTTAAGATCTTATGACCTCAACCAAATAGGTAAGTCCCTAGGAATTTAACAGATAAGGATAACTTGAAAATCACTTTGTAATTTTCTCCCAAAATTAAGTTATTGTTATTATCCATTTTAAAGTAAACATATTCCTATTAAATATTTAATAGTTCTCAAACATTTTATGTTCTTTTAACAACGCAATTCATAATTAACAGCATCCAGATTAAAAGAGAAGTTACTTTTCTAACAATTGCATTTCTGATATAATGAGTTCCCAAATTTCACATTATAAGAAACAAATTTTGCAAACACAATAATATGTACATTATCATGTATTTAAAACATGGAACAAAACTTATTACCTGTACTTCAATTCAGTGGAATGCATTTCCAAATTATTTTACATTAAAAACCATTCATTATATCACTTTTGGCATTCTATATTGATTGTATTCAAGAGTATTTACATTTACTAACATTTATAAAATGCTTTCCATGTGTCAGATACGGTCCTAAGCACTTTGATCCTCACAACAACCCTGGGAAGTGAGTCCTATTATTGCTAAACCCTTTACAGATTAGTAAACTGAGGTGAACAGAGGCAAAGTTGTTTTGGGCATACAGATTTTGCATTAGGTTCTGATTTACCACAATTATTATTTTTATTACCATAATAGGAAAACATCTCACTTTAAATGAGACACTATAATTTCAATTCAGAACAAAAATTTCAACCAAATCAGATCTGGATTTATAATTACTAATGGGAACATTTAAATCTCAGTTTTCCCAAGAGCCATCAGTTGCCAGCATTTCAAATTTCAGTTAGCTCATCTTTAGAGGAAAAAAAACCAATTCATAGTGGTACTCCCACCTCTCCATAACTTTTCTTTTACTTTAAAATCGCCCAATGACCCAAATCCATTCCTTTTGCATTAATCTAACCCCACCTTGCTTTATTCCTCTAGTCTTTATCTCTCAATTATATCCCAGACTGTATATAAAACTTATCTTTATTCCACTGAAGTTTCCTTTACAGTCTGGCACAAGTTTTTATTACACAAAAACCAATTAATTGCAAGACACTTGCAATAAACTTACAAATTCATGGTCTATTCTAATACCTTTTGTTAACTTTGCTTGTAGTTTACCTAAACAACTAAGTTCTGTTATATCATTCATAGAAGAAATACAGTGGTAACACAAAACAATCTTCCAAATTAAATTTTATTTACTTTTAAGTTGTTCCCTGACATAAACATGCTTCTCTCTTTTCATGGTCAAGAAAGAGTTAATAATAGGCAGCTCTTAAATTTAAAATGCGAACCTATTTTTTTCTTTTCTCTAATTAGTGAAATCACCTTCCTTCTTTGCACTAAAACAGTAAATCTGCCACTTTCCAGGATAAGAGTAATAAAAGGTGTAAGTGCCGTTTCCATATAACTTTCAGAGTTTGATTCTTATTTTTCCTTAAAACAAACTCTACAGAGGAGCACCTCAAAACTCATTAAAACATTTCAGTATTTATAGAAACATTCAAACCATAATTTGGAAATTCACAGTAGAATAATTTCAGTCACTAATTTAAGCTCTAATTAGTTTACAATATCTATAGTTTGCTGCAGACAGGGAAGAAAGATTTCTTTCCTTTTTATCTGTGTCTTCTCTGCCTCCCCAACTTAACTAGAGTTAGAAATATAGAGAGAGAATATTTTTCTGAAGACTTTAAAAGTTCTTCAGAAAAAGTTTCCACTTTTTGCACTTTTTTTCCTTTGATCAGGGCACAGGAAGAAGTTAGTTTGATCTACCAAGATAAAACACAGATAACATGACAAGACAAACACATAGAAGCAAAATTTTTCCCTTTTCTCTTTCCCTAAAAGCTTAATTTTAAAAATCTGTGAGAATAAGTCCCTGCTTGATATTATTGATAGCTGGGGAAGTTATTTTGAAATTAAGAAGCTCTATAAACCATCAGGAGAAAGACCTTCAAACATAAAAGAAAGGAAATCAGATAATGCAAGACTATTCTATACCCATCAGAAAACATAAAAGGTAATGGAATAATGTGTTCCAAAAAGGCAAGGGAGCTCAAGGTGCAGCCCAGTGTAATCTCAACATAAACATACATGAAAAAAGCTGGATATTCTATAATAAAGAGAAGTTTGAAACAATTTTAGAAAGAAAATCAGAACTGAAGAGATTATTTGCTTCTTGATCACTCAAAAAACAGAAATATAGGAGTGAATAAAGGCAGCAGGTGAGGATAGAGGAACAGCAGAGAGACCAGGAAGAGACTTCCTTCCAAATGTACATAAGGAGATAAGGGTGATGGCAGAAATCTAGTGGCTGTAAAGGTGAAGAGATGGACAGAGGGCATTATGAATAGAACCTGAAAACACCCTAGTAAATAATAGCTTACTTTTTCTTTTGTAATACATTACACTATAAGAAGTTACATGGGGGGCGGAGCCAAGATGGCGGAGTAGAAAGACACACATACGCTAGCTCCGAACCCACAGCCCATAAAATATCTGTAAAAAAGCAGTCCCAACAAATTCTGGAGCACCAGAAGCCACAGAAAAATGGAGCAGATGAGATTTCTGTTCCAGAGGGACCTGAAAACCTCTCACAAAAGGTCCATTGCGCCCTGGACCCAGAGCCAAGCCCAGCCCTGCCGTGGCTGCACAGCACCGAGAGGAGCGGATCCTAGCAGGCTTTGGGGACAGAAGCTCCAGCCACCGTGTGGGTCCCTCCACCCACGGGCCCCAAAGGTTGGTGAGAGAGGAGTGGGGTGCCCCCATAACTCAGATCCCCTCTGGAGGCAGCACCAGAGGCAGCGGCAGACCGGGGCTCCCCAAGCAGGCAGGACCCCGGATCCATTGTTGAAGGTCTCTGCATAAACCCCCTGAGGGAACTGAGCCCTATATGGCGGCCCTGCCCCCACCCAAGCACCTGAACTTGATCTCACACTGAATAGCAGCCCCACCCTGGCCCAAAGCCCTGAGGCTGGGAAGCAGCATTTGAATCTCAGACCCCAAGCGCTGGCTGGGAGGATCCAGAGGCAAAGTGGGTGTGAAGAGAATATTCAGAAGTCAAGTCACTGGCTGGGAAAATGCCCAGAAAAGGGGAAAAAAATAAGACTATAGAAGGTTACTTTCTTGGTGAACAGGCATTTCCTCCCTTCCTTTCTGATGAGGAAGAACAATGCTTACCATCAGGGAAAGACACAGAAGTCAAGGCTTCTGTATCCCAGCCCACTCAGTGGGCTCAGGCCATGGAAGAGCTCAAAAAGGATTTTGAAGAAGGTACATGAAATGGGGAAATGAGAGCAGGGGATACAGAAAAGTATGAGATATATCAAGGTCAAGTCAAGGGCAACAATGAGGGGAGTGTGACTTCTATGGTCTCAGAAAGAGAAGAGCCTGTAGGTAAGTGGGTGAAGAGGAGGGAGGAAGTATTGAAAAGTGAGGAGAAAGGAAAGAAACCTTACTTCCACTGATGAATGCTCCCATGGGTTAGAAAATATGATCTATAAATGGAGATGGGGACCTTAAATTGGGTGTGACACGGGGGATTTGGTGCTTGAAAAGTCTTCTTGTCCTGGGGTAGGGAGAGTGTTGGAAGCCCTAGGGGCAACTGGTACCTAGAAGAGTGCGAGAGCATAGACAAAAGGAAGAAATTTCCAGGCACTGTATTTTGCCTTTTTTTTGTATGTTCAGAGCTTAGCTCAGAATTTAGTCTGGCACATAGTAAGCACTTAATAAATGTTTATTGACTGACATGGTCACTAGTTCCTTTACCATTTTAGTCATTCTCCTCTGGGTAAGTTTCAGTTTATCAATGCTCTTCTTATCTATTTAATAAACAAGAAATATAAGGAAATGCTTTTTTTTTTATAATTTTCATGACTTTCCAGACAATTAAATAAACATTAAGTGTCTACTGTGTTCAGGAAACTAGGAAATTTCGAATTTGCAAAATATTTGACGGTTATAAAGTTCTTTAAGATCTACATAGATCTTTATCTATATTATTTCTTCTGAACCTCACACTACCCTATGAGATAGATATTATTAGCTTTGTTTTACAGATGTGGAAACTGGAGACTGAAGATTAATCCATGGATACGCAGCTAGTAAGTGCTGGAGGAGGGATTTGAGCCCAGGTCTTCCTGACTCCAAGTCCAATACTGTACTCTTGTCCAACATGCTATCTCTAGTAAATTGCGGAACTTATATTCTGTTATGGGGAACACGATATATGCGTGTGTATACATATGCATGTGTATACATATATGCATGTGTATACATATGTGTGTATGCATATATGCATGTGTATACATATGTGTGTGTACATATATACACACAGAGAATGATAATACTGAATAATATATGATAAATGAAGTTAAAATTTGAGATAAGTTCTATGTAAGGTCTGAGGCAAGGGGATCATTACTGACTGGGAGAATCTTGGAAAGCTTCATGGAGGAGAGGTATTTGAATTAAATACTGAACTTTAATGTAGGTTTTCTTAACTTAGGGTTGGTGAACTTTTAAAAAAATATTTTGATAACTATATTTCAATATAATTATTTTTGTTTATTATTCTGTGTGTTTGGGGTTTTTTTACATTTAAAAACATTAGTCTGAGGTGTCTCAGGCTTTACCAGACTACCAAAAGAATTCATGACATACAAAGAGTTTGAGAATCCCAGGTCTAAAAGATGGGCAAAAATTCATCAGGTAAAGAGAGAGAATAAGAGATGACATAAGGCATTTTAGGCGTTAGAAATAGTGTGATCAAAAGCACCCAAATAGGAAAGTACTGCTTATATTTGTAGGACATTTGACAAACATTTATTGAATCCTTATTGCATACAGAGTACTACGCTAGGTACTAGGAAAGCATACTTTCCAGTCAATAACCCCAAATTGTTTGGAGCACAGAGCACATAAATAAGAGTAATATGAGTAATAAGAACATGACTTCCAGAGTTGTATATCTGCTCCAACCTTCTCTCCTGAGCCCTAGTCTGTCATCACCAACGTACCATTAGATGTTTTGTACTGGATGTCCAGTAGACTTCTCAAACTCAACCAGGCTGTGTGAATAGTGTTCTCAAAAGCAGAACTTGCTATTTGTCTAACCTACCCCTCTTACAGACTTCCCTATTTCTATAGATAACACTTCCATTTCTCCAGTCACCAGTCACCAGATGTCACAACCTCAGCATCATCCTCAACTCGTCACCCTTCCTCAGCCCATATAGAGGATCAGCTGCTAAATCTTGCTATTTCTATTCTGTTCTGTCTCCTCCTCCACTCAAATAGGCTGGAGCCACCCTAGTGCAGTCCCTCATCACCTTTCACCTCATCTGTTGAAATAGGTTTCAAATTAGTCACCACGCTTTCTCTCTTCTTCCAGTCCAATCTATCCTCCATGTGGCTACCAAAAAGATTTTCCAAAAGGGCAGGTCAGACAGTTACTCCCGTACTTCCAGTGACCCCTAAGTATTTCTAAGATCAAAGATAAACTCCTTTCTTTAACTTTAAAGCTCTTCACCACCTGACCCCCCCCACCTACCTTTCCAGCTTTATTATACATTATTCTTAACATACTATACAACCCAGTAAAACTAGCCTTCTTACTGTTTTTTCAGATGAATGAAAGAATGAATGAATGAATGAATGAATGAATGAATGAATGAATGAAAAAGTATCTAAGTGCTTACTATATAACAGAAACTGTCCTAAGCACTAGGGAAACAAATGAAAATGTGAAGATGGTCCTTGCCCTTAAGTAGCTTACATTTCAACAGGAAGAGACAGCTCATATTGGGAATGGAGGCCACAGAAGGGTATTTTCATTTGGAAAATTACTGGGATAGTGAGTACAGCAGTAAGGGAATACAATGAAATACTCTTTCTAGTAGTAAGTAGAGTATTGATTTGAGTCCAGTTCCAGAACTGGAAAACAAATGCATGTGGAGAGGAGAGCAGAGAGTAAGCACACATTGGCAAATCAGATGACAAGAAGATGACCAAGGAGAAAAGCTATAGCTGCCCTAGATAAAGTATTCCATCAGAGACACTCACTGATCATGACAGCACAGGCTGCAGAACAAGAGTTCCAGTGCTCAAAGGGTTAAGTCCACCAGGGCATAGTTTCTTTTCCAAATAAGAAAGCTAGTCAAGAAAAATGGCAAGTGAGAGTGTCCACCATTCCATTCCATCTGCCCTCTCTGCTTTTTTCACTAACAGTCCCCCATACTCAGAATTGCACTGACTCCTCACCTCCACATTTTTCTTTCAGGGCTCATCCCAAGCATCACTTCTGCATGAATTCTTTCCTGATTCTCCTTTAGCTGCTAGAGCCTTCCCCCTTAAAATTATTTTATATTTATTTTGCATTTTTAAAATAAATCTACACATGTCTACTTTGTCTCTTCCAATAGAAAGTAATTTGCCTGAGGGTAGAAACCTTTACACTTTTGTCTTTGTATCCTTGCCAACTAATACAGTTCTTGGCACATAGTAGAGATTAATAAAAGCTTGTTAATTGTTGATTGATTCGGGTAGCCTGGTGATAGATGAAGAAGGCCTTGATTTTGACCTTGCTTAGTAGGCACCAGGAAATATAAAGACAAAAACTAAACCCTTACCCTCAAGGAGCTCATATTCTACTAGAGAAATATAAGAAGTACAGTCAATAATAAATATCTATTAAGTGACTACAAAATCAAGGGACAGCATATTGAATCCCAGGGGACACAAGGAAAGCAAAAGACAATGCCAGCCCTCAAGGGACTCATAATCTAAAGAAGGAAAATAACACATAAAAGGTATTGAAAAGAGATAGGGAGAGATCACCCAGCCTGGGGGTAAGATGAAGTCCTAAATACAGAGGACTGTGACCAGGTTGGAAATAAATAGATGGCTGAACTGGGTGCCTTTCAATGGAGGTCCTGGAAACCTCTCCACCCCTGTAATCAGGGGGACGGAAGGGCCTCAGAGGCAGGGAGTACTAAGGACTTATGAGTTCCAGGATTGTTATCGTTAGGCAGAGTGCAGAGGTTCCCAGGGCACGATGAAATCCAGAGGAATGCAGTCTTATTGATGGGGTACAGGCTCTGGGAGCCCCCTTGGACTCTCCTGGACTCTTCCTACTTGATCTGGCATTGGCCTGAGGCCATAAACATTCCATTATCACTATGCCCCAATCTCTGTTACCCTTAACTGAGCCTAACCCCCCCCCCCCCCCATTGTCTCAATTGCCTTTGATTACTTTCCACCCTGAAAACTGTTCTCAAGGTTCCTGGCTTCTGACCTCTAGCCACCCCAGTCCCATCAAGATCATCCTTAGACTCCTCCTCAAGATCCACCACCCCTAGATCCCTCCCACAATCTTTCTGTATATAAGATCCATCTTGCCTCCATGAAACTGCTCAATCATTCTGACCCACTTGTTAATACAAGTGTCACAAATGCTTAGGCTCCTTAAGAGTTTATCCAATGTGGTGAAACTTTAATAAACTTTGTTTTTCTTTAGCTGAAAGAAGACTTGAGTCAAATTCATTCAGTGGGACTCAGCGTATCAATATTTTGGGGTCCTGAGCACTCCTAAATCTCAACATTTTGGGAAATAAAGAAGGAAGGCTCTTTGAAGGAATCTAGGGATTCTACTGGGCAGGTAGGTGGCTCATTGGAATTGGAAAAGATCCTGATGTTGGGAAAGATTGAAAGCAAAAAGAGAAGGATATGACAGAGGATGAGATAAATGGATCGTCTAATTGAAACAAGGAACATAAACTTGGACAGATTTTGAGTGAGAATAGAAGGACTTGACATGCAGGTCACGAAAAGTCGAACACGAACCAAAAGCATTCAAGACTTAGGAAACCACTGGTGCAAAGTCACCAAGATAAATGATGAAATGTAAAGTATGAGGTACAGAGAGGAAGCCAGATTAACTGAAACTGAGAATTCATGAAGACAGTGCTAGAAAACAAGACTGGAAAGCTACATGGGTCCAGATTGTGCAGAGCCTTGAATATCAGGTTAAAGATTTTGTATTTTATCTTAGAGACAACACAGATTTATTAATTTTTTTAATGTAAGTCTAAGAGGTGCCTGGTTAGACTTCAATGAAAGTAGAGCTACTGAGACTAAAGACATAGATAAGAAAAAGAAAAGGACAAAGTCTTCAGAGGGAAAATATACCTTCTCCACCCTAGAAGGGTGGGACTGAGAATACCTTAATTGCAAATGAATTCAGCTTGGCGGGAGTGCGCCTCCAGGCCATAGACTGCATTCACACCTTACTCCCTAAACCACTCATCTACATAAGATTCCCAAAGGAAGTGAAAATGACTAAATTAAAAGGAATAACCCTAAGGCAAAAATGGAGTGGCTGAAGAGAGAAAGGCGTTTTGAGAGAAAGACAATTTGTTGAAAGGAGAGGCAAGTCTCTCTTTTCTTGCCTAACTGTGACAAATAACTTCAGAGCTGAAGGTGAAAATTGGAAAGAATCTCTTGACTTCCTAAAGCTCAGTTAGCTGAAAGAGCTCTTAGTTTACAAGAGTGAAGTACCAGCCCTCCTAAGCCCTGCCAGATCGGCTAGTCACTGGCTGGAAAAGACTGCTGCTGCCCATTGAAGAACAAACAGCCCAGGAGACAAAGAGTTGGACCTGTCTTTCAGGGACTGCTTGCCCCAAGAAGAACACAGTTACTGAACAACTCCCCCAGGTCAGCTGAGTCACATGGTGAGTCACGTGGCTTAACCACTGACTGACTTGCATACCCAAACTGTGAATGGGAAGAGGGAGTAGAATTGGAGGGTAAAAGAAAGACTTTTTTTTCTTTTTATAAAATTCATGAACTTTGAACATATAAAGAAGAAGAAGATAATGAAGATTCATGAGAGGGAAACGATCTTATGGATCTTCTCCAAAACCAATTGCCTCTAATTGCTGACATTTATAAACAACATCATTAAGGATTTTTGGCATCATTTTGTTGAGACCTGTAATTTCATCAGTGTAGAGAATTCTCCAGTTAGGAAATTCTTAATACCAATTTAGATCGTCAACTATTCTGTGATTTAAAGTCTTTTGAGCTATTTTGAGAGGTTAGCAGGGGTGAAACCTATGGCCTTCTAGGTCCTCAAGTGCAGTCCTTTAACTAAATCGAAACTTCACGGAACAAATCCCTTTAATAAAAGGATTTGTTCCATAAACTTGGACTCAGTCAAAAGGTTGTACCCGAGGATCTAGAAGGTCACAGGTTCCCCACCCCTGGAAGGGGATTTGCTGAGAGTCAGCCATAGTTAATATGTTTCAGAGGCAAAACTTGAAGCCAGGTCTTGACACAGAGGCCAGCTTTATATTTATATTACCTTATACTGTTTCTTTCATTAAAAACATATGGGGGTGAGGTGGGGAGAGCACCATCTCACCATAGAACCTTCAGACATGGAAATATGAAATAGATGGCATGTTATAAAGATTTCATTATATTCATGACCCAGGAACAGCAGTTATTCAACAAACATTTATCATAGGTCTACTATGTGAAAGGCATTGTGTTGCTGTCAAGGAGGGTATAATCTAATCTTCAGTTATGCATAAATAGCTTTCTTATAAGAGAGAATATAATAAACACAAAGTCAGAGGAGAAATTTGAGGAATGACTTTTCTTCTCTCTACTTTCCATATGCAACCAGTCCTCCAAGACTCAGCACAATTCTCTCCTCCAGGAAGCCTCTCATTCTTTGATTTCTTGTAGCAAGGATTGTCTATATCACTTTCAGCTGAGTAAATTCAAGGATGTTTAATGAGTAATCATTAAAATTAATAAATTAATTTATCATTAAGACCTTAAAGACAGAAACTTCCCAGTAGAGGTGGAGCTGGGGAGAGGACAGTGTTCATTTTAGGAATGAAAGATGTCAAGAAAAGACAAGAAAAATAAAATACAGGAAGAAAAATGGAGATAGATAACACTTTATTTGGCAGGAATATGGAGTGGGGAAGATCATGAATTGACCTTAGGCATCTGATAAAATTTAAAGCTCTGTAAACTGGCTATCAGAGTAAATGTGCATATGTAAATATACCAATACATATTTATATTTACTATTTACTTTTGTACAGCTTCCCATTGCCTATAAGATTGAATACTCTAATACTCTCCCATAATCAGTCCCACATACTAGTTTTCCAAGCTTATTTCATGTTACTGTGGAACTGCGTATAGCAGCCAAATCAGTCTCTTCACTTTGTCCTAGCGGGTCTTATTCATTCATTCTCAGGTCAGAGTCTTTCCCTATACAATTCTCCAAACATGGAATGGACTCTGCCTCTCCCTATACCTTTCTAAATCCCATTGATCCTTTAGGGTCTTCTTTAATTCATAGCAGATCCATAAAACCTTCCCAAGTTACTCCATTCCCAGAGTGATCTTTTTTTAGAAAACTTACTGAAGCACTTACTATCTATATCATGATTTCCACTATTTGAATGTGGATTCTTTTAAAATCAAAGGGACTACGAAAATCATCTTTTTCAGCTCCAGGGAGTCAGGAGCTGAGCTGGGTTAGAAGTGAGCATGTTTAGCCTGCATGCTTTGAAGGTTCAAGGATGAATTCACCAACTGGAGGATGAAGACGCCACAGTAGAAAAGTGCTCCGAAATGTTTTACCTTTTTTTCCAGAAAAAAACTAAAAATAGTCAAATAAAGGTGAGGATTTATAAAAAGTAGCATAATGCAAAGGAAAGAAGCCTTAACAAGAAACCACCACTAATTGCTGTGTAACTTTGGGCAAGTTCTAGGCTTTCATTTCATTATTTTGAAAAATAAAGATTATAACCCAGATGGCCTGTAAAGTCTCTCCCAGCTATAAAAATCTATTAATCTGTGAATAATGGCAAAACTTGTTTTTTTCTTTATTATCTTACTCATTCTCTACCTCCACTTGCCTTTACCCTCTACTTCTCATCATCTCATCTTTTTCTCCTCCTCTTTCTGCAATGATTTGCCTACTATTTGCCATTTCCGTTTATGTTCATTTTTACATTTTCCTTGACCACTGTCCACCTTACGGTCTAATAATAATAAAAATCTACCGTGTTTAGCTCTTACTATATGTCAGGTACTGTGCTAAGCACTTTACAATTATTATCTCATTTAAACCTTATAACAGCTCTGGGAGGTAGGTGCCATTATTTTCCTCACTTTCCAACCAAGGAAACTGAGGAAAACTAGGGGCTAATTGACTTGTCCAGTTCACACACCTAGTATGTGAGGCCATGCTTGAACTCGTCTTCCTGACTGTATTCACTGCAGCACCTAGCTGCCCCCTAACTTATTCTTCCCATACTGTTGGATGTCCAATCTTAATGGACAATCCTGGTTCAAACAAATCACTAAAAGAATAAGATGAAGAGTTGATTATCTCTCCTAGCTAACATATAGTTAAGTCTATCTCTCCTAGGGACATACAAAGAAACCTATAAAAGAAAAATAATAGTCTGGTAGATTACTCTACTGTTTTTCTTCTCTCCCCCTCTCCTTTTCCTGCATCCTTAATTCTTCTTGTCCTCAATCTGGGATGCGCCCCTTTGAGAAATAAAGATCCGGAATAACACATTATTTAAGGACAAACTGATGTGTAACATTAATATTAGGAAAAATAGAGGAGGGAGCAAAGAAAAGGCAGGGGAAAAAAGAAAAGACACAATGAGAATTTGTTCAGGAGAGTGGGACTTACGGTTTTTAAGTGGCATAATCAATATTTTCAGCCCACTCAATCAGTAATTTCTGATTACCATTCTAAATACATTCATCCATATGCTCTGGGGCATGATTTTGAATAGTACATATTCTGAGTTGAGTTAGGCTATTGATCTTGTCATTTCTTTCTATTTCTAAGTAAAAAACAAAGCCAAACACTTAGTCATTGCAATGACTGATTTTGGCCCTGGAGAAGACATTAGGAAACTTTGCAACAGAGAGGCAAGGGACTGTGTGTGAGGAATTATTATATTCAGTCTGTGTGCCAACTGTCCTGCTTAGGTGAGAGCTGGAGTATATCAGGAAATAATTGTGATGAAGCAAAAAGCATTAGAATGCTTATTGGAACAAAAATAAAAATATTTCTAAATTACAATTGTCATAAGAACATTTTGTGTAAAAAAACCTTATGTGATAGTTCACTTAGGACAGTACTACCCCAACTTCCCCTGTTCCACCAGGTCTTTAAAAAAAATTAGAACAATTTTGCTTGGAAAGTAGAAGACATTGTGATGTCATGATAGCTGTCCCAAGCATTGGAAAATCTGTTTTGTTAATAAGGGATTAGACATGTCCTACTTGATTAAGGAGAGAAGAACTAAAATAAGTGAATGGAAGTTTCAGAAAGGAAAGCTTCCTAACAATCAGAATAGCCAAATGTGTCGTAGGCTGCTTTCAGACGTAGTGGGTTTCTTCTCTCTGGAGGTCTTCAAGCAAAGGCTGGATGACTAGTAGTTGAATGTATTGTAGGATTGTGGGGTGTGCTTGTTTGGCATGTTGTGTTTTTCTTTTTAATCTTTTATTGATGCTCATTAAATACATCACTGTCACTACCCAATGATTCCTCCAACCTGAACTCTGATCAACCATTCCCTTGAAATATATGAGTAAAGTAAAACAAATCAATACACTAACTAAATATGAAAATGTATACTTCCAACCACATCTGTATTCCATTATATTAACTAATTTTTTGAGTTGTGAATATGTTGTTTAACAGGATGTTTAATACATATTTAAAATGATGAGTTAGATTCAGCATCAAGGCAATCAATGTGAAACAAGGTTTTTTTATGGTCACCAAAAGTATTCACTCATTGTGAGCTTTGGGTGAAGATGCTGGGGATCTGCTTCCTGGAAACTAGAGAGATGGACCATGAATGGCTGTTTTGTGTTAGTCAGCCCCTTGACTGGTAGCATGCTTTTTCCATTGACTCCATAGCCAGAATTGCCAAATGACTTTGATTCAACACTTGCCCAAAGTTTTGATACATTAAAGGCCAAGGGTAGTCTCGCAGTCAGTGACACTATGTAAAGGAGGAAAGGCCCTGAAGGCTGTCCACATAGCCACCTCAAGTTATATTACCCTGAGAAACAAACCTGAGTTTTTGACCTTTTTGTCCCATCTTTTATCTTCAAGGTATAGGAAGAAGAGTCTCTGATATGACCCAAGAGCAGGAGCCATGGGGATCCAGGAATCCAGGAAATCAGACTGAATATTGTAGCCAATCCAACCATGATCCCCTGAGGATCATAGGTTGGAGATATCAGTTCAACAGAAGCCAACACTGCCAGTCTCACAGTTAAATTTTGTGGGACTAGTGTTATTTGGAACTGACCTAAACTGTCAGCTTAATCTTCCTTTATTCTCCAGAGCCTCAGCTGGTATAGAAAGAATCATGGACCTGAGGAATTGGAGGAATAATAAAAATAATAGTAGTAGTAATGCTAATAACAATATGTATATAGTACGTAAAGGTTTGCTAAATGCTTTACAAATGTCATCTCATTTTTTTCCTCATAACAATCCTATATATTTGAAGTAAATTATGCTTATGAAAAAGCTAATCTGTATGACACTAATGCACTATTTATAGAGTTGTGAACTGACCCAACCATTCTGGAGAACAATTCGGAGTCATGCCCAAAGGGCTTTAAAACTGTACATACCCTTTGATCTATCAATACCACTACTAAGTCTACATCCCAAAGAGATTTTTTAAAAAGGGGGAGGGGGACAGAACTTATTTGTACAAAAATATTCATAGCAACTGTTTTTGTGGTGAAAAATAATTAGAGATTGAGGAGATGCCCATCAATTGGCAAATGGCTGAACAAGTTGTGATATATGATTGTAATGGAATATTGCTGTGCTATAAGAAATGATGAGCAGCTAAATCACTATTGGTAAGTGAGATGCAAATCAAAACAACTCTGAGGTACCACATCACACCTATCAGATTGGCTAACATGATAAAACAGGAAGATGATAAATGTTGGAGAAGATATGGGAGAGTTAGAACACTAATTCATTGTTGGTGGATGTGTGAGCTGATCCAACCATTCTGGAGAGCAATTTGGAACTATGCCTAAAGGGCTACAAAAATATGCATACCCTTTGACCCAGCAGTATCGTTTCTAGGACTGTATCCCCAAGAGATCACAAAAATGGGAAAGGGTCCCACATGTACAGAAATATTTATAGCAGCACTCTTTCTGGTGGCCAAAAACTGGAAAGCAAGGGGATGCCCATCAATTGGGGAATGGCTGAATAAATTATGGTACATGAATGTAGTGGAATACTACTGTGCTATGAGAAACGATGAACAGGAAGACTTCAGAGAAGCCTGGAAAGACTTATATGAATTGATGCTGAGTGAAAGGAGCAGAACCAGGAGAACTTTGTACATAGCAACAACCACAGCATGTGAGGAATTTTTCAGGTAGACTTAACTCTTCATTGACATACACAGACTTAAAAAATTTCCAGTGGACTCAAGGCAAAACCACTTCCATAACCAGAGAAAGAGCTATGGAATTTGATCACAGACAGAAACAGACCATTTTCTTTTGTATTACATTTTGGTTTGTTTTATGATTTCTCCCATTCATTTTAATTCTTCTATGCAACATGACTAAGGTGAAAATATATTTAATATGAATGTATGTGTAGAATCCATATAAAACTGTATGCTGTCTTGGGGAGGGAGGAGGGAAAGAAGAGGAGAGAGGGGGGAAAAGGCTCTAAGTTATATGGAAGTGATTATAGAACACTGAAAACAAATAAAATTTTAAAAAAATTAAGTAAAAAAAATACAGATTCATTGATTAATACAAAAACAAAAGGAATGATTAGCAGGATGATTTCAGAAAAACTTAGAAAGACTTACATGAACTGAAACAAAGTGAAGTGAGCAGAACCAGAAGGACATTATACCACACAGTAACAGCAATATTATATGGTGATCAACTGTGAATTTCAGCAATACAATGATCCAATATAATTCCAAAGGACTCATGATGAAAAATACTATCCACCTCCAGAGAAAGAATTGCTGGAGTCTGAATGCAAGTTGAAGCATAGTGTCTTTTTCTTTCTGTATTTTTTTGTGGGGGGTTTTTTCCTTTGGGTTAGTATCTTCTTACAGTCATGACTAATATGGTAATATGTTTGCAAGATTGAACATGTATAACACATCAAATTGCTTATTATCTCAGGGAGGGGGAGTTGAGGTAGGGAAAGAGAAAATTGGGAACTCAAACTTTTAAAAATGAATGTTAAAAACTGTCTTGTGATTTAAAAAAAATATATAAAGTTAATCTGATGTAAAATGTCTGGATGGAAATGGAATACAAGTCAGTGGACCCCTCAGTGGGAGAATACAGCCTGTGGGGATTTGAGCCAAAGACAGAGGACAAAGAATCCCTGTCCTCCCACCAAATTCCTGGTTCCTGAGAACATTGAGATAGTAAAATATAACAGGCCTAGTCTGGAAGATGTTTTGTTCAGGATCCAAGTAAAGAAGAATTTCCTATTGGGATAGGAGGGGAGGATGGGGAAGAATTCTATAGATTTTAAAAGATTTGTGCTGACTCTTTAAGCACTAGAAAGGCCTCGTCAGCAAGATCCATAGTCACTCATAGCAAATCAACTTAGGGAAATAGAGTGGGGGAAAAGAAAATGAATGAAGAATACTTATTGTTGAAACCATGACTTCTAGTTGGACAATAGCTCTTATTTATGTGACTCTAGGATTTACAAACTGATTTATGTATATTATCCCATTTGATCTTTGCAATCATCCTGTGAGACGGGTGCTATTATTATTATTCCCTTTTTATAGATGAGGAAACTGAAGCAAACAGAGGTAAGTGACTTGCCCAGGATCACACAGCTAGTAAGTGTCTGAGGCTGAAATAGAACAAAAGTCTTCCTGCCTTCAGGCCCAGTACTCTATCTTCTGTGCCACCTTAACTGCCCTGCAACCCTGGGTAAATCACAAAAAAATATTTTCTTCAGTTTCCTCAAATATAAAATAGAGATAATAACCAAATCTACCTCACAAGATTGTTGAGAGGATCAAATGAGAAGATATTATAAAAGCACTTAGTACAATGCCTGGCACATACTAGGCACTGTATAAAGGTTAATTCCCTTCCCTACCCTACTGATTAGCTATAGAGTCAGAATTCCATGGATACACTAAAGGGCTGATCCCTACCCTCTTAGGTATCCTTTTCCTTCTGGTGTCAAAGTATAAGAATAACTTATGAGTTGTTCTGAGGATCAGCTTGGGGTAGGGAGGGAGTGGTGGGGGTGGAAGGGGCAGTGCACTTCCCCCTGCTCAACTGCAAATCCAGCCAGGAATAGGATCATTTCCCGTTTTAATCTGCTTTACTTTAATAGTACAAGGCCTTGTGAGATCTCAAAAGACTGCTGGCATCTTCCCCTTTCTGGGCACCCAAGAAGCAGGACTGCAGCATCCAGAACACTTGTGGCAAGTAGAGAAACAGAAGCAGACACAACAAAAATGGGGGGGGGGGGGGGGTGGAGGGAAGGAAAGAGATAGACAAAGACAGTAAAAGACAGAGACAAAGACAGGCAACCAGACAAAGAGTCCACCAAAAATAAAGAGGTCACTTGGTGCTGATTAGATGATGATCAATGGAAGTAAAAGGTAAACTGGCTGATTAGCTGCCCTAGAAAGGAAAATGTTTGCAAACATCCCAAGGAGGATTGAATCTTATCATTGCAAATGATTGTGAAAGGCCTAATAAGTCAGTGAATTTTGCCCTACTCATTCTATGATTCTTTATTACTTAGTATTCCTTTTTCCATGTAGGAATAAAGCCACCTGTTCTATATCTGATTGATGTTATATATTGGATACTACCTTTACTTCCTCCTTTGAGTAAACCCTAGCTAGTGCCAAAGGTATATTGATTCAAGGAATTCAGGGTGTGTGTGTGTGGGTGTGTGGGTACACATTCTCTATGGAATGGGGAATCTAATTCCCCTATTGAGAAGACAGCTAAACCCAGTATAAAGAACTCAAGGCAAACTTCTAGGACATAAGGAGTACATGATGACTACAGATCAGTAGCCCAGTGGGGCCTAGCCAGCTATGGTGTAGTGCTAGACCAGAAACATATGACCAGAAGGTGAGATGGGCTAGCCATGAGGCAAAAATTGAGAGGTGGTAGATGAACAGCCCAAGATCTGCCCATTAAAATTGAACATATCTTGAGGAAGACCTCTAACTTGTTGGGTAGATTCTCTGTGGATAATTTATGGGATGACTTGCTCAAAATTACTGGAGCATGGAAAACCTTGATGGGACATCATTTGCACTTTTGTCAAGGGAACCCACATTGAGAAGATGACAAATTCATTGAAGAAAAAGAAAAGTTAAAAACTGGCTCATTGAAAAGAACATTCCCAGACTGATTTTCTACCTGTTGCTGTGTTGACAAATCAGAATGGGTGTGTGGGGGATGTTCAAGGAGTACTGGCACCTCTAGTGCGAGGGCTTTCAGGACTCATTCACCTTTGAGATTTGCTTGACACTGGACTCTCACCTGTGATGTGAAGAAGCTGTAACATGATCAGAGGTCACACCCTGGAAAACCACCTCTACAGACAGGTTAAGTCAGGTTGAGAGTAACTGACAGGCCTCAAACCTCTCAGTGAATTAGACAGTTGTCTACCCCAAGCATGTGAAGATTTCTCCTGGCAGAATGGGCATATGTGAACAATTTGTTCCAATGGCCATGAAGGCAGCTGAAACTGGTTTGGTCAGACATCAAAGACACTAAGGTCATCCATTGCATCCTGAGCCATCCCTGGTTGTCTTAACTTTTATCTTGCCACTGAACTTCAATGACTGTGGAAGAAAGAATGAGGTCTATGACTGTGCAGTTGATGCACAAGTCAAGACATGACCTTGTGGTATCATTAGCCTTCTTCAGAAACGAAGGACCAACAACAATGAGAAGAATGGAAGAGCTGGAGGAGGTTGGCAGGAAAGATATGAAGTTATGAAATCTTTTGTGTATTTATAATGATTTGATTTTTTTAAAGTTATTTACTGTTTGTTAGGTGGTTTAAGTCTTCGAAGAGGACCAAAATGACATCACCAATGTAAAGTGAAATTTCAGTGTGTCCGACTGTGGCTGATCAGACCAATACAAGCTTGGAATGTTCTACCACAGGTTGGGCACAGAGAGTCCATGTGAATATTTGGGGTGGATATCCCAAATTTGCCCATCCTATGCTTACTTTGTGCTGTCTCAATTCTGCTTTGCTCAAAGAGCACAGCACCTTTTCTTATGTAAGTACAACATGCTAAGCGGTCCTGCGCCAGTGTCTCCCATGTTGCACAGTCAAATCCAAAGTTCTTGAGAGAGACCTTCAGAGTGTTCTTGTATCATTTCTTCTGGCCACCCTGTGATGGCCTGGCCCATGCAAGTTCTCCATAAAATAATCTTTTTGGCAAGTGTGCATTCTGTATTTGAACAATGTGGCCAGCCTATCGGAGATGCCCTCTCTGAAGCATAGTTTGAATACCTGGCAGTTCAGCTCGAGCAAGGAACTCAGTGCCTGCTACCTTATTCTGGCAGGTGATCCTCAGAATCTTCCTAAGACAGTTTAAATGGAAGTGATTCAGTTTCCTGGCATGGTGCTGGTACACTGTCCATGTTTCACAAGTATACAATGAGGTCAGCACAATAGTTCTGTAGACCTTCAGTTTGGTAGTCAATCTAATACCTCTTGTCTCCAAAACCTAGCCTGATTACTGTGGCAGGCAAGGAATCCCACTATGCATTTCCCACAAAAAAATGTACAAAATGTACAAAAACATCTGCAAAGATAATTCCACTCACCATCAGCATATGAAATATGCACGCACTTAGAGACAACACAAAATCCAGTAGACCTGAAAGACATACTGCTCTTGTTGCAAGAGAACTCAACAGGTATCTCATCCAAATAGCAACCCTGAGTGAAACAAGGCTGGAAAATGAAGGCCAGCTTACTGAAGTTGGAGCTGGATACATCTTTTTCTGGACTGGGCGCAGTGAAGGGGAGCACCATGAAGCTGGTGTGGGTTTTGCAATCAGAACTAATCTAATCAGCAAGCTGGTATGCCTGCCAAAAGGAGTGAATGACAGGCTCATGACAATGTGATTGCCACTTGCAGGAAAAAACCATGCCACCATCATCAGTGCGTATGCTCCCACCAGGACAAACCCTGATGAAGTCAAAGAAAACTTTTATGAAGGCCTAGAGACCCTTATCATCAATGTGACAAAAGAGGACAAGCTTATAATTCTGGGTGACTTTAATACTAGAGTAGGCTCCCAGACTTGGCAGAGTGTCCTAGGGAGGGATGGAGTTGGAAACAGCAATAGCAATGGTTGTTCACTGATGAAGACTTGTGCATCACATGACCTTCTTATCATCATCAACCCTGTTTTCCATTCACCTAAACACAATAAAACTTAATGGATGCACCCTTGCAGCAAACATTGGCAGCTAATAGACTATGTGATTGCAAGGAGAAGAGACAGACAAGATGTGTGGTGTAGAGTGCTAGACTGATCATAGACATCTTTTCCAAGCTAAACATTCACATTCATCAACAGTTCCCAAGGCAAAATGACTACCAGAAGAATTAATGTCAACAAATTAGAGCACTTTTCTAAGCATGAACAGTTTGCTGCTGACTTGGAGGAACAGTTGAGTCAACGCACAGTTAGCAACAGTGGAACAGAAAAGGAGTCAGCAGCTTTCAGAGATTTGGTGTACAGCACTGCATTTGCTCATCTGCTTCAGAACACTCGCAAACACCAAGACTGCTTTAATGAAAATGATGGGGAAATTCAGAAGCTGCTACATGAAAAATAAGAACTCCACAGGATTTACTAGCAGGATAGTTTATGCACCTCTAAGAAGGCAGCATTTAATTCCATCAAAAGCAAAGTACAAGCAAAGCTTAGAGAGATGCAGGATTTCTGACTCAGTAAGAAGGCAGATGAAATTCAGTTTTATGCTGATAGTAACAATCCAAAGTGCTTTTATGATTCTCTGAAAGCTATTTATGGACCAAAAACCTATGGTGCATCACAAGTACTCAGTGCTGATGGAGCCACAATGATTAGTCATAAGGACATGATTCTAAAGAGATGGGCTGAACACTTCCATAGTGTTCAACAGACCATCATCAATCAATGCTGAGACCACTGACCATTTACCTCTGGTTGAAGTCAATCCCTCCTTAGCTGAAGTTCAACTGAAGAAGAGGTTTGGAGGGCCATTAGGTTCCTTTCATGTGGCAAAGCACCTGGTGCTGATTCTATTCCAGCTGAGATTTACAAGGTAGGAGGACTATTGCTCATACAAAAGCTGACTGAAATTTTCCAGGTTATATGGTTAGAGGAGGTTATCCCCAGGAGTTCAAGGATGCCTTCATTGTCCATCTCTATAAGGGTAAAGGGAATAGATTGCACTGTGACAATCACAGGGGGATCTCTCTCTTGGTCATTGCTGGCAAAATTCTTGCTAGAGTCCTCCTTAATAGGCTAATCCTTCACCTGGAAGATGCTCATATACCTGAGAGCCATTGTGGCTTCAGAAAGGGCCGAGGAACAGTCGATACTGCCCAACAACTCCAGAAGAAATGCCAGGAGCAGAACAGAGGTCTGTACACAATGTCTGTAGATCTGACCAAGGTCTTGTTCATGAGGGCATATGGAAAATTTTGCCAAAATTTAGTTGCCTGGAGTTCATTAATATTGTACTGTTCAAGTAAAACATAGCCATAACCACTACAACTCTAAAGCCCTTCTGGCTGAGCATGATTAGAGCTGTTAGATTAGAATTAGATTCTGTAAATAAGGATTTTATTTTTCACAATAAATATGGTTTTTGTGTGTCTCATGTTCCTTCCTGGTTTGTAGCATGTAAACTGGTTTCATAGCTAACTTGTATTGCTTTCCACATCCTGTATATTGCTATTTTTGAGTTTCCCTTTGAAGTAAATGAAAACCCTGCAGATTAAAGCATTAGGCAAGGAGAAAAGAAAACCACTAATCTTGCCTTTTAATATTGAAAAGTAAATAAGGAAATGCATTTCCTTGGCAGATTACAGAAATGAAAATTATGAGGTATTTCAATTGCTCTGAAGTAATTTACCCGAAGATGAGAGGACCAAATTGTTTTGATAAAGCAAAGAATACACAAAGAAATGTACAACAAACCTCTATTACTAGAGGGACCTGTGATTGTAGAAACTCGCTTTGCAAAAACAGATTGTAACCTATCTATAACCTAGTAGGTAATTCATGGGGGGTCTAAAGCTCTAAGTAGTTAAATGACTTTTCTAAGGGTCAGATATCCAGTGAGAAATAGAGATGAAATCTGAATCCAGGTCTCCCTGATACCATGCCCCTCTATCTACTCTACTACATTGTTTACCTTCTAAATAAAAGTTTAATTCCAGTAATTAAATTCTGTCCTAGTAGCATTATACATCACCTCTATAAATCTTGATTAAGAAACATAGCTCCCATGTCTTCTATTTCTTTAATTAAAAGTTGGCAATCAACCATCATTCATTTATTATTTCTTTAAATCACTGTCTGATTCTTTGTTTTTTCAGTATTAGGATACCCTTTTAAATGTCAAAAAATTTCCCAGGCTCTCACAGTATAGTAGTTGCAGTTTTGATATCCACTTAAAAATATATATAAGGATAAAGGTTACTATCACTTCTGTAAAGTTTTGTATTTTGTTAATCACATCAGCCTCTGGCAGTATTTGAAGAATAAAGGCCTAGAGGATGGAAAGCTGTCTTGGATTCAAGCCCTGCTTTTGACACCTACTAGCTATGGAATCTTGGACAAATCGTGCAGTCTCTCAGGGCTCCCTTGGCAATTCTCAGGTGGGCTTCAGGTAGTCGCCAATTTGCATTGGTAGAGTTCCCCTAGAGGTGGGGGAGGGAATAAGCATTTAGATAGTTCCTACTATGTGCTAAGGCTCCAGAGGTGGGGAACTCAAAGGGCTGCACTTGAGGACCAAGAGGGCCATATGTGACCTCAACCTCAAGGACACAGGTTCCCCACCCCAGCAGCTAGGTAATATATTAAGCATTTTATAAATATTATCTCATTTAATGTGATGATAGAGGCAGCTGGGTGGTAAAGTGGATAGAACTCTGGTCCTGGACTCAGAAAGACTTGAGTTCAAATCCAACTTCAGACACTTATTGTGTGACCCTGGACAAGTCACTTAACCTCTGCCTGCCTCAGTTTTCTCAACTGTAAAAATGGGGAAAATAAAATGCCTACCTTCCAGAGTTGTTGTAGTTATTAAATGAGATAAACAAGATGGAAGAATGAAATCACAAATTAGGTTAAAACAAATCCATGTAAGTGATAACACATTACTTCTTGAGAAGGATACTTGGTACTGTTTTATAGGTTTCAAAAACTTGAACCCTTTCTAAAATGTATTTTCAAGCCCATTTTTAGTTCAGTGTCTCAATAAGGTATCTTGATTCAAAGCATATATCTTTCATTCCTGGTTATATTTGCTCATTTTTCTCCAACTTCTTTATATTTCATTCTCCCTTTCACTTTCTCCTTTCTCTCACTGAAAAAGGGAAGAGAAAGATGAAAATAAATGAAATACTTTTTTAAAGAGTTTTTCAGTAACTTCCAAGGAGTTTGGACTCTAAACTCTCTACAGAAATGGGTTGAACATACTGTTCTAAACATTGGGATTAAATGAGTTTTTAAATGACACTCCATGTTCTTTAGAAGCTTAAGATGCAATGGGGGAGAGAGGAAGCCAGAGATTTATAATAATAATGGTTAGCATTTGCATAATGCTTTAAGGTTTGCAAAGCACTTTATAATATTATCTCATTAGATCCTCACCACAACCCTGGGAGGTAGGGCCTATTTTTTGAGCCCCCATTACATAGATGAGGAAACTGAGGGAGACGGATGTTAACTGATTTGCCCAAAGTCACATTGCCAGCATGTATCTGAGACTGGTTTTGAACTCAAGCCTTCTTAACTCCAGTATATCCACTGTACCACCTAGTTTCTTCAATATGACATATACACAGTTATCCAACAAGCATTTATTACCCATTTATTTACGTGCAAATACTAAATAGTAACTGTTTCTCTTTTACCCAGAAACCCTGGGGGACTTCACTTCCAAGTTTGATTTTTTTTTTATTAAAGGGGACATCCCTTGAGTAACTACTTAAAGAGGTCTATTCATTAAATGGTTGTATCTCATTCAAGCGAGAATCTGATAAGACCTTAGACTAAAATGACTAGGATCTCCCATTGCATTCTGGACCATCGCTAGTCATCCTGATGAATATCTGGCCACTGGATCCAGATGGCTCAGGAGAAGAAAGTGAAGCTGGTGACCTTGCACAGCCCTGCCTCACTTAAATCAAAGTCAGCTGCAAGTCACATCATCATCTTGCAGTCATGATTCTCTTTGAGAACAAAAGACAAACACAACAATAGCAATTACCCATTAATGTGCCAAGTACTTTGCTAAACTTTGGGGATAAAAGATAAAAATGAGATAGTCACTGACCTCAAGATATTTACATTCTGATGGGAAAGACAGTTCAAATATGGTTTGGGAAATCTCAGAAATGATGAGTGGAACAATTAGAAAGTTCACCAAATTAACACACTCTTTCCAGAGGCAAGGTGGTGGTGATTTGATTATCTTTCTGAATTCTAAAGGGGTGGGAAGAAGTCTAAATTCTGGGGGCTCAGGGAGCCAAGTGAAGCTTAGTCCAGAAACAAGTGACTTCCTTCCTTCCAGGCATGATTTCTTAGTGGTCCAGTTTAGAGGATAGAATAAGGACAGCAGCATTAAGGACAGGGATGTTTTGCCTTGGCAGTGGTAATTGGGGCTATTTCAATGGCTCCACTCCTCTCCATTCTTACTAAGTGGATTTGATGTGGCTTCTTGAAGAATCAAAGTAATTGACACTAGCTGCCTCCTTGATAAGTTAAATTACTCAACTATACTTCCCCTTCCCCAAAATGTTAAGTGCTTTGAGGGTTAGGACTGTTTTTTGTTTTATCTCTGTATCCCTTTGCACATAGTAGGCAATTCTTATGGGATGGCTGAATGAATTGGGACAACAGACATAACAGTCAACTGACGAGAATAAAATTAACTCAAAATATGAATGGACTGCCTCAAGAACTAAGGACCTCCCTCCCCTTCATTGAAAGTCCTTAAATACAGGCCACTTGTCAACATCCTGAAGAAGGAACTTCTACATGGGATGGGAGATTGGACTAGGTGAATGCAAGATCACTTCCAACTCTCCGATTGCTTAGCAACATAAAAGAGCACAGGATTTGTGTCAGAAAGCCTGGGTTCAAATTTGGGGTTGTAGCTGTGACCAAATCACTTCATATTTCTGGGTTTCAGTTTCCTCATTTGTAACATGGTGGATTGAACTGGACTTCCAAAGCCCCTGAAAGCAATAGAAGTGCTGTCTGTAATATGAAAGTGAGTATGGTTTGTGGCCTGTCTTATTGCTTTCTAATCATGCACATGCCCAAACAAATAGCTCTGTCCTTTATCATTCTACCCATGCTTCTAAACCTGTGGAATTTTAGAATGTAAACTCCTAGACAACAGGCACACTGTTGAATTATTTTCCCCTCTACTTTTTACGAGAGTTGGCCAGAAAGTAATGTGTGGGCTCCCTTCTTAATCATTAACAGCTGCCCAGCTGCCTTCAGCTATATTCCCTGTAATCTCACAGATAGACCCTCTGTAGCAGTAACTCAGAATGTCTCCAAGATGGTTGACAAATGGAATCTCTTTTACAGACCTGCTTTTGTTTACCCAAAATCAATGTGTGTGGCCTCCTCAAAAGAATATACTTCTTACAGTCTCTGACAACAGCTCCAGAAGAAAAGATCCAAAATGGTTTGAAGAATCCTTGGCATGAGGGGAAAGCTTCCCAAGGTGTCTGCTCTGGAGGGGAAAGGCAGCTTTTGGATGTCTGTGTTTGTACCTGCACACTGTGCATCCATGGGGTCTACATGTAGCAATGTAGATGCAAGTGTAGATTCATGTGTTCCTAACAGAAGTGAGGAGACTGCAATGGGACATGGGACTTTTCAAAGTGGGAATTCTAGGATGAGAAGTATTAAAACTTCAGGATATTTGCTAGTGGAAGGACCCAGGGGAATGAGGGGTTTAAGCAAAAGGCTGACAAATCATCAGTCATGAGTCTCCATTTGCCAGTAATGAGCAATTTAAATAACCTTTGGAGGCATTTGGTTTTCTTCCATTTCTTTTTCTCACCTATAAATGAGAACGCCAGAGTGGCCCAGAGGGCTAGGATAAAAGGAGTCACATTTTCATCTATGAACATTATATTTTGCTTTTCCTCAGCTGTCTGTAATTTCAATTTATTATTATAAATATTATTAATTATTATGAAATCATAATGTCAGTGTCTGACTTGGTTAAATGAGTGGAACTAATTCAGCATGAGGAGATGTCAATTGCTCTTATTATGATGCCTAGGATGGCAGTAGAAGTAATAACAGCTTTAGGGCTGAGGAAAGATGCAGGAGACAAATCCCTGGGATCTGGGTCTCATCCCTCTATTCATCTCTCATGAGTAAGAATGGAACAGAAAAATGCTTTGGCTTGTATTTAGGAAAATGAGGTGGAGGTGGGAGAGGATGAAAATTAAAGAAGGAATTTGCAATGGACACAGAATCCTCTAGTTCTGGCTACTTTTTCCTACACAGAGTACTTAGGTGGTGTGGCCCACTATGACACTGTTCATCCCTAATCTGGAAGAACCCTGCTCCCCAGCCCCTCCCCAGCCTACCCCCCATAAAATAATGTAAGTTCTAGGGCCACCTTCAAAAGTTAAGATGGTTCAAAAATGGTTGACAAAAGTCCAAACCCCTGAGATCCACTGTTAGACAAAACAGATTTGACCTGAACTCTTGGCAACCCTAGAAGCTACCACTACCTCTGGAAGCTAATTAGAATTAACCCAAGAACCCACTGGATCACTAAGGCCCAATAGCTGACAAAGTCGAACAACCTAGAGGTACATGAATGCAGACCTGCAAAACCAGAGGATTCTTTGGAACTGATATGGTCTCTATGAGCCAGGGACAGAGTCCTATTTATCCAAGGAGTCACTGGATGCATACAGTGTTAAGGGATAGGGGCAGAGATCTTCCATTGACAAGGATAAGACCAGAAATTACAAAGGGAATGATGAGACCACATAAGCCAAGGCTGGAGGCTTATCTCTTGTGGTCTCTCTGAATCAAGTAACAACCTTTCATGTTAGTGTTTGCCAAGTTACTTAAACTACTGGGAACCTGAATCAATCAATCAATTCCTTGGAGAATTCACTACGGAGGGGAATGAAGTAATCAATCTGCAGTTATTTATTGAGTCTATTATATGCCTACTACAGGGCTAAATAAGCTTTCATGCTTCCAACCAACACAAAAGAGGAAGATTTAAACCTCTTTAAAATTATTCTTGTGTCCCAGTATAAGTTATGGTAATAAGTATTCCCTAAAATAAAGTGTAAGAGAAGGGCTCATGAGAGCCTTGTTCTTATGAGCATGTACAACAGTTAATGTCTGATATAACTCCCTTTGCAGAATTTGGAGCATGTATAAGTATTCTGGCTGTTTCCTATCTACTCACCATGTTATAAAGAGGATCTTTTTTAACTGACTGCTGAAGTAAAACTGGATGTACATACCAAAACAAAAAAACCAAAAAACTAACAAAAAAACCACATTAACCATGCAATTTGAGCTTTTCATTGTGATTGAAGGGAAGACATGCTATAAGCCTTTGAGTAAGGACGGAGTTTTGGGCCTTTATTTTACTAGCTTTTGCTTCTGTCTATGTAGTCTACCCTTTCCTGATCTTAGGTACAAGAGTATTGAAGATGAGGTATTTGTGACCATATAATCTTCAAAAGGTCAGAAGTCATTACTAGCATTTACTCACAACCAAGTCTAATGAGACACCAGTGATCTGCTTCAAGAGCAAGCCATCAGACCTTCAGGAAAAGAAGTCTACACCAGAATACACTAGCAGCCAAACCCAGTGAAATGTCAAAGACCTGCTTGACCCAACTTACTAGCAGATAGAAGGCATCCAAGACAGTGTGCCCTGTAATAAGGAAGTGACATGTAGTAGCATTTGAAAGTGAACTTTGGGGACAGAAGCTTTATGCCAACTACTTCAACTTTAAACCTACTCTTCCCTGGGGCAGAGATGATATAGAGGAGAATGTGCCCCTGTATTGAATCTATATTCTTCCTTTATCTTCTCAGTAATTATCTCTTTGTAAAAGCTAACAAATTTTAATTGGTTAAATGATATTGGGGGACTAATCACTGAGTGAATCAATGATATAAGGAAGATAACTATAACTGATAGTAGGGAAAATGTACTGTAATGGGGGGTTTGAGCCAATGGCATTATATAAAGATATTCCAAGACTTCAGATTTAATCTTAGAACACTGAGGGAGAAGATGTAGCCAGCCCTCTAGAGATATGATTTCACAGTACAAGCAGGAATTGGAATAAGAATCCCCAGAGTCTACACAGATCTACAAAAGGTTATAGTAATCCTATCTGCTCTATAATCAGTAAAGCAAGCATTGTATCTATTTAGATATGTAATTAATAATGTTAAAGTCCCTGCTGTCAATGACCTCACAGTCTGATGGAAGAGACAACATGCAAACTATTTACAGATAAGATGTAGGCAGAATAAATTGGGGGTAGTAAAGCGCTAAGATTAAAGAGAACTGGGCAAGAGTCCTTATAGAAGGTAGGACTTTAGTTGAGACTTATAGGAAGCCACAGAGGATAGGAAGAACAGATGAGGAGGAAGAAAATTCCAGGGATGGGGAACAGTCAGTGAAAATGCCAAGAACTGGGAAGTGGAATGTCATATGTGAAGTACATAGCATGAAGCCCAGGGTACCTGGATCACAGAGTTTGTAGAGAGGGGAAAGATATAAGATGACTAGAAAGGTGGCAAAAGGCCAAGTTATGAAGGACTATAAAAACCAAATGGAGGATTTAATCTTTGATCCCAGAGGTGATAGGGAGACACAGAATTTTGTTGAATAAGAGGATTATATGGTCAGATATGCATTTCATGAAGATCAGATCAACTGCTGAATGAAGGATGGACTAAAGTGGGAAGAGATTTGAGATAGGGGGATAAACCAGCATACTATTACAATTGTTCAGGTGTGAGGTAATAAAGTCTTGTGCCAAGATGGTAGCAGTGTCATAGGAGAGAAGGGGGCCTTATACTAGAAATGTTTCATAGCACTTGACATCTTACTGCATACAGGATAAATCTTTGCCATATAAGCATCATTGTTGTTCAGTTGTGTCCAACTCTTTGTGACTCTATTTGAGGTTTTCCTGGCAAAAACACTGGAGTGGTTTGTCATTCCTTTTTCCAACACATTTTGTAGATGAGGAAACTGAGGCAAACAAGGTTAAGTGACTTGTTGAGGGTCACGCATCTAGTAAGTGTTGAAGGTTACCTTTGAACTCAGGTCCTCCTGACTCCAGGCCCTATGCTCTATCCACTGGACCCCCTAGCTACCCATGTAGATGTCATCTATGATTATCATTGGGATCACATTTTGAGATAGTGATTTGAAATATGTACCAGGGAAGATTATAATTCTAAAATACTATTATTGATTTCATCTACCAAAATGCTAATTTTCTGGCACTACTACCCTTTATATATGTAAACCAAAAGAATCATGCTTCTTTGTTCTTTATAGCCAAGAGAAATTATGTTCCCATGACTTCAGACAGTTGTTATGCCTTTTTTCTGACTTCTGTCACTTATATATTAGGCTCTGCAGATCATTACCAATATCAACATCTGGCACTGCTTGCTTTCCTGTCAAATGAAGTGCTTCAATTTCCTCTATTTCTTCAGTAACAGGAAATACCATTTGTGCTTTGGTGGAATTTAGGATTAAACATTTCTAAAAGCAACTGTTGTTTTTATAAGACATCTTGAAGTGATGACTTATTTTGTGTGCTCTTTTGCCTGTAAATTCTTCTCTCCATCTGAACTGAACTGAAAACCCCCTGCCTTCACATCCTGCTATTAGACTGCTCGGCTTTTCTTTCATCCAGTCCTATTTCTTGAGTACCTAATGTATATAAGGCATCCTACTGAGTAAAAATTATCTCTCACACCCAAATGCCAATGGCTTCTGGCTACTGTTCACCTGGGGCAGGAGGTATTCTCAAGTATATGGGAGGCATAACCAGCCCTTTCCTCACATCATATCATTACATCTTCTTTCCCTAATAGTTATGCTCCACCTGTTAAGAATGGCTCTTGCAACAGAAATATTTGTTGATTAGAATTGTCCATCTTTCTATGTGAAGGCAAATGTCCAAAAAGTAATTATTATGGGACAGATAGTATGATGTAGTGAAAAGAGTATGGGATCCAGGGTCATAGAGTTAGATTCCAATCCTGACTGCTTGCTACTCACTTAAACTTCCCCGGGTCTCAGTTTTCTCATCAATAAAATAAGGGGGTTGGATTAGCTAAATCAATGAATTAAGAAACATTTATTAAATGACTACTATGTACTAGCAGAGGGATAAGCATTGAGGATACAAAAAGAGGCAAAAGATAGTCCTTGCTCTCAAGAAGCTCATAATTTAATAGGGGAGACAAGAAACAAACACATATACTCAAAGCAAGCTGTATGTAGGATAAATAGGAAAGAATTCACAGAAGGAAGACACTAGAATTAAGAGTGGTTGGGGAAGGCTTTCTGTAGAAGGTGGGACTTGAAGAGAAGCCACTAGGCAGAGATGAAGAGGGAAAGCATTCCACTTGGCGGACAGCTAAAGGAAAATGCCTGGAGCTGAGAGAGGAAGTGCCTTATTCTTGAAACAGCCTGGAGATAAGTGTTACTGTATCGAGAGTACGTGGTGAGGAATAAGGTGCAAGAAGACTGGAAAAGTAGATGAAGGCTAGGTTATTAAGGGAATTGAGTGCCAAATGGAACATGTTGTATTTGTTCCTGGAGACAATAGGGAGTCATCGTAGTTTATTGTGTAGAAGCGGGTAGGCGGTGGCATGATCAGATCTGTGCTTTAGGAAATCTCTTTAGGGGCTAAATGGAGGATGAATTGGAGTGGGGAGAGACTTGAAGCAAGCAGACCTACCCAGCAGGCTCTTGGAATACTCCAGGCATGGCATGATGAGAGTCTGCACCTTAGTGGTAGCAGTGTCAGAGGAAAGAAGGGGATTTATTTGAGGGCTATCGCAAAGGTAAAATTCACAAATATTGGGAACAGATTGGATATGGGGGGTGGTGGTGAAAGATATTATTGAGGAATCCAGGATGACTCCCAAGTTGCAAGCATGGAGACTGGGAAGGTGGTATTGTTGTTTGAGAGGAAAGTTGAGTTTAGGGGGAAAGATAATGGATTTCATTTTGGACATATTAAGTTTAGCACGTCTACTAGCCTTCCAGTTCTAGGTGTCTGAAAGGTAGTTGGAGATGCAAGATTGGAGGTCATAAGGAAAGATAAGATTTGAGAATCATCTGCATAAGGATGGTAAATCTATGGGAGTTGATGAGATAAACAAGTGAAGTGGTATAGAGGGAGAAGAGAAGAGGACTCTCAGACAGAAACCAGTTAGAGGGCATGATACAGATGAGATCCAACAAAGACAACTGAGAAGCAATGGCCAGATAGGTAGAAGAAGAACCAGGACAAAGGGGTGTCCTAAAAACCAAATGACATGAGAGTATTAAGGGGAAAAGGATGGTCAAAGTTTGCAGAGAGGTTAAGGAGATGAAGAAAAGGTCTTTGGATTTTACCTTTAAGGTCTCTTCTACCTCTAAAATCTATGATTCAATCTTCTGTCTGATCTTTGGAAGGTTATTTCCAAAAACAAAAACAAAAACAAAAAAAAAACTAGCTACCATTAACATATAGAAAACTCTTCCTTCTTAGAAGTACACAGTAGTAATGGATATTACAGATACTATTTCCACCCATGTGGTTACTAATATTCTAGTTACCAAATGAAATAGCTTATATAAAGCATTCCAAAGTGAATATGTCAATTGCTGATGTTATTACAACCATCATTACCACCAATATAATGAGAACACAATGCTCATTGCTGAATACAGCCATAGAAATCCTGTCTCCCATTATTCAATCCATCAATGAGCATTTATCAGGCATGTGCCAGGCACTGTGTTAGGTGTTAGAAATACAAGCACAAAGAATAAAACAATTTCTTACTCTCAGGGAGCTAACACTCTAATGGAGGAGGTTACATGAAGAAATACCCTACTTTTTACAAAGAAAGCAGTATTTTCTTCATAGAGTAATAGGATTTAGAACTGGAAGAGGCTTTAAACCTTATCAAATTCTCTTGTCCTTGGCCCTCTCTCTCTCTCTCTCTCTCTCTCTCTAATATCAGAAAACTTTTTCTGAGGCTCTAGGCGATCATGACCCGGAAAATCTCTATTTACAAGCACACCTCATTTTATTGTGCTTCGCTTTATTGCACTTCTCAGATACTGAGGGATTTTTTGTTTCTGTTTTTGTTTTACAAATTGAAGGTTTGTGGCAATCCTGCATGTAGCTGGCACCATTTTTCCAGCAGCATGTGCTCACATCGTATCTCTCTCACATTTTAGTAATTTTTTCGTAGTTATCACATGTTATAGTTATGTGTGATCAGCAATTTTTGATATCAAATTTTGGGGGAGATACATATATAAAATATTAAACTTAATTGCTAAATGGTATGGGTGTTCTGACTGCTCCACAGACCAGTTATTCCCCATCTCTCTGCCTCTCCTGAGACCTCCCTATTCCCTGAAACAAAACAATATTGAAATTAGGCCCATACATAATCCTACAATGACGTCTAAGTGTTCAAGTGAAAAGGACAGTCAAATGATATGGTAAACTTCATTGTTGGCTTATTTTAAGAAATTGCCACAGTCATCCCAGCCTTTAGCAACCATCACCCTGATCAGTCAGCAACCACCAACACTGAGGCAAGACCCTCCAGCAAAAAGATTATGACTTGCTGAAGGCTCAAATGATGGTTAGCATGTTTTAGCAATGAAGTATTTTTTAGATTAAAGTATATACATTTTTTAGATGTAAAACTATTGCACACTTAATAGTCTGCAGTATATTATAAAACATAACTTTTATATAGACTGGGAAACCAAAAAATTCATTTGACTGGCTATATTGCAATATTCACTTTATTTTGGTGTTCTGGAACCAAACCCTCAATATCTCCGAGGTATGCCTGTACTTTGGGGAACCATAGAGGAGTAGAGGTGGAAGAAAGAACTGAGTGAAGAATGTAGAAAAGCCACCACTGCCTTTATTTTTAAAGATCATTGCTACAAAAGTGTGGTATGGTACTGGAAAAATAGTGTCAACCACGCCCGTGCTTAGAATGAACTAAGGTGGTAAGGAAAACTATGAACAACAAAAAGAAGTTTTTAGCTATCTTGGGAAAAGAGGAGATTCAAAGAATAGATACGGCCTTTGGATGGAATGATGATAATTGATAATAGATAATTCAACTCAATAAACATTTATTATTCACCAACTATGTGTCAGCTATGGGCAGCTAGGTGGTACATTGGACAGAGCACTGGACTTGGAGCCAGGAAGATCTGTGTCCAAATTTGGCCTCAAACACTAGCTATATGACCTTGGTCATATCAATAAGCCCCATTTGATTCAGTTTCTCATCTGTAAAATGGGGACACGCTGGAATAGGAAATGGCAAATCACTATAGTATCTTTGCCAAGAAAACCCCATGGAAAAAAGTTCATGAGATCACATGGACATGACTCAACAATAGCAACAACAACATGTTCCAGACCCTGGGTTAAGTGATGGGGTAAGAAAAAGACAGTTCCTGTCCTCAGGGACCTTACCCTCTGCTGGGAGAACCCAACATACAAAGGAAAGCTGAAAAGGGGAAAGAGGGTATGATGTTATATGAGGTCAAAATCCAGCAGATAGAGTGGAAAGTTACCTAGAAAGTTGAGATCCCAGCCCTGTGTTAAGAAAGGTTTTGCAAGGAGCTTAGTGTTCTACTCCCACTGAGTGCTGAGATTGAGGTAAAGAAGTTGATGAAGAAAGGAGATTTGAGTGAGAGTGCTAGTGAGTACTAGTATCTCTGAATCACCAACAGAGAGAGAATCACAGAATCTGAGGTAGAAGGGACCTCCTAGGACGTCATCCAATTCAATCTGTATATGAACATAATAAACATAACAATCAGAAAGGAGAAGCCATTGAGGAGTTACGAAGCTGATGAATATCAAAAATCAAGTCCGTCAGCATGGTGAGATTTCAGGTCATCACCTTATGCTGAGTGATGTTCCATGGATAAATAAATAGATAAAACCTAGAGTGGCTCCACTTATTTGCAGTTGTTTTTTCTGTCACATAAAATTATGTTTGGAATGGAAAGTATAGAACAAAATGATTAATAGCAATGTTAATATCCAAAATAAATAAGGAGAAACATAGTGCCAGCTGTCCTTTATGAGCTCAAGTTACTGGTTCAGATGAACTCCATCCAAGGATACTGAAAGACCTTGAAGATATGCTGGCTGAGACATTTTCAATTATCTTTGAAAAAGCATATGGAATGAAAGAAGTCCTGCAGAACTAAAGGAAGGCAGATATTCTACACAAATGAAAGAATGGTTTCCAAAATACAGGTTAGTGTGCTTCTTTGACTCCTAGCAAAATTCCAGAATGAATTATTAATGAGCTGGTTTGTGAATGTCTAGAAAAGGAAGCATTAACCACAAAGAGAAATGTGGCTTCATTAAAAATAAGTCATTGAAAACTTGTAGGTTCTCTGCTGGAGCAGTCCCTGAGATCCTGGAATAAAATAATACTCACTATCCCGAGAAAGCAGTCAGAAGTTGAACCAAGACATTCCCTGCAGAAGTGCGCAGAGTTCAACCCTAACCTCAAGCTTGAAAGCAGCAAGTAACCTGGAAGAATGAGTAAACCAAAAAAAGAATACCATAGAAAGCTATTATGATGATAGGAACATTCAAGATAAACCCAGAAGAACAGAACAATTCTGGAAATAGTCATAAGCAAAGCCTCAAAAAAAATCCAAAACATGGTTTGGGTACAAATTCAACTAGAATTCCTGCAACAGATAGAGCAAGAAGCTGGGTTGGTTTTTTTTTAGTTGAATGTGTGTGTGTGTGTGTGTGTGTGTGTGTGTGTGTGTGTATGTGTGTGTGTGTGTGTGTGTGTGTGTCTGTGAATGAAATAAGAGTGGTAGAAGGGGGAAACTGAAAGAACTGAGAGTTATGGAAGAAAGAATTGGAAAGGGAATAAACAATTTGACCCAAAAGGTTCAGAACCTTGCCCAAGCAATAAACTCCCTGAAAAATGGAATGGACTAAAGAGAAGAGAATGACAAGAAATATTAAAACAAAGTCAAAAGACTTAAAAATAGAAGAAAATGTAAAGTATTTCATAGCAAATCAACAAACCTGGAAAATAGATTTAGAAGAGTCAGTCAGGAATCACTGTACTGCCTGGAAGGTATAAGCAAATAAAAGAGCCTACATGTCCTAAAAAAGAACTGCCCAAATCTTTTATAATCAGAGGACAAAGTGGAAATAGAAAGAATCCACCAGTTATCTCTTGAAAGACACTCTAAAAAGAAAACTCACAAGAGGGTTATAGCCAAATTTCATGGTTTCCAGGACAAAGAAAAAAATACTTCAAACATCCCAAAACAAAGAATTCAAGTACCAAGGAGCCATAGTCAGAATGATTTAATATTCAGCAGTGACTATTGTAAAAAAAAGTGAGAATTCAGAAGGCAAAGGATATAGGCTTACTCAAAAAGAACAACTTACCCGGAAAAACTGAGTATAATCATAGAGGAGGGAAAACTGACTTTTAATGAGATTGAAGACTTTTAACCCTTCTTGATGAAAAGACCAGAGCTCCATAGAAGTTCTGAAATTCAAAAACAAGAGTCAAGAGAAATAAAAAAGGAAAATATGGACAATCATTAGGGACTAAACAAAGGTGTACTGTTTATTTGCAAATATGAAGGAGATGATTAATGTGTCCCCTCTAATCATTATTGTCATCATCAGGGGTCATAAGAGTCTAATTAGACAGAAAGCTTGGAAGTGGTTCTGTTATGCCTTGATGATCTTAAGAATAGAACAGAAGGGGTAGAGGAGAGTGGAAAGGAGAGAGGAAGGATGGAGAAATTTTTTTTTCAAATAGTGAGAGTGCTGAAGTAGAAGTTATACAAACAAGGAAGGGGTGAGTCAAGATGATGACCCTTGAACTTTATTTTCATCTGTTCTGATTAAAGGAAGGAAGAACATACACATAGAATTAGGTCCATAAATATATTTCACTAAACAAGGTTTTTGTTGTTATTGTTGTGTTGTGTTTGTCCTTCATTTTCAAAGAGGACCATGACATCAGAGAAATGATGACATAACTTGCACTTGATTTTGTTTTGAGTGAGGGGAGGACTGTGCAAAGTCACTAGCCTCACTTTCTGCTCCTGAGACATCTGGATCTAGTGACCAATGTACATCAGATGACTAAACAAGAAAAAAGGAGGGAAAGGGACAAATGAAGGGTGGAATACGTGGTAGGATAGATTCACAGAGGGATTAGTCATAGGTAAAACAAATTACCTAAGAATACATAAAAAAATATTTAGAGCAGCTCTTTTTGTGGTGGCAAAAAATTAAAAATGGAGAGGGTTCCTGTTATTTGGGAAATGACTAAACAAGTTGTGCTATATAAATATGATAAATATAATTATGCTATGAAAATGTTGGAGACAATTTCAGAGAAATCTGGGATGACTTGTATGAACCGATGCACAGTGAAGTGAGCAGAAGCAGAAATTTATACAATGACAATAAAGACAAGCATCTTTGAAATACTTTGGAATTTTAATCAGTGTAATTCCAGATGACTCATGATGAATCATGGTACCCACCTCCTAATAGAACTTACAGTGCAAATAGAGCCATATTTTTGTTTCTGGGCAGGATGAATGTGGGAGTTTGTTTTCCTTGATTATATATGTTTGGAATAAGCATTTTGTTTTTCTTTCTTACTTAATTAGAGAGGGAAGGTAAACTTTTGATGATTGAAAAAAATTCATTAAAAAAAGCATGCCAAACTTTCAAAAAGTAGGTTATAAGACTGATATATCTTATAACTCAGTTAACTGACATAGACTTTGATTTCAGTTAAGTATGTGATTATGTCTCTTTTGCTATTTTTGTGAATAAAGTGTGGAGATCTTGATTAGGTTATAGTATAGCCAAATAAATTAAGGCACTGATTGGATGGCTAGACACAAGAAGTAGTCATTAATAGTGTGATATAGCCTTGGAAATAATCTCATATGGAGTACTCCAGGAATGTGTGCTTGGCCATATGCCAAGATAATATTTTTATCAGTGACTTGGATAAATGTACATATGGCATGCTTGTCAGATTTTAAGATGACACGGAGCTGGAAAGAATAGCCAAAACACTGCATGACATAGTCAGCATTGAAAAAAATATGGACTCTAACTCTTGATAAAGATCTTCAGTGTTCCCAGAATTATCTTACCCAAGGTTCTAGGATAGTTTTGCTTTTTTTTTTTTTTTTTTTAGGACAGTCTTTAGGAATTAGTATGTAGTGCAGAACCATAATTGTCTTAAGAGATTCCCAATGGTTGGCAAGAATTTCAGAAGATCTCAGTCCTGGGGCCCTTCCCTTTCTCTGAATGGAGAGGGAAGAGGGTAGACATCAGAGAAGACCTCCCAGACCTTCTCTTTAAGGAGGGACTCCAGGGCAGTCACATTGTTATTTCTCCCCACTCTAAAATTTGTCAGTATGTCCCTGCACCAAGTACCCTTCCCACTCTTTTCAGCTTCTTTTTTATTTGTTGTTTTTCTTTGCATCCCAGTACTCAGCATGGTGCCTGGAACATAGTAGTTAATAAATGTTTAGTCACCTTTGACTTATTTATTGACTAATATGGGATTTAATAAGGATTAATGCAAAGTTTCACATGGGCTTAAAAAAATTCACTTCGCAAGTTCAAGATGGAGTAGCTGTGTGGGTAGCATGTTGTATGAAACCAATTGTGGGGTTTTAGAGGACTGAAAGCTCAATAGAAGTGAATAGCATGATATGGCAATTTGAAAAGCTAATGGTATGTACTAGGTCTGTATCCCAAAAAGAATCAAAACAAAGGGGGGGGGGAAGGACTTATTTGTACAAAAATATTTATAGTAGTCTTTCCATGGTGGCAAAGAATTGGAAATTGAGGGGATGTCTATCAATTGAGATATGGCTGAACAAGCTGTGGCATATAGTAGGATGTTTTCAGAAAAACTTGGAAAACTTACATGAACTGATGCAAAATGAAGTGGGCAGAACCAGGAGAACACTGTACACAGTCAGAGTAATATTGTGCCATGATCAACTGTGAATGACTTAGCTGTTCTCAGCAACACAATGATCCAAGACAATTCTAAAGGACTCATGAAGAAAAATGCTATCCACCTCCAGAGAAAGAACTGATGGAGTCTGAATAGAGATTAAAGCACACGATTTTTCACTTTCTTTATGGTGTTCGTTTATGTGCATGTGTATGTGCATGCACATGTATGCACTTGTCTTTTCTTGGTCTGTGTTTTCTTCCACAGCATGACTAACAAGGAAATATATTTTTCATGATTGCATATCTATAACCTATATCAAATTGTTTGTTGGTCTTAGAGAAGGGGAAGAGAAGGGAGTGAATTTGGAACTTGAAATTTTTTTTTAAATGAATGTTAAAATTGTTTTTACTTGTAATTGGGAAAGAAATAAAATATCAGAAAGGGGAAGGAAGGAAGGAAGGAAGGAAGGAAGGAAGGAAGGAAGGAAGGAAGGAAGGAAGGAAGAAAAGGAAAAAAAACTAACGGCAACTACAATACGAGTCACAAAGCTTCCAGGAATAAGGATGGTGTAGTACTTCTGTGGTTTGTCCTGGTCTTGCATCTGCAACATCTCTATATCTTGATGTCTCCATTTAGAATGTCATATCCAGTTCATAGTACCACATTTGAAGAAGGTTTTGATATCTAAGGAATGTCCAAAGAAGGGCATCTGGGGGTCATGAAAAGAACCTTGGTTCAGAGATTTGGAATTAAAAGGCACCTTAGTTGTCATCTAGTTCAGTTCCTTCATTTTACAGATTAGGCAACTGGGTTCCAAAATAGCAAGATACTATGCCCAAGGGCACACACATAGTAAGAAGCAGAACCAGAGTGTGACTGCCCCCAATCTAGTGAATCTACTTTACCACTCTACCTTCCCTCATGCTATTCTCAGGATTAGTTGACCATAAAGGGAATGTTTAACTTTGAGGAAAGAAAGTCTGACATCAAGTATTTGAAAGGCTGTGATGTGCAGAACAATCAATTTGTTTTGTTTGGCCCCAGAGGGCAGAAACAGTGGGTGGAATTTTGCAAGAAAAACTCCCTAACAGTTAATAGCTCTCCAAAAATGAAATGAGCTGCCTTGGGAGTAGAGGATTCCTCCTTCACAGAAGATCTTCAGACAAAAGCTGAATGACCACTTGTTATGATCTCCTAGGAGGTCCCTTCTACCTCAGATTCTGTGATTCTCTCCATGTTGGTGATCCAGAGATGCTAGTACTCACTAGCGCTCTCACTCAAATCTCCTTTCTTCATCAGCTTCTTTACCTCAATCTCAGCACTTTTCTCACTCCCTGATCTTTTCCCATCTGCTGCTTAGGACTACAAATGGTGTTAGATTAACAGAGCATAGCATTTTCTCTGATTACCATTTAAAGGACAAGCTTATATTAATGGTGTTATTGTGTGAAATGGCAAAGCTAGAAGAATTAAAATTGAATTTAAGAACTCTCTCAACAGCTCTAGCGGAAATATTTCCCTCTTTCCACAGCACCAGTTTTTTATTTAACTTCAAATTTCAAGAATCCATGATTTTACTGACTGACCATTAACTCCACTGATGTAAATTGCCACCCTTCACTGCTTTAGTAGCTGCTCTTTATGAGTTGTTAGGGCCACAAATATTAATCCGCTGCCAACCAAGTTATGGATAAGCCTCTCATCCCTAAGCTAGAATGACAGAAAGATCAAATTTGGGGATCATACAATTCCAGTGTGCTCAGAGAAAACTCCAGAGTGTAGCTGGAATCAGATTAAAAATGCTCTACACAGCCATGTCAAACTCAGCTAGAAACACATCGATGCCAGCTACATATTGACTTAGAAAATCACAATTTAACATTATGTTCTACTGTATTTTTATTTATTTTGCTAAACATTTCCCAGTAACATTTTAATCTTGCTCGAACCCTCAGAGAGACAACTTCTTTGATATCTCTGATCTACAAGAGATATACCAGATACCATGCCCTGTAGCATGTAACCCTTTCAACTCTGGAGCTCCCACCTTGGTGACCATGCTGTCTTGATTTGTGAGTGTTTCAATTCTAGCCAACCCCAATCATAATTCACTTGCAACCTAGAGATATCATTGCCTTCCAGTATATACTCATTTCCTTCCATCATTGCTTTCCAGTTTTCAAACTATAATCAAGTCCATATTGCCACATCTATGGTTTCATTTACCATGCTGGCAATTTTTCAAGCCAAGCCACTCATTCTAGTGTTTTCCCCATTAGAATACACAGTCATTGAAGCAAAGGACTTTTTTGCTTTAATATTAATTATTAATATTTAATATTAATAATAATATACCCAGTACTTAACACAATGCTCAGCACACTGTGAGCTCTCAATACTATTTTAGTCTTCCATGCAGACGTGCATTTGTTGTTGGACCTATTCTCAAAACCTTCCAAAATTTGGAGTCTACTGCTATCTTTAAGAACTTATGGTCACCTTCATGCCAAGATGAAATACTGATGTAGAGTTTTCATGAAAAAGTTCTTCTAAAATGGCTGCGGGAGAGATCTTATTCTGAGCATTCTATCCTGAGAGATGTCAAGATGTGACGGGTAAATAGGCCAAGGGACAAGGGCAATTTTCATACTTGAATCTGCAGTGCGAAGATATCACCTCTTTCCACTTTTATAGCCACTCTACCCCAGTTCCCATAATTTTTTTCTCTCAGTTGGAAGCTCCTGAACTGTCAGGTTCTTAAGCCCTGATTTTTCATTTCAGTGCACTGTGTGGTCACAGGACATTAGGAAGCTTTACCTTGATCTCTCTGAAATGCCTTCTCTACAGGACGTCCTCTCAAGGGGCTACTAACGACTGAGTCTTGACAGAAGAGGAAAGTATTCCTTCCTACCCTTTTAAAAACTAGAGCCAAGCACACTTTATGCTAAAAACAATAGCAGACTTCAAGTTATAAATTTTAACTTTAAATAGCATCTTGATATATCCCTATTGCCAAATACCAACTAGGAAATCACGGAAGGGATATGAAACAAAAGTTAGAAGCCTATGGGGTTAGGGATAAGGATGGGCAGTGTGATTTCATTAGTATGGGGAGCTCCAAAGAGAAGAAATTCCCTCTACCAATGTAGGTCAGCACCTTCTCTCAACTTACAATCTTAGAGTCACTGAGAGTTAAAATGACTTGCCCAGGATCAGACACACATTAGAGTACACTGCCTTGAGTAGGTGAAACACTTAGAATGCTCTAGCTTTTAAAAATCCGTATAAATTTATTTCCTTCTGATGCCTTGTTATTTGGTACTGATAGATTTAATTCTCAATATACACATAGGGTATGTGGTACAGTGGGTAGAGTTCAAGGCCTTGAGTCAGGAAAACCTGAGTTCAAATGTAGCCTTAGATTAGATACTTACTAGCTGTGTGACCCTGGGCAAGTCACTTAACCTTGTTTGTCTCACTTTTCTCATCTGTAAAAAAGAGTTGGAGAAGAAAATGGCAAACCATTACAGTATTTTTGCTAAGAAAACCCTGAGTGGGGTCACAAAAAGTCAGACAGGACTGAAACAACTAAACAACAAATAAACTGACAGTTTCTAACTTAAAAATAGTCAGCCTAGGAATAATTCAAGAAAGGATCCTGTCAAAACTCTTGCCCTGCTACTCTTGGAGTTTTGCTGCCCTACCCTTGCTACCTACCAGGGCTGCTCTCACCAAATGTACTGCCACCAGAGCTCTTCCCATGACTCAAATTAATTTATTCACTTCCCTGCCACTAGAAGCCTCTTCCAACACTACCTGAGGAGCCAAAGCCAATATTTAGAGGGGTTCAGGGGACTCAAAGCTGAGGAATAAAAAAGGTTTGAGATTGAGAGATCAGGTAAAAAGTTTTTATGGGTTATTCTGGGAGCCTCACCATCATTTATAATCCTATTTCTATAGGAAACTACATTCCAATCAACCACTTTACTAGAACACAATCCATTCATAAATTGTGGACTCTCTGTATTATTATAAGAAGAATTGCCTTTTCTGCCTATTTCAAAGAATTCTCTCCTAGAGATTGAAGATCAAATTTGTTTAGCTTTTACTCTGTGCTCACATGAAAAGAGAACTAGAATAAATCTTTTCCAAGAAACAATTTGAAACTATAATTTAAAAAATTTTTATTTGTGAATTTACTGTCCAAAGCTTCTCCTCCCAGCTCTTCTTTTGGGTCTTTGCATGTATTAGCTGCTTACCCACAGTAGAAAATAAACATAGAACTCACAGATTTTCAGATGAAAGATGCTTTCTAAGCGAAAATTCTGCACAAATTATAACTAACAATACCAAAGAAAGAAACACTGGGTCAAATTTAGTGATAATTTTTACCGTTTTCTGTTGAAATGTGTGTTCATCCTTCATTGCCGAAGACTATGCCACCAGAGAAATGATGACATGACTTGCACTTGACTTTGTTTTGAGTGAGGGAGGGTTGTGCAGGTCACCAGCCTCACTTCTCCTCCAGAGCCATCTGAATTCAGTGACCAGATATTCATCAGGATGACTGGAGATGACCCAGGATGAGGCAATTGGGGTTAAATGACTTGCCCAAGGTCATACAGCTAGTGAGTGTGAAGTGCATGAGGTGAGATTTGAACTCAGGTTCCCCTGACTCCTGTACTGGTGCTCTGTCCTCTGCACCACCTAGCTGTCCCTTCTGCTGAAATAAAAAAAGTTTAACATAAATCCATCTTTTATTTGTTTTTTTGGGTTTTTTTGAGTATGCAGGGGATAGTTTAAATGGAGACCTCAGCACATAGATAATCAAAGATATCACAAACAAGGCCTTTAAAGAAACTGATTAGGAGTAGAATCTTAACACAGGAAATAAGTGTGCTTTGTTGACCTGTAAGGAATAATATAGGCCTTGGGAAAAACTGTGGATATTATCCCTACTTCTCTGTAGGGTAAGCTTATGATAATAATAATATATGAGTAATAACAGCTTTCATTTCAAAGCACTTCCACATACATTTGATATAACAGCACTGTAAGACAGAAAGTGCAAGTGTTTTTGCAGATGACAAAACTGAAGATCAGAGAGGTCATGGGGTCATTCAAAGATTCAGAGCTGGAAAGGCCCTTTGAGGTCACTGAGTTCAACTACTTCCCTTTACAGATGAGGAAAGTGAGTCTCACAGAGATTAAATTATTTGCCCAAGGTCACATAAGCAGGAGATCTAGGATTTGAACCCAGGTTCTCAGGCACCAAATTCAGAGGATGTTCTAATTCACAATGCTGCTTCTTATGATGGAATTCACTTGGGAGTCACATAAATTGCCAGGAAGCAGTCAAGAGTTCTAGATGTAGAACTAGATAAGACTTTAGTGACTACCAAATGCCTCCTTTGAGGCAACTTCTTGGTGCAGTGGATAGTAAGCGGGGCCTGGAGTCAGGAAGACTCATCTTTGAGAATTCAAATCTGGTCTCAGACACTTGCTAGCAGTGTGACCCTGCACAAATCACTTAACTCTGTTTGTCTCAGTTTCCTCACCTGTAAAATGAACTGGAAAAGGAAATGGCAAAGCACTCCAGTGTCTTCACCAAGGGGGTCATGAAGAGTCTGACAAGATAACTACAAAAAGAAAAGTCTCATTTTGCAAATGAAGAAACTGAGACTCAAAGGTGACTCAAAGATGGCTTACCTGGAGCAGAAGAGAGGTAGCCAAGATAGAGACTACTGTAACCTAAGCAGCAATTTTTAATCATCCCTTTTTCTGGAGGTGATCAAATTTCAAAAAATGCTATAATGTATTTTGTGAAGTTAGTGTCCATAATATTGGCTTAAAATACAATTACATTGGGCTACCATAATTATGTTCTGCATAATTTGAGCCTGGTACTCCTGAATTTTAATATTCAATTTAATTCAACCAACATTTGTTAAACGCGATTATTTTAATGGCACTATATTAGGTACTGGGAACCATAAGAAGAAAAACTATGTGGTGCAGAGGAAAGAGATATATTCGGTATCAAGAGGCTTTAAGTTTAAATCCCAGTTTTTCCATTTACTTTTCTCTTGGTATGTCCTTGGGCAAGTCATTTGACCTCAGTTTCCACACCTATAAAACGAGAGGGTTGGACCAGATGGCTTCTAAATTCTCTTCTAACTCTAAATCTATAATCCAGTAATCATCCTACCTTCCAGGAGTGTGGTCTCTACTAAGAGAGGAGATACAATGTATACACTTAAGTTCTAGTGTGAATAGGTAAAGGGAGCCTTTGGGGATGCTAAAAAACATCTTCAGTTGGGACTACAAGGGAAGAATTCATGGAGGGGTTTTTTACTGGCAGGTTAAACAGAGATCTTGGACGTTTTGAAAAAGAAAATATTTTGTAAACCTCAAAATACTCTATAACGGTGAGTGAATCTATTCTTTATCAATCGTTTCTATATGAGTTCTGCTAGATAATGGACTTTTTTAGTCCAGCCTGAGAACCCAGCCACTCCTTTAAACGTATTTTCCTGGGAACTTTGGGACCCAGCCTTGGGCTGGAGGTTTCTTGCACCCAGCTGCGGAGAGGGTTCCGCTCCTCCAGCGCACCCCGCCCTCCAGCCTCCTTTCCCTCCCTCCCTCCTTCACTCAGTGACGTGCCGCAATGGCCTCTACCACACAGGCTCTGGGGGAACATGCGCACTGCCGCCACTTGTGTCTCAGCTAGCCCGAGCTCGCCGCGGCTGTCAGTCTCCGCTGTGCGGGTCAGCGAGCGGACCGCTTGGGCTGCAGGGGCCCCCTCGGGACTGTGACTGGCCCGCGCCCGGGAAGCTTGGCGGCTTGGCCGTGCGTCTTCTCTGCCTCTGCATTCCCTCTTTTCCCTTTAGAAAAGAAAGAAAAGAAAACCCAGCAAGTTCCATCAGACTGGGGACACACTCCAGAGGCTCCCACGGCGGCGGCACCAGGAGGAGTCGCCGGGAGCTGCTCGGAGGAAGCCCGCAGCCCTAGCCTCTGCTTGCCGCCTCCCTGTCTGCTGTGGCTCCGGAGCTCTTGCCTGATCCGAGGCTCAGTACGGACAGCGCCAGACGCCTTCTTCCACCAGCTGCACTGCAACCACTGCCTCCTCCTGCGCCTCTGCTCCAGCTCTGCTCCGACACAACCAGGCTGGTCTGAAGCCAGGCTCCGCAGTCCCGGCTGCCACCCTAGAGCCTGGGCTGGGGCCGCTGCTGTAGCCAAGGGCGTCTGGATCCCAGTAAGTTGAATGCAGTTTTCCTGAAGTTGAATAAGGGGGCGGGGGACAGGGGGAGGAGAAACTAAGAGGCAGTGCTGGGTTTGCATGTGTTTGTTTTTATGGGGTGGGGGTGGAGGGAGGAGAGAATTGTGTTGGGTGCTTGGAGGAATTGGCTTATGGCCCCCCTCTCTCCTCTCCAGCAGTTTCTGGCTTAGCTGCAGCTTGGGGCTGAGGGGGTGGAAAGAGAGCCCCTACCCTTCACGCTGCCCATAGAAAGGGAGAAGGGTGTCTGGTGACTGGTTGGGGTGGATGGGCTACTTACTGGGTGACAACCCTTGAACCTCTGACGGAGGCACCAGTTGGAAGCGTGCTTCGGGAGGACAGGTGCTCTGATGGTATTTTGCCTAGTGCTAAGCGCACATTCCAAACATCTTGAGAGAGAGAGAGAGAGAAAGAGAGAGAGAGAGAGAGAGAGAGAGAGAGAGAGAGAGAGAGAGAGAGAGAGAGAGAGAGAGAGAGAGAGAGAGAGAGAGAGAGAGAGGCTGATGTGCCTTATGTCAAGTCTGCACTGGAGTTGATTCTGCGGGTTTCCGTCTGGCTAGGACTGCAATGGACCCGCGTCTTTTGCGTGAAGGGAGGCAAGAGGAAAAGCTGTTTTTTCCAGGTCACTGGTCTGCCTAACTACCTCAGTTCTCAGTACAGGGACAGAAGTTGTTAGCGTTGGGGACAGATCTCTTTAGGGGGAAAACGAATTTACATACAAATTCAACACTTTAAGTTGGAGGTGGCGTAGGAAGAAATATCATGTAACTTTAGGAATGCAGGGGCAATTGACAAAGGGCAAGGATTCAAACTGAGAGGACTCCATGACTTTCCCTTAGCTGTCATTTTTAATGTAAGGAGAACAGTGAAGTCTCTCTGAGCGCGTGTTAGAACTCCATCTCTCACTGCAGTGTCTGCAGCTTTGGGGCTCCGTTCTATTTGGTTAACATCCAACTTCATCAGGATTTAATGCAAATGCTGACATGCTATAGGAGCCTGCAGTTTGAATCATACTGCACTTTTCAAATTGAAAAGCCTTCTCTTAATAGTATAGTACAGAAGGAAGAGTTGAGTCTGTTTTCAAAGCAGCACAAGGAATTGGATGCATAAATCATTTTTGAAAATCAGATACAGTATGTACCAGCCTTTGAAGACTTTCCTTATGCTTTTTACAAAAAGTAGAAAACATGCTTGCCAGACAGTTGTTGAGCCTGAAAGTTAAGTGTACTGATGGGCCTAATTAACTTAATAAACACAGAGAATGATTTATAGGTAGCTGAACTGTACTACTTTGAAGGATAGAACTCTTTAACCTTTCTTTCTCATCTGTCCCCCAGAGGAGTCCTTTTAAACATAGCAATATATCATCATTGGTGTTTAATTCTTGAGTTGATTAAATTTATAAGAGTAGTAGATTTTGAAATTCAGCATTACTGTGAGGCTATTGGACAGTGACTGTAGAAAAAAATTAAGAAACCAATTTAGGATGTATGTGATTTAGAAGCCATTGAAAACACTGCTGCAGAACTGATCTCATTCCAATGTCAAAATATTTTTCTTAATTTGGACCTAAGATAAAAGAAATTAATTCCATTATAAACCCAGGCATATGACTGTCAGACATTTAACTGAGAGAAAAGTATATTTTATTTTAGGTATTTCATTATACAGAACTTTTATTCTGGGGTCTATGTATACATATGTTGTCTAATGGAGTAGGTTTTATTTTCTTTATACCATAAGGCAAACTATCAATTTTTAATTTTTTTTGTAAACATTAAATATAGTTGGGGTTTTTTTAAAGTGCTATGTTAGTCCCTGGCAACTTATATGAAAATATCCTGGTCTTCCTCTTTTAAGTATCTACATATTTTAGTTTCTTAGGCTATTTAATATTAATGGATAGCTAAGACTTACAATCTATGATGGTATCCTTTTCCAAGTAAAAAAATTTATATGTATCATTGTTCTAGAAAATGTTTCTAAATGGGATATGTTATGGGTCTTTCATGACTGGTAGAGGTAACAAGAATTGTTGAGCAAATTGTTATTTTTCCTGTATTGGCATAACACTATCAATCTTTTTTCCTACCTTTGTAAATACAGCTGAAATGACTTGCTACAGATCCTAAGGCACAAATATCCATCAAATTTACCCATCTAACTTAAAAAAAATTATATTTAATATATCATCCTATTTTTTGTATGTTGCATCATTGTGTAAATTAAATAAGAAATATTTCTCCTTCATATAAAATAACCATCTGTCCCAGTTTATTTGCTTTCCAATGTCTATTCAAGAATGTATAATTTTCTTGTTACATTTTATATGCTAAAAGATTCTATACTCTAGTAAATTTCATTAATCAGTTTTGTAGAGATCGAAAATTGATTGTGTATACACTGCTTGTAATGTGTATCTTTTTACTGTCTCCAGGACCCTGATTTGCAGTTGGGTGGAGCAGTGGATTGGGCACTGGGCATGGACTCAAGAAATTGTTAAGTTGTTTCAGTTGTGTCTGATTCTTCCATGACCCCATTTTAGGTTTTCTTGGCAAAGAAACTGAATTGATTTGCCATTTCCTTCTCCAGCTCATTTATACAAATAAAGCACGGAGGCAAACAACTGAGGAAACTGAGGTAAACAGGGTTAAGTGACTTGACCAGGATCTCATTGCTGGTAAGTGTTTGAGGTTGGATTTGAACTCAGGTCCTCCTGATTCCAGAGCCAGTCCTCTATTCACTGACCTCATGAGACTCAAGAAAACCTGAGTTCAGATTCAACCTTAGACGCTTATTAGCTGTGTGTCCCTGAGCAAGTCAATTAACCTCTCTCTCCCTCAGTTTCCCCAACTATAAAATGGGAATAATAATGACACCTACCTCATAAGGTTGTAAGGATCAAATAAGATAATGTCTATAAAGCACTTAGTACATAGCTTAATAAATGCTTGTTCCTTCCATTGACATATGAGGGACACAAGCAATTGAGTTCGTATAAACTCTGCCTTTTCATTAACTAAGATATTCTATCAAAGATAATCAAGGCATCCTGGGTCTATGTCTATCTCTGTACTCCTGGAGAAACATGAATCCTGCCTTCAAAGAGCTTACAGTTTACTTGGGCAGCTATGTGTCTGTCACAGTGGATAAAGTACTGCTGGGCCTGGAGTCAGATTTGCCAGACAATTCCCAGAACTTTGTGACTAACTGGATTGGGTAGAGAAGTAAAAGTGGACAATTTTGAGTCTGAGTGACTATGAGAATGATGGTGTTACCAGAAACAAGGAAGTGAGGTGGAGAAGCCTCTTTGATGGGACAAGATAACAAATTTAGTTTTGGACATGTTTACTTTGAGATGTTGAGCTATCCAGATGATGAGCAACAGGCAATTGTACGTGACGACTGGAGAGATGTGAGACAACAAAGATTTAAAGATTATTCACACAGGAATGATAATTAAAGTCACGAGAATTAAGAATAAGGCGAGAGATGACATTATATTCAATTCAATATGCATTTTAGTGTCTACTATGTGCCAAGCACTGGAGTAACTGTTGGAGATTTGGAAACATAGACAAAATCATCCTTTCCCTCATGGAGCTTATATTCTATTGGGAGCATGGTAATATATGCACAAACAGATTAATATAAAATGTAAAAAGTAGTTTTGTGGTGGGAAGGGATAAGAAGCACTCGCTACTGGTGGTATCCACAAAGGCGCCCTGTGGGGAAGCAGCATGACAGAATGTCCATAAATAAGTACACAGATGATATATGGGGTAGCTGGGTAGTGCAGTGGTTAGATAGTGCACAGGGCCTGGAGTCAGGAAGATCTGAGTTCAAATTGGGCTTCAGATATTTACTAGCTGTGTGACCCTGGGCAAGTCACTTAACCTCTCTCTGTCTCAGTTCCTCATCTGTAAAATGGAGACTGAGTGGAGAAGGAAATGGCAAACCACTGGTATCTATGTTTGCCAAGAAGACCCCATGGACAGGTCCATGGAAAAGTGTAGAGTGAACAGTCACACAACTGAATGACTAGACAGCTACATATATATGTACACACAAACCTACATATATGTACACGCAAATGTACATATACGTACATACATGTGTGCATGTATGCATGTGTACATATATTGTACATTCATGCAAAGTTTTGGAAAAAAGAAGAGCATTTAACAACTGAGGAAATTAAGAAAAGACTCAAGTGGGCTTAAAGCTGAGCTTTGAAGCTCCACCTGAGATGGGAGAAAGTTCTAGAAAAGATGGCTAAGAACAGGCTTTGGAATTGGCTACATCTATGCTGTAGAATTAGGAAGAGGAGCCAGTGAAAGAAAATAGAGCGATTTGATAAAAAGCAAAGTGATGTAGGGACAACAAGGTGGCACAGTGGATAGAGGGCTGACCCGGGAGTCAGGAGGATCTGAATTCAAATTCACCCTCATACATTTACTAGCTGTGTGACCTTGGGCAATGCACTTAATCTCTATTGCCTCCAAAAAAAGAAAAGGAAAAAAAGAAAAAAAATCAAAGTAATGCAGTGCCAAGGAAGCCTGAAGGAAAGAGTTCCAAAGAGGGAATGATTGATTCATCATAGTGTCACTGAGAGGGTAAGAAGGATGATGACCTAGAAAAAGCTATTGGAATTAGACCAACTTGAAGGTATCAGTTTCAGTGAAGTAGTGGAACAAAAGAATCCAGAATCCGAGGGTTTAAGGAGTAGACCCCCTCTTTTAAGAAATTTGGTTAGTGAAGGGAAGAAGAGTGATTGATAGATATAGATGGATAAGTAGCATTAAAGAAAGTTTGTTTTTCCTGGTTACAAATTATTTAGACCAGGTACAAATATGCACCTGGAACCAAGGGGCAAAGCCCTGCCACCCAGCATCCAAGTCCCAGACAAATTAGCAAAAAAAAAAAAAAGCTATGGAGAGTTTTCTTAGGGTGACTTGGGTATAAAGGAAGTCTAAAGTCAACCAGCCTCTAAAGTCTTGAGACACCTAAATTCTCTAGAAATGTTACTTTTGGGGACTTTGCTGCCAAGGTAGACCTTTTATGCATAGCATTTTATACATTTCAAGACATTTTTACTTTATTATCTCTCCTGAATAATAAGCAACTTAGAATAGGTGGTTTTGTCTTTATTTTACACATTAAAAACCAGGGCATACTCAGGGGTGGGGAACCTATGTGGCCTTGAGGCTGAGGCCTGAGTGAAAATCCTGCCTCAGATACATACCAGTTGTACAAACCTGGGCAGATCATTTACTTTTCTCAGACTCATCTGTAAATGGAGATAATAATAGCAGCTACTTCACAGGATTTTTGTGCATTTATAATTATATAATTTAATTTAAAGTACCCTGCAAAATGTAGAGTGCTATATATATGTTAATTATATTAGTTCTGTTGTTCTTATTAGTCTAGTGTTCCATTCATTACAGTCTAGTGACTAGATAAACAGGAAGGCGCTGAGGATTGATTTTTGGTGCTGTTACGTTGGCCAGTGAAAGACAAGTTAGGTAGAGAAGTCTAGTGATTGTAGACTCTGCACCATGCATCTCTATGTCTTGGGCAAGGTCTGAAAATCACTCTCCTTCTAAACACTCCCTCCCTCCATTTCTGCTGTATTTGAATGTGTACAGTTTTTAAAATGAGTTTTCAGCCCTCATTGTACCACATTTGATCTGATTTACAACAGATACCTAAGTGCAATGAACAGTGGCATTTATTGCTATTCCATTTTCTTTTACTCATCAGTTTTGTTTTGCCCTCTCTCCACCTTTTAACTTTCTTTGTACGCAGAGCATAGAATGTCCTAAACTATTGCCTACTTTGTGTACCACTAGATCCAACTCCAGATGGTTGTATGACAAGTTTCCTGTTCACAAACAGCAGTTGGTACCCACTGTACAGAAACTTCATATCTACACCTTTTGGGGAAAGAAGATACTAAGATTAAGAGGCCCAACCAACTTAAAAAAGGAAACCACATGCTAGTTTTGTGAAACAGGAAATATCAATCCTTCAAATGATAGTGGAGCCACAGAGTGTTTATCTCTGTAAGGGTAAAGGTTTACATCATAGTAATATGTTTATCAAGGAAATGACAAGCACAGAAATCTCAGTTTTCTTAGATGATTAAAAAATGAATTTTATTTGAGAAACTTAAAAGGAAAGTCAACAATAAATATTGGGAAAATTACTCTTCCCCTCACCCTGTGTTTGCCTTCCCTCAGGAAATAGCACATTATTAACAACAATGTCATCTGTCATTTCCAAGAAGAATAGCTTTCTTTTTAAAGAAGATTTAATCCATAAATCTAAAAGAATGATCAATGGTGATGATCTGCTTTGAATTGTGTTGTTCTGGAGTAGAAATATTTCATTAAAACCCCCTTCTCTTCCCACTCCCCATTTCCAATTCCCATCTTGACAGTGATTTAAAGCCTTTTTGGGAACCTTTCCAAAATGTATATTCTATTTTTTTTCACCTGATCAAAGGCAAAATATGTTGATTTTAGTTATGTTGTATTTGGACTTGTCTTAATGGCACCTTCATTTTTCTGTGTGTTTTATTGGAACTCTTTGCTATATTTATTCTAAGTAACCCACTGATGTACATGGAGTAAGCTCAGAGAATTGGGAAAACTTTAGGTGCAGTATTTAAGGCACATGTTTTCTGTTGGGCTAGACTCAAAATATGTCCCTTCTGAACCCTTTCAGTGATGTAAAGGGACCAATTCTTCAACAACAAAAAAAAGTTCTGAATGTCAAATTATCAACATTTTATTTTCTTTTACCCTCTGGCCTTTCACTTTCTTTCATGACCTCATCTTCTCTACATGTCACACCCAGTGTTCTTTTGCGTTTGATGGGCACCTTTCTTTTAGCTTGCTTAAAATACTAAAAAGTGAATCACCATTGACATTTGTAATATTTTAATTCTGAGGAAGACCAGTTTTGCTTGAAACAAACTGCATTGATTTGTATTGTATGTAGCACAAACTAACAAACATGCCTTTTTTTTTTGAATGCCCCAATGTAAAATTTCTGTTAAATGATCAATTTATCATTTAAAGAAGACCAAAAAGCATATGTCATAGGTAGGAATTTTTACCCAATTCTTCATAAGAACATAAGAGCTGGAAGAAACCTTAGACCTGATCTTGAACTTCACATTTTACAAAGAAGGAAACTGAGACCTGAAAAAGCCATGTGAGCTGTCCAGGGTTACACACAGTATTATCAAAGTGGTCATATTCTTTCTTCATTATGTAACCTGAAGTCAACTTAACTCTTTGAGTTGGGTCTGAAGTGACTTTATTGACAAAATGGGGGAGTTGAATTTGATAATCTTTTTTTAAGTTAATTTATTTATTTTTAGTTTTCAACATTTACTTCCATAAGTTTTCAATTTTTTTCCCTCCTTTCCCAAGGTGGCCTGCAATCTAATATAGGAGATATATATATATATACACACTCCTATTAAACATATTTTCACATTAGTCATGTTGTATAGAAGAATTATGACACATCGGAGAAACCATGAGAAGAAAAAACAAAACAAAATAAAAAAAGAAAATAGTCTGCATCTCTCTGCATTCAGATTCCATAGTTCTTTCTCTGGATGTGGATGGCATTTTCCATGATGAGAACTTTTCAATTGTTTGAGATTCTTGCATCGCTGAGAAGGGCTAAGTCTATCAAAATCAGTCATCGCAGACTGTGGTTGTTATTATGTACAGTGTTCTGGTTCTGCTCACTTCACTCAGTATCAGTTCATGTAAATCTTTCCAGATTTTTCTGAAGTCTGCCTGTTCATCATTTCTTACAGCACAACAGTATTCCATTATATTCATATACCACAAACTTGTTCAACCATTGCCCTGAATTTGGTCATCTTTTAGCCCTTCCATATCTAAGTTGGGTGATGCTCAGAGTCAGACACAGAATTCATATCCATATTTTCTTACTCTAAATCTATTACTCTTTCAACCAATACATGCTTAATATATAGAAATGCTTTCTAGCAATTAGAGCCCTTCAAAAATAGAATGGCTTATCTGGGTAGGAGTAGTTGTGTTGAAGTGGCAGCTAGGTGAATGGTAGATAGTTATGTAGCAAGTAGGGGTGGATCTGAAGGCCTTTCCAGTTCTGAGGTTCTGGTCTTCCATTAGACTGTGAGCTCTTTGAGAACAGGAACTGACTGTCTTTTATCTTTCTTTGTGTCCCTAGCATTTAGTACAGTTCCTTAGGGTTTATTGACTGACTGACTGCCACTGAGGTCTTAGCTAAAAGCAAAAGGAAAAAACAATTACAACTAAACTAAAACGGGTCATTAAGGTAACTGGATGACTGACGTAGGAGACAGCTAATAGTTAATACAATTAGTAGCTGTGATTTGAGGTAGATGAGAGAGATCAGGAAATAATAGCTTCAAATGAAAATAAACTTACTGTAAAAGTCCTTGAAAGCCAGTGAAAGCAGAATATGATTATGAAGTAAATGGGAGCAGTTGGAGAGAGATGAATTTGAAGAGCTTGAAAGACAGTAAAAGAGAAATTTTAGAATTCATGTTTCTGATATCCACATAGATTATATAGTCCTGTTTATCCAGGAATTTAAAAACAAGTTATTTATCATTATGCATGAAATTATAATTTGTTGGGGAATGGGTTTTTGTTTCCTTCTTGATGGTAGTGGAAATTACTAGAGCTACAGGGAAAACAAGAAGACCACCTGGAGCCTCGCTAGGCAACAGATGGCCCATGGCTTTTGAATATATTGAATAAAATCTTTAATGTTGTAACATTTGTGTGCCATCTCTAAAATGGACTTCATGAATGATTGATTAAAATGTGATTTTTATCACAATTATTAAATTAATAAGCTTTGACTTTGCTACCTGGGCTATACATACAAATAACCATAAAGTAGAAATAAGACTGGGGTGTTTTTTTGTTGTTGTTTGTTTATTTGTTCTGGTGTACGTAACCAGTCATTGCTTTATAAATACACTAAGTTTCTTTTAATAAAATGAAATTAAGATTACTTTTGTGGACTACATACCTATACAAAGAGAGGGTGAAGGGAGATTTATTGTGAGTGTGTGTGTGTGTGTGTGTGTGTGTGTGTGTTTACTGGTCAAGTTTAAAGTACCACACTCTAGAAATTAAGTGTTGGCAGGGATCCAAATATCAGTATTATGCAACAAGTTATTTATACAAATGTCAGTGATCACATTTCTATAGCAGTCATTCACACACGTGTACAAGTAGTTGTTGATAAATTTATTGTAGTCAGAAAAGTCTTAGGATTTCTAAAACATCCCTTTTACTTATTTTCATAGTTTAAAAAAAGAAATCCCTTTTATTTATAAGCCAAGTGAATACAATAATCATGGGAAAAAATGTGATGGAATAACCTCTTCATGTTCCTTTAGTTACATTATCTAGATTAATGAGTCCGGAAGGAGTAAAATGGAAGGAATGGTACATGATACCACTGACTCTGGAAGTGGTGTGTTTTGGAAATGATTGGGAGGTGATGTGGAGGCCTGGTTCTAGGTAAGACAGAGTGAAACCTTTCAGACTCCAGGGACCTGCGGACAGAAGCCTGGTGGTAAAGTTGGAGAATGCTGAGGAGGATGGGTCTGGAAATGGCAGGGTTTCTCATCAGTGTGGGTACTCCCTTCAATGATGCTGATTCTTACGCATCCATGTTGCCTTATTCTGTGTAGCTCTTATCCATTCTCTGTCATAAATCTGCCAGGAGGGATCCAACCAATGTGCCTTAGGTCTTTCTCTAGTTCTTTTGACATTGTAGGGATACCAGTGCATACTCACAAGTCAGGCAAGATATCCTAACAAAAGCAAGGCACTGAATGGGAGAGACAGGAGGGAGCATGTGCGAGGCAAGACAAACCACCATTTCCACCACCACCACCTTGACCACCATCTCTCCTTGGACTCTGATGGAGACAGACCAGGATGATGTACTCAAGAGCCTTTGGAATAGTCGTTCTTCCATCTCATTGTCTGCAGCTATCATCCTGTGAAGCAACCCATTGGGAGATGCAGCCTGACAAATGCTCCTGCAAGTACTACAGCCACATCTGTTGAAGACCAAGAAAAGAAAGTTCTTGTCAAACGTTTATTATCCAGTGAAACTTGGATGATTCTATCAGTGGAAGTGACATTTAAGAAGAGACCTTGACAACTGGTTTGCCAATGAGCTATAGGGATAATAACTTGTAGTTTCCATCTGACTCATCACTGAGATTTTCCATATATTCTCTCTCTCATTTAGAACAGGAGTTTTCTGAGTGCAGGGACTGTTCTACTTTATTTTTATATCTTTAGGCTTGGCATAGTGCTTTACGTATAGTAAGGTATTAATAAATGCTTTATTCATTCATTCATTTACTCAGTGGACTATGTGGGGGCTGCTTACTTGTTGGGACAGTGAAATGTCTAAGTGGATAGAATGCCAGGCCTGGAGTCAAGAATACACCCAGCTTGCTGAGTTCAAATCTAGCCTCTGACATACTAGCTGTGTGACCCTGCTCAAGTCACTTAACATTGTTTGCCCTGGTTTCTTCATCTGTAAAATGAACTGGAAAAGGAAATAACAAATCACTCCAGTATCTTTACCAAGAAAACCCCAAAAAGGGTCATGATGGATGGACACGACTAAAAGGACTAAACAACCATAAATTTGTCTGTCATTCCTCACTCTTAGCATATGACTGATTTATCTTTTTTCTCATTTTAGTTTTCTTTCCAAAACACAAATCTTCAATATTTTACATACCATGGAAGCATTATCATCATGACTTTTGTGATCTGTGGGACTTCATAATATGATGGTTTTTGAATTGCTGAAATGGGTGGTCAAATGAAGAATCTATCATGTTGTCTCTCTTAAATTATTCTTCTCTGTAAGATTAATGGTGTCACTCTCTTTCCTTCTTTCCTATTATGTAATCATCTATGTATCTTTATCTGTCTATCCATTAGGTTACCTCTAAACCTACAAAATACAGTGGGAAGCTAAGGAATTATGTTTTATAAGGTAGCATGAAATAAGTGAGTTTCAAATCTCACTACAGAAGCCAAATTTCATAATATTCATATGTGTATATATGGTATCTATACAAAAGGATATAAAATCAATATAAAATTAGTTCTGTATAAGTCAGAGAAGTGTCTTAATTAAACTAAATTTTTTATCTTCTAAATTTTAATACCCCTGAAGTAGCCTGCAGTACCTCCATTATATCATATATCATATATCTATATGTGAACAATATTAATAAGTTATGAAATTATGGCTATGCTTACAGATACTCTTTAAAAATATGGTCTCTAATAGTATATTTTATCTCTCCAGAAGGTGTCTAAGAAGCTTGTCAAATGAATATTTCCAGATCAAAGCAATTTCTAAGAAGTTGCATGTGCTAGTGATTATCCCTCAATCTCAATTTCAGGTTTCACCAGGCCAATTTTGCATTTTACCTTCAGTAAGAATATTGAATTTGGTGTCTTTGGACATAGTTTATCTCTGCCTGGCTTGATCTTTTGTCCTGATTGTTGCTTTTGTTCAGATAAAAATAAATTTACAGAACAAATGAAGGGAATCTATCACCAGACTCGATTATTCCAATAGCCTGACAAGAAAGTCCTATAACCACTGTGTAGTCAGTCCCCTTTTCCTTAGTCTGTTCAGTACATGCCACCGTATTCCAGATCAATCTTCCTTAGATGTCTCTCACATGAAATCATTCTACTAAGCAAAAATCTTCAGTTCCATCTTGTTGCCTACAGCTTCTTTAGGGTCATATTCAAGGCTCTCCATGACCTGTTGTGACTTTCTCCAGCCAAGATGATGTGGTTACTCCTCACCCCAAGATGTATTGAACTGTCACCTCCCAATATAAAACCCTGTTTGGTGTTCAAAGCCCTCCATGACTTTCCCCTCTCCTCCCTTCCTGTTGTCTTACTCCTTATACTTCTCCATATACTCTGTCTTCCAGTGACAATGGATTCCCTCAAAGAGGACCATCCATCTGGTGACTCTAGACATTTTCACTGCTTATCCTCTCTCCTCATCTCTACATACTGGCTTCTTGGCCTCCTCCAAATCCTACCCCAAATCCTACCTTCTACAGGAAACCTTTCCCAATTCTCCTTAATTCTAGTGTCTTCTTTTTGCTAATTATTTCCAATTTATCTTGAATATAGCTTGCTTATACTTATTTTTTGCTTATTGTCTCCCATTAGACTGTGAGCTCCTTGAGAGCAGGTACTGTCTTTTGTTTTTCTTTGTATTTTCTTTGTATTCTGAGAACTTAGCACAGTGCCTGAAATATAGTAGGGGCTTAATAAATGTTAAATGACTGACTACTATATTTATTCCTACTTCTGGACTTTTTATTATACTGATCCTCCCTTTTGGAAGATCCTTACCACTCACATGCATATTCGCAGTCTTCCCAACTGGAATTCTACCCTTTCCCTAAAGACTTCCAGTAGAAAACTTGAGCTTGGATGACGCCTTAGAGTTCGTATGGGCTGGGGAACCTGCATCATCAAGGCTACATGTGGCCCTTCAGGTTCTCAAGTGTGGCCCTTTGACTGAATCCCAACTTCACAGAACAAATCCCCTTAGGCCAATCTTTCTATTTTATTGCTCAAGACACTTAGGCGTTAGGAAGTCAAGACACTGAGGAGGTTAGATGACTTACCCAAAGTCATATAGCCAATGTAGAAAGAGCACAGGATAAGATGTCCGAAGACCAGGGTTCAATTTAAGTACTTAGAAGTCGCTTTCGCTTTCTGAGCCTGAGAGCCTGTCTTTCTCTAAATGTTATAATCTCGTTACAGCAGAACTGGGATTAGAGTTTCTATTTTCCAAACACACAATTCAGCACTGTCCCCTGCTATATCATTTCACCCATATTTTTCCTTTTAGTCTATAGCACTTATTGTTTGATGTCACCAGGCATTTCCTCACATACTGTTTTCTACAACTTGACTTTTAAGGATGACACAAGTTCAGATCTAGCCTTAGACACTTACTTGCTGAGTGACTTTGGGTTAGTCCCTCAGTCTCTGTCTACCTCAGTTTCCTTCTCTGTAAAATGGGAATAATAAGAACGCCTGCCTCATAGAGTGGTTGTAAGGATCAAATGAGATAGCACTTATAAAACTCTTTACATACTTTAAAGCACTATGAAGATGCTAGCTGTTAATTGTCAACATCATCGTCGTATCATCATTAATATATGATCTCAAGCCCATCTTTTTAACTTGACCGCAAGCTCTTCCTAGACATGGGCAGGGATAGCGAGGGTGGCAGAGTGGATAGAGCACCAGGTCTGGAGTCAAGGAGACAACTTCATGAGTTCAAATCTGCTTCAGAAACTTGTTACCTGTGTGACTCTGGGCAAGCCGCTTACCCCCATTTACCTTAGTTCCTCAACGGTAAAATGGGCAGGAAGAGAAAATAGCAAACAACTCCAGTATCTTTGCCAAGAAGACTCCAAGTGGGGTCATAGAGAGTCAGATATGACTGAAATGATTCAACGACAACAAGAGATGTGGTCAGCCTTATTCAATGTGGTGTAGTGGAAGATGCATGAAATTTGGAGTCAAAAGACTTTGATTTGAACCCCAACTCTAATACTAACTAGCCTGTGATGGAGTAAGTCATGATCTCTTTAGACCTCTATTTCCTCAACCTGTAAAATGTCATTAATAATACATGCTCTGCTTTCCTCACAACTTTGCTGTGAGGAAAGAGCTTTATGAAATCTTGAAGTACCATTATTAATGAAAATTCTTACAGCAAGAAGCTCTCACAGCTTCTAGGATGCTACTGTACATGTGAGTAGATATTCAATGAGTATTTGTTGAATAAATAATATAATATGATATAAATAATATAATTTTCCTGTTTCTGTATTTCTTCCTGTTAGAAGGAGGGTCAGAAAAGATGGGCAGAACTGGATGTAGGATTTCATTGGTTAAGATAATTCTGGGTAAAGAAATTCCCTTTATCCATGAAAATCAACTGTTCTGCAACACATAATCTACACAATTGCCTTGGGGCATTTAGAAATTAAATGACTTGCCCAGGATTACACAGCCAAACACTGGATCAATTAACTAGCGTTAATTAATGCCTTTTATGTGCCAGGCACTTTCTAGACATTGGGGACACATAGATAAAAGTAAAATAATTCCTGTCATCAGATTTATAATCTATAGGACCATAGATCTTTAGGTAGAAGGGACCTCAGAGGCCATTTGCTCCAACTCCATCTTTTTTACAGATGAGGAAACTAAAACCCAGGAAAGATTTAAACCATTGGCCTGTGCAGCTAGATGGCACAGGGGATAAAGCCCTGGAATCAGAAAGACCTGAATCTAAATACGCCCCCAGATAATAGCTAATCAAGTCACTTATCCTCTGTCTTCCTCAGTTTTTTCATCTGTGAAATGGAGATAACAATAACATCAACTTCCCAGGGTTCTTCTGAGGATCAAATGAGATCAAATTTGTAAAGCAATTTGCAAAACCTCAAAGCTCTATATAAATGCTTATTTTCATTTATCATCATTATTATTATTAATGGTCAGATTCTTTTTCCACTGTTACAAGTCTAATAAAGACAGCATTACATATATAGACATATAAAAAGTAAATGAGATAATTTGTAAGATTAGGAAATATTTCATACAGAAGGTGGGATCTTAACTGAGCCTTAAAGGAAACAATGGAATCCAAAAGGCAGAGCTAAGGAGAGATGGATGCCATCTGAGAGGAATACCAAGAAGGCTAATTTGGCTAGACCATAATAGATGTGCAGGACAATAATATGTAATAAGGCTGGAAAATTAGAAATAGACTAGTTTGTAAGAAAAAAAAGCTTTAATTGACAAATAAAAATACTTGTATTTCATCCTGGATGATAATAGGGAACCACTGGAGTTTATAGAGTAGGGGAGCTGACAAGATTAGAACTGAGCTTATATGTTGGAGGCTAAACTTGAACTTGGGTCTTCCAGACTCTAAGGTAGCTGTTTCTCTTTCTTATATATGTGCTTATAAAATAATGAGGCTGAATTCTTTGAAAAATAGCTCTCATTTTAAAAAATCTCCAATATCTCACTGTGGCAGCAAGGTGACTATTCAATTTAGAAAGACTCATTTTTCTGAGTTCAAATTTGGCCTCAGACGCTTACTAGCTGTGTGACCCTGGACAAGACACTTAACTCCGTTTGCCTCAGTTTCCTCTTCTGTAAAATAAGCTGGAGAAGGAAATGACAAATTATTCCAGAATCTTTGCCAAGAAAAACCCAAATAGGGTCATAGAGTCAGTAGACTGAAACTACTAAAGAACAAGTAATAACTTCCTATTGTTAATGGAACAAATTATGTGCTATTTTATGTCATTTAAAGTCTTCCAATCTGACCTCAGCCCAAAAGTCTCAATTCTTTTCTTTTCTTTTTTTTTTTTATGTCTCTTCCTTGCCATTACATTGTATATGTAGTGGTAAAGTAAAAACAGATTAATCATTCAGTGCCAGTTGTGTGAATAAGAAAATTAAATAACATAAGAAACAAGACAATATATGACATATAAATCCATTGTCTGTTTCACAGATTTTTATGTATGTATTTATATATTGGAGAAACTCATCCAATGAAGTGAAGATTTATTGGGCTGCCAGAAGCCCCATGTATCTTTGTTTCAGCCAAATGCAAATATGCTAATCCATGACATGTTGTTAGCATTCTGTTGACTTGATTTGACATTACTGTACTGCTTTCTACCAAGGTGGATAATTAAACTCCATTTCACACTAATCTTTGCAAGAGAAGAGATTTCATTATTGGATACTATATGTCTTCATTCTTTTTTTTTTTTTAAAGCAATCTCCCCCCCCCCCCCCAGTTTGTTCATCTTTTCTTCTTTACAGTTCATATTTTTCAGATATTTTTAATTTCTGTGGAAAACATGACACAACTGGATAATCACAATCAATAATTTTTTGAATGTTAGATTTATGTTCCTGTATTTAAGAGGTGATTGAAAGTGTTATTAAAGCCTACTGCGCATATTCTTTTTCTTCTCCTTTCAGTGAATTTTATATTTCCTGCTTCATATTTAGTCCTGAGCCTGTCAAAATTGAAGTCTGTGGCTTTGTTTTTTTCTGGTTGATATGTACACGGCAGACTCATGGCTACACACATGTTATCATCCATGCTAATTCATTCACTGCTTTATTTTCATCTGTCAGTAAAGATTGTGACACAAATATAAATTGCAGCTTTTTTTCTTTAAGATACCAGATTTAAAATGTTAAGAAAAATTAAATTGATATTGCTTTTATGTATTAATTTTTTATAGATTTGATGTTAGAGCAGTATTAGCAGAAGCTTCCCAGATTTATTTTTCTAAGGAAAGATCTAAAATAAAAAAAAATTCAGATGATCACAGAATCATGGAATTAGAACTGGAGGGGACCTGAGACGTCATTTGGTCCAACTCCATCATTTTATATTTGAGGAAACTGAGGTCACAGAACCTATGAGTTTTGTCTAATGTCACGCAAGTGTAGGTTCCAACCCATGTCCTCTGACTCAGATAGTACCTATTCCTTTCTGTGCACTATTCTGCTGCCATTGTCTCTCTTTTTAAAATTATATTTTTATTTATTTTGTTAAATATTTCCCAATTACATGTCAAAATTTTCTAAGTATTCATTTAACATTTTTTTTGAGTTCCAGATTTTCTCCCTCTCTCCTGCCCCTCCCCCAACGTTAAGATGACAAGCAATATGGCATTAATTTTAATTCCACAGTCTCTTGAAGAATGGTTTTCTTATATGTTCCTCCCTCCTTTTTTCTCCCCCTGCTAGATTTTAGAATAACTTTGCCCAGAGTCAACATTTATGATTTTACTCTTGCATGGCTTGTTTTTACATTATAGCCTGAATGATTCTCTGGCTAATGTGCAATTGAAATAAGGAATTTTGGTGCCTGGCTTAAAAAGTGTTCACTCTGAATAGTTGAGTTGAAAATTACCTTCAAGGAATTAGGCTGGGTAGTTTAGAAAAGGACAGTAATGATGCCAGAGTGACTGAGAGTAAAGCAAAGCACCAGGGCATAAAACTCCCATTTAGTTGAATGGTTTTTGTCTACCATAGTTCTTAACCTTTCAGACTGGCTGGCTTATTTGTTAATAGTAGCATGGCAGCCCCTGGATTTATTACAGAACTTTCCTTTTAATAAATAATAGCATTTCCAGAATTGTTGTTCTCCATAGCGTTTGTAACAAACAGCTCTGAGCTGACATGGAGCGTTCTTCTCTCACACTGCTTTGTAGCCACAGGCCATTTGGCATTTGGATATTCTTCTTATGTATTTTCACAGCATCACATATCCTGAAAACAGTCAGCCCTGGATTAGAATAAACCCTCTTCTTCCACATGAAGTATTGAGAGAATTTTTTTCCCTTTCTGCTTCATTTTTCCCTTTCTCCCTCTACTCTAATGCAGTTGCTAACAGTCAGGGTCTCCAAGCTGATGTCCTAGGCAACTAGTCATAGACCTTTCCTTTTATAGATGGTTGTGTTAGCTCCAGGGAGTAATAACTTCAATAGTAATGTAGGAAATGTGCCCATATCACTGTTGCCTGTCTTAGATTTCAAATAATCATATGACAAGAATGATGTCTGTTTCACTTGGCTTGTGCCTTACCCAACATATAGTATAGTGGGAGAGACAGATGAATTCTTGATAAGAGGTTTTGGTGATGATAAAATAAACATGGCTTTAGTTCTGATTTAACAGACAAACTCTGACACAGGGATGGATTTGGGAAGGATAATTGCTCTCTGGCCAGATGTAAAACCGAGCTTATGGGTAAAATTAACCCAGTCCCTTGAGAACAAAAGGGATGAGTAGATATTTATCTTCATCCATTTCATTTAGAAATTAGTTATAATCTCAGAGAAGAAGCTTTGGTGGTTTGTAAAGAATGCCAAAACTTGTGAAATTAAGAAGTCAACTGTTTAATGAGTTGAAATGTAATCAACTCTTTGAGTCATTCTCTGTATACTCATTGAGTATATAAGATATTATACTGTTTGTTATTATATCAAAATATATAATATACATGGGTATATTATATATAATTTATACATGTATATGTACACATACATAACTGTATATATATAGAGAGAGATACGAAATGCCATTCAATTTTTTGTCATAACTCTTCCATACACACAATATATCCTTGGTTATCCATGCCTTTCTAAACCTCTATATTACCTAAGGTTAAAAAAGTGTGAAAAAGTAGTTTGGGGTGGGGAGAGATATTGACTAAATACTTCTTTTGTAATATATTCTGGAAATTAAAAAAAAAAGTAAGTTTAGCTAAGACAAGGTTCCTTGTGAATATTACAGTATTATGTTTATGATAGGACTATACTTTGAGCTATTATAGCCTGTGATTCACTTTACCAGATTGAGAGACGGTATAAAAGAGGGTAGATCTGGATTTAGCAAGAACTAGGTGCATATCCTACTTGTGACAGTTATTAGCTAGCAAGTGCTTTTGGAGTTTCTCACTTATTTTCTGATGTTCATATTTGTGGAGAAAAGGAAAGGAAGTGAAATGAAATGAAATAAATGTTTATAATAGTGCCTATTATGTGCCAGGCACTGTGCTGAGCACTTTAAAGATATCTCATTTGATCCTCACAACCATCCTGGGATATAAATGTTGTTATTATTCCCATTTTACAATTGATTAGCCATTGAATTGTTAATTTAATTGGCTAACAGATTAAAGCACTTGCCCAGGGTTACACAGGTAGTAAGTGTCTGAGACTGGATTTGAACTCACATTTTCCTGACTCCAGTCCCAATATGCCATCCAGCTCTGCCTGCCATACATATATTTTATGTCATAGAATAATAGCTGCCATTTATATATTCCTTTATAGTTTGCAAAGTACTTTAAAACCTCCTAATAACCTTCAGAGGTAGGTACTCCAGGTATTATTCCCATTTTATAGATTAAGACAGTTGAGGCTCAGAAATCAAGCGACTGTCAAGGGTTATTGAAACATTAAGTTTCAGAAGCAGTGTGGGATGCTCAAGAGCATCCAGAGAAGTTTAGATCAAATTCCAGCAGAAATGGAGAATGATAAATGGCTACTCATCTCTTGATCTCAACGGACAAGGTTAATTTTACCCATAAATAGCTTAATTTTTACCTCTGGCCAGAGAGTAATTTATCTCTTCCAAATCTCTCCTTGTCTGTTTGGCTGTTAATTCAAAACTCAAAATTTTTATTTTTCATCTACTGCCAAGTCCAGGGCTCTTAATGCTACTACACCAACCAAAATCTAAACAGGAATCACTTTGATAAATATATTGGACAAGGGTCATCCAATCTCTGTCTTAAGATCTCTAGTGAGGGTGAACCTCTATCCACTGAGGCAGCTCACCGCATTACACAATCACAGAAACATCAGACAGTTATCCTTCTAGGATTTCTGTGTCTTGCTACAGGCACTGCCTGTCAAGTTGTTGGCCTCCACAATCCTCCTATGTGTCCTCCAAAATAGCGACTCTTACTTGGAAAAGACCACAGAGTTCATCTAGTCTAATCCCTAGCAGAACAAGAGTCCTCTACTCCATCTCCTACAAGGCAACTGAGTGGCAAAGAGAATAAGAGTGTTGGATTTGGAGTCAGAAAGAACTAAGTTTACATCCTGCCTCAGACACTTAATAGCTATGTGACTCTAGGTGAATCATTTAATCTCTATTTGGCAAGTAAGGTGACCCACTAGAATGCTGGCCTGGAATCACCAAGACCAGACTTCAAATCTTACCTCCAACACTTACTAGCTATGTGAGCCTGGGCAAGTCACTTAACCCTGTTTGCCTCAGTTTTTTCATGTATAAAATGAGTTGGAGAAGGAAATGACTAACTACGCCACTATCTTAGCCAAGGGTACCCCAAAATGAGGTCCCGAAGAGTTGGACCTGACTGAAACGACTCAACAGCAACAAAAGCCTCAGTTTCCTCATCTTTAAAATGGAATTAGTAATGGTGTTTACCTTGCCTGGCTTTTGTGAGGATCAGATGAGAGAAATAGCATAGATAAAGTGTTCTGCAATGGTCAAAGGGCTATATGAAATAGCTATTGTGGCTGTTATGTAGTTTCTACTTGAAAATCTCTAATAATGGAGGCCTTCTATCATGTTTTTGACAACTCCATTAGAAAACGTTCCCTTTATATTGAGTTAAAATCTGCCTTTCTCTTTAACTTGCACCTATTGCACCTTGTTCTGCCCAAAGAGGCCAAGCCTAAGTCTCCTCCACATTCATGTTACATCACTTCAAATACTAGTTTTTGTCTCCCCCATGAGACTTCTTCAGCTTAAACATCCTTTAATAAGTCCTCCTAAGGCATGGTCCTCAGGCCTCTCTCATCTTCCTAGTCACTCATCACTGGAGAAGCCTCCTTGCTGGTCTTCTCACACGAGGGTCACACAAGACATTACATCTGCATTCTCCATGCTTTGGAACACACTCCTTTCTCACCTATGCTTCTTGGAACCCCTGATTTCCTTCAAAACTCAGCTCAGGTGCCACCTTCTACCTGTAGCCCTCCCTGATCTCCCCTAGCTGCTGGTGCCCCCAAACAATTTTGTATGTAAGCAATTAATAAGTTTGTTGACTCTACGTGACTATGTATGCACACATCTTCTTTGTTAGACCATTAGCTTTTTAAAGCAGGGACTGATTCCATTTATCTTTGCATTCCTAGCACTTATTACAATGCTTGGCATATGGTAGGTAATGAATAAATGCTTGTTCATTGGTTGGTTGGACAGGGCTACTGTGTAAAAGAGTTGGGTTAATAACTGAGGAGATAGTATTTAAGAATTAGTGGATGGATAAGCTCTCTATTCATAAAGCCCAAGAAGTGTATGAGTTAGTGCTAACAGTTCTGCATTATGATTTCGGAAAGCTTTCCTAGTGTTAATTTTGCAAACTCCTTTATTCTCTTACTCTAAACTTATAGCTAGCATTAACCCATAACTTCTCAGAGCTACCTGGAAAAATCACAGGAAAAGCACCCCCATCTCCCCCAAATGCATTTTTTGTAAGGTACCTCTCATCTTGGCTTCTTTGTCCATTCATCTACCCATCTGTGTGGGGCAGCTAGGTGGTGCCGTGGATAGAGCACCAGTGCAGGAGTCAGGAGGACCTGAGTTCAAATCTCACCTCAAACACTTGACACTCACTAGCTGCATGACCTTGGGCAAGTCACTTAACCCAATTGTCTCATCATGGGTCATCACCAGTCATCCTGATGAATGTCTATCTGGTCAGTGGATTCAGATGGCTCTGGAGGAGAAGTGAGACTGGTGACCTGCAGAGCCCTCCCTCACTCAAAACCAAGTCAAGTGCAAGTCATGTCATCATTTCTCTGATGACATGGTCTTCTTTGACAACAAAGGACGAACACACACACACACACACACACACACACACACACACACACACACACACACACACACCCATCTGTGCTCTGGAAACCCCAATCCTTTTTGATACATATCTTCTTCTTTACCAGGTTTTCTAACTGTTCTTTGGTTTACTTCCAGAGTCCCTGCAACTTAGATTAGGAGGACTAAATTTCTTGCTAGATACATTCAGGATAATAAATTTAGAACTGCAAAGTTTCTTTTTAAGGATCATCTAGTTCAATACTTTAATTTTACGAGTGAGGAAACCGAGGCTTACAGGTGTTAAATGACTTGACCCTAGTCACACAGGAGCCAGAGCAGTATCTGAACTCAGGTCCTCCAACTCCAAATTCATAATTCTTTCCACTGTGCCACACTGCTTTTCTCTACTTATCTTCTTTTAGAATATATTTTCTCAAGTTTGCAAAACCTCTGTCTTTAGAAGTTTCTCTACTTCTTAAAAAGCTGACATCTTAGGTATTCTCAGTCAGTCATTCTTGATCATCTCCTTTTAACTTTTCATTGTTTTTGAAGTTGTTTTTTGTCTCTTAGTACATAGCCACCTTAACCAAATATTCCTCTCCTGTACCCAGCCCTTCTCTGTAGGATGAATCAACACATGTTTCTCTAATTACTGAATATTTTTAAAATTAAATATTAAATTTAGTAAACCTTAAAGCACAAATTGTCCTGGGTGTTGTGTATCTACTGGAGAGAGAGAGAAAAAATGAAACCAGCCCTGTCTATAAGGAGTGTGTGTGTGTGTGTGTGTGTGTGTGCGCGCGCGTGTGTGTAGTGGTGTTGAGGGAGAATATAACAGGAACACAAGAACATAAATGAGCAGCCGGGTGGGGCAGTGGATAGTGTGCTGGGCCTGGGATCAAAGATGAGTCATTTTCCTGAGTTCAAATCTGATCTCAGACACTTACTAGTTGTGTGACCCTGGGCAAGTCACTTAACACTGCTTCAGTTTTCTCATCTATAAAAGGAGCCACTTTCACCTGTGACTCCAAGAAGCTGTAATATGCTCAGAGGCCACATCCTGGTAAAACTGTCTCAGTAGGCAGGACAAACCAGGTTGAGGGCTGGTAAGTTAGGGGGATATCTAGCCCAAGCATGTGAAGACTTCTCCCAGAAGAATAGGTGGATGAGAACAATTTGTTTCATGAAGGCAGCTGAAGCAGGCACCATGAAGCACTTAGAACTTGGTCAGACAGTGAAGACACCAAGGTCATCCAGTGCATCCCGGGCCATTGCCAGTCATCTTGACTTTTCTCTTGCCACCAGTGGCTCTGGAAGAGAACATGAGACTAAGGACTTTGTGTAGCTCTGCCTCACTTAAATCCAATTCATGCCTGAATCTAGACATCACTCCATGATGTCATTGGTCTTCTTTGAAAACAAAGGGCAAACTATAACAACAAAATGAGCTGGAGAAGAAAATGGCAAACCAGTCTCGTGTTTTTGCCAAGAAAACATCAAACGGGGTAACAAAGAGTTGGTCATCGCTGAAAAGACTGAACAACAACAACACACAGATAAGTGAATAAAAGTATACACAGAATAAAACCAAGACATTTCAAGAGGTAGAGAGCACTAACATTTGGAAGGGTTTCCTGTGGGAGGTGAACTGTGCTTTCATGGAAGCCAAGGATTCTTAGTGGCTGAGTAATGCATCCCAGACATGGGGTGTGGGGAGGAAGTAAGAGGGAAACCACCCATGCAAAGGCATCAAAGCAGGACGGAGAATAGTGTGTAGAAGAAATAACTCGTAAGTCTGTCTGAAGGAACATACAAGTGGGATGTGAATGGTCATAGAAAGGACAGTTACAGAAATGTGAAAAAGAGGACAGTGTCCACTAGCACTCATTAAGCACCTACTGTGTACCATGCCCTGTTTTAAGCACAGGAACTTAAAAAATTCCTTGCTTCTTTCTGTTTACTTTGTTTTAGCTACTCAGTTGATATGCCTTTATAGTTTCCTATTCATTCCCATTAAGTCCCTCTCTTCTGTACACCCAGACCATGTCAGAAAACTTTATAATGGAAACATGCTCAGAGGACTAGCTAAAAGGTTACAGGTTTTCCTCACAATTCAAATTTGATATGTTTTCTGCAGCCCAGCATTTCCATCTCCACCCCCACTGCCCAATTTTTGGAGCACATTTTCAAAAAAAAGCCTTTTTTTCCTTCATTCTACTCATTAGCATCCTTTCATCAGCCATCCTAAAAATACATTTAAGGTTTCAAAGGGGAAGTTTTCAATAAAATGAAATATCCTCTGTCCCCAGGACAGGTGGAATAGTCGTCCTTGTACAATTTGCTATATAGGACAGATTTTACAGCAGGAGTGGGGAGGAGTGATTAGGGACTCAAACTGAACTCTTAACAGATGTGGGGTTTTCTTTTATTCAGAATACATCTTACATGTCTCTGAATTCTTATCCTGAACATTAAAGAATTCAGGAGCTGGGCAAAGATTCATTTGGCCGGCCTCTTAACAAGGTTCTTTCCCATAGTCTTTATGCAGTCAAACTCTCCATCACTTCAATGAGAGTTGTGCCTGCAGGCCTGTTGGATTGGATCCATCGTTAGACAGCTTCTGAAGGAACTGAAAAGAGGAATAATGACAAGAGTCATTTGAAAAATAAGGTTTCTCAAGTCTAGAGAGTCTATTGCTTTAGTGCCCAGACAGATTTTGTTCTTAAAGACAATTGTTTTATTTTTATTGGTTGTTAGGAAACATACATTATAGATTTTTTTATTTAAAAAAAATTCCTTATGTGAACTGCGTTGGGTATTAATGATAAGTAGTCAGTCACCAAGCACTTAGGGTGTGCAAAGTACAAGGTGTACCTTACTGTGCACATGGGCGTTCCTTTCTCTAAGGAAATCTAATAGGTGAAAATCTCAGTACATAAAAAAGTTCTTTATAGCTATAAAATGCTGTGTAAATATGAGTCATTCATTACACAAAAGATTTTAGGGGACCACTCTTGATTTTTCAAAAAGATTCACCACAGGCGTGCTTTTAATAGCAAATTTCCCTCCCTACATTTAAAATATAATTCACTTTCCAAAAATTCTGTTTAAGTGCCAGGTCTCCAGGAGCGCAACTTTGGCAGAAATTAACCTTGCAACTTGCCAAGCTTGCACAGGCAACATACTGTCAGATCCAGGTTGTCATCCTGATGGGTCAGATAGAGACCCAAAGACAGATAAGTTAGTCTGGCAGGGACCAGACCATTCATTGGGTAGATCCAAGCAAACAGTCAAGTCCCCAGCAATGGAGAGATTTGACCTTAGGCCAATGGAGGTCCCAGCAGATTAGATGACCATGAGGTAGTCCAGCAGTAGGCAGAGGTTCAGACAAGGAGTGAAGTTGGTGTCAAAAAATTTGAGAAGAAGGTAAAAGGGGACCCAGTCAGAAGAACTGAAATTTGGGAGTAGGATTTGCAATGGATACTGGTTGGTTGGCATAATAACCCAAATCATTAAACCTATGAACTAACCTTCCTCATGAAGATACTGATTTAAGGGATGTACACCAAGCAGCCTTTAAATGGCTGGACTTTCGAGAGTCTTCATTTTTCTGGAAAAGAATATATCTCAGGCTGTATCTCTAAATACAAACCAGTTGCTGTAAGTTTTGAGAAAAGCTGGATTGGCTGTTTACTATGTTTTCAAAATAAGGAGTTGCTTAGCTGAAGTCATCCAATTTTGGCTCTTTTTTTCTGATGGTTTATATATGTAAACAGCTGCACACCTAGGTTTGACCACCTGGGCAGTCATTTACTTACTGTGATCGTAAAATGACAATGTGCAAAAATCATATTCTAGGCCCATGGTGCATTAGATAAATGTAAGTAGTGGTTGTATTCCTGTTGAGACTCTGTGTTCATGATTCTCCTCCTAGAATAAGCTTCTTGAGGGCAGGGGCTGTTTTTTGTTTATTTGTTTCAGGTGTTCATATCCCCAGTGCTTGTCACAGTGCCTTGAATGTGCGTGAATGGTGTGAATGAATGCATGTTGAAGTGAACGTGAGTTGGGTACATAATCAGACTCCTACATAGGAGGTCAAATCATAGTTACTGGTACTATTTTAAAGGTAAATGAGAAGACTATTAATGTTGAATTGATACTGAATCAGTAATGCACTTATTAGCCTGATGAGCCTGGGTGGGGAGGTGGGCAGAAGGGTGTCTTATTCCTTGTGCCTAGCTAGGTGGATTGGTCCTTGGCAAAGCTAGACTGCTAAGTGTAGTTTAAGTGGTCCTGATTTTGGAGATTAGAGGAATGTAGGAAAAGGAAACTAAGCAGTTTGTTATTCACACAAATTTGCTAGCTGATTATGAAAAGTTGCCCCTTTTTGTTTACTTATTTTTCTATTCTTAGCATAAATTGCTGTGCAGCCATGGCATGAACAAGTAAGCTACCTTCAGCTCTTTAAACCAATGTCATGTAGTGGAAAAATTTCAAGTCAAAAGATCTGATCCTTCCATAATAGTGGTGCCCCTTCCCTCCCTAATACCTTGTATATACACACGTATGTGGGTTTGTGTATGTATGTATATATATATACATATATATACATACATACACATATGTATATATACATATGTGTGTATATATACATATATATATGCACACACATACATACACATATAGTCTTCCCGCTTAAGATACTTGAGATAAAAAAAACACTGATTTTTTTTTTTGGTACTCCCAGTACCTGGCTGTTTCATGTGTAAATGGTCATGTTGGCCCTACCTAAATCCTGGAAACCATTCAGGTCCTTTCAAAGTCCTTGAACAACAAAAAAAAAAATAACAAGACTCTACCTCAGTGGGGACTAGTTCTGCTGCCTTTCTGATTATCAAAATAAAAGCCTCAGAACTCTAAATGTTTCACAAATGTGTTGTGAAACATTTGATTTTTTTGTTGTTGTTGTTCCACTTTCATAAGACATAGGTACTATATAAATTTGCATTGCTAAAAAGAGCCTTCTTATAGAAGATGTCTTATACTTCAGCTGATTTTGAATCACAAGAGGTGATTCCCTGGATGTGGGCAGTTTTGGTACATGGCCACGTTCATTATTAGTTCAAGTGCCTATCACAGTGCCTTACAGACTTCAGTAACAAGGACCTGTGACTTCAGCAGCGTGGGTATTTCCTCTACCCATGGAGTTGACAGCTCCTCCATACTTTACTTAGTGGATAGTTGGTGTAGCTATAGACAAACAGTGCTAACCTGTTGGCCAGCCCTCTCCAAACTGAGCAATGCTGATCCCTAGTACGTTGTCAGTCCTATTTTCAAATTGTATTCAGCTTGGTACGTACTTCCAGACATATATAGCCTTCAAGATCTCAGTCACCTCTACACTGCAGATGAGATTAGATTTTAAATTCAATTCTACAAATATTTATTAAGCTCTTCTATGAGCAAGACACTGTGCTAATACCTGGGGATAGCATAGGAAGAATAAAAACACAGATTTCTTTCTGTAAGCCCCTTGTTGAATCAAAATGTAAAACAGAAGGGGGAATATTTTGGCTTTTGTAGAAAATTCTTTAAAAATGAAACTTTTCATAATCTTACCTCATTAAAAAGTGTCAAACTGAGACCATACCCAACTGCAATAGAACATTAATTTAGCCCTTACTCTGTGCAAAGCATTTATTAAGCATTTACTATGTGCTATAAAGTGTTTTAAATACATTAATATGCATTTTTAGTTCTTACTATCCTATATTCAGTAACCTTTTAAAAAGCAGCGATGAACATACTGGTATTAGAATCGACAAACAGGCAAATCATTCATTAAGTGCTAGGTACTCTGCTAATCCCTAAGGATAAAAATAGAAGCAAGCAAGACGCCTTTGCCTTTAAGAAACTTCCTTTTTAATGGGGAGGAAGGGAGGACTTTTGAAGGACAGGTAGAGACCTGGTCCCAAGCAGGATACTGTGAAAGCTCACCTACCAGAGCCAGATGACCCAGAGTCAGAGTCTGGGACTGGGGGGGGGGAGGGGGTGCAGGGATGTTGTAAAGAGGAGAAGGGTGAGGTGAGGCACAAGGGTTGGAGAATGCAGATGATGGCCCAGAGGTAGGCAAAATGATGAGGAGATGATTAGGGAAAAGGATTGAAACTTCTGTGACCGGCACATCTTTTCTGAGCATCTTTCACTCTAACCATACAACTTTTTAAAGGACAATAGTGAGATACCATGATATCTTTTACTAATACCTATTCCGGTGTTGCAGTGGAAAGAACAGTTGTTTGGGAGTCACAAAGGCTTGGATTCAAGCCCTGGTTCTGCCCAGTACTAGCTGTGGGACCTTGAGTAGATCATCCTATCTCTATGAACATCAGTTTCCTCATTATAAAAAGAGGCAAATGTGATTGTATCTCGAAGATTCCTTCCAGCTGTATCATTTTGTGAGCTTGAACATTCTATAGAGTTGCCCCAAAGCAAACCTGTTTTGAAAAATAATGATTTTTCCTTTCTGTAACTTTTCATATAGAAGTTTTTTTTAAAAAAAAAAGATTATAAATGAAATTCTTGGTGAAGTGTAAGTTGACCTAGAGGTGGCTTCTGATGTCTCTGAGCCTCCTGTGATAGAGAATCTCATTTTGATCACCAGGAAACTTTTCCTTATAGTCAATTTAATTCCTTCGGTTTGTATTTTAAACTCATTTCTTCTTGGTCTGTCTTTAGAAAATAAGGAAGGGCTGATCACTATATTTTGTGTAAAAAGTCCTTTGTGCCTTAAAGTTATAAAATCACTTCCTCTGTCTTCTCCTTTCCATTTTTAGTAGTCTCAGTGAGCTTTTTTTTTTTTTGGAGTCTTGAAACATGCTCCTGTCTTTCATCTAAATATGCTGAGTTTCTCAGTCCTTAGATTTTTGATGTTGAAAGTTTGGATCTACCTATATTTATCACTCTATTTCATCCCTGAAATGAATAAATGTTCAGGAACATGTCCTTTAAATGAGAGGCAGCCCTGGGCCTTCATTGCCTCTCACCTAGATTGTCGCAACAGCCTCGTAATCCATCTTCCAGGCTCATGACTCACCATTCTAGTACAACCTAAACATTGCTGCCAAAGCAACTTTCTTTAAGCACAAATCTGTCCATGTAGCTCCCCTATGCAATCAACTCCAGTGGCTTCCTGTTGCCCCTGTGATAAAATATAAACCCCTCTACTTTTTTTTGTTTGTTTGTTTTGGCAAGTCAGTGTTAAGTGACTTGCCCAGGGTCACACAGTAAGTGTTAAGTGTATGAGGTCAAATTTGAACTCAGGTCCTCTTGATTTCAGGTCTGGTGCTCTATCTGCTGTGCCACTTACCTGCCCCAAACCCTTCACAGTCTATCCTTGGCCTCTCTTTCCAACCTCACTGGGCATTACTGCTTCTTCAATATTCTGTGATTTAGCCATACTGGCCTTGCTCCTCACACAGGATGATCCATCACTCTCATCTCCATACCAGTGTCCCTGGCTGTCTCACATTCCCACAATGATTCCCTCCTTATCTCCTCCTTATGGAGTCCCTCTTTTGAGATGCAACTCAGAAACTATCTTCTTGAGAAGACTTTCTGGTTCCCCTCAACTGTTAGCACCTCCCCACACTTCCTTGTATTTAACTACTTTGTACATATTTGTATTTATTTACTCTATTATTATTTTAGATGAATTTATATGTACATTTCGTTTTATTCATTAGAATGCAAGTTCGCTCATAGGTATTGTTTCATTCATTTGTACTTTCCCCCAGCACATAGTTAGGTTCTTAATAAATGTTTGTCAATCTATTAATTATTGTTGGATAGTATATGGTCAGCATGGTGTAGCGGGGTTTGGAGTCAGGAAGACCTGGATTCAAGTACCACCTTTGACACATAGTTAATTTAATAATGGTTTGTGACCTAGGATTCATTTAATTTTCCAGTGCTTGAGATACCTCCCTATTTGTAAGTTGTAGAGATGATAATAATAAGTATATTAATAGCTAGCATGTATGTAGTGCCTCCTATCTGCCAGGCATCATGCTAAGTGCTATAAAATATTATCTCATGTGATTGTCATAACCAACCTAGGAGGTAGATACTGTTATCATCCCCATTTTACACTTAAGGAAACTGAGGCAAACAGGTTAAGCCAGATGATGCTGGCTTGCATTGGTAAAGGAAGTTTCCTTATTTTGGGGTTATCCATATCAGTGAAATCCAACCCCAGTCCTTGTCCCTGTCCCTATATTTTTTTAATTGGCATAGTGGTTAGAATGTTAAAGTGGAAGACTAGAAGACCTAGATTCAAATCTTGCCTCAGAAATTTACTCTCTATATGACTTTTTGCGAATCACTTAAGCTTTCTCAATACACGAAGGCCAGTGTCAAAAAGAGGGGATCCATAAGTATCAAAATATTGATAAGCAGCAGTTTTTTGTAAGTGGCAAAAGAACTGGAAATATTTGGGCAAATAACTAAACAAATCGTGGTACATAAATGTAATGGAATGTTACTGTAAAGTAAAAAATGATGAATCTGATAAACACAGAAGTGTGAGAAGACTTATATAAATTGGTACAAAGGAAAGTAAGCAGAACCAGGAAAATAACATGCATGACTACAAGAACATAAAGGAAAACAACAGAATCATTGAAAGTGGATGTGGTGATGGAAAAGGCTATTACTTCCAGAAAAAGAACTATGGAGTCTGCATGCAGATCAAGGCGCACTATTTGCGCGCTCTCTTTTTTTTTTGTTTCTTCTTTCTTGTGATTCCTCCTATTGGTTCTAATTCTTCTAAACAATGTGACTGATGTGAAAATAGGTTTAATATGAATGTATATGTAGAGCTTTTATCAGATTGTATCCTGCCTTGCAGGGGAGGAAGGAAGAGGGGGAGAAACTTTTGAACTCAAAATCTTATGGAAGTGAATGTTGAAAACTAAAAATTAATTAATTAATAAAAAATTTTAAAAATTGAAAGAAAGAAAAGGAGGAAGGAAGGAAGGAAGGAAAGAAAGAAGGAAAGAAGGAAAAGAGGGAAAGCAGTGAAGGAGATCCTCTTCTAATGTCTAATTCACTGCATTCTGCCTTATGGTTTTCAGGCTTTTTCTTTAACAGTTGAATTGTGTTTTAATTTTCCTTTATATCCCTAGAAAATTCTTAAAAAGAAAAAGATCTTTCTGGTTCTCATCTTACCTTTTCCCCAATTTAAGTTTAAGATCATCAGTAGACCTAGAAACTAAAGTTTTATTTCATGCAGAAAATTGGAATGCTTTCAAGTGCCATGAATCATTTATTTCTTAAGTGGTTCTTAAATTGTTGGTGGCTAAAAGGATGTTAAAGTCGGGAAGAAGAGGAACTGAGTTGAAAAGTATCCCAATAATCAGAAGATTTTATTTAAATCTTGGCTTAGAAACACATTGTTTTAAAATACCTACTTTCCTTAAATTTGAATGTAGTTTCTGCCAGGGGTATATCCTTTCTTTTTCTTTTTTTTTGTAGTTATTGACATGATCTTTGACACTGTTCTTGGAATCTACATTTTAGATTGTGTTCCCATTATCTAGCCAATAATTAGATTACCATAATATTAGAAAGAGAAGCAAGGCTTTATTAAAATTGTACGGGACAGGAAGGGAAGGGGAAAAAAAGGCAGAACATTTTACACCCATTCAAACAGTGTGCATTGCTTCTCATTGTGGCTACACATATAAATCAAGAGGTAGCTGGATGGCTCAGTGGATGGAGCACCTGAGTTCAAATCTGGTTCCAGACACTTCCTAGCTGTGTGACCCTGGGCAAGTTACTTATAAATCCTGTTTGCCTCAGTTACAGCATCTCTGCCAAGAAAACCCCAAATGGAGTCATGAAGAGTCAGGCATGACTGGAAAACAGCTGACTTTAAATCAAATCCAGGAGACCTGGCTTCTAGCTCTGGTTCTAACACTATCTGTTTTACTTACTCACCATGGGCATCAGTTTTTCATCGGTAAGATAAAAGTGTTGGCAATCTTTCAGTTCCCTTTCAGGGCTAAATTTCTGTTGCTTTGGCTAGACATCTACTCTGACAGTTAATCACTAATGGAAGGATTCTCTGCTTGTCCAGAAGTTTGAGTGAAGTAGAGAATCAATGAAAAGAATGTTTTCTCTTCCCCATCATTCTTCTGGACACATTGCCATGCAGGCAGGGATAAAGCAAACCTGATGTTTATATTACATACTTTGATCATTACTAGATTTGGTTGTTCAGTCAGACTGGATTCTTTCATGACCCTATTTGGGGTTTTCTTGGCAGATACTAGAGTGGTTTGTCATTTCCTTTGCCAGTTCATTTTTACAGGTAAGGAAACTAAGGCAAACAAGAGTTAAGTAACATGTCCCACAGCTAGTAAGTGTCGGGTCTTCCTGACTCCAGGTCCAGCTGAACTGAGCCACCTAGCTGCTCTACTATCATTGGCTAGACTGAAACAAAGTTTTCATAGTGTCACAGGAGATGAGTGAGAATTAATTCTGAAATTGTTAGCATTAGCAGATGTAGATTCTAGTGATTGCTATGACAATCTGCTTGCCCAAAAAGACTATTTTATGTCATCCCTTCCTAGTGAAACATTTATTTAGTGTCAGATGTTTAATCCCAGTCTCATTAGAAATGTTATGAAGCAGTCCTCCTCCTTGCCCTAGAGAGTCCTAAGAAGAAGTGATTATTCTCATAGGATCCTACATGTAGAGGTGGAAGGGATAGGTCTTCTAAGACAACTCCTCATTGTGTAGATCAGAAAATTCAGAGCCAAAGTTTATTTGATTTGCCCAAGGTGACACAAATGGCAGCTCTTAGACAACTACTTCTCTCCCTGGTTTCAACTCCTGAGAAAATGCCTCTCCCACATTAAGCTGATTACCTCTGATATCATCACCATGCTGCCTAACTCAAGCCTTGACTAACACCACCTCCCTCAGCTTCCTTTCCCCTCTGATTGGAGGACTGGAGAGCAGAGTTACAAACTCCTACCATTTCCTTCCTTTCTAGACAGCAGAAAATTGACTTCCTGGAAATGAGAACCTTTTTCCTTGTGGGACCTTTGGAATTGTCTTAGATCATTGTCTTCCTAAGAGTAACTAAGTCTTTCATAGTTGATCATCCTTATAATATATATGTTGTTACTGTTACAATGTTCTCCTGGTTGTGCTCACTTAACTTTGCATCAGTTCATATAAGTCTTCCCAGGTTTTCTGAATCCATTCTGTACCTCATTTCTTATAGCACAATATTATTCCATCACAGTCATATGCCATAATTTGTTCAGTCATTCCCCAATTGATGGACATCGCCTCAATTTACAATTCTTTGCAACCACAAAAAGAACTACTATAAATATTTTTGTACACATAGGTCTTTTTATCTTTTTTTAAATCTCTTTGGAATACTGATCTAGTAGATAACATTAGCTTTTCAAATTGCTGTATCATTTCTATTGATCTTTCACTCCTCTAAAATCCCATAACTGCTTTCATACAAATTGGTGTCTACCTACATACTTACTGTATTGTGGACTTGTGAACTGGATTTCTTTGAAACCTGTGTGAGATGTTGCATTTATTCTTTTTTTAAAAATTATTCTTGTTAAATCCTATATTAGTCAATACATTAATACTCAATGATCAATAAATATTAAGTGCCTGCTGTATTCTATCACAATCATATATCACAGTTGATATCATATATCAACCATTCCCCAATTTATGGGCATCCCCTCAATCTCCAATTTTTTTAATTTCATGTACTCAGACTTACCTATCTTATTTCCCATAATCCTCTCTTTTTTTTTGGTCATAAACTCTTTCCTTATCCATCGATCTAACAGGTACATTTTCCCATGCTCTCCTAATTTACTTATGATATCACCCTTTATATGTAAATCAATTATCCATTTTGACCTGATCTTGGTATATGGTGTGAAATGTTAGTCCAAGCCTAATTTCTGCCAAAATGCTTTTTAGTTTTCCCAACAATTTTTTTTCAGATGTTGAGTTCTTCTCCCCAAAGCCTGGATCTTTGGATTTATCATACACCAGATTACTATGGTCATTTACTATTGTGTATTATGTACCTAATCTTCCTCTGATCCACCACTCTATTTCTTAGCTAGTACCAGGTTGCTTTGATGATTACCATTTTGTAATATAGTTTGAAATCTGGAACTGCTAGGGCTGACTTTCTTTATATTTTTTTTCATCAATTCCCTTGATATTCTTTTTTTTTTTTTTTGCCTGTAACAACTTTATTTTTTTTTTTTATTCAACTTTTAACATTTATTTTCACACAATTTTGGGTTACAAATTTTCTCCCCTTTTATCCCCTCCTCCCCGCCCCAAACCTGAGCTTTCTAATTGCCCCTGTGACCTATCTGCTCTCTCCTCTATCCTCCCTCCCTGCCCTTGTCTCCGTCTTCTCTTTTGTCCTGTAGGGCCAGATAGCTTTCTTGACCCCTTAACCTGTATTTCTTGTTACCCAGTGGTAAGAACATTACATTTGGTCCTAACACTTTGAGTTCCAACTTCTTTAGCTCCTTCCCTCTCCACCCCTTCCCCTTGGAAGACAGGCAATTCAATATAGGCCAAATCTGTGTAGTTTTGCAAATGCTTTCCATACTAGTTGTGTTGTATAGGACTAACTATATTTCCCTCCATCCTATCCTGTCCCCCTTTACTTCTGTTTTCTTATGGTCCTTTCCCTCCCCATGAGTGTCGACCTCGTATTGCATTCTCCTCCCCATGCCCTCCCCTCCATCCTCCCCCCCACCCTGCTTGTGCCCCTGTCCCCCACTCTCCTGTATTATGAAATAGGTTTTCCTATCAAAATGAGTATGCATTATATTCTTTCCTTTAGTGGAATGTGATGAGAGTAGACCTCATGTTTTTCTCTTGCCTCCGCTCTTTATCCCACCACTAATAAGTCTTTTGCTTGCCTCTTTTATGAGAGATAATTTGCCCCATATAACTTCTCCTTTTCTCCTCCCAATATTTCTCTCTCACTGCTTGATTTCATTTTTTTTTTTAAGATATGATCCCATTCTCTTCAATTCACTCTGTGCACTCTGTCTCTATGTATGTGTGCATGTGTGCATGTGTGTGTGTGTGTACTCCCACCCAGTACCCAGATACTGAAATGTTTCAAGAGTTATAAATATTGTCTTTCCATGTAGGAATGTAAACAGTTCAACTTTAGTAAGTCCCTTATGACTTCTCTTTGCTGTTCACCTTTTCATGGTTCTCTTCATTCTTGTGTTAGAAAGTCAAATTTTCTTTCCAGCTCTGGTCTTTTCATCAGGAAAATTTGAAAGTCCTCTATTTCATTGAAAGACCATTTTTTCTCCTGAAGTATTATACTCAGTTTTTCTGAGTAGGTGATTCTTGGCTTCAGTCCTAGTTCCTTTGACTTCTGGAATATCCTATTCCATTCCCTTCTATCCCTCAATGTAGAGGGTGCCAGATCTTGTGCTATCCTGATTGTATTTCCACAATACTTGAATTGTTTCTTTCTAGCTGCTTGCAATATTTTCTCTTTCACCTGGGAATTCTGGAATTTGGCCACAATGCTCCTAGGAGTTTCTCTTTTTGGATCTCTTTCATGCGGTGTTCTGCAGATTCCTTGAATATTTATTTTGCCTTCTGGTTCTAGAATCTCAGGGCAGTTTTCCTTGATAATTTCATGGAAGATGATGTCTAGGCTCTTCTTTTGATCATGGTTTTCAGGTAGTCCCAGAATTTTTACATTGTCTCTCCTGATTCTATTTTCCAGGTCAGTTGTTTTTCCAATAAGATATTTCACATTATCTTCCATTTTTCGAATCTGCGCGGTATGTTCTGAGATATCTGTCTTTCTCATAAAGTCCTTAGCGTCCATCCGTACCATTCCAGTTTTGAAAGATCTATTTTCTTCAGTGAGCTTTTGAATCTCCTTTTCCATTTGGTTAATTCTGCTTTTGAAAGCATTCTTCTCCTCATTGGCCCCTTGCACCTCCCTTGCCAGCTGAGTTAGGCTCGTTCTCAAGGTGCCAATTTCTTCAAGATTTTTTTGGTTCTCCTTTAGCAGGGAGCTGATCTGCTTTTCATGCTTCTCCCTCATCCCTCTCATTTCCCTTCCCAGTCTTTCCTCCACCTCTCTAACTTGATTTTCAAAATTCCTCTTGAGCTCTTCCATGGCCCGAGCCCATTGGGTGGGCTGGGACACAGAATCCTCGATTTCTGTGTCTTTGCCTGATGGCAAGCATTGTTCCTCCCCATCAGATAGGAAGGGAGGAAGTGTCTTTTCTCCGATAAAGTACCCTTCAATAGTTTTATTTCTTTTCCCTTTTCTTGGCATTTTCTCCAACCAGTGGCCTGACCTCTGAATGTTCTCCTCACACCCACCTCGCCTCCTGGTCCTCCCAGCCAGCGTTTGGGGACTGAGATTCAAATGCTGCTTCCCGCCTTAGGGTTTTTGGCGGGGGCAGGGCTGCTATTCAGTGTTAAATTAAGTTCAGGTGCTGAGGTCAGGGGCAGGGCCACCTCTCTGGCTCATTTCCCTCAGGGGGTTTATGCACAGACCTTCCACAATGGATCCAGGCTCCCGCCCACTTGGGGAGCCCCTGTCTGCAGCCACCTCTCAGCTTCTATGTCCCGGGGGGGCCCGAGCCATGGGGGCACCCCACTCCCCTCTCGACCCGCCAAAGAGACTCTCTCACCGACCCTCGTCACCTGTGGGTGGAGGGGCTTGTGCCGCTGCTGGAGATCCCGTCCCTGAAGCCTGCTTGGATCTGTACCTCTCGGAGCCGCAGCCGCTGCAGGTCTGGGCTGGGCTCCGCGTCTGCAGTGCGACGGACCTTTTGTGAGAGGTTTGCAGGTCCCTCTGTGGGTGGGGGGACCCGTGTGGCCGCTGGAGATCCCGTCCCCATAGCCCTCTCGGATCTTTTCCTCTCAGTGTCGTGGCCGCGGCAGGGCTGCACTCTGCTCCCCGTCCCGGCGCCCAGTCCACGGCGCGAAGGACCCCCCGCGAGAGGTTTGCAGGTCTCTCCAGAGCAGAAATCTCCCTCGCTCCAATATTCCATGGTCTCTGGGTGCAGAATTCACCCAGGCTTGGTCCCCTCTAGCCGTTCTGTGGTTTGTGGGTTCGGAGCTATGTGTATGTGCGTCTTTCTACTTCGCCATCTTGGCTCTGCCCCCCCTTCCCTTGGTATTCTTGACGTTTTATTCTTCCAGATAAATTTTGCTACTTTTTTTCTAGCTCTACAAAATAATTCTTTGGTAGTTTAATTGGTATGGCACTGAATAAATTAATTAATTTAGGTAGAATTGTCATTTTTCTTATATTGGCTTGGCCTACTCATGTACAATAAATATTTTTCTAATTGTTTAGATGTATCTTTATTTGTATGAAAAGTGTTTATATAATTCCTGGGTTTGTCTTGGCAGATAAACTTCCAAGTATTGACAATGTCTACAGCTATTTAAACAAAATTTCTGTCTCTTTCTGTTCATTTTGTTGGTAGTATGTAGAAATGCAAATGATTTATGTGGGTCCTTATTTTGTATTAAAGAAAAAACAATTGTTCTCCTAATGAAGTGAATTACCACAGGAATGAGTAAGACTCCATTCTTCAATTTCTGGAGTGAAAGATTGAGGCTGGAAGTTAAGCTGTGTTTGTTTTCTCAAAGAGTAAATTTCACAGAGAAGTTTTTATACATTCGAAAGAGCACAAAGCCTTTATCAGTTAACATAACACAACAGCTTGTAGGGTAAAGACAGATGCAGAGTATAGTCAAAGGAGAGGAACATCAAAGAAGATGCAGCTGGTTCACTTCAAATTATTTTGGGCCTTCTAGACCAAGCACATTCAATTGAAAAAAAGAAAGAGGAGACTTCATAGGCTTAAAATAACATTAGGATTTCCCAGTTACTTGTGTCCTTAAAGTAAACTTACTGCTCAATTAAGAATTATAATTTTTTCATATCTTTATCATTTGTTGTGAAGTTGATATTTTGTATATAAGTATCACACTTTGTATTTTTCTCCTTTGAATGTATTCTTATTAGATTCAGCCCAGTTCTCTGGCCTTTTTAAAAGATTCTTTTGGATCCTGATTCTGTCATCCAGACTGTTAACTATCTGTCTCAGATTTGTGTCACCAACATATGTGATGAACAAAACACAGGACAAAATACAGATTCCTAAAGGTTTTCTACTGGAGACCAGCTATTATGTTGACATTGAACTGTCTCACTTCTGCAATTCTATCCCCAGAAACTATATTGTATTCCAAGGCACAGAGTTTTGGTAGGTGTGTAATAAATGCTTATTGAATGATTTCAACCTCATAACTCAGATCAATATTCTTCTTGGCCTCTAACAAATTCTTTGACTTAGTTTTCTCATTGACTGATTTTATCTTCTTGCTGCCCAAGGAACTCTCAAAAATTCTCCTCTAGCACCACAATTCAAAAGCATCCATTCTGCAGTGCTCAATTTTTCTTACAGTCTGACTCTCAGAGACATACATTGTTACTGAAAAAAAAAAAAACAAAAACATAGCTTTGACTATATGGACCTTTGTGGGCAAGGTGATATCTCTGCTTTTCAGTATGCTGTCCAGATTTACCATAGCTCTCCTTTCAAGAAGCAAACATCTTTTAATTTCAGGGTTGCAGTCACTGTGTGCAGTGATCTTTGAGCCCAAGAATATATAATCTGACACTGCTCCTGTTTCTTCTTTCCTTCTTTGTCAGGAAGTGATGGGACCAGTTGCCAAGATCTTAGTTGTTTGTTTGTTTTTTTTAATATTAAACGTCAAGCCAACTTTTACTCTTCTCTTTCACTCTCATCACTCAGGCTTCTTAATTATTCCTCACTTTCTGCCCTCAGAGTGGTATTGTCTGCATATCTGAGGTTGTTGATATTTCTCCCAGCAACCTTAATTCTGGGTTTTTGAGTCATCCAGCCTGGCATTTCCCATGATGTGCTCTGTCTATAACTTAAATAAATAAGATGACAATTGAAAGCTTCATCATACTCTTTTCCCAATCTTAAACTAATCAGTTGTCCCACAAACAGTTTCTTCAAGAGACAAGTAAGATGATCTGGTACCCTGTTCTTTTTGAGGACTTGCTACATTTTCTTGTGATCCATACAGTCAAAGGTTTTAGTGTTGTCAATGAAGAAGTCGATGTTTTTTTCTGGGAACTCCCTCACTTTTTCCTTGATCCAGCAAATGTTGGAAATTCGGTCTCTAGTTCCTCTGTTTCTTTGAAAACCAGCCTACACTTCTGATAGTTCTTGATTCACAGACTGTGGAAGGCTAGCTTACAGAATCTTAAGCATAATCTTGCTACTGTGTGAAATGAGAGCAGTTGCTTGATAATTTGGGCAGTTTTGGGCATTGCCCTTCTTTAGGATTCAGACATAAAACGATCTTTTCCAATCCAGTGGCCCCTGGTGAATTTTCCAAATTTGCTGGCATTTTGAGTGTAGCACTTCAACCTTCTCCTCCTTTAGGATTTTAAATAGCTCAGCTGGAATTCTGTTACCTTCACTAGTCTTATTGCTAGCAATTCTTATTAAAGCCCACATGACTTCATTTTCTAGAATATCTGGGTCTAGATCAGTAACCACACCATTGTATTTATCAGTGATGTTAAGATCTCTCTTGGTTAGTTCTATTTTATATTCCTACCACCAATTCTTCATCTCTTCTACTTCTGTTAAGTTCCTAGCACGTTTGTCTTTTATCATATCCATTTTTGCATGAAGCAATCTCAGATCTTTCTTTAAAATTCCAAAGTCCTCCAAATCATCTTGCCAGTTATTTTCCTCATTCTCCTAATTTTAGTTCAAGCCTTCCCATCCTGTTCTTTCTTTCATACAATCTTCTCTGTAGGAAGCTAGAAGTAGAATTCTTTAAATTATGTGTGTGTATGTGTGTGTGTGTGTGTGTGTGTATAAATAGATGTATAGATGTCCTTTCCTTGTGACCAGTTAGACATTTATCTTGTTAACTAGTGGTATATTTTAAAGAATTTCTCCATTTCCAGCCCTCAACATTCAACTAGTGGTATTTTTAAACCCATTTTACAGGGTGCAGACATTTTAAAAGTCACATTTATATCAAAAGACTTCTTATGGGTGAGGGTCAACCTAGACAATTACCTTATGCAACTAAAAAGATTTCGGCAAAAGAACTTCCAGGAACTGAGTTATCCCTCTGTCACATGTATTCTATTTTTCCTGTATATACTGCTAGAAAAATATGTCAAAAACTTTTGTGGGAAACGTTTGTACCAAGTAAACCAATTATATCACTATCGTAAATACCTTGTCCCAGTAACTATTTAAGCCTGGCTTACTTATTGACATCAACTTATAATTGTGTTGGTAAGCATACCAGTGGGGGCTCATGGTCTATGTAATAATAGAAAGGACCACTCCCATCCTTTAAGGTTAACTTGAAGATGATGAGGGAACCTTTTAGCCAGCCTCCAGGGACCCAACCTGCCAGTGCAAATGGAAGTTGGAATAGTTGCCTCAGAGCATGTGCTACACTTCTATTTTGGATAGTCAAGCATGGTTTTTGGCTTTATCACTTCCTTAGTTTTCCTTTTACTTTGAATTGAGAATAGGCATTTGAAGACAAATTTTCTAGCTATTTCACAGTGTGCTTGTTGTGAATTATTTATGACTTGGATCATGGACATTTCCTTCCCAGATTGCATCTAGTGTAATAGAATGCTATGATTTGCCCTAAATTGTCAGTCTTATATTCACTGTTTCTCTCACTGTGATTTACCTCCCCCCCCTCCCATCTTAGCTAAAGAAGAATACTAACATCATTTATTTTTTACTTACAGATGATCTTGAGATGCAGCTCTTGAGAATGGCACGCTACAATTGAGGTACAGTTTTCTTTGAGTTGGTTTCAATCTAACTCAATAATTGTTTCTTTCTATTTTAAGTTAGGACTAAATTGCACATAAAATTAATCTTTATGACTTTTTTTTAAGCAACATATATGTTGAATTTATTATTTGTAACAATATATGTTTATTATAATTTTAATATTATACATTCGAAAAGTAAACTATACAATTTCATGTGTAACCCTCTTTTCTGTTCTATATACATGGAAATGCTTGTTTTATTTGGTGTTTGTGATGTTCAGAATTTTTTTAATATTCTTTTTTTTACAAAATTGATTGTACTTTTCTGTTCCTCCTACCACTTTAATGATCTTTCTCTGCTCCTTCATCAGCTTCTCTTCCTCTTTTATCAAAATTTTGTCCTCAGATTTGTCTTTTCTCTCTATACTTTCTCATTTGGTTCTGTCTCTTAGCACAGTGCCTGACTCCTCGTAGGAGCTTAATAAATGTTTATTGATTGATGGATGGTGCTATATTCAACTCCATCCAGTTAACACTTTTAAGCAGATGACTCCAAGATTTACATTTTCAGTTTTATGATTCATTTTTGTGGAAGTTTTTACTTACATTCTTATTTTAAGAGAGCTTTTCCTTTTAAGTCTCTAAGGAAAATAAGGCATGGGAACATTTTCAATAAAGAAAATGAAAATACAGCTTCTCTCAGAGATGACTTATCTGTTAAACATCTGATTTGCAGAGATTTTATGTAATTTTAAGCAAATCCATTTTGTAATTACTAAGCATTATCTCTGTGCATTCCCTGGTGAAATTCCCAAATGGATATCCATCTATCTATTTGAATTTTTATTGAACTTATATATAGACTTCAGATAATTACTTTTCAAATAAAGCAATAAATTTGATACATGCTTAATATCAATTAAATGTGAATTTTGCCAATACTTATTTTGATTATTAATAAACAATCAAGTGATATTTAGCCATGTGCTAAACTGAAAACACTTATTGAAAGCATTTGAAAGCTAATATATTCTCTTAAACTGTCCACTCTGTTTTAGAAAATGAATTACAAGATACATGGTGCGTTTGATATACAAATGTTGACTAAATCATTCATGACTGTATAGATAGATATCCATCAGCTATATATGTAGAGAAATATCGTTGATTGGTCCAATGAGCAACAGAGAGAAAAATTGTATGATTAACTGAAGTTTTGTATTTAAAATCAAATTATCTGTCAAATTGTTTGCTCTTCGATATAGCTTTATCTAGGGCCATGTTGGAATAGAGTTTAATTGAGAGATTCTTAACCTGCTGCTGAAAAACTTAGAAAAAAAATTTTTATAACTGTGTTTCAGTTTTGTTGGTTTCCTTTGTAACCTTCTGTATTTTATTTTATATATTTAAAAACATTCTGAGAAGGAATTCATAAGTTTTACCAGACTGCCAAAGGAGTCCATGACACTAAAAAAGGCTGACATCGGTTAAATTGAACTACTTTTGTATTCTCTTAATTTGAATGCCAAACTACTTTTGCTTCTGTGACTTTTTATTGCTTCAAGCCAGATGGTTTGACTTGGGCTCTTTTCCAAGGTCTAGTCTCAATGATTTTCCCCAAGCCTTTGCAATCATTCCACCTGAGAAATCCAATTAGAAGTCATAGCCATTGTCACTAACCTATAGAACACATTTAATTTAAACACTTAAAAGGCATAGTGGGAAAAGGACAAGATTTGGAGTCAGTCAATAAGCATTTAGGTACTTACTATATGCCAAGTACTGTGCTAAACTCTAGGAATAAAAATAAAAAGAGACAGTGCCTGTCCTCAAGGAGCATATATTCTAAGGGGGAAGACAAGACATAAAAGGAAGCTTAAAGGGAAGAGGGCAATCTGGGGAGAAATGAATTCTTACTTGACCTGGGAACTTTTCTCAAGATGGAGTTTCTGGGAAGAACCAACCAATTAGAGGAAAAGGCATCAGAGTGGCCCGAATTACTTCATTGTGAGAAGGATGGTTCAGAGTGAACTTCCAGGGTGAGGAGGCTGCTGTGACCAGAGAGCCAGGAGTGGAATCTGGGTAGAACATGAGGTTGAATCCTGACTTTGCTATCTGCTGCCTGCATTGACTTTAAACAGATCACTTTGTCTTTTTGGCCCTGGGTTTCCTCATCACAAAAGTAAATTAAACTAGATATTCTTTTCAACTCTAAATCTATGATCCCATGATGTGGATCTAATAAATAAGTTGATTTTGTTAATAAAAAATCCACTTTTATGTTAGTGTCTAATTAGTGGCTGGCCTTTGGGAATCAGAAGTCATAAAACAGTTCATTGTCATCACATTATCATAACAACTAGCATTTTTATAATGCTTTAAGGTTTGTAAAACTATTTTACAAGTATTCTCACATTTTATCCTCCTTACAACCTTGGGAAGTGGGTGCTATTGTTATCACTATTTTACCGATGAGGACATTGAAGCAAAGGGTAAGTGACTTGCTCCAGGTCATACAATTAGTAAGGATCTGAGATCAAATTCGAACTTAGGTCTTGCTGATTCCAAATCATCAGCATTCTATCCATTGTATGACCTAACTATCATTATTCTTGAATAATTTTTGTGAATTGCTTCTGAAAAAGACCACTTTAACCTATGTAGTGTTTGTTGTGATGAGTTTTTAAAGTAAATGAAAACATCACACCAGAATCTGAGGCTATCCAGTGGGGATTTGCCAGGATGTTCTCTAGCTACTTCATTCCAGTTTGCAAGAATGTTTATTAAATTTTCATTATAAACATTTACATCTCAGAAATTGACAAATGCTGCAAGTTAGTTCTTCATTTATTTTGCTGATTGTCTAGATTTAAGAAAGTTATGGAGAAAATGTTAAAAATGCAGATTAAATGTAAAAATGTGTCATGTATCTTTTTTTCCAGAAGTCTAGTTGTTAAACATTTACCAGCACACCCCTGGAACTTGGGATTTGTGGAGGTGTTCCATAAAATGAATATAACATAATCCTGAAGTATCTTCCAAGAAGCACATACTTCAAAGCAGTACATATGTTGCTAAGTATTTGTTCACATTAGGGATACAATAGGGAACCCTGTTTTCAGTCATTGACCAGAAACCAGTATTTCTTTCACTGACTTAGAATATATCACATTTGTGATTTTAAGGCGTCAAGGAATGATACTAATTCCTTCTGTTGTTATTGTTGTGGAGTCATTTCAGTCACATCCAAGTCTTTGTGAACCCTATTCTGTGGTTTTCTTGGCAAAGATCCTGGAGTGGTTTGCCATTTCCTTCTCCAGCTCATTTTACAGATGAGGAAATGAAGCAAACAGGGTTAAAGGACTTGCCCAGGGTCACACAGCTAGTAAGTATCTGAGACTGGATTTGAATGGAGGTTTTCCTGACTCCAGGGCTGGCACTCTACCCACTGTGTCACCCAGCTGCCCCTCATTCCTTCTATTGACTCTAATGACTTTTTGACTTCTCTACAGCCTGTGACATTATGAATTACTCTCTCCTTCATACTCTCTCCTTTCTAATGTTTTCATGACATTGCTCTCTCCTGATTTTATTGCTGAGAATAGCTAAGTCATTCACAGTTCTTCACTGTACAATATCACTATTGTATTGCATACAACATTCTTACAGTTCTACTCGCTTCACTTTGCATCAATTCATGTAAGTTTGTCCAGGTTTTTTTGAAATCATCCTACTTGTCATTTCTTATGGTATAATAATATTCCATCACAATCATATACCATAACTTGTTCAGCCATTCCCTAATGAATGGGCATCCCCTCAATTTCCAGTCCTTCACCACCGCAAAAAGACTTGCTATAAATATTTTAAATATATAAATATTTTAAAATAAATATGAATATATGTAAATTCACATACAAAACTTACACTACGTATGTCTTGTAGGTATATTGTTATTTGCTTATTTTCTCCCCATTAGAATGTGGGATCTTTAAAAACAGGGATCAGGTTTTTGCTTTCTGTCTATCTCCAGTGCCTAGCACAGTACTTGGCACTTAGTGAGCATTTAATAAATAGCTGCCTTGGTGACCCCTTGCAAAATCATGGAGGAGTGATTTCTATAGGCCACCACTAGGTATTTTCACAGCCAACGTTTGGTGTCTCAAATCCAACCAGTAATAGCAATGCAAATTCTAAAAAATGGTATTTCAACCCATTAAGACTATCTGAGTTAAGAGCTGAGTGGCCACCCTAAAACCCTCACTCAAACTTTCTATTCTTGACTCTTATATCATTCAAGAGACACATGTCCACAGTATCTCAGAAAACTTGAGAAGACTTCTGAGCTCAATTTTTTTGGTGAGGGGGTGACAGAGTAAATGCTAAGTGGCTGAACCATTTTTGCTATGTACTCCAGCTGCGTACTCTTGCTCATGTGCATTCCCATTCAGTGACCAGGTTTGCTGGACTCTTACTTTAAGGGAACTTACCTCTCAAGAATTATGTTTATACCAGACAGAGGCAACATTGCAATCCCTTAAGCGTTTGACTGAGCAATACTGACTACATCTAAGAACTGTAGCTCCAACAACTGAGGATACAGATGAATGAAATGAATTGTGGAAACTTAGGAGTTCATTTAGTTTTACCTTCTCATTTTAATATGTTTGAGGGATTCTCAGATCTGAAAAAAAATTGAAGAATAATATAATAATTGTTTTCAAGTATTTGAAGTGGGTAGTGATCATCTGTTTTCAATCATAGTAAAAGAAGGCTTAGATTTATAGAAATGGGAACATTTGTCAATTGGCTGGATATATTAGGGAAGGGGAAATGAGAAATTTAGGATAACACCAAAGTTACAAACTTTGTGATTGAAAGGATGATGGTCACATTGACAAAGCTATGGAAATTTGGAGGAGGAGTAGATTTTAGGGAAAACATGATGAATTCTGTTTCAAATATATTAATTTTGAGATGTTTTCAGGATATACAGGTCAAAATATTTAATAGGCATTTATCTTGTTGTCGGATTAAAACATAAGGGAGAAACAGGAACTCAGAACATAATCACACACACACATTTATCATCTCTAGAGATGATGAACTCTAGAGATGTTAGCAAGAGAGATAGTTTTTAGAGAGAAGAGAGCCTACCTTGGAAAACATCCATGTTTAAGGGACATTATGTGGATGATGAGCTAGCAAAAGAGGTGGAGAAGGAGCAGTCATAGATAAGAAGAGGAGAATGAGGGGAGAGTAGCATCATGAAAACCTAGAGAGAAGAGAGTACCCGGAAGGTACAGGTGGTCAGTAGTGTTAAGTTCAGTAAAGAAATCAAGAAGGATGAGGACTGAGAAAAGACTATCATATTTGGCAACAAAGAGAAAGTAGCTTTAGTTGAGTGATAAGATTTGAAGCCAAATTATAAAGAGCTGAGCAAAGAGTGAGGAGAGCAATAGAGGCAGCAAATATAAACGGTTTAGAAAGGGAGAGGATGTAGAGGATGATATCTTGAGGGGAGTGGTAGGTTGTAGTGAAGGCTGATCCAAGACAATCCCAAAGGTCTCATGATGTAAAATGCTTGTCCATTTCTAGAAAATGAACTGATGGCATCTGAATATAGACTGGACTATTTTTCATTTTTTTCTTTTATTTTTTTTGTTCAAATTTTCTTCCACAAAATGACTAATGTAGAAATGTTTTACATGATTGTACATGTCTAACCTATCTCTCATTACCATCTCAGGGAGGAAGGGATAGAATGTGGAACTCAAAACTTAACAATTTTAAATATTTGTTAGGTTTTTTTTAAAACCAACGAATGTTAAACATTTTTACATGTAATTGAGGAAAAAATAAAGAGGTATTTAAAAAAATAATGGGATGAGATTTCAGTATATGTGAAGGCAATAGGGAAGGAACCCGTAAATAGGAGGGGCTTTAAGATTCTAGAGGGATGGAAGGATAATTGAGATTGCAACCTTCTGGAGAAGATAGAAGGAGATAATGTCATGTACCTATGTAGAGGTTGGCATGTGTAAGAGATTGGGGGAAAAGACTACAACAGAATGGGGAATAAAGTCAAAGGATGAAGGGAAAGGGAGAAAAGAAAGCACACAAATCAGATAACTTAAATTTTCTCAGTAAAGTAAAAGGCAAGATCCTCAGCTGAAAGACAGAAAGGAGGGAGATCTCTAGGATGCTTGAGGAGGAAAGAGAAGGTTCTTTGGGAAATGAAACAGGGAATCAGTTAGGGAGAAATAAAAGGAATGCCTTACTCTAATGAAGGCTCAATTGAAATTAGATTACATGAATTTATAATGTATGCAGTCGGCACACTTGTGAGGCTCATTCAGCAGAATACAAATAGAAGCTGAAGGACAGATGAGAATAATCCAGGATTCAAGTCTGGCAAGAAATGAATGGAAAGGGACAAGGGGGCAAGGGATTCAACATCATAGAATATGTAGAGTTGAAATGGCTAACAAGAGTATCAAGATTGGAAAGTCAGATCAGAGCAGGACTAATATACCTCAGTAACATACTCAAGAAAAAAGAAAGTATAGGTCTCATAAGGGCAAAGTTGAGCAAGGATGGGGTATAGAGAGAAATGTAATGATAGGAAGTTATAGTCAGAGAATCTTAGAGTTTCCAGTTAAGAAAATGGAGCACTGTGGGTAATGATGAGATCTAGCATGTGACCATACCTCTATGTAGTTGAAGTAGACTGAATAAGTAATGAGATTTGAGTTTGAGGAATTAGGGGTTTAAAGAGTTATTAAAAAGAATTGGGGCATTAAGGAGAAATCAACATGAAGTTCCCTAGTGTAAGACTGAGAGTTGAGGAGAAAATGGTGCAGAACTCTTTGAGAAAGGAGGGAGAAGGACTGGGTAGGGGTATATAACAGCCTTTGTGATTTGAATTGAATGGAAGTTTTTGATTGAATGTGCTTCAGAGAAGAAGAGATTGTTGAGAGATGGAGGAAAAGGGCAGTTGGAAGCAAGGAATTATTGGCTCTCCTAGGACTAGTGTGTCTGGGTTGAATCAGAAGATACAGACACTGATGAAAGCATATTTGGGGACGCAGTGTCATTCACTCAGTGAATTCTAGTGAATTCACTAGTAGCAGCACATGCTGACTATGATTCCCCCTAGATTTCCTTATAGCAAGATAGCACTCACCAAATATCCATAATTATTTCTCTACTCAAAGGTACCAGTCAATTTCTGCAGTGAGCTCAGATCAAGATAGTAACTTAAGGTCACGTGTAATCTGAAAAATAAATAGATGGGGCTAATCCATGTGAGAATAAAACAACAGCCTGAGTGCTGCTTGGGTATCCTCATGATAGTTAGCAATCAAGCAGAAGGCCTCCAGGATGTGGGATAAATCTTTTATGGATAGTTTGCAGGAAGAGTTGGTAGATAAGGATCCCTTAAGCGGAGAATTCCTGAGTGAATTCAGTGCAGGGGTGAGTACGCACAGTGAGATTACAGATCAAGCTAAGTAAAATGGCAACCAGTTCTAGTCTTATTTGATCATTTAATAGATTTAGACTGAGTTTCCAGAAAGAGAGAAAACTCATATTTTTGGAAGCTGAAATGTGAGTTGAAGTTTGAAAGAGCTAAATTTTTCATCCCAAGGTCTCATGACAGTTCATGTTCAGTTTCCTATTCCATAAAATGAAGTTATCTGCCTGTTTGGATGATCATGAAAACAATTGAGTTGAATTGTACAATAGCAGGCAGTATGGCAATTTTGTGTAACTAGAAAGAAGATTTAAGTATGGCTATAGAAGGAGATGGATTTTCTTCAAAAGAAATTATGGAATAATTAATCCATTTTGACAGTGTTAAAGATTGTATCAAAGACAGGATTTAAATATGAGTACAATTTAAATGGCATGCTTTCATACCATTGCAAAGTTTTATTACTTTGTGAAGTTTTTTGTCAGTGAAATGTTTACAATCTTAAAGTCTGTCTAGACCTACCTTCTCATTTTAAGGTCTTTTGAAGATTATTAGAACTGGAGAAAAAAGAGATCTGAGGGTCAGTTTATTAATAGTTATCAAATATTTGGAATGGGTAGTAATCATCTGTTATAAATCATAAACCAGAAGGCTTAAATTTTATAGGAAAAGTGATCTGGTTTAGATATAAGGAAGAAATTCCTGACAAGGAGCATTAAAGCTAATTCCTGCCTTGTCAGATTGTTTTTAATATGGTTGAGCCTAAGAACAGGAGGATGGACTAAATGACCTTTACATTTCCCTTCCTGCCTATGAGTTAAGTAGAATGCTTGCCCTATTTCTTTGGCTAGATGGCTCATAAGAATCTGTGGCATTAAAATGCAGCAGTGACTGGTTTGTTTTTTCTAATAAATGCAGTGTATCATAGATAGGACTAGAAAAGGTCCTGCAACAGTTAACTAAATCAACCCAGTCCAATACTAAAGTTTGTTGTTTTTTGCAAGATTCAGAGATTCCAAATATTGACAATATACTCAACTCATCATACTGTTAGCAATTCCACTTTATTACTATATTAACACAATCAGTACAAAATGGCATAATGAGACACAAATCACAGAGAAGTCTTACTGCTACCCAACAAAACCGAAGTCTAGACTCTATGGAGACTGCCTTTTGAGGCAGCAGAACGATGCCGGTGCCATGAGGCAGAAATAGGGCTGTTTGATCAATCTTTTTTTCAAATAAAGGGAAAATATTGATGTCCTCATGTCATCTTGTACAGTCTGCTTTTGTTTGCTGATTCTCTAGTGTCAAGATCTATCACTGAGTTTCCTGTTTTTACACCAGAATTAAAGGTGATTTTTCAATAAGTTAAGGGGTCATTTTTGATTTGTGTTTAGGAATACAAAATGAACTCTCTTGTTATTCTAGTAATGGGTTTAGTTGATCCCATAGTATAATGTATCTTTTCATTTTTGTAATACCTTTCTAAGTTGATATTTCATTTTCCATGCTTGCTTGTCACTGGGCTGGTAGTTTTCTTTCCAGAATTTTTTTTTTTCCTGCTGAATTGACTGTGATCCAAGCTGTTTTATTAAACTGAATTCTGCTAAATCTCCAGAATGGTGTGTGGAGCCCTGTTTTACATTTCACTGAGTACTGTACCATTCAGTTTCTTTCTTGTACTCCAGAGAACAAGAATGTGTGTACATAAACCAAATTAAATCTGTAGTGTGGAGCTTGCTTCTTATTAGGAAGTTTATTTGAAAGCTGGACATTTTGATTTCTTAGGAAATAGAATAGTGAATGTGAATAGTAAAATGCATATGTGATCATAGATTTAGAAGTGACAGGTTATGTCTTGTTAGTTAGGGCAGACCGTGAGAAGTTGGGTGAATGCATGCAAGCTGTAGAGAGTAAATAACAATGATAATATTAATAGATGATAGCTAGCATTCATGAAGTGCCTTCAAGTATGCAAAGCTCCTTATTCTCACTTGATTCTCAGCACAATGATGTAGGTGTTATTATTGTCATCCCTATTTTACAGATAAAGAAACAGTCTGACAGAGGATAAATGATGAGGGTCATACAACTGGTAAGTGTCTGAGGCAGAATTTGAGTAGAAGTCTTCTGATTCCAAGTCCAGCACTCTATCCGTTGTTCCATCTATAACTGCCCATTGATTATCATTTTGGGGAACTGACCAGATAATCACTTAGGTCCCTTCCAGCTATAGGAATTTTTGATTCTGTATATGCAATTTCAAATTGGTGGTAAATATAAGCTGTTTTTCTTTTTTTTTTTAACAAAATCTTAACTATGTTAATGTTCCTTATGTGTTGAAACATGTCTTCCTCTTTATAAAGCTATTCCAATTTACATACTTAATGGTTTCTACTACCCAGTAGAAGATTCAGCTGGAATTTCCTTTTTTCTTTAATTGAAATCACTCTCGTTTGAGTATGTTATTGTAACTTTATGATCCACATGCATTCGGATCAAAGACATTTTATTAAAAGCAGCTGACTTTTTCAAGTGAGTCAGGATATCCTTTCATTTACTTTGCTTTATTTCAATTATTCCTAGTTTAGACCCCAATTTTCCCTTTCCTCGAATACAAAAGAACTGATTGAAAGTTGATTATGTAAGGATGGCATCATGTCTACCTGCTGGAGTTTCTGAAATGGGTATCCATTCCTCTTAACCCTCCAGAGGGGGTAATTTAGTGGATAACACTTTTATAGATGTGCATGAACACAACACACACACACACACACACACACACACACAGGGACAATTCATTATCAAGATCCTAGCAGAGGAGTGTGCCTTGCTCTTTTTTAAAATCTAAAACCCTACCTAGAAAGAGGGCAGATGCCTTTAGGATAAGAGGTGAAAAAGCTATAAACTTAAATCTGGGTCTCAAGCCCCAGAAAATGGTAGCAAAACATCCTGCAGAAACAAAAATTTAAAACCCCCATTCATTCTTCCTTCCTTAAACTGTCTGGAACCAAGAAGCTAACTAATATTGTTAGATGGTTATTTTTGGCAAACAGATAAACCTGGTTGCTTGCAAGATGGTGATTTCCATGTGGACTAAATGTCACAAAGCTATTCTTAGGTTTATTCTCAAGGATTTGAAATTTATTTAGTGAAGAATTTTTAATGATACCTTGGTGATGTCCATGGGGAAAAAAAAACAAAATGCAGTTTTCATTCTTAGTTCTGACACCATGTATAAAAAAGAAGAGAAAAGTGGCATGCATATGGGTTTTTATCTTCGGGTTTAGCTAAGTAGCCTGATAACATGGTTTCAGAGTCGAACTGTAGGACATTCAGTGCCATTACAGCATGAAAATTCAGAAAGATACAGAATGGAGTTTGTCACAGTGGCATGATCTTAGCTGAACAATGATTAGTTCTCCTCTATTTGAATGGGTTCTGTGATAGGAACAAAACTAATGGTGTTTGATAGCTAATTTTCCTAGCACTAGTAAAATAAGTGAAATGCACTTATATATCGTAATGTCATTCTGTGACACATTATCTTAATGTCTTATCTCATTTGATCCTCATAATAGCCTTGTGCATTATTCTAGTTATTTGACATCTTCAAGACTCTGTTTTCTCATGTGCAAAACAAGGATATTAATAATATCTACCTCACAGAATTGTTGGAAGAATCAAATGAGGTAATATAGGTAAAGTGATTTAAAAACTTTTAAGTGCAGTAGAAGTGTTAGGAAATATTCTTTGGATATTTTTCACTTTTAAAGTTTTGTTCTAAAAAGTGTTTATTTTTTTTTTGCAACTAGGTAGTACTGTAGATAGAGCACTGGACCTGGAGTTGAAAAGACCTGAGTTCAAATGTGGCCTCAGATACTAGCTGCATGACCCTAGGCAAGTCCTTTAACCTTTGTCTGCCTCAATTTCCTAATTTGAAGGTTGCTGTTAATAGTAGTACTTACCTCCCAAGGTTGTTTTGAGGATAAAATGAGATTATATTTGTAAAGTGCTTTTAAACTTTTAAAATGCTTAATAATTGTCAGCTATCATGATTATCATCATCATTTGAGAATGTGGGTATTTTTGTGTCTATTTTCTAAATAAGGAAATTGAGATTTGCCTAGGATTAGCCAGCTAGAAAGAAAGTAACCGTTTTAGTCAGGTCTGACTCTTCTCTAACCCTGTGGGGTTTTCTTGGTAAAGACACTAAAGTGGTGTACCATTTCCTTCTCCAGTTCATTTTACAAGTGAGTAAACTGAGGTAAAAAGGGTTACTAGTCCTAGATTGGATTTGAATTCAGGTATTCCAAACTTCAGGCCTGGTGTTCTATCCACAGCACTACCTAGATGTCCAAAGAAAGTAGTTTAGCTTTGGGCTCCATATCTACAACTGAATCTAAGCACTTCCACTTTGGAAAAGTCAGTATAAAAAAAGAGTCAGCACAGTATAGCTTAGTGTTAGGAGTTCTAATGCAAGGAAAGAAATTTGGATGATCTTCAGGAAGACACTTTATCCAATAACAGAAATCGTTTGTCTATGGCTTCCTTTTGATAGACAGCTGCGGGTGGGGTGGGGTGGGGGAGTTGCCTCCCTTTTTATTAAAATGTGACTGCTGAGTTCTGTAGAACTGGGTACCAGGTGACTGAACACTTGCCAAGCGCTCACCAGAATTGGGAGTTGGTACCACGGCAAAAGGACTGGGCAGTGAGGCCTTTGCCTTGGCCATGAGCAAGGGACATGGAAAGGAAAGGAAGGTAGGAGGTAGAAGTAGTCCTGAAAAGACAAAGCTACATATAACAGCCAACTCCTCTTTTAGGGAGTTACATCTTTCCTCTTTCTCATCAATTTTCCTTGGTGCAATAGCCAGCATTTATAACACTTTATGTTATATATTATATTGTATATATTTATTATATAATGCTCTAAGATTACAAAGCACCTTGCACGTGTTGCTTCATATGTCCTCAAAACCACCCTGTGGGCTAGGTACTGCTATTATCCCCATTTTACAGATGAGGAAACTGAACGTGAGAGATGTTAAGTAATTTTTCCAGGGTAGCACAGCTATTAATTGTCTGAGGCAGGATTAAACCTGACTTCAGGTCTGCTACACTGTCCACTGAACCATCAAACTGCCTAGGTATCTGTGTCATAACATAAGGACATTCTGTCATGTTGAGGAAGGTACCTCCAAAGGCATCCAGAGCCTTGGAATGTAATGTAGATACTTTGATTTAAGGCTTTAAAAAAGGTAGCCACAGACATTTGTGCATCTGGGACTTCATAAATAAATATCAAGAAAGTAGACTTCTTAGATATTTACCTTAGAAAGCCCATTTTCTGTTAAAATGTGTATGTGACTCTCAAATGGTCTATTTACTTCAGGTTCAGTTTTGTTTCTTTCCATTTGAGAGGGAAGGGAAAGCACAGCTTTGAACAAAAAGGTGTCTTGGCAACTGTTTTTTTCCCCCAGAGCAGAGAAAATAAATAGTTTTCTTCTTGCCTCTTACAAGGCTCGGTGAAATTGAATGGCTTAAAATAAGTTCAAAATACTTATTTTACAAATGGGGGCATCCTTAATACTGAATTTGAAGAAAATTGCTGTTGTGTACACAAGTTTAATTTTTTTTTTTTTTGAGTAGACTTGAAATTAGAGCTTTTTGGCCTCAATGTGAAGTGAAGTGAAATTTGTGAAAAAAATCATTTACAAGCCAGTGTTCTGAACCAGGGAATGCTGGTGTTCCAAAGATCCCCCCAACTGACTGTAGATGTACATTAGCCACTTTCATGTGTCATCGTTCATTAAGTATATATGCAGGCTCAATTTGGGATTATCGTCTAAAGATTTGTTTCTGAGTCAGTGATTGAAACTCAATGCATTTTTCCCACAAAAGCAATATAAATTGTGATTTTTTTTTTAGTCTGTGTAGTACTATAATAGCAAACTATCATTTGTAGCAATGCTTCCATCACAGGGAAATGGATATTTAGGCAGAAAATATTAAAACCTGAAAGGTGGTTGGAGTATAGGCTACTTTAATGGCTGCTTTGTCCTGGAGCAAAGGCTCTGCTGGGTGGAACCTGGTTGGAAGGTCTGAGATAACCAATAGGAATGGTGTATGGGGGGGGGGGGGTGGAGTATGGAAATAAGGTCAATGAAAAGACAGATCTAGGGCTTTGCTGTTGCTGACAAGTGGTGGTTGAAGAAGATTTTCTTCCCACCCCAAAATGGACTGAAATTGGAAAAAGCCAAAAGTGAAATGGTCAAAAGAGGATGGGAGGGGGTTCAAGGCATGGATGGGATCAGAGCTGAGGTCTATATTGAAAAGTGAAGAGAAAGTCAAGGAAAGGGGAGTAAAATCTCCACTGAGTAGGGCAAAGTGAGTTCTTATCATTACTCCTAGTTGTCTCTTGGTATATAAGGGCCATACATTGCCACTTAAGTTGGTGACCACCTGTATTCTTTACTTCTGCCATTTATCAATGACTTGGACAAAGGCATAGTTGATGTGCTTGTCAAATTCATGGATGGCACAAAGCTGTGAGGAATAGCTAACACTTTGAATGACAGACCCGAAAGAGATCTCAATAGGCTAGAACAATGGACTAAATTTAATAAGATGAAAATTAATGTAGGTAAATATGTAAAGTCCTAACAGATTGGTTTTTTTAAACTTTGCACTTCTCAAGTATAACATAGAGGAGGCATAGTTATACAGTATTTCATCAGAAAAAGTTGTCCAGACTTTAGTGGACTTCAACCACTATGGATTAGGCTGAATGGAAAATCAGTGTCCAGAATGATGGTGGTGATAGTCCCATTTAATTCCACTGTCCTGGATAGACCACATCTGAAGTTTTGTGTTCAGTTCTCTGTGCCAAACTGACAAACTTTAATGCAGTCAAAATGACTATAATGGTAAAAGGGCTGAAAATGATGACATATGAGGATAACTTAAAGAATCTGGAGCTGTTTAGCATGCTTTTATAGATATAGGGAGACATAGCTATCTTCAAGTATCTAAAGGTTTGTCACTTGGAAGAAGAATTTGTCTTATTATGCTTGGCTTCAGAGGGCAGAATTAGAAGTGACTGTAGAAAATGGCAGAGGAGCAAATTTAGTGCACCTAACTACAATTGTATTCAAATCCAGTTTTAAGGGCACGACATTTGTAAAATAAGTATTTTAAGCTACTTAATTTAATTTCTTGATGTAAAGAAAATTTATCCCAAAGTAGCACAAAATGCCCAGGGAAGATAGTGTTTACTCCCTTACTTGAAATCTTCAAGACATTCATTGTGTTTGGGGTACTGTCAAAGGAATTCTTAGTCAGGTGTGGGGTCAGAGAGGTGGTCTCTGAAGTACCTTCCAACTCTATTATGATATGATTCTATTAGTGAAATTAAGAAGACAGCGAATCTGCTGAATTCTTTCTCCACATATCTTCAACTATTAACAAAACCAGTATGTCTCATATCTAGGAAGACATTCATATAAGTAAATCTGCCTACTCTAGTTCCTCAAAACCTTAGCATCATCCTTTAACCAGTCCATTATTACCTGCTTCTCATTTCTATCGCCAATCTAGTCTTAATACCCTTCATGGTATGATCAGGTTACCTAGATCTTCTCTTGATAATGTCCTCTTGTAGTGGAAAGAATATTGGATTTTGAATCAAAAGAACTTAGTTTACATCTTACTTTGCTACTTACTATATGACCATAGGAAAGTTGCAATCTTATTAAGTGCCTATTGTGTGTATAGCATGTCATAGGCACTGGAGGAACTATAAAAAATAGTCTCTGTCTTTGTGGAGCTTAAAATTTAATTAGAGATAAGACATAAACAGATATCTAATGCTCAATAGATCATGATAAGTACATGAGAATTGATATAAAGAATGTTTTGCAAGGTCTGAGGAAGGAAGGTAGCTATCAATAGTAGGGATGTGGCATTGGAGTTAGGCTTTAAAGGATGGGTAGCAGCAATTCAACAGAGCAAGGGGATGAAATTCTAGGGACTGAGAATAATATGCAAAAAGCCATAGTAGCCCCTAGTTTGTATTATAAAGTAGTATCGACACAGGAAAAGGAGGTTAACAAAAAATTTTTTTAGATAAATGGTCCTCCTGAACAGCCCATACATCCAGTTCTCCCCAATTATATACCAAATAATTGATAAAAAAATACTTTTTGACCAATAGCAGCTACCTCCCAGAGTTAAAAGGAACAAATGAAAAGACATAGGTAAACTATTTTGCAACTGTTATCATTATTTATTATCCTATGTATCTAATGTTTCCAGAGAATGATATACCATTCCAAGCACTATGTTTACTGCCCTTGGGTACTTACACAGCTTACTTTTATTTACAGGACTGGGAAGATAAGTTCTGGGAATCACTAACCCAAAACAGGTAATATAATGTGAGAATCAGAAAGGTAAAATGGTTCTAGAAACTCCTGAACTTGGGAAGCTAATGTAGACATTGGTTTTAAGGCTGTGTGTGTTCGTCCTTCGCTGCCAAAGAAGACCATTTTATCAGAAATAATGACTTGCACTTGACTTTGTTTTGAGTGAGGGAGGGCTGTGCAGGTCACCAGCCTCACTTCTCCTCCAGAGCCATCTGAATCCAGTGACCAGATATTCTTCAGGATGACTGGAGATGACCCAGGATGAGGCAATTGGGGTTAAGTGACTTGCCCAAGGTCACACAGCTAGTGAGCGTCAAGTGTCTAAGGTGAGATTTGAACTCGGGTCCTCCTGACTCCTGCACTGGTGCTCTACCCACTGTACCATCTAGCTGCCCCTAAATAATAACATGACTTGCCCTTGACTTTTGTTTTTTGAGTGAGGGGGTTTTTAAGGATATTAAAGCATGAGAAGATTTAAAACTATTTCTTTTAGGAATTTTCATAGAATCCAAACAGAGACCTCAAGGAGTGTCTCTAATGGTGGGAGTTTTAGAGAGGCTGTTTGTTCTCTCTGCTGTTTATCTTAAATCTTTTGTTTGGGAGGACATCACACAAATCAAACAATGTAGGCTGCTGCCTTAAGAATTAGAAGTAGCCTCCAGTTATTGTTCGATGCTGCTGTTTGGAGAGCCTGGAAGTCTTGGAGCAAAGGTTGGGTGACCACTGGTCTAGTACGTTGAAGAGAAGACTCTTAGTGAACAGTAGTCCTTTACCTGCCACCAGCACTGCAACAGTGGATTATGACCCTTTAACTGATTGCAAACTATTGTGGAAAATGCTTCTGACCTAGACAATTACACTTGACATCAAAATTTCCTAGACTATGTATATTCTAAATCTATTAAGGGATACTTCGAAGTTGTCATACATTGCTCTCTACTATCAAAATGGACAGACATTCTATATGTACATTCAGTCGTTGTGGAAAAGGGACAAGGGAGAATCATTTTTAAAGGTTATGGACATGATGAGTTGAAGCTCAAAATGAAATTGCTGTTATTTCCTATGATGTTAACTTTGAAAAAGATAAAAAGATGTTCTGCACCATTACTGATACCAATATGGGAGGTAAATTAACGAGTGACTGTCACACTGGAATACAACTAATGTGTGTGCATGCAAAACAAAGAATTTTTTTAAAAAGATTCAAATGTGTCATTAAAAATTCTTTATTTCAAGAGATATGTGGATCTAATTTTTTTAACCCAGAATCCTGAAGAATATGAATTATATCTTTTTAATTTGACTTGTAATTGCTTGCAGCATAATGCCATCTGCACTTGGAAGCTTAATACCTTTTATGTACCATTAATGATGTCAGGGAATAAAGTAAAATTCAGCCTGGCTTCCATTCACTGGACATCTGGTTTTCATTCTACAACTAAATATTTATTAATACTTCCATCTGCAAAGCATGTGTGAATTTTTCAGAACTCTTATATTATCAAGAGTAACATTTATTTCTCAAGGTACAGAGGCTAAACATTCTTTTGTATGTATACACACACATATATAAAATCATGAAGTCACAGAATTTTAGAGCTAAAAAGGAGATCTGGGTTTCATTTTTTTCATCCTTTAGTACAAATAAGTAAAATTTAGTGACTTGTCCAAAGTCCCACAGTAAATAAGTGTCAGGGCTGAAACTCGAACTCAGGTCTTCTGAGTTAATTCCAGTGTTCTTTCTGCACACCACAAAAATAATAATGGCCAATAATTATATGTATGTGTGTGTATCTATATCTATATCTATCTGTCTGTCTGTCTATCTGTCTATCTATCTATCTATCTATCTATCTATCTATCTATCTATCTATATTTCACTTATACTGCATCTTGAGTATGGTATTTCCTTTCATCTGCTTTATAACTCTGAGCTAGGTTGTATAGATATGGAAACTAGGATTCAAAGAAATTAAGTGACTTGTCTAAGGTCACACAGCTAGTGAAGAAGAAATCCAGGACTCACTCCTGTTCCATTTCCATGCTGTCATAGCTGCCTTTTCGATTGTAATCACCATACATAAAGAATTTAGTTTTGTGTGGGTTAGAATTTCAATAACCTTGGTTCCAGCTTCATAGGACTTTGAACTAGCCACAGTAAATCTTCAAAATTACAGGCAGATGAGATGGTAAATCATTGGATGAATATTCTTCATATAAATCCAGAGCATTTTGTTCAATTAGAAATCAAAATAAAAATATATGGTACAGAACACTTTGGTTTGGAGAATGTGTGTTTGTGTGTATATACATGTATAGGGAATTATATTTTTTTCACCATACTTAGGTCAGCTTGAAAGAGTTGCTTCACATTTTCCTTTAATTTATATTTATTTTATAATTTTATAATTTATATTTAAAAACAAAACTAGACAAAAAAACAGGTGAGATTAGTGTTTGAAGTTTTTGTTGATGTTTCTTCACTTTGTTTTGGTTTTACTCTCATTCATCCATTAAGAAAAAAATGTGACCTTATCATAATATAATACACCTGTCTGAGTCATAGGCAAAGAATTTTAATGTTTTACGGCACTCCCTTTCTCATTTCTTGCTTGCCATAAAGTTGTATTGCTAAACCATCTGCACTGTACACATAGTCCAAGCAGGATTCACTGATTCTCCTCCGTAGCACTTTGTTCTAAGATGCTCTAAGGGTTTGTCACATTTGCCTGATTATTGTTGTTATTAATGATTGTAATAGCAACAATTGACATTTTTATAGTATTTGAAGATTTGTAAAGTAGTTCTCTCTCCGTAACCCTGTGAGATTGATAGGGCAAGTATTATTTTCTCCACTTTACAGATAAGGAAACTGAGGATCTAGGGGGAGGGAAAGTCACTTATTTGTAGGCACACAGCTAACAAGTTTTCTGAGGCAGAATTGAAACCCTGAAGGGAAATTCAGTATCTTGACTCCCAAGTCCTGTAATTTATCTACCCACAAAGCCCTCTTGCAATATTCCTGTGAAATATATTTCACAGGGATAAATAGTTTTTCCCAAATTTTAGCTGGTTAAATTCTAAACTAGCTGTAAATAAAGGAAATTATTAGAAACTCTTTTTCACAATTGTATGCTAACAAAACCTACAACATAGAGGAAATAGATGAATGCTTACAATATCCAGGTATGTGATGTGAGGTGTTTGTCTAAACCTAATTTCTTCCAGACTCTTGATTAATAGAATAGGCTAAGTAACCAGTACCAGATAATGAGACTGAATGAACCATAAATGAACTGCCAAAAAAAAGAAATGCCAAAACTGGATGGATTCACAAATGAATTCTATCAGCACTCAAAGAAGGAATTAATCCAATACTACGTAAACTATTTGGAATAAGAAAAGAAAGCATCCTTCCAATCTCTCTGATATAAATATGGTCTTAATACATAAACCAATGAGAGACAAAGCAGAAGAAGAGAACCATAGCCCAATATCACTAAAAATATGGTTGCAAAAGTTTTAAATAGAAAGTTTAAATTTAATCATAGGAATAAATGAATTTTCCTTTCTGTTTGGGATTCAGAGTTCTTCATAACCAGGTACTTGACTAAGTATTCTTTCGTACAGTGACAGTTGCCTCCTTGCTTTTTTTTAAACTAGACACTTTGTCTCTCAACTTGAGGCTTCCTCCTGCCTAGAATACTCTCCTTTTACTTCTCTACCTCTTGGCTTTCTTGGGTTCCTTCAAGTCCCAGCTAAAATATCACCTTCTATGGGAAGCCTTTCACAATCCTTTTTAATTTCATTGCCTCTCCTCTGTTGATTGCTTCCTATTTATCATGTATATATTTTGTTTGGACATAGTTGTATGCATGTTGTCTCCCCCGTTAGATTGTGAGCTCCTCTAGGGCAGGGTCTTTTACCTTTCTTTATCCATAGCACTTAACACTGTGTCTGGCACTTTGTAGGCACTTAATAAATGCTTATTGACTGACTCAGCTTTCTTTGATATATTAAATAATATTTATATAAATGCAAGAGCAAACATTAATTGTAGTGGAGAAAAGTAAGAAGACTTTCCAGTAAGATCAGAAGTAAAGTAGGCATGGCACTTATCATCGAAAACTGTTTAGCTTAGTACCAGAAATGCTAGATATAGTAAAAAGACAAGAAAAAACTGAGGGAATAACAATAGGCAAAAAGAAAGCAAAATAATCATTTTTTTGTAGATGCTACAATGCTACAGTTTAGAAACTTTATAGAGTCAACTTGAACTAATTAAAATATTAACTTCAGCAAAATTGTCAGATATAAATCCACATAAATCCATGGCATTCCTGCATATAACCAATAAAACCCAGTCAGAAGTGCTAGAAACATAAATTCCATTCAAAATAATTATAGAAACTATATGATATTTAGGAGTGTATCTTCCAAGAGAAAAATAGACCTAAATAAGTAGAGAAAAATGTATTAGTTATGGGTTGATCCAATATAATAAAAATTATCGTACTATGAAAATTAATTTACTTATTTAAAGTTGTACCAATCAGATTTACAAAACTAGAGGAAAAAATTCGTATCAAGAAACAAAAAAAACCAAGTCTCAAAGGTATTAATGGGGATGGGGGAAATGATAAGGAATAGAAGAACTGTCAGTACCACATGTTAAATTTTACTACAAAACAATTATCATTAAAATGATTTGTTCCTGTTTGAAAATAAAAATGGTTGATCAGTGGAATAGATTACATTTAGAACATGTAGAAGCAAACGAAGATCGTAATATAATGTTTGATAAACACAAAGACTCTAGTTGCTAGAGGAAAGACTTACTGCTTGACAAAATCTACTATGAAAATTGTACAACAGTCTGGCAGAAATTAGGTTTAGATTAACATCTCACCTCACATACTTTAGATAACCTCCAAATAGATATGTCACTTATATATATGAAAAGTTATATATCATAAAGAAACTAGAGGTGAAAGGAAGAAATTACCTTTCAGATATGGATAAGGGTGGATTCATGACTAAACAAGTGATAGGGAGAATTATGCATACTAAAATGCACAATTTTGATTGCATTTGATTAATAAAGTTTTCCACATTGAAATCTAATATAGTAAAAATTAGAAGGAAAACTGAGAAAAAAATATTCACAACAAGTTTATTTGATGAAGATCTCATTTCTACGATATATAAAGAACTGATTCAAAATTTTAAGACCAAGAGCCATTCTTCTATAAACAAATGGTCAAAGGATATAAGTAGTTTTCAAAGGAAGAGATCCAAACTATCAATTTTTAAAATCATGTAAAAAGTTCTAAATCACTAATAATTAGAGAAATACAAATAAACTTTGAAGTTCTACCTTATACTTACGCCAGGCAAAGACTACAAAAGAGGAGAATGACAAATGTTAGCGGGGTTATGGGAAAACAGATACGCTGGTAGAGTCATACACTGACCCAACCATTTGGGAAAGCAATTGGAACCATGCCCAGAACACACCCTTTGATCTAGCTATACCACTACTAGGCTTCTACCCCAGAGAAATCAACAAAAGAGGAAAAGGATTTATATGTACAATAATATTTTTAGCAGCTCTTTTCATAGGAGCCAAAAATTGAAACAGGATGTTACTATTCCATGAGAAATGATGAAATTGGACAATTTGAGAGGAAACTGGGAAGACCTTTATGAACTGATGCAAAGCTAGGACAATAATTTATACAATGATAACATTATAGAGAAAAAAAAGCACCTTTGAAAGACTTTAGAATTATGAAACATGCCACTCACTTACTGACTGAGAGATAATGAATTTGAAATACCGAAAGAGATACATTTTTTTCATATGATTAATATGGGAATTAGTTTTTGCCAGAATATATGGATGCATTTTGAGATTTTTTTTAAAAATTGTTTAATAATAAAAACAGGCAATATTTATGTAGTGATTACTATGTGCAGGCACTATGCTAAGCACTGTATAATTATTGTCTATGGAGAGAGTAGGTAGTGGGAGGGACAGATTAATTTTTTTTAAGTTATTATTAAATTCTTGTTGAAAAATTTTTTTAAAAATGTTTTAAGCTGGCTTCCTAAGTCATATGATAAGAGAATGTCCCATTTGTTGTCTGCTGTTGTTTTACTGTCTGAAGCAAACATGGGGTCAGTGAATTTTAGTTACTAGCTTTCATTAAGCCAAGCCACCCCTCATCTATTATGCGTACTCATAATGACTTGGCAGGCTGTTTTTTCACAATCGTCTCTCCAATTAACAATTTAGCAAAATTGTAGGTGGAATATTTTTTCCTTGTGGTCTAAATGTGATTACTCATTCAAGTTCAAAATAGGAGTGGCAGTCAGAATTATGTATGTATTCATTTCAAGCTACTGAAACCAATGTTTAAAAATCAAATGACTTTCTGCAATCTGTTAATATTTGTAAGGATAATGTTTACAAAGGTGTTGTCTTAGAAACAATTTAAATTGCAACAAATATATTCTATTCACTTCTCCATGAATAGAATGCATATATGATATATGGTAATATTTTCTTTATGTATTTGAACAAAAATGATTTGGTATGCCTGATATTCTTATAAAGTGTAAGGGAAGGGAAGGGAAAAATAGAAGAAAAAAAATCTAAATGTGTTGATATTCCTATACTGTTTCACATGTGAGTGTTTGTGAAAGACTGTGTTAGGAGGGGCAGTGGATAAAGCACCAGGCCTAGGGTCAGGAAGACTCATCTTCCTGAATTCAAATCTGGTCTCAGACACTAAGTGTGTGACCCTAGGCAAGTCACTTAACTCTGTTTATGTCAGTTTCCTCATCTGTCAAATAAGCTAGAGAAATAAATGGCAAACCACGCCAGTATCTTTGCCAAGAAAACCCCAAATGGGGTCACAAAGAGTCAGACTCAACTGGAAGATGATTGAACAACAATGTTGATAAGGCACTCTGCCATAGGTGATAGAGATTGGACTTCCAAGTCAGGAAAACCTTAATTCAAGTATTGCCTCTGACTCTATCTTGCTATGTGACCCTGAGCAAGTCACTTAACCTCTCATCTACCCTAAAACTGTCAGCAACCAAACTAGTGCTAACATGCACACTGATAGGAATTTTTTATACTAAGAAATCAAAGGGCCATAACTCCTATTCTATGGCTATATCTACATTAACAAAAAAGTAAGCTTGATTTATTTAAAATGAAGCGCATTCTGGAGGCAAAGCCTAAATTCATTAAGCTCATCTCCCTTTCTTCACCATGTAGGGTCACACAGAGCTGCCAGTGTTTTCTTAGTTTTATTAAGTTGACTGTGTTACGGAAGCAAAGACACAAGGATATGTATAAGCTCATCCTCCATGGAGTAATTTGTAGATAATTTGGGTAGCAGCTAAACTTTAAATGTGTGACACCACTGTGGATTTTTTGTTTATTTTTGCTTCTCCTTACCTGTAATAGTTAAGTTAAACTTAAATGTGTGACTTAAAAAAACTTAAATATGCACAAAACTTTTTGCATCTATATACTTTAACAGAAATTTATCTGTAAATAGAAATCTGCTTACTGAAATTTGGGCACTGAATTATGTAAAAGATTTAACTTGTCACTGCACTGGGTGAAGGGATAGAAGAATTAAAAGAATTCTAACCTACTTTGTATTCCATCCATGTGGTTGTTTCAGGGAAGGTTAGAATGTATTTTTAGAAAGTCATGTTGGATACCCTTTGTGAAATATCTGGAGTTGTATTCAGTGCCTTTTTGAACAGATGGGGCCAAAGAAGATTCCTGTTGTTCCTTGGGTCCTCATTGTGTACCTAGCTTATTTACAGTGTTACCAAGCCTGCCAATCTCTTTCAGACCACCATAGATAATATGGCCGCTATAAATGAAACAGATTTTGCACATTATCATCCCCTAAATCATCCTGCTTCAGGGATGCTTGATTTTTAAAACTATATGAGCACATGGCACCTTTTTTCTTTGCTTTTGCCAAAACAAAAGTAACCTAAATTATTTGGTTTTCCAAATCTGCTCAGTCCCAGAAAAGTGAATGAATGAATGAATGAATGAATGAATGAACAAATGAAGCCTGTTGTGATTGACACTGGGGTTTGTTTGGAAAGTAAGGTAACATCAGAGTTACCACACCTCTGAACTTTTAAGGAGAAAAGTTTGAAGAGATAAGTTTAAGCATACTGACTATGAAACAAGTGCACAGAGATTGGGGAAGCTTCAGTGGTGAGTCTGAACTCCTACCTAGAAAATGGAGATTTGACTTCTGAACTCCTTTTACGCTCTACCCCCACCCCCAACTTGGAGACAGAGAGAAGCCGTGGTTGTGAAAATGCTTGGGGCTTTTAGACAAACTGGGTTTAGAACTAGGGAAAGGGAAGGAAGCATAAAAAAGCAGAAATAACTGGGAAATAGACTTTTACCCTAAACTATTTCATCACATACAACTATTAAGACTAAAAATAAGTCTTATACACTGCCTAAAATCCCACAAATTAGAGAATTTTCTTAAACCAAGCATTCTCTTTTTAGAAATGTAAACATTGAGTCATTCCTATCATAGTGTGGATTAGTTTAGTTAGATTGCTTCCCCCCCTAATACATAGCAGATTAGCTGAGTAGAAGGGAGGACAAATTTTGATTTTGGGTTGCCAGTGTCAGGATGGTTTTGATGACAGCCTAAGGACATTAGGTTCCTGGAATCTTGCTTCTGACAATTGTTATCCTGAGCAACACATTTAATTGCTGTGCTTCATTTTCCTCATCCAAAATATGAGATGTTGGGACTGTGTGATCTTTAAGGTCCTTTCAGATTCTTAATCTCAATATAATGTATAATAGCAGTAAATGGAAAGGGAGGTGGAAGGGTCCTAAAAGTAAATCTGAATTATTTTGAAATTCTATTGCAGGAAAGGCAGAACAGAGAAGTAAATATTTATGGCTACAGTTTCCTCCCCATCTCCATCTCCACTCCTGCCATTGTTACTTCTCTATAGTTCCTTTCATAGCTCCAAGACTCCTCTCCTATTCAATATCCCTGGCCCCATCTCTTCAAATCTATCCCTAGTTCGCCCTTTCCATCAATATTCTAGAAGTTTAATTGCTATTTAGTGAAATGTACAGGATACTGAGTGTTCCTTTCAAATGTAGGTGAATGTTACTTTAGTCCTTTTTGTAAAAGACCCATCATTTTCATCTATGATGCTTTTTTTAAGATAAAATGTAGGAGGGATGGATGCATTGAAATGAAGACTTTCAGTCACCTGTTTGTCGTTGGTACTAGAAGTAAAAACTCCTCAGAAATCCTTAAAGGGTGCTTGCTTCTAGGATAGAGGGGAAAGAAGCTGTCAGAATACATTCTGTTCCATAACAGGTAAGGGAGTGGGGGAAGAAACCTGTGTCAGAAGTAACAGGTGGTGGTGTACCTTGGGAGCAGAGCCAAGATAGCAAGTAAAAGCAGGGTCCTACTTAAGCTATTCCCCCAAAGTCCTCGAAATATCTGTAAAAAATGGCTCTAAACAAATTCTAGAGCTATAAAACCCACAAAATGACAGAGTGAAACAAATCTCCAGCCCAAGACAACCTAGAAGATCGACAGAAAGATTATACTGACTGGACTGGGAGCAGAGCACAGTCCAGAATAGGAACAAGGGTTGGATCAGGCCTCAGAGGACTCAGTCATTGGCAGCTGTGGCACTTTCCAGAGTTCTCAATCCACAAATGCGAGGACAGTGTGGAAGATGGTGGAGTAAAAGCAGGGACTTGCTAGAGCTCTCCCCCTAAACACAGCCAAATACCTGTAAAAAAATGACTCTAAAGAAATTCTGGAGCTGCAGAACCCACATAATGACAGAGTGAAGTAAATCTCCAGCCCAAAACAGCATGGAAGATCAACAGGAAGCATCCATCCAACTGGTCTGGGAGCAGAGTGCAGCCCAGTGTGGGCTGCACTGGCACAGATACAACCTGAGCAGGCCTTGGGGTACTGAATCTCCGGAACCTGTGCTGGTTTCCAGATTTCACAACCCCAAAACATCGAGGACAGGTTGGAAGGTCAGTAGAAAAAATCTATTGGACCTGTGCTGAGAGAGTAGAGTGGTATAGCCCTAGACCCAGGGCAGCAGAGGGGTCAGAGGAGCCTGCAGCAGCAGCAACAGGGGCAGCAGCAGCAGCTGTTTCTGGAGCTCTAGGCCACAGATTTCACCTGGAAAATAGATCCAGGAGAGACAGTTTAAAAATTATGAGACTACCTGAAAGCCATGATCAAAAAAAAAAAAAAAGAACCTAGATATCATCTTTCAAGAAACTAACAAGGAAAACTGCCCTGATATTCTAGAACCAGAGGGTAAAATAGATATTGAAAGAATCCACCAATTGCCTCCTGAAAGAGATCCCTAAAGGAAAACTCCTAGAAATATTGTAGCCAAATTCCAGAGTTCCCAGGTCAAGGAGAAAATATTATAAGAAGCCAGAAAGAAACAATTCAAGTATTGTGGAAACACAGTCAGGATAACACAAGATCTAGCAGCCTCTACATTAAGGGATTACAGGGCTTGGAATATGATATTCCGGAGGTCAAAGAAGCTAGGATTAAAACCAATAATCACCTATCCAGCAAAATTGAGTATAATACTAAAGGGGGAAAATTGTCGTTCATTGAAATAGAGGACTTTCAAGCATTCTTGATGAAAAGACCAGAGCTGAATAGAAAATTTGACTTTCAAACAATCAAGAGAAGGATGAAAAGATAAACAGGAAAGAGAAAACATAAGGAACTTACTAAGTTGAACTGCTTACATTCCTACACGGAAAGATTTGTAACTCTTGAGATTTTTCTCAGTATTAGGTTAGTTGGAGGGTTTATATACAGAGGGCACATGGTGAGTTGAATATGAAGGGATGGTATCTAAAAAAATAAAATTAAGGGATGAGAGAGGAATGTATTGGAAGGATAAAGGGAGAAATAGAATGGGATAAATTATCTCTCACATAAAAGAGGCAAGAAAAAGCTTTTTCAATGGAAGGGAAGAAGGGGGAGGTGAGAAAGAGTGAACCTTACTCTCATCGGATTTGGCTTAAGGAGGGAATAACAAGCACACTTAATTTAGTATGAAAATCTGTCTTATACTATAGGAAAGTAGAGGGGAAGGGGTTAAGTGGGTGGCAGGGGAATGATAGAAGGGAGGACAAATGGGAGGAGGGGGTAATTAGAAGTAAATACTTTTGAGGAGGGACAGGGTCAAAAGACAGAATAGAACAAATGGGGGCCAGGATAGGTTGGAGGGAAATAGTCTTTCACAACATGACTATTATGGAAGTGTTGCATGACTATACATGTATAACCTATATTGAATTGCTTGCGTTCTTAGATGGGTGGGGAGGGAGGAAGGAAGAGAAGTTGCAACTCAGAGTTTTAAAAATATTAAAAATTATTTGTACATGCAACTGGGAAATAAAACATAAAGACAATGGGGATGAGGATAAGAGAAGGGAGGGGTATGATAGAAGGGAGGGCAGATTGTGGGAAGGGGTAATCAGGATGCACAAGGTCTTAGGGTGAACAGAAGGGAGACATGAGGAGAAAATTTGGAACTCAAAATCTTGTGGAAGTGAATGTTGAAAACTAAAAATAAATAAATAAAATTTTGAAAAATGGGAAAAGGATCCACATGTACAATAATATTTATGGTGGCCAAGGTATGAAAATCGAGGGAATGCCTATCAATTGGGAAATGACTGAGCAAGTGTTATAAGAAATGACAAATAGGCAGACTTCAGAAATACCTAGATAGACTCATATGAACTGATGCTGAGTGAAGAGAGCAGAACCAGGAGAACATCATACACAGTAACAGTCACAGTATGCGAGGACTATTTTTGATAGATTTAGTCCTCCACAGCAATGCAAGGACCTAAAACATTCCCAAAGGACTCATGATGCAAAATGCCATCCACATCCAGACAAAGAACTATGCAGTTGGAATGCAAAGTGAAGCAATCTATTTTCTCTTTTATGTTTGGTGTGTTTGTTTAGTTTTACTCATGCTTTCTCCCATTCTTTTTATTTCTTGTATGCAATTTGACTAATGTGAAAATGTGTTTAGTAAGAATGTCATGAGTAGAGTTCATATAAGATTGCATGCCATCTTGGGGAGGGAGGGAAGAGGGAGGGGGAGAAAATGTAAAACTTATGGAAATGATTGTTGAAAACTGAAAACAAATAAATAAATAAATTTGTAAAAACAAAAGAAGTCAGGGGATGCTGACAGTTTAGCCCTTGAGTTACTCAAAATAAAAGAGGAGTATCAGGAAAATGACACTGGCATTTTTCCTAGGCAGGGAGACACAATGCCTGTACTTTTCCCAATTGTGCTGATATCCTCTAGAGTAGAGGTTCTCAAACTTTTTTGTTTTGTGGACACCTTTGGCAGTTTTGCAAATCCTATGCACCCCTTCTCAGAATAATGTTTTAAAATGCATAAAATAAAATGTATGGGATTTTAAAAGAAAATCAATTTCACTGATATGTGTGTGAATATATATATATATATATATATATATATACACACACACACACACACACACACACACACATACATATATATGTATATGTATATGCATATTTCCTATTTGAGTTCATGCATTCTCTGAAATCTGTCCAGGAATATAGGGTTCATAGACTACAGTGTAATACCACACACATAATACTATAGAATCTACACTACGTACAGTAGTTTCTATGACAAAAGCTATCAAATTTACGTTTGGGATGCCAAAAGCTCCATCTCTGTTCACTGGAGCCCCATCAGGGAACTACTCCACCTATTCCACCTCCTCATTAATGGGAATAGGGATACCTCTTGTTCCAACAATTCACATTTCTCCAACTCTCTAAAGGATTTTTGAATCACTGGTGGTAAACAGGGCCTAGGGCAGAGGTTCTAGAGGAACAGTTTCTGGGGAGAAGAGGGACTAGGGTTCCCATTTAGAGTTGGCAATAAGCATTAATTAATGGCCTGTCTTGTGCCTGGCACCATGCTAGGTTTGTTGATCCAAAGACACAAAAAAGAAAAAGTCTCTGCCCTCAAGGAGCTTATATTCTATGAAGTTCTGAACAATCAACTCGGAAACAGGCTTCTGGAGCACATCCCAAATTGATGTTAAAGATTGCCTGTGTGGATATTTGTAAGTGAGCAAATGTCTGTGTTAGGAAGCTTCTTAGTTGGGTACATCCACTTTTCCTTATCTTTTTCTTTCTTTCCAATAATAGTACTTTCTCTTATATGTCTTTTTAAGAAAAGCCTCTTTTCTCTCTGTGCTTTTAAAATATTGACATTTTGAAACAGCAGTGAGAACTGTTGATTTATAGTACTATACTTTTTCTTAAGAAAATCCATACTAGTTATTATGTGTTTTTGACCCACTTAGCACTTTGTGTGTGGGTGTGGGGGAGAAGATGGAAGAATGTGGCATGTCTTTTATTTTATACAATACAAGAATTAGCAGAATCACTACAATGGAGTTGTTGTTTGGGGATCATCTTTCCAAAATAATGAAGTAGAGTTGCTGTTGGAAAATTAAACCATCGTGGACAATGTAACTTTTTTTTTAAAGTAGGAAACACATTCAAAAGAAATCTAATGTTTCCCAAGACAGAGGAATTAAATAACAAGTGAGAGTGATAAATGTATAAACAGACGTAGAAGCTATGAATGTAATTTAGGAATGGACTTTCAAATTCATTGTAACAGTTTGGGGACTTAAAGGATGTTTCACAAAGGAATCAGAGCAGCCAGTCCTTATAGATAATGATATGTTTTAGCTATATAATGATATATAATGACCTATATAACTATCTAATGATAAGTTTTAGCTCTCACAAGGGAAAATGTAAAGTTTGATAAGACATTCAGGGAGAGAATGTAAGGATGGGGCAGCAATGTGTACACCTCTTTATTATATTGTTAATAGCATTATGTAGCAGGGCACCTGACACTCCTACATCAGAACAAGAGAAAGGAAGCAATAGAGTTATTTGGCAACCAGGGAAAGATTTTGGATTTTAGAGGGAAGAACAGGAACAGGAACAGAGGTGTACTGGTAAGTGTTTAAAACCCAGCTCCTCCCAATAAGAAAGTAAAGTGAATGATGCACTTTTAAGTTTAATCTATAATAGTAGCATTTTCTCCAATACTTTGTTAAGTCTAGACCGTCAACATGACAATAAACTAAGCCCTGATTTATAGTGTTTGCTGCAAGTTTCAGTGGTGTAAATGCCCATAATGAAAACTGAACAATCTACCACTTGGCTCCAGTATATCTCTGGGTTGGAGTCTTGCTCAGGAAAGACTGATTGATTTCCCATCTCTGATATCACAGGAAGGGATATGCCAGGCATTAACCCTCCCTGTCCCAAAAAGCACGAAATATGAAATGTTCTATCAGTTTTCAGGAAAGGTCAAGGAAAAAAGCACATTAAAGTCTGAGGCAGTCTGCCTCAATTGAGACTTGACCTAAAAAAGACAGAGAGGTTTTTTGAGCTACCACAATCACATTTAATAACCATAGCTCATATTTCCATCATACTTTCCCCAAGATAATCCTGACAAAGGGTGCTGAGATACTCCAATGGATCCGCAGTCTCATTTGGAGGGCTTCTTCCAACAAGACAGATTGTAGCCCATCTATCCCTCTCTGTCCATGTATTCCCAAAAGTTTGCCACCAAGGAATACAACCAACATATTTAAAATCCTCCCATGATTTCTTTCAATATCACAAAGGTATCGGTGTATGGAGCATCCAAGGAGATGTAGCACCCTTTTCATGTCTGCTTATCCAACTTTGGTGTCTACCTGTCTCTCTACTCTCACTTGTGGCTCCAAGAAGCTGTAGCATATGCAATGGCCACACTCCAGTAAAGCCATCTTTGGCAGGTGGGCTTAAACCAGGTTGAAGGTAACAGACAGGCCTCAAACCCGTTAGTAAGTAAGGGAGATATCTATCTCCCCAAGTATCTGAAAACTTTCCCTGGCAGAATGGGCAAATGAGAACAGTTTGTTTCAATGGCCATGAAAGTTGCTAAAGAAGACACTGAGGAGCACTTAGAGCTTGGTCAGTCATTAACGTTATGAAGGTCACCCACTGCACCCCAGGACTTTTGTCCTGCCACTGGACTTCAATGACTCTGGAAGAGAGAGTGAACCTGATGACTTTGTGCAACTCTGTCTCAGTTAAATTCAGTTTATTCTCAAGTCAAGACATCACCCTGTGATGCCATTGGACCTCTTTGACAGTGAAGGATGAATAATATCAGTGGATGACTGTGGCTGTCTGTCATTTATCGTTCACTGAGCAGGCCATCTTATTTTCTGGTCATTCAATTCCTTAATGATTTATTTACTGTTATTCTTCAGAGTTCCTCATTGATCATCTGTCATAGTTGGGTCACATTTACCACATACCTCTCCATTGCACTCTGCTTGAGACACATCTTAAGTTCTTTGGAGGAAGTAATATCCCACAAGTCACTTCCATATAGTAACACTGATAAAATCTTAGTGTTGGAAAGATGAGCCATTGCTTTTTACAGAAAGCTCGACATCAGTAAAATATACTCTTCAGTTTCTCAAAAGCAATTCCAAGAACAACTAAGTGGCACAGTGGACAGAGCACTGGTTCTGGAGTCAGGAGGATCTGAGTTCAAATTCAGCCTCAGACATTTACTACCTGTGTGACCCTGGGCAAATCAGTTAACCACGATTGCCTGCCTCCCCACCTCCCTCAAAAAAAAAAGCAATCTCACCCTTGCTTCACTGTTCCATTCTAGATCTGCCTAGCCCATCTATGTTGCCCTGAATGTGCATACTGCTGGACAAACTCTATAGAGAGCCTATCCAAAACATGTTGAAACCTGGGCAATAAACATTCTTCATTTACTTGGTCTTTGTTGGATAGACAGGTGGTACAAATATTATCCCCATTTCACAGAAGGAGAAACTAAGTCTAAGAAGGGGAAATGACTTGCCCATGGACACACAGTAAGTATCAGAGGTCAGGAATCAAACCCAGAACTTCTGACTCTCAAGTGCCCCCACTCTCAATTGTTCAATGTTGCTTCTAAAATATTAATTATTGATATAGCACTTAGATTTTTGAAACTTCACTGTTAATTTCTTTGAGTAATTCAATGCTATTATATGTACATATAGTTCTATGAATACAAGAAAATGTTTCCATTTTTGTCCTTTAATGTACCCACTTAAATTCCAAAAGTAAAGGCAGTTTTCTTTAATGTTGCTGTTAATTGTGTCAGAGCTTTAATCACTTTTTCTCATGTAATATTTATCAGTTCCATACATTCAGGATGGTGGCAGATTTTTTCTTGTGTTTTCAGTCCAGGTGATGCCTTCCTTCTATTACAAATGAATATAATGTGAGTTTTAGCAAAGAGATTTCCAGGTAATTATGCAGCATTTTTGTTAAGGCTGGCTGGATTATAACCTAATTTTATATGCTGGCATCAATAATTGATGCTGAGATATTGACCTGGGCTAGGTTGCATTTTTTATGATTACAGGCAGTTCCAAAAGTCTTTGTTACAGTTTTAAACTTTAATAAAGCTTTAATAGATTAAAATTACACTAAGACTTTAGGAATACCTTCTTTGGGAAGGTAGTACTCCTTACTTAACAGTTAATTCTCAACTAAATCATAAGTGTGTCAAGAAAAATGGTACGTGCCTTGAGACATCTACATTATACTTTGCAGTAGGGAAAAAAAAGTACATTTGAAGATGATCATCTTTTATAAACTAGTAATTGGGTAACTGCTTCTTCCAAAAGTAAAGATCTTTTATGCCTGCTTTGGGGCTCAGCTTCTCCAAGTCTATAATCTATAGTTCTACAATCCATGCTCCATGATGTTTTTCATGGTGGTCCCTGTGTCACTAGTAGGGATAGTGAGTGATAGCAGTGACCATACAGGCAACAGAGTGTTGGGCCCAGAGTCAAGAAAACCTGAGTTCAGTTCTGACCTCAGACACTTACTGGCTTTGTGCCCTCGGGCAAGTCATTTAATTTTTGGGGGGGGGGCCTCAGTTTTCTCAACTGTAAAATGGGGGTAATAACAGCACTTATCTCTCAGTGTTGATGTATCAATTGAGATATGTTGGTAAAAATAGCTATCACAATGCCTGGCATATAGCAAACACTATATAAATGCTAGCTGTTGTTGGTATTTTCATCATCATTATATTATTTATTAAGCCCTTACCATGTACTAACATCAAGATTAAACGCTGGAGACATAAAGAAAATCAAAATCACAGTCCCTGTCCTCTTAATTTTGCTTCTTGGGAAAACTTGGAGTTACTGAAAATGATGTAAGTGCAGTTATCCCTTCCATATCATGACTTTCTCCATCATGGTTTCAATATATTGTGGGCTGGCATAAGAAATTAAAGGGGAATTTGGTGGGAGTTTTGTAGAAGCCACAGAGGACACAGGAAGACTAGCAGATGACTGACAAAGTTTAGGAACTCAGAAATACATAAAATATGTGTGTGATGTTATGTAACATCTGTGCCCCATGAAATGAGAAGTTCAGACTTTTCTGGTATGAATGGAGGGCCAAAAAATTTAATGCAGATTTTCTAGACCATGGTAGGGACAGGAGGGGGTCACTGCACCTCTAATTCACATGATGTGGAAGAGATAACTCTAATCTTTCCTTAGATCAGTTGATAGAAGACATTTCTGTAAGATTCAGCTTTCTTTTTCCTCATGCAATGAAATGCAGATTTTCTGTTAGCCAGGGAGGAGCTTGGCTTAGTGACAAATTACCTCCAGTCCTCATTCCGCAGGGGGCAAACAAAGATGATATGTATTTTCCAGAATCCTTTGGAAAATGAAGGTTATATAATCTCTTCTACTGTTAAGACCTGTGCTGTCCTAGCAATTTGTCAATTACTGTCCTTAGTTTTGTCAATATCTTCTCAGTAAGACTTTCAGTTTTGTTACTCAAAACTTCTATTTCAACTGGAAAACAAAAATGTCCACTTAAAATTGGCCTGTCTCCAACTGTATCACTGCTTCTCACTTTGAAAGCCCTGAGAAATGGATTAGTATTCCAGGGAGTTTCTCTCTCAAGTACTCCACAGGCTTAACTAGAACTTGTGAGATCAGATAAGACTTTCTCAAACAGCTATGCCTTGACTTGGTTAATATGCACAAGATAAAACACTGTGGGGGTGCTTGGGGGAGGGTAGCAGGTTGCCAGTTTCTTTGAAGGGTGGCAGACAAGACCCGGGAAGGTGTGTGTCAGCACTGTCATTTTACCTAATACTTTCAAAGAGAGTTCCTCTGCCTTTCCCTCACAGCCCCTCTGCATTTTCCTTTCTCTCTTGAGAGCAGTCTAATAACATACAAAACAAACTCTAGCCAACATGGTGACTCTGAAGCTTGTGAGGACTGGTTAAATTGTGGGAATGTTTTTATTCAACCAAATGCACTTTGCCTTCTAAACGAAATTACGAAACCACTGTTTTGAGAAGGATCTTGAAGGTCACAGTGTAATGTAATATGTGGTTTTGGTAATGTGACAATTCCCTCAACTAAGTTAAACGAGTATAAAATTTTAGACAGGGAAGATTGAGCAGTAAAACAGAAACTGCTTACTCTAATAGGTTAGCTGAAGAAAGAAATGAATTCACTTCTTGTAACTTGGCTTATACTTGTTTTTAAAGCCTATGTTAAATGACTGAATCTTCATTGTGGATTAGATACCCAAGTTGGGAATGAAATACATACATACATATATATATATATATATATATATATATATATATGTATGTATATGAATAGATATATATACATATATATATATATATATATATATGTATATGAATAGATATATATACATATATACTCATATTCAAATAATATTGCTAGCTAACCAGGATCATTGAAAAAATATAGTTCAAAAATACATGTATACATGTATGCTTATATAGGTTATACAGTTATCACATTTGACTAGCCTGATTTAATTCTGGTATGTACCAAATCTGATTTGGACTAACACATAATATCATTTCCTTCCCTGCAGTAGCCTGAAAAATAACAGTGTTTGTAGTAGGGGGAGGGGGTGAGTTGTCCTTGGATGAGAGCAGGAGAGGTCTAATAAAATGAGTTAAAAACATTGGACAAGCAAGAGGCTAAGAAGGGGTTGATTCCTTCAACATGATAGATGTTCATATTCCAGCCTCACAACAAAGGCCTCTATAAGGATCCCTTCCTGTATTGAGCGGGAGATTGAACTTGACCTCTGAAGTTCCTTTTAACTCTCTGTGATAGTATGTATTGACACATTCTCAAAGAGGCTAATTGATATCTCTCTGAAGAGTTTTAGGACCTGTAGCTATTAATGTGGGGCATTCTTTCTATTTTTGGAGAAAGTTAATTATAATCATGGCTATACTAAAAAAAATAGCATCAAACTATATACAATACTATTTGGTCTGACCTTTACAAAATTTTTTTTACATTTTTTATTTTTGTTATTTTTTGAATTCCAAGCTGTCTTCCCCTGCCCCTCCCTCTACACTAGAGAAGTCCAGCATTCGGCACAGATATAGATGTGAAACCATATAGTACACACTTCTATATAATAGTTCTTTTCTCTGGAGGTAGATAACATCTTCCTTCATGGATCCTTTGTAGTTAATCTGAATATTTGTATTATTCAGAATAGCTTAGTCATTAATAGTTATTTTTTGAACAATATTGCTATTACTGTATACAATGTTCTCTTGGTTCTGCATGTTTCACTCTTGACTATTTCCTGCAAGTCTTTCCATGTTTTTTTTAAAAATCAACCTGCTCACCATACCTTACAGCACAGTAGAATTCAGCCATTCCCCATTTGATAGGTGGGCATTGCCTCAATTTCCTGTTCTTTGCCACACCACAAAGAGAATGTTTATAAATATTTTAGAACATATAGCTTATTTTCCTTTTTCCCTGTTCACCTTGCAAAATAGTGATATTGTTGGGTTAAAGGATATAAGTGGTTTTATGTCTTTGAGTATAATTCCAGATTCCTCTCTAATTTTTCCACATTCCCTCCAACAATTGTCATTTTCCTCTCTATCGTTTTAGCCAATCTGATAGGTGTGAGGTGGTATCTCAAAGTTGTTTTATTTGCATTTCTCTAATCAATAATGAATTTGGAGTATTTATTCATATGACTATATATAGCTTTGATTTCTTCTTCCAAAAATTGCCTGTTTATTTCCTTTGACCTTTTGTCAAATCAGGAGTGACTCATATTCTTATGAATTTGACAAAGTTCCTATTTATTTGAGACATGAGGTCATTATCTGAGAAACTGTCTATAAAAATTTCCCCCATTCTCAGCTTTCCTTCTAACCTTGCTTTTATACAAAAGCATTTTAATTTAATGTAATCAAAACTATCCAATTTATCTCTCTCATAATGCTCTCTATCTCTTATTTATTAATATAAATTCTTCTACCCATAAATCTGAGAGGTAATATGTTCAATGTTATACTAATTTGCTTGTGTATCTCCCTTTATATCTAGGTCATGTATCCATTTTGACTTTATCTTGGTAAATGGTGTATAAGATATTGGTCTATACCTTATTTCTGCCAGACTGCTTTCCAGTTTTCCTAACAATTTTTACCAAATAGGGAATTCTTATCCCCAAAGCACAAATTTTTATATTTATCAAACACAAGGTTACTATAATCATTTACTACTGTGTATCATATATTTACTCTATTCCACTGATCTGTCATTCTGTTTCTTAGCCAGTACCAGATAATTTCAGTAATTACCACTGTATAATATAGTTTAAGATCTGGTACTGCTAGACCTCCTTCCTTTACAATTTTTTCACTAATTCCTTTTATATTCTTTACCTTTTGTTCTTCCAAATGATTTTTATTGTTATTTTTTCTAGCTCAGTAAAATATTTTTTTTTGGTAATTTAATTGGAATGGTGCTGAATAAGTAGATTAGTTTAAGTAGAATTGTCATTTTTATTATATTGGCTCTGCCCATCCATGAATAATTAGTATTTCTCCAATTATTTAAATCTGACTTTATTTGTATAAAAAATGTTTTATAATTATGTTCATGTAGTTCCTGGGTTTGTCTTGGCAAGAATGCTCCCAGGTATTTTATATTGTTTATGATTATTTTAAATGAAATAGCTCTTTTGTTGTTGTCATCATTATTGTTATGCAGTTGATTTTCAGTTGTGTCTGACTCCATGACCCCATTTGGGGCTTCTTTGCCAAAGGTACTGGAGTGGTTTGCCAATTCCTTCTCCAGCTCATTTTAAAGATGAGGAAACTGAGGCAAGCAGGGTTAAGTGATTTGCCCAGGGTCTCACAGCTAATAACTAAGTAAGGCTAAGGCTACATTTGAACTGAGGAAGATGAGTCTTCCTGACTTGAGGTCAGGTACTCTATGAACTGTGCCACCTAGCTGCCCAAAATAACTCTTACTATCTCTTCTTGCAGGGGTTTGTTGGTGATATATAGAAATGCTGATGATATCTATGGGTTTATCTTGGGAGAAGGACAATGTGGTTTTATTCTTTAACTTCAAAATAACTTGTAAAGAGGTCTGCAAGAAGTAGGACAGAATAGTGAACAGTTGCTGGACTTAAAGGCACAAGGGCTGGGAAAGTTTACTGGATAAATCATTCTGTCTCTCAGATCCGCAGTTTCTTCATTTTAAAAATGATCATAAAATGCCGTTGCTGCTTACCTCTTAGTTGTTATAAGAAAAATGTTATGTAAATCTTGAAGGATGATACAAATGTGAACTTGTCTTATGAGTAGTCACCAAGTGGTGACTGATATTGAAGCCCAAGTGTAAGTACTTTGGCCATATAATGAGAAGACAAGACTCACTGGAAAAGATGCTGGTTTTGGGAGACATTGCAGGCCAAAGGAAAAGGGGACAGCAGAGGATGAGCTGGATAGATAGTGTCATGAAAGCAATGATCATGAACTTGGATAGACTTCAGAAGACAGTGAAGGATAGAAGGACCTGATGTGCTACGGTCCATGGAGTCATGAAGAGTCAGACACAACTGATTGAATAAATAACAACCATTTGGTAACAACACTGAGGTCCTATCTAGAAGCTTTTCAATTATTCCCCTTGACAGTGTGCCAACTCCATCTTGGATTCTGATTGAACATGAGGGAATATTAACTATCCTACCTTACACTGGCTAAGCTCCATTTCTGATGGTCTTGTACATCCTTAGGTTGACTTAACAGTGGCATTAATTTGTGTACCAAGTTCCAAGTATTCATTGCACCATGCTTCACTTCTCTTTGTTTTTAGCCTCTCCTTGAAATTAAAAAAAATTGTGCAGTTCATGAATTTTGGGTCTGGTTCCAAGACTCAAGCAAGTTCCAATATTGTCTTCAGTTTCAGCTGCTTTATATCTCAACTTGTTTCGTTATCAGCTAATTTAATCAGGGAGGGAAGAACACACAGTAGTCTCTTATTTGGTACCTTGCCCTAATTGATGCTAGACTTAAGGCATTTATTCCATTTATTACTCTCCATCATACGCTACTCCTTCTAGTGTTTTCTCCAGAGATTCATATTCACTTTTCTTGGAGAATTTCTCTTTTACTTCTTCCTAACTCCTTTATCCTCAGAACAAGATATCAGTGTATTAGTGATATCAGTATGAAATCCTGCAACTTTATTTTTCACCAATCAGGAAAAAGTTTCTCAACAAACAAATATGCTTAAAACTCTCCTTGCTATCAGGTATTTATTTAAAATGTTTAGTACAGATCTGAGAAACCCCTTGTAGCTTTTACAAAATAACTCTTAAATTTATCATCTGTCTATGTCCAGATAAAAACACAAGATTAGCGGAATATAACATTAAAAAATAAATTTAGATTATTTAGACTTTCTTAAGCAGATAATAATGATTTCACCACATGCTGCCACATATGTTTCACTGAAAGCTTTTCAGCAGTATTACATGCACTCTCCTGATTCTGGTTCTCAATTCTGGGTCTTTGCCTACTCAGAATAGGATTAAACTCTGCTCTTTTCATGGTTTATATTTACGATAGGGCCAGATCTTCCTGTTCAATTCCACAAATATTTAACAAAAAACTAAAAACCACATTTAATTTCAGAACACTGTTCTTGGCATTGGAAAACAAAAGTTTAAGAGATACATGGTCCTTACCCTCACTGAACTTAATCTAATAGAGGTAGATATATATGCACATAGATATAATTAAAAGGGAAGAGAAAGAAGGGAAAGGGAATAAGCATTTATTAAGCACCCAGTGCTTAATGTGCCAGTGCTAAGTGCTTGACAATATCCTTTCAATGAGCATTACAGAGATGCAGGCAAAATATGATATGAAACTTGGAAAGGAAAAGGTGGGGGTCAGACAATGCTTCATGGAGGAAGTGGAATTTGAACCAGTCCTTTAAGTATGGCAAGAATTTCAACAGTTGTGCCAGTGGGGTATCATTCTAGACACAGGGCTAGAAAAGTAGGGGGCATGTACAAAGGATGGTAGCAAGTAGATCAATTTGGCTGAAACATGGAGAATATTGAGAAATCATGTGAGAGAGACTTTAAAGATAAGATGGTGTCAAATTATGGAAGCCTTTGAGTGGCAGGTTAAGGAATTTGGACTTTATTCAAATATGATTCTGAGATTCTGTACGTTTCACTAATAGTCTTTCCATCTTTAGCACTTTCTCTCTACTCTTTTTTTTTTAATTTGTGAAAATAGGGTGTCAGTGTCATAGATTTAGAGCTGGAAAATCAATTAAAAAGCCTACTTTTTGCTGCTCATTTTGCAGGTGAGGAAACTGGCCCAAAGCAGTTAAATTACTTGGCCAACATTTTGCAAGGAGTAAGTGGAAGGGATAGAAAACCTAGCTCCTCTACTTCTAAATCTAAGCCTCTTTCTCCTACAAAATTGCAAAAGAATGTGGTCATTCAGTTTCAGTGGTGTCCAACTCATTGTCACCCCATTTGGGGTTTTCTTAGCAGAAATATTGAAGTGGTTTGCCATTTCCTTCTCCAGGTCATTTTACAGATGAGAAAACTGAGGCAAACAGTTAAGTGACTTGCCCAGGGTCACACAGCTAGTAAATATCTGAGGCCAGATTTGAACTCAGGAAGATGAGTGCTCCTGACTCTGGGCTGGGTATTCTGTGCATTATGGTACCATCTAGATGCCATGAATGATTTCATGATATGATCTCATCTGTCAAAAAAGAGGGAAAGGGGAAGAACATAGATATAGAAGGACTAGTTAGGAGGACATCAGTGGGTTTTCTATTGTCTTATGCTCTTATTGTGTAATGCCTTTTTGTTGATATTACTTATCAAAAAGAGGTAATAAAGCTATGACTTCAGAAACTTCTGCAGTTAGACTATAATGTCAATTATACTTCCAAACCCTAAATGACTTTCAGTCATCTGCATCTATGACAGCTAAATCCAGGAACTTCCTTCTACATAAACTTGGTTCCCAGAAATAAAAGACAAGCTAACTCACCTCTCTCCAGTTAGTTCTCCACACTAGATTTATTACAAGAATATTTGTTCTATGATGAATCCAGTGCATGAGCATGTGCACCCATTTAAAAGATTTACAAACCTCAGATGTTCAAGACCTAAGTGACCCACACCTATTAAACTTCATCATATAATTGCTTTTCCAGATTTGAAAGGAAGGAGTACATCTGGCATGAATTTTCACATTCTTTTTACAAAGAGAATCTTGTAAAATAGGGCACTGTCCTTTAATTAAATCTGCCCTTTAAGTAGTTAAGAATTTCTTTTTTCCCCTGCAGGAGTAGCTCTTTCCTCTTGGGATCTCAGTGTACTATTTCAAGCTCATTCCTGGTTGCCCTTTGAGGTCACAGTTCTACTGAATTTAGCTGCTTATCCTCCCTTATCCTGCCTTTAAACAGCCTGCCTTTTGTTTGTCACTTTAGGTAAAACGACCAACTCTATGTAAATCTAGAAAAGTCTACTTTCTGTTGTTCTGTGTTCCCTTCTCCATTAGCATTGTTTTTGTTCATGGGGAAGAAATGTATATTTCTAGCAATCAAAGATAACAAACTTTTAACTTAGACAGCTCCTGTGGTTTTAGGGATTGCTTTTGCTTTTGTCTTAACTTCCTAAAAATTTGGTTCAATTAGCATTTATTAAGCACCTACCATTTGCAGAACATTGAGCTTTGAGTTAGGTATACAAAGTATAAAATGAAATAGTCCCTCTCTCATAGAGCCTAACAGCACACAATGGTTTTTCTGAGTTTCTGTGGCATGTTCTTTGATTATTTAACCCAGAGCCATTCCAATTAAAAAACGAACTCAGAGAATTTAATTTCAATTACTTTAAAGTAATTCAGAATATAAAACTTTTTCCTACTTAATTATGGCTGTTTCCTTGAATGGTATCTATAGAAAGCCATAGTGACTAGATTTGGAGTAAGGAAGGTTCTGGTTCAAATCCTGTCTCTGGTACTTACTAGCTGTGTTACAGTGGGCAAGTCATGACACCTCAATTTCAGTTTTTCCACCTGCAAAATGAGTATATAGCACTTGCAACACCTACTCTATAAGATTATTGTGAGGCTACAATTAGGATGTGTATAAAGCAGATTTCACATCCTAAAGTATTATATAAATTTCAGTTACTAAAATATTAATATTTCATGACAATTTTGTTTATGTGTACACACGTACACACAACCATATGGATTGTAGGAAAGCCCAGGCATGCCCAAAAGTATATGACCCCTTACTTCTCCTTGTCATTTGCTGATACTATTTTAAACTATGCTTTGTACCAACAGAGATTGTATTTGGTTTGCCAGGTTTTATTTGAAAATAATTCTAGTTACACCCTACTATTTTTGTTTGACAACATCTTTGATATCGTCCATATTAACCCAGCTCCAAGATTTTGAACTGAAGAGAAAATGGCAGTCTCCACTGAGAAATTCTCCATTCTCCAATGGAGAAACTCTCACTGGAAGTTCCCTCTGCTGATGAAATCAAAGATCTGCTCCAAAAAGGGGGGTTAGGGGTGGGAAATGTGACAGGGGAAGGTGACTAAAATGAAGAGGACACTTAAAACTTCTCAGATCTCTCTACTTCTTCCAAGGAAAAGCAAATATGACCTGTTATACGAGATAGCATGTACATTCCAGATGGCTAAATCAAATTCAACAAATAAATGTATCTCTTGCAAAGATAATGTTAATGAAAATAGTTTGACTGAATTATCTGAATAACTGGAAGAAAATAGAATAAAATTCATTCTTAATTTTAACCAGCTCTAGAAAAAACTTCAAGAGTTCAGACCTTCTGGAATGGTTTTGCAATCAGAATGTTACTGCAGGGCATGTCAAAACTTAGCAACTGTGTTGATTGTGAAAATAGGTTTAGATTGCGCCTAAGTCTAAGGTGATGGCAAGGCCTGCTGAAGTCATTCATTTACTCTGCTGTTTTTTTCTCACTTTGCTCCCTAGCTCTCAAAGCAAAGAGAGTTAGTTTCAGAATAAGACAGTGGTTTTATTTTACAAGTCAGTCAATTGTAATAGCCACCAGCTTTACAGCCCAGATGTGGCCTGAAAGAAGTCTAAGAATAGCAAGTGAAAAATAGCTTATAGCATGTCTTCTGTGTTGCAAATATTATTTAGAAATTTCTTAAGCAGTCACCAACCAAATGCTGTACACTCAGTTCAGATCTTTATATTTCACAGAATGATGTCCACCCACTGAAGATCCAGAGTGGCAGAGTAATAGAATGTTGACCACTCTCAAATACCTTAAGTTAGATTTATTGGGAAAACAAATAACTTAGTTTAGTACTTAATATTGCTTAGTGCTTAGGAGAAAAGTCACACATAAGAAGTCAAAGTATAATGCATGCTGGATGTATATTGATTTCTTTTCTTTTAGATCAATGTTTCCCTCAAGTATAGTATTACTTATTCATAAATCAGAGGTGATGCCTGACAGGGAGTTACAGCGGTATAAATCTGTGGTCTAGATACAATAAGACCTTATGTAAGAATCCCAGAAATCGATGGTCTGAAGCTAGAGAGCAACGTCTTAATCCTAAACAAAAGCATTTGCCATGTCTCAGTATTAAAAAGGAGAATTTGCCAATATATTAAACATTCAGTTGTTTTTTGGTTTTTTTTGTTTTTTTTGTGGGGTGGAGTAGTTCCCATTCTCCTTTTCAGATGGTTTGCAAGCATTGTTTAAGCGGGAAGCTAATAAAACAAGATTGTCAGTAAAGCAGCAAGTTGGCTATAATCGCCACTGTACGGACCATTAGCTCAGATCCCACGTTGATAACCACTCTGTCAACTTGTCTCCCAGAGGATATAGTAGGCCTCTTATCTGTTTTCTGTGTCTTTGCTGATTAGTATGTCATTTGATAATGTGTATAGCTGAATGTAAAGTTGAAAGCTGTCACTACATGACTGATGGGAGATCATAGGCTATTTGTAAAGACTCTCAGAGTTGGAACAGACCTCAAAGTTCATCTAGCCCAGCTAATAATCCTATGCATAAATTCTTTCCTTAAGGCAGCCAGGTGGCACATTAGATAGAGCACTGAGCCTGGAATCAGGAAGACCGGAGATCAAATCTGGCTTCAGACTAACTGTGTGATGCTGGGCACATGACTTTACCTCTGTCTTTCTCAACTGGAAAATGGGGATAAAAGAGTACCTACTTACCAGGGTTCTTCTGAAAATCAAATAAGATCATGTTTGTAAAGTGTTTTGCACAGTACTTGGCACATTTGTTTTTCTTGCTGCTTATTCACTTGTGTCCAATGCTTTGTGACTATTTGGGGTTTTCTTGACAAAGATATTGGAGTGGTTTGCCATTTCCTTCTCCACCTCAAGGATTTCCCCAGAGATATTTCAGAGCTAGAACAATAGATTTTGGTTACTAATTTTTTGGATATGTGGAGGAGAGTAGGAAGATGGAGTTGAAAAAGATATTCAAATTTAGAAACTGAAAAGAGAGTGTTGGGGCCAGTAGCTGTCAAAAGAAAATTAGGAGAAATGAGTAGGTTTGCAAGGGGTGGTGATGAGTTCAATTTTAGACATGTACAATCTAATGGGCTGTCAGGACATCCAAGTGGAGATGTCCAGCAGCAAGTTGGGAATCCGGGTTGAAAGCTTGGGAAAGAAGTTCGGGTCTAAGAATACAGATTCTGGACACAGAGATAATACCTGAAATTGTATGAGGTTTCCTATTGTGAATTTAGAGGGCAGTATAAAACACCAATACCATGGCCTTAAGGAATAGGATTAGTTAGTTGGCAAATGAAAAGAGGAAGTTGAATGAAGAAATCAGAGGGCAAATCAGAAGAAGAAAAAGAGCCAGGAGAAAGCCAAGGGAAGACAGTATGGAGAGGAGGAATGGTAGCTCCTTTCTCCCTTTCTAGTCTTCTTATATTTCTTGTGTCCCTAGGACTTGGCATAGTGCTAGCATATAGTAAAGATTAAATAAGGGCTTGGTTAATTAATGGTCAGTGGTATCAAGTGCTTCAGAGAAGTATTAGCTGACCTTGGAAAGGGTGGTTTTAATAGGGTACTGAAATGGAAGCTAGATTGATTGCAAGGAGTCACTGTGTATAGGAGTACTAGAAAAGTGGAAGTAGCAAGGGCAGAATTGTTTTTAATGTTGCCTTTTTTATACCATAGTCATTTCCCATAATCCTCAATAAGATCTTCTCCACATACCCCATACCAAAGAAATCCTAGAGTATTCACATTGAGGAGCATATACTACATTCTGCACCCATACCATCTCTAATAGGGAAAGGAATCTTTTTCAAAGGATCATAAATTCAAAGTAGAAAGAAACCTCAAGAGCATTAAGTTCAACTCCCTAATTTTACACCGAAAACTAAGGCACAGAGATTTTAAATGGATCACATTGATGGTGAGTATGTGAGGCAATATCTTTGCCATGTCTTTAACTTCATGTCCAGCACCATAACCTGTACACCACACCCTCCAGAACTAAACTTGCTCATTGCTATTGATCTGATTTCAACCATCTTTTAATAAATACTATTTTCATTTACATAATTTTAGTCATTGTGTATATGTTTAGACTACTCATTAAAAATTTGACATGATATGGCTAATGTGGAAATATGTTTTATATGATTTCATATGTGTAATTGATATCCTATCACTTGCTTTCTCAGTGGGTAAGAGAAGGATAAAATTTGGAACTCAAATGTTAAAAACAAATAATAAATTTTTGGAAAGGTAAAAAATTAAAACAAAAAAAATTTTGGCGTGGAAAGAACTAGCATGTTACGTACCATAGAAAAGAACACCAAGCCTGTAGTCAAGAGAATCTGGGCTCAAATCTGTCCTCGGCTGCTCACTGTGTGCCTTTAAGCAAGGTGCTTAACTTACCTCAACCTCAGGCTCCTCATCTGTAAAATGAAGTAATTGGACTACCATTACATAGATCCTCCCTGTTTTAAATCTTTGCTCCTTTGGAAGAAAAAGTGAGACAGAATGTCAGCTTGAGGAAGTAATGGAGCTGGGGGAAAGTGACTGGGTTCTTTTTTTAAAGCATGTTTGTAGGTGATAAGGGAAGGAGAGAGAGGGAAAGGCTACAATTATAAGAAAACAGGATGACTTCTAGGAATGGACACTTATAAGAAATAACAGTAATTAATAGCGGCATTTATATACCTTTAAGATAGACATATTATCCTCAAAACAAATCCATTTGGGGGTGCTATGTAAATATTATTGGGGCAGTTAGGAGGTGCAGTAGAGTGCCAGACCTGGAGTCAGGAAGATTCATCTTCCTGAGTTCAAATGTGGCCTCAGACATTCAGGTGTGTCACCTTGAGCAAGTCACTTAACCCTGTTTGCCTCAGTTTCCTCATCTGTAAAACAAACTGGAGAAGGAAATAGAAAATCACTCCAGTATCTTTGCCAAGAAAACCCAAAAGGGGCCAATGAAGAGTCAGATATGACTGAGAAATAACTGGACACAGCATAAGTATTATCCTCATTTTACAGGTGAGAAAACTGAGGCTCAGAGGAGTTACTTAACTTACCCAGGGTTACACAGCTAATAAATTATTTCACCCCCTATCTCTCTTCGCTCCCAAGTTCAGCACACCTTTTCCCAGTTACACCAGATTATAATGGTGGATGGCCTTGGTGAAGAAGAGGTCATATTTTCCTCTGATAGTAAAGGATGGAGAAATGTGGCAAGATACTGAGTAGTTTAGTAAGGAGAAAGTGGGAGCCAAAGACCTTGATTTCAGTAAAGAAGCAAAGTCATCAGCTCCAAATGCCCAAAGATTGGAACAATCACATATGGAAGCCAATAAGAATTCAATAATAGGATGATGAAACATTAGGGGCCTGCCCCACCCTCCCACACCTATGGTATCAGTCTGTAGTAGAGTCATTCAGCACACTTTGTTCACAGTTTTCTGTGACTTTGTCCGCTGCAGTGTTCCATAGACTAGGAATAGGAATGTAATACCAAAGGTTAAAGGAGTGAGGAATTAAGTTTCTGTGTTTCAAATACAAATAGACACACACACTAACACAGTCCAAGTGCACTTGTATTCTGTTCTTTCTTTAACTTTTCATTATTCCACCCCCACCTTTGGACACAAGTGATTACCTAAATTATGCCAAAACAATTCTTATGCAATAGAAAACACATTCCCAGCATCCTGAATGGAAGCCTGTTCACCAGAGGTGACATTGCAGTCTTCAGTTCAACTCTTTTTTTTTCTATCTTATGTTTTCTTTTTTTATAAAAAAATTTTAATTAATTTATTTTTAGTTTTCAACATTCACTTTTATAAGATTTTGAGTTCTAAATTTTCCGCTCCTCTCTTCTCTCCCCACTCCTCAAGAGGGCATGACATAGGTTGTATATGTACAATCAGATTAAATATTATGACATTCGTCATTCTGTGAAAAAAGAATCAGAACAAAAGGGAAAAAAGCAAAAGGGAAAAAGGAAAAATAGTATGCTTAGATCTACATTCAGACTCCATCGTTCTTTCTCTGAATATGGATAGCATTTGCCAGGAGTCTTTTGGAATTGTCTTAGATCATTGAATAAAAGACCTGAGTCTATCAAAGTTGGTGTTGCTGTTACAGCATACAGTGTTCTCCTGGTTCTGCTCACTTGACTCGGCATCAGTTCATGTAAATCTTTCCAGGTTTTTCTGAAATCTACCTGCTCATCATTTCTTATGGAACTATAATAGTGTTCCACTGTATTCATATACCACAACTTGTTCAGCTTTTCCCTAATTGATGGGCATCCCTTCAATTTGCCACCACAAAAAGAGCTGCTATAAACATTTTTGTACATGTGAGACCTTTTCCCCTTTTTTATGATCTCTTTGGGATGCAGAACTAGTAATGGTATTGCTGGATTAAAGGGTATGTACATTTTTTAGCCCTTTTTCCATATTTCCGAAATGCCCCCCAGAATGATTAGATCATTTCACAACTGCACCAACAATGCAATAATGTTCCAATATTCAGCTTAACTCTTGATTTGGGTATATCCAAAAACTGATGACAGTGGGCTACTCAAAGCTGATACTCAGTGACAAGGCGCAGTGTGACCACTGCAGTAGTACCACCCTTTGGAGTACACATTGTATCTTTTCCTTGCCCTTTTTCATTAAGACCATGAGTTCCTTCGGGCAGAGTCTTTATCTGGTTTTTCTCCTTGTTTACTCAGTGATCAACAACATAGCTTGCACACAGTGGGTGCTTGATAAATATTTATTGAATGAATTGAGGCCCATTGCAGGGCTTGATTAATATGCCTGCAGTCCCTTGAGACTAGCAGTTCCCGAGGGTTCCTTTTCCCATCCTCATTGCATCCTCTTAGAACTTGTGCTGATTCTTATTTAGGGCAAGTGTGTCTCATCCTCTGGACTTTTGAGCCTTATGTGGGAAATCGTAATAATACAATAGAGAAAAAATAGCACAATAGACAAAAAATATATTTATATATGTGTGTATGTATATAGATATAGGTATAGATAGATGAGAGAGAGAGAGATAAAGATAATAGCCTGATGAACAGGACATTATGATAGTTATTCAGCAGGAACTTCCCTACTATTTGCATTTTATTTTTCAAATTGAGTACTTCAACTGTTTTTATATTTCAGAGTATTGGGTGACATATTCTGTAAAGCAGACTGTAAAATCATTTTTTAGTTTGACAGTAATTGGGATGAGCAGCTCCTTTGCTTGCCTGATCAAAACATAGCTCTGAAAGTCTGTTGACAATGCAAAAAATCCAAGGAGTTTATTTCAAGCTTGTTAATGTATTTCCAGACATAATTATTAACCAAAGAAGGATATCCATTTTCAAGATCATTATAAAAGCAAGGAGAAATGCTATTCTTGGGATCATCATGTGTGAACAGGCAGAAATCATTATGCATTGCAGAGAGGCTAATGACAACGCAAAGGATTAGAATTAAATTGTGACCTCTGGTTTTGACTCAAAGCTATAAACATCTTGGTTACTCTTGAGGAACATAAAAGCAGTTAGTAGTATCATTTTCCAAATAGATTACTTGAAAATTAAAATTCCATTTAAAAAAACAACATTTGTGCTATAGTAAAATAAATGCCAAGATCAAAGACACTTAGTCACTGAGTAAATGTTATCTTTACTAATCCTTTTACATATCAAAGCTAATTTATCAGTACTTCAGTCTTCTGCAGAATTCAAAATTAATGAAGAAAGAAGAACATTGGGTTGCTGTTCTGAGCATCAAAATTAAAATAAGAGAAACACCTGGATTTTGAGCCCAAGAACTCAGGAGACCACCCCTACCACTTTCTAGCTATGTCATTTTGAGTAAGCCACATAGCGTCTATGGGTCTCAGTTTCCTCATCTGTAAAACAAGGGCTTTCTGTTAAACAATCTCTTAACTTTCCATCCAGCTCTAAGATTTTATTCTGAGTAAGGATGAGAATGCATTTGTCATATATGTGATCTTTGGATAAAACAGAAAGGATAGTAATTTTGTATTCTAGTTTGATCCCCAAATGAGGCCCCGAGTGAAGAGGATTGAATTTTCAAATGTTAATGATAAGTAGCTACAAATTAACATTGTAAATCAGGTATCTCTCCTACAAGCAGATTCATGTCATGAAAGTATCCAACCCTCCAGCTACCTCCAGGTAGGAGATGAAACACTTAATTCTTGACCTATCTGATGGAGAGAGATAATGATATGTCTGCCACGCTGATGTGTGTGCAGTAAAAGGACTTTTTTTTTTTTTTGGAGGAAAGTGAAAGGGACCAATCCACTGGAGTTAAGCATAGTGTAGCATGAAGAAGTCAAAGGATCTGAGCTCAGATTCTAGTTATGCCAGTCGGCAAGTTAACTTACTTCCTCAGCTGCAGATTAAGAGGTTGGACTAGCTATATAATCTTTATGAGCCCCTTCTGCTTCTAAAACCATACTCCCTGGAATAACATTCTACAAGGGCACAAAGGTGAGCGATAATAGTAATTATTATTATTAGAACTGATACTTATATAAGTGTATATTACCTAAGGTTTGTGAAGCACTTTGCATACAATATCTTATTTGGTCTTTACAAATACCCTATTAGATTGATACTTTTATTACCTCGTGGGGCAGCTAAGTGGTGCAGTGCACAGAGCTCCCGACCTGGAGTCAGGAAAACCTGAGTTCAAATGCAACCTCAGACCCTTAGTAGCTGTGTGACCCTGGGCAAGCCACTTAACCCTGTTTGCCTGAGTTTCCTCATCTTTAAAATGAGCCAAAGAAGGAAATGGCAAACCACTCCAGAATCTTTGCCAAGAAAACCTCAAATGGGGACACAGCTGAACAATAACAACAGCTAATTACCCCATGTTACAGATGAGGGAACTGAGGCCGAGGAGAATAGGCAACTGCTCCACATTACACAGTCCGTCTCAGAGGTGGGATTGGAATTCTAAATTCTTAGGTATCTACTATTCCTTCATGCCTTTTCAGTCTATTATAAAAATGCTTTTGATTTGACTAAATAAGGCAAAAAATATGAGTAGTTTTACATACATTTCTGAACTTTATTGTATTCTCTTTAATATTAGATTAAAATCTGTCTCTTCCTTCCTGCCTGCCTTCCTTTCTCTGTCTTTCTTCCCTCCTTCTCTCCCTTCCCTCCCTCCCTCCTTCTCTCCTTCTTTTCTCCTCCCTTTCTTCTTTCTTTTTTTCTTTCTTTGTTTCTTCAACAATAGATTGGAGAACTGACTTGGCCATTGTTTGAATCTTGACTGGCTCATAGTGAATATAAATAGCAATTGTTTCTGTTTTGTCCAGACACCCTCCCACATCGATTTTTTTTCTTTTTGAGTAGGTAACAGAAGCCATTCTCTGTCCATTTCTTACCTAGCCTTAATTACTGAATGGGCATTGCCTCAGTCAAACTCAAACCTGTTTAAGACTTTAGCTTAAAAAGGCTGCCTCCCACTGCACCCATGACCATCTCCAGATGTCCTAATCTATCTTTTGCTACTGGACCCAGATGACTCAGGAAGAGAAAGTGAGTCTGGTGACTTTGCATAGCCCTCCCTCATTTAAATCCCATATAGTTGCTTGTCATGGCATCACCTCCCTGATGTCATGGTCCTCTTTGAGAAGGAGAGACAAACACCAAGGCTACTCTTTATCCCCAGCGCTTAGCACATAATAAGCATTTAATAAACACTTGTTAAGTGATACCTAAAAATGTGCTGGGAAATTATACTGTCCTAGCATTTAATATTGTACATTTAATACTTCAAAGTGTGTCTTGCAAAGATTTTTTTTTAAGTCAGTTGTTAAACATTTACCAGTATATCTATCACTGGAAGTAACTCAGGGTCTGGGAAGGCTGTGCCAGTGAAGTCAAGTTTTAGCCGGTCTTCCCAAGCTGGAAGAGGCCACTGATAGACTACTTCTATTGTCCAATGACTATCTTCACCAAGTTCAGAGAGATTTCTCACCAGAAACTTGATCACAGCAACTCCTGAAGTCTGTCTGTTGAGGCATAAGCGGAGGGGTGGATGGTCAATCAGGAGGGTTTCCATATTGTTAGAATCACGGGTTTTTTAAATTATTCAAGTAAGTTTTAGGATTATTGAAACCAACAAGCTAGATTCCTCACTAACTCTTTCAGGTCGCTACTAATACAATAGATTATCACCTTGATTTATTAAATATTGGACTGCAGGAAAAGCTATGTCTTTCATTTATATTAGGGAGCACACAGCATAAACCACAAGAGAATCTGGTTTTAGGGGATGTTTTTGCTCTTTCGCTTAAAATCTTGTAACAAATAATGTCCTGGATGGTAACAGCACCAGTTTTTATTCATGATGATCTGCTGCTGGATCTGTAAAATGGGAATTAAACTGTACAGGTGGTTCTTCCTTCTGTTAGAATAGTTGGATTTCTGAGATTTAATTTATTTCTGCCTTGCTTCAATGAAGGAGACTTTTTAGAAGACTGAATTCATGGTTTCATGGAAAATATTTCACTAAGTAGAAAGCAAGGTAAATGTTCTGTCTTTAGACTAAACAAGTTCAAACTATCACAAGTTGGGTTTAGAGAGAAGGGATTCAAGAGAAGACATAGCACAGACTGTTTTTTCCAAATGAAGTTTTTAATTTGGGAATATTTTCTATAAAGAAGTTATTGTAACATCAGGGAAAATACGAACAGTAGACTGTCCTATCTCAGCGTATTGTTTCTTAAGTTCTAACCCTTCTTTGACTCAAGTCCTTTCTTACATCCCACCTCTAGGCAGCCCAAGAAAATGTACTTTTACTATGTGAATAGAGTAGGAAATAACCCCCACCCCCACCCCTTTCACAGATTATGTCATCTCTCTGCACTAAACAGTTTTATTAATTATCAGTCTGAGGCTGGGATAAGGGATTGACCGTTAATCAAAGTCTTGGGTTAAGAGATATAAAATGGCTAATAGGAGAGGTAAGCTAGGAAGAACATTAACATATGCAAGTACCTCTAATCCATTTCCCAAGTACTTGTGAAGTTTCTTTTTATTCTTTTCTTTTTATTCTTCCACTCACAGAAATTACATTTATGATCTGAGCAGGGGGAAGTGGGAAGGAAGGAAATGATACTGTTTTTAAATTGATTCTAACTACATGATCCAAGGCAACTCCTTAACTTTGGCATCTCTTCAGTTTTATGTACTCTTTCTCCTCTTCATCCTCCTCTTCTCTTTCTGTCCATATGGGGAGTCCTGCCTTTACATGTGTGTGTTCTGTCCAAAGGAATATAAGGTGTGATTGTTTGATTTTCAAGATATCTTGGGGCTTGGGGGCTAGATTTTTTCTTTCCTATTTAATCTATCTTCTGTCATTATATCTCTTTGGTCTCATGTAGTTTTTCATTTGTGATTTCTTGAAATATAGCTCAATAACGATTGGCCAATAATAGGTCCCAGTCCAAGCCTCATTTGCTCATTGCTTGGGATTTGATGGCTCAGAGTGAGTGCAAATACCCATTGTTTCTGTTCTGGTCAAAAACTCTTGGGGTCTTCCCTCCTAGATTGATTCTTTTGTGGAGTCAAACTAAGCCTGAATTCTTACTTAACTTTTAATCACTGAATGGGTGTTGCCTCAGATAAAGTGAAACCTGGAAAGGACTTTAGCTTAAAAAGACCAGGGTGTCCCATTGCATTCCGAGGAGCCATCACAAGTTGTCTTAACCTATGTCTTGCTACTGGATTCCAGTGATTATGGAGGAAAGACAACCCTTCCTCATTTAAATCCAATTTACTTGCAAGTCAAGACACTGTAACCCTCCTGATGTCTTTGGTACTCTTTGAGAATGAAGGACACACAACAAAGATGCTTTCTTAAAGAAATCTTTTTGAAGCTATATGCTGAAGAGTATCTGTTGGGAAGGAGACCATTGCCATTTTCTAGTAAGTGTCTTATCTGAAGTCAAGTAAGAACTCTAATTTATACTGTGCTTCTCTTTAGCCTAGAAAGTCACTATTAATAGAAATTGTGAATCATTCTTAACGTGAACATGTGATAAGGTTGAGAAGCCCATGGCCATATCCATTCATCATAACATCTGATACTATCTTCAGATCCCAGCCTTTTTCTACCAGAGGCCTTTCTTGATACCACTTACTTCTAGGGCCTTCTCTCTGGCTTTTTTCCCCCTCCAATTTATCCTATATGTAATTTGTTTATACATGGTCCTTTGCATGTCTCCCCTACTAGACTGTGAGCTCCTTCAGAGGAGGGACTGTCTTAAGCACAGTGCCTGGCACATAGTAGGCACATAGTTGACTATTTTAGAAATGTGTAATGTTAAATAAGAATGGGACCTACTCAAGGTGTCATGTTTTGTTTTGCTTTGTTTTCCAGTCAGAAGGAGGTGACTTGGAGTACCTAAATCCATAACTTGAGCCATGTTTGAATCCTCATAAAATGGAAGAAAACAAAAAAACCCTCTACAGATTTAATTTATTACTTTGTATACTCTTTTTTTTTTTCAACAAAAACCATATCTGGGCAGTGTGGGTTTATTGGCTTGGTGTTCCATTAGTAATCAGTTCATGTTCTGCTGCTCACAGCCAGTGTTTCTCAGTTTAGAAAAAAAAAAAAAAGCAAAGTTTTTCAATAGGCTCTTAGGCCATTCAATAATGAAATTCAGCAACTTCAGCCCTTGCTCTCTTCACTCAACCTCATCTTCCCTCTCTTCATTTATCTTTCATTATAGTTTTATACTCTTTCTGATTGGGAAACAAATTGTCTTTGATTTATATTTGCTTCTCATAGTCATAATGAGGATGGACCAAATCGGGCTCATCCCAGGATTCCCCTCCTTTCCCCCAAACATCCTGGTTTTCTCTAAAGTGAATATCTCTTGATGCTTCTGTTTGCTGTTGCTCATGATTTTAGCTATACTGCTTATTTCTTTGAAGATGAGAAAAATGTTTTCAATGTTGTATACAATAAACATCAAGCTTTCATCAATGTTTATGATATTAGTTCATATGAAGGAGCTCCCCCAGAGTTTAAAGAGTGGCTTAAAATTCACAGCATGGTACTCTTGGCTTAAGACAGGTTTGTTTTTTAATAGACAAGAATAAAAAGTTAAAGTTGAAATAAGACCATCATTAAAGTTTTATTACTGTTTCTATAAAAATTATAATTTACTTTCTCTTTTAGATGAATATTTTTGCTGTTATCTGTTATGAATAAGCAGATATTTTATTTGTGTAATTATTTTTTCATTCAGTTGATGTCAAATATCATTTAAATATCATTAGATATCACTTAAATTATCATTTTAAAATACTAATACTTTTAAACTTGGTTTCAACTAAAATCATATGTTTACTTTTGGTAGTGGATGTTCACACTCACCCATTTGCTTAGTTTCTAAGATACTAGATGATTAAAAGGTATTATGTTGGTCTGCAAAGAGCGTTGGCCTAATATTCAGGAGACCTGGGTTCTAGTCCTCCCTCTGCCACTAACTCTGACTTTGGGTGAATCAGTTAGTTTGCTGACCCTTAGTTCCCTTAGTCAGCAACGTAAAGGTTGTTGTGTTTGTCCTTCAAAGAGGACCATGACATCAAGATGATGACATGACTTGCAGTTGACTTTGATTTGAGTGAGGGAGGGCTGCGCAAGGTCACCACCACCTCACTGTCTCCTCCAGAGCCATCTGGGTCCAGTGACCTAATATTCATCAAGATACTGGAGATGGTCCAGGATGCAATGTGAGACCCTGGCCATTTTAAGCTAAGGTCTTAAAAGATTCTCACTTTGAGTGAGGTACACCCATTCCATGAATAGGCTTCCTTAAGTTGGTTGGTTGATGTCCTTTGCTTTTGAAGAGGACCAAAATGACATCACAATGGTAAAGTGAAGTTTCAGTGTGTTCAACTGTGACTGATCAGACCAATATGAACTCAAAATGCTCTACCACAGGTTGGGCACAGGTTGTCCACATGAAGTTTTGGGGTAAAATTTGCACATTCTACATTTACTTTGTGCTGTCTCAATTCTGCTTTGCTCATAGCCCACAGCACCCTGATATGGGCACGTCATGCTGCATGGTCCTATGCCAGTGTCTCCCATGTTGCACAGTCAAATCCAAAGTTCTTGAGAGTGTCCTTGTGTCATTTCTTCTGGCCACCATGTGATCACCTGCCCCATGTGAGTTCTCCATAAAATAGTCTTTTTGGCAAGTGTACATTTTGCATTCGAACAATGTGGCCAACCTATCGGAGTTGCACTCTCTGAAGCATAGTTTGAATACTCGGCAGTTCACCTCAAGCAAAGACTTCAGTGTCTGGTACCTTACCCTGCCAGGTGATCCTAAGAATATTCCTAAGACAGTTCAAATGGAAGTGATTCAGTTTCCTGGCATGGCACTGGTAGACTGTCCATGTTTCACAAGCATAAAACAATGAGGTCAGTGCAATGGCTCTGTAGACCTTCAGTTTGGTAGTCAGTCTAATAGCTCTTCTCTCCCAGACTTTTGTTCTGATCCTCCCACTGAGCTAGCTCTGGCAATGCGTCCATCAACCTCATTGTCAATGTGTTCCTCCTGGAAAGTACACTACCAAAGTAAGTGAACTTATCCAGAGCATTCAAAACTTCTCCATTTGTTGTAATCAATGGTTCCATATATGGATGGTGTGATAGTGGCTGATGGAGCACCTGTGTTTTCTTGGTGTTAATTATTAGGCCAAAATTAGCACAGACAGCAGAGAATTGATCCATACTTTGTTGCATCTCAGCTTCAGAGGCTGCATTGAGTGCACAATCATCAGCAAACAGAACATCATGCACCTACACTCCCTCTACTTTGGTCTTGGCCTGTAGCCTTTTCAGATTGAAGAACTTACCATCAATATGATAGTTGACCTTGATGCCGTGTTCATCCTCATTGAAAGCATTTTACAACATGGCTGAAAACATCATGCTAAAAAGCATAGGAGCAAGGATGCAGCCCTGTTTCACTCCATTAGTAACTGGGAAGACACGAGAGCATTGTCCACTATCCAAACCAGGCAAACATGCTATCCTGAAATTGACATACAATACTGATAAACTTCTCCAAGCAGCCAAATTTGACATAATTTTTCATAAGCCCTCATGACTAACAGTGTCAGAGGCCTTGGTCAGATCTACAAATGTTACGTACAGACCTCTGTTCTGTTCCTGGCATTTCTCCTGGAGTTGTCGGGCAACAAACACCATATTGACTATTCCCTGGCCCTTTCTGAAGTCACACTGGCTCTCAGGCGTATGACCATCTTCCAGGTGAAAGATAAGCCTATTAAGGAGGACTCTAGCAAGAATTTTGCCAGTAATGTCTAAGAGAGAGACCAACCTTTCCCCCCCGCCACTGTGATCATCACAGGACAATCTCTTCCCTTTACCTTTATAGAGATGGACAATGAAGGCATCCTTGAACTCCTAGGGGATAACTTCCTCTTGCCATATAACCTGGAAATTTTCTGTCAGTTTTTGTATGAATAATGGTCTTCCTACCTTGTAAATCTCAGCTGGAATAGAATCAGCACCAGGTGCTTTGCCACATGAAAGGATTCTAATGGCCCTCAAAACCTCTTCTTCAGTTGGAAGTTCAACTAAGGAGAGAATGCCTTCAACCTGAGGTAAATGGTCAGTGGCCTCAGCATTGATTGATGATGGTCTGTTGAGAATACTATGGAAGTGTTGAGTCCATCTCTCTAGGATCATGTCCTTATCACTAATCAATGTGCCTCCATCAGCCCTGAGTAGTTGTGATGCACCATAGGATTTTGGTCTATAAATAGCTTTCAGGGAATCATAAAAGCGCTTTGGATTATTACTATCAGCGTAAAACTGAATTTTATCTCCCTTCTTACTGAGCCAGGAATCCTGTAGCTCTCTAAGTTCTACTTGTACTATGTTTTTGATGGAATTAAATGTTGCCTTCTAAGAGGTGAATGAACTATCTTGCTGATATATCTTATAGAGTTCTCATTTTTCATTTAGCAGCTTTTGAATTTCCCCATCATTTTCATCAAAGCAGTCTTGTTGTTCATGAGTGTTCTGACCCAGATGAGCAAATGCAGTGCTGTACACCAAATCTTTGAAAGCTGCATATTTCTTTTCTGTTCCACTGTTGCCAACTATGTGTTGGCTCAACTTTCACTCCAAGTTAGCAACCAACTGTTCATGCTTAGAGAAGTGATCTAATTTGTTGACATTAATTCTTCTGGTAGTCCTTTTGCCTTGGGGGCAGCACTGTTGATGAATGTGAATATTTAGCTTGGAAAGGATAAGTCTATGACCAGTCCAGCACTCTGCAGCACACATTGCCTTTGTCACTCTCACATCTTGTCTGTCTCTTCTCCTTACAATAACATAGTCTATTAGATGCCAATGTTTGCTGTGAGGGTGCATCCATGAAGTTTTGTTGCATTTAGGTAAACAGAAGACAGTGTTGGTGATAAGAGGGTCATGTGATACACAAGTCTTCAGCAGCAAATGACCATTACTGTTGCTGTTTCCAACTCCATTCCTCACTAGGACTCCCTACCAAGTTGGGTAGACTGAGCCTACTCTAGCATTAAAGTCACCCAGAATTATAAGCTTGTCTTCTTTTGGTACATTGATGATAAGAATCTCTAGTTCTTCATAAAGTTTTTCTTTGACCTCATCAGGGTTCGTCATGGTGGGAACATACACACTAATGATGGTAGCATGGCATTTTCCTGAGAGTGGCAATCACATTGTCATGAGCCTGTCATTCTCTTCTTTTGGCAGGCATACCAGCTTGCTGACTAGATTAGTTTTGATAACAAAATCCATGCCAGCTTCATGGCAGTCCCCTTCACTATGCCCACTCTAAGAAAAATGTGTATCCAGCTCCACCTTCAGTAAGCTGACCTTCATTTGCCAACCTTGTTTCACTCAGGGCTGCTATTTGGATGAGATACCTGTTGAGTTGTCTTGCAACAAGACAACTTTCAGGTCTACTGGATTTTGTGTTGTCTCTAAGTACATGCATGTTTCATATGCTGATGGTGAGTAGAATTATCTTTGCAGATGTTTTTGTACATTTTGTACATTTTTTTGTGTTTGACCACATAGTGGGATTCCTAGCCTGCTGCGGTAATCAGGCCAGCATCGGGTAAGCAGACAATGTTTAGGGCACTTTTTCTAGCCCCCTCCTCACACCAGAAGGTGAGCAGTGCAGTCCTTAAAAGGATGCTCCGACACCCAGGGGGCTTCTGAGTCCCACTGCTGCTTCCAGTGAGAAATTACCCTATTGTCTAGGCTGCCTGTGTGCAGGGTTGTAACTACAGATCCCAGTGTATCCATACCTTATGCTTCATCACTTGCTGTCACCACAGGACTTTGAAATATAATAATAAAATGGTATGGGTGATGTCTTTAGATTTGTGCATAAATTGGATTTAAGTGAAACAGAGCTGCACAAAGTCATCAGCCTCATTCTCTCCTCCAGAGTCATCATAGTCCAGTGGCAGGAGAGAGTCAAGATGACTAGCGATGGCTCAGGCTGCGGTGGATGACCTTGGCATCTTTGGTGTCTAACCAGGCTCTAAGCACTCCACATCTCCTGCTTCAGCTGCCTTCATGGCTATTAGAACAACTTGTTCTCATTCACCCATTCCACCAGAGGAAGTCTTCATGTGCTTGGGGTAGCCACCCCCTTAAATCACCAATGGGTTTGAGACCCCTTCGCTACCCTCAGCCTGATTTGGCCAGTCTGCCAAAACAGTTTACCAGGGTGTGGCCACTGCCCATGCTGCAGCTTCTTGGAGCCACAGATGAGAGTTGGGTGGAAAAGGTGAACACCAAAGGTGGAAAGAGCCCCAAAAAGCGCTCGGCAGCCATCACACCAAGGTACTGGTCCTCCCTGAACACACCCTACGCCCCAGGCTTCTATAAGTAGTTACTGAAGAGATTGCCCCTTTTATAAAAAAAATCAAACTGGGAGGAGAAGACCCTCAGGATTCCTGAATAAAAGAGAAACAGTTACTATTTAGTGTTTACATTCACTCTGTGGTGGGGGGGGGGGGGGGCAGGGACCAACTTGTCCAGTCTGTGAGCTCCAGAGTGAATTGGGCTTGAGGCTTGGTCTTTGAACAAGAAATCTAACCCTTAAACCCAAAGGAATAAAGGCACTTCCACTGGGTAGAGCACCCCAGGCAAGTATGGAGAGGAGAAGAGCAGCTACTCACTCATAGGTTGTGTTTGTCCTTTGTTCTGGAAGAGGACCATGACATCAAGATAATATGACTTGCAGTTGACTTTGATTTGAGTGAGGGAGAGCTGTGCAAGGTCACCAGCCTCACTATCTCCTCCAGAGGCATCTGGCTCCAGTGGCCAGATATCACAATGTAAGGGTACTGTTCCCTAGCAGACTATTGTAAGGATCAAATCGAAATATTTCTACTTATGTAGATTCTACTCATGTAGAATATTTCCACTCATGTGGAAGGATTAGAATCACTCTGCTTGTCTTGGATGGATTAGATTTAGAAGGCACAAAAATCAGATTGTTAAACCTGGAAGAGATGTTAGAAATCACTAAGTTGAACACATTCCTTTTTTGGATGTGGTGGAACCCAGATTTAGAAAAGCCAAATATAACCAAATTCACATGGATAGTAGAGTTGAAACGCAAGCTTTGAGCTCAAAGGCTCATTGCACTAGGTCACACAGGCACAATTTCACATAATAGACATAGAACGTGGTTGATTTTTAGCTCAACCTGAGGGAAAACTTTCTAGCAATTAGATCTGTATAAAAATGGAATAAGCTGCTCAAAGGAACGGTCATCTCCTAGTCGCTGGACAGGACATAAGAAGGGGCTGTAACTGGACACCCACTTCTTGGATGTATTGCAGATGGATCTCATAGTTTGGATAGGGGCTGGATTAGATAATCCCAGATATTCCATAGATCTCTATGAACTTACATTCACATGATGCTTTATAATTTTCAAAAGTGAAGTGCTTTGAGAATTGTGAAGTGTGATGTGTGGAGACTTGCAGCCCTGATTTTGCTTTAATGGCACAAAGAAGAAAAGTGTTCATAAATGAACGCTTTAAAAACCAGATAGAAAACAGAAATTATATATACTTTGGACACCAAATAAAAAAGCAGTGACAAATTTAGTCCAGATCTCTCTCTCTCTGGCTCTCTCTCTCTCTCTCTCAATGGTGCATCTAATTTTCCACAGTATTGCTCCCTTTGTACAGTACATTTAATTTATTCTTTTCAACTGAGAAAACTTAAGAAAAATAATATTAAAGTGCTTCTTTGTTTCCTAGAAATAATATACTTCATCAATTATGCATAGATATATCCTTTTCAGTAAGAATGATAATAAAAGATAATTGCCATATGTTAGAGGCAACTCTAATGCCAGCACTCTCTTAGTTCAGGTTTGATGTTAGGAAGAAATGAGGTGCTCACAGGTCATTGAAGAGTTAACAAAAGGAGGTTTACTCTGCTCTAACATAGCAAGAATAGGTAATAAGGACACAGTAGCACTTAGCTTTTTGGGACACACACATACACCTCTTCATCTTCATTTGAAAATATATCTGGTTATTAGTTTAAGTGAAGGTCATGCTGATTTGAGTGATCCTTAGAAATCCATCCAGAAGGATCCTTAACTGCATGGTCTAGGATTTTTTATACCCTTAGGTTACCAAAAGCTATGCCAGAGAAACAAAGGCCAATTGGGGTTATAGGACCCTGTTTCCTTTTCAAGAAAACTAAACCATGTGGTAAGAAGAAAAGAGAAGGGACACATCTGCCTAATTTTGTGGGGAAATGCTGGGAAATATTAGTCCTATCACACCATGTAATAGTACAAACATTTGCTGTAAATGGGTAAATGGAAATTTGATTTATGACTGAAGCTTTTGATATTAACTGCTTTGGAAATTAGATTAGAGTATATATCACATAAAACACATGCTCAGATATGCTGTGAATTTAATGACAGGACCCTGCTGAAATGAGTTCTTGTGGTTTGTGAGCAAGAAAATCAATCTGGACGTGCTGTCTCTTTTTTTCTATCCAAACTCAGTATGCAATTAAATTTAGTCCAAAAGGTCACAGTCTATGGTGGGCATTAACCTCACCCTAACCCTGCTTGAGATAGTGCCACTAAGAATAGTTTATTAAGTCACAGTCTTCAGTTGTAATGCTAAATTGTTTAAGAGTTTATATTATCTCCATTCCATATATGTGATCATGTGTATACATAGGATTGCTTTTAAGAAGACATCACCAATGAACAGCAGAATTCTTTTATGTTGTGTGATGCATTGTGATATGTGATTAAGAGAAGAAAGCAACCCTCCCTCTGAGGAGCTCATAAACTAGCTGAGGAAATAAACCATAGGCGTAAAGCCTCAGAATTTTAGAAATCATCTAACCTTTGGTCTCAAACCAAAATACCTATTTGTTTAGAGCATTAAAGCACTTTATGTTTTCTAAATGTTATATAATCTACTGTCTTCCTCCTATTCCTTTTCCAGCTTAGATTCATGACCACTCTTAGTGTCTATCCAGTGTATATATGCTGATATGAGTAGCTCTATGAGCTGTTCAGAAACTGCATATCCTACTTTACAAAGTGGGCATTCTTCATCCATATGGTTTTTCCCATATGGATAGTTATGTTAAGCTTCAGCAAATGATTATGACCTCATTTAGGAAACTCTGCATTAATCTGGTTGTTGTTCATTTGTTTCTGTCTGACTCTTCATGACCCTAGTTTTTGTTTTTGGCAGAGATACTGGAATGATTTGCTTTTTCCTTCTCCAACTGAGTTTGCAGATGAGGAAACTGAGGCAAACGGGGTTAAGTGATTTGCCCAGGATCTGAGTAAGTGTCTGAGGCCAGATTTGAACTCAGATTCTCTCAACCTTGGGCCCAATGTTCTATCCTCTGCACCACCTAGCTGCCCATAATAATCTGGGGTTAAATATAAGATTGTCCTTCACGAACAGGATTCTTTCGACTATCTTAACACATATTGGAAATCCCTTTTCAATTTTGATTCTTTATAACACATCCTTTATGACAGGGAAAAGACTTCCAAGAGTATATGTCTATTTTATGCCTGGAGGCCTGATGTTAATAATCAGAGGATTATCAAACAAAGTTTGTTTTCTTTCAGGTAATCTTGTATGATTTAACATGAATAGGGAATACCTTGTGGGAAGCAAGCATTTAAGCATTTTTCTCTGCTGAAGTGTAATTGTTGGGTTTTTTTAATAGTCAACAAATAAAAACTAGAGTGGGAGCTTGTGCTCTCCAAACCTTTCAGTCATTTGACTGTATGTATATGTTTCGCAGCAAAATTATATTTTCAGAAGTCTTCCTGTTCCCTTCTCATACCTTCCTTAAAGATGCCTCTAATTACATGTGTAGATTATTCTTAAAGATTTGGTAGATGGGAATGTAGGCAAGCAGCTAATCGCCATAAAACAAACCAGTGTTCCTCTGATGATACTATGACTCACAAGACGTGACAATCTGCAAGTATCAAAATGCAGATCACTCAAGGGCAAAGGAGATAAACATGTCAAGTATGACTGCAGCATATTACTAGTGAAGCACTGTGCACAAGATAGCATCAGAAAAGATGACCAGAAAAGGAGGTGGAGTCATCATGAAAAGGAGCCAGAGTCCAAGACGGACAACCTATGTGCTTCATTGGTGCCCACCATATTATGTCGAGATTATGCCTCAGGCATAATGGAGGACTCATTAGGGAGGATTTAGAGCAGAGGTTCCCAAACTTATTTGACCTACGGCCCCCTTTTAAAAAAAAAAAAAATCAGTACTCAGCAACCCTTGGAAATCTTTCAATTTACAATTTTTTTTGAAATTTGCATCATTTCAAAAAGATATTTTTTTTTAAAAAAGAAACATCTTAAATTTAATAGTTTATTTTAAATTTGTGCGTTTTTTCCTGCATTAAAATTTTGATGATGAAACATAGCATCATGTAACTATATAGTATCATGTTGCTAACAAAGCATTACACACACATTCCTGTCAATGCATGCTAGACATCCCAACAATGCGTGATGCACTCATCTACCAACACTTGTTTGTTAAGCTCTGTTAGCAGACTTGACCATTGATTGGTTATAACTTGCATTTTGTATGTTTCTTTGGAAAATAATGTAATTGCCACAACTTTAACTCTTACACAACAGATGAAACATTTTTTCAAAATTTTCTTCTCTTCTTTCCTTATGCTTTCTTTCATGCTTCCTTTCCCCCTTATTTGTATTAATTGCCCCCAATTGTACCCAAGACTACTACTACCCCTCGGATCATTCCAGTGCCTTTCAGGGGGCAGTATTGCCCACTTTGGGAACTAATGAGGGTGACATATGTAAGAGTAACGTGAGGTGAGAGATATAGGTGAGTTGTGCTCTGCACTGTTGGAAGGGCTGCCTCCCACATCAATGATGTTACATATCCAAGTAACCAAGTGTTTTGTAACTAATTGTCCCCGCTTTGCTCTTCAGTTGTTTTACAGTGTCTGACTCTTCGTGACTCCATATGGGATTTACTTGGCAAAGATACTGGAGTGGTTTGCTATTTCCTTTTCTAGTTCATTTTATAGATGAGGAAACTGAGAGAAACAGGGTTAAATGACTTGCCCAGGGTCAAAGAATTGTCTGAGGCCAGATTTGAACTCAGGAAGATGAGTCTTCCTGACTCCAAGTCCAGTTCTCTATCCACTAAACCACTTAGCTGCCCCTAGTTCCTACTGTTCCCACTACCAGTATTGAAATCTTTGCTTCTCACAGATTCTTTAAATCTAAATTTTGACCTAACAAAGGAAATCTGTTATCTTGTATACCTTGAAGACTAATGTGACCTTCAGACTAGGTTTATGAGTTTTGTCTAGAACCTGGCATAAAGTAAACATTAAATAAATGCTCACTGACTGACTCACTGCTTTATTCCATATGGAGGAAAATCAAATACTTCAAGAAAGAAGTCAGGAGTAGAGAACCCACGAGGCCACATATGACCCTTGAAGTCTAAAAGTGTGGTACTTTGACCGAATCCAAAGTCAAAGGGCTGCACTTGAGGACCCAGAGGGCCACATATGGCCTCAAGGTCGCAGGTTCCCTACCCCTAGACTAGACCAATTCAAAGCTTGCATGCTACTGGGGGTAGTTTTACAGTATGTTCTCATGAAATTAAATGCAACATATATAAAGAAAATAGAAAGTAATTTCAGGAGAAGCCATGTATGGTATGATTGGGAAAGGGCTCTAAAACAGGTTTTTCATATAATTTTAAAAAGGAGAGGTTTCTTTTAGCTGAATAAGGTAAGGTATGTAGCAGCCTGAGTTGATCCCTGTATTTAAGAGAACTTTACCGAGGAGGTATATAGAGTTATCCATGGAGGGTCAGTGTGGTGTAGGCAAGGAGGGAATGGCCTTTGTGAAAGCATAGAAGTGGAGACGGCAGAATGAAATGTGATCATTTGACAGGGACATAGAGTGATAGAGTAAAAGGAATGAGAGTGAAATGAAACTGAAGAAGTGGGTTGGAACTAGATTGTAGATGATCTTAAACTTTCTAGGCTAAGGACTTTATGATTTACCTTATGGGCAATAAGGAACTAATGAAGGTTTTTAAGCAGTAGAACAAATCACCCAGTCGTACCTCCTGTGCCCTAATAGTTCTCCCTTTAGCTCAAGAATTAATTGTAAACTCCTTTGTTTGACATTACAGCTCTTCACAACATTGTCTCATCCTCCCTTTACTACTTTATTATGTATTATTCCCTTCCACACATCACACAATTCAGGTGTAATATACCGGCCTATTTGCTGTTTCTTATACAGGAGTGGGGCAGCTGGGTGGCTCAGTGAACTCGGACCTGAGTTCAAATCCAGCCTCAGATACTTCCTAGCTTTAATTCTCCGTAGAAGAACATGGCAAGTCACTCCAATATCCTTGCCAAGAAGATCCCACGATCAGCATGGTCCATGGGGTCATAAAGAGTCAAACATGACCACACCACAGCAACAACAACACACAGAAAGCTCTACCTCCAGCTATCATCTATGCATCAAATGCTCTTCCTCAAACTCTGTACGTCTAGGAAATCCCTATTTTCCTTAGCTCAAACATCCAGTTTCTACTGGAGACCTTTGCTAATGCCTCTTCCCCTCCCTCCACTGCTTTGTGTGGATTTTGTATAAACGTGTATGTGTGCTTGTTGTCTCTTCCGTTAGAATGTAGGTTCATTGAAAGTAGAGATTGTTTCATTTAGTGTTTATATTCTCAGACTCTGACACATGGTAAACACTTAATAAATTGGACCTCCAGCTCATGAATCCAGTAATTAATCGTACATTTCCCAATTACCAATGGCAAAGTGCTTTGGTAGGCACTAAAGAAGGCCAAAGAAGATTTTTTTTAAAAATTACATCCCCTGCCTTGAGACTGCAAAATACTTTGGGAGATGGGTTAATTATAGTATAGGAGAGATGGTGGCCCACATGCAGAATAGTTTGCATATATAACATCCCATAGTATCATTTATTACCTTTCCCTTATGTTGACACCTCATCAAGGAGATTCCCTCCAGGAATGTATAATTTAAGTCTTACTCTATATAGCACCTCTCACAGTGCATGGGCATAATGTTGGCCACACAGTAAGTATTTAATCAACACTTGTTGAATGGATTTGGAAGTGGGTCTGGAGAACATGTACCTAAATCAGAAACTGTATGTGTGCCAGGGTCTTTGTATATACTTCCTTGGATGTGAGAAACATAATACTCTAGTACACCAATGGATTTATTGTCTCGTTGATGTAGGTTTTCTCTCAGATGGTGCAGGTCACAGTCTATTTACACTGAGTGACTCTTGTCCGTATCCTTATCCTTCACCATAGAGGGTTCACCCACCATTGTCATGTTCTCTTCGTTTTGTGCAGATATCTGTGTAGCGTGTAGACTATCATTTTTCCCAGTGATACATTTAGGCCACTTCTCTTGCATAATTCCTCATTTGTAATGAATTACAGCTTGTTTATGCCCACACTGCCGTTCTCCATCATCCTCTGAGGGAGCCCCAACTTCAATTCTTTGGAACCTGTAGTACTCCATGACTCATAGCCATATAACATGACTGTTTCAGAGGGAAATGTGATTCAGAACAACACCAATTCTGCATATTTGTTTTCCCCTCTACCAACATACCTTCTTTTTTGAGGCAATAGCCCTTGTTATCTCCCATCTGTTTCTATAATGTTTCACAAATGAGTTTATTTTGTAAAGCATTTCTGGTCTTAGCTGTTTGGCAAGGGTTAGCTGGTTAAGGAGGTTTCTAGGACGCCACCCTCACCTAGCTCTGTGGTAACTTCTTTAGGAAATGGTGATGATTTTAGCCAACATCCTAAACTTTATCAGTGTCCAATTTTGTAGTATCAATAGCTTGTTCAACTAATAACTAACATTTATATAATGCTGTAAGGTTTTCAAAATGCTTCACAAATATAATCATCTCATTTGAGTTTCACAGTCATATTGTGTGGTGGTACAATTCATATCCTCATTTTATAGATGAGTAAGCTGAGGTTGAGAGAAATGTAGTCATTTGTCCAGGGTAACACAGTTAATAAGGGTTTGAGACAGAATTTGAACTCAAGTCTTTTGGACTAATGCATTTTGTCCATTGTACTACCTGACTTTCTGGGTGCTATAGTGCATAGAGCTGCCCTGAGAGGCAGGAAGTCCTAGGTTCAAGTCCCATAGATAGTGACTGTGTCACCCTGGATGAATCATTGAATTTCTCAGGCCCCAGGCACCTCTCCAGGATGACAAATTGCAGAGATGATGTTGATCCGCTTTGGGGGAGAAAGCATCTCATCCACCAGTCCCTATGTCAATGAAATTACAGAATCATTCTCATGCTTTTCTTACATTTCTCCTATCCCACCATCAAATCCTAGCTTGGAATGCTCTCCGTTCTCCCTTTCTCCCATCTGATCTGTATCTTGATTGACTGGACGAATGATGAGGTGAAAGGCAACTTTAGTGAAATAGATTTGAATTCCTTATAAAACAGAAAGCAAAAAATGGTCTAACAATTAGAGCAGTTCAAAAACTGAATGAGTCACCTCAGGAATCATGGAGCTCTGTCAACTGGCACCAATAGAGACTCTTTAAGATGGAGGCAGTGTGGTGTAATGGAAAAAGCCCTGGCTCCTGATTTAAATGAGCTGGGTTCAGATACTCCTTCTGATACTTAACTACCTGTGTGACTTTGGGTGAGTCATTAACCTCCTTAGGCTTCTGTCTTCTCATCTATAAACTGAGAGGGTTGGACTAGATGACTTCTGAGGTCCCTTAGGGTTCTAGAGCTGGAATCCTATGAATGTCAGATGACTTACACTTTGGGTATTTTTCCTTTCCCATTCTGAGATTCTGGTCTTATAGTAAGAGGGCTTGGGTAGAGTATAATGGTGATATTATAAAATCACATTGGTCATGGCTGTGGTAAGTAAAGTTTTCCTTTATTCCCATCTGTAGGGGTCTCCCCTCTGACTTACTACAATGTAGTGAGTGTATTAGATGGATGAGAGAGGAGACATCATAGTTTAAGAACCGACTTGAATGACTGTCTCCTATTCCTTGAATTCCTTACACAGGTTCTGACAGTCAGGTGAATGACAAGGGTGCCCTACTATAATAACAATGTTATTCCCCTTGCCATGCTTCCTTTCACTTGGCCTCAGCATGGGACTAGCCTGTCATACCTCTTGTACCTTCTAGCCTAAGTCTGCTATCCCTTACAATTTGTGTCTTCTTGTATTCTGGTATTTGACCCCAGAATCATTTATGGCTACTTCCTTAAGGTCAGCACTGCTTTTGCTAGTAGAGATTACCTCAAAACCAATCTTTACATCCAACATCATGACTACCCTGGTTTATATAAGGCAAGGTGAAAAAAAAAAAAATACTGCTGTCTGACAGCAGTTTACAGTTATCCTATCTGATGAATAAGAGTTTCTTAGAGTCTTTTTATTATTATTATTTCTTTATTTTATTTTTAATTCATGGAATAAAACAAGCATTTCCATAACACAGTATGACAAAAATGATGATTGCACATGACCACATATCTATTATGTACCACGTGCTATTCCTTTTGAAATATAAAGTTATCATGTAAAGTTCTTTTTTTCATTTTTCTTCTCCTTTCCCCACCCCTAAGACTTCTTAGAGTCTTTTAAAAACCTATGGTATGGCAGTAATATTTCAAAAAACCCTCCTCACTATAGGTTAAGTAGAATTGTATTTAGATTTGGTATTAAATTTCCTAGGCCAGTTCAGTATTCATTGAAACTAGCTTGGAAGCACCTGTGAAAGCAGGGAAGCAAGGTGAAAGTCCAGTGGATAAAATTTGAATTAAGGTCTTTTTGACTCCAAGTCCAAGAGTCCACGTACTATGCCACTTAGCTATCTGTATTCTGCTTTTGTACTTACAAGTACTGTCATTAATTTATCTTTTCTTTTCATTTGGCACTGATTCTGTCCTTTAATTAGCTGATGGTTGCCTATAGACAGCTAATTCATAAATGACTTCCATTTTAGCAGCCAATTGGTTAAAGACTTCAAAACTCAATGTGTGAGAGATGCACCAAACGCAAAGAAAACTATCCTAGAAGAGGCACAGAATTGAAAATGTTGAGGAATTTGTTTTCAAAACTTCCCAGGAGAGATAAATTACTGGAAAAAATCATGGATGATATTACTGGGGCTGGGGAAAGCAATTGAGAAAATTTAGCAACTGTCAACCCATAAGCTTATTTTCTTATCTTTATAAAATATTGGTGAAAATGATCTCTACTATCCATCCATCGCAGGTATCCTTGACAAAAATAAGAAGGGAGAACAGGGTGATTTTCTACCACAAACATCTTTATAACCACACCATCAGATGCCACAAAACTACTAGGTCTCCTCAGCAAGATCCATGATCACTCAAGAACAAAGGAAAAAGTCCACAGAGATAAATACAAATGAATAATGAATGTCTGTTGTCAGAATTATGAGATGTGATTGGATGAGAGGTCCGTCGAATTAGTCCATTGGTTCATATATCTTGATTAGGAACTACCAATGGGCAACAAGCTGGTTCCAGAATTTAATAAGAGAAAGACAGTGGGCAGTAGTTGCATCGAGGAACTTATTGCAGCACTTTCAACAATGCCAAACAACTCCCTGACACACACATCCCGTAAACATCTTTTTAACACTGAAGTGCTTAATGTACATTATATTATTTGACATATCCAAATCTATCCAATAATGGGTTTTTGTTGTACCTTGAATCTGAATTTCTAAGGATTTCAGTTTTGTTTTTCAGGGAGGAAATGGCACAGTTTTGTTCAAATTAGAGGGAAAGATGTTTGAATGGTCAATAGGCACTTTACTTATTAACCAATATATGACTCGATAGAGTAGGATTCCATTGTGTCTACTTCTACTGATGTCATATAAATTGCTTGTGAAAAGTGGCCTCTTTTCCCCAGAATGAAATTGCTTTTTTAAAGTAGCTGTTAACGTAGGCATAAATAAAATTTTGTCCTGGGAAGGGAGGTAGTATTATCTTTCTGCAGTGTACTTTTATGTGTCATACATTTTAAAAATTATAGGTTCTCTGCTTATTGAAATCTGATTATCGCTACATGTGGAGTTCAATATAGACTATACTTCTGTAAAACTGATAGTTAAGTGTAATTAGCCAAGACAAATTACAGTGAGAACCCTGAAAACATATCAAAAATCTCTGAAGTCAGTGTACCAAGGTACAATTAGAAAACAGCCTATTTCTCATATAAACACACACATACAAATTGTAACACCCTTAAACTGGCTTCCTATTGCTTACAAGATAAAGTCAAAGCTCCTTAAGGCTGGCATTTAAGGTCCTCCAGAATTTACTCTTACCGTCTCTCTCCAGCCTTATTTCCTGAAAAAAAAAAAAAGTGGTTTGTAAATTATAAGGCCATTATTGGTGCTTCTATTCTACAGTAGCTATACTCCAGGCAAATGGATCCACCCACTATCCCCTGAATTTGCCCTGAGGATTCATTCCTCCCAGTATTCCTTGTTACCTTTCAACTTTCCTAATAATAAATCGAATCTTTAAAGTCCAATTTAAATGCTTGTTGCCTTCATCAAACCTTTCTTGATTTCATGCCCCTTCCTTCCTGGTCTCATGTTCATCACAGCACTGATTTTGTTTGTCCTTCATTCTCCAAGGGACCATGATATCAGGGATGTGATGTCATGACATGCAAGTCAATTAGATTTAAGTGAAGGAGGGCTATGCAAAGTCACCAGCCTCACTTTCTCCTCCAGCGCCATCTGGACCCAGCGGCTAGACTTAGATCAAGACAATGGGGAAATGGCCCAGGATGCAGTGGGAGATCTCAGCCTGTTTAAACTAAGGTCTTTAACTGGTCTCATTCTGACATCCATTTCAGTGATTAAGGTTACTTAAGAAATGAGGCAGAAAATATCTCTGTTACCTAGTCAAAACAAGCAATCTGGGAGAAGACCTTCAGGGTTTCTGGTCAAAACAGAAATAATTCTTATTTACATTCATTATGAGCCAACTTGGGCCCAAACAATGACCAAGTGGGGCTTAGCCTAGGACCTATTACTGCTTGAAAACACTTGTCACATAATTATATAATATATCTTAGTCTATTGTGTTTCTGTTTTAGCTCCCTACTAGTTTGTAAATTCCATAAGGATAGAAATTTTATTCTCCCCAATTACTGTAACTTCCACAGCATCTAGCACACAGTAGGCTTCTCATAAACTTTTGCTGAACCCCACTGTTTCTGTTTATTAATTTTAAATACTTTTCTCTAGAATTTCATGTTTTCCTTATCAGTTCACATTTCTATACAGACACTTTACTGATTCCCCCAACTCCCAGGGTCTTTTCTCCACAACTTCCTCCAAAGTGTCTTGTACCTGTTTTGAATCTATTTTGTATCTAGCTTTATGGGTCCATACTGTTTTTCTCTACTTCTTGGTCATGTTCTGCACAACTTGGCTGCCCCTACTGCAAGTTTTAACCTTTTCCTCTTCAAACTCCCCCACTGCCAGGGCACTGTTCTGATTGGTGGGTCTGCCTCATATGCCATTTCAGGTAGTCTCCAGTCACATTTACTTCATTCTCTGTTCCTTGACCATCTGCGTGATAAACCGACTAGTTTAACTTTGTGGTTTAGAACTTATCTCTCCTTCCCCATTCTACCCCTTCATCCCCAAATACCCAGTTTTCCCTAATATGTATTGCTCTATCTATTACAACATAATCTCTCTGGGGACTTGTGCTCTCTTTACTTTTGTATTTGTAGCCACTATGCTGAGCACAATCAGTCAATAAATGTGTACTTAGCATGTGTCAGGCACTGTGCTAAACAGTAGAGATTAAAAGACAAAAAGCCCTTGTCTTCAGGGAACTTATATTCTTATGAGAGGAAACAATATGGCATAGAAATACATACAGTTTAGAAGGAAGGTAATCTTACAAGGAATGTTAAGTAGCTTCTTGTTGTTAAGTAGTTTTCAGTTGTGTTGGATTCTTTGTGACCCCGTTTGGGGTTTTCTTGGCAGAGATACTAAAGTGGTTTGCCATTTCCTTCTGCCCATTTTACAGATGAGGAACTGAGGCAAAGAGGGTTTTAGTGACTTGTCCATGGTCAGCCAGCTAATAAGAGTCTGAGGCTGGATTTGAACTCAGGGAGATGAGTCTTTGTGACTTCAAGCCCAGCACTGGATCCATTGTGGCACCTGGCTGTTCTGTATGACTCATTTAGCTTGTACAGAAATCCAGGTCTCCTGTGTCTACAAAATTCCTTCTGTATTACCAGTTTAGTAACCCTGTCAAAAAAGGAAATGAAGTTAGACTTGCATGATTTATTCTTAATGAACCTCCATTAAGGCTTTTAATGAACTTTCATTAAGGGTTCATTAGGTTAGAAGTACTTTGAAAGATGTAGTGAATTTATCTCTGTTGAAGGTAGGGATCAGTAAGCACCAGGAGCCAAAGTCCAGTATGTAGGGCCTTTGGTCTGCCATACCTTGGTGTCTCCCAGTGCCTGTGGAGAAGATCAAAGTTTGTTTTGACAAAGAAAAAGTAAGACTTTCTCTAGAAAACAGCCTTTATAGAGTATGCGAAGAGTTGGCCCAGCACTGTTCTTCTCAGCCACATACCTGACAGCATCAGCAGTGAGCCCTGTGAGCTCTGGGGAAAAAAAAGTGGATTTGGGGTTTGTTAAAATCCAAGTAAAGAAAACTACCCCATTTGCTGCTAGAGAAACTTTCCACCAGGGACTATTTTCATCTAATTCCATTACATCTAACAAATTAACAGTATAAAGTTTTAAGTGGCCAATTTCTTTTTTTAAATTTAATTGTATTTTTCCTAATTAACAAGCATTATTTTCTCATTTGCCCTTTTCTACTTCCTCCCCGCTCCCCTACCAACAACAATTAAAAAATAAGAGAAAAGAAAAGAAAACCTTCATAGCAAGTATACATAGTAAATAGCATACATAGTAAAAATGAATTCCTACACAGGCCATGTACAAAAAATGTATACCTCCTTCTACATCTCACATCCATCACCTCTGTGACAGGAGTTAGGGGGTGGGCTTTCCTCTTTTTTCTTGTCATTCAGTTCTGTTCAACTCTTCATGACTCCATGGACCAACTGTCTATGGGGTTTTCTTGGCAAAGATACTGGAGTAATTTGCCAGTTCCTTCTCCAGTTTTATACAGGCAGGGGGTAAGTGACTTGCCCAGGGTCACACAGCTAATAAGTGTCTGAGGTCACATTTGAATGCAGGTCTTCTTTGCTCCAGACCCAGTGCCATGTAGCTGTCCCATGCTTTCCTCTTTAGTTCTCTGGAATCATGAATTGTCATTGCATAAATTGCCCACCTATTTTACTCACTACATTCTGCATCAGTTCATAGAAGTCTTTCCAGTTTCCTTCCAAACTGTCCATTTCATCATTTCTTGTGACAAAATAATATTCCATTTCATTTAATTACCATAATTTGTTTAGCTATTCCCTTAGTTTCTATTTTTTCCTACTGTGAATAGAACTGCTATCAATATTTTTGTACATATGGGTCTTGGGTCAAAGAGTATACACAGTTCAGTGACTTTATGAGTTGCTTACTGCTTCTTTTTTAAATCTATTTAAAGTTTTTTAAATGTATTTTTTTAAATATGTCTCAATTATATTTTTAAAGGTTTAACATTCTTTTTTTAAAATTTTGAATTCCATTTTATCTCTCTCTGTTCTGCCCCCTCTACCCTCTTGAGAAGGCAAGAAATATATCAATTATGCATATGATGTCTTGCAAAACATTTCCATATTAGCTGTCTCACAAAAGAAAACTCTCTCTCTCTCTCTCTCTCTCTCTCTCTCTCTCTCTCTCTCTCTCTCTCTCTCTTTCTCTCTCTCTCTCTCTCTCATACACACACACACATACACACACAGATACAAGGTGAAAAAGTGCAAAAAGCTTGCTTTCAGTATAAATTCACAGTTCATTAGATTTCTCTCTGGATAGCATTTTTCATCATAGGTGCTTTGGAATTGTCTTGGATCTTTGTCTTGATCAGAGCAGCCAAATCTTTCATCATTGATTGTCGTGGTTGTTTACTACTTCTAAGTGCTTTGTTTCACTGTCTCTTCTACTTGCCTCTCTGAACTTCAGTTTCCTTTTCTGTAAGATACGCATAATAGTTCTTAGAATACCTAAATCACACAAAAACACTCAAATGTTTTCAGGAGAACATTTCTGTGAATTATGAAACACTTGATAAATGTGAGTTATTTTCAAAAATTATCCCTAGTTGTACGTTATGCTGTACATATGTCCTCTTTGACCCTGTGAAACTTTTATTTAGTATGTCCAGAGGAACAGAAATAAAATGATAAGGCACCTGGAAATTGTGCCCTGTCAGGATCAGTTGAAGGATTTGAATGTTTAGCCTGGAAAAAAGAAAAGCAATAAATATTAGTTGGGGGGAGGAGGGAGGCATGATAGGGAGGCATGATTCAAGTATTTGAAGAATTATAGAAATGGGATTAAACATATTTTGCGTAGCTCCTGGAGAAATAACTAGGACCAGTAGGTGGGAATTACAGGAAAGTGGAACAGAGGGACAGTGTAAGACGTGCATTCCAGTTCTGCTTCTATCACTGTATGACCTTGGGCAAGTCATTTAACATCTCTAGGATAGTTTCTTCATCTGTAACCTGAAGAAGTTGAACTAGAACAGAGATTCTCAAATTTAAAAGCAGCGACAGCTAAGTTATGGAGCCCAGACTAAGAACCCCTAGTAGAGGTCTTTTCCAGTTCTGAACCTATAACCTTTGTATCTCAACACAAGGAAAAATATCCAGATAATTAGAGGTGTTCAAAAGTGAAATGACCTCCAAGAAAGTTCTAATATTTTACATATATATGTATATGTTGTTGCTCAGTCATATTCAGCTGTTTGTGACCCTGTGGACCATAGAATGCCAATACTGTCCATGGGGTTTTCTTGGCATTTCCTTCTCCAGTGGATTAAGGCAATTGGCGGCTAAGTGACTTGCCCAGGGTCACATAGCTAGTTAGCATCTGAGGTCAGATTTGAAGTCAGGGCTTCCTCGGGTCTATCCACTAAGCAATCGAGGTGCCCCTATTTATCTATAAATCCATGTATGTATAATATAACTGATTCAATTTTATAATAATAATGGCTATTTTTCAATAAATGGTCAACGAATATGAATAGAAATTCAAGCTATCAAAAGCCATTAAAAATACTTCATATCAGTAATAGTGATTTGCAAATAGTAAAATGCAAATTAAACTAATTCTGAGGTTCTCTGTTCTGAGCAGTGAGCTTCCCTGCATTGAAGAGCTGCAAGCAGAACCTATGTGGTCACTTTTAGGGGATGATGCAAATCCCATAAAAGTAGTAGATTTCTAAGATTCCTTCCAGTTCTGAGTTTATGGTTCTCAGAGGATTAAATTAGAGGATGTAACATAAAGCACTTTGTAATTCTAACCTACTATATATAAATGTAAACTATGATCAGAACTGTCGTTCAGAAAGTGTCTGATAACTCAGTTGTCCTGCAATGCTACGTCATACTTCTACATTTGAACCATAGTATGTGTGTGTATGGAAAATAGCTTTTCACCTTGGACTGGATAAGTGCAGTGTGCTGTGACTTGAAAAAACAAATAATCTCCTTCCTTTGTCATTGCCAAGAGATGTCTATCTTGCTTGGTAAGAAGTTTACCAGTAAGCAAGATGGATTATTAAAGGCATTAAAAGAAGTTTGAACAGCATTTATGCCTGTAATTCCAAATCGTGGGTTGGAGAAGACACACCTTCTGGAGCTAGGAATTCAAGGGAACCCAGACTAAACTGTAACACTATTAATTACTATGTGATAAAAGTCTAAGATTAAATTATAGGTTATACCTGGAAGCATCTAATGGAAAGTTGCTTGCTCCCTATATGGTTCATTTCCTAAGAGTAGAACCAGTGCTTCCTCTTTATTCTTTTTCTCTCTTTTTCTTTTTACTCCTTTCTCCCCCTGTTCATTTTTTTTAAAAATACAGACAAAGACCTGTGGACTAAACTTTATTTGTTTAAAAAATTATCTATTTAGTGTCTTTACTATTGAAGTAGGAATTTCTTGAAATCATTTTGGTCCATTTTAAACTCAACAAAATCAAAATATCAATTAGATTATACCCACTCAGAAGCTGATGAATAATCTGCTATGTGGATTTCAGAAATATCTGTGCCATGATTCATGAAGTTATATATGTGAGGTGGAACGGCGTGTGTGTGACAGTGCATACCTTCAAAGATTTTCATTGGTTAGGGCCAAACAGATCCCCGTGGATTAGATGAGGACCTTCAATTTTTGTTGAAACATCACCTTCTATGTAAAGTCTTTCCTAATCCACACCATCCCTAACTGCTAGTGCCCTCCCTCCAAACTACATGCTTGTTTTGTGTTTATTCTCTTACATGTGATTTTTCTCCTCCATTAGAATGCAAGCTCCTTGAAAATAGAAATTGTTCTTTTTTATTTGTAGTCCTAGTACCTAGTGCAGTGCCTAGCACATAGTTGGCACTTAAATGTTTGTGGACTGACCAATTGATTGTTCAAATCAATGCTAACTAACGTCAGAAAAATTATTTACAGGTAACAGCCTCACTGTCCATTCATAGGAAAGTTGTGTCTATTACATAATGAGATTTTAACCCACAAATATAATCATCTTTTTGAGGAGAGAAAGCGTGTCTTGCTTCTGACATATAGTTATCCCTTCCACATCATGGCTTTCCCTATCACAATTTTCAATATATTGGGGGTCAGCATAAAAAATTAAATGGGAATGTGGGGGGAGTTTTGCAGAAGCTGTGGAGAACAAGAGAAGGCAAGGGGACAACCCAGAGCCTATGACCAAATAGTTAACCCACATTTTACAATAAGGTACTATAAACATCCCATAAAAACAAACAAAAAAATCAGACTTCTCCTCTGGTATGGAGGGAGGGCCAAAAAACTTTAAGAGGATTTTCCATATTTGATGGTGGGGGGAGAAAGGGAGAGGGAAGCCATAACTTTAATCCAGCAGTGTGGAAGGGACAACTGTGTTGGCTTTGTACCTGGGACAAATCACTTAACCTCTCCATGCTCTAGATAATGCTGCAAGACTACAACTTGCAGAAAAGCTGCCTGTCTATACTGGCAAAGGGACTTTTCTCATTGGGGAGTTCCCTCTACCAACCAAACCATAGGCTCAGTCTCTATTTCCTTTTTTTTTATTTTTTGGTACATAGAAAACTTTTAACTGTCTTAAGGGAAATGGCAGAGAAACTGTCACCATAATTGTTACCTGTGAGAGGTGTTAATGCTATAAAGTATGCAGGAGTAATTCAAGTGCTCAGATGCCCAGAGTACTAAATATGCAAATTCTCCTAAGAAAAAATCAGTTATTAAAAATGGACATATGAAGTCAGATTAACATGAGCATATGCAGTGATATGCCTAGCACAACAGTTCCCAGGCTATCTCACTAATTTTCCTCTCTCATTACCAGTCCAAATAGGGTTTTCTGTTCCAAAGATTATATCTTTAGAATTGAACCTTACTGCCAAGTTATGCCTTGTGACAAAGTTAGGTGTCAAAATACATACACAATTTTATTACAAGACAAGGGACTCAATGCATTCCAAGTGATGTGCACTCAGTTGATTACATGTATAAAATCTAGCCCAGGTTCATAAATGATTTTGCCAATTGTTTCCTGTCTTACTTCCTAGGTCAAATCAGAACTTGCTCTTGCCATTTTTCTGGCCCCTGAGAAAATCCTTGCTGATTGGGTCACAGATCTGTGCTTTAGTTTCTAGCTGAAACTGCTCCACCCAATTTAGGGACTCCCGTGGAGTTTTTGGAAAGAATTTCTCCAAATCAGGTTCCCACTTCCCTACTCAGACAGCATCTTTGCCATTTTTGCTTCCATTCTAAAGCTTCCTATGTTTTCTAAACCTTACAGGTTTTTAAAAGTCTCCAAATTGTGCTTAACTTTATCCCTCCAAGTATCCTCATCAGTCATCCCGTCTTGCATTCCAAGTCCACATGTGAATACACTACAGTGTATTATACCTCCCCACATGCCTTTTCAGAATCAGTATTAATATATCTTAAACTTAATTATCTGTTGATCACTTCAGCTCAGTTAAATTAGGGCTACTCAATTCATACATTATTTGTGGGGTAAGAGGAATTTTGCTGCAGCATTGCCTGTCGTACTTTTTACCACTCCCCTGAGAGTTATATGCAGATTTTCTTACCTTGACTGCTTCTTAACCCCAGTATTAGTTACCATAGCAACACCTGTTGACTTCAGGAAAAAGAAAATGTCATAGAAACGGATGCTAGCCCTGTTGTTCCTAGTATATAATAGTCCAGTGAGGATTCAGGGGATCCTTCAATGCTTTTTCTTTCTAGTTGTGAAATTATCAATTCTGAAATCCATTTCCCCTGTTCACATGGACTCATGTGGTCACTGCTTAATGAGGTTGCAAGCTTGTAGTCACTCAGCGTCATCAATTTACCTCTTTCTGGAGTGCTCATTTATAACAGTTTTAACAAAAATTGTCTTTTGTCTATGGAGTCCAAAGTCTTTTCGCTTTCTTCTTTCCATGCCTCCATCTCTCCATATTTCATTTCATCCTTTCTTTTTCTCCCTTCTCCCTTCCTCCACCCCCACCAAGTCTGAGTTTTCCCTCTTTCACTATCCCTGGGAATTTGATTGATCCCTCTTTTACAGATGGGAAAATGGAGGTAGATAGCAGACCACATAAGAAATACTTAAGGTTTTACCAGCTGCAAAATTTAGATTTCCCAACCCTACATGCCTTATCACTGACACTACAAAATAGGACCTAAGCTCAGAGGATTAGAGTTCTGTGAGTTACTACTTGTGACACTGAGCACGTTACTTTTCTCTGAGCCTGACCCTTTCTTTGTAGACATGACGAGAACTACTAGCTTATTGGCTTATTAGTGAAAAGAGTGAATCTGAAGGAAAGTATAAACTGATCAGCATAAATATGTCTCTTTCACTTCAAAATGAACTCAGACCATATATCCTGTTGATAAAGGATCATTATTATCCACTTCATTCCAAAAGACAACACACTGATTGTAGCAGGGCATACATTCCAAAGGACTGAGCTCTCTCCCTGATTAGTTATTATGGTGAGGCTACCGCAAATGCTAATATTTGTCTTTTAAAAAATTTTGAGATTACTAAAGTTTCAAAAGGTTTCAGGCATTCTGTTCTTAGAGTTTCTTAATTTTAAGTTTTTTAAATGTCCTAAGGATATGATAAATCCATATCTTTCAAAAACTTTCAAACAAATCTGTTATTACCCCCTGCACTAAACTGTTTAAAGTCCTACATCTCTTGTATTCTGCTGCCTGTTAATTTGATATTCTTTTCTTGATATTAGTATTAAAATTCTCTAGAATTCTGGACTCTCTGAGATTCCAGAAAGAATTTTTTACTTAATTACATGATATTGTCCTTTATAAATTCCTCTGTTTATCATCTAATTCAGTGATGACTATAGACTATGGGCTTTTCTTATGCTTTTAATTGAGCGAAGATGTATTGAATTCATAGTATATTCAAGATACTGTAACAGCAAGCAAAGTAGGATCTTTCCTGTTTTTCTGGATTGAGGTTTAGCCAATCAGACATGTATGTGGGCTCTAACCAATCAGATACGTACATGTGGGTTCTAGCCAATCAGATGCTGAGTAGACTGTATATAAAGAGAGCCAGTGTTGAGAAAGCAGGCATTGAAGAGAGCCAGCAGTGAAGGGGTGAGCCATTCTTGAGGACAATTGAGCTGAGGAGAACTCTGAGAGGAGAGAGATGACCTCTGAGTACAGAGAGGAGACCCCTAATGACAGAGACTTGCTGAAAGAGCCTAGGAACTTTGAAAGCAAATAGAGCTGTAGGGCAGAAACCTGCTGATGGGAAGGAGTCTTAATTTAAGCCCCTTTTGAGAGCTGTTAAAGTGAACTGAGCTGTTATCACAGAGCCTTCGTACTTTGGAGGTGAATTGAGATGATGGGGCTGGTGGTATGTGTCAGTATTGCTGTTGCCCCATTGAGTTTTGTTTTTCCAGAGTCAGAAGCTATAGGCAGGAGCCAGGAGAGCTTGTAATGGAGCACTCCCCGTAAGCTGAGATATGGAGCAGCAGCAGGGAGCTGCCTACATGTGAATCCAGGCGAGAGTCAGGAGTGGTCAGCCCACAGACATAGAGTCATGGGACTTGGAAGTCAACCTTGAGTGAAGATGAAAGAGGACTTTGCTTGGATACGTGGTATTGATTGGGAAGATTGTTCTTCCTGTGACCTAGGAACGGATGGTGTGACATTTTCTGCTACTCCTTAAGGATACATCATGCTAGGGAAGACCCTAGTGCAGGTCCCCCTGATTTGGGAGATGTGATGATATATGCTGTATAGTGTGATGTTCTTACTGTGACCTAGGGGTGGATGGTGTGGTATTTTCTACCATACCTTAAGGATATGTTGTGTTAGCCTGGGACTCCTTGATTGTATAAATAAGTATTTGGGGGAATGCTACTGAATGCAATGATATGTGCCATGTGACATACTGAGTGTTATGAGACACACACACACACACATATGTATATAATGATGCATTTTTACTTAAGGATGTTGCTATGAATGTTGTGCTTTACTTTATTGAACAATGCTAACTTATTGCCGAATAAATAGAAAAATCATTTTACTATGCAAATTGACCCCTAAAATCATTCACAGCAGCAGTCCTCTGGTGTGCTGCTGTGACTGGTGATACAGGTACTGTGCCAGGCTCTAAAGATACAAGAATGAGGTAGTCTATGATCTTGAAAAGCTTATATTCTAAAGGGAATACAACATAAGCAGATATAAGCACAACCCAAGGTGGGGGTAAAGGGAGCAAAGGAGAGATCAGAAAAAGATTTCTGGGAACCTTTAAGGAGAAAAACACTTGCATCTTGGAGGATAAAGACTACACAGAGGAGATAGCACTTGAATTGGTCCTTGATGCCCAAAGAAGTCATCTGTATAATGATAATTGTATACATGGAATTTGATGAGACCACCAAGGAAAAAGACATGAAAAATGAGAAAAGTAATTAGCCCAAAATTGATTCTTGAGAATGTTTAGGTGGTGGGAAGTGAATGATAATTCCTTGAAAAAGAATGGTAGTATAAGAACAAATGGAACAAGAAGAAAACGATGTCATGGAAACCAAGGCAGAAACAACTTTCTGGGGAATGACTAGGATTACCCATGCAAGGCTGCAGAAAGGTTAAAATAGAAGAAAACTGAGAAAAGCAATTAGCCCCACTGATTGAGGTGAAAGGCTCAAAAAATAATCACAACTACAAAGAAATATTAATGCCTCACTAAAAAAAAACACATGAAGAGAATAACACGGGGAGATGTACATGAATTGATACTACTGCTGTTTAGTCATTTTAGTCAGGTCCCACTCTTAATGGCCCCATTTGGGGAGGTTTTCTTGACAAGAATTCTGGAGTGATTTGCCCTTTCCTTCTCCAACTCGTCTGACAGATGGAGAACTGAGGCAAAGAGGATTAAGTGATTTTCCCAGAGTCACATAAGCCAGTACATGTCTGAGGCTGGATTTGAACTCATGAAGATGTCTGCCTAATTCCAAGCTGAAGGATCTGCCCACTGTACCACGTAGTACACGAACTGACAAAGACTGAGGTAAACAGAACCTGGAAAAAACCAGAGATAATAACTGCAACAGTGTAAAGAACAACAAAAATAAAATGTAAACACTGAACAATTATAGTGGCCAAGCTAGGGAAAGAATTGAGAAAAATGTACCTTCTTTTCCTTTCTTTCCAGAAGCAAGGAAATTGTGGCTATGAAATATTAACGCATCCTTGTCAGAAATGGTTGATATGTTATGATGGTTTTGCTGGGGTTTTTTAATGTTCTTTGTTACAAAGAATGACTAATTGGGCTGTGGAACAGGAAGAGATATGTTCAGAAATTAAAGTGATGTTAAAACAAAAGTATCAATAAAAAAAGATAGACAAGAGCAGCAACAGATCTTTGGAAGCAATTTCAGTGGAGAGGCCTCTTTGAAAGCCTGATCGCAAGAGGTTAAGCAGTGGCTGAATGGGGAAGAAATGAAGGCAGCAATTAGCAGCATTTCTTTCTAGGAGTTTAGTAGTGAGAAGAAGTAGAAGTTTATTACCGTAGTTGTATCATAGAGTCAGAGCTAGAAGGAGGCTCAGAGGTTATCTAGTTCAATTCCTTTATTTTCCAATTGAAGGAAATAAGGTCCCGAGAGTGTGGGGTTTGGCAGAAATCACAGGAGTAATAGACAGAGTCAGGTTTCAGATCCTGGAGCTTTGACTCTAAATCAGTGTCTGTTTTACTTTACCTCAGTAGTGAGGAGGCATAGTTAAATTAAGGATTAGTTTGTTTTTTAAGGATAGCAAAGACCTGAGCAAATAAATAGGAAGTGGTAAGAGAGCCAATAGGTATTAAGATGGGGGGAAATATTGAGGTTTATAGTAGTGGAGATGAGAAAGAAGGATGCTTTTGATTTACTTGGCAGCTATTATTATCTACCCTCACATCCCCTACTGTATGGACCTATCTAGGGAATATCATCAGCAAATACCTTCATACCAGTATTCTCGTTAACTTGGCACCTCCCCTGTTCTTCCTCTTGTTTCATCATATCCAACTCTTTGTGAACTTTTGGGGATTTTTCTTGGCAAAGATACTGGAGTGGTTTGCCATTTCCTTCTCCAGGTCATTTTACAGATGAGGAAACTAAGGCAAGGAAGGTTAAGTGACTTGTCCAGGGTCACACAACTATTAAGTGTCTGAGGCCAAATTTGAACTCAGGAACATGAGTCTTCCTGACTTGAGGCCTGGTGCTCTATCCTCTGTGCCACAGGTCTCTCTATATCCTTACCTATTATTATGCCTTGTAGATTACCCATAGTATTGGGAACTGGCTTTCTGGTATTATAATCTCCTTGCCTTCCCTCCAAGTTATCTCATTCTTTTCCCCAGGAATCTGTAAAGGCAAAAACACCATTCAGCAGCCAGGGTGGGAAGAAGAAGAGCCATCATTTATATGGGGCTTGAAAGTTTACAAGGCATTTTACAAATGTTAAATAAAGTGATTTTCATTGGAGTGGTCCTCCTTCCCACCCTCACCCCCAACAAACCTCCAGCAACCCTGGAATCTGGGTAGTCATGCTGTTCTTTCCATTTGATGAACTAGGAATCACCAGGTATTCCAGTGAGATGGAAATCTACCAAGCCTTCCCATCTGTCCTACCACTGTGTCCTAGAGTCCTCCTTCAGACCCCTGGGCGCTGCTGTCTCAACTGCTCCGACATCCTAAAGACCTTTGGGTCTTAGCTGTCTGCCCTTCAGCTGAACACTTTTATGTTTGTTATGAGCTTCTTGTCTCATTTATGTCTTCTGTTTGTATCTTTAACACTTAGCACAGTGCTCACATAGTAAATAATAAATGCCTATTCATTCATTCATACATTCATATCTATAGACACAGGGCAGTTATCATAAGCCAGGGGTGGAAGAGACTGTATTGCTGGTGACCCTTTGCTCTTTTCATCCATGCACATGGAGGGGACCTCATCAGCAGTGTCCTCTGAATACATAGCTAAGTACTTGAAGAAGGGAATGCCCTAGTTATTACATGTGGCTCATTTGTCTGCCTTGCCTAAAGGAGAGAAGTTTTCTCATTTTCTGCTTTACTGCCAATTCATTTCCAGTTAATTATGCTAGCCAATTTAAATGCTTCCTGCTTTCTCTCCTAAAGAGATGTAGCCTTTCTAAGATTGCTGTCTATAGGTCCCTGCTTTCAATTTGTCCAGACCTATCTAAGAAGACCGGTACAGTCATTTGTTTTAGCAAAATAAAGCCTGCATCATACTATGAAGTATCGTGTTGCTCCCCGCTGACAAAGATGATTTTGATGTTTCACTGTGAGAGGTTTGATACATGTGGGTGAGCGTTTATCTGCTAGAATTAGGATTTGAAGGCTACTTGAACCCTCTGCTTATGGTCTCCAGGGGCTACTCTGCTTCTATTCCACTTTCCCTCAAGACTATAATATCCTTGACTGTGCTCCTTTAAGAACAGTTGAGAAAAAGCAAATAGTGTTGAAGCTAGGGGAAAGATACTTAAATGTGTTATGTATCAGAGAAAGTGTCAGTAACCCATTCTCCTTCCCTTAGACAAATCTCTAATATATGTTCATAATGGTGTGGGGTTTCTTGTTTTTTGTTTTTTATCAACTCCTTAGAGTCTGAAGAAAAAAATTCTCCTTATATAAAAGATTATTCTTTTCATCAGACTTGATCATTTGGAAGAGGAATTTCAAAAGAAATTATTTTCCTAGTACCATAGAAATGATGTCCTTGCCTTGATACTTAAAAAAAAAATCCAATTTCATCTTTATTTACTTGTCTTTAGCTTTCTCTTCCACTGCTTCACTCTGGCACCATGGTAAGCTAATCTCTCTTTTCTTGTCTGCTCCCTCCCCCATTTTCTGTCTTTGTCCTTAGTGGGGAAAATGAAAATCCAGAAAATGCCATTCTCTTAATGGACTGTTGCTTTGGCAGGCATCTGGGATTTCAGCTGTTAGATTCAGTGAAAAATGAAGCAGAAGACATCAGATGGTGTGAAGACTAGTACTGTTAATACTGAAAATCCCAGGAAGGCTGAGAGGGAGAGTCAAGGCAGCTGGGGTTAGAAAAGATGAGGCACAGCTGGAAGAAATGTAGACATGAGACTAAAGGTAGACAGAAAATGAGAGATGGTCCCAGAAGGGACTTATCAAGGAGAGAACTACAGCCATAGAAAAACAAGACTGTATGGGGAGGGGGGGAGTATATTTAAAAATTTTTCTCTATAGATTATACAAAATTCCTTTAATTGTGGAGAGAATATGGTATAGTAGAAAGCGCATTAGACTGGAAGGCAGATACCCAGCTTCTAGTCTCAGCTCTACCATTATAGGGATTAAGTACTTGAGAACCTAGAAGGCCACATGTGCCCCCCTCCCCAGTAGCCTTGTGACCCTGAGCAATTCACTAAACCACACCTATAGCCTAGAGATAATAATATCAAGTCTCCCAAAGTCACATAGTTACTGGAAGATGAACGAACATGAATGTGAATATCAGCTACACGTTGCTGGATGTGTGTCAATAGGCACTGTCTTCTATAAGTACAGATGGCAACCTGTGCATATTTGCATATTTAGAGTAACCTGTCCATGATCTTTTCTGGCAAAGTCAGGGGGACCATGTATCAGATATGTCCTAGTGGACATCTTTTTCAGGTTTGGACTAGATAACCACAGAGGTCCTTTCCGGTTCTCATTCTGTGATTATCTGGTTCTGTAAATATCACAGGAAGTTCATGCAGTGTGTCGGGGGCCTCCCTGTAGATCTTTTGACATTGCCTGGATAGACATGGCCAGTGGATCACACAGACAATTCATCATTTATCCTTCCCTCTTATCATCTCACTAGTTCCCTCACCTTCTTTCTTCCATAGATCTCTGATATCTTTTATCCACTTCTTCACCTGGAAAATGTTGCTTTCCCTGCAGCCTTCTCCCTCTGGAAGATCCATCTGCCCCAGCAGAGAGACAATTCCCTTCTGATCAATCAGTTTCTTCCAGAACCTCTATTTTAAAGAAGTGCCCAAGCAACTGTTTCCACTCCTCTCCTGGCTCTGCTCATGACTGTCCAGATTTTTCTTCCCTGACCCATTGTGGAAATCTCCCCCTGAACCTTTTCAGCTCCTTTTCTTGTGTAATCTTCTCCAATTTAAATGTAACCTTCTTGAAAGCAGATGCTATCTTCCTTTTTGCTTGAATTTGTATTCTTAGCCACTTAGCACAGTGCCTGGTACACAGGAAACTCTAAATGAATGCTCATGTGTTCGTTTGACTTCTCAAAAGTAATGTGTGAGTAATTAAATATTGTATTATTACATTACGATTATAATAATATAATTAATTGTATTATTAATATTATTCATCAATTAATATTTTATTATGGTTTTCCTGCATGACTGTGGTAAAGGAGCTTTTTTACATGGAAAATTTTGACATTTTGAGGTTAATTTCTACCACATGAAATTTTTAAAAATTAAATACAGAATGGAAAATATGAGTATAGCTCTAGAGCTCAAAGGGAGTCAAAAAACCTAGATTCAAATCCCACCACTCCATGTGGGTGAGTTACTTAACCTCTCTGGGCCTTGGTTTCCTCATCTGCAAGCTGAGGTCACTGGACCAGATGGCATCCAAGGACCCTACCAGCTCTGCTTCAGTGTGTCCATGTTCCGACTCAGAATTGTGGAAAGAGCACTGGACTTGGAGTAAGACGATAGCCAGCTTCGAGTGTCATCTCATGTGGGCAAGTCATTTAAACTTCAGCGTCCTCATCTGTCTAGTACCTGACTCAGGATTTATGTGAGGAACAAATGACATGATGTATGTAAAGCATCTTATAAGGTTTTAAAAGCTACCTAAATGTTTATTGTCATGTATGGTAGCTTATTAATATGTTTAAAGAATGGGGGGAAATTAAAATATGTAATTTCCAATGATAAAGTATTCACCACATTTTCATCACAAAATATCAGTTTAATATCATGTATTATTCTATTTCAGTAATCTAATAAAATATTGCATCTATGTAATACCTTACAAAAGATTTTTCTTGGGCAAATTGCCCTGCCTCTCTGGAGCCTTCATGTATACAACCAGGCATTTGGACTCAGTGTCCTGGGTGACTTCCAGCTCTCCAAGTCTGTGATCCTCAGCAGCCTCTGAGGAAAGGGAGGAAGGAAAGGGAAGAAACATTTCCTCAGAACCTGCTGTGTGCCAGGTACTGTACAAAAGCACTTTTTACAAATGTCATCTCATTTGATCCTCCCAAACACCATGCAAGGAGGTGCTATTTTTATCCCCATTCTACAGTTAAGGAAGCTGAGGCCAGCAGAAGTTAAATTGACAATGTCACAGCTAGTAAGTGTCTGAGGCCAGATTTGAATTCAGGTATTCCTGACCAGTCCCTACACTCCACCTAGAAATAGATTAACACTCCAGATGGCTCCAGAGGAGAAAATGAGGCTGGTGACTTTGCACAGCCTTCCCTCACTTAAATCTAATTGCTTGAGTGTCACAGTCCTCTTCAGCAATGAAGTACTAACAACAGCACTCCACCTACTGCACCAACAAGGACTGGGAGATTTCAGAGGTGGGATTGTAGAGCAGAAAGGGTTTGTGCTTGGAGTCAGGATCCCTGAATTTGAATACTGGCTTTTACACTTAACCTTACTGCATTTTTTAAACCTCAGTTTCTTGTTATATAAGATGAGGTTAACATAATTTTTGCTTCTCCTGTCTCATCAGTTTGTTATGAAGCAAATGCTTTATAAACCTTAAAGAGAACAGGGACTGGACCTATGATTTCATTAGTAAAGGGCACTCTTGATGAGAAAACTTCATCTGCTCCCACGGGTTGTCATCTTCTCTTCAATTATCATTAAACTAGAGAATTGCTAGAACAGAGCCAATGTGTCAGAGGCAGGATCTGAACCCAACTGTTCCTGGCTTGAAGGTCAATTCTTTATACACTATGCCACACTCCTTCCCAAATAGGAAAGTATCATTTAAATATAAAATCTGTACTTTAGAGCCTACTGACTGGCATTCAGCAGCAAAAGAAAAAAAAAAAAAAAGAAAAACACTCAACCATTTCAGCATTCTGTTCTCCAGAATTAAAAAAATGGTTTCAGCTAATGCTACCAACTTTTGGTAAATGTGCACCCTGGGGACAAATCTCCCATTATTCACAGAATTCACTTATTGGAGAATTTTTATGAAGCTCACCATTAATATGAAGACCTTATTAATATTGATTTTGAAGATAATGTAGTGGGTTGTAGAAAACAGGGGGGATTTAACAGTGTGCTTATGTGATGAATGAATAAGAAACGTCTTGTATTTGAGCAAATGTCCAGTGCTTGGTGTCGCTGATGTTCAGGAAAGACCCTGAAATAGAGGCTTCAGAGAAAATATTACAACCACTGCCTAATAGAATTGGCTGATAAGCCACTATGATAACAATTTGTTAGACTGGCATAGCAACAGAGAATCACGGATCTGAAAGGGGGACTTAGGCCATTCAGTATAACACGATGAGGTCTAAACAGGATCGGACATGAAGTCAGGGACCTAGGTTTTAACCCTGCCTCTATCATTAATCTGTATGAATTGAAACAAGACACAACTTAGATGAACTGACGCTTCCTTATGTGTAGAATGGGCATGGTAGTACTTTTCGTAGCTGCTTGTAGAAGCATGACAGTGAATAGAGAACTGCTTAGAAGAACTGCTCTCATTTCACTTCTGACACTTATAGGCAGTGTTATTTGAATGTGGGGAAGTCATTTAACCTCAAGTGCCTTGGGTCACTCTATAAGACTCTTAAGTTGCAGAACAATTTCTGATCTGTCCTGATAGCAGAAGTTTTTTCACCAGGTTTCACCTGGTTTTCTGCACCAGATTCAGACTCCTTACCCCCATCCTCCTGCCCCCAATTCCTACGTTCCTTGGGTAGTGATGTAAGAGTCTAAAAGCAGGAAAACACTATGGCTACAGGAGCTATTTGTTATTCCCCTAACTCTCAATACGACTATAGTTGAACCGTTCCAAAAAGTATTAAGGGGATAGGTAGTCCCATTTATAATGTGAGCACTCAAATGATGGTTGAGCATTCAGCTCAAGCATCATCTTCTGTAGGAAAGACTTTTTTGATCTTTTCAACTTCTATTGTTTTCTCTAACCACTGACTAGGGGGCAACCAACTGGCACAGTGGTTAGAGTGCCTGGCCTGAGTTCAAATCCTACCTCAGACACTTTGTGTGATCCTGAGCAAGTCACTTAATCTCCATTTGCATCAGTTTCCTCATCTGTAAAATCAGGATAACAATAATACCTATCTTCCAGGGTTATTGTGATGATCAAATGGGATATCTGTAAAGCATTTAGCACAATGCCTGGCACATAGTAGGCTCTATATAAATGTTAGCTAGTAGGAGTATTAGTAATAGTAGGAGTAAGAGTAGGCATCTTTGTGAGTTCAAATTTAGCCTCAGAGACTTACTAGCTAGCCATGTCACCCTGAACAAGTCACAACCCTATTTGCCTCTGCTCTTCATCTGTAAAATGAGCTGGAGAAGGAACTGGCAAATCACTCCTATATCTTTGCTTAGAAAACCTCACAAGGAATTGGATGCAGCCAAGTAACTGAACAATAACAGTAGTAGCATTTGTAATAATTGTAGTAGTCTGGTAGTAGTAGTATACCTATATATGCATATGTTGTTTCCTCCAATAGAATGTAAGCCCCCAGAGAACAGGGACTTTTTCATCTTTTGCCTTTCTATCCCCAGTGCTCAATTCAGTGCCTGGTACATGGTATTAGGCATTTGATAAATGTTTTTATTGAGTGACTCATGATGCCTAAAGTAAACATGTATTTATGGAGTAAATTCCCTCCTATTCTAAAAAGTACATTAAAATGTATGTTCCAGTTTTCATTGCTGGTATTTGCAAAATTTCAGAAACTTACAAAACTGTTTTTCCTGGAATTTGAAATAATTGGACTGGATACTTCTTTGATGTCATGAAACTAATTACTAAGTTTTGTGTTTGGTTTTCTTACCAGGATCACCACTAGATGGACAGTATGCACAGTATGCACTCTCTATTCACAACAAAAAGTTGTTTTTAATACCATTTAATACCGCTGACATTTCAAAAGACATATGTATACTTTCAATTACCTCATCCTTTTTTATTATAGCAATTTGATTTAGGTAATCAAATCTTGTTCATATCTCTAACTAATTAACAAGAGCTTCTCATAGTTGGTCATGACGGTATGGGGAAAATGGCATCGTAGTGGGGGCTACAATTCTTACCTAAATGCATTTGAATATCAAAGGTCCAGAAAAAAGGTTTGACCTGAAATCTAATGAAAGGGCAGGAAATAGCTTGAAAAAGGCTGTTGTGTGCCAAGCCCTTCACCCAGTGAAAATGAAACTCTGCTCAGTTTGCTACAACTGACAGCTAAAGGATCAAGAGAGTGGAGAGTGGAGGATAGCCCGTGATTACATGTCTTGTTCAGATCATTTTTCTGATTTATTAAAAAATGAAAATAACGTAGCCAAATGCAGTGGCAAACCAAAGGTAGCAACTCCCACTTGAGGAGTGTCGGAGCTATAGTAGATGAGCCTTCAGATAATGTGAGTAATATGTTCACCCCACTGTGTGAAATATACAAAGACTCATAAATGATCATATTGATGCTTAATAAGTATCTCCATATTCAATAGTTTTTCTTTAATGGATACGTAATTTCATAAATATGGGTCTTCCCTACCCTAGTACAGATTACAGCCCATTCACAGCTTATATACACAATTCTTTACATCTTCTATATATTCTCTTTATACTATCTTTTCAATATGCTGGAGATTTCTTCTGGTTCCTCTAGTTCTAAGGTCTAGGGGTCTTCAATTTTTTTCAGAATCTTGTTCTTTAGTGCATAAAATAAAATATACAAGATTACAGAGGGAACCAAGTGTATTAAAATACAATTAACAAACTATCTTAAAAGTTCACAAACACCCACCCCCAATCTACATATTTAAAACTTACAAAAGTGAGTATCAATAAATGTGCTTTGTAATTCTATCTTGTCATAAGCAACTTTTAAATTACATTTATGAAACAGCAATGTTTCTCAAAGATAAGAGTTAACTCCTCAACTCTTTCATGGGAAAGAAATTCCCTTAGCCTTTTGTCTCTGTACCTCATACTGTCTCCAGCTATGATAGTTTTTAGAATGACAAATTAATTTCATTACATATATGTACATGCATATATTTATGTGTATGTATGTCTATATACATTCATTCATACACAGAGCAGTGTATTCATACACAGGCACAGTGGATACAGTACAAGACCTGGAGTCAACAAGACTCATCTTTCCAAGTTCAAATCTGCCTCACATACTTACTAACTGTGTGACACTGGGCAAATCACTTAACCCTATTTACCTCAGTTTCCTCATCTGTAAAATGAGATAGACAAGGAAATGGAAAACCACTCCAAAATCTTTTCCAAGAAAACTTCAAACGGAATCATGAAGAATCAGACACATCTGAAATGACTGAACAACAAATTTATACACAAGATTTTCAAATTAGGACGTAAGATCCCTCAGAGCATGGACAGTTTCTCATACATCTTTGTATTTTCTCCATGACAGCCAGGCCAACACACACATCATCCACTCAATAAATGCGGTAAAAATGTCAAGCAAGGGTGATAATGGCAACATGCAGTATGAAATCCTCTCCCACGGGGAGGAGGGGAGAGTTAGTATAGCAACTGATGGCTGTGCTGAAATGGAAAGTAAAAGGAGAAACTAATTTCTTTTTCTGCCTTCCTCTACTTTTCAGACTTGAGTGGCAATTGGGAAGTAACTTAGGAAATGATGTCATTATTCCTGAAGACAGAGCTGAGAGGGCCTGTATTCTCTTTAGTTAGGGATATGTTGTTTAATGTTTTATTAATGCATTTTGTTTTGTTTCACACTGAAGCTACTTCCTAAAAATGGCCTTCGTAATGTCTTTTATTTTTTAAAAATTGACTGAGATTGTGATTTATTCACCTTCTGCACCCACACTCTACAACTATCAGGCTTCTCCTGAGAGCCATCTGAAACCAGTATTGATCATTGCCTTTTATCTAAGTTTTATCATCTTTTGTTTTACACATTATTGTAGTCATGATATACTATCTTTCTGGTTCTACTTTCTTTGTTATCAGTTCTTATTTTTTTTTATATTTAAAGGAATATGTAAAACAGGACTATCGCTACCTATACTAAGTGCCTTATATGCTATTTTCAAACTTGTATTTCTAAATAATTCCAAAACAACATGAAAACAACAACAAAGAAACCTACCTCAGAACCCAATTTCACATATTTGTAGAATTATTTTAGGGCTATCTCTCTCATATGTCATATATTTGACACACAGATGTAAATATCAAATCTAAATGAAATGCAATTAAAACTTTTGTTGTTGTTCCATCATCTCTGACTCTCCATGACCCTATTAAGCAATTTTCTTGGCAGAGATACTGGAGTGGTTTGCCTTTTCCTTCTTCAGGTCATTTTACAGATAAGGAAACTGAGGTAAAGTGGGTTAAGTGACTTGTCCAGGGTCACACGGCTAGTAAATGTTTGAAGCCTGATTCGAACTCAGGAAGGTAAGTCTTCCTGATCCAGATCCAGTACTCTATCCATTGTACCACTTAGTTGCCCATTTAAGTATTAGGTTAGTTCAGATTTCTGAAAATATGGATTTGCAAGTATGCATTTAGTTTTGGATTGCTGTGCTACATTGCAATTTTTCTTACCTTGGGAGAAAAAGCACCCTACCCTAGTTTTTCTTCCTTCCTCTGACCTCACTTGTCCCTCTAAAGTTCCTTGCTTTCTTGTAATCTCAAAAGGAAGAGAATCTGTCTTCCAGTAACATTTTTATAGGTCTTCATTTGAGGATCTTAGACTGGTTTTCCAGTGTGTTAAATGCTCTCATCATATTCCTTTAAGATAAACATGATTTTCATTTTGCCATTGAAGGAGCTGATGTTGTATTAGAACATGCTGATCAACCAGAGTACAAGAATTAGGAGCCCAGGTTTCCCATTCCCAATTATTTTTATGTCTAGCCAGGTCAACATGAGATGGATGGAGGGAGAGATACTCACTCTTCTCCTCCACTTTTTTTTTACAATCATAGATATGATTGGAAGCTAAAAACAGAGGCTCTGGAATGCAAGTGATAATTGTGTTGTTGATGTAAGCTAGCATAATGCCAAACTGGAGCCTTTACCAGTTGCTGTAACCTCTCCATGCAGTGCTGCCAGGAGAAGCACAGAGAGTGCCTGGGAGCCAGCTGGGCATTAGTGAGAACAGTGGGAAATTGGTTAGGATTCCTTGCTTACAACTGCATGGCTTCTAGAGATGCTCTTTGAATGGAGGTCAGTGTTTGGTATAATCATAAAAATGGCATTCATCCTACTTCCCTCTTTTTCTTCACTCATGTTGGAATAAACCATCTTATTTCATTTCTGAGCATGGAAAGTCACATGTACATGATAATCAATAAAATTGTTAAATTTCCTTCCGAAATTCCCATTTTTCTGATAATTCATTTTTAGATGAGATACAAATTGAACATTTATTTTGCTCCCATTCTTTCATGGAGTTGGAAGGGGCTTCGAAGATTATCTCATCCAGTTTTTCAACCATGCCCTCCCCCATCCCCAGTTCTTTTACAACATCCTTGACAAGAGGTCAGTAGGCCTCTGAACACTTCCAGGTAGGGAATTACAAACCTATTCTAATTTTAGGTAGCTCTAGAGGTGGTCTTCCTTATACTGAGCTGAAATCTGTTTCCCTATAATTTTCACCCAGTAAATCTAATTCTGCCCTTTGAAGACACATAGATTAATCTTCTCCCTTTTCCACAGCCCATCATATATTTGACAGCTGTAATCATGCTCCGTGTTATGAGATAATGTGTGCTTTTTAAAAGGGTTTTGTAAACCTTAAGGGGCTGTACAAATGTCAGATATTCTCACATGTACCAGGGGAATTGTGATATAATGGAAATGTTTACTTTCAGTTCCTTAAAATTCTGTCCTTTTGAGTTCCCACAGTTTAATGCTACAGTGATTTCTATAATAATTTTTTCAGGAATAAAGTTCAATCATGTTGAATGCCTTTTTGTTAATCTGGAGTCTTCTCCAGGAAAAATGTAGCTGCTTTATTCCACTTTTCCCTGTGTGACGTTGTCCCTGTTCTCCTCCTCTCTACAATGTGCCAGGTAGATTGGCAATGTAAAAATGGCAAAAATAGATTTGTAGTCAGGAAGGATGTAGGTTCAGATTCCATCTCTGACACTAGTTCTATGACTACACGTAAGTCACTCCTATTTTTCCAAGCCTCAGTTTTCTCATCTGTAGATAGAGATGAGTATACCCCTAGAACTTACCTCACAGTCTGGTGTGAGGTTCAAATGAGAAAATGTATGTAAGGTGCATTGCAGAATTTAACTATGTAGCTACATAACACTATACAAATTGTTACCCAATGTCTCTCTTAAAACGTGGCTCTGACAACTTTATCACATTAGGTCTGAGAAGTGGAATTGCAATGCAGAGTAATACTCTTTAGTTTTGAAAGTTGTTTCTGGACCACCTAATTAGGGCAGGTAAGTCTGTTTATCATAGGATTACAGATGAAGAGAGGAAAGATTAAAGTTAGAGGGGAACTTAGAAGTCATCTAGGCCAGAAGTGTCAAACATGGGGTCAACACCAGAATACAGCCAGAACCAGATTAAAATGTAATTGGAAAATATTTAACAAAATAATAGAAAATATAATAGAATATAGATCATGTTAATATGTGGTTTTCTAAATCAATATGCAGCTGCTGGGATCTCATTTCTATTTGAACTCAGTGCTACTAATCTAGGCCAACACTGTATTTTATAGATGAAGAAACTGAGGACCAGAGTGTTTAAGTATCTTGCCCAGAAACACAGGTTACAGGTAGCAGAAATAAGATTTAAATTCGTGTCCTCTTATTCCAAATTCACTTTCCTCTCTGCTCTATGACACCTCCCTGAAGGCATCATGGAATAGGGGAGGAGAGCTCTGACTCTGAAGTTAGAAGAGGGACTTGAAACTCAGACTTTCAAACTCAAAGGGCATCCCTCTCCCCACTATAGCCTTTCATAATCAATCAGTCTATATTTATTGTGTTTGCTGTGTGTTGGCCACATTTTATAATGCTAGTACCTTGGTGATGACCACTAGAATAATAAAAAATGGATTTGAGGGGCATTGGGGGTGGTATAGAAGTGTGATTTTTATTGGCATAGAGAATTCCTGGTATGGAAATTCCACCTGCTAATTTAGATCAACAATTCCTCTAACTCATGGAGCTAGTTGTGTGGAGCTCTGAAAGATTTAAATAACAAACCCATAGTCAAACGACTAGTATGTGTCAGAAGCAGGACGCAGGGCTTCTTGACTTCAAGCTGAACTTTCTATTGGAGAAAGATTATTGCTCTTTAAAAAGTCATTCTTTGTAATTTATCCTGTCCAATAATGAATTTAATTACACTTAGCAACCTTTCCAATTTATTCATTAGCCAAACTAAGACTTCCTTACATCTTTTTTGGCATATTTATATAATAAGTGTAATTTATGTCTTCATTCTTCTATGAAGAGTCAATTGATACGTAATGGCAATGTCTCTTCCTTGTGGATCTGGGAAGAAAAAGAAATGACTTCCCCAGGGCAGAGCCTTCAGAAATTCAGAAACAATCCTACATGCTTGATTGAGAACATTTGAATTGTCCTCATTAGCCTGAGAGAGGACAGTGTTACACTTGGGAAACCTGAGAAGGCAGAACTCTGAGAAAGACACTGTTGTAAAAATGTGGACAAGTCATGCACATTCTTCCATGATTAGATTGTCAGCATAGACATTGTTTCTATTAAAAATGAAGTAGAACCTTCTAAGTTTAGTGGCTAAAATAAAGAAAAAGTACATAATGTATCCTGGTCATCAAGGACAGAAGAGCCTTGGTTAATGATATCCAACACCACAAAAAGATTCATGAATATGTGAGACATTTAAAAAAATTCAGTTTTCTTTTTCCATGAAAAGATCAGTTAAGAAAGCCTTCCATTGTCTTTTGGAAAATGTTCCATGAAATATTTATCCTGAAAGATCATGACCATGATTTCCTGCTAGGAAAAATAATTTATACATGATGTAGTATGCATCTACGTATATGTGTTTATTATATGGATATGTAAACATGGACATATATTCTGGAAAGAAGTTAAACCACAGGCAAAGCTGTCAGTCTTGTTTGCTGAATTTCAGATGTGTGTCTTCAGGCATTTTCTGTACATGAATCACAAGCTTCAGCGTAAAAGGAAGCTTAGGAAAAGCAGCTGAATTTATAGTCAACCTCAAAAAATAATGAATTTGCTGCCAATATTTGAAAACAGGTTGCTGTGTCATTTCTCAGAAGTTTCCCTGTTGGTTGCTGTTCAGTTTGTTGCTGGAAGCTGGTTTTTTTTAAGCCTTGAAATAGCAACTGATGAAACTCCTCCTTTCTTCTGTGTGGTAGATGTTTGTTCACATACTCACGCACATACTGGAACACAAAAATTTATGAGCCAATTTAAAAGAAAATATACTTGTCAACTTTTTATGTTTAGAACTCAATGTATATTTGTTGTTACTTATTCTTTAGATTTCCAGAATGGTGTTTCAATTGAGCAAAAGCAAAGTGGTGCTTTTTCAATCACTCTTCATTCTAGTTAGACTGTTGGGCGGGGGGGTTGTTTGGGGAGGGCTGTACATTAGAGGAGCATTTTGTGATCCTATTCATTCTCCATTCTGACAGAGAAGACATTGTTTGCTCACTGTAATGGACTTGGCAGGAATCTGTGCTGTGCATACAGAATCAGAAACTGTTAGACTAGAGAAGAATCTCCAGATTCTAAGCAGTGAATAAGCTGAGATTTCTCAAATATGTTTTTAATGGCTTCTTATTTCTGTAGAGAGAAGTCATAATTAGGTGGTGAAACATTTTTCCTTTTAAGTAATATTTTTCCCTACACTGCATTATGTATGTCTTACATGAAAAAATATGGCTACAATGGTGATATAGTTATCTAAAAATGGCCGCTAGAAATTCAAAGTTTCAGAGTTTGTAATGAAGACTTGATAATACTGGTGCTGCTAAAATTAGTCTATTTAATTTGACATGTGAGTCTCTCATCCCATATTTTCTATCTCAGACAGTTACTAGCTCTTTGTCCCTGGACTAGTTACTTAATCTAGGCTGTAGTTTCCTTATCCATATAATGGTATGTATTTCATAGAGTTGTTGTGAGGGTCCAGTATCTAGATTAGATAGATAGATAGATAGATAGATAGATAGATAGATAGATAGATAGATAGATAGATAGACAGATATAGATATGTATATGTATATATGTGTGTATGTGTATGTATGTATGTGTATAGGATAAATTTGAGATAATAAACAGAGAAAAGGCACTAACATTAAGGGGAATTAAGAAAGGCTTCTTATAGAGGTAAGGATTTTAGATAGAACTTGAAGAAGCCAGAAAACAGGGATGAATAGTGAGAGAATTTCATGCATGGGGAACAGCTAATGAAAATACTTATAGCCTGGTGATAGAGTCTCTTGTACAAGGAACAGCAAGGAAACCAATGTTGTTGAATCACAGAGTATGTGGGGTTATCTCCACATATTAAGATGTAAGATATAAAAATTCTAGATAAGGAGAAAGGAGCTAGGTTTTGAAGGGCTTTTAAAACCCAAACAGAGGGTTTCATATTTGATCCTGGAGGCAGTAAGGAAACACTGGAGTTGACTGAGTAGAGAGATGACATGGTCAGGCTTGAACTTGAAGGAGATCAATTTGGCTACTAAGGGTGGAGGATGGACTGGAATAAGGAGAGACTTGAGGCAAGGAGGCTAACCAGCAGAGTTCTGGCCTGATATGGTAAAGACCTGCACTGAGGTGGTGGCAGTGTCAAAGGAGAGAAGGTGTACATGAGAGATGTTACAGAGGTAGAAATTATAGACCTTGGCAACAGATGGAGTGTGTGTGGGGTATGTGAGAGAGAATAAGGAGTCAAAGCTAGCACCTAGGTTGTGAGCTGGCTGGTTGGAAGGATGATGATACTCATGGTAGTAATAAGGAAGATAGGAAGAGGGAAGGGTTTGGGGGAAGATTGTGAGTTTGGTTTTGGACATGTTGAGTTTAACCTGTCTATGGGACACCCCAGTTCAAGATGTCCAGTAGGCAGTTGGAGATGTGAGACTGGCAGTCAGGAAAGAGGTTAGAGCTGGACAAATAAATCTGAAAATTATTTATATAGAAATGATAAATGGAAGCTGTTGTGATCACCAAGCAAAAATAGTCTAAAAGAAGAAGAGAAGATGGCTGAGAACACTGACTTTTACAGACACTTAACCTTCAGCAAATGAAGAGCCCATAAAAAGACCAAGAAGAAGCAGTCAGATAAGTAGGAGGGGAATCAGGAGAAAATAGTGCCAAAAACAAAAACCTTGAGGAAAGAGAGCATCCAAGAGAAGAGAGTCATCAACAGTGCCACAGGCTGTAGAGAAATCAAAGATGGGAACTGAGAAAAAGCCATTAGATTTGATAACTAAGAGATCATTAGCAACTTTGGAGAGAGCAGTTTCAGTTGAATGGTGAGGTCAGAAGCCAGATTGCAGAGTTAAGAATTGAAGAAAAGGAAAATAGCAGTACCACTTTTAGACAGCCTTCTCAAAGGGAAGGAAGTAAAGATACAGGACAATAGGTATTGGGGATGGACATGCCAAGTGAGGGTTTTTGAGGATGGGAGAGAGATATGGATGTGTCTTAGGCAGTAGGGAAACAGGCAGAGAGGGAACAATTGAAGATTAGTACAAGGGAGCAGTCTACTGGAGAAGACAAGGTGGAGCAAGAACATTGTCCAAGTAGAGAGATTTTTCTTGGCGAGAAGAAGTATATAGGGGCATACTGCACATGCTACACATTAATTGACTCCATGAAAACTCAATTTCAGGAGAAACTGCAGCATGATATTAATTATAATTGGGAGCTATATTCCTGTGTAGCTTATAAAACTGGACTGTAGGAAATGAAAATGAATCTTTACAAAGACCCAAAACTATAATGAGAGGAAATTGGTCTACTTAGACACAGTAACAGATCTAAGGTATGGAGATTTAAGATGCATAATACTTGTACTACCTATCATACAGGGTTATTATGAGCAAAATCCTTTCAAGTTTATTGAGTGACATATAAACTTGAGTAGTTTGTTTTATCCAATAGAAGGGACCCTACAATTTTGTGGTGATTGAGTACTGAAAAATTGGATTTTTTTTCCTCTGGTTGTCAGGGCCAGAAGAAGAAGATAGGGAGAAAAGGCACCATTGAGCATATAGGGGATCCACCAAGAGTTGGCCATCTCAGGGAAGAGAAGCAGATGTGATGGGACCTCCCCTGGGGCCAAGAGAAGCACTTCTAAAAAATGAATGGTAGATGTAAAAAATTCACAAGCATCTTAGAAGAGCAGTGGGAAGATTCCTTATCAGGAATCTCATAACCTCTAGTTTTAGACATTGGTCAGTTGGCTGTTGTCCTTTGTTCTTGAAGAGCACTAAAATGATATCATTGTGTTAGAGTCTAGGTACGCTGTATCTGACTGTGGCTGATCAGACCAATACAAGCTTGGAAGGCTCTGCCAAAAGTCAGGTACATTGGGACATTGGGAACGGAGATGTCTCTACATTTGTGCATCTTACATTTCTTTTGAACTACTTCAATTCTGCTTTGCTCATAGAGCACAGTGCCTCCTTCTTTGATGTGGGCACGCCATGCTGAGCAGTCCTTTGCCAGTGTCTCCCATGACATGCAATCGATTCCATAGTTCTTCAGAGAGAACTTGAGAGTGAGGTAGAGATGAAAACTCATGAATTTGGATATTGTTTCTCCAAGAAGAAAATATATTGGTTATAGCTGGGCAATGTGTAACTAACCTATTGCTTCAGAGCAACAATGTCAACCTCAAAAGAATGGTGGGGCCACTGCACCATACTAAGGATCCCTACAGGCTGCATATCAACTTAGAAACTCGTACATGTTTATATGTTCCTTTTAAAATTTATTTATTTTGTTAAATATTTTCTAATTGTATTTTAATCTGGTTCAGGCCTCACTCAGGAGTACTGTGGGCTGTGTGCTAACCACAGGCTGAATTTTTGATACCCCTGCTCCAAAAGACCTAGAGGAATGTGAGAGTGCTGTGCCCCAGTGAACAATTTCTAAAGAGAGGGGTGATAGATCGTATATCAATAACATCTATTCTAAATCAATCTACCTCCTTCTTCAAGATGCCGGAGGGGCTACTATAAACAAAAGGTCAGAAGCTGAATTTATAGAAATTGATATAAACCCAAAGAACTAGGAGCCAAGAGTCTGGGACTCTCACTCAAAATGTACCAAGTATAGTATTCATTTTTCTTTTCTTATCCTTTCCTTTGGGCTTAGAAGCTGTTGAGTGGGAGGAGGTATCTTAATGCCTCGTTTTTTGTGCGTGAATGGAGCTGTTACTGGCAGGATAGGGTAATGTGAACTTCTGTATATTTTATTGGGGGATTAGCATTTTGTAGGCTCATGGATCAGAGAGGGACCTTTGGGATCATTCAGTCCAGCCCACACATTTTACCAGTAAAACTGAGACCAAGAGAGTTTAAGTGACTTGTCTAGTCACTAACATAGTAAGTGTCAGAGCTGAAATTTGAAACCCAGTATTTTGACTCCAAATCCAGTGTTTTATCCACAGAATCATGCTCCTTCACTCTCTGATGTTCCATCTGCAAAGGTGACCCAAGGCACCCAGGGACTATGCCAGTGGACTGTAAGCATAATGATGTTTACAGTAGACTGGAAGCATAATAATGTAGTCTTGTGACCTTGAGCTCCAGCTTCTCTATCAAAAAGGCAGATCAGCTACTGTTCTCAGTCTCAGAGATCTTGTGGATATACCTTGGGCAGAACTGAACTGGTTTCAGAAGGTTCAGCAAAAGAGTAGAGAACCCCTGACTTAGGGGGTAGTATGCCACTGTGATACAAAAATTCTTAATCTATATCTACAGTTAGATTTCTGGGAATCTGTTAATTTAGATTGGGGGGGGGAATTACATCTCAATTTCATTATTATTGGTTTTCCTTGTAATTCTATGTGTTTTATTTTATGCATTTAAAAATAGGATCCTTAAACTCCACTCCAGTGCTACAGGGATCAATGATACACAATGGTCAAGAACTCCTTGACATGCTTTGTATGCCAATACTATTTCAGTAACATGTTTAAAGTGAAGAAATGCATTCAGAGCTCCAACTCAGAGTACCAGGGACACATCTGACCCTGATGCAATCCTGAAAACAACATTAGGAACTCCTCTCTCCATTCCACTTTCCTCCTCAAGGGAGTGTCAACCCCTCACTCCAAGTCATTGTTGATTTGTGATTCCAGGCATGGCATCTGGAAGAATGTGGCCTGGAAAGAGGAAAGAGAAAACTGGGGTGAGATTGATATGAAGAACTCTAGGGGCCGATACCTGCTGCCATCATAACCACCCCAGGGACACTCCTTAGTATAGGCCAACTTCCCCCTTGGCCACTTTCTTTTCTCCTTGCTCTTTGCTTCTTACTAGAGTTTCTCCCCTTTAGCCTATAGGAGAAGAATTGCACCTTTTTTTTCCTTCCCATTTAGACCCTGTAGGGAAAGAAAAAGAAATACACAAATGATGATGAATTTCTAAATATGCAGAGAATAAAATTCATCCATGTTTCAGAGGCATACTAAAAGTTAGATTTCCTGCACCTTTTGTTACAGAAATGTGGGTGCATAATTTATATTGAGAAAGCAGGATGGACCTCTTTTTTGGAAGGTGAGGATGGGAGAGATTCTAGCTCTGTCTTTGCCATAAATTAACTATGTGACTTTGTCTCTTTCTCCCCAAGTCAACTGCTCTTGATGACTTCATTATTTCTGTCAATGGAACACCTATACATTCAGATACCCAAGTTCAACAACCTCTGTTAACCTTTAACTTTTCCCTCTCCCAGATCTCCCACATCTTGTCAATTAAGTCCTTTCAACTATCTTTCAGATCCACCCCCTTATTTCTATTCTTACTGCTACCATCTTAGTACAGATCCTTATTATTGATGCATTAGCCTCCTAACTAGCCTCTTTGTCTCCAGTCTCTCCCTGTTCCTGTCTGCCTTTCACACCACTGGCAGAATAACCTTCCTTACGTATGGATCTGATCATGTTGTTCTTGTACTCAAAACCTTTCAGTGGTCTTCTGTTTCTTACTGAAAAAGGTCCAGACTCAGCCTGGAAGACTAGCACTTTACATATATCCATCAAAACCTGAAAGGATTCGGTGCTCGGTTCAAAAGCAGAGTAAGTAAAAGATCCAAATGACTTGAGGAACTTTTTTACATGGTTCCAGCAACCTTCCCAATCTCCAATTGTCCCATGTCTACCCTCAACGGCTATTTTCTTAGCCATTTCCAAGACTAACAAGAGCTGGATCACAATTATTGACCTAGACCACAACTGCTTGATGCGACTCCCTTCCATGTGCCCTATAACCAAACAAAACCAGGAATGTCATCGTTCTGATGTCTTGCTTTTGTATCTTTGTTCATTCCATCCCTTGTACTGCCCTTTCCACTTGTCTCGGCCCTTTAAAATTCTTCCCATCCTTCAAGTCCACCTTAATATCCCCATCTCCATGAAATCCATCCTTTTCTACCCAGTAAAGAATGATTGTTTTTTTCTTCCTCAGACCTTTCATCTCACTATATATCTCACATCTTTGTACTCTCTCTGAATAGTCTATTCATTCTATTCATCATTTATTACATACTTTAAAAGAAAAGCTAGTTGTATATAATAGAGATTTGTATTTTCACATACAATCTTTTTTCTCTTCTATTTTGTATGTTGAAATGCTCATTTTATTTGGTAAGTTAAATTAAAATTCTTTTCATTATTATAGTTATTATAGCTACTGTATAGCCATTGTATGTTTACGTACTTCTTGTGACCTAAACTGCAATCAGATTGTAAATTTCATGACCGCAGAGAGAATGCTTCATTATCACTGGAGCTTCATCCATTGCCTTGCCAAATGTTTTGCACATACTTCAGTATTTTAGGAATATATGATTTCAGTATTGACAGGAAGAACGTGTGCACTTCTGAAACTACAGAAGTCTGTGCTAATTATGGCTGCAATAGCATTATGTCAATTGCGCCAAGTCAGATGATGGCAGAACTTCAGCAAACTGGGTTGTCCCATTTTCTCTACAATCTACAGATAGTATCTGCAAAAATATCTCTGTTTCCTATAGTATCAATATAAATGAAACATAAAGGACCATGAAATCTCTCTAGAGTTCCTTGTTATTATGGAGAGCATGACAGGAACAAAGTTGTTTTCCCTTGCCTTCAATCCTTATATAACATTGTTTATAAAGGGTTCATCTAATATGGAATTGTTTTCATCCTGAGAGTGAATTGCCATAGACATCCTTCTACTGATGCAGGTTACAACCATGCTGTGACGTGGTAGAAGGCAGCTACATGGTATGAAGGGTCGAGCACTGGGGTTGGAATCAGGAAGACTCATCTTCCTGAGTTCAAATCTGGCCTCAAACACTTAATAACTGTGTGAGCCTAGGCAAGACACTTAACCCTGTTTGTCTCCATTTGCTATTTCTATTTCCTATCTGAGTTGAAAAAGGAAATGGCAAACCACTCTAAAATCTTTGCCAAGAAAACTCTAAAAAGGGGGTTCTAAAGATTTGGACAAAACTGAAATGACCCAACCATTTTTGCACAGCTTAATAGATGGTCTTCAAAAGTCACTGTCCCAAAAAACAACAAAATACACAAACAAAAAAACACAACCAGACAACATAGACCTCTCCAAATGTAATTAAACTAGTTTTAGAACCATAGATATATGGTTGTTCCATACTTTGTAAGTAATAGGTAAGCAATGAGAGGCAGTGTATACAGTGAATAAAAAGCTGGTCTTGGAGTCAGGAAAACTGAAATCAAGTTCCACTTCTGATCCATACATATATACCAACATGTGACCCTAGGCAAGTCATATAACCCTCAGTTAGTCAGTACTTTGAGGCCCAAGTTGCAGAAGAGTTAGATGTTCTGCATTGCTAGAGAAAATTCCCTTCCCAATGTAGTCACATTTGGAATCAACAACAATCTAATAAAAATCATGGCTAAATGGCCTCATATGGAATGAAGGAGTTGGACTACAGTCAGGGTTGGGAAACCCGTGGCCTCAAAGCCACGTGTGACCCTCTAATTCTTCAGTGTGGCCATTTGATTGAATCCAGACTTCACACAACAAGTTTGGATTCAATCAAAGGGCTACACTTGAGGACCTAGAGGGCCACATGTGTCCTTAAGGCCATAGGTTCCCCAACCCTGGACTAAATAATCTCTTGACTCCCTGAGAACTAGAAGCTCTGTTAGACATAGAAATCCTAATGTTATCTAAGTTTATTAGAAGGGACAAGGACTGAGAATGTTACCCCTAGGATGAGGACCAGATTAGCTACAGGAGAGATGAAAGACTCACAAGCTACCCTACTCAGCATTGGTTCAGAGTAAGAAACAGAATCCAGGAAGTCAGTCACAAGCAGCCATTTATTTGGTCTGCAGTGGAAAGAGATGACGCAGGGCCTAGCATATTGTAAAATAGATAATATTGAGTACCAATAATATACCATTTGAACAGATTAAAAAACAGCAAACCACCCTTCTTCTTTTCTGAGTCAACATCATCCTAACATCCACTGTACATAGTTTCCTGTCCTTAGAGAGCAATCTGTGAAAAACGATGATGTGTCAGATTCTCCTCAAACATGCCTACCTTGCAGTTTGTCATAAGAATTTCGGTGCTACTTATATTCTCTTTCTGTCATGTAGGATATGATTAGAAAATTTTTTCTTAAGGTCCTATACATAAACTAGTAGCATTTATAGACTAAGCATTGCGCTATTTTATAATGATAATAAGACTTGTATGTAAGACAACCCATTTTTCTTATGCTATTCAATTTTCTTGAACTTTCCATTCATTGTATGCATAGACACTGGGGCATTAATCCTGTCATCTTCACTGATATGTGTGTGAAGTTATGACTGCTGACTTTACTCTTTGCCATTCCTAGAAGCAAACAAACATTTATTTCAATTTTTCTCACATTGATTTTACTTAATCCTAACAATCCTAATCTGTTTTTGGTTATTTAAATCAGCATGGCATTTCCTAGTGATACTACTTTTCTTTTCTTCACCTTTCACTACCTTAAGCCTATCAGTCATCAATGCTGATTAAGTTACACAGGGAAAAAGAAAAGTGTAAAGTAATTTCTGCTTGCGGCTATAAGGGAATGTATATCCAGATAGATGAAGAATTCTTTCCATCTAGTGATTTGTATAAAAAAAGCTAAGAAATTTCCAAGTGAATTATTTCTGGCTTTGACATTAAAATTTGAGGGGAAAAAAAACCTTTTGTACTAGAATATCAATACCAAAGAACTGTTTGACAACTTGTACAACATTGCTAGTGTTTGGATTTTGTTATTTATCATAGAGCATGAAGCAAGATAAAGTATTTGGTGCCTCTTGAAGAAATACAACTGCTTAACATTCCCTTTTCTAACCTAACATTCATTCAGAGTAAAAATGAGTCAGCCTTATTACAAATGTATTTTATACAAATATTGGCAGGAAGCCAATATTTGCACTTGTAAAAATAAATAATAAAACAATTTTCAACATTATTGAGTTTCTCTAGGCAACTGGCTTCTGGATTCTGTCTTCCACTTTCCCACACACTGCTGAGCTTCCTTGCTTCCGTCTTATTGGTCCATCCTGAAATTAGATAGCTGATGGATTGCTTTTTCTTCCATTGGCATTCTCTTTCTGACATACATTTCACTGATCAACAGCATTTCTACATTAGGTTATTGACTAATGATTGAAGTCATAGAATTATACTGTTTAAGAATTTATAGGCTTTTTCCTTACACTGTCTAAATACTAGAGGAAGGAATCTCTCCACTAGTACCTAAGCAGTCTTACTTTTCACTTTGCAGAGTGATGAACAAAACACAAACACTAAAGTTATGTGGTAAACATAATCAGTACTTTTTTTGATGCAATAAATGTACACAATTGACTCCTATTCTGTAAGAGCATTAAAGGATTGATGGTTATTCCTCTAAATTGATGTTAAAATAATGCTACATTATAAAGTCTTTTCAGAAATGTCATCATTTGTCTGACTAAGAACAAAACCACCTGGAGCCTGTAAACCTGCCTGTCACTTCCTGAAACTTCTTAGGAACACATAAAGCATATAAGACTTTGTAGAATTGTTTAATACATCTTAACACCTGCAGTTACTATAGGTGACAGCTACCAAGTGCCATGATACAACACCACCACTGTGACTGTAACTGATTTCTTTATCACTTATGTAGATCACATTGTAGTACAAAAGATTGGGGTTTTTCTCCAAAATTTAATATGAAAGCCAGGAATAATTCACTTGGAAATTTTGCAACTTATTATATACAGTTAGCTAGATGGAAAGAATTCTTCTGTCTGGATATATTTTCCATTAACAACACAAGCAGAAACTGTTTTATGCTTTTCTCCTTCACTTTGTAACTTAGTCAACATGGTCAAGACTATCATCTTTAAGCTAAGATCAGACTTTCCAAATAGGAGATGATTATCAGAGAGATAATTAACATACCATATTAAGACTAGTACATTATTATCTTTTAAAAATTGTTAAAGGCATTCATTCCTTGGCATAACTAAAAAAAAAAAAAAAGATGTAAGAGACATGAATAAACAAATTCCCCAAACCTTTCCATTATCAACTGAAAATTTGGGTTGGTATAGTTTGCTAATTGGCCAGCATTTTTTTTCACTCTAAATTTTCAGATATTATCCTGTCTTCCTTGTTCAACAACATGCTCACAGAATTTATGACATATTAAAGGTACCATTAAGTCATATTTCAGTTGAACGCATCCCAAGGTCTGGAATATTCTTCATAGCAACTGGGGTAGAAATATAGATTTTCTGACACCATTCGTCCCAAGCTGTCCTAGAATTGGTTGGAATTGTTAACCTGAAATGTGTCAAACTAGCTTTTCCTTAGTTGGAGTTATTAAAAACCATTTTATCTATTTTTCAGAAAAGTAGCATTTCCAGAAAGACATCCTAGATAAATTAGGAACAAGTTTCTTATTGGTCAGAATTTGTACTTTAAGGAGGAAAAAAGTCTGGTTTCAGATCAATGAAATGCTATCGTTTGTAAAGGAAGTGAAAGAGAATATATAGAAATGTTTTGGTGCTGTAGTTAATGGTATGTATGATGCAGTTTTTAACATTAAAAAAATATTCAATTTTTTTCAGCACATTTGAATGATTGGATTCTATCAAAGGAAAGATTACATGAATTCAGCTTCCCAAAACAACACTGCTGATTGGTAAGAGTCACATATATATCAATAAATTGATAGCAATTGTTACACTGTCATCTGTGATAACTATGATCATAATGTTCTAGTATGTATGGTAAGTCAAGTCAACCAACATTTATTAACTACCTGCTATATGCCAGGCGCTGTTCTAAGTTCTGGGAACACAACCCCCTTCACCCACCGCAACAGAACAGTCTTTTCTGTCAGAGAGCTCATAGTCCAATAAACGAGATGACATGCAAACAATTATTACAAAATATATATGGAATAAACTGAAGATAACTTCAGAGGGAAAGAACAAGGCAAAAGAAGCCTGAGTAAGGCTTCTTGATTTGTGTGTACCTATCTAACAAAATAATATTTCTAGTAAATTAGATTCTAAAAATCAGTATTTCATGCTAACAAGCTTTTTATATCATATGATACATAGTACTAAAAAATGTAGTACATTTATTAATAATGAATAAAATCCATAGTACTTTAAGTGATATTTTAATTTTGTCCCTAATAAAAGTTTATATGCCTAATTATACCACATGATCATTAGGCCTCACCAAATACTATTTAGGGGAGCCGAATGTTGACTTTGTGTTCGTATATAAGTAAGGAATCATTCAACTGACTGTATTTTCTCAATTGATTTTAAGCCTGTCATTCTCCAGTAGGAGAGACAATCCACATAGATTATTTCATCCCTGAGTTTTGATTATAGGCAGAGCAAAAAAAGAAAGTATGGATAATGTAAATAAGCTTGACAGTGAGAGCTTTGAAGCAGAATAACTGGAGAGTGATGTGTGTTGATGGGAGATGAGGATGGGGATGTTTTAGGGTAGGAGTGGGGAGCTTATGTCAAGTCCACATGTGGCCTTCTAGGTCCTTGGATGCATCCTTTTGACTGAGTTCAAGTTTTACAGAACAAATCCTTTTATTAAGGAGATTTGTTCTATGAAGTTTGGATTCAGTCAAAGGGCCGCACTTGAGGTCCTAGGGAGCCGCATGTGGTCTCTAGGTGACAGGTTCCCCACCTCTGTAGAATATAAGCTATTTATAGCCACTTCTGTCAAATTCTTAGTAATTAGGAAGCTAAGTCCAATGAGAAGGAAAATGATTGTAGACATGATGAAGTCAAGAATATGAAGAAAGAAGTTTTTCTTTGCCCTAAATCTCCATCTCACAAATGCTGAGTTAGAATTAGGTAGTTAGTCCAAAAGCAGTTCAGGAAAAAATCATCCTCCGTGTAGTAATGCTCTGCCTTAATTTGGTACAAGCAATGTTTCACACCTACTTAAATCCTTTGATGGATTCATGAGTTCAGTGGTGTTGGTATTCCCTTCACCATGCAGGTGGCAATCCCTCCCAGGCTTCTAATCCTGTGCAGTTCTTATGCATATATTTCTGTAAATCCTTTGAAAAAATCTACTGAATATTTTGAAGGCCATTTCTGTAGTCCTTTTAATATCTTTATGGCATCAGTATTTTTGAAAAATTGTTAGTTCCAAATTTTTCTCCCTCCCTCTTCCCTTCCTCTCTTCTTAAAATGATATCTTAAAAATAATTTTATTTAGGTTATACATGCACTATCATGTTATACATTTCTATATTAGTCACAGTTGTGAAAGAAGAAACAGATCAAAAGGGAAAAAAAACATGAAAAAGAATAAAGTAAATGAAAAAAAGGATGCTTCATTCTGCATTCAGAGTCCATCAGTTCTTTATCTGGATGTCGAGAGCATTTTCCTTCATGAGTCCCTTGTACTTGTCTTGGATCATTGTGTGCTGAGAAAAGCTGAGTCATTCATAGTTGGCCATTACACAGTTTTGCTGTTCTTGGTTCTGCTCATTTCATTTTGTATCAGTTTGTACAAGTCTTTTCAGGTCTTTCTGAAATTTTCCTGTCCATTATTTCTTATTGCACGATAGTATTCCATTACATTCATATACCACGATTTGTTCAGCCATTCCCTAATTGATGGGTGTCCCCTCAGTTTCCAATATTTTGCCACCACAAAAAGTGCTGCTATAAATATTTTTGCACGTGTAGGTCCTTTTCCCTTTTTTATAATTTCTTTGAAATACAGACCCAGTAGAGGTATTACTGGATCAAATGGTATACACAGTTTTGTAACCCTTTGGGCATAGTTCCAAATTGCTTTCAGAATGGTTGAATCAGTTCACAACTCCACCAATAGTGCATTAATGTTACAATTTTCCCACATACTCTTCAACATTTATCATTTTTGTTTTTGTCACATTAGCCAATCTCATACATGTGAGGTGGCATGTCTGAGTTGTTTTAATTTGCATTTCTCTAATCAAAAGCAATTTAGAACATTTCTTCATGTGTCTATAGATAGCTTTGATTTCTTCATCTGAAAACTGCCTATTCATATCCTTTGACCATTTATCAACTGGGGAATAACTTATATTCTTGTAATCGGTCCTCTATATATTTGAGGAATGAGACCTTTATCAGAGACACTTGCTGTACAGATTGTTTCCCTGCTTTCTGCTTTCCTTCTAATCTTGACAGCATTGGTTTTGTTTGTGCAAAAGCCTTTCATTGTATCCTATGCACTTAGAATAGTGCCTGGCACATAGTAGCTACTTAATAAATGCTCGCTTACTTTACAGTAGAACATGATCTCTGGCAAGATCTCTCAAGATGTCATGACTTCAGGTCTGAGTCTCGTGACAGATGATATTTCTGTCATTCAAAGACCAGCCCAGCCAAGTTTGAAGACAACCATCACAATATGTTTAGCCACCAAGTGACGGATTTCTTTGACCACACTTTTTTTTTTAATTTTAAATTATTTTATTTGTTTTCAGTTTTCTACAATCACTTCCACATATCTGAGATTTTTCCCCTCTCACTCTCTTCTTCCCCTCCACCGTCCCCACTCCCTCCCTGAGATGGTGTGCAATCTTATATAAGTTCTACACATACATTCCTATGAAATGCATTTTCACCATAGTCATATTGTATAGAAGAATTAAAATGAATGGGAGAAACCATAAAACAAAACAAAACAGAAGAGAAAATGGTCTACTTCATTCTGCAATGCAATTCCATGGTTCTTTCTCTGGATGTGGAAGGCGTTTTGCCTCAAGAGTTCATTGGGAATTTTTTAGGTCCTTATATTGCTGTGAAGGACTAAGTCGACCAGAAAAATTCCTCACACACTGTGGTTGTTGCTGTGTACAAAATTCTTCTGGTTTTGCTCCTTTCACTCAGCATCAGTTCATATAAGTCCTTCCAGGTCTCTCTGAAGTCTTCCTGTTCATCATTTCTTATAGCACAATAGTATTCTATGACATTCACATACCATAACTTGTTCAGCCATTCCCCAATTGATGGGCATTCCCTTGATTTCCAGGTTTTGGCCACCACAGAAAAGTGCTGCTATAAATGTTTTTGTACATGTGGGACCCTTTCCCATTTCTGTGATTTCTTTGGGATATAGTCCCAGAAGCGATATTGCTGGGTCAAAGAGTATGCACATTTTTGTAGCCCTTTGGGCATAGTTCCAAATTGCTCTCCAAAATAGTTGAATCAGCTCACAGCTCCACCAACAATGAATCAGTGTTCTAACTCTCCCACATCTTCTCTAACATTTATCATCTTCCTGTTTTATCATGTTAGCCAATTTGATATGTGTGATGTGGTACTTGACCATACTTTTTCATGAGGACCTTTTACTATTGGGATCTTCCTCAGTATTGGAAGTAACCACAATGATAAACCCACTTACATTTTAAAAATAATTAAAGTGTTTTATCCCACAGTGTAATTTAAAATAAATACACTGCAAAGTTTCTAGAGGTTACATTAGTAACAATAGCTTCTTGTGGGAGATTTTAATTGGCCTAACATTAAACGTTGATAGGAATGGGCACACCAAGTATTAGGGGAAAAAACAGAAATATCACATCTTAAAAAAAATTTCCACATAGATTTGCCACCATCACAACAACTCATAAAATAATTACTTAATTTTATTATCCAAAGTAGGAAACAAGATATTTTCTCCAGAATTCTCAGTTACAAATTCTCTGAAAAGTAGTGTTACTGTTCAAAATCTATTCTCATAGTTTTATGTTCTTCTGCTATTGAATAGAGAGGTAAGGATGGAAAAAGTATAGAGAAGCTTACATTTCATGACATTTTTTTTGGCAAAGGATCAAAGTATGTAATTTGTTAGAGCTGACTAAATTTGGCAGCCATTACCATGATGACTTTCTTTGCTACAGAGAAAACCAAAATGTGTCTATATCTGTATATGAATTTCAATTTAAATGTCAAGGGTTCTTTTAGTGAACAAGAATTACTTTTAAAGTTTTTTACACCCATATGAGGAATGAAAATATTTTTTAATTCTTATTGAGTTCATCCAATGCCCTGCCATCACTATTCTCTGAGAATTAACCAAACTGTACTGAGTACTAACTGTATAGAGTAACAAATTGTCATATAAATTTCTGAGGGTAACCTTGATTGCATAAAAAAAGACCATTTTCTTTGGGAAGTGTGGCTACCTAGATATATCTGAGTAGTAATGTCAACTGGAAGAAACTGGAAGAAAAATATCTAGAACCATGTAAATAAATTTCATCAGTATTTCTTTACAAAGGAATTTGCAAAAACTGCTTTGAGTTTATAAAACATTAAATGATATTTTAAAGAGAGACTTACAAGATTGAAATAAGTAGAGAATTCCTTTAGAATCCAATTAGGGTGGCATTATGCTTGTTGCAATCATGAGATTTTAGGCCTATAAGGGACCACAGAAACATCTCATCTAACTGTTTTCCATATTAGAGTATATCTTATTTTATCCCACTTCACACCCTCACCATGATCTCAAAGCTTGCATGAAAGCTTATATTGTTCAAATACTTGTCATGGTCCTTTGCTAGGTATCAAAGCATATCACTGGATTTAAGGTTCAAGGAGAACTTAGAAGTCCCTTAGTTTTAACTCTTTGTTTTATATAAAACTGAGACCCAGAGGATTTACACAGTGTACCCTCACAACTCATAAAATAGTATAATGATTACATAAAATTATTTAAAGATGCATAATAGTCTTTGATATTCATGAGACATATGTGTGTGAATATAGTCCAATACTTTACTAAATGAAGAAAAAATGAGTTAAAAGAGTGAACATAGGCATTGCTCAAGGCAGAGCAGAAATGGTGAAAAACAGGCAACAGTCCAGCTGAGATTTCCCAGAATTCCCCTCCAAACAACTTTAGAATAACTCCTTAAATCAAATTTTGGATTAGCAGAACCAATGAAGGGTCAGGGTGAAATATTTTCCCAGCCTAGGGTACCTTAGGAGGTCAGCTGGAGAGGTCTGTGACACTAGCGTAGGAGTGGGCCTGGAGTGGGCCAGGAGCATGGTTGTGGGCTTGGAGGGTAGCAGCAATAGCTACAAAACCCTCAGCTCAGGGACAGTAAGGGGTTGGACAGCTGGTTCAGAAAGAGATTATAGGGGATTCTTTTTAGGAACTGGGAATAGCTGGTACTATTTGGTGACTCCACAGTCCATAAGAAGTCCTGAGATGCGGTTCCCTGTATTAGAGGAAGACTTGTGATCAGTCATAAGGGATCAGGAACCATGATCACTGTTCCATGACCCTGAGGACTGTTAGCACTTAAAGCTCTAAGAGATCAGGGATCCTTCCTGGGTAAAAACCAGAGAACAGATGGAAAGAGCATTGACCATACCTCTGCTTAGATCACATCACCCTGGAAGCATCAAAAACTTGCAGAACCCAAGAACTAGCTCTTAAAAGAGTAGCACAAAAAAGTCTAAACCTTAGTATAGTGCCTCTCCCCCTAGGGGAGCAGAGCCCAACTTGAACAGAAAGTTCAAAGTGGAGAAGTAGGGCAGGAAAATGAGCAAACAACAATAACAGAAAAGAACTTGAACATAAAAAGCTGCTCAGGTGTCAGGGAAGACCAGGACATAAGCTTGGAATAACACAACTACATGAAAACAGATACAAATAAAGCCTCAAACAAAAATGCTACTTGGACTCAAGCTCAATAAGAATTCCTGGAAGCATTAAAGAAAGAGATACTATTGATAGAGTAAAAACTGGGAAAAGAAAGGAAAGTGATAAGAGAAAATTATGAAAGGATAATTAACAGCTTGATAAAAGAGGAACAAAAAACATGCTGATGAAAATGACACCTTAAAAAATAGAATTGACCTAATAGTAAAAGAGGCACAAAAATTCACTGAAGAAAAATACACCCTAAGAAGCAGAATTTGCCATATGGAAAAACAGGTACAAAAAAAGAAAAGAACTGGGCAAATATAAACTAATGATTCTGAGACATCAAAAGTCTGAAAATATAGTAGAAAATATGAAATAACTCATCAGAAAAACAACTGACCTGAAAAATAGATCAAAGAGATAATTTCAAAGATTTTTGGACTACCTGAAAGTCATGATCAAAAAAAAAAAAGAAATTATCAAAGAAAACTGCCCCAATCATCTCAGATCCAAAGGGTACAATAGAAATTGAAAGAAGTCACTGTTCCAAATGGAAAACTCCCAGGAATATTATAACCAAATACTGGTAATAATACTTTGAACATCTCACCTTTAAGCCCAGTGAAGTATGGATTATTTTGTCAGCTAGATAGCAAAGTATTGTGTTTATTATGCAATAGCACCTTAACTGTGGTGTAGGAATACAATATAAATCAATATTGCCAGACTAAGCACTCATCACAATATTCCTAACTCACAGGAAAGCTTCAATCAGAAAGTTAGGAAATTTAAAATGGAATTCTCTCATCATAGAAGAATTTGACAAAAAGAGAGACAGAGACAGAGACAAAGACAGAGAGAGAGAAAGAGAAAGAAAGAGAAAATGAGGCTCCAATTAAAAGTTTCAAAGTGGATCATTTGTTAGCCAAGCAAGGAAGCTGCTTATCAATGATGAGTTAATTCAGTCATGTTTGATTGAAGCAGCAGAAGAAACTTGATACTATTAATAATGTTATTAATTGATTCAATTAAAATTGTGGAAATTTGTTCCTCTTGTCATGTAAATACATAATATTTTCATTTGTGCCTCTGCTCACAAAGACTAAAATATTTACTATTTGGCCCTTTGGAGGAAAAAATTGCCAGCCTTTAGTTTTTAAAATACGTAAAAAGTGTTGTAGGGCAACTAGGCAGCTCAGTGAACAGACTATGATGCCTGGATTTGTCTTCCTGAGTTCAAATTTGTCCTCAGACACTTACTAGCTGTGTGACCTTGGGTCAGTCACTTAACCCTGTTTCCCTCATTTCTGTAAAATGAGATGAGGAAAGACATGGCAAACCACTCCAGTATCTTTGCCAAGAAAACTCCAAATGGGATAACAAAAAGTTGGACATTACTGAAAAATGACTGAATTGAAAGACTATGGCATTGTTTGGAATAAAAGTTTTATCAGTGCAAATAAATGGCATCTATCATTTAGAGGGACAGCAAGATTTAGTGGAAAGAGGGCTGGTCTTGAAATCAGAGATGCCTGAATTCAACTCCTTGCTCTATCATATACTCTATTAGTTGGGTAACAAGGAGTCATTTAATCTCTTGGACACTCAGTTTGTTAATCTGTAAAATGGGGACAATGAGACTCATACTCCCTTTTTAACAGGATTGTTGGGAGGAAAATGTTTTACAAATTATGAAGTGTTATAAATGTGTTACTATTATGATTTTTTGTGATCATGCTTATGTCACTGTTATCAAGAGAAATTAAATTGTTTTCTAGTAATAGTAGCAACCATAAATTATATTTATATGGGATCTTATGATTTATAAAGTTTATGCAAATTTATATTGGTGATTGCTTCATTTTGTGCCTTTTCAAACGTATGACTAAGATTTGTAATTCCCTAAATTAACAAATGGAACATTAATAACCGCTGAGAAAAACAACTGTGGTTTATTGACGATATTTAAATGTTGTCTTACATCCGCCCCTCCTCTTTATTTCTACCATATTTTCACCATAGGTAAGTTCTTTATTTCATAACAATGAATATTAATAGATTAATAATAAGTTAATGCTAATAAATAGGCAATAATAATAGCTGGCTTTTATATAATACTTAAAAGCTTTGCAAAGTACTTTGCATATGTTATCTCATTTGATCTTCACAAAAATCCTGAGAAGTAGATGACAGTATTTTCCCCATTTTACAGATGAGGAAACTGAGGCCTGGAGAGGTTAACTGACTTCCCCAAAGTCAATCTACTGATGTCAGAGGCAGAATTCAAACTCAAGTGTTCCTAACTCAAAGCTGCCTGTAATTATTATAATATCTTCTAATAATTACTTCAGTTGCTTATCTGCTCCTTTCTAATCCACTATACTATGGTGCTGCATTGTCATCTTTCTAACAATATACTGCTTTGAACGTGTAACATATGCCTTCAAACCCTTAACTGGCTCTCTTTTCTAGTGTTATCTCATATAATTTCCCTTCACACACCCTCTTACAGTCAATCTGGATCAGTCTCATTCAGCCCTCTCCCTTTTCTGAGTTTTTGCTCATACATACCACCCACCCCCAAGCTTGGAATAGATGCCTCCCTTTTTTTGTCTATTTCTCTCTACACTTCACAGCTCAGCTCAGATGCTACCTCCTCCATGAAGCCTTTCCTACCCCTACAATTTAAAATGGTCTTTCCTTCATCATATTTCTTACACACTTGTACTGGCTGCCCCCCCCATGCTGGGAACGCTTTCCTTCCTGACCCCTTAGACTCTGTGGTTTCCTTCAAGCCTCAACTCAATCAATCTACTAATGGAGACCTTTCCTAGTGTCTCTCCCATCTTCTACCCACAGCTTTCCATCCCTTGCTTCCCCACTAAAGTTCCCTTCCAGACTGTATCTTATATGTTCCTAGATAGATAGATAGATATGCATATATATATATATACATATATATATATATATATATATATATATATATATATATATATATATATATATATATATATATATATATGTAAAGTCTTGTCTCCCCCGTTGGAATATAAGTTTCTTGAAGGTAGGAGCATTTTTCCCTCTCTTTTTTACCTCTAGCACTTAGCATACATCCTAGCATATAGTATGCATTTAACAAATACTTTTAAAATTTATTATTATTGCCTGAACTGATCAAATATTTGTCTTGATTTCAAAGTTATTTTTTCTATATTTTTTCCATTTTTATATAAGGAGTGAAAATTATGCCAGTCTACTAGCAAAGACATGTATTATTGTCCTACAATTGTTTTGTTTCAAGAGTTATTCTACCCTTGTTTAAACTAACTTTTAAAAATAGGCACACAATGAATGTAAGTACTAAAAGTCTAGTGGGGATGATTTTTTTTTGGACAACCTATGTCATCATTAGGAAAATGATCTCAGATGGGATGGAATTAATGATAGGGTTACTTCCTCACCTGTGAAGTATTCATTCTTCCAAATACCTGATCTGGCTCTTCGACAAGCATTTAATCCGTCTTTGACCTTCTCCCATCTGAAGAGTCCTTTGTAACCTCTATCTTCCTGCAGCTCCACCCTGTGAAGGTCAAACAAACAGTCTTATCTGCCTTCCTGTCTGCTGCCTCATCTTAGACTGTCTCCTTCCTTGGTTTTCTAGTGCCTGAACAGGATTCTCAGAAAAAATCTTTTTAAGAGTCTGGGTTGTAGGTCTTTCCCCCAGCATCACAGAAAGGTATTCCACAACAGAACAGGAGAACAGGGATTTAAAATACAGGTTTATATATAATGGTACCTTCTTAGAGAATGCTCCAATGTTTGAAACATGAAAAGAGGGACAATTTTAAAAAAAAGGACAAAAATTGTTAAAAACCAGACCATTTATTCTTTTATCAGGCAAACCTGGTAACCAGCAGTGTCAAAAGTATCCAAATACCATTAGAAATATTTGACACAAAGAACCAGATATCAAATATGCCAATGTAAACAGTGGGGTTCAGGATCCCCCATGCTTCATTATCTAGGCTTTATCCATTTTTATTCACTTCCAAATATTCTAATAATGGGATCATCAGTTGTGTGTGTGTGTGTGTGTGTGTGTGTGTGTGTGTTCCACTTTATTTATGTTCTTGCCTATTGTCTGAGTCTTAGAGACTCTCATTCTGGATCTGTTCCATCTTACGTAAATAGGCAAAATTCCATGCTTAGCATCCAGTGCCACTTAAATGTTAAGAAGACATAAATATCACCCTGTATTAGCATCATTAGCTTCTTTTTCTTGGGAAGGTTTAAGTAATAGCATGATGAATTGGTCTCAGAGTTACAATAGGTAGGCTTTACCACTAACTAGGATGTCACTTGACCTTTTGAGTCTCTACTTCCTTATCTATAAAGTGAGGCTGTAAGACTAGATTTCTTTTTCTGCCTCCATTTCAACTACGAAATTTCCTGGTTTAAAGGTGTTATGAGCTTTACCCATATACCATACTATATAAAAATGTTTTTGTTCCTGAAAAAATTTTAAGTAAATCTAATTTTTGAAATTAAATCTGATCTTATATGGAATTTCCAATAAGATCAGGAGTGAAACAAGAATGTCCATTGTCACCACTTCTATTCAATATGGTATTAGACATGCTAGCTATAGCAATAAGGGAAGAAAAAGTAATTGAAGGAATTAGAATAAGCAAAGAAGAAACTAAGTTATCACTCTTTGCAGATGATATGATGATATACTTAGAGAATCCCAGAGAATCAAGTGAAAAACTACTTGAAATGATAAATAACTTTGCAGGTTACAAAATAAACCCACATAAATCATCTGCATTTCTACTTATTATTAACAAAGCCCAACAGCAAGAGAAAGAAAGAGAAATCCCATTTAAAGCTACGGTGGACGCCATAAAATATCTGGGCGTCTACCTGCCAAAATGAACTCAGGTACTATATGAACACAATGACAAAACACTTTTCACACAAATAAAGTCAGACCTAAGTAAGTGGGAAAACATCAATTGCTGGTGGGTAGGCCAAGGTAATATAATAAAAATGACAATTCTACCTAAATTAATTTACTTATTCAGTGCCATACCAATCAAATTACCAGATAATTATTTTCTAGAGCTAGAAAAGAAATATCCAAATTCATCTGGAAGAACAAAAGGTCCAGAATATCAAGGGAACTAATGAGAAGAAATACTAGGGAAGGTAGCCTAGCCCTCCCAGATCCCAAATTGTATTATAAAGCAGCAGTCATCAAAACCACTTGGTACTGGCTAAGAAACAGAGGAGGAGACCAGTGTAATAGCTTAGGTACTCAAGACACAGTAGTCAATGAATATAGCAATCTACTGTTTGATAAACCCAAGGATCCTAGCCTCTGGGATGAGAACTTACTGTTTGACAAAAATTGCTGGGAAACTGGATAATAGTGTGGTGGAAACTGGGCATAGACCAATGCCTGATACCATACACAAGAATAAAGTCCAAATGGATATATGATCTAGGTATAAAGATTGATACTATAAACAAATTAGGGGAACAAGGAATAGTGTATCTGTCAGAATTATGGAGAATGGAGAAATTTATCACCACAAAAGAGATAGAGAACATTATGAAGTGCAAAATAGATAATTTTGATTACATTAAATTGAAAAGTTTTTACCCAAACAAACCCAATGCTACAAAGATTAGGAGGAAAACAGAAAACTGGGAAAGAATTTTTGAGGCTAGTGTCTATGATAAAGGTCTCATTTCTAAATATATAGAGAACTGAGTTATTGAATACAAGTCATTCCCCAATTGGTAAATGGTCAAAGAATATGAACTGGGAGTTTTCAGAGGATGAAATTAAAGCTATTTATAATCTTATGAAAAAATGCTCTAAATCACTATTGATTAGAGATGTGCAAATCAAAACAACTCTGAGGTACCACATCACACCCATCAGATTGGCTAACATGACAAAATAGGAAGATGATAAATTTTGGAGAAGATGTGAGAAAGTTGGAACACTGATTCATTATTGGTGGAACTATGAGCTGATCCAACCATTCTGGAGAGCAATTTGGAACTATGCCCAAAGGGCTACAAAAATGTGCATACCATTTGACCCAACAATGCTTCTAGGACTATATCCCAAAGAGATCACAGAAATGGGAAAGAATCTCACATGTACAAAAATATTTATAGCAGCACTCTTTGTGGTGGCCAAAAACTGGAAATCAAGAGGATGTCCATCAATTGGGGAATGGCTGAACAAGTTATCGTATATGAATGTAGTGGAATACTATTGTGCTATGAGAAACAATGAACAAGAAGACTTCAGAGAGGCCTGGAAAGACTTATATGAACTGATGCTGAGTGAAAGAAGCAGAACCAGGAGAACTTTGTACACAGCAACAACCACAGTGTGTAAGGAATTTTTCTAGTAGACTTACTACTTCATTGAAATACACGGACTTAAAAAATTTCCACTGGGCTTGAGGCAAAACAACTTCCACATCCAGAGAAAGAGCTATGGAATTTGATCACAGATAGAAACAGACCATTTTCTTTTGTATTATGTTTTGTTTTGTTTTATGGTTTCTTCCATTCTTTTTAATTCTTCTATGCAACATATATTTAATAGGATTGCATAAGAGTGTATGCCATCTCAGAGAGGGAGTGGAGAGGGAGGAGAGGAAAAAGGAGTGGGAGGGGAAAAAAAGTCTAAGATATATGGAAGTGATTGCGAAACACTGAAAACAAATAAAATAGTTTAATTTTTAAAAATTCATTTATTAAAGGATCCTTATGATGAATGCTTTAGTTAATAATAACTAGTTAGTAATAACCATCTCCCACTTAAATTGTTTTATAGAAACATAATTTCCTATGTTGAATTTGTTTATAACAAGATACATTTCTACCCTCCAGCCCTTAGAGATTTGTGCTTCAGTGAAAGTTGTCCTTTCTCAGCAAATGAGATTTTATAATCTTGGTACTGATCACTATTTATCACTTAAATTTAATAAAACTCTAATTAGTCATTTAGTTGAAGAAAAAAGGCTGATACAGATGTCAGGTCATAAATGTGTATGTTTATGACAGAATATATCTAACAGCATTGAAACCTTTATGTATGTGTTTAATTGACATATAAATATATAACTTTATTGCCTCCTATATTTAATGGCATGTTTATTAAATGGGCACATGTGACACCAAAACTCCAAAAAAACTACTGCTTGACTTCCAATTCATTATTGTATTGGGTTATGTAATTTGGTCCAGTGAATACCTTGTAAGTACATAATTATAGACCCATTATTTGTCATTATTATTGAAAGATGAAAGAATTGTCATGGAAAGATTAAATATTTGTAAAGGAACTGATTTAGATGTTTAGGGGAATGAATGTTTCACAAGTGATGGAGTAAACTCATCATTGATGCCATTAGATATCAGAACATTTTCCTAAATGTGTCTGTCATAGGCAACAATGGTTATCGTATTTGCTTTTGGGTCTAGTCTAATAATCTTACAGTTGAAAGTAAAGATTAGCAGCACCTAGGTCCTTGAATGTAAATGGTTCCCCTGAAACACATGGATATTCATTGCACATGCAGCATGATGCTGAATATGTGTCCAAAATGGATAACAACACAATGGCCAAAGAGTTTTGTGTGATATGGCAAGCTAGCCAGAAGCTGCCGAAAATAAAGAAGGCAGAAGAAACATCCCAAGATAAATTTAAACACAAAGAAGAGTTCTTTCTAAGCAATGACCCTGGGCCCAATTACAAGTCTGAGAGGCAGCCACAATTGTAAATCAGGCCAAAAACTTCAACATGTTAACAATGCAGAGAGAACTGTTAACATCAAGTATTTTTGCCACAATTATTGTCCACAGACATTAATTTACCTTTAGTAGCTTTGGTCTCATCCACAAGAAACAACATATACTGTTTTGCATGTTACATTTTTCTTAGTAAGGCAAATATTTCTGTTGTAAGTACCAAATATCCCCAAAAAAAAAAAAAAAAAGGAAATACAAAAGAGCTTGAAGGGTAAAGGTAAATTATTATTGCCATAACAATGTTGTATTGATTTCTATTATGTCTTTTTACTCTTGAGAATTCTGGAGCACTTGGCAAGTTGGTAGTTGAAAAATATGCCTTCTTTTAACACTGACATACACCCTAAAAACATTGGAATTATGAGGCTGTAACCGATGAAGTGTCATATTATTTTACTGTTTTATACAGCTATGTGTATGTTTTGATTAGTCATAAAAATATATATTAATTGTTTAGCAATTTATATTTGAAGGCATCTTGAAATATTCTATAGTAAGACATCTTAGCAATGATGTTGTCATCTTTATAGACAATTCTATGAGGTATTCAGAAATTAAGACGAATTTAGACATATTTCTGACTTCATCCGTGTGGGTATTTTTTCCATTGACGTAGATATTTTCTTATCCTGCTTTCTTTTCCTTCATGTCTTCTGTAAATCTTCCAGAGAGGATCCACCCAACATGTGGGGTGTTTCCTTTGATTCTTTTAATAACTCAAATATACCACTTGGTCTGGCCATCTGTCACTTCTAATTCTTGGTGCATGACCAGCCCACATTTTCTCTTCACACATTTCTTTGATGTTTGAAAAGTATTTTTACTAAAGAGCACCTTTTTATATGCCTTCTCATACCTGGAAAATTCAAGAGAAGGTCAGGACAGAAAAGAAATCATATTTGAGAAGGAATACTAGCAAAAACATGGCCACTGGCACAAAGTAAAATAGATTACTGATATTTGCAAGAAACTGTATATACCATGAAGTAAAATGTCTGTTTCTGAAAGGAAGAGAGGAGAAAAGTGTTCTGGAAGTGTGTGACCAAGAAAGTGAATAGTACAAATAGTCATTGGCATGTGGTAGAGGTAAATGTAGGGTGACTCCTACATGTGAAATGTTTGGATAAAGAGAATCACAGGATGTTTCTAAATATCACATCCTTTTACAAATCTTTTCCTTTTCTCTCCTTTAAACTTTAGAAACAGTTAGGTGGCACAGTAGATAGTCAGGAAGACCTGAGTTCAAGTCCAGCCTCAGACACTCAGTAGTTGCGTGAATCTGGGCAAGTTACTTAACATCTGTTTGCCTCGATTTTCTCAATTGCAAAATGGGGAGGATAGCAGCACTTACTTCTCAGGGTCATGAGGATCAAATGAGAACACTGTACCTAGCACATAGTCAGTGTTATACAAATGCTCATTCCCTTCTCCTTCACCCCCATCTATTCTTACACACTCCCACTATTACATCCCCCACAAGAAAAATCAACTTGACAAGTATAAGATATGGAAAGCTTAGTTAGATATTAGTTTTTCTGGAAAAAATGGAATATTTTAGTAGGCTCTAAGTTTAAAATACATTATCAGTGCAATATGGAAGCTGAAAAATGTTTATGTTTGTTTTTGTTTTCAATTTTATCTGACTCTTCATAACCACTTTTGGGGTTTTCTTGACAAAGATACAGGAGTGGTTTGCCATTTCCCTCTCTATCTCATTTTTACAGATGAGGAAACCAAGGCAGACAGGGTTAAGTGACTTACCCAAGATAAGTGTCTGAGGCCAGGTATGACCTGAGGTCTTCCTGACTCCAGGGACTACACTGTATCCACTGTGCTATCTAGTTGCCCTTACGCGTTCTTAGGACTCTCCAAAATGAGAGAGGTAATAACCCCACTGCCCTCTGCTCCCATCAGCCCATATCTAGAACAACATGTTCAGTTTAAGGTGCCACATTTTAGGAAAAATGTCTTTAACGTGGAGGGCAGCTAGGATGGCAAAGGGCCTCCAGATCATGCTATATGAAAATAGCCTGAAAGGAAAGAACTGGAAATAGGTAAACCTGACGGAGAGAAAACTTAAAGCGAAGACAGGAACAGTATGATTGTCTTCAAATATCTGAAGAAATCTCATGTGAAGGAGACACATTCCATTGGTGTCAGAGGGCAAATACTTCAACCATTGGGATCAAGTTTCAGAAAAGAAAATTCAAGTTTGATGTAAAGAAAAACTTCCTAACACTTGGAGCTGTGTAAAATGGGATGGTTTTCTTCAGTAGGTAGTGGGTTTGCTTTCACTAGAAACCTTCTAGCAAAAAAAATATTTAACAACTTGTCAGGGATATTTCAGAGGGGGCTATACTTCTCAGTCACTTTTTTTGTTTGGTTAAAAAAAATACCTTTTGTAAAGTTTTCCATTCTTTTGGAATCTACTCCTTCTTTGAGAGACCTTGAAAAGTGATACCAAGGTGCCTTTAAAACTGTGTCACTCCTCACAGATATTTCTTGTTTGCTTATTTGGTCATATTCACCTATGTTAGTGCCTTCATTTTTCTCCAGTGTCATTGCTCCTTCCTTATATGCGCATCATGTGCTAAAGTGGTGGTTATATTATCACTACCAATGAGAATGGGTCACTATAAAAACACCTGAAGATGTTTTATTTTCCTCCTTAGCTATTTCCACCTAAAATGCCCTTGATCTTGGTCACAGGTTAAGCTTGTTCTCTTGTCAACTGTTATTTGGTATTTGAGGTGTCAGTATTATTCTCATAATCATAAGTCGTCTTCCTCTAATTTTTGACAGAGAAGCTTGTACTCAGTGTTGACATTGGCTACCATGTCCTTTCACTAGTCAAGGAGATTGTTTACTGATTTAGCTGATTTTTGTCCACTCTTTCTTTCTGCCTCCTTGTTGTGGTAACTGTTTTACATCAATTTAATTTCCCTAAGAAATTATGATAGCCTTGTGTCCAGTTCCTATTTTTCAGAATAAACAACATATTTAAACAGGGCAATAATCAAACGTAATGTCTCCCCACCACCACCACCATCTTTATCCTTTCTTCTGATTTGGTATACAGTATTTTCTCTGACCTTTCCCCTGACCTGAGGATCATTGGATCACATACAACCTACTCTGAAAATATAGTTGCATTTGATCTTCTCTGTTAAGTCAATGCAGTTTTTTAATGGAATCATTTGGTTCTCACTATATCCAATGCCATTTTGACTTTCTTTTTCAAGTAATCATGATGTACAGACACAGAACTTCTGAATCATACACAGTCCCTTTGCTTTTATTTTTTGATCAATAACCATATTTTTAAATATAATTTTCATCATCTTTCTTTATCATCATCTTTTTCTTTGTATTGAGATCACAAGACATAGTCTTTGGAGATATCATAAAATGTTTCAGGAGTGAGAAGGGACCACACAGTAACAAGTGCATTAATATACTTTTATACTTTGAATTGTTGTCCATTATATTGACTACTGTGACCAAACGTATCTTGGGTTTTAAATAATCTTTCAGGAAGTCTTTCTTCAAAACCCTTTTATTCTAAGCATTTTTTGCCTAACCTTTAGGCCAAAGCTAATGACCTGATTTCATATTTATAAAATTTTTAAAACTTGGAAGTATATACCTGATTATTTAGAAAGATCTTTTTCAAAGTCATGTAAAAAAAAGTTGAAAAATATTTTATTACCAAGTTTAAGAATTTTATCATTGAGAAGAAATAATTACATAACCACCATAAATAATTGCTTACAGAAAGAACTGGAATGAAGCCATTTGCTATGTATTATTTAAACCAGCGAGCAGAGAACAAAGACTAATCTTTCTCTTCCCAGAGGCAATTAGATTAGAGAGCTGGATTTACTGGTTGTCACTGACTGACTTGATATTCAAAATATAATTTTCTTTTCTTCTGCAAAAATCTCCTCCCAAATAATTAGCAGAAGTAGTTGTGTCACATCAATTTTTTTTTTCCTTGAGGTCTCTCTTAATAGTTACATGAGAAATAATTAAATGGTTAACCTCACAGGATTCAACTCTGCTGTTATATTTTCCACATTATTCATTAGGGATGTTTTAATGGATGTCTAGACAGTGTATTAATAACATTTTAGGCAAATTAATGTCTAGTTTCCTAAATGAAGTGAGAAATGTTCGTTTTTGTTAGGAGTATTTAGAATATGTTGTCTTCCTCTTTGGAAACTGGTAGAAATGTTACCTTTCTCCAAAAACAGCCATCTCATGCACTATTCAACACAATTACAGTAGCATGAAAGGAGAGATTTTATGCACTAATGGGCATAATAATTTTGATCTAAAGTGTTGAGCTTTTTAAACATTGGATTGCTGTATCCTTTAATTTTTTTTCTTGTGTAACAAAGTTTTAAAGCATTAAGTACTGGTGCCTATAATACTCAGTAAATTCTGGTTGCTGATACCTTTTGTAAAGGGTATTTGTAAAGAATCACAGAATTTGAAAATTAAAATAAATAAAAAATTAAAAAAAATTAAAAATAAAAACCTAAACATAGGCTACCTAGTCCAAACTCTAAAAAGAAACTCTACAGCGGTAATCTTCAAAGTCTTTCCTCAAAGACCCCTACTGAAAGACATTAAAACTTCTTTCAGTTAGAAGAAATACTATACCACCATGACCCAAAGCATTCTGCCCAGTGCCATGCAGAATTTGTATGAGTTGTATATTGATATTAGAATGTTGAATTCTTAAGAGTCAAAAGGGATCTTAGAGAACAAACCTACTGTAATCCCTACCTGAAACATGTGTCCTCTCTCTCTACAACATCCCATCCAAATCACTAGCTGTAGTCTCTATTTGGACCTCATCAGAGAAGTGAGCTCATTACTTATCAAGCATTAGGCTTTATTTCTCTTCAGTATTAGTTATTAGAAATTCTTTTCTTTTGAGGTAGAGCCAGTGACAAACTGGAGACTGTCCAAAAGAGTTGACTAAACTAATGGGAAAACTTGTCCAAAGGTTAATTGAAGGAACCAGAAAAGCTTACCTTTGAGAAGAAATGGCATAAAGGGCAGTCATTTTGAACCATCACCTCCTCTACAACCAACCTCTCTTTTTCAGAGTTCACAAATGGGAAAAACAAAAAACAGAAACATTTTTTAGCCTCAGGAATCTTGAGGGAGAACACCTGATTTTCATAAACTGTGAAAATTTGCAAATTTCGCATTAGCATTCAGGTTATAACATCTTATCAGATTTACTGCCTAGCCATCCTAAGAAAAATAACAATTCTTGAAGATCCCTTCCTGAGGACCATAGATTGACTTTCACTGCCCTTAGCCACAGAAATAGAATACAGAATTATATTTCTTTGTTGCAGGATAGAATCAAGGTAATGAAATGTAGCTACTAAGACTTTAGGAAATTTTATAAGTTGAAAAAGCTGAAGTTGAATTTCGTTTGCTGTTTGTCCTGAATTATCTGTTGAAAGAACATAAATGGATATAAAGTCTTTGAGCTTGTATTCCAGTGAACTAGGTTTTACATAGAGTTAGGAGTTAGTCCAGTAAGTTCCCTATTCTAAGGAACTCCAGGGTGAGGAAACTCCCTCTACCAGTGGAAATTAGCAGCTTTTCCTCAACTTAGAGTCTTAAAAGATTTGTATTGGACTCTGAGAGGTTAACAACTTGCCCAGCATCATGTAGTCAATATGTGTCAAAGATAGGACTTGAACCCAGGTCTCCTTCAAAGGCCATCACTATTCACTCTGCTACATTACCTCTTAAATTCTGCATATAGATGGAATATTACTGTATTTTTCCTGTGGAAATATGGAAGAACACAGAATATGAGTGATGAAGTAGATGAAATTTGAAAGTTATGAACTAGTTCAGACATATACACAAAGGTGAAATTTACCAAAAATTGGAAAAACCACAATGGTAATGCACAAAAGGACCATTAAGTTTTCACTAAAAGGATGTAGGTGGTAAACGATCATGTACTCTATAAAGAAAACCAATCATTTTCTAAATTAAATGTGTATCAATATTAGCTGACAAGTATTTCTTTAAGGTGTACAAAGTACTACATGATCCTCCCAACAATACTCTGAGATTAGTCCTATATATATATCCTCATTTTATAGATGAGAAAACTGAGGCTCACAGACATTATCATGTGTTCAGCATCACACAGTAATTATCAGTAGCAGAATTTGCACCTAGGACTCTCCTAATGCCAAGCTCATCTTTTTTCCCACTATATCACAATGATGATGTTTGACTCTGAAAACAATCTGATTTCATTGCTGTTCAAGTATGGAAACTACCTTCCATTAACTTAGAAGATGTTTACTCTGCAACCTGGTTTTAAAAAAAGTGTTAAAGTGTTAAAGACTTGTTTGAGGCTCAGGGCCTCTCCCATCCTTAAAAATTTGATATGGATATCATCACTGTCATTTCCTCAAGCTATCTATCTGTCTATGGAGAGAGAGAGAGAGAGAGAGAGAGAGAGAGAGAGAGAGAGAGAGAGAGAGAACACAGACACTAAATAAATATTTCTTCTTCCTTTCACAGCAAAATTTCTTAAAACACTTATTTCTACCATAACCTTTTATTTCCTCACCTCTCATTTACTTCTCAGTCCTATGTAATCTGAAAGATTTTACTGAAAAGCTACCATCTCCAAGATTACCAACAAAAAACAGTAATAGGTACAGTGCAAAGGAGACGGGATTTGGAGAGAATGGATCTGGGTTCAAACTCTGTCTCTGCCACTTTCTAGTCTGTGTGACCTCGGACAAGTCATTTAGCCCCTCTAGGCCAGATTATCTGTATGTAAATGTAAGATGTAAAATGTAGATATGTAAAATGAAATTGGAGTAGAGGATCTTTAAGATCCTTTCTCATTCTAAATCTACTATTCTGTGATCTCTTGAATGCTAAATCCAGTGGCCTTTTTCATTCCTCATTCTACTTCTCTGCTCTGCAGTTTTTAACACTTCCATTACCCCCTCCCCTTTCTTGATTGGTGACATTTCTTTCTCTTGGCTTTTTTGTTCCTAACTTCCTTCTATAACTTTTCAGTCTCCTTACTTCCAGCACTCCTATGAGCATAGGCATTCTATTCTGTCTCTGTCTTGAACCCTCTTTTTTGTATGCTCATTTCTTTGGATTTGGATTTGCTTAGCATCTCTACATTGGTGTTGGTGCTGTTGAGGCATTTCAGTCATTTCTGACTCTCTGTGACCCCATTTGGGGTTTTCTTGGCAAAGATACTACAGTGGTTTGCCATTTCCTTCTCCAGCTCATTTTATGGATGAGGAACTGAAGAAAACAGGGTTAAACAATTTGCCCAGAGTCACATAGCTAATAAATATCTGACGTCAGATTTGAATTCAGGTCCTCCTGATTCTAGGCCCATCCAGTATGCCACCTAACTACCCTATCATCTCTTTGTAGACAACCCCAAAAGTTATATGTCAATCTTAATTTCTCTCCTGAACCCAAGTCGGATGTTACTAGTTGCCTTTTGGACATCTACACCAGCCTATCCATTAGATGTCTCAAACTCAACTCATTTTCTCCAATACCCATCATTCCTCTACACTCTCTGTTTTTTGACAGTGCCACCATTGCTCTGGTCATTCAGGTTCACGACTTTATAGTGAGTCATCATTGATTTTTTCCTTTTCCTTCAACCCTCACATCTATCAGTTGCCAAGCCTTATTGATCCTACCTCCACAATATCCCACATCCACCCATGCCCTTTTCTTTACTCCCAGAGCCTCTGACTACTGTAATGTTCTCCTAATTTGTCCTCATTCTCTTTCCTCTCCATTTCATCCTCACATTTCTTTTTCTATATTAATTTTATGTATTTTTAGTGCTCTACCATCACTACCATAAAACTTAGATTTTTTTCTTCCCCCTACCTACGCACCACCACCCCTTTCCCTCCTCAAGACAGCATACAATTCTATATAGGATCTACGCATACATTGCTATTGAATACATTTTCACTATAGTCGTGCTGTGTAGAAGAACTAAAATAAATGGGAGAAATCATATAACAAATCAAAACATTAAATATACACACACACACAAAAAATGATCTGCTACATTCTGAGATTGAATTCCATAGTTCTTTCCCTGAATGTGGAAGGCATTTTGCCTTAGAAGATCATTGGGAATTTTTTTTTAAGTCCTTGCATTGCTATGAAGATCCAAATCTACCAGAAAAATTTCTCGCACATTGTGGTCTTGTATGCACAAAGTTCTCCTGGTTCTGCTCCTTATGCTCAGCATCATATAAGTCTTTCCAGTCCTCTCTGAAGTCTTCTTGTTCATCATTTTTTATAGCGCAATAGTATTCCATTACATTCATATACTATAATTTATTCAGCCATTCCCAAATTGATGGGAATCCCCTTGATTTCCAGTTATGGGCCACCACAAAGAGTGCTGCTATAAATATTTTTGTACACGTGGGACCCTATCCCATTTTTATGATCTCTGAGGGATACAGTCCTAGAAGTGATATTATTGGGTCAAAGGGTATGCACATTTTTGTAGCCCTTTGGGCATAGTTCCAAACTGCTCTCCAGAATGGTTGGATGAGCTCACAGCTCCACCAACAATGAATTAGTGTTCCAACTCTCCCACATCCTCTCCAACATTTGTCATTTTCATGTACTGTCATGTTTGTCAGTCTGATAGGTGTAATGTGGTACTTAAGAGTGGTGTTAATTTTCATCTCTCTAATCAAAAGTGATTTAGAGCATTTTTCATATGATTATAGATATCTTTAATTTCTTCCTCTGAAAATCACCTGTTCATGTCCTTTGACCATTTATCAGTTGGGGAATGACTTGTATTGTTGTACATTTGACTCAGTTCTCCATATGTTCTAGAAATGAGGCCTTTATCCCCAAGATTAGCTATAAAATTTTTTCCCAATATACAACATCTCTCCAAATTTTGGGTGCATTGGGTTTGGTTGTGCAAAAACTTTTCAGTTTAATGTAATCAAGATAATCCATCTTGCATTTCATAATGCTTTCTATCCCTTTTTTAGTCAAAAATTCTTCCCTTTTCCATAAATTTGATATATACACTATTCCTTGCTCCTCCAGTTTGTCCATGGTATCAGTCTTTATACCTACATCGTGTACCCATTTGACTTTATTCTTGTGTATGGTGTCAGGCATTGGTCTATGCCTGCTTTCCACCACACTGTTGTCCAGTTTTCCTAGAAATTTTTGTCAAACAGTGAGTTCTTATCCCAGAAGCTGGGGTTCTCGGGTTTATCAAACAGGAGATTAGCATATTCATTGCCTTCTATGTCTTGAGTGTCTAACTATTCCACCTGTCTACCCTTCTGTTTCTTAGCCAGTACCAAGTGGTTTTGATAATTGCTGCTTTATAATACAATTTGAGGTCTGGTAGTGCTAGGCCACCTTCCCTAGAATTTTTTTTCATTAGTTTCTTTGATATTCTGGACCTTTTGTTCTTCCATATGAATTTTGATATTATTTTATCCAGCTCTAGAAAATAATTATCTGATAGTTTAATTGGTATGGCACTAAATAAGTAAATTAATTTAGGTAGAATTGTCATTTTTATTATATTGGCTCAGCCTACCCATGAGCAACTGATGTTTTTCCACTTACTTAGATCTGACTTTATTTGTGTGAAAAGTGTTTTGTCATTGTTTTCATATAATATCTGAGTTTGTTTTGGCAGGTAGACTCCCAGATATTTTATAGTGTCTACCCTAGTTTTAAATGGGATTTCCCTTTCTATCTCTTGCTGTTGGACTTTTGCTACTAATATATAGGAATGCAGAAGATTTATGTGGGTTTATTTTGTAACCTGCAACTTTGGTAAAGTTGTTCATTATTTCAAGTAGTTTTTTACATGAATCTCTGGGATTCTCTAAGTATGTCATCATATCATCTGCAAAGAGTGACAACTTAGTTTCTTCTTTGCCTGTTCTTATTCCTTCAATTTCCTTATCTTGTCTAATTGCTACAGCTAATATTTCTAGTACCATATTGAATAAGAGTGGTGATAATGGACATCCTTGTTTCACCCTTGATCTTACTGGAAATGCATCCAGCTTATCTCCATTGCATATAATTCTAACTGAAGGTTTTAGGTAGATACTGCTTATTATTTTATGGAAAGATCCCTTTATTCATATGTTCTCCAGCATTTTTAATAGGAATGGGTGTTGTATTTTGTCAAAAGCTTTTTCTGCATCTATTGAGAAAACTATGTGGTTTCTGTTAATTTTGTTGTTGATGTGATCGATAATGCTAATAGTTTTCCTAATGTTGAACCAGGCCTGTATTCATGGTATGAATCCTACCTGATCATAATGCATTATTCTCATGATAAGATGCTGTATTTGTTTTGCTAAAATCTTATTTAAAATTTTTGCATCTATATTCATTAGAGAAATTGGTCTATAATTTTCTTTCTATGTTTTGTCTCTTCCTGATTTAGGTATCAAAACCATATAGGACTCCTTCTTCCCCAGTTTTCAAAAATAGTCTATATAGTATTGGAATTAACTGTTCCTTAAATGTTTGATAGAATTCACTTGTAAATCCATCTGGCCCTGGAGATTTTTTCCTAGGGAGTTCATTGATGGCTTGTTCAATTTCTTTTTCTGATATGGGGTTGTTTAAGTATCCAACTTCCTCTTCTGTTAATCTGGGAAATTTTTATTTTTTAAAATACTGATTCATCTCATTTAGACTGTCAAATTTACAAGCATTAAGTTGGGCAAAGTAATTTCTAATTATTATTTTAATTTCCTCCTCATTGGAGGTGAGTTCATGCCTTTCATTTTTTATATTAGTAATATGGTTTTCTTCTTTCTTTTTTTTAATCAAATTGACCAAAGGTTTATCAGTTTTATTAGTTTTTTTCATAAAACCAATTATTGGTTTTATTTGTTAATGTAATAGCTTTCTTAATTTCAGTTTTTTTAACCTCTCCTTTGGTTTTCAGTATTTCTAATTTGGTATTTACTTGGGGATTTTCAGTTTGTTCTTTTTCTAGCTTTTTCAGATGCATGCCCAAGTCATTGATCTCCTCTTTCTCTATTTTATATAGGTAGGCATTCAAAGATATAAAACTTCCCCTAAGAACTGCTTTTGCAGCATCCCGTAAGATTTGGTAGGTTGTCTCATTATTGTCATTCTCTTGAATGAAGTTGTTGATTGTTTCTATGATTTGTTGTTTAACTCACTCTTTCTTTAGGATTAGATTATTTAGTTTCCAGTTGATTTTTGGTTTATCTTTCCATGGCCTTTTCTTACATATAATTTTTATTGCATTATGATCTGAGAAGGATGCATTGACTATCTCTGCCTTTCTGCACTGGATTGTGAGGTTTTTATGTCCTAGTACGTGGTCAGTTTTTGTATATGTGCCATGTATTGCTGAGAAAAAGGTGCATTCCTTTCTATTCCCATTCAGTTTTCTCCAGAGATCTATCATATCTACCTTATGCAGAGTTTTATTTATCTCCTTAACCTCTTTCTTGTTTATTTTGAGGTTAGATTTATCAAGTTCTGAGAGGGGGAGTTTGAAGTCCCCCACTAGTATAGTTTTGCTGTCTGTTTCTTCCTTCACCTCTCCCAACCTCTCCTCTAAAAATTTGGATGCTATACCACTTGGAGCATACATCTTTAGTAATGATATTGCTTCATTGTCTATGGTGTCTTTTAGCAGGATATAGTTTCCTTCCTTATCTCTTTTGATTAGATCTATTTCTGCTTTTGCTTTATCTGTGATTAGGATTGCTACCTCTGCTTTCCTTACATCAGCTGAAGTGCAATATATTCTGTTCCAGCCTTTTACCTTCACCCTCTGTGTATCCCCCTGTTTCAAATGTATTTCTTGTAAACAACATATTGTTGGATTATGGCTTTTAATCCATTCTACTATCTGTCTTCATTTTATGGGAGAGTTCATTCCATTCATCACAGTTATGATTACAATCTGTGTATTTCCCTCCATCCTCTTTCCTACTATTTGTGCTTTTAGTTCTCCCATCTCCCTTCCCCTTCTCAATAGTTTTCACTTTTCCCCTCTACCTCCCGCAGCCTTCTCTCCTTTCTTTTAGCCCCCCTCCCTTGTATTCCCCTTTACCCTTACTGCTTCTTCCCTCCCTTTTAGCTTCCCCTCTCCTTTCTTTCCCCTTCCCCTCCTACTGCCTATAGAACTAGTTAGAATTATATACTTAATTAAGCTTATCGTTCCCTCCTTGAACCAAATCAGATGAGAGTACCTCTCAAACAATGCTCATCTCCCTCCCCTCTTTCCCTCTACTATACTTTTGTACTTCTTCTTGTGATGTAATTTACCATTTTCTGCCTCCTCCTTTTCACACCTCCTGTTACAATCCCTTTGCATGCTTAAATCATATTTTTATCATCATGTCATTTACTTTATACCCATTCCCTCTACATATATCCCTTTTATATTTCATAATAGATGTATAATTCTCAAGATTAACAGGTATCATCTTCCCTTATAGGGAGGTAAATAGTTTGCCCAAATTAAGTAACAAGTTTTTGTTTTTGTTTTTCCCCCTGTTTTATTTTTATTTATTTTTATGCCTCTCTTGAGACCTGCAATTGAAGATCAAATTTTCTATTAAGTTCTGGCATTTTTGTCAGGAGGGTCTGGAAATCCCTTACTTCATTGAATGACCATCTCCTTGCTTGAAATGTTATGCTGAACTTTGCTGGGTTGATCCTTGGTTGTAGACCCAGCTTCTTTGCCTTATGGAATATTGGATTTCAATTCCTTCGATCTTTTAATGTAAAAGCTGCAAGGTGCTGGGTGATCCTGACTGTAGCTCCTCGATATTTCAATCGTTTCTTTCTGGCTGCTTGTAGTATTTTCCCCTTCACTTGGTAGTTCTGGAATTTGGCAATGATATTTCTTAGGGTTTTGAGTTTGGGATCCCTTTTGGGAGGTGAATGGTGGATTCTTTCCATTTTGTCCTCTGTATCTAGCCCTTCTGGGCAGTTTTCCTTGATAATTTCCTGGAAGATATTGTCCAGATTCTTTTATTCATTGTGGTTTTCTGGCAGGCCAATAATTCTTAAATTTTCTCTCCTGGATCTATTTTCCAGGTCAGTTGTTTTTCCAATTAGATATTTTACATTTTCTTCTATCTTTTCATTCTTTAGATTTTGTTTGACTGATTATTGCTGTCTCATAGAGTCATTAGTTTCTCCTTGCCCAATTCTAATTTTCATCAAATTGTTTTCTTCAGTTGACTTTTGCATCTCCTTTTCCATCTGTCCAATTTTTCCTTTTAAGGAATTATTTTCTCCAGTTAGTTTTTGAACTTTCTTTTCCATTTGTTCAATTTTCCTTTTTAAAGAGATGTTCTCTTTAAACCTGGATTTCTTTTCTCATACTTTTAAAATCATTGGCCAATTTCTCTTCTATTTCCTTCTTCAGCTGTTCCAGGAGAGCTTTTTGTGCATGCGAGCAGTTCATAGTCCCTTCTGAAGTTTCAGATGGAAGTACAGTCTCACTACTGACCTCTTTGGTGTTTGTGTTTTGGTCTTTGTCCCCATAGAAAGATTCTATGGTTTTTTCGCCCTTATTTTGCTTTTTCCTGCTCATGATGGTGATTGTGTGTGGTGGCTTCTGGTTCTTTCAGTTAGAAGCTGCAGAACTTGGTGTTGAGCTGACTGGTGTGAAAAAACTAAGGGCAAGTGTCTTTTTATCTTTTGGTTTTGTGTTTCCCCAATCAGACCTGGGACTAGCTTATTAAGCATGGGGGAGGGGTGATCTGGTCAAGGGAGATCTCCTCAGCTGAGGTGAGGCAAAGGCAAGCTCAGGGGTGGTGATGCCAGCTGCCCTATTGTCTTCCCATTTGCCCTGGAGTTCTGAGGCACACCTGAATCCTAATGTGAGTTTCTTCCCCTCCTGGGGCTCCTCTCCTAGCACTGAGGCTCGCCTGGGTCCTAGTGCAAGTTTCCACCTCCCCTGGAGCTCCTGTCTTAGAGCTGAGGCACACCTGGGTCCTAGTGCTAGTGTCCACCGCCCTGGGGCCCCTCTCCTTCTGGTTCATCTGCCACAGTAGGAGGAATCCCCTTTAGCTATTTTCCTAGCCTCAGGTGTTATGAGACTCTTTGCCCCCTCTGCTGTTCCTGATCCAGGATTTTTCTGGGCAAATATTTTATTGTTCTTTCAAGGTCATCAAGAGGGGAGGAGAGAGCATTTACTGATCACTCTGCCATCCTGGCTCCCAGAAGTTGAAGTAGGTGACTTACAGACATTTAATCTGCAGTCTGAAAGTCTCAGGAGCTGCTGTGGCTGATATCTTGGGCTCAGTGACTACACTCAGCTCTGTTGGTCTCTCACCTTGGGCTGCCACTCTGCTGTTCCACCTGCTTCTGTCTCAGGTCTCTCTGGGGCCCTTCCTCTCTACTGAGCTGAACGCATTGCACTCTGTACTGTGGGCTCACCCCTGCAGAACAGATCCTTCCCGTCGACCTTCTGGTCTGTCTAATCTGCTCCAGTCTCTCTCCTGTTGGATCCTGCACCTCCAAAGTTTGATCAGATTCTCTCCTTAGAGGTATCTGAAGGTGTTTAAGAGCTTAGGTGAGTGGTTGCTCTCACTCCGCCATCTTGGCCTAGACTCCCATCCTCCACGTTTCTGAAAAGTTGATATTACTTAAACACAGTTCCTCCTCAAAAGTTTTTAATAACTTCCTATTACCTTTATGGCAAAATATAAATCTCCAACTTTTCTAGTCCTTTCACCTTAATCCTCCTCATGAAATCTCTATTCCATTCTAACTGGCCCAAAAAGTCCCTAATGCATGACATTCCAACACCTGTCTTTGCATAAATACTCCCAAACATCTTTCCCCCACTGGCTGATGGAATTCCTAACTTCCTTCAAGGCACACAGTTAAATGATATCTCTTATAGGAGACCTTTCCTGCTTCCCTACCCATTCCTAGTTGTTAGTACTCCCTCCCCTCCAGTGTTACTCTCTATTACTTTGTATGGACTGTACATTAACTTATTCTTGTTAAATCTACCCCCACCCCATACTATGAGCTCCTTGTGGGCAGAGCCCACCTAGTTTTTTATCTTTGTATCATTTCCCTAGGGCCTAGTACAGTACCTGACACATTGTAGGTGCTTAACAAATGCTTATTGATTGATTAAAAATCAAATTATTATCAATGGTGTGGGTGTTTTTTTTTTCTTTAGTACTGCTGTGTGGCATTTTAAGGGCCAGATTCAGAAAAAGGGAATAGTTGGAAGGGGGAAGGGACAGTTATGTGTTATATGCCTGATTTTCTTTTTTCCATAGGAAAATTTGTAAATATTCAGTTAATCTTTAAAAAAAACAATCAATAGCAACCTATCTATCTCTGGGACTAAATAAATAGGCCAGACTAGGCGACTTCCAGCTACAAAAATCTGAGTCTATAATTCTAAGTTTAGAACAATTATTAGTTCTTAAGCAAGATAAACATGTCAGACACAAGGAGAGGCAGCTCTTTAGAGGAGAGAGCACTGGACTTAGAGAGAAGAAATGAGTTCAGATCCCAGGATGACAGAATGTAAGTTCTATGAGAATAAGGATTATTTCAGTTTTCTTTTTTGGATCTCCAGCACCTACCATAGTGCCTTGTGCATATAGACAAGTAACATCCTGGGCCTCAGTTTCCTTATCTATAAAATAAAGGGGTTTGACTTCTAAATGAGGGGCTTCTAAAGTCGTTTCTAGTTCTAGATCCTATGAGCTAAGGTGATTAATTAATGCTTGTTGAAGGATTAATTACTTGGACAAATCACTTAAATTCTGTCTTACTGTCCTCACACACAAAAAGAGAGGGATTTTCATTATCTCTATGAATTTCTTGGCATCGATGAGGTAGAAAATATATTTGGGGGTAGGAAGTGGCCATCCTGATATTCCTGACATCATGTCAGTGGATGAGCCCCTACAGTGACCCCAAGGCTGTGTGAATGTGGCTGAAAAGAAAAGCAACAACAGTGGTTTCTACCGTGCACATGGAAAAAGATTCTTTGAATTCATTAGACATATTGAGGGCAGTACTCAGCTTGAAACAGTATCACTCCAAGGATATTGCTCTTACATCAACCCTATTTAACTTAGGCATCCAGCCATACATCATGTCTAAGTCCTATGAAATATATTTTGAACGATGACTGTTTTTTATGCAATGTAGTATCCAACAAAAGGTGAAAATTTACTTTGATTTTTAGATATTTGGGATTCAAATAGAAATGGTGTTTTTGTGGCTCAAAGAATATGTGGATGGGGAAACTCATTCTACATGTCATTTATAAACTTGTTTAATTTTAATAGTACAATCCAAAAATTTAAATATAATGGAAAACTAGGAAAAATATGATCTCATGCTGGATAAGCAATAGAAGAGACTTAATATAAATAGGTGATGAGAGTGGTATAGAATCAAATATAAAAGATTGAGATTCTAACCAAACTTCCCTTAAATTATGAAATCATCAAAGAGTATCAATCATGTTTCATATGTTTGGAAGGTTTTGAGTTTTAAAATGTAATTACTCTTCTTTATGATTGTCTTCTAGAATTAGTTTCATAAATTTGTAAACTCGAAGGGACCTAAAGACCTTATAATCTAAACCTCACCCAAAACATAAATCCCATCTATTGTTTATTCAGCATGAGATCATCTTTTTTCTAGTTTTCAATTATGTTTTATTTAAAATTTCCAGAAATTCCTCAAGAGAAAAGAATGGTCCATGATATTTACATATATTGAGTCTACATTATTATGGCAATATAATTAAATGATTATTATAAGCTTTGCACATAAATATGTAATGAGGCATACTGGCCTCAAGGCATTCATTTGTTCTGTGAAAACAATTTTTTGTTTAAGAACACCACAAGGAAGGGTTAGTTTATATAAATGGGAAAGATATGCCTGAATGCTATAAAAGCACCAAATAAGGTTCCTTATCCTTCTGCGTGCGACTCCCCCTGTCCCCCTTCTTCATCTTTCTCACACTTGAGGATGAATAGACAGGGAATGTCTCACCTGGAATTGCCTAGCAAACAATATCAAACTGACCAGACTCCCTGTTATCTGTCATTAGTGACTTTTGGGCAACTCATTTAACCTCTGTGAGTCTCAGTTTTCTCATCTATAAAATGGAAGACAAGTGAACTAAATGAGAAAGTTGTAAAAGTCATTCTCTTGGTTCTGGTCATTTATCTCTGCATCAGTTTATACAACTCTTTCCAGGCTTTTCTGAAACAAATATCCTCCATCCTTTCTTAAAGTACAATAGTATTCCATCACATTTATATAACAAATTTGGTCAACTATTCTCCTATTGATAACTGCCATCCCCAAAGCCTCCAGTATCTAATTACTTACCACCATAAAAAAAATCTATGGATATTTTTCTACAGTCTTAGCTTTTGTGTTGTTTAGGACTAGTCCCTTTCTTAGTCTCTCCTCTCTCTTATTCCCCTTACTACCTTCTCCCCTTTCCCTTTCCATGTTCAATGAAATGTATTTCTGTACCCAATTGCATATATGTATATTCTTTTCTACTTGGACAGTTCAGATGAGAGTGAGGTATCACTCATAACCCCTACCCCTTCCTTCTTGTTTGCATACAACTTCTACTTGTACATAATCAGTTATGTGGGATAATTTCCCCCACCTTGCTTTTCTCTTCGCCCTTTCCCTCCAAAATATATTCCTCTTGACTTCTTCTATTCATCAAGACATAGCAGAGCTACCCTCAGGTCCTCTCATTAATTAGACTCCCTCTCTGACCCCTAATGATAATAGCATTCAGAGAGGACTCTTGTATCATCTTAGAATGTAAAGTTAATATTTTTAGTCCCTTTTGATTATTCATATTTGCCTTTTTATGTTTCCCTTGCCTCCTTTTGTTTGCATTTCAAAGTTTTCATGTCACTCTGCTCTTTTCATCAAGAATGCTTGGAAATCTTCTGTTTTATTAAAGGTTCATTTTTCCCCCTGTAGGATTATACTATCTTTATACTAGTTTTGCTGGGTAAGTTATTCTTAGCTGAAAGCCTTTGCCTTGTTGATTACCAGTGACTGCTAAATTATGCATGATCTTGACTGTGACTCCTCATTACTTGAGTTCTTTCTTTCTGAATGTTTTCAGTATTTTTCTCTGATATCAAAACTCTGGACTTTGCCTGATGTTTCTGGGTATTTTCATTTGGGGATTTATTTCAGGAGATTTCTCTCAGGTGGATTCTTTATTTCTACTTTGCTTTCTGGTTCTGAAAGATATCAGCAATTTTCTTTTGTGATTTCGTGAAATATGATGTTTAAACCGGTTTTTTTTAATTTTGGCATGACTTTCAGTAATCTAGTGATTTATAAATTATCTCTCCTTAATCTGTTTGTATTGGGAGGTATGTTAAGTTCTATTTTCCAGTCTTTTGACTTTAATTTAACATTTCTTATTGTCTCAAAAAGTCTACTTAGTACATTCTAATTTTCAGAGAGTTTGTTGTTCGACCAAGGTTTTGTACCTCTTGTTCCAAGCTGTTAATTCCCATTCCAATTCTTTTCTTTATAGCTTTCATTTCTTTTCCAATTTTTCCTTTCATTTAATTTATAAAGAACATTTTTACTATTTTTAAAAGAAAAAACTCTTTCTTCATCCCTCGTTGAACTCATACTCTGTTTTCTCTTGAGACTTTGCTTGTAGGTACTTTAGGGGTATTTTGTTCTGGATTTGTACATTAAACTTCCCCAATCACCAGGATAGCTTTTTATGGTGGGATTTTTTTTGTTTGTTTGCTCATTCTTCTGACCTGTAGTGCCTTCCTCCGAAAATAGTTAATGAGGAAACTGCTTTGTAAAAATGAAAGTGCTTTAGAAAGTTGAGAATGCTTAAAGTTGTAATACTTAAAAAAAAGCTTCGTTAGAAAAACCATTGTGTCAAAATAAACATCTACACTTGTTTAGTAACTGCCTACATTTAAGTTGACTTCAATGCATAAAGAATTTAAGTTCAGGTTGTCCTCATCTTATGAAAGTATTGTAACCTGAGGTTAAGTGATTTGGCCAAGTTCAGAGAGGTCTGGGCTTCAACACTAGGACCTCTGACTTCAAGTCCAATGCTCTTCACCATGCACAACAGTTTAATTGACACACTAGGCACGCTGCTTTACATGGATGGTACAGTGGTGTAAGTGGCCAGACCCTCAATACTCATGACCTCTGTCATGAGTATATGCAATTTAATTTAGTCCGTCTGGGTCAGTAGCAGAAAAGTGAGATCATATTCTAGGTACAACTATCTTTGGGGAATTTTCAAGCAGCAATCATGCCTTTATCCAAATATTAACTATCTGCCTTGGCAGACAGAGAAGTCAGACCTCTTAGTGTCTTTTGGCACCAGAAAAGAAGGTTGAAAGAAGAATGTTGAGTATCATCCGGCTCCCCACCCATAAATAACACCACTGTACATTTTTAAGAGATACTGAAGAAAATCTTCTCCCAGAATCCACTTGCGTCTTTTCTCTCCATGGCATCACAGGGTCTGGTGGGGAAAGGTTAAATTTGTTCTGCCTGGTACAATCAGTGGGTGGAAGTTAGTAGGAGGCCGATTTCAGTTCAGTACAAGAAAATATTCTCTGCCAATAAGAGTTGTCTGAAAATGGAATGGATTGCCTTGGGAGATGGTGAATTCTAAGTGATGAGAAGGCTTCAGGCAGGGTTTGGATATTGTTTTTGATCAGGCATTCATTGGACTAGATGATCTATAATTTCCCTTCCACTTTTTATATTCTACAATTTAATACAGAAATAAAAAGGCTAACTTTAATTTCTTTCTAGTCAATATGCAACTGCCAGGAATGCAATTGATTTTTTTTTTTAGTTATCAGAATTGATTACTGTTACTGCACTCTGATGTTAAAGGGTCAGTCACTGTTCTTCTTGACAGACATCTCACTGGTGTGCCCTCATCATATTTTCCATTGAATTAAGAAAATCCTTTTCTTGGAATACAAATCTGTTGCTCACACAATGAATTTAAGGCTTCTGCCTGATCAGTATCTGTTGTGTAGAAAGCTGTGAGTTATTTCCTTTTGTAATTATATGAGTCTACCTGAAAGCCATTTTATTATGCTCCAGGTGGGAAGATGAGACTGAAATTTCCTTAGAGGGATAGCCCCAAAGTGGGAGACTAGGCTCAATTAAGTACATATCAGAGACAAGACTTGAACCCAGGTCTTCTGACTCCAAAACCAGCTGTCATTCATCCATGCCAAATTATACCTCCAAAATTGCATTTTTTCATTCTTTTAAGGCACTGAACAGAGATATGCTTAAAAGGACTCTAGTAGCCCTACCCCACCAAAACAGCTTTTTATGCCATTTAATGTCTCTTTCTGCCTCTCCCTCCCTGAGCATACTTGTCATAAGACTCTTACTACATATTAGGAAATCTCTGGCTGATATTTCCCCATTATTTACATCATGTCATCACCTTTTCTTTAAAATATTGTTTCTCTTCATTTTAAGTGTCTTTTTTCTCCCCCAAAACCAAACTGGCAAAGTAAGATTCTTTAAGGTTATTTTAAGTGTTCTTCAAAGCCTAACTGATATGCAACAAGCAATAGAGTGCTTGTAGTTCATCTATAGTTCAATAAAGCAATAAAATAAGATTTTTATTTGTCTCTAGGCAATGAATGGGAGTTGGGAGGTACTAATATACAATAGTAAATCTCTGGAGCTGTCAGGAAAACAAAACCTACACTCTGCATTTAATTGTTTTATTGACAATTTTAAAAAACAACACCTGCTTAACCCCTGTGGCTCAGTTTCTCTTCCTGCAAGAGCAAAGCAGTTTAAGGTAGTGCTTTATATGTAGTACAGTTTAAAAGGAATTTGGTTTAAATAAAATATCCTAAACTTAACCACCCACCTATTTCACAGGAAAACTATGGAGGCTGTGATGAGGCCTGCAAAACATTCTTAATTCGTTTGAAGGAAAGCATGTGGTAGTAATACATTATTAATTTGTTATTATAAATGTATAGCAGTGTTATTTATGGGTGGATAGCCAGGGGATACTAAACATTCTTCTTTCAAAGTTCTTTTCTGATTCCAGAAGACACTAAGATGTCTTAAGTCATCTGTATGCTAAGGCAGATAGTTAATATTAGGATAATGGCATTATGGATGCTGAAAATCCCCAAAAGATAGCTGTGTCTATTATATGATCTCACCTTTCTGCTTTTGACCCAGACTAAACATCACCATGATATCCATGAGTACTGTGGGTTTGGCCACTTTTACCACTGTGCCATATTTGGTAGCGTGCCATATAGGGCAGCATGCCAAATGTGCAAATTAGACTGTATTGGATTTGAAGTCAGAAGCCCTGGATTTGGACCCCACACCTGCTACTTATTACTTGTATGAACTTGGGCAAATCATTAAGCTTCAGGTGACGTGCTTTCATAAATTGAGGACAACCTGAATTGAGTGAATGTTGTAATATTGTTTGGTCATTTTAGTCATGTACTACTCTTCATGATTCCATTTGGGGTTTTCTTGGCAAAGACACTGGGGTGGTTTTGCCATATCCTTTTCCAGCTCACTTTACAGACAGAGAAATTGAGGCAGTGAAGGTGAAGTGACTTGCCCAGGGTCACACAGCTAGTGTTTGAGGCTAGATTTTAACTCAGGTCTTCCTGACTTCAAGCCCACCACTATGCCACCTAGTTGCCCTGGAACTAAATGAATACATGGATCCTTTGTGAATTGAAATAATTTAAATGTAAAAAGTTACTAAGCAAGTGGAGATATCAGCTTTGACCTTCAGTTCTTTTTCTAATGAAACATTTTTTTAAATGTTATACCCTTAAACATTCTCAATGTTCTAGAGCATTTTCACTTTTACAAAGCCTCATTAACTGCCCTTAAGGCAGGTACTACACATGTTAAGATCCCTGTTTTACAAAAAATAATAAGTATAGTCTGAGTAATAAAAATAAAAGTTACCATTTTTATAGCACTTTAGGTCTGCAAAGAACTTTTCACATGTTAACTGATTTAGTCCTCACAACAACCCTGGGAAGACCATCTTTGACACATGCTGGCTTTTTGACGTGAGATAACTTCTGTAGCATCTCAGTTACTGTCTCTAAGACTCTTTACTTGCCAAACCATTGTATTTATGGAGGGAATTTCCTCACTTGAAATCCCCACATCCAAAACAAACAAACCCCAAAACATTAATAGTATAATTCCAATGAAAACTTACTATGCCTTTGGTGATGTGAATCCAAAACAAAGTGCTAGGGGTTGGAGGAGGAAGGATGGAGAAAAGAATTGAGTCTTTTCCTTTCAAGTTAAAGATACACAAAGGAATCTGTATCTCATTAATGTGGCTGCTCCCTCTAGTGATGCTGATCACAAATCCATCCATATCCACTCATTTTATATCACTCTGGTCTGTGTTCTCCCACAGATTTGCCAAAGATGTTCCACCCTATGTGCTAGGGACCTTCCTCATCTTCTCCTGTCTTCTTGAGGATATCAATGGAGCACCTAAAATTCCTGCTATTCCTTCATTTTGTATTTGGCCAGATCATATTCTTCTTTTTAAATCATAAATTTCATTAATGACATTCTTTACTCTGGTTTTTCCTTGAAAGTCCTTAATTATTATGTCTTGTTGCCAACTTATACTTATTATGTACCTCTTCATTGCTGTCTGGGTAAGTCAGTCAGTAAATGGTTATTAAACACCTATTGTGTCCCAGGCACTGTGTTAAGCTCTGGGTAATATTCATTTTCAGTTCTTTGGATACTGTAATATGCCACAATTTAAATTCATAAAACAATACTATTAGAAGTGATAAGTTGGTGATAAGAAAGACTTTTGTTTCAGAGCAGTCTGGGGCCATTTAAAGAAGTTTGCAATTTCTCAATAGTGATTTAGTCCATTATCTTCCTTCTTTTTAATTCTGGGTCTATGACTTTTGTACAGTTGGTCAAAGATACTCATATGCACACATAAACACACATACATGAGCTCTACAGGTTGTCCCTCTAACTGAATGCCATAATCAAGACAGTAAACATTCTTTGTCCATGTGGTTGTCACTGTGTGGTTAATCCACATTCTTTTGAATGGCTACAGAGTGCATTCATGAGGATCTGTAGGGTTCCAAGGCTTGATACAACCTCCACAAAATCACTGGAACACAGGAGCATCTGGAACAATTGGCTACGTATGGGGAATCCTTCTTCAACTTCGATTCTCATATGGATCTCCATGACAACGGCAGACACCTTTAGAAAATACATGCCATATACAGAAATGAGAATCATGCTGGAGGTGACAAAATTTTGAAGGCACTAATGATCAATTCATTAGACTTATTGAGGAAAGGAAGACATGGAAAGCATAAAAAAAAAGAAAAAGAAGACTCAGACCTTACCAATGGTGAGAAAAGATGACCAAGAGAACATCCAGCCTGACCACCAATGTAAAATTGATATGCTTCAGGCACATTTTCAGTAAAGATATTAGTAAGGCAGATTTTCGCAAGTAGGGTGCTATAGTAGACCACATCTTTAGCATTACAATACAGAGAGAGAGAGGCTCTCATTATGCTTGCTTGTTGATTATTTTCTAAGAGTATTTTATTTGGAATAGCAAAACACTGCCTTTAAAAGCACTATTCTAATAAGGTGTCTCTCATCTATGCAACAAAATTATTTAAGATCTCTTAAATGATTTAAAAAAGGAGAAAACCTTTTCAGTGACCCCACAATCATAAATATCAAGCCAGGTATAAACCAGGCTGTTGTATACTTGCCAAAGGTATTTGCCACTGTCAATTCAAGGATGAAAGGAAAATTAGAATACTAAAATAAGGCAACCTTAGACATCTAGGCTGCTTGCTTTTAATTTTTAAAAACAGACAAAAAACAAAATGGCAAATAGATACAATGTATTTGTAATGAACTTATTTATAAGCAATAAAAAAAAGATAATTTTATCCCTTTTTCTGATGTGGTTCAGAAATATTTTTTAAGAGGACAACAAAAAGAATCTACTTTCCCATTTTCCTATAGTAGATCAATAGGCTTGAGATGGTGTATACAAAATGTAATCAGGTTACACTGACAGACTGAGCTTAGGATTTATGACTTGCTCCTCACTCCATGGCCCCTTCCTTCTCCCCTAACAGCAAATCATCCTTCTGAATTCCCTCTCATTTTATCTTCAAAGTCCTGGTGCTTTCCACATCCCTTTTCTTATATTCATTAGAGTAAAACTATTCCAAAAGATAGTGTCAAAATATGTCTTCAGTGATATGGGATAAGGAGGACTGGACCAGTGATTTTATTAATATAGGGAACTCCAAGGTGAGGAAACTCCCTCCTCCAAAGCATTTTGACACCTTCTATGCAAGTTACAGTCTTGTGCTTAGCACATGAGGGATAAGTGACTTGTCCTGACTTTAAGGTTTGCTCTCTCTTCACCATGCACACTCCCTAGAGTGATAGCATACATTGTTTCAATAGCTATTAAAAAGAGAATTTCATCTTAGTGTCTATCCATTACTTTTTTGGACCCCTTTCTGTTTCAGAGTTGGGGTTCATCTTGGTAATAACCTATTATTTCTAAGGAGGCAATGTCTACTTTATAACAATAAACACTGACTTATCTGTTTTGGTAATGTGATGGGTTATCTTTTATGCAGTCACAAAAAGTTAGTTGAATAGTATTAATTGTATGATGCTTTTTAATATAAGGAGTGGCAGCATGGCATAAATTAGGGAGCAGACAGGACTGGGGTTTAAATCCTACCTCTGTCTCTTATGAGTAAATCATTTAATTTCACTGAGCCTCAGTTTCCTCATCTCTAAAATCTGTGTGATCCCCAGATGCTATACATGTAGTCCCATCAGTTTCTGAGGACCAAATGAGATAGTGTATGTGAAGTACTTTATAAACCTTGCAAGATTATATACATTTCTGTTATTATTCAGCAGGGAAAATCAAAACCAAAAATTGTCTCTAATGCCTTCAGTATGAAAAGAGTGAGGATTTTTTCTCTAGTGCTAAAACCACCAGCAAATCAATTAAAGTTCTAGACATCAATTAAAGGTCTTCAGTAGGTGGAGATCATTTCATTTCAGCTGTTCCAGAATCCTGAAACTCCCCAAAGGCAGCCCCCTCTGCAAAATGACTAGTGCACTAGGGAACTGGTCAGAAGTTGGTGTACTTCCAGGGCTGTTACACTAATTTTGTGTAGTAAATGGGTTGAGATTTTAATGAGAATTCCTCACCCCTTGCAAATGATGTTGGGGTGTTTGGAGAAATCTACTGTTAGCCTTTATGTCCACAAAGCCAGTGACTGTACCTGCTAGACTTCGCCTAACTAGGTCACCCTGGGATAGTTTTGGTTTCTGCCCTGTTCAATTAGAAGAGGCATCAGACAACTGTCGTGAGGAAGGAATGGTCATTCTCAACCCTAACACTGATTCGGAATGGTTAAAGTGCTGGTGTCTATCTCTGATGCCTCTAACTATGTGCTTTGCAAAAGTGACCCCAATAACATCTGTAATGTACATCCCTGGAAAATGAAACCACTGACCTGTTTTTTTGTTCTTTTTTTCCCCTTGTTTTCTCTTTTCCCCCTTCTCTTGTGGTGTGGTTTCTGATAGTTTAAAGTAATGAAGGAAATTAAAATGCCAGCTGTAAGGGATAAGGAGAATAGATCATCTCTTATTACCTGGCTGGCTGACTTGGAGTCACAGAAAGTTGGCTTATGCTGACACCATGTGGTCAAAGTATATACATTCTCATTTTAGATTAGAATACCCACATTTAATCTCGTTTGAATTCTTTATTGGGTGGGATCATGAAATAGATGGAAGGAACCTCCTGGCTATCTAGTATCCCAGTCCCCTATCTTCATCCAACCAATTTTCTGTCTAAATTATTTCAAATATATATTGACTCTAGCCAGAAAAATTCTCTAGGGAAGTAATCAATCAATGAACATTTGTTAAAGGCCTACACTGCTAAGATCTGTGAATATAAAGACAAAACAAAAATCCTTCAGGGAGCTCACATTCTATAAGGGGAGCCAACATGCACGTGCAAAATATACACTATATGTACAGAATAAATAAGAAGTAAATATAAGGTAATTAAATGAAAGAGTCAAGCAGAACAGAGATCTAACAGCTTTGTAAGGAAGATAGAGCTTGAATTTTGAAAGATTTGAGAACTGATTGGTACTGATTGCAGAGGTCTGATGATTAAACATGGTATCAGGGTGAACTTAGGGTATAGAGTGAAATATCTGTTTTGAACATAGCAATGCAGGAATTTGTTTCACTTGACTATTGGTGCAAGGATTTTGTTTTCTTTCTTTTTTTTTTTAATGGGGGAATGGGAAGTGGGAAAAAATTATTTTTGTTCATTGAAAAAAATGCAATTAAATTGTTAAACAATATGGTGCTACTTGATCTGAGTCTTAAGGGAAGTGAGAGAAAGGTGAGAAAGGGAGGCGAGTACATTTCAGGCAAATAGGTGCTATCTCAATATTTAATATAGATTCTATTGCTATGACCACAGGCATTCAGATCTGTATATTTTTTTAAAAGGCCTTAGAAACCAATTCACCCAAGCCTATTATTTTACAAATAAGAAAACTGAGACCATTGTTATCACAGCTGAGATTTGAAGTCTTCAAGTTCTCTGATTCCGTATCAAATGGTCTTTTCCAAATGTCCCTCAAATCCCAATGGAGACAACCCAGGGACCTTGAGCCCCCAGGTTCTGGCAATAACAATGCCTCCTTCTTCAGATCATTGGCCCTTGCTTCCAGCCCAGCTCCCCCTCACTTGCCATGTTTCAGGGAAGCCACCCTTGTGGCTATGTGACCTGCCCACTGTCTTTGCAAGGTATTATCTCCAACTCCTCAGCAGCCAAAGCCACTGAAGACCCTGAAAAAGGAAGTTTTTAGCACTGTCAAATGGTTCAAATGTAAAAAATGAATAGGATTTTATTATGGGAAATAATATGAAAGAAGGTGCATAGCTATCTGCTTTGCTTCTACCCTCTAAGCATGGGACCTTTCCATCTGACATGCAGTAAAAAACCTTTAAACATAGAAATGTGGTTCAGCAGAGATCTTTGCAAATAGTAAGCATTTAATAAGTGCTCTTTAATCCATTTATAAAGAATGAGAAAGATATATATTTTCTTTCTTTCTTTCATGGACATTACCACCAAGAGAGACCAAACTTTTATTTGTATTCATAATTGCCACACAGTTCATATATACATTTATGAAAGTGAGAATATTATTTTTAAAAAATAAATTCCAAATCATGTACATAAATAAGTTTAATCTGCAGGGAACCAAGGTGGGTTATGGATAGAGAACTATCCAGGGAGTCAGGAAAACCTGATTCACATCCTGCCGCTGACATATTCTGGGCTGTGTGGTCCTAGGCAAATCACTTACCATCAGTGCACCTGGCCACTCTCTCAGAGTGTAATTTACAGAGAAGGTGTTGATCAGCATTGCTAGAAGAAGTACCTCTCCAAGAACTTCCAATACCAGTAAAATCAAAGGTTATGTTTTTTAAAAATGACAGTAAAAAAGAGGAAACTAGGACTTTAAAGTGATATTGTTTTTATCAAATAGTGTTTATTGAACACTCAAGAACCAAAGTAAGTACTAGGCAAAGCTAATGACTCTCCTGAATTTCTCTGTATGTGTTTGTAAAAACTAGCCATCTTTACAACCCATCTTACTCACTCTTATGGTGCCAAGTCATATTTAGACATAAGGGTTCTGATGCCCTTTTGTCATGTATGCCTTCACCACAGTCTGGTGAAGCCCAGGGGTCACTTCTCAGAGTAATGGTTTATGGGCACTGACAACTTCAGGAAGAAGCATTTTTCCCCATCCAAGTTGATGGACCTCCTAAAATCCACCCCAAAGGTTAAAACCTTCCGCTTTAGAGGAAGGTGCGAGAAGAGAGGTTCAAAGTGCTGTGTTGAACATCATAAAACTACATCACAGGATCTAGATTTAGAGTTGACAACGTGAGGGAAACTTAGGGTCATTTAGTCCAACCCCCTTATTGCAGAGAAGAAGAAATTCTGAGGCCCAGAGAAATGAAATAACAGACAGGATTAAATCCACATCCTTTCTCCAAGTGCAGTATATTTCAGATATATTACATTGCTTTCACAATCATCATAGACTGGTTCCAATTCAGCAAACATGTATTAATTGCCTTCTCCTCTACAGTCACCATACGAATTGCTAGATATACAAATATTTAAAAATAGATCTCCTGCCTTAAAGAATTTGAAATCTAATTGCATCTAGTTGGCTCAGGGGGTAGAGTAGCCAACTTGCAGGAAGATCTGAGATCAAATCATGCTCATTATGTGGCCATGGGTAAATCATTAAACTCTCAGCCTCGGTTTTCTCATCTGTAAAATAGGTATAATTATGCCACCAATCTCACAAATTAGTTGTGAATAACATGTGTCAAGTACTTTGCAAACCTTAAGGAGGGGAAAGTGAATGATCATTAATAAAGCACCTACAGTGTGCCAGTCATCATGCTAAACTCTACAAATATATCTCATTTGATCCTTACAGCAACCCTAGAAGAGAGGGGTCGTTATCATTCTCATTTTACAACTGAGGGAAATGAGGTAGACAGACAGCTCAGGGTCACACACTAGTAAGTATATGAAACCAGACTTAAACTTATAGAAATGATAGCCATTGTTAATTGAGCAGTGCAAGTACACAAACAGGTAAGATTCCAGATAGAATGGAGGTATTGGAGGTCAAGGACAAAGGAGATCAAGACAAAGTGTTCTAGGACAATTTGAGGAGGAAGAAACCAATTTCTGCCAGGGTTGGGAGTGTGAAGCGTAGAAGTCTCCTTATCAGAGGTGACCTTGAAAGATTAGAAACATAGTAAGACTCTACAACTTTTCTTCTCATTAGTGGGAGTCCCGCTGCCTATTTGAGCCAAGAATAACAACTGCTGGAATGTCTCTAATCCTGGTGTGTCAAGAAAAAAATGTTAAATTCACATTGATGTATGTTAATACTTAAATTCTATACCTCTTTCTGTTAGAATCCATCATTTTTTTTAAAGGCAAGACCTTAAGTTGGAAGATACAGATTTTAAAATCCCTAAAACTTCTTCTTGTAGGCTATGCTACAGTAACTGGCACACAGTGGTCACTTAATAAATGCTTTTTGACTGACTAGGATGCTCAAAAAAGCATTTTGAATAATCTGAAAGAAGCAGATGTGTTAAAATGCCCAGTTCACCAGTTTCAGTGGAAACTGGACTCCTTAGATACTATTAAACCTGTTCTGTAATAAGTGTGTCTCGATACTCCCAGAAGGCACATGGTCTCAATTTTCATTAATTATCCTTTCTTGTCCCTTTCAATTCAATCCAACCAATTTTTTAAATTAAACACTCATTACGTGCCAAAATCAAAAAAACAAAACAGTTCCTGTCTCCAAGGAGCTTACATTCTCCCAAATACATTTCTTTCCACTTGTTACATTACCACCAGAAGCTAATGAGAATAGAAGAATCTGCTTGAAAGTAGGGATTGCATGGGGTTTTTTTGTGTTTACATCTCCAGAAGTTAGCATAGAACTTGTGTGTGTGTGTGTGTGTGTGTGTGTGTGTGTGTGTGTGTGTGTGTGTGGAAGACCTTTAATAAATGTTTGTTGATGGATCAGTTGAATTTGGATCACCTTGACAAGAGAAACTTCTCAAGTAGAGCTTTAACCTTTAGAACCTGTCTTGGGCACACCGCACTCTACTGAAATACTCCAATATTAGATTCTAAAGAGGTGCTTAATTTGATTCCAAAACTATTGTGTTGCTAGGTAATTTGATAAATACTAATAGCCCCTAATGACTGGTAGTGATGCAGATCAAGCATTTATTCTAACAGTCAGCAAGTACCTTTATCCTAGAACAGTTAGAAGCTCAAAGTTTTCCTCTGGGATTATTCCAGTAAAGCCAAATAGTTGAGGGGTTCTTTCCTAGGTATTTTGTAGTCCCTTCTCTCTGGATGTTGTTTTCTAGTTCTTCCAACAGCTCATGAGAGCTATATTTTTTACTTGACTTCCTACACTTTACTGTGGGTGATGGAGATATCCATAAGCACTTAATCTTTATTGATTAGAGCTCACATAACATTAAATCATATTTGCATACTTTTTGTGGTTTACAAAGCTCTTGTCTCACAACAACCCTGTCAGGGAATTAGCTCAAGTGTTATATCAGTTTTACAGATAAGAAAACCTAGACTTGAATGTACCAGCAACTTGCCCCAGTCACATAGTAGCAAGCTTGTTCACTCCACTGAACTGTTGTGAATTCTTATTTATTCTGTTTCCAAAGTCAAAGGAAATTACTCTCTCCAGCAAAACAATTAAAGTTATGTGTATGCATATATCTATAGAATTATATGCATATATACATATGTATTTTCACACACACACACACACACACACACACACACACACACACACACACACACACACACACACACACTGGTACAGTGTAACCAGTAAGAGAAGGATCCTGTCCTTCATTGCTAGGAAACAAGAGGGCAAGTGTTAACAACCACAAGACATAATTATAGGGAACTGAACTCAGTTTCGCATAGAAGGTTGTTCAATTACATAATGTAAAGGCCCTTAAAAGAAACTAATCATGTTGACTCAAAGATCTGTGTGGAAAAACTGAATGGCCTCATCTATTGTTACTCTCTCTAATACTCTTTACAAATAAAAAGCGAATAGCTCAAGCTTTGGGTGGTTTTTTTGTTTTGTTTTGTTTTTTGTTCTTTGAGTCTTTAGCCCCAACTATCCAAATACAAGTGATAATATTTCACCTAGAAAAATTGGGCCAAGTTAAAATCTCTTGGGAGAAAAATGCTTTTTCTTCTTCCATTTTAATGTTCTGCTATATGTACTTCAGGTGACCATATAATGTTAGCAGTTAGGAATGACTAGGTGGAGGTGGGACTTACTTTCTATCAACCATCCAGGTGATTCCTGCAAACTATAGCTGCCTTTATGAAGCAAAATTTTAGTAGTGAGGTTTTTGATCCTTATCTTAAAACTAGGAATACATATATAAATATATATATATACATATATATATACACTCTTCTTTGTTTTATTCAGCAGTTATACTTAAATTCTAATACTGTCTAAAAACCTAAAAATCTAAAAACTGTGTCATAAAATGAGCAACCCATATTTTCTAAATCAAGTCCTCACACAATATTATAACCAAAAAATTTTCAACTTTTTTTAATTGTTGGCAGCTTAGTTTGCCTTTTAAAAATATCCATAACTATTTAAGATACTTGGGGAAGATTGGTGGCGCAGTGAATAGAGCACCTACCTGAAGTCGGGAGGACTCCTCTTCCTTAGTTCAAATCTGGCCTCAGACACTTACTAGCCATGTGACCCTGGGCAAGTGAACCCTCTTTGCCTCAGTTGCCTCATCTGTAAAATGAGTTGGAAAAGAAAATAACGAATCACTCCAGTATCTTTGCTCAAAAAAAAAAAAACACAAATGGGATCACAAAAAGTTGGTTACTACTAAAAAAGCAACTGAACAACAAATTAAGATATTTAGACATGAAAATTTTTCGCTTTATGGCAGAGATATTGCTTTTTAATTATTTCTTTTGGTTAGTTAAAACTGCACTTTAATTTGTGACTATATCAAATTATATCTTATATATTTATATTTTAAGAAGATGCCATTGCATCATGTGCTAGTCTCTTAGGCTAACCCTCTTCATGAGCACGGGGGATCAGAAAGATGTCATTCCCTTTGATTCCTGTCTCCTAGGCTGGCGTCTTCCTACTTGCAGAGGACCCCCCCAACCCTTGCTAAAGTGGATAGAGAGACTTTTTTCTCTCCTACTTCCACCCCCTGTTTCCTGGGCTGGCCTGCCTGTGGGTAAAGAGAAGACCATTGCATCAGCTCCACCCACCAGTTCTCTCTTCTGAGATGCCCGACACTGTGGCAAGATTCTCCCTGAGACCCAATGATAAACAAACTCCCACCCAGCCATGCCCTCCCAATTCTAGTGATTCTGAATTCATGGCTATCCTTAATCAAATGCCATTCTCTGTCTCCCCTCCCTCATTACTGTCCCCCTCAGTACAACCTCTCACTCCCAATGTCCCACTCCAAAGCTTCCTGCCTCTTCTGCTGGACTCTCTGGAATGCTTGCTCCATGGACAGCAAACTTGCTTTCATCTTAATCTCTTCTTTTCCCACTTCTTTCATCTTCTGGCTTTGAATCTGGATGTCCTCCTGATGACACAGTCTCCCTGGTCAAACTTTCCAGAACTGGTTGGTCATCCTTTTACTCCTTGATACACCCTTCTCTGTAGGTTTTCATGACGTTACTCTCTTCTGGTTCTCCTTCTATTTTCCTGGTTTTTTCATTCTCAGTCTTCCTTGTTGGATCTTCATCCAAGTCATACTCATTAAGTGTAGGTATCCTACAGGAGTCTATCTCTGCCCATCTTCCCCTGTCCTTCAATTCTATTTCACATGGTGACTTTATCAGTTCACATGGATTCAGTTAATCATCTCTATATTGATGATTCTCAAATATATTTATTCAGCCCTAACCTCCCTCCTGACTCAGTCTCATATCCCCAGCTGACATTCTAACATCTCAAACTGGATGTCCCAGAGACATCTTAAACTCAACGTGTCCAAAATTGAACTCATTTTTCCCCAAACTCCATCCTCTTCTTAACATCCCTGTTATTGTTGAGGATACCACCATCATCCCAGCCCCCCAACCTCACAACCTAAGTGATATCCTCTACATCTCACTCTCACCAACCCATATGCAATCTGTTGCCAAGTCCTGTCAATTTTATCTTTCTGACTTCTCTCATACATACCCCCTTCTGTCTTCTGACCCTGCCTTCATCTAGTGAAGGCCCTCATCACTTCGTACCTCTCCCCAAGCCACTCCATCCTTCTCTTTGCTGTCAAAGTGATCATCCTAAAGGGCAGATCTTACCTTGTCACCTTCCTTTGCAGTAAACTCTAGTGACTCCCTATTACCTCCAAGATTAAATATAAGATCCTGTTTGGATTCAGTCAAAAGGCTGCACTTGAGGATGCAGGTTCTACACCCCTGGTTTAGACTGTATGCTTTTTTTGGCCTCAGTTTCTTCATCTGTAAAGTAGGGAAAATAATTTCTGTCCTAAGATAAGATTTTTATGAGGATTAAATGAGTTACTGTACATAAAATGCCTTATATTCTTTTTCTTCTCTGACACAAAGGAAATTTTATCTTTAATAAAACTATTTCTTTACGAGAATTATTATTTGCATAAAATACTGTGTAGAATCCTAAGACCATGGGTTTAGAGTTGGACAGAACTTCTTTGTGCATCTAGTCTGACCTCTATATTTTACAGGTGAGGAAATTAAGCCAAAAAAGGTAAAGTGACTTCACTGAGTTGGAGGTGGGACTTCAACACCCATAAAGTACAAATGACATATGAAAGGAAACCTCACTACAACATCCCTAACAAGGGGTCATCCAGCCTGTTTGAAGATACGTAAAATGGGGGAACCCATGACCTCTCAAAACACAATCCATTCCATTTTTAATAACTCTAATAAATTTTTATTAATTTATTTGTTTTCAGTTTTCAGCAATCACTTCCATATGCTTTAAATTTCCCCCTCCACCCTCCCTCCCAGGAGGACATGCAATCTTATATGAGTTCTATACGTACATTCTTATTAAACACATTTTCACATTACTCCTGTGGCATAGAAGAATTAAAATGAATGGGAGAAACCATGAGAAAAAAACAAAACAAAACATGACAAAAGAGAAAATAGTCTGCTTCATTCTGCATTCCGATTCTATAGTTCTTCCTCTGGATGTGCATGGCATTTTGCATCGAGTCCTTTGAAAATGTTTTAGATCCTTCCATTGGAATAGCTCTAATCTTAGAAAATTTTTCCTGATGTCTAGTGAAGTTACCGTTATAGTTTCCTCCCATTGCTCCTGGTTCTGCTGTGTGAAACCAAACTAAACAAATTAAATAATGCCTCTTACCCATGAACACCCTTCAGATACTTGAAGACAGCTTTTATGTTCTCATTGCCCTCATTCTTCTGTCCTCTGAGCCAAACATCCCTAGTCTTCAACCAGTATTACATGAATTGCCTAAAGTCACACAGATGCTAAATAGTACAGCCAGTACTGTTTGAATTCAGGTCCTCAGACTCCAAATCCAGTGCTATTTCTAACATATCGCATCACCTATTTCAGGTCCTGATTGTCTTTGATTTATTTTGGAGGTAACAGTGATTCCATCAGTGTAGTCCACTGATAGAGGTCATAAAGCCCCTCCATATCTTTCTAATCCTCATTGCTTCTTGTCTTTTTTTCTCTAAACCCTTCACCAATGATCCACATGTAAAGCTCTTGTTCTTTTAATATAACGGGACTCCAATGTGCCATCAACTCCTGATACATTGCCCCTCCTTCAAGATCTGCCCAGCTACAGTTCCTATCACACAGTTTACTCCTCAGTGCTTTCTTTTATGCCATTTTGGTCTCGGGCATCATTCTTTGGTGATTGGTAACTTGCTGCAGCCAGCTTATGCCCACCACACCTTTCCATTGTCCTTGGATTATTTGTCAGTTTGATTCCTCTGAGATCATGGTGTTCTATGATTCACACCTTTGTAATATCAGCAGGAGAATGCTGATGCTAGAGAGATGGAACTTTGCAGCAGTGAGCATGGAGTAGTGTTTTCCATGGGGTCATGATAAGCACTATGCCATTCCTCAAATCTAATCTCATCCATTTTTCTCATGCTACTTAATTCAGCATTGTCTACAGTGCATGCTCAAGATGTAAATACTGGTAGATTAAATCGGCAGGCTGAACATCACCTGTTTTTTATCCATTCTGTTTTGTTAGTGTGAAAGGTTAATACAAACCTCCTTGTTGCTGTGAATTTCATTGAGGAAGGTTTCTACTCTTCTGAGCTTAATGCACTTAATATGACATATCAAAAAGACTGGGTAGGACCTTTTGGAGAATCTGATAATCAACAGGGAGTCCTTTTTTCTTTATTTTTTTAAAGTTTACATAGGAATTATTATCCAGTATTCCTTCTACTATCAAATCATTCTATTCTGATAGATACGATATATACTGTCTTCATATAGACAAAAGATTTTTGAAAGTGAATGAAAATTAAAAAAGAAATTTATTTATTTTACTCCCTATAAGTCTTCTTGAGGTTGGTAGAGCAGGAAAGTCAAGATCATTGAGGGAAAAACTGTGGGACAGTAAATTGTACATATTAGAAAAGCTATATTGAATGTTTTCTTCTCTGAATCCAGGGAAATTTGAAATTTTACTATGAGTAAAACTATTGATTTTCCAATATTAATTTTTATAGTAGACTTCAGGAATTAGTTTGCAGTATGACATTCACCTTCAAACGAAATCTTATTCTGTAGTGAACGCAGAAGTTGCTACCTTTCCATTCCCCAAAGTAGATTATTCTCAAGGGTGTCTTAACAAGGCACGAACTGTAATTGTTAGATTCTGGAGCTGTATTTGATGTCATGTTTCCCCCAAAACTTCTCATTCCAGAGGGACCTATCATTTCTGCTGCTGATGTCTGAATGCTTGGAGGACTAACTGCTCAACTCTGCTGGTACCAGATCCTGAGACCATCATGGGACCTGAAGGTAGCCTTCTGCATAGTGGACAGGTGCACATCATCATCTGGGGGAGTTTGGCGGCTGTTGCAACTTTCCTACTCATTACCTTCCTCATCTTTCTGTGTTCCAGTTGTGAAAGGTAAGACTTAAGATGAGCAAACTTTTACTGAAATCTAAATATATCATTGTTTGTTTTAGCTAGTGCTACATGACTCAGCCAGCAGAGGCTCCTCTGTATTAAAATTAATCCCATTTATTCTCATCTATAATGATGATGAGCCCATTTTCCATTTCGATGAAGATTGAGCATTATTTTAACACTCTTCTGATAACAGTTCACACACCTGTGCAGTTAAGGCCTTTCTGAATATAATTATTTGCTATTCATTTAACCCAACACTTGTGAAGATATCTTGTTATCTTCAAGTAGGTTTGGATATTTTGAAATCTGGATATTATATGAATAAAGGTGACAACCTATAATGCTATAGTTCCTTGCACAATTTTGTGTTTAATAACTTTTTATTTTACTTTTGAACTTTTACTTCTTACAAAGCATTAATATTAGTAGAATAATCACCTCAAAGACAATAAGATTTTGGAACACCAGAACCTCAGTTAGTGAATAGGTTAATGAAAAGAATAGGTTTAATGAAAAGAAAGCCATCCCTGTAGACATCACAATGACTTTACTGAGAAATTTAATGTCACTGATATGGAAATTAAAGCCATTCTGCATACATCATCTCCTCTAGAAAGATTCACTGACTCAAAATGAGGGGGGAAAAATCTTCTCATTCAGTCTTGGGCAGAGTCTGACAAATGGCATCCAAAAGCTACCATTCTATCTCTGAACATAGCTGATAAGAACTGCAAAGCTGAACTTATCTGGACTAGAGAAGAATTCCAGTTTCTTCCCCGTCTGTATCCAGCCCTTTAGGAGCAGAGGCTGAGACCAGTCTTCTGCATGAGTCTGGAGCAGAAGAACCTTGAGGGCGTATTTGCCCTGGAAGAGCAGGTTTTTGTAATAAGATTACCTCCCATTAGGTGGCACTCTTCTCTTACAGATTGCCTGTGGGAATCCTGTTTCTCAAAGACTGACTACCTCCTGATTCAAACCAATGCAAGGGAATTCCATTGTCCCTTACCTGTGGCCACCAAAGACTGAAAGAACTCTCTAGCATCCTGAGTGCATAAAGCATTCCCCAGTAGCCCAGAGATTTAGATTTGGTTTATGTTTACTTATCCAAATTCCCATATAGTGCTTGACTTTTCCAGCAAAGGCTTTCTCTGTTAAGGCAAATTGGAGGGGAAAGGAATTCATCTGCTTACTTCAGACCAAATATCTGTATATGTAAGATATGTTACAGAGAATTATTTATTTATATGTTACAGAGAATTAATTGGCTTAATGCCTTACCCTATCCCTATATGACCTATACCTACATGACCTATACTTACATGCCTATATATTGCCATATACATATCTCCATACATACATATATGTATGTGCATGCGTATATGTGTACATGTGTATGTGTGCATATATACATATGCATATGTGTACATTTCTATATGCACACATGTATATATGCATATACACAGACACACACGCAAATAAATGTATATTCATTCATGCCCCTACACTTTGGCTTAAATTACCTATGTATTTCGGGCTGCAACTTCTTGAGGCATGAACTAAGGTTTTCTGTTGGCACCACAACCACTGTTCACTTCCTCCGTAAAAGCTAGCAAAAACTTTTTGCAGGGCTTATGATGCTCCCTTATTGTCTCATTGAACTTCCCTCCAACAACTGAGGTGATAAGATTTATGGCATAATTATCTGGCTATCCCTTCTTCCTCATGAAGCAGTCATTTTTTTAATCAAGAATTAAAGTGAGATTTTCTAACTCCTAGGGAACCGAGTGTAGGAAGTACTATATATCTATGTCTATATAAATATGGAATGTCACTAAAAGTTCGTATTTTAAATTTCAGAGAAAAGAAGCCAAAACCACAGAATGGTGACCATGAGAATCTAATGAACGTGGTAAGGTTCTGATTCTTTCGTTTTTTAAAGCAGTTGCACATTTTAGTATGTCTCCACATGCCTGGGGCCAGAAGGAAGCCAGGCAGGATGCCTAAAATCAGCTCTGCCTCAGCTGTTCTTTGTCCTGAAAGGTTTTATGGGAGTTTGTGTTTTTGAAAAATCTCAGTACCTGTTAACTACAATTAAATGTCTGTTGTTTGCCTAGTAATGTGGAAATCAGTAGTAGAATTTCCCATGACCACATGAATTTAATTGTCAGTGGCCAGTCGAGGGAGCTTTTAAATATTCCTGAATTTATGGCAGTGCTGTATTCTTGAGGGCAGGCCTGTACAACCTGCATCCTACGGGCAGTTTACAGTCCTTGGGCCACTTGCAGCACGCCCAAGGATTTTGGTGGCCAGAGAAAAATGTAGAGGAAAACATCCTTTGTATGTAGAAGTCCTTTGGGGGACCCCAGGTTCTGCAGAACTGCTTTAGAGATTCTGCTAAGCCTACTCTCATCACTAGAAAAGCAAATAGCACAAAGGACTTGCCTTCTAACAAAGTTGGTAGAACTATGCTCTTTTGCATGAACTTTGACTGCCCTTCCAAACCCTCAGTCCTAGAGGCCCATTGTTCTGATTGGCCTCAAGAGACTGGCATATGTCATTTGTCTAGTAGTAGCTCCAGGAAGTCTGACATCTTGCTGTAAGTTATCCCTGCCTCCAGAAATTTCCCTTAAGGGAAATATACCAAAGGAAGACTCCAGCGAATTAAACTCTCACATTAGTGGTAGTAAAGGATAATTTTCTTTTCACACTGTTATGCCGGAAAATAACCTCCCATCATCTTCCTGCATTGGATCCACTTTCTCCAGAGTTGTCCCAGAACAGGGCTTGTATGAAAGGTCAGAAGATTAAAGATACTGCTTTTGAGAGTATTCTCCCTGGTAGAAGTAGGTACCTCATGTGGAGAAGGAGACTAAGGGGATTTGGGAAACAAAAGTAAATAAAAATATTGTGTTTATTAGCAAAAGTTTTTGTGAAGTCAAGTCAGCAAGCATTTAGTAGGTGCCTGCTGTGTGCCTGGCACTTTCCTAAGTACTGGAGACATAAAGAAAAACAAAAACAGAACGCACCCTTAGGGAGTTCACAGTCTAATGGGGGAGACAGCATACAAACAAGATCTATACAGGACAAGCTGAATGCCTAAATCATTCAGAATTTACCTAAAAGATCATATAGTAGAATGCATTTTCCCAAATAGAGACAGTCCCCAACTTACAGAAACATAGATTATTAGTGTTGGAAGAACCAGAGAGTACATCTAGTCTAACCAGTAGCTAAATAGGAGTCACTTCCGCAGTGGAAATGTCAGCCTGAGCCAAAATCAGACTAAGTGTAATTGGCAAAGGTTGAATAAAATAAATAAAAATACAATACAACATAGATAATGTTAATTTGTGATTAAGCCAATATGTGACCAGCAGAGATCCATTTCAGTTTTAATACAAATGCTATTCAATAGCATCTCTGACAAAGTGATCATTCAACATTTCCTTGAAAGACCTCACCTTCTAAGGAAAAATTTACTATTTTTTCACCACCCATTCCACTCTTGGATAACTCTAAGTATCAAGAAGTTCAGGGTTGGTTTTTGTTTTGTTTTGTCTCATTTTCCCCATTGTATCCAACATAAAGCCATCCTTCTAAAAACTACTCCCCATTGTCATTAGCTCTGACTGCCCTCTCAGGTCAAGCAGACTGTTCCAAACTTTGTTCCACATTACAGTCTTTTAAAAACTAGAAGACAGTTGTCATGTCCCCCACCCCCAACATACACACACACACACACACACACACACACTCTTCCTTAGGCCAGAACCATAATTAAAGCAGGATGACTGGAATTTTGCCTTCCTTCTGTTGATGATCTCCAACTTATCTTGTACATATCTTCTTTGCACAGAGTTGTTTGCATGCTGACTTCCCCATTAGACCATGGGGATTATCATGTGGAGATAGTCATACACCCAAATACATCCGCAATTCCATGCCTTTTACAGTAGACCATTTGGGAAAGAGTGCATTATGCCAGGATTTTTTTTTATCTTATATATCATATACTATAAAATGGGAATGGGGAAAGAGGAGGATTGAATAATTCACGTCATTCACAGTAGTGACATAAATTATCGTGTGGGCAAATTAGAATATGGGATTTTCAGTTCTGATCGTTTTATCCTGATATTTGGAATGTGGAACAGAAGGGAAACAGCATGATTTTTTAAGGAAATGCTTTCAGTGTTGACAGCTTTGTTTTGACTTGTAAATTGCTTAACTTTACTATGGAGGTAATTTAAACAGAGATATACTCCTGCCAATTAGTTACCTTCCTGATTATAATCATATATTATAGCTAGATTCTTTCTTGACCACAATTTTCAACAAAATCTGCTCACAGTAGCCACATATTATAATATTATACTTAAATTTGCCACATATTCTATTGTATGAGGAAGCTAACTAACATGAGTAAAACAGCCAAGTGATCCTGAAAGGTCATTCTTACTTCCAGATGTCCCATTTACCCTTATTTATATATGTTCTTGAGAATAAGTAAGATTTAGAATGCAAGTTCTTTGACATCAGGGTTTTGCTTTTTATTTGTGTCCCAAGCGCTTATCACAATGTCTGGCACATGAGTGGATGAAAGAAATGAACATTCTTTAAGCACTTACTATGTGCCAAACCCTGTGGTAGGGGCTAAGAATTTGAAGAGAAAATTTGAGACACACCCTCCTCTCAAGAAACTGACACCTTAATTGGGGAAGACAACACATCAAAGAATATACAGTTGCAGAATAGACAGAAAATCCTGTAAGTCCTAAGGTATAGTGATTGTGAGCAGATGGCAAGGCTCAGGGATCCTTAAGTTGCATGATAGGTTAGACAATTGTAGAAAGTGGATGAATGGTAAAGCGTAGTGGTCTTCCATCTCTTAGGATGGAACACAGTAAATGACTCCTACCTTGTATAAGGAGTATAAACAGCTGAGCAGCCTAAGTGGGTTCCAGACCCCAGGAGTAGGGGAGGGGGCAAAGGGGGAAATGGTCCACCTCTCATCCGTCTCTCACACTTCTCCCAACTTCTTAGCCCAACACCCCTGTCACTCAACCTCTAGGTCTTGTTTCCTCTCGAAGGCTCAGACAGGTTCTGGGCAGTCTTCTGGGAAAGGGATGAAAGCCAAGTGATAAGTAAATGCTTGTTGACCAATTCAGTGAGCTAAATTTAACATATTGTTATGCTTATTTTAATACTAGTTTAGGTGAGTTCATGAACTCTTCTATAAGAATCTTTTAGACTATAATAGATCTAGTGTATGGATATTCCCATCAAGAGGCAAAGAGAAATTAATCAGATACTTTGAAAGATATCCTATAGTTGACCCAGTTAATATTGAACAATTTGTATAGGACATAAGTTTCTTCCTCCTTTCCTCCCTCCCTCCCTCCCTTCCTTCCTTCCTACCTCCCTCCCTCCCTTCCTTCCTTCCTTCCTCCCTCCCTCCCTTCCTTCCTTCCTTCCTTTCTTCCTTCCTTCCTTCCTTCCTTTTTGCCACTGCCCTCGACAATTTTTATTTACTTTTAACATTCTTTTCTTTTTAAATTTTGAGTTCCAGATTTTTTCCTTCCATCCCACTCCTCCCCCTCATAGAGAAAGCAACTAATATAATTTGAATTATACATGTAAAGTCATGCAAAAGATATTTTCATATTAGATATTAGCCATATGGGGAGAGGGGAGGGGAGGGAGAGAGAGAGACAGAGAGAGAGAGAGAGAGAGAGAGAGACAGAGACAGAGACAGAGACAGAGAGAGACAGAGAGAGAGAGAGAGAGAGAGAGAGACAGAGAGAGAGAGAGAGAGAAAGAGAATTATATTTCACTTTGCACTCAGAGTTCATCAGTTCTCTCCCTGGAGGTAGATGGCATTTTTTCATCATGAAACCTTTGGAATTGTCTTGGATCATTGAATTGATCAGATTGCTCAAGTCTTTCACAGTGAATCATCATTACAACACTGCTGTGACTATGCACAATGATCTCTTGGTTCCTCTCACTTCACTTTGCATCAGTTCATATTGGTCTTGCCATGTGTTTCTGCAATCACATCATTTCTTATAGCATAGTAGTAAACCATCACAATCATATACCACAATTTGGGCAGCTAGGTGGTGCAGTGGATAGAGCACCAGTGCAGGAGTCAGGAGGACCTGAGTTCAAATCTCACCTCAGACACAACACTCACTAGCTGTGTGACCTTGGGCAAGTCACTTGACCCCAATTGTCTCATCCTGGGTCATCTCCAGTCATCCTGATGAACATCTCGTCACTGGCTCTGGAGAAGTGAGACTGGTGACCTGCACAGCCCTCCCTCACTCAAAACAAAGTCAAGTGCAAGTCATGCCATTATTTCTCTGATAGCATGGTCTTCTTCGGCAACGAAGGATGAACACACACACGCACCACAATTTATTCAGTCATTCCCCAGTTGAGGAGCATCTCCTTGATTTCCAATTCTTTGCCACCACAAAAAGAACTGTTATAAATATTTTTGGACATATAAGTTCTTTTCCTTTTTCTATGATCTTTTTGGGGTGTAAATCTAGTAGTGTTATTGCTGAATCAAAGGGTATGCACAGTTTTATAGCCATTTGGGCAAAGTTCCAGATTGTTCTCCAGAATGGTTGGACCAGTTTACTACTCCCTTAGCAATTCATTAATATACCTATTTTCCCTCATCCCCTCCAGCATTTGTCATTTCTGACAGAAGTGAGCTGGGACCTCAGAGGTGTTTTAATTTGCCTTTCTCTAATCAAAAGTAATTTAGAGCATTTTCCGTACAACTTTAGTAGTTGTGATTCCTTCTTCTGAAAACTGCCTGTTCATATTCTTTGAGTATTTATCAGTTAGGGAATGGCTCTTCTATAAATTTGATTTGTTTCCCCATATATTTGAGAAATGAGGCCTTTACACTTTTCACAAAACTTTTTTATATTGTATATATTTATATTTTGCATTTATTATATTTATTTTTATTTATCACATTTATATAACATATTTATTATATTTGTGTAAATATATTTGATATATTTATGTATAATATATTTATTATATTTATAAAAATATATTTATTATATTTTTTATATTTTATATTCATTGCCTATAGTACCTTTTAGCAAAATTTGCCTATTTTTTATTTTAAATTAAGTCTATTTTTGCTTTTACCGTGTCTGAGATCATGATTTCTACCCCTGCCTTTTGTTTTATATCAGCTAATTTATAGCAGCTAAAGATTCTTCTTCAGTCCTTTATTTTACTCTGTGTTTGTCTTTCTGTTTCAAGTGTGTCTCGTGTACACAACTTCTTGTTGGATTCTGGTTTCTAATCCATTCTGCTATCTGCTTCTGTTTTATGGGTGAGCTCATCCCATTCACATTCACAGTTATGATAACTAACTTTGTATTTTCCTCCATCTTATTTTCTTCTGGGTATCCTCTCTCTTTTTGTCCTGTTCCTTCTCAAAATTCTGTTTTACTCCTGACCATTGACTCCCTTAATCTGCCCTTCCTTTTATCATCTCCCTCTCACCCCTAAACTATTATTCCCTTCCCCTCCTTTTTTTTTCTGTTGAGTAAGATAGATTTACATTCCCAAATGACTGTGTTAACTTCTTGATATATGATGTCTAAGCTCTTTTATTTTTATAATAGCTTTCAAGTAATCCAATAATTATTAAGTTTTCTCTCCTTGATCTCTTTTCCAGGTCAGTTGTTATTGTAATGGGATATTTCATATTTCCTTCTACATTTTCATTACTTTTACCTTGTTCTATTGTTTCTTGATGTCCCATGGAGTCATTTGCTTCCCTATTCTAATGTTTAAGTAATTGTTTTCTTCAGTGAGTATTTGTACCTCTTTTTCCATTTGACCAACTCTTCTTTTTAAGGCACTCTTTTCCTTAGTGAATTTTTTAGTTTTCTTTAATGAGCTTTTGTGCCCCTTTTTTTCCATTAGGCCAATTCTGATTTTTAGGGCATTATTTTCTAAAGTACTTTTTGTGCCTGTTTTACCAAGCTGTTAATTCTCTTTCGCAACACTTTCATTTCTTTCCCAATTTTTCCTCTGCTACTCATTTGTTTTTAACTCTACCAAGAATTCCTGCTAGCCTTGGGTCCAACGATTATTTTTCTTTAGGGACTTTTTTGTAATTGTTTTCACTTGGTTGTTTATGTCTTCACTGCTACTGTGGTAGCTTTTTATGGTCAAGCTCTTTTTGTTGTTGTTGTTTGCCTATTTTCTCACCCTATTTCTTCACTTTGAGCTTTATGTTAAAATTGAACTCTACTCAGTTGGATGTAGGAGGCACTGTGCCAAGGTTTAAGCTTTTTTCTGTGACTGTTTTCAGAGCTAGTTCTGGGGGTCTGCAATTTTTCAGTGTTTTGAAGGTTGTATTATCTTAGGAGAGGTGTGGTCACTGCTGTCTTGGTCTGTTCTATAGTTTTTACCCAGTAAGGGCCCTGCTCCCCTGCAGTTGCAAGTACTAGTGTTCCTCTTGGCTCTGCAATTGTGACCAGGCCCCCTACTCCCTTGTGACTGATCACAAGTACTCTTCTCCATCCTAGTGCTGTAACCCAGAACTGCTTCTAGAGTTGCCCGTCAGAACCAGCTGCACCCCGTGCCAGCAAAGAGTGCCCTGTAATCTCTTTCTCACCAACTGTGACCCCTTTACCGTCTGTGGGCTGAGAGTTCTCAAAGCTGCTGTCACAGCTGCCTCCAAAACCTACCACTGGTGCTACTGGCCCACCCCAAGTTTGTGTCCACCTCAGTGTCACAGACCTTTCTTCTGGACCTCCTAGTCTTTGGCTAGAAAAATATTTCCCTCTGACCTTTTGTTGGTCCTGATACTCCAAAATTTGATTTGAGGCCTTTTTTAAAGTAGTATTTTATTTTTTGCAATTACATGTACAGATAGTTTTCAACATTCATTTTTTATAAAATTTTGAGTTCCAAATTTTCTCCTTCTGTCCCTCCCCTTTTCCCCTTCCTGTTGATAGCAAGCAATCTGATAATAGGTTATACATATTTGAGGCATTATTTTTAAGTTGTCTGGAGGGTAGTGTTGGGAGAGTTCAGTTGGATCCCAGCCTGTACTTTGCTATGTCCAGGATGTAATTTTTCTATTGCTACATATTTCATATAAATTGTTGAGGTGGTTTTTTTAAGTCACTTTGTTTTAACTCCTTTGTTACAATACACAATACATTTCTTAGCTATGTTTTGTGTTCATTTTTTTTACAGCCTTCAGATAAGGAGATGTTTAGCCATTCAGTTACTAGTCTGGGAACTGAACTTCCTGCCAGCAGTGAACAAAATGGGGGCCTTACCAATGGAGACAGTAAGTTCTGTTGAGCTTTCCAATATGTAAAAATTATATCATATTCTGAACTTAATGGATATCCAGAAACTTTAAGTAATATTGTTTAGACTTAACTTCTATCAGTTTACTCACTTTTAGAACCAGTTTTTACAAAATCAGTCTCAATGAGTTGAAGCTATTAAGTCTTCTACTGGCTCTGATATTTCCTGGTTCTATGGCTCCAAGTTATAATTGACTTTCTCTGACAATGTAATCTGAATTAGTTGTATCTTACAGCTCTTGGCAGCTCACACAGTGTTTATCATATGGAAGGTCCTTAAGCAATGTGTGTTGAACTGAATTAGGTGTAAAATGATCCTCACTGAAGTTCCATCAGAGTTAGAAGATAAACATATGAAATATCTAAATGTGTAAGCTCTTAGAATTCAGGTGGTATTATATATATACATACATATATATTTTAAACTAGAGTTACTGGTCCATAGCATCATACTTTGTAAAGACATTCCCAATAAAATGAAGAATATTGGATTAAGGCCTTGCAACATTAACAATTCATTGACAAACTGAAATTTAGAATTCAGACTCCAGATTTTCTTATCAGGATTGACATACAGGGGTGGGGAAGAACCTAAAATAAAAGAGAAAAATATGCCCAGCCTCTTTGCTTATTGCTGGCTGTGTTGACTAGTTGATCACAAATGTGCCTCCAGACATGTAGAGATTATCACAAATAGTGCCATAATTTCTGGACCAAAAAATCTAGTATTCTGCCTAGGTAACATGGAGGAAGTGACCTTTATTTACCCTCCAAAGGACCTCTCATCTAAAAACTGTCCTTGGTTGTCCTATCCCACATAACCTGAAGGGACTAATAGAATCAGTGAATGTGGAAAAAGGTCATTGTTCACTAGGAGTTAGAATAAGTATCCTTATTTTTCCCGCATGCAAAAAGATAATTCTTGGAAGGTCTCTGGTAAAAGAGTGTTATATGTACATTGAATGAAGTATGGCAACAGGTACCATTTAGAATGAAAGGCATGTAAGGCTATTTGTAATAAAATAAAGGAATATTCTTCTGAGGCAAATTATGTCCCTTATTCAGTGGAGTAGCATTGGAGATAAAAATTAAGTTTTGTTGAAGAAATTAATTTAAAAGCTAAAGTCATCATGGGTGAAGTTATTGTAACTAAGTAGATTTATTAAAGTGCTACATTTTAAATTTGAGAGATGTGCTAGTTCATTTCCTTCCAAATTATGAGTAAAATAATAAGAATCCTTAGTCCATAGTCATGTCTCTATAATTTTCTTCTTAAAAGTCAAAGAAGATGAAGCATTATGATTTTTCCTCATTTGACTATACAGTAAATCGCACAGCGTAATGCTTTAGGGGTAACTGAATCTCCTTAATTCTTCCTTTCTTCTCCGGCTGCTATTGTAGTTCTTTCAGAAGACAGTACTATGACGTGCATGCAACATTATGAAGAAGTACAGACTTCTATTTCTGACCTGCTGGATTCCCAGGACAGTACAGGAAAGTCAGCAAAATGTCATCAAAGCCGGGAATTACCTAGCATTCCTCCTAATGATTCCTTGGATACTATTCTTACCACAAGAAATGTGGACAGTGACCAGGCTCTTGGGATGGAAGGACCATATGAAGTTCTCAAAGATAGCTCCTCGCAGGAAAACATGGTAGAAGATTGTCTGTATGAAACTGTAAAGGAAATAAAGGAAGTGGGGACAGCAGTCAACCTAGAAAAAAGCCAAAATGGAAGACCAAATTCTGTAACTGCCTTTAAAGAGATTCAGGGCCCTCACCCCGGGAACAAAGTTGAGTCTGCAGAATATGCCTCTGTGAACCGAAATAAAAAAAGTCGACACAGTGTTAATGTTGAGAGTATACTTGGAAATTCCTTGGATGTGGAGGAAGAAGCCCCGCCACCTGTCCCTGTAAAACTCCTTGATGAGAATGAAAATGTGCAGGATAAAGCAGATGGAGAGGCAGCAAATAAAGGGGCCACAGAGGGTACTAGTCCAATCAACAAGGTAAGCTGACTCTTTCCTCATATTCCTATAGCTTTTTAAAATGCACAAAAATTATTTGTGTGCAAAGTTGACCCCCAACTTTGGTGTGAGCCTTTTAAAAATTTTACACCAAGTACGTACTACGTAACACCCATGGGGGCTTCCAACCTGCATGTTCCTCTAGGAAATTGTTCCATAAATGTTCATGCTACTTGAATGATGAAGACTTTTTACTGAATGTTAGAGTTGGGATTTTTTTCTTCTCTCCTTACCAGAGTGACAATTTATAATCTCTCTCAACTTTTTTTTTTATTCTTGAACAATTTTCACAACATGTCTGGTTACGGGCAAACATGATTTTTCCCATTATAGAAATGAAGAAACAGAAATAAAGAAGTTAGTTTATTTGTCCAAGGTTAAAAGACCACAGAACATCACTCATTCACCCCTGAGCTGTATGCGTATCACACTTTATACCTCAAACTTAGCAGTCTGATATATGCAAGTAAGACAACCTCATGAGGCAAATTATTTATATATGTAAAAACTATATATGCCTATGAAAATATGTTAACAATAATAACAGTTTAAATTATTATAAAACATGCAACTTTACAAAGCACAGAATCATAAAGTGACATAGCAGGAGGGAAGCTCAAAAGTTCAATTCAAGCCTAAAGCAAGAATCGCTTGTACATTCCCTTCAACAAGTAGTTATCTAGCTCTGCTGGATGAGATATTAAGTCAGTTATAACTAGCATCACAAGAAATAAAAATAGAAAAATCCAAAAATGTCAGTCCCAAAATATAGACATAATCAAACTCCCCTGAGAAGGCATGGTGCCACAGAAGAGCTCAGAAATTTTTGTCAACACATATATTCCTATTTCAAGTAACCAAATAAAACAAATTCTAGTAGAGACTATCACCAGGACATAAAAGTCTTAGTCTGGATTGGTAACATTGTGATTTAATGAAGAGAGTACTGGACTTGGGATGAAAAATCCTCAGCTCTAGCACTTACTGGCTGAGTGACCTTAGCCAAATCAAATCATTTTATGTCTCTGAGACCCTATTTCCTCATTTGTAAAGAGAGTGATCATCATAATTACACTACCTATCTCACAGGGTTGTCATAAGTAAAAAATAAATAAAACTACTTTGTAAAATGTTATTTGTGGGTATGGCAATTATTCTTTTACTACAAATAAAAAATAAACTTGATTCTCTGCTTCATGAACAATAAAGGTTTGTTAACAGAAGGACCAGAATTTAAGAGAAATCATTTTAGTTTCCCTGTTAAAAATTCAGATTTATGGAAGGATTAGTCATAAAATTATGGAGGTAAGAAGGATTTCAGAAGTTATCCAATATAATACATACCTGAATAAAAATAGTCTGGCTCACTATGATATCAAATTTGCATTCATTTATTCATCATTTGTAATACATAAGGCATTAGGCTAGGTACTATGGAATATAGAGGCCTAAATGACTGACTGAAATAAAACAGTCCATGTGCTCCCAGAACCTATATTTCATAAAGGAGACGCAGCATACACAATTAAATGTAGTACAAGGAAAACTGAAGAGGGAGAGCCCTAACAACTGGGAAAATTAAGTAAGGCTTCATGGAGGACACCAGTAAGGTGGTACATGACTTGAAACTTTGAAAGAAGATAAGGATGCTGAAAAGAAAAGATGAAAAGAGGATGGATTCTGGCATGGGGAATGGCTTGTATAAATGCATGAAGGTTAGAAATGGAATATAAGGTTCAGGCAGCATCTACTAGTCCAATTTGACTTGAACCCAGAGTTCGTGAAGGGGTATAGTATGAGATAAGGCCAGAGAGGTAGGACAGGAGCAATATTATGGAAGTATTTAAATCACAGGCTAAGGAAGTCAGTTAGCACGGGAGGTGACATGTTCAGACCTATGATTTAGGCAGATTGGAGACAGACTGAAAGAAAGGAGAACAGTTTATTTTATTTATTTTTTTAAATTAATTTATTTTTAGTTTTCAACATTCACTTTCACAAAATTTTGAGTTCCAAATTTTCCCCATCTCTCCCCTTCCCCCACCCCAAGACACTATGCGTTCTGATTGTCCCTTCCCCCAATCTGCCCCAATCTGCTCTCCCTTCTCTCACACCTCTCCCTTCCCTTATCCCCATCTTCTCTCTTTTCTTGTAGGGCAAGATAGATTTCTATATCTCATTACCTGTATTTCTTATTTCTCAATTGTGTGCAAAAACAATTCTCAACATTTGTTCCTAAAACTTTGAGTTTCAACTTCTCTCCTTTTCTCCTTCCCTACTCATCCCCACTGAGAAGGCAAGCAATTCAATATAGGCTATATATGTGTAGTTATGCAAAACACTTCCATAATAGTCATGTTGTGTAAGACTAACTATATTTCCCTCCATCCTATCCTGCCCCCCATTTATTCTGTTCTTTCTTTTGACCTTGTCTCTCCCCAAAAGTTTTACTTCTGATCACTCCCTCCTCTCATTTGTCCTCCCTTCTATCATCCTCCCATACCCCACTAATCCCCTTCTCTCCAACTTTCCTGTAGTGTAAGATAGATTTTCATACCAAATTGAGTGAGCATGTTATTCCCTCCTTAAGCTAAATGTGGTGAGAGTAAGCTTCACTTTTTCCCTCTCACCTTTCCCCTTTCCCCTCCATTGAAAAAGCTTTTTCTTGCCTCTTTTATGAGAGATAATTTGCCATTTCTCCCTTTCTCCTCCCAGTATGTGAAAGGAGACCAATTTAGAGGCTAGTCTAGGTGGATGAAAGCCTGAACCAAAATGTTGGCTGGATGAGAAAGAGACAGACTTGAGAGATGCTATGGAGCTGGAATTGATAAGACTTGGTAACTGATTAGATATTAAGTATGAGAGAAAGATGGGTCAAGGATGATTCTTAAGGTTACAAACCAGGACAACTGCCCTTAACAGAAACAGGTAAGTTGGAACTAGTAGCAAATTTAAGGGGAAAATTCATGAGTTGTCGTTTGCATATCATGAGTTTAAAATTCCTAATGTGATTTATTTAGGAGGATAATTGACTCAAGTTTAAAGATAAAAGGTTAGATATGGAGATCTGAATGTCATCTGTAAAGAGATAACCTGTTCTAGGAGATGCTGAGATGCCCAAGAAATTGACTGTTGAGAGAAATTAATAAAGGGAAAACCAAGGACAAAGCCCGGGGAACACCCTCAGTGAGCAGGAAGCAACTGAGTGGTGCCATAATATATAGAGTGCCAAGTCTAAAGTCAGGAAAACTTTTCTTCCTGAATTCAAATCTGGCCTCGGACACTTAGCTGGGCAAGTCACTTAACCCTGTTTGCCTCATCTATAAAATGTGCTGGAGAAGTAAATGGCATACCACTCCAGTGTCTTCTCCAAGAAAACCCCAAGTAGGGTCATGAAGAGTTGTATACAACTGGACAATAACAAAGTATAGGTCTTGGTGTCATCTCTAGAGAGATGACCTAACCTGGTAGCTGATGAGATGTCCAAGACAGTGAGTGTTGAGAAAGATTGAAAAAGTGGGGTGTAGAGGTGGGCCACAAAGGACAATGTCCTAAGGAGACCCCCAGTAGTAGGAGGTTGACAGTGTTCCATCGTAGAAGAATAAAGAGGTGACACAGTTAGGAACAGAACCAAAGGAGAACTGTGTCACAGAAGCCAAGAAAGGCTAGAGCATCCAGGAAGAAGGAAGCATGGTAAATTGTATCAGAAGCTTAGAGGGGTCAGTGATAATGACCCTGAGAAGAGCCACCAGATGTAGCACTTGGGATCCCTGATGACCTTGCTGTCCATGAGAAGTAGCCATTCAGCCTTCCCTTGAAGATCTCCAGTGATGGGGAACTCACTATCTTATAAGGCCGCCCACTCCGCTTTTGTGCACCTCTAATACTGAGGGAGTTTTCCCTTATAATCAGTCAAAATTTACTCCTCTGCAGCTTCCATCCTTTATTCTAAAAGCCAAGGAAACCAGTTCTTTTTCCTCTACCATGTGACGCCTTATTCCCCTCCGTGTCCTCTGCCCTCCTTGCTGTTCCTTGCGCATGACACACCCACCTTCCAATTCAGAGCCGTTTCACAGCTTGTCCCCCATTATCTCTCTTCATTACCACCTCCTAGCATCCCTGGCTTCCTTCACATCTCAGCTAGTCTCATCTTCTAGAAGATTTCCACAGTCATCCTTAATCTTACTGACTTCCCTCTGAGACTAACCCCAATTCATCATGTGTGTGTATAGATACATGTGTGTACACAGATATATGTGTGTATGTATAGCTATGGATATATTTCTCTCTATATAGTTTGCACATAGTTTTTGCATGTTTTCTCCTCCTTTAGACTATGAGATCCTCGACAGCAAGGATTATTTTTTTACCTTTCTTACCTTTATCTTTCTTTGTATCCCAAGAACGTAGCACATTGCCTAGTACATTTTAGTTGTTTCTCAGTCATGTCCAATTCTTCATGATCCTGTTCAGGGTTTTCTTGGCAAAGACACTGGAGTGATTTACCATTTCCTTGTCCAGTTCATTTTACAGATGAGTAAACTGAGGCAAACAAGGTTAAGTGACTTGGCCAAAGTTACAACTAGTATGTTTTTGAGGCATTTAGTAAATGCTAGTTGATTGACTGATTTACAGCTATTCACATACTGGTCCCTCAGAGACTCTTCTTCCCCAAGATAAATTGTCTCACTTCCTTCAACCTATATAATTTAAATGTCTTGCCGTGGCTTTTACCTGTATAAAGCTTGTAGTTCACTAAAGACTCAGTCATAAGCGTGTATCAACTCCTATTCCAAGTCTTTTCCAAATCAGTTGCTTCCTAGCCACTTATCCTCATCTTTTACTTCTGTAACGGATTTTTTTTTAAAAACCAAGTGTAGTACTTTGCATTTAGGCAGAAAACAGGATGAAAACATGAAAGCATCACCATCTTTCCTATTTTAATGTAAGACACAGTCATCAGCAGTTAACTGGGTAAGAATTGGTGGCAGGTGAAGTCAGGCTGCATTCAAAGGGGGACATGAGATTCCAGCAAAGCTCTTTATCTTTCACTTTGCTTGACCCTCTGGAAAACTGTTTTGTTTATTTGTTTGGAATCACCCACTGGAAATACTTCCTCAACCTGAACTCTGTGCCAGATCTCCTTCATCACGGTGATGAATAACTTTAGCAAGCATCTTCATATTCCATGCCTTGCCTGATGTTTAATATAAAAGTATCTTTGAACAGGGTTATTTCTGTTGTTATAACTTCCAGAGAATCTTATTATAATTTTGATGTATAGGTGGAAGACATTTTGTTGTAAAGCTGACTGTAAGACATTGTTTTTTTCTACCAAATGAAGTATCTTTTTCAAAGCAGTAAGAGTCCTAGAATTCTTGGGTGCTTAGAATTTAAGTACTCTTAAATCCTCTACATTTTCTGGTTAATTTTGAAATGGTAACAATATGGTTCATTATTGAATATCATCTGCAAAAGACTTTGTTCCTTACTAATACGTTCTCAAGGATGCTCTTGATTTGTGTTTCAGAAAGATTCGGTATTTATTGGAGAGTAGACAGATAGCTGAGTAATTATTCTTGTTTTCTCAGTTGCCTTGTTTTTTGTGGGGAAGGGGTAGGCGCAGTGGAATTTTTCCACTCTGGCAATGCCTGATGGCTAAATATCCCATGAAATAATGTTTTTTGTTGCCTGTTGGCATACAGTAAATCCCATTTAGCCAATTCATTTCTTTGCTTCTCCAAGGAGTACCTGTGAGCCAGACTTCCATTTACCTACAACTTCATCCTTTCTTCTGGCTTTGTTTACGGCAAGAGTGTCAAGATTGATATGACAGCTGCTTTAGCAATATGTCCACTTCTTGGTCATTGGACAAGGATCTCACATTTAGAGTACCAACCGTCAAATTAAATTCTATCAATGTGTGATTCTTAGCACCTGCTACACTCTTTCCTATAACTTTGCCTGTGTTAACTGCAGAAGTCGTCACAGAACACACAAGACCAAGACATTCTTTTTCTTTGTTTCAGGGATTGCTATGACCACAAAAATCACTACCCAGCAGCCTGCCTACTATTGCAGCTCCTCTCCCTACTTAGGGAGGCTGGTCCCAGAAAAAAGACTTGGTCTATTGCTGAAGTCATACTCAAAGCCTTTCTACTGTGATAGAACTTGACAAGGCTTATGCTCCACTGACTTCATCAATAATCAAAGCACATCTATTAGGTGCCTGCTATATGTCAGGCACCATGCTAAGCACTGGGGATACAAAAAGAAGCAAAAGGCCATCCCTGCCCTCATGAAGCTTATACTCTAATTAGGAAGACAACATGGAAATAAATATATACAGAATAAATAGGAAAGAGGGAAAGCACTAGAATTAAGAGTGTTAAGGGAAATCTTCCTGCAGAAGGTGGGATTTTAGTTGGAATATAAAGAAAGCCAGGAAAGTCAGTAGTCAGATCAGATGATCATTCCAGGCATGGGAAACAGCCAAAGATAATGCCCAGAGCCAAGAGATGGAGTGTCTTGTTCATGGAACAACAAAGAGGCTGCTGTCATTGGAATGAAGAATACAGGTTGGGGAGTAAGATGAAAAGGAGGGGTCAAGGTTATGAAAGTCTTTGAATGCCAAATAGAACATTTTGTATTTGCTTCTGGAGGCTCTAGGAAGAAGCTAGAGTTTATTGAGTGGGGGACAGGTGATATAATTGGACTTACATTTTAGTGAAATCACTTTGGTGGCTGAATGGAGAACAGATTAAAGTGCGGAAATACAAGGCAGGTGGAATTCACTAGCAGGCCATTGCAGTAGTCCAGAAATGAAGTGATGAGGACCTGCCCTAGAGTCATGGCAGTGTCAGAGGAGAAACAGCTTATGTTGGAGAGATATTGCAAAGGTGAAATTGACAGGTCTTGGCCATAAATTGGATATGGCAGGTGGGGGTGGGTTTGAGAGATAGTTAGGAATCCAGGAGGACTCCTAGATTGTGAACTTGAGAGCATGGGAAGAGGATGTTACCCTCTACAGTAATAAGGAAGGTGGTGGCAGGGTGAGAAGGCAGGAAGAGGGAGGAGGATTTTGGGGAAAAGATAACAAGTTCTGTTTTGGACATGTTGAGTTTAAGATGTCTACTGGACGTCTAGTTCAAGATGTCTGAAAGGCCGCTGGAGATGTGAGATTGGTGGTCAGCAAAGATATTGGCTCAAGCATGGTAGATGTGAGTATCATCAGCATGGAGATGATCCATCCATGGGAGCTGATGAGATCACCAAGTGAAGTAGTATAGAGGGATAAGAAAAGGCCCAGGAAAGAACCCTAAGGAACAGCTACAGTCAGAGGGCATGGTTATTGAGAACCCAGAGTGATGGTGACCAAGCTGAGATAAGGCAACAAAATAGGACTGGGATTTTAAATTTTAATATTCATATGTATTGACATACAAATTTTGGGGCCTTAGACATTTTCCCAAAATATGGATTGAGAACTTTTTTCATGAAAACTTGGAAAGACATAAACTTATGCAAAGTGAAGTGAGCACAACCAGAACAGTGCACACAGTAACAGCAATATTGTATGATGATCAGCTATGAATGACTTAGCTCTTCTCACCAATACAATGATCCAAGACAGCTCCAAAAGACTCATAATGAAAAATGCTCTTGACATCCAGAGAAAGAACTGATGGAGACAGAATACAGATAGAAGCAGACTATTTTTTACTTTATTCTTTTTCATTTGGGGGCGGGGTGGTCTGTGTTTCCTTTTCACAACCTGCCTAGTGGGCAAATGTGCTTTGCACGATTGCACATGTATAATCTATATCAGATTGCTTACCATCTCAGGGAGTGGGGAGAGAGAATTTGAAACTCAATAATTTTTTTAAAATTGTTTTTACATGAAATTGGGAAAAAATGTTATTAAAATAAAGAACTTTTCCCATGATACACAGAATCTTAAGAGTTTGAAAAGAACTCAAAAGAAAGATGTACCCGAACAAGAATCCTTTCTGCAACATACCAACCAAGTAACAATTCAGTCTCTCAAAAAAACCTCCAGTGAGAGAGAACTCACTTCTAGGCTTCTTTGCAATTTGTACTCATTGCTCTTGGATCAGCAAAATAGGGACAAACAAATTAAGGCTAATCCCCCTTCAATATGACAACTCTTTACTTACTTAAAGACAGCTCTCTTCTCTCCCATAACTCTAACCCTCCCCAAGTTCCTTCAAAGCCATTTCTTGCACAATCTCCAGCTCTCTCATTATCCTATCTTTATTGCTGTCTTCTGAACATGCCTTAGCTGGTCTATGTCTGTCTTAAACATGGTGCTGAGAAATGGACACAGGATTCCAGATTCAATCTGACAAGAAAAGAGATTCATTGTTCTTCTTTTTGTTTTGCATAGGATAGCATTCCCTTTTTTGACTTTCATACTCCTACTTTGATTCATATTAAGCTTTGCAATCGCCTAAAATCAAATAGAAATCAGTATTTGTTAAGCACCTTTTCTGGGCCAGGTGCTAAAGCCTCCTGTTCTATTTTCCCGATGAATCGCTATTCCTCATGTAGTACTTGTGAAAGTAGATTTTTTTGAACCCATGTATAACTTTATATTTTCCCCTTTTAAATTTCATTGTATTAATTTCGCCTCATCATTCTTCCTGTTAAGATCTTTTTGGCTTCTGACCTAGGCATCCAGTGCATTACCTGTCCTTCTCTATTTGATGTCATTTGAAGATATTACAAGTACACTATCTCTTTGTTCAAGTCATTGATAAAAATGTTGAACAGCCCAAAGCCAAGGAAGTGAAAAAAAATCATGTAATCATAATTGGCCTTTTCCAGGAGAGAGGGAAGAAGGGAGAGTGAGTATATTCATAAGTGTCAACACAAACTCAGGTTCACTGCCTTCTTGCTTGTTATAAGAAAGCTTAAAAAAAATCCTTCCTAATCATCAGTACCAAGAAATGTATTCCTTTGTGTTTAACTCTCCACATATCCATCTAATAGTCACACATTATATGAAACTCTGTCTTCAGGGACTGTGAATTAACTGAAACAGTTAAGACTCTGAAGAATTAATCAGATGATGACAGATGCAGTCCCCCAAGTGCCACAAAAAGGTGTTCATCTAATTAAAATGTCTTCAGAATCAAAGTCTTTCTAAGCTACAGCTTTATCCTATCTTCCCAATGTTCACCTCTAAGTACATGCATAATGCATTGAAACACAGGCTTGACCTGTTCTGAAGCCCTGTACCTGCATTGTAGCCAAAAATGGTAATTGCTTTTTAGACTATACATTGTCAGCCATTATCTGATAAATTTTCTTTTTCCAGACAATACAAACTGCAGTTCATTAAGTAACTTTGATTTTTAACTGTTCAAATCAAAAAGTCCTCTGTTGTGACAGGCCCTAATTTTGTTAAAAGTATGTGGCTTTTTAGTCACTTCTTGAAATAACATAAAAATCGTTTTCTTTCATCTGTTCACCTTGATATTTTCACCCCACCTCATGAAATTCATTAGATGGTGTCCTTTGTTTGACAAAAATTCCATATTTGCTTTGCTTTCATCCTCACTCACATTAACATGGTATATCCAGATGCAGACATATGCTGCATAATATTGCACCAAACAATGTCTTTTAATATATTCTCATTTAGCCACAAGACAACCTACTGAGGTAGGTAGTGTTGAAAACTATTAATCCCATTTATAGATGAGGAAATTGAGACTCAGTTTCAAGAGCTTTGTCCAAAATGACATTGTCCTATGACCTTACCCTTTAACCCTTAATCCTCTCACGTCTCATCTTCCCCCATATGACTAATCTGATATTCATGGTCTTTGACTCTCTCTGCCTTGATATCCTTATCAGTCAAATGAGGATCGTAATAGTTGCACTACATAAAATGGGATTGTTGTGAGAATGAATTGATACAATGTTTATAGAGTACTTTGTAAACTGAGATGCGCAATATAAATGTCAACTATTATTAAAATAAAACTGTCACGTAGAGGTCTTCTCTTCCACAGTAAGACACATGGATAAGGATCAGACAAAAACAGTCTGATACACATTAGTCTGGAAAATCCAATAGTGTTTTCTACCCTGTAAACAGAAAATTGTTCTCCTTTTAGTTACAACTGCTACATTTTTGGTGCTATTACCCCTTTAATGTCTGTTGTACTCCAAGCTTCTGTTTAACAACTGGCCAATTCCTCTTACCTCGTTGTTGTTCAGTCTTTTCAGTCATATCCAACTCCTTGTGATGCCATTTGGGGTCTTCTTGGCAAATATACTGAGATGGTTTGCCATTTTTTTCTACAGGTCATTTTACAGATGAGAAACTGAGGCGGACAGGGTTAAATGACTTGCCCAGGGTCACACAGATAATAAGTGTCTGAGGCCAGATTTGAACTCAGGAATATGAATCTTCCTGACTCCAAGCCTGGCACTCTATCCACTGTGCTACCTAACTGCTCCAGGTTTCATCTGCATCCTGGTCCTCACTATAAAAGAATGAAATTTCTACCCAATCCACCCCAGTGAGACATGTGATATCTGGTTGTCTTCTGGAACAGTCCAACGCTACTCATGAGCCAAGGACTCCTAATATGTCAACATGTGGCTCCTTAAGTATGGTCATATTTCAAACACAAATAAGATGATTTATGTATTCCTAGGCTTAGGAAAAGATTCCAAATGGCAAGTTTCCTGAATTGAAGAAGCTCATATACACATTCTGTAAGATTATTAAAGAAATACTATATTTTTAAAAGATTATCCCCTTAAGCTACACTTACTACAATGTAATTGAAATAATATCCTCTTTAATTTATTGGTTTATTTTAGCTCATTATCATATAAAAGCATGAACAAGATTTTACTAGCTGTCACCTGAGCAGATTAATTAATAGGCCAGATAGTTACTGAAGTGTTCGATTTCTTTACATCCCTTTATATTGGAAGTTATTGTTCAGGATCAAGTTATCAAACCAAATCCCAAAGCCTTATGGTAGCTTATCTGAAAAGCTGTTGTAATAATGTGAAAAGAATTTTTATGAGCAAAGTATCCTACTGCTTATGCAAAGGGAAGACTGAACTGTAGGTTTCACAGTATTTCATCTTGATATGTATTTGTTCTCTCTAACAGAGACTTAGTTCGCTGTCTTACAAGTCTCGAGAGGAAGACCCAACTCTTACTGATGAAGAGGTAGGTTTCTACAACCATTCATTCCACAAACGTGTTAGATGCCTAATAGGAGCCAGGCACTGTCTGAAGCTTTAAACAACAAAAAACTCTAGACATTCCCGTACACCCTCACAGGAGATTAGCATAATATAAACTCACTAATTATAGATTCCTGTGATAGACAAGTACCTACTCTCTCCAAGTATATGCCTTGTAATTTTTTTTCATCTACTACAGGCAAACTGTCATCTTAAGGATGTTAATAGGAATATAACTTTGGTGTTGAACATTTTATCATGACCAGGAGTGACTGACAAGTTATAAGACAAGAAAGAATCAAAGAAATAGGGATCAGATTCCTGGCAGGAAAAGGCTTAGTGATGTCAAAGAATCAGCCTTGAAGGCAGACATTGGACAGGATCAGTAGAATCAAATGTAGCCAAGGTGTCAATATAATTGGGAAATATTTAATAAAATAAATAAAATGCAATAGAATATAGATTATGTTAATATGTTGTTTTCTCGGTCAATATGTGCCCTGCAAGGATTCTTATGTACAGTTTAGTGACTGTTTCTGTCTGAGTTTGAGACTGCTGCTCTAAAGCATGGGCTGGAGAAAACTAGAGGTCATCATTGATTGCATGACCACATATTGTAATGTTATATGGAGCATTCTTGTTTCAGGGAAGACTAGGTGGCCAGCAAGATTTAACCTTCTCATTTTTATGACAATGAAACTTAGACCTCAAAACATTAATTGCATGTTAAGTACTAGCAGAGCCAGGGTTTAAACTCTGGTCCTCAGACTCAGGATCATTGAATCTCAGAGTTGGAAGGGACCACAGAGATAATCCAGAACAAGCATTCCTTCTATAACATGTCCAAAAAGTAGTCACCAAATTTTTCCTTGCAGATGTCCAAGGAAAGTGTCTTCATGACCTCCAGAGGTAGCTCTAATTGTTAGGAAATTTTTCTTTATAACAAAGCTAAATTTCTTTCCTTGCAACTTCTGATTATTGTTCATTCTGCCCCCTTTGGGTCCAAAAAACAAGTATAATCCTCTTGTAAATGACAGCATGTGTAAGTGATAATTGAATCATGGGACTGGATGAAGTCAGCATGAGAGAATGCAGACAGAGTAAAGAAAAGGAATAAATGAATGTCCCCTCCATTGATAGAATTACAGAACAAGAGGGCTAGAAAGGAGCCTTCATCACAGTAAGGTCTTGCCTTAAACTGTAACCCATCTTTCCTCTTGACTTTATACACATATTTGACAACCTTTATTCACATATGCCCTTGACCTTCTCCCATTCATTGAGTTCCACTTGCAAATTAGTCATTGGCATAGCTCCTGGAGAAAGAGAACAGACTTAGCAGTGTAGAGTTTGGAGGGGAGGTGGTAGGACAGTAGGAGCTGCTGCTTCCCTCTCCCCACTTGGTGCTCAGTGGCACAGCACCAGCTGAACCTAGAGGAGAAGAGAACTGGTGATGGAATTGTCTACACTGGAAAAGGTATAGGGTAGCAGTCATTGAGGTCAGGGAGAGAGGTCTCCACTGGAAAGAACCAAAAAAGTAAAGGAGCTGGCTCCCTCACTCTCCAGAGCCTCTTCGATTTTGCTGCTGCTGCTGCTTTTATCACCTTCTGTCACTCAGCAGTCACTATTAACATTTTATCATTGCTTTTGTTATTTTTTCCAAGACTTCTTTCTCCTCATCCACCAATAATCAATTCCCCAGAATGTTGCCATAACTCTGACCAAGCAAGGTAGGTCAGAAGCCTTTTAGGTGAAGGTGTAACGAGAAAGAGTCTTGGACTTAGAGTCAGGAAGACCTAGATTTGACCCTGGCTTAAAGAACCATAACAAAATCGCTTAATATCTCAAAACCTCAGTTTTCTTGGGGGATTGTTGTTATGAAGATCAAATTAGATTTGTAAAATATAAAGTGCTATACAAACCTTAAAACACTAAAAAAAATAAAATATCATTTTTACAAAAATCCAAAATAATTCCCCCCATTGTAAATATGAGCACAGTTTTCTCCTGTTTTCCATTGCCACACTGTATGTCCTTAGGTGTTATTAGGAGGCAGATGTTAAGCCAAGAAATAATTATAGCATTTTGGGATGCTTATTGGATTATGTCCAGTTATTGTCACTGAAATTTCAAAATTACATACGAAAAAAGGAGAGGTCAGAAGTTAACAATGTAATGATCTTTCTGTATATTTTGTTTTCTAATGAGAACAGAGAAGCATTTTTCTCTTGGAAAATGGGAAACAAAGAAAACAAGAAAACAAGAAAAAATGAATTTAGATTAAAACAGGAACAATCTCATTTAGACATCAAAATTGTCATTATGACAAAGCATTAGGAAAGTTGACTTTAGAGAAAAAATAAAGTTATAAAGCTAAGTAGTAACTCATAATATAACAAGGAGTATAATTATTGGAGATGTGATCAAAATGAACTGAGACAACAAATGAAAGAGAAGGGGTAGGGGAGAAGAAGAAAATATATTGGAGATTTCTCCCTATAGCATGTATTCTAACAGGCAAGCAAAATGCTTTCCTTCTGGCTTGGCTAAGCCTATGCCAGTGGAAGTTTGACACACTAGAAAATCAAACACTTACCTGATCTAGATCCTTTTCTCCAAGAAAGGTGGAAGGACCAACAAATGCTCTAAAGGAGAATCCATAGAGATCCAATGATCTAGCTGTCAAAATGATTTTCCTAAAGCAAAGTTCTAACCATATTTCTCCCTTGTTTAGAATATTCCAATGGCTTCCTCAATTTCCCTCAATAACCCATGATGGATCTAACCCATGAATTCATCTAAAAAATTTTTTTTATGTATAACATTATTACAGAATCTCATATACCCAGTTTAACCTGTACCTGACAGTATTCCCCAAAAGTGGTCCTCCAAACTTTACACCAAAATCTCCAGTGAGGAGAAATCTACTCCCTCTCAAGGTTGCCTGTTGCATGTTTTAATCATTCTAAATGTTAAAAGATTTTTTCTTTACATTAAGCCTAATTTTGTTTCTTTGTAACTTCTTTCCCATTCTTGCTCATTTTGTCCTTTGGGGCCAAACAGAACATATAACAGTTACTCAGATACATAAGGACAGTTCTCATGCCCCATCCCAGTTTTCTCTCTCCAAGTGAAATTGACGTTTCTTCAGTTGATCTTCATAGGTGTTGAATCGTCTTCCTTCTCTTCTAGCTGCTTCCTCATTAACAACACCCTTCTTACATGTGGTACCCAGAACTGGACACATTCCTTTTTTGCCTCCACATTCCTGTATATGTTGCCTCTTTTTTCTTCTTTTTGCCAACCTGTCACAATCCTGAGTCATACAGAACTTGAAGACCAATAAAACCTCCATGCATTTTTCAGATGAACTGCTATGTAGCAATCCACGTGAACTCTCTATTCTCACCTGTTAAATGAGAATGATACTACTTGCACTACCCAAATCACAGGGTTGTTATAAGGAAAGTGCCTTGTAAGTAGTAGCACTTTCTTCCAAGATTCCCAAAGATATCATTACATTATAATTCTTACTCTTCAGAAAAACATAGTAAATATAAAGCATTTGCCAATTTTAAGTGATATATAAATATCAGTTGTTATTCTGAGAGCAAAATATTCTACAGATTTGCCATGTTAATTTTTGGGGGGGAGTGGTGATGAGAGGTTGAGAAAGTCATGTCATAAGATTTGGGGAATATAAGGGACATTGGAGTTCATCTAATCTAGTCCCTGCATTTTACAGATGAAGCAGCAGATCCTAGAGAGGTAAAAAGAATTGCCAGATCACACGTATAGTTATGGATTTTATAGATGCATTCCCAGATTTCTATGTCACTTGTATACTGGGTTGACCAGGAGTATAAAGGCAGCACTCTCTTTGAAAATGAACTGTGCTTATGCCAATCACTAATAAACAAATAGCAAGACCACATTAAGAAAACTCTTAGACCAGCTGGAAATTTTACCCACAAGTGTGTAAGATATGTGCAGGGGGAGAAAATATCCCTTGGCAATTGGGAAGCTGAGCATCTGTCAGAAAAACATGCTCATTTCTTTCCTAGATTTTTTGAAATGGATGAATTACTATGTCAAAAAAGAATGCCAGGTAATCAAGGATATTTTGACTTCTGTCCAACCGTGACTCATAATACCTGAAGCAATTCTTAATCAGTACAGAGCATCCATTCCCTTGTTACCAAAGGGAATTAAGTTACTGTTGATATTCATGGTAGACAATGCTAAGGATGTGATTGAGTATATTTTTTTGGATGGCAGCCTGCTATTACCATAGGGAATTTCCTGGATACGTATATCTTTCTAAGAGTGCCAGAGACAGACAGATAATTCTTTAAACTGCATAGCATAAGACTTTTGAAACCAACACAAAATAATAGCAGCTCTCATTTATATAGTGCTTATGATGCGCCAGGCATGATGATAATTGTTTTACAATCATAATCACATTTGATTCTCCAAACAACCCATTTCACAGTTGGGACAACTAGAGGTTAAGTGACTTGCCTATAATCACAAAGCTGAGTAAGTGTCTGAGACTGAATTTGAACTCAAGTCTTCCTGACCCAGAACTCTATCTACTGCACCACCTAGTTGCCTTCCAAAATGGCGTAAGATACACAATAGTGGATATTGTTTGCTCTTTCTTGTCTATAACTCAATAATGCTGTCATGTTAGATTTTCTTAGAATCATAGGATCTTAGAATTGAGACTGTAGAGGTGATTTAAAGGTTGTTCACTCATATTGATTGTGTCTGATCCCATTGGGGATTTTCTTAGCAAAGGTGCTGGAGTAGTTTGCCATTTCCTTCCCCAGGCCATTTTACAGATGTGGAAATGGAGGCAAACAGGGTTAAGTAGTTTGTCAAGGTCATACAACTAGTAAGTGTCTAAAGTCAAATTTGAACTTGGGTCTTCCAGACTCTAGACCTGACCCTCTATTCACTGCACCACCTAGCTGTCATAGGGGTCGTTTAGAACAATGCCATAATTTACAAATCAGCAAACTGAGTGCAGAGAAGTGAAATGTCTTGCCCAATCATATAGCATCATAACTACCATTAAAATCCAAGTATAGTTAGAGGATACATATAATTTACCTATAATGATTCTCTATAAAGATTATGATTTCTTGGGCAGTTGTCAAATAAGCATTTTATTATTGGTGATGGATATCTCTTGGTTTTTCTAATGCTTTCTTATTTACTCTTTATCACAGATCCTCTACATCAAACACAAGACAGGAAAAGAGATAGGGGCAATCAGATATGGTCAGGTTTCTGAAGGCATAGAGCCATATATAGTGAAATAATCAAGATTCATTTACATATAAATGGATCTCAGAGAAGTTCCCTTAGTGTACTCAGGAGCATAGATTTCTGCATCTCTCCAAGTCAGTCAGAGAATACATATACAGATACAGATATTTACACACATACACCATATACATACACATATATGTATTGTACATATATATTCTATATACACATATCTACAGATATAAAATAATCTATCACATTATGTATAATATGATATATGCATATATATGATATACAACTTTTGTATATATATATACATATATAGATGGAGGCAAAAAGGTGATTCAGTGGATAGAGCATTGGTCCTGGAGTGAGGAAGACCTGAGTTCAAATGTAGTCTCAGGCAACTTACTAGCTTTGTCACCTGGGTAAGTCACTTAACCTCTGTTTGCCTTAGTTCCCTAGAGAAGCAAATGGAAAACCACTTTAGTATCTATGCTAAGAAAGTGCCATGGACAGTATGGTCCACAGGGTTACAAAGAGTCAGATATAAAAGATATAAAAGAATGATTGAATAGCCACAACCTACACACACACACACACACACACACACACACACACACACACACACACACGTACACCTATGCGTATGTACATAGATGTATATGTAACATGCATGTATCTCCATATAGATAAGTAGAAAGTTTCCATACCATGTTATCTTTTTTAAATGTACCAAAAGAAGAAATTGTATTTGTTAAATAAGTTTCCTTGTTTAAAGATGGACTTTTTTTAGTTAGGTCCCGACCTGAAGTAATTGGTTTTAGAAGCATTTTATCATTCCGGACATTGGAAGTCTATTATCATAAAGAATAAAGGAGCGTAAAGAACACTGGGTTCTGCCATTTACCCACTCTGTGGCCTTCGATGTCATTTAATCTCCTTAAGCCTTAATTTCATCTTCTATATAAAGCAGCATTAACTCAGTGCCTGCCTCACAGTATCATGAGGCTGTAATAAGATTTAAAACATTTAGTAATCATAAATCACTATACGTTGGTAAGCAGATATTATTATGATTTTTATACCTCTTACAAACAGTTGTGGGAGAAAGTTTATTGCAGTGGAAAGGGCGATTGATTTGAAGACAAAGAAATTGGGTTCAACTCATTTTGGTATGAAAACCTATCTTACCATACAGGAAAGTGGGGGAGAAGGGGATAAACAGGGTGGGGGGGATGTTGGAAGGGAGGGCAGTGGGAGGAGGGAGCAATTAGAAGTCAACACTCTTGGGGAGGGACAGGATCAAAAGAGAATAGAAGCAATGGGGGGCAGGACAGGATGGAGGGAAATAGTTAGTCTTACAGAACATGACTATTATGGAAGTCATTTGCAAAACTACACAGATATGGCCAAATTGAATTGCTTGCCTTCCCAAAGGGGATGGGTGGGGAGGGAGGGAGGAAGAGAAGTTGGAACTCAAAATTTTAGGAACAGCTGTCAAGTATTGTTCTTGCATACAACTAGGAAATAAGAAATACAGATAATGGGGTATAGAAAGTTATCTTCCCCTACAGGACAAAAGAGAAGATGGGGATAAGGGAAGGGAGGGATGTTAGAAGGAAGGGCAGATTGGTGATAGGGGTAATTAGAATGCTCGGGTTTTGGGGTGGGAGGAGGGGAGAAATGGGGAGAAAATTTGAAACTCAAAATTTTGTGGAAATGAATGTTGAAAACTTAAATAAATAAATTTAAATACAAAAAAAAAGAAATTGGGTTTAAATCCCAACTCTGCTATTTTTTGCCTATCTGATCCTAATTCGCTTAATCAATTTGGGCCTCAGTTTGCTCATCTGCAAGATTAGGAGACTGAACTAGATAACTTCTAAGATCCCTTCCAATCCCAAATGTATGATCAGTTACCTAATGTTACAGTATCCCCATGATTTAAATCCCCCTGTTTAACCTGAGGAAACCTGCAACTTAGTTAATAGTTTTCTTGTTAGGAGTAACTGGCAAACTATAGTGTCCATAAATTTTTAGATATTTTTCTCTTGTGAAAATAGCTATCTACCCACATGTGAGAACCGTACTCTTTTTTAATGGAAAGATGTCTAAACAAGAGATTATTCTAGTTATAGGCATTCTCACTATAGTAAAATAGACATGAGAAAATGAACAAGAAATCTGGATTTCAGGCTCAGCTCTGGTATGTTTTTGTTGTGTGAACTAGTGTGAACTAGTGGGCCTGGGATTGGACTGAATGACTTCTAACAGCCCCTCCAGCTCTAACATTCTGCAGTTTATCATTCTGTAAACACTTGACTTACTAACTTCCCATACGCACATGCATGCATGTGCCCCATGTGTACCACATCAATATAATTACAGGTCCTAACATCACCACCACTACCCCCCCAAAAGAAAATTTAAAAAAATCTCACAAACTTAGTTTTCGTCAAAAGCCACAGAGGACAAGAGGTATTGTACGAACCATTCTGTGCCCTTATTGCCATGTCCTGGACAGGATTGGAGAACCTGCAGCCTCGAGGCCCCATGTGACCCTCTACGTCCTCAAATGCGGCCCTGTCATCGATTCCAAACTTCACAAAACAAACAAATCCCCTTAATAAAAGGATTTGTTCTGTAAAACTTGGACTCAGTCAAAAGGCCACATCTAAGCACCTAGAAGGCCACATGTGGCCTCGAGGCCGCAGTTTCCCCACACCTGGCTTAGACAGATGAGCAGCAATGGGGGGAATGTGAATGGGAGACGAGTCATATTTCCAGTGCCTCTTCCTTCCCTTCTTGCTACACCCATAATGGTGGGGACAGGAAAAGTATTCTTGTCAATTTTACATTCTTTTCTTAACAAAGTCATAAAAACATATTAGATCAAGGGGCGGAGCCAAGATGGCGGAGTAGAAAGACGCACATACACATAGCTCCGAACCCACAACCCATAGAACGGCTACAGGGAAGTAACTCATGGTGAATTCTGCACCCAGAGGCCATGGAACATTGGAGCGAGGGAGATTTCTGTTCCGGAGAGACCTGCAAACCTCTCGCAGGGGGTCCTTCGCGCTGCGGACTGGGCGCCGGGACTGGCAGCTGAGTGCAGCTCTGCCGCGGCCATGGCACCAAGAGGAAAAGATCCAAGCGGGCTTCAGGGATGGGATCTCCAGCGGCCACGTGGGTCCCTCCACCCACAAAGGGACCTGCAAACCTCTCACAAAAGGTCCGTTCGCGCTGCAGACGCGGAGCCCAGCCCAGACCTGCCGCGGCCGTGGCACCGAGAGATACAGATCCGAGCAGGCTTCAGGGACAGGATCTCCAGCGGCCGCACAAGTCCCTCCACCCACAGGTGACGGGGGTCGGTGAGAGAGTCTCTTTGGAGGGTTGAGAGGGGAGTGGGGTGCCCCCATAACTCAGGCCCCCACCCCGGGAGGTAGAAGCTGAGAGGCGGCTGCAGACTGGGGCTCCCCAAGCGGGCGGGAGCCTGGATCCATTGTGGAAGGTCTGTGCATAAACCCCCTGAGGGAACTGAGCCTGAGAGGTGGTCCTGCCCCAACCTCAGCACCTGAACTTAATCTCACACTGAATAGCAGCCCTGCCCCCGCCAAAAGCCCTAAGGCTGGAAGCAGCACTTGAATCTCAGACCCCAAACGCTGCCTGGGAGGATCAGGAGGCGAGGTGGGTGTGAGGAGAATATTCAGAGGTCAAGTCACTGGCTGGGAAAATGCCCAGAAAAGGGAAAAGAAATAAGACTATAGAAGGTTACTTTCTTGGTGAACATGCATTTCCTCCCTTCCTTTCTGATGAGGAAGAACAATGCTTACCATCAGGCAAAGACACAGAAATCAAGGCTTCTGTGTCCCAGCCCACCCAATGGGCTCAGGCCATGGAAGAGCTCAAAAAGAATTTTGAAAATCAAGTTAGAGAAGTGGAGGAAAAACTGGGAAGAGAAATGAGAGAGATGAAAGAAAAGCATGAAAAGCAGATCAGCTCCCTGCTAAAGGAGACCCAAAAAAATGTTGAAGAAATTAACACCTTGAAAACTAGCCTAACTCAAATTGGCAAAAGAGGTTCAAAAAGCCAATGAGGAGAAGAATGCTTTCAAAAGCAAAATTAGCCAAATGGAAAAGGAGATTCAAAAGCTCACTGAAGAAAATAGTTCTTTCAAAATTAGAATGGCACAGATGGAGGCTAATAACTTTATGCAAAACCAAGAAATCACAGAACAAAGAGAGAAGAATGGAAAAATGGAAGATAATGTGAAATATCTCATTGGAAAAACAACAGACCTGGAAAATAGATCCAGGAGAGACAATTTAAAAATTATGAGACTACCTGAAAGCCATGATCAAAAGAAGAGCCTAGACATCATCTTTCATGAAATTATCAAGGAAAACTGCCCTGAGATTCTAGAACCAGAGGGCAAAATAAATATTCAAGCAATCCACAGAACACTACCTGAAAGAGATCCAAAAAGAGAAACTCCTAGGAACATTGTGGCCAAATTCTAGAGTTCCCAGGTCAAGGAGAAAATATTGCAAGCAGCTAGAAAGAAACAATTCAAGTATTGTGGAAATACAATCAGGATAACACAAGATCTAGCAGCCTCTACATTAAGGAATCGAAGGGCATGGAATAGGATATTCCAGAAGTCAAAGGAACTAGGACTAAAACCAAGAATCACCTACCCAGCAAAACTGAGTATAACACTTCAGGGGGAAAATTGGTCTTTCAATGAAATAGAGGATTTTCAAGTATTCTTGATGAAAAGACCAGAGCTGAAAAGAAAATTTGACTTTCAAACACAAGAATGAAGAGAACCATGAAAAGGTGAACAGCAAAGAGAAGTCATAAGGGACTTACTAAAGCTGAACTGTTTACATTCCTACATGGAAAGACAATATTTGGAACTCTTGAAACATTTCAGTATCTGGGTACTGGGTGGGATTACACACACACACATGCACACATGCACACATACATAGAGACAGAGTGCACAGAGTGAATTGAAGAGGATGGGATCATATCTTAAAAAAAAATGAATGAAATCAAGCAGTGAGAGAGAAATATATTGGGAGGAGAAAGGGAGAAATTGAATGGGGCAAATTATCTCTCATAAAAGAGGCAAGCAAAAGACTCATTAGTGGAGGGATAAAGAGGGGCGGTGAGAGAAAAACATGAAGTCTACTCTCATCACATTCCACTAAAGGAAAGAATAAAATGCACACTCATTTTGGTAGGAAAACCTATCTCACAATACAGGAAAGTGGGGGATAAGGACACAAGCAGGGTGGGGGGGATGATAGAAGGGAGGGCATGGGGAGGAGAGTGCAATTCGAGGTCGACACTCATGGGGAGGGATAGGATCAAAAGAGAATAGAAGTAATGGGGGACAGGATAGGATGGAGGGAAATATAGTTAGTCCTATACAACACAACTATTATGGAAGTCATTTGCAAAACTACACAGATTTGGCCTATATTGAATTGCTTGCCTTCCAAAGGGAAGGGGTGGAGAGGGAGGGAGGTAAAGAAGTTGAAACTCAAAGTGTTAGGATCAACTGTCGAGTAATGTTCTTGCCACTAGGAAATAAGAAACACAGGTAAAGGGGTATCGAAAGTTATCTGGCCCTACAGGACAAAAGAGAAGACGGAGACAAGGGCAGAGAGGGATGATAGAAGAGAGAGCAGATTGGTCATAGAGGCAATTAGAATGCTTGGTGTTTGGGGGGGGGGGAGGGGATAAAAGGGGAGAAAATTTGTAACCCAAAATTTTGTGAAAATGAATGTTAAAAGTTAAATAAATAAATTTAATTTAAAAAAACATATTAGATCCCCAGATTAGCCCACCAAATTCTATTCATAATAAAGTCAAAACACTTAACATTTGATACAGTGCTTTTTCGGGTATTTTCCATTCATTATGGGTTAAATAGAGTCTTGTGGGTTGAGCCAGGAAGCCAATATTCGCCATTTATGACATTCATTCTATGAGAAAATGCATTCTGAATTTCAAACAGCTGACTTAAAAATGAAGTTTTGGGACATACCCTCTTTCAGAGGTAGGGTTGTCCGGCTTTAATTGCCCAAAATATATTTTCCATTTATTCCAACAATTATCTTTCCAAGAAAATGCTTTTCTATCATTGCTTATAGTAGAAACAATTATATATCACATTATACCAAATATATGATACATGAAAGGCAACAGAATACTGGTTAGAGCACTGGACTTGGAGTTAAAAAGCCCTGGGTTCAAATGTTTTCTATTCACTTACTAGCCATATGACCACAGGCAAATCACTCTGAGTTTCAGTTTCTGCATTTGAAAAATGAAGATAGAAACACCCATTGTTTCACCTATTGAAACACTTCACAAGTCTGAAATATAAAATGACTTAATATTCTCTAAAAGAGTTGCAAGCATTAAAGTGCTTTATTAAGGACAGCTATCATCACTATGTCAACTTCTGTATTTTAGATTCTCAGTTGAGATGGACCAATCTTCAAGTTAATTTGGTAAATGTTTTGAAAATGGCATTACAACTCATCGAAAGATTAACTGCTGTTTCATAGACAGATAGTCATAGAAATATCAAAGGTACATGTGAATGTGTAGTAGGATCATAGGAACCTTCAGTTATACACTAGAGTAGCCCACTCACTTCACGGATTTGAAAACTGTGGCCAGGAGAACTTAAGGTCACTTAGCTAGTTAGTGGCAGAGCTGGGGATATAATCCAGCTTTCTTGATATCAGTTCAGTGTTCTCTTTTTCTACATCATGGATGTATGCATACCTATACATTCACAGTCATTCTGACATTCATTTTACAGTAGGGTGTCAGATATTGGTCTGATTCTCTAATTTTCTGTGAAGCCCCAACCCCGGAAACACTCCCCTAAGGCCTTTAAAATAGTTGAATAGTTCAATAGGAGTGCACTGAAGGTAACAATACAGTCAGAAATATTCTATCTATGGCTTTCTATTATGTGCTAGGAGCTGAGGACACCAATACAAAAATCCAAGGGGCTTACATTCTTACTGGAAAGAATGGATGAATATAGCTTATTAACACAAGGTATTACAAAGTCAGTATAACAGGAATCAAACAGTAGCATCTGGGATCAGGAAAGGTGGCACCTGAATTGAGACTTGAAGGCATTTAAAGATTCTACAAGATTGGAGTGAGTGGGAGAGAATTCTAGACTTGTCAAGACCATCTTTGAAAAGGCACAAAGATAGGAAATGGAGTGTTTTCTGTGGGAACAGTTAGCAGGCTAGTTTTACTGGAACAGAAAGTCTGAGAAGAAGAAGAATTGGAAATAATACTAGAAGGTCATTGAAAGATAGGTTACTTAAATGCCAGGCTAAGAGTTTTAATTTTATCCTGTTATCAATGGTTTGCTGTGAAGATCAAATGAGATATTTGTAAAGCACTTAGCACAGGGCCTGCCTCATAGTAAGTGTTTAATAATTGCTTATTCTCTCTCTCCTCAGGAATTTCCTTTGTTAGCAAAATTAAGGACAAACCAAAATGAAAAAAAAAATAGACCCTCTAGAAGAAGCATCTTCAAATTATGTGAATAATAATGCTAATCAAACCTAACATTTATATAGCACTCGCAATGTGCCCAGCACTTTACAGTTATCATCTCATTCGATTCTCACAACCTCCCTGTGAGATAGATGCCGTCATTATCCCCATTTTACAGTTAAGGAAACTGAGGCAAACAGAAGTTAAGTGACTTGCACATGATCACACAGTCAGTAAGTTTCTGAGGCCAGATTTGAACTCAAGTCTATCCTGACTCCAGGCCCAGAGTTCTATTCACTGTACATGTCAGGTATCTCACATTTCACTAAAAGGGACCACAAGGTTGTGGGGAGGCTGGAGGAAGAGACGTAAAGAAACAGTTAATGATTCAACTAATGATTTCTTTTCTAGATTTCTGCAATGTACTCATCTGTAAGTAAGCCAGGACAGTCTCTTAAAGTGCCAGAATCCACTTACTCCTGTATTCAAGATGTAGCTCCAAAGAGGTCACCATCTTCCGGTAATGATCTCTATGCTACAGTACGGGACTTTGAGAAAAACCCAAACATCATCATGCCTCCTCCAGGAGTCAATTCAAACGCAGAGCCGGAGCCTGATTATGAAGCCATCCAGTCATTGATCAAAGACGAAGAAAAGATCGTGTCAATGGCCAATGGTAACCACATCACTTTTCCAAAAGAAAATGACTATGAGAGTATTGGGGATTTGCAACACAGCAAAGATATCACCAGACTTTAATGCTGAGACAATATTTTTTAAAACATTACTATCAGCAGTTTGGAAATGTTTCTCTATTTGAAGAAAAACAAAAGATCATAATAAATTACAAATTGTGCGTTGCTTTAGAGAACTGAAAACAATGGAGGGGCAGTGACCATTTTCCAACCTTCCCAAGCAATAAGGTACACACAGATATGCACTCACACATATATAATAAAAATAGACAAACATTTCATCCCCCTTCCTAAAGTGATTCATTTCCTCTCACAGTGAAGATAAAAATGTTGGTGGTTTCCAAGGATGTCCAATATTTTTAAATGAACCATCTTCACTATGATGTACATCACTTGCCTAAAATACTGCCTTTCAGAAGAGCCAGTTGTTCGCTGTTTTTGCTACCTGCTGAAAAATTTTAAATGTGTGGCTGTTTTTCTTCTCACCTTCAAACTGAACAACTCACTCCAAGGATTTTCTCCCCTAATGTTCAGGATTTTTACTCCAGCATAGACCTGTTTGGATGATGGGGAACTATGGCTAATGTGTTTGCCATCCCAATGTTCAATGCTCTTCAGGAAGCTGCTCATTTTGCGGCTGAGGATTCCAACTCCAGCCCACGAATAGGATGGGAGACCTTCTGTGAGTCTCTTCAGAATTTTGGTACTTCTTAGGTTGGCACTCCACTAGTGGCCTAGAACAAAAGTACTTGAATTCAGTTTTAGATGCTTTATTTTATTTTTCTAGTCAAGAACTTTTTTCGATATTTTAAGAAGATTAAGAATTTTTTCAGTATTTTAAGAATGTTATGGTACTTATAGAATTCTTTTTAATTAGCCGGGAACTCGTTATTTCAAATAGAGAGCCTTAATCTTTATGTTTGGACATAGACCACATATTTGGACAGTGGCTACACTGTCTGGCTCTGAAGAGCTGGGAACATGAATGTGTGTTTCAGAGTATCTCTTCTGTCCACATTATAAGAATCTTGACTGGTTTGAGTAAATTGTTCTCAGAAATCTATCTAGGTTCAATGGAGTATTTGTAAGCATTTATTTTTAGTATGTAAATATCTAAAGCATTTTGTTTTGGGCCTCGCTCCAAAAGAAGATCAGAAATTATGTAAATCAACTATTTTCATTTTATGATTCATTTATAATCTTCAGAAAGAAAACAAAAACTCAGAAAGCACATAGGCCAGTTAATTACAGCAAGTTGTTTGGTTTTTTTAACCTTTCTCTAATCACATATGTGATAGTTGAGGTCTTTAAAGATTCAGCTTGTCAAATGGTACGTAAAACTCCTGATCAGAATCACCTTGGTAAATGAATAAATGAAATAAGTATAAGTTGTTCATCGGTACTAGTACTTTGGGGTACAAAATTGTAGAAACCTTTGGTTGAAACAGTTGCACAGAGAAGAACAAGGAATCTTCCTCCAGACTGTCACTATCCCTAGTAGGTGCTTATTTGTCATTTCTTTCAGGTCACCACAATCCAATGATTATGCAGCCTTTGTGAAATAATTTGAGTTAGGGATTTTCCTACCCTTTTTTTACCAACCTGTAGGCAGTTGTCAGAATTCAAGAAAGAAACTGTCTTGGTCTAAGTTAGTCTTACACATATCCACTCAGGTCTTGCAGAATGCCCATTCAAAGGTTTGTCTGCCTTTCCTAATTTAAAAAGAAACCTCATTATTGGTATCATTGTGAATGGTGGTTCATACTCATTAGAAAACTGCAGGTTCATCTGACCACTACAAAAGGAGACATTTATTCTGTATAGCTATTGACAGCTGTCACCTTTTTGATTTCATAACTTGTGCTGTTTTCCTTCCCTGTAACAATGAAGGTGATTTGGGAGGTTAAAGCTGCTTGAAAAATACATATAGTTCCATGGATGTGCTTTCCAGCAGGTGTAATCATTGCTTTGTTTCTATGACTGCTCTATACATTTAATTAAATTTACAATTCTGAAATATCAAGACCAGTTTAATAGGGAGATTAGCTGATTAGCTAATCAAGCACAGGTTTTATTTCTTCAGAGATCTGATCTCCTGCTAAGACATTAGGGGTGCAGCAATAGTCTTAGCAATAGAGTGTATACTAGCCTAAATTATGTCTCCGCAGCACAGGATAAAGGGCAGCCTTCCTGGAGATCTCAGGCTACAGAGTAGTTGAAAATCTCTTGTTTATCCAAATATCCAAATATCTATGAGCACAACTAGTGTGTTAAGCACTTTGTATTCAATGAATTAGGAACTTAAGAGGGCACATCAATTCTTTTATAGATCATAGGGTCTCCTTTCAATATCTCTTAATAGTAACTATCACATATTCATGGGCATCTAGGCTATTCCATAAATAATGGGTGAAATTATCAATTCAGCCTCAAGAGGTTATTATTCATCTTTAAATGCATTTCTTAACTACAAGAGTAACTTGGTACTGAGGAAGATAGAACTTTATAGAGAGAAACCCTCTTTTACGCATATAGTCGACATTTTCCCCCAATAGCTTTCAAATGTGGATTCTGTGTACCAGATCTATAAGATATGCGTTACACATCTCTCTTGATTTTGAGGACCCCCAACAGAGGGAGATGTGAAGTCTGTCAGTTAATTAACAGGTTGTAAAAGAATATTCAAAGAACTTGATTAAAAGTACCAACCCCCAATACACCAATACACATTCTCTCTCTGTCTCTCTCTCTCTCTCTGTCTCTCTCTGTCTCTGTCTCTCTCTGTCTCTGTCTGTCTGTCTCTCTCTCTTTCTCTCTCTCTCTCTCTCTCTCTCTCTCTCTCTCTCTCTCTCTCTCTCTCTCTCAAAAATTGCATAATAGTGTAATCATTTCTATTCAGGACAGACTATAGACAGGACTTTGCCCAGATACAAGGCAGGGCATTATATGTTTTTTCAAAGAAAATTGCTGTTTTCCTTTGTTGTTCCCTTTTGGGCATTAAACAACAAACGAATCATTCATACAATTTTCCATACTTCTACCACAGTTGAAAGAAAATCTGAAGAGAGAAATTAGTCTCTTCTACCAAACTCCAGGTTGTTGAAATTCAAATATACCTGAAGGATACCTTTTACTAATCAGTTGTGTTATTCTTTTTATGAATTATATTAGAGTTCTTTAGATATGTGAGAGATCTGTTCAGTTCTTCCATACATCAGAATTACAACCTCACCTGAAATGATGTTGATATTCTTTTGTCACTGTTATTGTTTTAAACTGGAGATATTTTAAAATTCCAGCATAATCTTTTATACCTATTATATTTTTTAACAGAATTTTATCAGAAAATGTGTTTGAAGAATTTGCAGGAACAAGTTGCAGCCTAGAGAAGAAAAAATAGCAAATTTCCCCCAAAATTAATTTGTTTATTATTGCATCTCCTGCCTGATACAAATTATATCACTAGTTCTTTCAAAACATTTGAAGATATAGCTCTTCCTTAGGCAAAAGTTGATGATCACTGTTTCAACTGCCTCAGAGTCATGAGAATCCAAGGAACTATGTTTAATTAGGTGCTAAAATTAATGACTGAATGTCAACACAAAGCAATATTGTCGTTTTACTTCAATGTGTGACAGCATCTATTTATTCAAGAGAACATGTTTTTTTAATTTTTGTAATTCTGTGTATTTATTCTTTTTTTAACTGGTATTTTACAAAGTGAAAGCACCAAGCACCTGGTTATCACTTACACATATCCCTGGCACTCATTGAATAAGAAGCAGTCAGTAACAGTGCCATCTGAATGTTCATCTGAGAGATCAGCTGAACTGTTGTCAGAGAAGCAAGTCTGTAACATATTCTCTAACATATGGTGATTTAAAGGAAAAACTTTCTTGAGGAATTCTGACTCCTTAAGCTTTTCTTATATGAAAACATTCAAATTCTTCGTTATCACTTAGATTTCATAATTTTCCCTGCTGCGGAATAATCCCCATTGAGAAGTTTTCATTGCTAACTCTGAAAAGTTTTTTCCTGTGTCTGATTCACAAAGAGGATGACAATGGGAATGTAAATATGAGTACTCCTCAGATATGTGTACAGTAGGAGAATTGGCCTAAAGCTTTAAAAAAGGGGGAAAAAAAGGTAAACATGAAAAACGACAGTGGAGCCAATGCATGGTGACTCCCCAAACAGCAATAGCCAATGAAAACATGGTGGTTATCTTATTTCATTCTTTTGAGCTATTTTCATGGTACTAGGCATGGAATCAGCAGGCAGTAAAGTAGTATATTTTTTTCAAAAGAATATACTCCATGGATTGCAGTATGGCTATAATTTCAAGACTTCTGCTATTCTAAAAGTCCTTCACATCAAGACTGAATTGCAATTTTGTAAATGAGTAAATGTCAAGATTTCCTTTCAGTCTTTCATGTAATAGTCAGTCTCATTCAATGTGGCATAGTGATACTGTTCCCAAACTGCTGATTTCTGCTGCTCCACCAGATTAGCATTGGCTGCTGAGAGCCCAGTAGGTACTGATGGTTATTTCCTGGATATCTTGACAAGTTCATTGTACAATGCTTTTGGGGAATTGGGGGGTGTAGGGTTAAAATACAATGATCAGTGTTAAGTGACATGTGAAAATAGGAACACGTCTATAAATATAGTATGGCCTTTATTTACAGTGAAACCCTAATTTTGCTGTAATGTCTTCTTGTTTTGTACTGTAACTTTCTGTAAATGCTTTAAACCTCACTGTGCCATTAGATGGTTTGAACAAAATCTACCCAATAGATATAGCCCAAAGTGTTAAGATTAGAATAAGGAGAGAACAATCCAGAAAATCACGATAAACTGGAGTTAAACAGTCAGTATTATCAGAATACATTAAGGGAAAAAAAAGGTTGAGGAAAAGAATATTCACATTTTGTAAATGTGCAAATGAAGCTTCATTATCCCTGTCCTTCATTTTATCCAGGCACAGAGATTTGTAAAGTGCTTGATGGCTTTTCCTAGTGTTGCTTTTTTTTTTTTTAAACCAGTCTCCCAGATCCCTTCAATATGTCACAGGAAAAGAGATCTACAGTCATGTGGTACTTCTCAGTTATAAGCCAATTTGGTACTATCTTCTCTTAGGACAATTAGATTAGATTTTGCTTGCCAGTATATTGCTTGTGCACCGTGGGTATTTGTCAAAGATGTATTATGCTCTCCTTGTCTCATCACAATGTAATGTGTTCCAAAGGCTGGTAATTACCATTCCTCAGACTCCTTGTGTTTCAAATCTGCAGAAATAAAATGCTTCTCTGTTACCTTTTAAATGATTGTGTAGGTTTTACACATTTTCTTTTTCCATGGGCCATAAGATGGAAGTAGGACAAAACAGAGTGATAGTGACAGAAATACAAGTAAGAATGTCTCTAGTCTGCATTCCTTATTCATGTATTTGTCCTCACAAAAATTGATCTTTAGAAAGTTATGCTCTCTTCTTCTATACAATCCCCATTGATTTCTAAGGACTTACCTTGTGCAAAAATAATTTGGGGTGATTGTATGGTTCTTTCCTGAATGTTTAAGAAAGTATTTATAATGTTAAAATTATGAGATTCATAAAATAGTGAGAAAAAATATCTCTAATATCACACCTGAATTTTATGATGAAAGATGGCTATATCTGTTCCAATGTTTTTAATTATTCTTTTTGCCCCAGCTTAACTTACATTAGCAGCCCTCTCTTGCTTCATACAGCATGACTCGCATGGCTCTTCTCAGTCCTTCTACCATAATTAGGACTGCCAGCCACTTACAGTTCCACTCAAAAGTTTTCAACACCAATCACAGCTCCATAATATAAGGTCTTCACAAGCCAAATGGTGAGACATTCCTTAGAGAACCTGGAAGAGTAAAGCACCTATATAGCACTTGTTTCACCGAACCATGTGTCAGCTGCCATTTAAAATGATGATACCACTGACCTATCATCTGTAGAATGAATTTTGAGTTGCTTTTCCAATATCATCCAGCCATTCAGCCTTCTTTACCCAGTCTTCCTTATGGGAGATTGGTTGTCTATGATCTTGAAAGAGGTTTGTTGGGAATGGCTTGTTGACTAACCAACCCACTGAGAAATCAAACTCACAAGCTTTACTTCATTGACACTGTGAGCTATCTTTGGTATTTAACTGGCACCAGGAAATCCTTTTGTGCTCTACCTTTTGGTCTTAAAAGTTCAAGAGGCTGTATGAAGATATAATTCTTGTTAATAGTACATTTGAATAACAGAATGGCATCTAACATTAGCACTCAAAATTTGGTTTCTGCTGTGAACTAATTCCCTTCTATGTCTGCTAATTTCTAATCCCAAGCTTTGTGGCAAATGTGCCCAGAAGCATACCAGCTTTAGCACTATAAGCATAATCCTTTTGTTCCTTTAAAATATTCACACAGGTTTACCAGGAAGAGAACACATTCTTAAGAAAAGAGTATTTACTAAGCTGCCATATTTATAATTAATTGGGCTTTATCCCCTCCTCCCTGCACCCACCTGTGCCCAAGTAGCTTGAAATTGTTAGTGTCTAGCTACAGAATGAATGAGGCATTGGAGAAAACTTGGCTGATTATGTGCAAGCCACCTTACCTTGAAAATCAAATTCCAGACACTTCTAATTCGTGACTCAGATGAGTCGATAACATGGTACTAATGACTGCAATTTTCAACATATAGAATACTACAGTTTGCCTTTGATTTCTCATGAGATTTTTTTTGTTTTTTTATGCCATAATAACTTATCACAATTCATAATTCAAATTGATTCAATAAACATAATTAAGCCCCTACAACATACGTGAAAGACTATCAAGATGTAAAAGAAAATTTCACATGGGAAAAAAGTGCTCCGATTTATTACATTATATCCATTTCCTTTAAAAAAAAAAAACCACCTCACCTGTATAGTAATTGTATAATCTAATGTGCTCTAAAGAGTAATTAAGGCTCAAAAGAAGAAACTTTTTGGCCCCTGGAGAATGCAAATTAAAACTTTATGGGAGCATAACCTGTCTTAATGACTTAGTTTTCTTTTAACTCCTCACCATTCCTCCCCACTGAGTACATCTAAAAATAATATCTAGTGTTTTCTTAATACAAAGTGATTCTTTTATCTTAGCTTGTCCCTCCTGGGAAGTGGCATTGCAGTAAAAGAGATGGCCGCTCCATTCAGTAGATGAAAATACCGAAAAAACAAAAGGAGTTTGAACATTTCTGGGACAAGTCTGCACATATTTATAAACATCTAAGATGCTTAAGATATTTATCACCCATCCCTAACGCTTAACCTTTTCCTTTTTAAAGTTACAAAAATATAGTTTTTTTAAATCTTCTCTAACATTGCACAGACAAGTGGCATCCACAGGATAGCTACCCTCATAGCTATCTATTGTGCAAAATAAATGGTAGGCAATTTTTATAGGTATATATTTCTGTAGGAAAATAAAAATAGATTCTAGAAACACAAAAAGGTTTCTTAGGTTCTTATTCCTGAACCCACTGCTAAATATTTTAAGTTTTACCATTATTTAAAATATGATCAATCAACAAGCATCCATTAAGCACCACATGTTCAGGGTCTATGCTGGAGACTGAAGATGCAAATCCCTAAGTGGAAACAGTTCCAGTCCTCAAAGAGGTTATATTCTATCAGGATCTAATAAATATTGAGTTTTCACTTTGCATTTAGCACAGATTTTTTTTCAAATTGGTAACTTTTTCAACTAAATTTTTATTTAGTAGTTAATTTTTAAATTAGTAACTAAATTAGTAGCTAATTTTTTTTCAAATTAGTAACTTTATCAAGTAGCTATTATGTGTTCAGCATCATGAAAAAGAAAAGATTATTTCAGTTATATGCCTGTGTTTATCCATCAGGAAAATGGAACAATCTTCCCAACTCCCTTTCTACTTTTCCAAGATTTCATAATGTATACATATGTGCAAAGTGGTTAAAACTATAGACTAAGTCACTAAATAATGATTTTGTAAATAAATTATTCATTTCCATTTTTTTACCCTGGAGAAAGACTGGTCTATGAGTGACATAATGTCACAATACTAAGTTGTGAGTGGCTAGAAACACCCTGTCAAGGAATTTCTAGGGCTAAGTCATTTCAACATTATTTAAATCAAAAAGAAAAAAGAATAGACTCCTCAAATCTTTACCCAAATAAGGTACTTTCCCGATCAGTTTCTGATGCATAACTCTTTTTTTCCTAGTAATGTAAAATAGCATCTTTCATCAATTTCAAAGAGGAGGCAACAGCTCTTTAGTTGATAAAGCATTGGTTTTGGAGTCATGAGTCCAGGACATCGCTGACCACTCTTGACTTACTTGGGCAAACCAATTAACTTATGTGCCTCAGTTCCTCCATGTGCACAATGGAGATAATAATACTTAACACTGCCTACCTCACCAGGAAGTGACGAGGGCAAGTGAGATAATTGTGAAATGCATTGACTTTTTTGAAAGAAAGGTGCTATACAAATTGAATGAATATTTTGTTTTTAATGAACCAGTTACTGATTCTATTAAGGGTCTTAATATTGCTGCTCATTGTAAGGATAATTTTAAGATCGATTCATATTGTTCACTTCTTTCCTCAGACCTTGATATATCATTCAATAGTGGTACCCAATAAAGAGAAATGTGTATTTTTCAGCTCATTTCTACTAAAAACATTTAAATTGTGAATATTCACAAATGGCTGGAGTTTGGCATGTATCTTCAAAAGTTACATGTATTCATGCCTGTACATAAGTATAATTATGTGTAAATAATTGGTACTCTGTAATTACAGACATTATTATCAGATTGTCTTTGTCTTTTTAAAATTGCAATAAAGTTCAGTTTTCTACAAAAGTTGGTCAAAAAATTATTGAACATTTGAGCAATGTAAAAAAATTCTACCTAAAAAATGGATGTTTCTCAAAAGATAGTTTCCTGCTAGAGATGAAAAACTAATGTAGATTATCTTCACAAAATAGATGCCCACATGACAGGCCACTTTTGCTTCTCTCCTTTTCCTCTTTGAAATTAGTAAAAAGTGCCATTTGCCACAGAGGGTTTTGGGAAAATATCCTATTACAGTTGGAATGGAGTATGCTGACCCTGGAAGGAAATCACAAATTGGCTTCCCCAAGAGAACCTGGGTCAATTTTTTTTTCCTATGTGCTTAGCTCCAATTTGTTCCTAATTCATTGTTCCTCAGTGTTGTCCATAATAAAATGGTAAAGAAAGTCAAACTTTTTGGGGGGAACATCCCTCTTCCATTTTATGTGAACTCCTAACTTATTTTGCTCACCTTCAAATTTCACTCCTTGTCATCTACCGTTCTCATGTTGCCCCCTGGCTACTCAAAGTCCCTCAATCTCATCTAAAAGTCTGCCCTTCCTGGGTAACACCTCATCCTATAGCCAACTCTTTCCCTCTCCCTCACCACCCCCACCCCCCGTTTAAATTGTCCAGAATTAAAGTTCTCATCTCTAATAAAAATTCATGCTGAAATATTAATAGCACCTAGTAGCTTAATATATTATCTTCTCCCCCTATCTGAACACCTCATTGGCAAAGACTTCTTCCATAAGACTCCAAAAGTAGCAATGCTTCAAATTGACTTCAACTCAGTAAACGTTAAATACTGTGTCACTAGGATTATAGATCTTTGGATCTGAGAGGGACTTCAGAGATCCAGGACACCTGTGAAACACTGAATTATTTTTACAATATTACAAGAAGTCATCCAACACCTATCTGAGTGCCTACAGTGGCAGGAATCCTAAAAAGGAGTCCAATTCATTTTTTGACTGACTTGATCCAGTTTCCACCTCAAGTTTTGCCTTTTACAGTCACTGTAGTACCTTCTCTGAGTTTCTATTACAATTACAATTAACAGTAAGAGGCAGGGTAGTATAATGGATAGTTCTCCAGGCTTGGAAACAAGAAGTCATGGGCTATGAATATGGATACATGTATGTGTGTGTGTGTGTGTGCATCAAACATAATGTATTTCCTATTTTCTTAGAAAAAGATAATGGGTACAATTTGGACAAGTAAGTGGTGGGGAGAGGGGAGAGGGAATCAGTAAGACAGCAAGGGAATACTCATAAAGTAGTCTAACATAAAGATTTCATTCACCTGGGAATAAATGAATCACTAAAAAAAAAAATCCTAATGAGGACTTAGTAGGGGAACACTGAAAAGTTGTTATGATCCATTATGCATAGAAATGAATTCATTTGGATGTAGATCTTTACCAACAATTTTAGTTGTATTGATGTTCACTGTTAAACTTTTAATATCAGTATCAGGGTCCACAATTTTACCCCTGGGCCCAGAAGAAGTTAACAATGATTCAAACAGAGTAAAGGACCATGCATTACATGGTTACATTTTAAATAAATAATACATTTTAAATCCCAGTTACATTTTAAATAAAATTTTAAAAATTTGTTCAACTTCGCTACTTTTACAAATTTATTGTCAGTGCCCCAAGTTCTTTGGAAAACATAAATGACAGAATATACAGCAATATATCCAGGACGTGGTCTAATATCACTGTATCATCTCTCACCTGAGATCCTTCAAGTCATGGGTTTCCAGAAAGACCATAGATGAGCTCACATCAGATCAGCTCACATTTGCCCTGGCCATAAGACAAAAAAATGAAAGGATGATCATTGCCAAGAATGGAAAAATGCAGACGCTTTAAATAATTCTACAATCAGTAGGAAGATGACTATCTCAGTTACTGAGAAGAGATTCAGTAATCTGGAAAATTGCCAAGCACTTGGGGAGTGGGGGTGGCGAGTGAGAAGGAGAGAAGCAAGAGAATAGAAAGGGAATTAAGTGGTTTCCACCAATCAAATGAGACTCAATTAACATAAAAACAATGAGGCAAAAAATGATCTGCCAAAAAAAAAAGCTGCACATCCCCTCCCCAATCTCTCTTTAAATTGCCTCCTCCCATCACCCTCTAATTAGTTTGGCAGAGTTGGCTGTGGATTGCCTGAGCCTCATACTCTTTGATGAGGTGATAGAGTTGTTTTGTTTTGTTTTCTACCTCATCAGGCAATTCTTTGCTCCAAAGAGAGATTTTTCACCTCCATTTTTTCATAACTTCTCACAATCCTAAATTGAGACCCACTCTTTTCTCTTGTTTCTTATCTAAGATCTTGAAATCTAGGCAAGTTTAATGCTAATAAAATTACTGAAGCTTTCCCACTGAATTCGGACAGTGAAGTACTCATAGGATTTCAGGTCCATCTCTAAACTGTGCTCTGTGTCTCTGGGAATAAATGAAAGAAGTGATCAGCTCCTTGGATGGCCTAGAAGTTCCTGATCTCATTTCCAGGCAAAAACATTTTTTTAAAAATTTTTTTCACGGGGGCAGAGCCAAGATGGCAGAGTAGAAAGACGCACATATACATACCTCTGAACCCACAACACATAGAACGGCTACAAGGAAGTAACTCACGGCGAATTCTGCACCCAGAGGCCACGGAACATTGGAGCGAGGGAGATTTCTGTTCCGGAGAGACCTGCAAACCTCTCCCGGGGGGTCCTTCGCGCTGCGGACTGGGCGCCGGGACTGAGCGGCCGGGGCACCAAGAGAAAAAGATCCGAGTGGGCTTCAGGGATGGGATCTCCAGCGGCCACGCGGGTCCCTCCACCCACAGAGGGACCTGCAAACCTCTCGCAAAAGGTCAGTTCGCGCTGCAGACGCGGAGCCCAGCCCAGACCTGCTGCGGCAGTGGCCGCGGCACCGAGAGATACAGATCCGAGCAGGCTTCAGGGACGGGATCTCCAGTGGCCACACAAGTCCCTCCACCCACAGGTGACAGGGGTCGGTGAGAGAGTCTCTTTGGCGGGTTGAGAGGGGAGTGGGGTGCCCCCATAACTCAGGCCCCCACCCCGGGAGGTAGAAGCTGAGAGGCGGCTGCAGACTGGAGCTCCCCAAGCGGGCGGGAGCCTGGATCCATTGTGGAAGGTCTGTGCATAAACCCCCTGAGGGAACTGAGCCTGAGAGGTGGTCCTGCCCCAACCTCAGCACCTGAACTTAATCTCACACTGAATAGCAGCCCTGCCCCCGCCAAAAGCCCTAAGGCTGGAAGCAGCATTTGAATCTCAGACCCCAAACGCCGGCTGAGAGGATCAGGAGGCGAGGTGGGTGTGAGGAGAATATTCAGAGGTCAAGTCACTGGCTGGGAAAATGCCCAGAAAAGGGAAAAGAAATAAGACAATAGAAGGTTACTTTCCTGGAGAACAGACATATCCTCCCTTCCTTTCTGATGAGGAAGAACAATGCTTACCATCAGGCAAAGACACAGAAATCAAGGCTTCTGTGTCCCAGCCCACCCAATGGGCTCAGGCCATGGAAGAGCTCAAAAAGAATTTTGAAAATCAAGTTAGAGAAGTGGAGGAAAAACTGGGAAGAGAAATGAGAGAGATGAAAGAAAAGCATGAAAAGCAGATCAGCTCCCTGCTAAAGGAGACCCAAAAAAATGTTGAAGAAATTAACACCTTGAAAACTAGCCTAACTCAAATTGGCAAAAGAGGTTCAAAAAGCCAATGAGGAGAAGAATGCTTTCAAAAGCAGAATTAGCCAAATGGAAAAGGAGATTCAAAAGCTCACTGAAGAAAATAGTTCTTTCAAAACTAGAATGGCACAGATGGACGCTAAGGACTTTGTGAGAAAGACAGATATCACAGAACATAGTGAGAAGATTGGAAAAATGGAAGATAATGTGAAATATCTTATTGGAAAAACAACTAACCTGGAAAATAGATTCAGGAGAGACAATGTAAAAATTCTGGGACTACCTGAAAACATGATCAAAAGAAGAGCCTAGACATCATCTTCCCTGAAATTATCAAGGAAAACTGCCCTGAGATTCTAGAACCAGAGGGCAAAATAAATATTCAAGGAATCCACAGAACACTATCTGAAAGAGATCCAAAAAGAGAAACTCCTAGGAACATTGTGGCCAAATTCCAGAATTCCCAGGTGAAAGAGAAAATATTGCAAGCAGCTAGAAAGAAACAATTCAAGTATTGTGGAAATACAATCAGGATAACACAAGATCTAGCAGCCTCTACATTAAGGAATCGAAGGGCATGGAATAGGATATTCCAGAAGTCAAAGGAACTAGGACTAAAACCAAGAATCACCTACCCAGCAAAACTGAGTATAACACTTCAGGGGGAAAATTGGTCTTTCAATGAAATAGAGGATTTTCAAGTATTCTTGATGAAAAGACCAGAGCTGAAAAGAAAATTTGACTTTCAAACACAAGAATGAAGAGAACCATGAAAAGGTGAACAGCAAAGAGAAGTCATAAGGGACTTACTAAAGCTGAACTGTTTACATTCCTACATGGAAAGACAATATTTGGAACTCTTGAAACATTTCAGTATCTGGGTACTGGGTGGGATTACACACACACACATGCACACATGCACACATACATAGAGACAGAGTGCACAGAGTGAATTGAAGAGGATGGGATCATATCTTAAAAAAAAATGAATGAAATCAAGCAGTGAGAGAGAAATATATTGGGAGGAGAAAGGGAGAAATTGAATGGGGCAAATTATCTCTCATAAAAGAGGCAAGCAAAAGACTCATTAGTGGAGGGATAAAGAGGGGAGGTGAGAGAAAAACATGAAGTCTACTCTCATCACATTCCACTAAAGGAAAGAATAAAATGCACACTCATTTTGGTAGGAAAACCTATCTCACAATACAGGAAAGTGGGGGATAAGGGCACAAGCAGGGTGGGGGGGATGATAGAAGGGAGGGCATGGGGAGGAGAGTGCAATTCGAGGTCGACACTCATGGGGAGGGATAGGATCAAAAGAGAATAGAAGTAATGGGGGACAGGATAGGATGGAGGGAAATATAGTTAGTCCTATACAACACAACTATTATGGAAGTCATTTGCAAAACTACACAGATTTGGCCTATATTGAATTGCTTGCTTTCCAAAGGGAAGGGGTGGAGAGGGAGGGAGGTAAAGAAGTTGGAACTCAAAGTGTTAGGATCAACTGTCGAGTAATGTTCTTGCCACTAGGAAATAAGAAATACAGGTAAAGGGGTATAGAAAGCTATCTGGCCCTACAGGACAAAAGAGAAGACGGAGACAAGGGCAGAGAGGGATGATAGAAGAGAGAGCAGATTGGTCATAGAGGCAATTAGAATGCTTGGTGTTTGGGGGGGGGGAGGGGATAAAAGGGGAGAAAATTTGTAACCCAAAATTTTGTGAAAATGAATGTTTAAAGTTAAATAAATAAATTTAATAAAAATAAGTAAATAAATAAATAGATTTTTTTCTCAAAATAACCAGTATAAACTTCGTTGTGATCATTTCTACCTAGTGGCTATCAGCATCTTATTATTTGTCCTTTATTATTCAAAAGGACCAGTGACGTCATGAGATTGACTTAGCTATGAAGCGGGTTTAAGGGAGTCGCAAATCACTGCACTATCTTTGCCAAGAAACACACACGGACAGTATGGTCCAGGGCTATCAACATAACCCATTTAAACAGCCTACTAAAATGGGATCTTAACTTTAATTTTTTTAAAACATCCAGATCTAACTCCCTGTTGTCTAGAACTAATGTCACTTTTACTTCAATTACTCCTGATTCCTCTTTTTCTTAAGAAAAAAAAAACATATATTTGGCATTATTGTGAAGAAATAGATGTGTATGCATGTACATATGTGTATATGTATAATAAGAACAGGTAAGTGGAAAGTGGGAGGGAAGAACAAAATACTCACAAAAGTATTGTAACACAAAGAATTCAGTCTCCTGAGAAAGAATGGATAAATATAAAATCCTAGTGAAGATTAGATATTCAACAGAATTTTCATCGTAGGAATTCTATCACAATGCCCCATGCCCACTCCTACATACACACACACGCGCGCACGTGCGCACACACACACACACACACACACACACACACACCACATGGATTAACTGTCTATAAAATTATGGAACTTCCAATGAAGGCATACAAGAAGTAAGATCACCCAGTATCCACCTAGAAAGTGGATACCATGAAGCTCAAATTTAGATGGAGAAGTAAACACCCCAACATAAATTCTCACATAATCCATAAGATTATGAATAGAACTTTAGAAATCATTTTTCCAATCTATTCTTTTTACAAGGGAAGCCATTGTACCCCAGAAATGTTAAGTGATGTTCTCAGAGATCAAATGAGTACTCAGTCCCAAAGCCAACGTCTGAACCTAGGTATTCTTGACTTCAGCTCTAGTACTCCTTCATCACCACCATCATCATCATCATCATCAATAACCACCATTTGAACAGTGCTTTGGAATTTGTAAAACACTTTCCAGTTGATATCTCACTTGATCTTCTCCAGAGGGATCTCAAGGTCTCTTCCTACTCTATATCTACTATAATCTACTAACTAGCCCTATGAGGTAGTTATTATTAGTATCATATATACACTTTAGGAATTGTCTGTGAACTGGTTTTTTAAAGATATTTTGATAACTGTGATTCAATATAATTGGTTTCTTTTGTAAAGCTATGTAGCTGTTGTTCAGTCATATCCAATTCTTCATGACCCCATTTGGGGTTTTCTTGGCCAAGAACTGGAATAGTTGTCCATTTCCTTCTCCAGCTCATTTTACAGATGAGGAAACTGTGGCAAAGAGAGTTAAATGACTTGCCCAGGGTCATACAGCTGGGAAGTATTGAGGCTGGATTTGAACTCTGGAAAATGTATCTTCCTGACTCCAGGCCAAGCACCCTATCTACTGTGCCACGTAGGTGCCCTTGTGTATTTTATTTTAAAACATTAAATTTCCTTTTGCTCTACACCAGGGGTGTCAAAAATAGAAAGGAGGCACTAAATGTGCATAAGGATCCCTAAGGACTGCATGTTGACTTAGAAAATGACATATTAACATTCTCTGTGTTCTATCGTATTTTTATTTAGTTAGTTTTGTTTTTAAATTTGAACTTAAATACAAAAAGACAAAAAAACTCATTTCCATGTGCACAGAACAACATAAAAAGAGGATTCAGTATAAACCATGAATTTCCATTTCATACTGATATTTTAAAAAACTACGTAATAAATGCTACACATCATTATTAAAACTACCCTACTTTTTCTGGGCTTCCAAGTTTTCTTTTGCTTTCTGCTGTGCACTTTTTCCTCCCTCCCTCCCCACCACACCCTAGAGAAGTTACCATTAGACACAAAGTGTGTGTGTGTGTGTGTGTGAGTGTGTGTGTGTGTGTGTGTGAGTGAGCGTAAAACCATACTAAACACTTCTCAGTTCTTTCTCTGGAAGTGGATAGTATCTTCCTTCATAGGTCTTTTGTAGTTGATTTGAGGACTTATAATATTCAGAATGACTTACTGATTCAAAGTTCTTCTTAGAACAATATTGTTGTTACCATGTACAATGGCTTTTTGGTTCACTTGTTTCGGTGTGTAATCTTTGTAATATGTTGTAGTACTCTCCCAGTTGGTACTTTATTTAGAGTTTTTGTACCCATATTCATTAATGAAATCAGACAATTTTCCATCTCTGTTTTGGCTCTTCCTGTTTTAGGTATCAACACCATATTTGTTTCATAAAAGGAGTCTGGTAGAATTCCTTCTTTGCCTATTATTCTAAATAATGTATTTAATATTGAATGAGTTGATCTTTAGGTATTTGGTGGAATTTACTTGTAAATCCATCTGATCCTTAGGCTTTTTCTTAGGAAACCCATTTATGACTTGTTCAATTTCATTTTCTAAAATAGGTTTATTTAGATATTCTATTTCATCTTCTTTTAATCTAGTCAGTTTGCATTTTTGTAAATGTTCTTCCATTTATTTAAATTGTTGAATTTGTTGGCATTTAATTGGCTATTTATTTTGCTAACTATTTCTCAGTTACATTTTAATCTGGTTCTTCCTGACTCAGAAGTTCCTCACACTCCTCCCCATTTGACGCTTCTGCCCTACACTATCTCATTTGTCATTTCATTATGCATTGAATTAATTTAAATGTAAATAGTTATTAAGCTTACCTCATCAATTCCCGTAGATCATTTCTATGCAGATGACTTCTGGATCTATAAATCCAGCCCAAGCTTCTCTCCTGAGCTGTGGTCTCACATCACCAACTGCCTTTTGGACGTTTTAAACTGGTGTCCCATGTGCATCTCAGACTCAACATGTCCAAAACACAACTCTTATTTTTCCTCCTAAATCCACCCTCTTTCCAACTTTTCTATTACTGTCAAGAGCACCATCCGTCTAGTAACTAGTCTCACTAGTTACTCTCAACTCCTCACTCTCCCTTACACCACATATCTAATTTGTTACCAAACCTTATCATTTCTACCCTCACAGCGTCTCTCATATAAACACTCCCATAGCCACAACCTACTTCAGGCCTTCATTGCCTCTTACCTGGACTATTGCAATAGCTTTCTAATCAGTCTTTCTGTGTCATCTGTCTCCACTTCAATCCATCCTCAACTTAGCTACCAAAGTTAATTTTCTTAAAAATCGATTCCCCAATGTTGCCCATCATCAGTGAGTTCCAGTGTCTCCTCATTTACTTCTAGGATCAAAAATAAATTCCTGTGTTTGGCATTTAAAGTCTGTCATAACCTCTTCCATTCCTACCTTTGCAATCTTCTTATGCTTTGATCCCCTCCATGCGTTTTACAATCTAGCTGCACTGACCTACTTATATTTTCTTGAATGTGATACTTCATTGCCCATGCCAGGAGTGATCTCCTTTCTTACTTCTATCTCTTAGTTTCCTGGCTTCCTTCAAGATTCATTTTAAGTCTTACTTCTTTTAGGATGTGTTTTATTGATGTGTTTTGTTTTAACATTACAAATTTTTGAATGAAACTTCAGTGGTTGGTTGTTGTCCTTCATTCTCAAAGAGGACCAAAATGACATTGCTATGCTAGAGTCAAATTTCAGTGTGTCTGACTGTGACTGATCAGACCAATACAAGCTCGGGATGGACCTAGTTTTTTACATGTTCTCTCCCTCCCCTGAGAATATATACTCTGTTGAGGGCAGAGTCTATTTTTTTGCCTTTCTTTGTATCCCCAGCACCTAGGACAGTGGTTGACCCATAGAAAAGTCTTTTCAGTCAATAGAAAGAAAGAAGCACATTGATAAGAGTGATGCCTTAGAAGATAAAATGATGAATTTAGTTTTTGGAAATATTGATTTTGAGGTTCACACAAAACATCAGGCAGAAAGGTCCAGCAGTCAGAGATATGGGACACATAGACTAGGGAAAATATCTGGGCTAGAAAATTTTGCAAAATAACATTTTCTGCAGACCCATGCCATTTTTAGAGATGTAAATGGAAAGCACTTTGGGAAGCTGTGCACTCTTTTGAGATGTTACAATAAATTGCTTCTTGAATGTGTGCTATAGATGCACAGACTTCTGGGAGGAGAAGCAAGACTAGGCACAAATGTGATAACAAGGAAAAGAAAAGTGAATTTGAAGCACCAGTTCCACTTCTGCCATTTACTAGTTGTATGTCCATAATCCAACACCTCCAAACTTTGCTTTTTTCATCTGGACAACTGGAATACCAACACTTGTACAACACAACTTTGATGTCATCCTCAACTCCTCACTCTGTATAATACCTGCTGCCTCTTAGGGCTCCTTTTGTGGATCGAATGAAAAATTAGGTATACAATGCTTTCCAAATCTTACAATGCTACACAAATGCCAGATGTTAGGAGGAAAAAGCTAAAGGAGAAGGAGCCAGAAGACATAGGGTATGAGTCCTAGCTCTGACCCTTTTCTAACAATAGAACCTTGGAAAAGTCTCTCAAATTTGCCAAACCTCAATTTCCTCATCTGTAAAGGAGGTTTGACTAGTTCCTTCCAAATCTAAAATTCTACTTATGACTATTATCATTTATGTCCTTTGGAAAGCTGGTCCATCACACAGCAGAGGGAGAAGGTTGTTGGTTCATTTTTTTTTAATTGAGCAAAAATGACTTTATTTTCCCAGATGTCTGTAGGATCAAACAGAGGTCTGAACTGAGGAGAAAATAACTCCTATCTGACCACTCTGTTCTCACCAGCCATTTCAAAGACGTAAAGTTTAATACCATAAGGCCTCCATCCTTGGACATGCTGCATTAATTTGAAACAGAGGTTAAAGAGGAGAAGTCACTTTTTTTTTCAGTAGCCATTTCCCTCATCCCCTTTCCTGTCTATCACCACCACCACCAGGAGGGTGCTGAAGACGGATTAAAGAGTCAGCTGTTAAATTTTCAGAGAGAGTATTTACATTTCTAAAACTGGAGACACTACAAATCAGGGTATGATTGTTTTGTTGGTGATCTAGTCTTTTAAGAATGTTAGCAACACAGATTAAACTTCAAAGTATGTCTTGCTTGTATTTTTTTTCTAGAGAGATGGTTGTTAAATATTTACCAATATACCCCTTAGCACCAGTTGTGGACATTGACCCAATCAACCCTTATCTAACTGAGTGGGAATTGATCATGGCCAATCCTGTGAAGAACCTTGAAGCCATTTCTAGGTTGCTTTAATCACAGCAACCTTCTGCTTTGGGCACAACCCACCCTTGTAATAACCCTGGAAAGTCTGTAGGGCCAGGGTTGTGCTAATGATATTTCTTTTTTCACTTGAACATCCTGGTTTTACTTGAAAAGAAGAAATCTTCTGTTGTCTGATCCATACTGGGTTTTTGGTCAAAGTACAAGGTTCAGGTCTCAGCTGGAGAGAGTGGATGGGTTCTCATTTAGTGACAGAGACATGAGAGAATGGGACACTTTAGGTCACCATTTGTGAGATTTAAAATAAGTACAGAGAGGTAAATGTTTTAGGCTAGCTCAAAGCCTGGGAAGCTTGCTGCACAACACATACATATAATTAAAGTGTGTGTTCGTCCTTCCTTGCCAAAGAAGACCATGCCATCAGAGAAATAATGACATGACTTGCACTTGACTTGGTTTTGAGTGAAGGAAGGCTGTGCAGGTCACCAGCCTCACTTCTCCTCCAGAGCCATCCAGTGACCAGATATTCATCAGGATGACTGGAGGTGACCCAGGATGAGGCCATTGGAGTTAAGTGACTTGCCCAAGGTCACACAGCTGATGAGTGTCAAGTGTCTGAGGTGAGATTTGAATTCAGGTCCTCCTGACTTCTGCACTGGTGCTCTATCCACTGGACCACCTAGCTGGGCACAAATTTGGAAGGAAGGATTGAAATGTCAGGTGATGTCTCAATGAAATACAGATCCATTTATGTTCTTTTGTTGTCTTTTCTTTCCTTGCATTTCTCCCTCCCTTTCATTTGTGCTGAGAGAAAACCAAAGTAGCCAAGACTCATGTTACCCTAGTCAGGCTTCTTTCCCAGAGTCCTCCCACAGAACAAGGTTTGAGGGTATAGATCTCTATAAGGAAAAGAGACTGTGGGTATAAGGACTTTCTAGCCCTAAGTCAAATGAAGGTTTGGGCCAAAAAACTTGCTTTCTTGAAATGCAGGGGAAAGAAATTCAAAGACAGGTTAAATTACTTTTGAACTCTATTCTTAGCTAGCTGACTTTTTTGTGTCCCAAAACAACTTGGTCCCTGGAGATATAAAAACAAACAAACAAACAGAAAAAACCTCGTGAAAGGAACAAAGTCCACTGCCAATTGTCTCTCTTACATTATAAGAAGAAGAAAAAAAAGCTCAGAGTTTTTCCATAATCTGAGCCTGGGATTTTGAAGGTCCTACCTCCATTAAAAAAAAAAAAGCAGAAAATTTAAGTCTCTGGGCTATTGACTCTTCATGCTATTGAGAAGAGATAGCACTTTATGTAGGGATACCAGCTGAAATCAGAAGCCAAACGCACAAGCTACACAGCCACATGTACAGTAAAGTAATGCTTGTTTAAAAAAAATGTCAGGGGCACTAATCCTCAGAATGAACTGAGAGGCCGGCTAAGGACAATAGAAAGGTGGTTTTTTTGTTTGTTTTTCAAGCTGTATTGGGGGAAAAAAGCATCAAAGAAGGGACAGGATCTTTGCTTGACGTTTATGACATGAGGATAACTGACAACACAGAGAAGACAGCTATTCCATTCTATTTTTTTCTGTCTTCTCCACTGAGGAAAATGACCCTTGCACAAAAAAAATAAATAACTAGCAGAGAGTTGATTCCTGTGACTAGTAAGAAGATATTAAGAGAACATCCATATGCTTTTGGTAAGAATTGATAGACATGATTTCTAGGCTATATTTGAAAGATCATGGAAAAGAGAAAAGGGAGAAGAAGATGAAAGAAAAGCAAATATTATCAAGAAACAAAGAAAGAAAGAGAAAGAAAAGGAGAAAGAGAGAAAAGAAAGAAAGAAAAAGGAGAGAAAAAAGAAGGAAGGAAGGAAGGAAGGAAGGAAGGAAGGAAGGAAGGAAGGAAGGAAGGAAGGAAGGAAGGAAGAGACAGAGTCTATAGGCCAATTAAATTTGACTTTTATTCCTAGGAAAATTCTGGAAAGGAACATAAAAAACATAGTCAGGAAATAGCTGCCAAAGAAAGTAGTGATTATACAGAGCCAGCAGATAGGTAGATAGATCATGCCAAATTCTCCTCATTTTATTTTCTGGCAGAATGAGTAATCTCTGACAAAGGTCAAACTCACTGCCTGAAGGTCCCAAGAGGCCTGAAAAACTCCTAACCAAATTAAATATCATTGGGAAATGTTTAATAAAATATGTAAAAATACAATACAACACAGACAATGTCAATTTGTGGTTTTCTAATTCACCATGACTTGTATGTCAGTGGTATGATGTGACTGTCAAAAAAAGCTAATGCCATCTAAGGTTTCATTACTATGGACAGAGGTTCCAGGGAGAGGAGATAGTTCCCACCAGCTCTGCCCAGGGCAGACCTCTTCTGGAATACCATGTTTACTCCCAAGTGCCTGTATTTGAGAAGGGTTATAATAAGCTTCCACATCTAGAGGAGGACAGCCAGTGTGGTAACAAGCTTTAAATCTATGTCATTTTAGGATTTATTGAAGGTGCTAGAGATGTTTAGATTGGACAACAGCAGACTAGGGAGAGTCATGATTTGCTGTCCTCAAATTTTGAAGGGCTGTAATGTGGAGACAAAACGAGATTTTGTCAGTGTGGCCTGAGAGCACAGATCCAGGAGCAATGAGTGGAAGCTGAGGGCTAATTTCAGCATGACGTCAAGAAAAAACCTTTCTAACAATGAAAACCGTCCTAACGTAAAGTGGTTCTTGTCTTTTATGCTCCAAGAAGACCCAAGTGACTATGTATGATACAAATTCATGATCTTGGCTAATGAATCAGAGACTCTCAGTTTGGGGCAGATCAAAAGGTCATCTAATCCAACCCAAACCTGAAAAATTATCTTCTCTACAGCATTGCTGACATTTGGTCATTCTGCCTTTGCCTGAAGACTCCCACTGATGAGTAACTCATCACCTCTCACGGCAGCCTGTTCACCTTCAGATAATTCTAAATATTAGGAGGTTTTTTCCTTTCTTTTTGTTTCATCATTCAGTCATGTCTGACTCTTCATGACCACATATTTGAGGTTTTCTTGACAAAGACACTGGAGTGGCTTGCCATTTCCTTTTCCAGCTCATTTGACAGATGAGGAAACTGAGGCAAACAGGATTAAGTGACTTGGCCAGGGTCACCCAGCTAGGAAGTATCTAAGGTCAAATTTGAACTCGGGTCTTCCTGACTCCAAACCCAGTGCTCTATCTACTGTGCCACCTAGCTGCCTCTAAAACCTACATCCTTGCAGCTTGTACCCACTGTTTCTAGTTCTGCACTTTCAGGCCAAGTCAAATAACTATGATCTCTCTTGCCCAGGACAACCCATCAACAAAAAGCAGCTATTATATCCCCCAGGATTCTTCCTCTTCAAGCTAAACATCCTGCTTTTTTTCAGTCAGACCAATCCTCATATGGCTACATCTCTACCACACTCAGCATCCTGTTAGCCCTGTTCTGGATAAATAACAGCTTGTCAATTTTCCTCCTAAAATGTGTATCCCCAAACAGAATGTTGGGGCCAAGGTAGAGTACAGTGGGACAGCTATCTCACTGTCAAAATACCTGAGCTACATAATAAATAGTATCTATCCCCTAAACCCTGATTTTTCAGCTAGCATTTTGTAACAATCTGACCCAGAGTGAGGAGATATTTAATATGTCAAAACTTCCTGAATTTACTCATTTCTTTTTATTTTAAACAACTTTTTTGATAATGTGTGATGGAAATGGAATAAGGTAGTACGGGTGAACTGTGTTGAAAAAGACAAATAGGCTCATTTTTATATGTGTGTGCATAATGTGACTCGTTGATGGATCTGATAAAGAGGTAAACCTCAAGACCTGAGCTGAGATAATTCATCCTGGTAAGAGTAGTAATAACTCACATTTATATAACAATTTAAAATTTACAATATTTGGGGCAGTTATGTGGTACAAAGGATAGAGACTCCCTCCTCTGGAGTCAGGAAGATCTGAGTTCAAATACGCCTACAAAAAATTTTTTTTACAATGTTTTCCCCTACCTACCCTTTGAAGTAGGTAATGCAGGAATTATCCTCATTTTACAAATAAAAAAGCTGAGACTCAGTAAGGTCGGCTTATATACAGTCTTATAAATGCTAACTGCTGGAGTCAGAATTTGAAACCAGTTCTCCTGACTCCAAGTCCTTCATTCTTTTCACTATGCCATATTGACTCTCATAAATCCATAGGTATTTATGTCAAAGACTGAATAAGATTATATAAATCATGTCCTAATTGTTCCTCATTTATCATGAAGTCAAAGTGCAATATATGAAGCATTTTCTGAGACATCATTTGCATTATTTTTCAATGTTAGATTTTACTTCAAGATTAAAATCTGTGTATATCCCTCTTTTTGTAATTTAAAGACATTTTGTTATATAAGAGTTCAGCTTGTGTATGCCTTTTGTATGTCTATCTGTATATATGTGGAACTACATAGGACCTGGACCTGTGATTTCATTGATCTGGACAACTCTACCTTCCCTATAGCTCAAGGTCTTAAAATTGCCAGTGGTGTCAAACTCAGAGAAATGGAGTCACTAATCTGTATCTAAGGATCCCGAAGCTGTATGTTGATTAATTTTAAGATGTAATTATCTATATTTTATTGTATTTTATTTAGTTTGTTAAATATCTCCCAATTACATTTTAATCTAGTTCGGTCACACTGGCTTTCTGTGGGTTACATATCTGGCACCTCTGGCCTGGAACACTGAGAGGTAAGGGACTTGCTCAGGGTTTCCCATTGCATCCTGGGCCATCTCCAGTCATCCTGATGAATATCTGGTCACTGGATTCAGATGGCTCAGGAGGAGAAAGTGAGGCTGGTGACTTTGCACAGCCCTTCTTCACTCAAAACAAAGTCAAGTGCAAGGCATGTCATCATTTCTCTGATGTCATGGTCCTCTTCAAAAACAAAAGACAAACACAACACAGCAAGTATGTATCAGAGTCAGAACTTAATTCCAAGTCTTCCCTGTTGCAAGGCCAGTTCCTTATGCATTACACCATGCTGTGTCTATATATGACATATATTTTATTGAATTATATCACACAGACCTCAACATGGGAACCATTAACAGTGTGGCATGAATGCTACCTCCCTTAAGCCTACAGGAAGGTAGAATGTGACTGTATTAATTATCCAGCAAGAGAGTTTAGATAGCTGAATACAACTTTAATTGCCCACTGGGTACCACTCTACTTAAAACAACCCAGTCAGGTCTTATCGGTTATTCTCTGGCAAACATGAGTTGTTCTCTGAAACTGATTATATTTACCAAAGAGTATTTTCCTAAGAGACTACAATATCCTTGCTAACTATAACAGAGAAGTAATCAGCCTGCAAATGCTCAAGCTACTTCATTTCCTTCCCCAAGCCCATGTTGCAGCAATGAAGGATCTCTGATTGGTCCCTGGTTGACCACACTCCAATTAAATCTAGGGAAAGAAGGGGAATGTTGCTCAAAGTAACAAAGTGTTAAATCTTGTATCTATAGCTAATTTTGTGTCCCCAGCCTACAGTGGATTCCAGTTTCTCAGGTCACTTCCAAGTATATTTACAGACTCAGATGCATAAAGTGAAAGGAAAGTTAGAACAAACACTCTTAACAAAGATAGTCACCTCTAATCTTCTCCTTCCCCTAGTTTTCCTCCCTTTTCTATCCTAGATTTTTAGGTGCAAATGGGGAAAAATTCTGCCCATAAACTGCATACCTGTGGTTTATGGAAACCAATGACTCTAAGTGGTACGCACTTCCCATCTCAAACATGTGAACTAAAAAGGGAAAGTAGGTACTTCAAGATGACCAACCAAATGGGATGCATAATAGAGATATTAGCAACTCCAGATGACTTTCCTACTCATGAATCCTAGTCACCATCTCTGCATAAGGGTCAAAAGCTCTCCTGAATGCACTGGCTTATCCCCACTCATCTTGTTCTTATGATACCTATGAGAACACAGGCTTTATGGTAGCTGACAGACTTTGGTTGTTTCTTTGTGGTCATGTTATCTGTGCTTCTCTATGTGGTCCCTGCTCACAAAATCTACTACCATCTCTCTCCTGTAAGTCTAAACTAAAAAGTCAGAGGAAGGAAGAAAGGGAGTAGAAAGGAAGCTCTGAAAAGAATTGAGAATGTCCTTTTTTCTATCAAGTAACTTCTGCCCCATGTGTATCCATGTGTAAATGTTTTGCTGAGACCCCAGAGGAGGCGGAGAGGAAAAGCATTCTCTCATTCCAGGGTCACCAGTTTCTCCCTCTGTCTCCTCAGGGTGAAAGAAAAATCATTGAGTGAGATAACTGGACAAGTAGGACAACAGGTTACATATGCATTTTATAAAGGCAACCTATTCCCACTTGGCAATGAATTTTTTGGCCATGGCAGCCCATAAAACAAAGAGAAATGCAAAATGGCTTTCAGTCCTGTATGACTCCATTTCACTTCTGTAGAGACTATGACAGAGTGGTGGGAAAATATGCACGGCATGCTAAGAATCATATCATTTTTAGAATATCTTTAAACACTTTTTTAGCTGCTGGTCCTGTAAGGATGAACTCCTTTTACAATGAACTCCTTTTACAGTGAATATGTTGCTGGAGGAACAGGATCATATCAATCTTAACATTCTCCCTATAAATGACATCAGAAAGTAAGAAGGGAAAATAGAAGCCAAAGTACAATTCTGAAGTTCTCCATAGGGAAATAGTGGAGTTAGTGTTATCATGCACCAAAGGCAGAAAAAACACACATAATTTTCTGGGACATTTAGACATCTCATATTGCAATGTTCATGATAAGTATTTGCCAAAAAAAAGACCAACATGAAGTTAATTGTAGCTTCTCTACCAAAATCTATTGCAAAGAATGAAGAGGTAGAAAAAAAATCTATGAGGATCTTGATAAAAACTTTCCAAATTAAATTGATATATACTTTGCCATCCATTCACTTAAATGCAGAAAAAAATTAGAAGGAATGAGAAAAATCTGAGATTTATGGACTGCATAGAAGCTTCATGCCCATACATCTTCATACTTTCTCTAAGCAAAGAATTGGAAGGCAACAAACATTTAATAGTATCACCAAAAAAATTATATTGATTATACTTTACCAGACAGGTAACAACTGTTTACTCACCTGGAAAATGTTCCTGTATTTGCTACATCCAGAATGAGCTGGCTATAACAAATGAGGAATCATGGAAGAAAAGGGGTGTAAAGGATGTCACCATAGCAATGTATGACTGGTCACAAAGTGAGACTAAGGAATAACCAATGGACAGCCCTTGTGATTCAGAAAAAATGTGGCTGTGTTCATGTGATATCAAGAGAACTGAAGGAGGATGCCCAGCACATTAAGTCTTATTTTTCTCATAAAAAAAGTTGTACTAGTCATCCCTGAAGTCCCTTCCACCTTTAAGCCTATGAGGAAACCAGGATTTGAAGCTCCCTCTCCTATAATGGCATCAGTCAGTTAAGGGATGGAATAGCCTCTTAAGGATATTGTTCCCAGTCTCTCCTGCTAGACAGCTAATTAGAATGTTGGCCATGAAAAAGTAACCTCCTCCTACCCCTGGGGAAGAACAAACCCTCACCTCTGACTCAGACGGCTACAAATCTGTAGATCGTAATAGAGAGGAGCAACATGAAGCTTTAGTTCTTGTCTTCTCTCATATCCAACTTAAATGTGTGTTCGACATTTGGACAGGTTCTGAGGTTTTCTTCCTTTCTGCGCCTTTGTTCTGTTCACAGTCTGACATTCAAAGAGAAAACAGCAATGGTTACTTTCCAGTCCAACCGATTCATCCTCCACCTTGGGGTTTAACAAGTCTTTATATATATCATAAGATGATGATGAGCTCATGGTTTATAGAAAGTCCACCTGGTCAGTGGCGATGTTTCTTCTCATCCCCTAAGCCATCGCTTTGAGTCTCCCAGAAAGGTGTAAGCCATTCAGGAAAATTGGTTGCCCCATGGCACCAGCAACAGCATCAAAGTCTTGTGGGTTATCAAAAGGAGAGCACTGGGTCCTTTCTGGGGTAACAAAGACAACACTGCACATGATCAGCTTGTTATACAAATACAGACAAAAGAAAAGGAACCACCCTTTACAGCCCAGACCTTATTGTTCAAAAAACATATTGATAGACAATTAGTTTCCCTGTTTTCCCTCTCTGTCTTCTCTCTGGACCAAAATGATTATGAAATTTACCATTAGTCATTATTCCCTTCCAGTCATGGTCCGATTAACTGAAAGTCAGTACCCCATCTAGTATGGAGGCTATTACTTTAACTAATCCCTTCCATTGAGGTTCATAAGAAAAGTGACTCAACAGGTGCAGGAATTGTACCCAAACCACTCTTGTATCATGCATTTTGTTGACAAACATCTCTGCTATCCACCTAAGAGAGCAATCTTTTCCTATAAGTCATTATCATCTAGTGAGGAGTATCTGTCCACACGGACTTGTGTGAGAAACAGTCAGAGTCTGTGTGTTTATGTACCATGGGCAAATCATCAATGCTCCAAAAAATTTAATTTTCTTGGGTCTGCAGTGAACAGGTATGAGGCTAAAAGCTGAACACAGAGGTTCTAGCTCCCCCACCCAAGAAGACTTCATTTTAGCATAAGGAAAAAAAACTTCCCAATAACTAGGGCTATTTTAAAAAAAAAAATTTTAATGTTTATTAATTGATTTTTAGTTTTCAACATTCATTACCACAAAATTTTGAGTTCCAAATTTTTTCTTATCTCTCCCCTCCCCCATCCCACAACACCTTGCAATCTGATTGTGTGTGTTCATCCTTTGTTGCAAACACCATGCCATCAGAGAAATAATGACGTGATTTGCACTTAACTTTGTTTTGAGTGAGTTTTGTTTTGTTTTGAGCTGTGCAGGTCACTTTTCCTCCAGAGCCTTCTGAATCCAGTGACCAGATATTCATCATGATGACTGGAGATGACCCAGGATGAGACAATTGGGGTTAAGTGACTTGCCCAAGGTCACACAGCTAGTGAGTGTCAAGTGTGTGAGGTGAGATTTGAGCTCAGGTCCTCCTGACTCCTGCACTGGTGCTCTATCCACTGCACCACCTAGCTGCCCCACATTCTGATTATCCCTTCCCTCAATATACTCTCCCTTCTATTAAACCCCTCACTTCCCTTATCCCCATCTTCTCTCTTTTCTTGTAGGGCAAGATTGATTTATATACCCCATTACCTCTATTTCTTATTTCCCAGTTGTATGCAAAAACAAATCTCAACATTCATTTATAAAACTTTGAGTTCCAACTTTTCTCCCTTCCTCCCTCCCCACCCATCCCCACTGAGAAGGCAAGCAATTCAATATAGGCTACATATATATATGTAGTTTTGCAAAAGACTTCCATAACAGTCATGTTGTGTAAGACTAACTATATTTCCCTCTATCCTATCCTGTCCCCCATTTATTCTATTCTCTCTTTTGATCTTGTCCCTCCCCAAAAGTGTTTACTTCTAATTACTCCCTCCTCCCATTTGCCCTCCCTTCTATCATCCCCCACCCCACTTGTCCCCTTCTCCCCTACTTTCCAGTAGTATAAGGTAGATTTTCATACCAAATTGAGTGAGCATGGTATTCCCTCCTTAAGCCAAATGTGAAGGGAGTAAGCTTCAATATATTCCTCTCATCTTCTCCCTTTTCTGCTCCATTGAAAAAGCTTTTTCTTGTCTCTTTTATGGGAGATAATTTGCCCCATTCCATTTCTCCCTTTCTCCTCCCAATATATTCCTCTCTCACCCCTTAATTTTATTTTTTTAGATATCCTTTCTTATTCAACTCACCCTGTGTTTTCTATATATACATATACATATGTATGTATGTGTGTGTGTGTGTGTGTGTGTGTGTGTGTGTGTGTATAATCTCTCCAACTACCCAAACATTGAGAAAAGTCTCAAGAATTACAAATATTATTTTTCCATGTAGGAATGTAAACAGTTTAACTTTAGAAAGTCCCTTATGATTTCTCTTTCCTGTTTACCTTTTCATGCTTCTCTTGATTCTTATGTTTTGGAAGTCAAATTTTCTATTCAGTTCTGGTCTTTTCATCAAGAATGCTTGAAAGTCCTCTATTTCATTGAATGACAATTTTTTCCCCTGAAGTATTATACTCAGTTTTGCTGGGTAGGTGATTCTTGGTTTGAATCCTAGTTCCTTTGACTTCTGGAATATCCTATTCCAAGCCCTTCAGTCCCTTAATGTAGAAGCTGCTAGATCTTGTGTTATCCTGATTGTATTTCCACATACTCAAATTGTTTCTTTCTAGCTGCTTGCAATATTTTCTCCTTGACCTGGGAACTCTGAAATTTGGCTAAAATATTCCTAGGAGTTTCTCTTTTCAGATCTTTTCCAGGAGGTGTTTGGTGTATTCTTTCAATATTTATTTTGCCCTCTGGTTCTAGAATCTCAGGGCAGTTTTCCTTGATAATTTCATAACAGATGATGACTAGGCTCTTTTTCTGATCATGGCTTTCAGGTAGCTCCATAATTTTTAAACTATCTTTCCTATCTAATTTCCAGGTCAGTTGTTTTTCCAATGAGATATTTCACATTATCTTCTATTTTTGCATGCTTTTGGTTTTGTTTTGTAATTTCTTGGTTTATCATAAAGTCATTAGCTTCCATCTGCTCCATTATAGTTTTTAAAGAACTATTTTCTTCAGGGAGCTTTTGAACCTCCTTTTTCATTTGACTAATTCTGCCTTTTAAAACATTCTTCTTCTCATTGGCTTTTTGGACCTCTTTTGCCAAATGAGTTAGCCCATTTTTAAAGGTGTTATTTTCTTCAGCATTTTTTGGGTCTCCTTTAGCAAGCTGTTGACTCACTTTTCATGATTTTTTTGCATCGCTCTCATTTCTCTTCCCAATTTTTCCTCCTCCTCTCTTACTTGATTTTCAAAATCCTTTTTTCATTCTTCCATGACCTGAGACTGTTTTTTGGAGGTTTGGGAAGCCTTGACTTTTTCTGATGTTATGCGTTGTTCTTCCTCATCCAAAAGGATGAAAGAAAATACCTGTTCACCAAGAAAGTAACCTTCTATCGTCTTATTTTTTACCCTTTTTTGAGCATTTTTCCAGCCAGTTACTTGACTTTTGAGTCATTTGTCAAGAGGAGGGTATACTGTGGGAACCTGTAAGTTCTCAGTGCCTCCAAGGTGGGCCGATCAAAGGAAAGGAGCTTGCTCCCAGACCAGAGCTCAGGTCTGGGAGCTACTAAAGCTTTTCTGTCCAGAATCTGCAAGTAGAATTTCCTTTTCAGAGCCTCTACCAGCTCCACCATGCCAGCACTCTTTCTCACCCCAGGACTACCACTCAGGGCTGAGACCCAAATCAGCCACTCAATTCCCCCAGGGGCAGAGGGTTCCAAAAATGGATGCTGCTGCTGCAGTGGCTGCTGCTGGTGGGGCCAGACCACATTTCCTTCTCACCTAGATGAAAAAGCTTTCTCACTGACCTTTGAAGCTGTCTGTGGCATTTGTGGATTGAGCAACCTGGGAACTGTTGCTGCCTATGGCTCCCTGAAGCCTGTTCCAAGTCCTGTCCTTGAAGAGCTGCATGGTCCACACTGGGCTGTGCTCTGCTTCATGCTCAGTGCAATAGATCTGTTCTGTTGACCTTCCAGACTGTCTTGGGCTGGAACTCTTTCACTCTGTCGTTTTGTGACTTTTGCTGCTCTAGAATTTGTTTAGAGTCCTTTTTTACAGGTATTTTATAAGCTATGTGGAGAAGCTTCTACAGTTCCATCTTTCTACTCCATCGTCTTGGCTCTGCCCCCAATAACTAGAGCTTTGAAAAAATGTTTGGTTGGGAAAAGGGAGATGGAAGGAGAGCAAAGGGCAACAATGAATAACCTATCAGTGAAGGTCTTTGAGCTGAGGTAAGGAAGTTGGGGAGGACACTTATAGTTAATGGGAGGGTTGGACTACATGGACTGTGAGATCCTGTCATGCTCTGAGAGATTCTAAAATCAGTGATCTGGGCAGATAGTGGTAATATTTGCATCCAATTCACCTTGGTAGTTTAGATCAGTGGTGCCAAACCAATAGAAAGGAGGTGAGGGTGGAGCATTAATCCCTGCAAAAGGATCCCTGGTGGCCACATATTGACTTAGTTTTAAAATGTAATGTTATCTATGTTTTATTGTATTTTTGTTTACTTTGTCAAATATTTCCCAATTACATTTTAATTTGGTTCCAGTGGATACTCAGGAGTGTTGTGCAACACATAAGGTTCTTCTGGTGTGGATGACACCACTCCTGTAGATGCAACTGGTTCTACTTTTAATCATCAAAGTGCCTGGCACATGGTGGGACAGCTGACACAAAGGATAGAGCACTGGGCTTGGAACCAGAAAGACTCATCTTTCTGAGTTCAAATCTGGTGTCAAACATTTACTATCTGTATGACCCTGGGCAAGTCACTTAATCCTCTTTGCCTCAGTTTACTCATCTGTAAAATGACCTGGAGAAATAAATGGCAAACCACCCTATTATCTTTGCCAAAGAAACCCCAAATGGGGTCTAGACTCAACAGCAATAAAACTGGCACATGGTAAGTATTGGATAATTGTTTCCTCTATCTAGTCACCTACCTCAAAAAAATGTGATCACATTAACCTCTTGGGATATAGCCTACAGGGGAATAAACCAAATGTTAGCCCATGGAGTTAGGGGTGGAGAATTGGAGGTGTTGAGTAATAAAAGGGGGGGGGGAAGGAAATAATCCTTTATACAGCACCTACTATGGTGCCAGGCATTGTCCTCAGTCCATTTACCAATATTATACCATTTGATCCTCACAACAACCCTATGAGGTAAGTGCTATTATCACCCCCATTTTACACTTAAGGAAAATGAGGCAAACAGAGGTTAAGTGTCGGAGGCTATATTCTAACATAGGTCATCCTGACTCCAGATCCAGTGTTCTATACACTGTGCCACCAGCTGCCTAAAACATCTAAGCAATCAATTCAATTCAATAAACATCTATTCAGCATCTGCTATGCCCAGTGCCTCAGGTAATTGCCCACTAAGACTGTAAGTTGTACAGAACATGTGTCATTCTACATTGATAGTGATAATTTTCTTATCAGGAATTTCTTATGCTGGTGAAATAACAAGTCTAGTCCATATAAGAAAAATGCAAGGCATTGTGCTAATCTCTGAAGTAAAATAAAAAATAAACACAATCCCTCTCTTCAAGCTCTAGTACTGCTATGTAACTCAAGGGCCTACTGTGTAACTCAGTCTCCCATCTATAATGTCACAGAGTATTTCTCAACCTAATCGCCCTGCTCCCAAGGTAAAAAGGTATTGCATCTGCACCCTTCTGAGGTTCTATTGAATGTAAGCCCTAAAAATTTACAGTGCCTCTGAGCTGTTGAGGTTGACAGATGTTCATGTTTTTCATGCATTGAAAAGTTTTTCTTTTATTTTTGTCTACCTCTTAAAAAAGGATTCATAGTTGGTCACATTCAATACCACAATGAGGAATCAGAATAGGACTCCAATGGAAGAATTTATTTAACATAATTTATATTATATTAACATAATTCATTTATTCATTCTTTATGTTTCCTGGTAATAGTAAGGTATGTGGAGCTATTTGTTCCTACATGAAATGGTCCCAGACACCTGCTTGTAATTCCGTTATCTATTTTCTCATTGGCAGCTGGTATTCCTTCAGCAACCCTATCCTCCTACTGCTTCACATCTTCTGTTTACATATAAAGAAGGGGAGGGAATAACAGAAAGGGAAATCAGAAAACCAAGACTTAATTAGTTTACTCAGTAATCTGAATTTGCATCCAAATCTAAGTAGATAGAGTTAGACCTGAGAGTGTTTTTTTGGGCCACTGTCAGATCAGGGATCTAGGCTTTTTCATTTGTTTTAGAGATATTTGTCACAATACAGATCATACAGATTTGGAGCTTAAAACGGTCTTTTCTGATCACTGACAATATTTAGTCTTTCCATTTACCCTTTTATGTTTGCAGAGCACCTCCCAAATATTTGTTAGTGCCTTTCAATAACCACCTCCAAAATAAGGCAGTAGAATAATACCATCTCTCTTTCCTCTCCTCTCCTCTCCTCCTCTCTCTCTCTCTCTCTTTCTCTCTCTCTCTCTCTCTCTCTCTCTCTCTCTCTCTCTCTCTCTCTCTCTCTCTCTCTCTCTCGCTCTCGCTCTCTCTCTACCTCTCTCTGTCTCTCTCTCTCTCCCTCTCTCTCTGTCTGTCTCTCAGTGTATGTGTGTGTGTGTGTGTGTGTGTGTATTTGTGATGTGCAGAGGGGAGCAGAGAACAGACAGTAAAAGGATAAGAAGGAATGAAAGAAGAACTTGTCCTTTAACACAAGGTAATTTAATTTAAAAGACCAGATTGGGACACAACTTTGTTCTTTCTCCACCTTACACTAAGGTTTCTCTGTCCCTCACTAACTTTCTTAGACATAGTACTTTGAGTTCAGTCCTAGGATTAGATCACCCTTATAAAGCAGTCCAGCTAAATTCCCAGGTAGAGAGTCCAGAGGGAGCACTGCTATTCCCTCACACTCTCACCTGGCCCCCAACCAAACAAAATGTATGATGGGATTTAGCTAGCAATGTGCATTCTAGGAGCTATCAAATTTTGTTCCTCCTTCCTTGCCAAAGAAGACCATGACATCAGAGAAATGATGACATGACTCGTACTTGACTTTGTTTTGAGTGAGGGAGGGCTGTGCAGGTCACCAGCCTCACTTCTCCTCCAGAGCCATCTGAATCCAGAGACATGATATTCATCAAGGTAACTGGAGATGACCCAGGATGCACTGGGAGACCTTGGGCCCTTTAGACCAAGGTCTTTGCAGGTGCTCACTTAGGGTGAGGCAATGCCCATTCATTGAACGGGCTTGTTTAAGAAGTAACCAGGGCATGGCCCCTGTAATGAGTCCAAGAAAAAGAAAGACATCAGGCTGAGAGGGAAACAGTAACAGTTACTATTGATAATCACTCTGAAGCTAGGGGGGTCCATTGGCATCCCAGCTTCAGAGAGTAGTAGGTTTAAGGTTTTGGGAAAGGACAGGCCAAGAGGAAGGAAAGGGAAGGGAAGGAAACTACTCAGTAAAACCCAAGTCAACTGGGCACCTTTTGTAAAGGCAAAGGCATGGAGATCCCAGCACACATCCCAGGTGAAGAAGCTAAGTCCGTGAAGGGGTGGGGAAGGGGAAGAGAGGGAGGAGAATAGAGAAGAATGGGTCAGTTCAATGAGGAGCTCATAGAGTGGAGGTGGAAGAGGACACACAACATCTGGTAGCTTCTTATTTGAACTAGCTGTTCTTAGTAATTAGGTAATAATTTCAATTGTTTCACCAATCATTCAAATAGTCTTAGTACAGTCTAAATTTTGGCAAAACCTTGATCTCTTCGTAACAGGTATGGTTCTGCCTTGACTTTATAGACTTTGAGGCAAGCACCCAGTTACATCGAAAATAGCTGAGCAGAGTCTTCTCCAAGATGGCAAATATGGTCATGGTCCTCTTCTATCCATCCTTTTAGGGAAATGACCTGAAATTAGGCAACCAGTTCTGACATAATCAACAGTTCTAAATAGGTTTTACTTGAGACATGTTTAACTTGATTTACTCTTAACTATTGTTTCATTAGTAACTAACTCTATGCACCAAACTAAGCGCCAATGTTGTGCAATGTACTGTGCCCATTCCTGCTGAGGTCAGGCCTCAGTAGATCTCAGCTATGCAGAGCATTGCTTGGAATATAATCCCCTAAGGAGTAAAATGCCTCTGAGCCAAAAGGATAAGGCTGGGGATAGAGTTAAAGATAGGGAAAAGAAAAGTGAAACATAAGGATAAAGAATGAGATAAGGATAGGGTAGGCATGAGGACTGGGATAGGGACTGGACCTGTGAGTTCATTGGCCTAGGGAACTTCTGGGTAAGAAAATTCCCTCTTCTAATGCAGGTCAGCACATTCTTTGCAACTTAAAATCCTAGTTGCTGAGAGAACTGGGAGATTCACAAAGCTAGTACGTATCAGGAGTGGGACTTAAACCGAAGTCCTCCCAGTCTCCACTAACCCACCCTCACAAATGGAAAACAATTTTTTTTTTGTAAAACATGAATATCTCAAGCCAGAGGATTGGCATAGAACAAATCTGCCCAAAATCAATTCTCTTAGGTAAACTTACATTAAATTATATGACCGATTTAACAGTCTTGGCTATCTGGTTTTCCCTTCAATTATTCTCTGCCCTTCCTTACATCTAGACAGATGATTTGAGTTAGTAAGAGGATGCCGTTGTTGTAAATCAACACGCCAAGGAATGGCAGCTGACAATGAAAGAGCAGACAGCAGAATTACAAACAGGTATCTGGGATATTTCATATAAGAGTAAACAGTCTTACATTACTATGATCAAAAGTCATAAAAATTATTAAATAAATTAAGTCCATTCTATTTCCTTTACTCATCTCCCAAGCTAGTGCCTCCTTGTTGCATAGTAGCAGCCCTAAGTTCTTGAAGAATATACTAAAAGAGCATAAGTTCTAAGGCTTCACACTCAGGATCTTGGGTAGACTGCAGGAAGAGAACTTCAAGGTCATCAAGTCCAATCTTTTGTTTTACAAATGAGGAAACTGAAGCACAAAGAGGTTAAATGACTTGCCTGGAGTCACACAGCTCCTAAGTATCTATGGTAGAATTTGAACTCAGGTCTTTCTAACTCCAAGTCCCACAAGATTCACTATGCCACTTAGTTGCCTAGCCTAGGCAGGTGGTAGTGTACTATATATTCTCCAAGATTTAACCAAGGTAAATTCCCTTAATAGAAGCATTCCCAATGCATGTGCCCCTCTATATATGTTTTTTTTATTACATGTTCCTTATGTATACCTTCCTTCAATAATAGTATGGAAACTTGTGGGGGAGACTATCTTTTTTATATGATGGGGTGAGAAATTCCTTCTTGTCATTTGCTGCAATTTGATAAAGTGAATTTTGCTTTGAATCAGTGTGCCCTTTGGTTGCTCTAGTAAAAGAAATACATTGCTGAGAGGTCATGAGATGTGGTTGGTGAGCGAATGCTGATCCCTGAAATGCCTTAAACCTGAAACAGCTTTCCGGGGCCCATGTTTGGGGAGATGGGGAGGGAAGATTTTTTAATAAATAAAATACAGGAGCTGGCCCCTGCTACTCTAAAGGCACTTAAATTCTTCAAGAGATAAGAAAACAAAAAGTTTATAAGATAGTGTGGAAATAAGTGCTAAACTGTGATGTGAACTCTAAATCCTTTAGAGGTTCAGAGGACAATAGCAGCTAAAGTGATCAGTAAAGACTTTATCAAGATGCTGTTACTTAATCTTCACCTTGAAAGGATCCATCTTGGCAGAGTAGAGCCAAAAGGACATCCCAAGTAGAGTCTTCTAGTTCTAACATTTCTTAGTTATGTGACTATGAGCAGCGTACTATAATACCTCTGAACCTCAGACCCTGAACCTTTAAAATATGAAAAATAACACTTATATTATGGGAGTTGTGAAAAAGGTACATTAAATTTTTTAAAATTATGGCATGTCTGAGTTATCATTCATATAATAAGCAACACAAACCAAGGCACATAAATAGAAATACATATTTGTGAAACAGGAAGGCAACCATTCTGACTGGTTTGTGTTGGGGAGTGGTGGGAAATAAGGATGAATGCATAAGCCAGACCCATATGATGGAGGACTTTAAAAGCAAAAAGACTTCAGATTTGACAAAGTAATTCACAGGGGAGCATCATGGGTTTTTGAGCAAAGTAACACACAATGTCTTTGAGAAGATTATCCTTAAATAAATTAGAGTGGGGAGAAAAGAGAGTCAAAGAAATTCGTTTTGAGAAAGTAGTTGCAGCTACAATGAATTGGGGGAATGAAAACTTGGACTGCGGTGAAGGGTGTAAGTATAGAGATGAGAATATTCTGAGAAAGATTTCAGCTGGACTTGGGAACTGTTGTTGTGTTTGTCCTTCATTCTTGAAGGGGACCATGATATTAAGGAATGATGACATGACTTGCAGTTGACTTGGATTTGAGTGAGAGAGGGCTGTGCAAGGTCACCAGTCTCACTTTCTCCTCCAGAGTTATCTGGATCCAGTGGCCAGTTATTTATCAGGAGAACTGGAGGTGACCCAGGACGCAATGGGAGACCCTTGTCCTTTTAGGCTAAGGCCTTTTCAGGTTCTCACTTTGAGTGAAGTAATGCCTATCCAGTGAAAAGGCCTCTTTAAGAAGTGAGTCAAGGGATGGGCCCTTTAATAAAAAAAATTCAAACTGAAAGGAGAAGGCCCTCAGGGTTACTAGACAAAGGAGAAGCAGTTACTTGGGAGTTGACTAGTATGGGGAATGATGTCGACAATCAAAGATTCTGAGTAACTGAGAGAGCATTGCTGCCATTGATGGAGACAAGGAAATTGGAGGAAAGCTAATATGCAGGGGAAAGTTTGCTTGGTAGTACCAATGGACCTAACAACAATTATTTAGTAACTTCTATGTTCATGGTACTGTGTTAAATGCAACAAGTATAAAGATAAAAACAAAACAGATCCTGCCTTAATTAATTTATATTTTCTCTAGGAGAACACAAAATGTACAGTACAAAGAAAATGAAAATATGAAAGAGTACTAGCAATTGGAGAGTTAACAGAATCTTCGTGGAGAATATGGGCCATTGAACTGAGCCTTGAAGGAAGCTAAAGATTCTGAAAGGCAGAGGTGAAGAGACAGTGCATTCCTGACATGGGTGGTAGTTTGCATGAATGGATAAAAGCAGAAGATGGAAGAGAAAGTTTAGAAAAGTTCATGAAGAAGGGTAGTATGAAATAAGACAGAGGAATTAGTTGGTGGGCCTTAAATACAAGGCCATGGAGTTATTCTGTTGGACAACAGTTCTTAATCTAGTATCTGTGGACTGCCCTACCACCTCCACTCCCACTCATAAAGGCCTAGATTTCAGGGTGTTGTGAACTTGTATGAGAAAAAATGTATATCATTATTTTCACTGACCTAAAGTGAAATTTAGAAATTCTTTTAATTATGAATGTATGCAAGAAACATTATTCTGAGAAGGGGTTCACAGGTTTCACAAGACTGATAAAGAGATCTGTGACATGCAAAAAGATGCTATATAGGCCATATTTAATGGGGAACCATGGGTCTCCCACTTATCTGGAAATGTCTATGACTGATTATAGAAAAGAATAATCCTGGAATTCTAGAGTGGGAAAGAACCTTAGAAGTCACCTAGTCTCCATTTTAGAGGTAAAAAAATCAAATCCCAAAGAGTTTTCGAGACTCATTCAAATTTTTAGATCTACTTTGTGGCAGAACTGAGACTGGAAGATATATAGTACTACAGCCTAAGTGAGAGGTCAGGATAGGAGATACAGATTTAGGCAGCATTAGATTGCTGGATTGGCTTTAGGGTCCCATAATTCACTTCAGTTTTGATCTTAGATTTGGTTGAGTTTAGAAAACCCAGGGTTTACTTTTCTGTACCAGATCTTGTGGCATCAATGGCATCAATTGAAACAGTGGGCCACTAAGCCATACATAAAGATCCCTGTGGATCATATACTTTACTTGGAAAATCACACATTAACATGATTTTCTATTGTATTTTAATTATTTCATTAAACATTTCCTAATTACATTTTAATATGGTTCTGTCCACATCAGAGAGTATTAACCCACTTCATAGGGTTGTTGTGAAGATCAGATGAAATAATGTGTATAAAAATGCATTGTACTGTGTCATGCAAATATTTAGGAGGAGGAAAGTCATGGATTTAGAACTAGAGGACATGGATTCAGATCCTGACCCTGCTACTTACTATGTGATAATGGACATTAACAACCTTTTGGACTTTCACTTTCCAATTTTGTTAAATGCATTAGTTGGACTAGATCGGGGGTTCTTAACCTGGGGTTCATGGATTTGGCTTTAAAATATATTTTGATAATTATACTTCAAATATCACATAGATTATTGTAGCTCCCACTGTGTGAAGGCCAGCTGTCCTAGACTTTACTCACTTCTCAGGATTCTCCAGTACCCTTAAGGGGTTTGGGAATCTAAGTTCTTTGCAAATGGCTCCAGTTCCTACTGATGATGTTTCCCCAAAATGTAGGGAGTGATCCCCTGCATCCCAGTTTCAGTAACAGTCATACTGGAAATATTTACTTTAGAAAATAATCAAACTGAAGAATGACTGAACAAGTTGTGGTATATTAATTGTGATAGGACACGATTGTGCTATAAAAAATGGTGAGCAGGATGCTCTCAGAAAAACCTGCTCCACATGCAATCAGTTCAAATCAAATTAATGAAATTAAGTAATTTGAACTAATGAAATCAATTATAATTAAATGAAATCAATTGCATTATCTGATAATGGTATCATGTTTTCTCTGTCACTTTTTGCAGGACCTTTCTGCTCTTTTCTGTCCTTCTCCACTGATTTGCTCCCTATTTGTTTTGTATTGGGCACCTCTGCCAAGATGTTCTCTGCTACTATCTATGTTTTTCAGTCTCAATAAATAAAAAGAGCTAGATGTGAAGTTACAGGACATGAGTTCAAATACTGGCCCTTACACCAACTATCTATATGACCTTTGTCAAGGTTTCCTTATCTGTAAAATGAGGAAGTTGGACTAGATCAGTGGTTCTCATTTAGTTGCTTCATGAATCCACTGAAGGTTTGCAATGATAATTCAAGGAGTTCATATTAAAACTTCTTTAGTCCTGCTTTAAGCAAAGAATAATTGCCAGATATATCTTTACTCTGCAACAAGCATGTGCACATTGGAAATATGAGAGGTTTCTTTCTGCAGCAGTTAGAAACCGTTATAATCATACACACACACACACACACACACACACACACACACAATGATTTTGGTAATAATGTTATATTGAATTCTAATGACTTTTGATTAACAGTATGTTTTGCAATTTTTTAACCTGTCATCAAATTGTTTCCAAAGGGTTCAGCACTCTTCTATAAATCAATAATAAATGCAATATACAAAGTAATATTCTATTCACCAGAGTAGCCCCCTCATTCCCCTTTGTTACTTTGTAATTAACTTTATCAACTATGTAATCATGTGATCAAAATGATATGAACATTTGTGTTCCTGTAGCACCAGATATTACGCTGTTGGAAAACCGTAATCACTGGTCATGTGCATTACAAACCATCTTGAAACAATCATGGACCATCACAAACATTCTGCAGAAGCAAGCCTTACCTATCTCTCACTGCAGTATTAAGACTAATCTAAACTCATCCTCCACTTATGCAGATTTTTAATTGGTTGGCAACACTGGTCAGTCATTCACGAGAGAGTGTAGACAAAGCACTAGTAGAGTAAAGAAGAAATTATTTCCTAACGATGAGCACAAACTAACTAAAGCTGATATCTACAATGAATTGCCTGGAGCTGATCAGAGTTTGTCTCTCCCAGCCTCTGGTTGTTTTGTAAATCTCCCATCTGCAGCTTGGCCATTCCCTCTCTCTTAGAACCCTATATAAATCTTGTCCCCAGCCACTTCTGTGGGTACCCCAGCACTTGCTGTGTGGTGCCTTGAGCACTCACTTGTCCTGATTAAAGACCTTAATTTTGTTATATTAGCTGTTTTCTCTTGAACTCAGATTGACACAAAGGTTAGTTCGTCTATTAGCGTTGTTGAAAACAAAGCAATATGTGTCACTGAATTTTCAGTATGTTTATCATTTCACATAGCACTTGTCATTAGCTAATAGAAAAATAAATATTTTATACTGTAACTAGCTAGTCTTTTTCTTTAATTGATTAGATGACTAAAAAAATTAATTTCTCTCAGTAAAAGAATTATAAAATTCTACCTTTTCCAGCACATATTTGTATAAGCAAGCATTTTCATTTTATTTTTGTTGTAAATAAAAATAAAGAAATAAATTTAAAGAAGAACAAGATTCAAGACAATGTTTCTCTGGTGCTGAACCAAATATTGCAAATCTCTGTTCAAATGAAAAGTCCAATGTCAAAACTAAGCTTATATGTAATTATTATATTGTCTTAAGCATCTTCCAAGTTGCAACTTATTTCACTAAAAATGTTATTTATATTAAACAATTTGTGAAACAAAGAAATTTAATATGAAGTCTTATGGATAATTGTAAACATATGAAGGCTTCTAGATTATTTCTAATCTTTACAGAATGTTCCACATAATTATTTTATTAGTTTTATAATTATAATTACATATACAGTTTTGTATATAATATATTATATAATTCTTGATTTATAATATGTAATTGGTTTTCTAATTCATAAATATTTTATTTCATAATTTTATGTTTAGAGTTTTTTTAAATATAGGAAGAATAAAATTTTATATTTTATCATTATAACTGCATAATGGACATTTTAACTTAAATTTTTGGAATCAAAAGTTATAGTTGTAGTTATCATAAGCACTTAATGAATAATCTAAAGGAATATTATTAGTAGTACACTAATTTACCCTGGGTATTTACAAGACTGAACAGAACAGAACAGAAAACAGGTTCATGAATAGAAAACATGAACCACTAGTCTAGATGACCTATATAATTCCTTCCTCCTCTTAAATTTATGATCCTGTGATTATCTGCTAAGTGGTTCTGGTAGCTTCTAGTGCCTCAACTCTGAAAAGCTCATAGCTTCAAGCTATTTTAGCTTTTGAGATGCTGACCCTACCTAGCCTGACTCAATCAGTAAATTGTAAAAGTTCAACTTTTTAAAAAGAAGTCTCTTTTTAAAAAAAAATTTAACTTGCTTTTCTCATCTGTTACAATTCAGAGTCTCTCTTTTAATGTCTATCATTTCCCTGGTCCCTGTGAATCCTTCCCAAGAGAGTCATTTAACAAAATTGCAAAAGATCTGAGTGAAATTGTGATGGGAAGACTTCCCTCACTTCCTCATGAAACTCCAAGCTCCATGAAAATTGCAGGGTGTTTCTGAAGACTAAAAAGCACTGGTGAACTTTGCCCTCCTCCCTTCTCTCCCAGGTTAGGGGTAGGGGTGAGAGGAGACAGACTAGAGAGGGAGGCATATTACTGTTTTTACATATTCTACTGGGCCTAGAAGAATTCTAAGTCTGTCACAGATGCTCAATAAGTACTTTTATGTGACCAAAATGAAGCCGACCTGTCAACTAGAATGTTCTGGAATGGGTATATGCCAAGCTGTGAGGAATACCAAATGCCCCAGTGATTTTCATTTTTCTTCTTGCTTTCATACCCTCAAGAATGGAGTCATTGTGATATAAGAAAAAGTACCTGATATAATAAAATAACTGCATAAAATAATTGATTATTAATACTATAAGATTAATGACAAAGCATAAATTAAAAATAAATATATGAAATTTATGTATATGCTCTCTGAAATCATTTAACTTCCCTGATCCTCAGTTTCCTCATCAGTAAAATGGGGTTAATGTTTTCCTACCTATTTCACAGTGCTATTGTGGGGATCAAATTAGATAATAAATGTAAAACACTTTGAACCTGTAAAGGAGTGCATAAATATGAGTTATAATTACAAAAAATGAATCCTATGCATGAAAATGTCATGATAACAGTCCAGATAGTTAAGAAATTAAAGGGACTTAATAATGCTTCCAAATTATGCCTAAGAATACTGCATTCTTGATTCATTGCCTCCCCCAAATATCCATTCATAAAGAAAACTGAGATCTTGACCATAATACTATTCAGAATATCACCTGGAGGCAGGTCACAGGACAGGTCATTAAACAAATTTGAACAGCTTCCTAATCCCTAGACCTGTCTAATAAAAGCAGATAACCTGTCCAAAAAGGAAATGATTAATCTCTGGATTCTTGAAGGTCATGCTATTGAAGTATAAGCTTTGACAGGTTTCTGTCAAACTAGAAACGTTTTGAGTCTAGGTCTGGTAACATACTCTGTTTCTACGCTCATTGCCAGAAGGCTAACTACCACATGATGACACTTTCTTTGGCTACAGCAACCCATAAAAGAGAAGAAATTCAAAAATTGTCCTCAGGTCAATATGACTGCTTTCTACAATCCTTGAGATAGTGGTAAAAGAATGAGAAAGGAGGTACTAAGAAATGCACACATTAATTTTACTACCTATATCCTTAATTGACAATTTTTGTATAATGCCAGTAAAGTCCACAGTCAACAAGCATTTATTAAACACCTACTATTGAAATGACCCGCAATTGAAGGAACTAAACCATATCCACATGTCATTCTCAATATAAAGGAAACCATGGAAAATAAACATAATGAGCTAAATGAAAGATTTTAAGTTTTAAATTTTGTTCCCCCTTTCCCTCCTCCCCAAGATGGTGTGCAATCTGATATAGGTCATACATGTACAGTCATATTAAACATATTTCCACATTAGTCATGTTGTAAAGAAGAATTAGAACCAAAGGGAAAAATCACAAGAAAGAAAAAACCAAAAAGAAAAAGAAAAATAGCACGCTTCAATCTCCATTCAGACTCCACAGTTCTTTCTCTGGATGTGGATAGCATTTTCCATCATGAGTCTTCTGGAATTGTCTTAGATCTTTGTATTGTTGAGAAGAGCCAAGTCTATCATAGTTGATCATCACACAATGTCATTGCTACTGTAAACAATGTTCTCCTAGTTCTGCTCACTTCATTCAGCATCAGTTCATGTAAGTCTTTCCAGGTTTTTTTGAAGTCTCCTGCTCGTATTTCTTATGGAACAATAGTAATCCATGACATTCATATACCACAACTAAACACATTCATTTTTGGACATGACCAGTGTGGGAATTTGTTTTGCTTAACTATATCTATTTTTTGTAAGCATTTTGTTTTTCTTCTTTAATAAATTGGGGGGAGAGGGAGGAAAAGGAAATAAACAGCTTTTAAAAATCCAAAAATTGAAATAAGACTATAGAGTATGAAATTTTTACTCATTTAATGCAACAAATAATTGAAATCATTTGTTTGCACCTGTTCCCTGGGAAAGAAGTGACAAAATTTCACAAAGATCTTTGAAAGTCACCCTTAGAACTCAGTTGCATAAGTTAACATTATACAAAATTCTGTGACACTTGTGACTAGAGAAAATGTTGTTCAATGATTATTTGATTTTCCATAAAAAGTGAGTTACAACACATGAATCCCCACATGGGCTCACCTAAGGCCTTTATCATGGAAGATGTCTCACACTGAGCATACAGGCTGGATGAGTAGTCTGTTAGTCAACAGTCCTTTATTAAGTATTTAATATGTACAAGATTGTAATAAACCTTAGGGATTAAGAGACAAAAACACTCTTTCTATTTTCAAGGAGCTCACCTTCTAATGAGAAAGACAACATATAAATAATTGTGTATGCACAAGACATTTACAGAGTAGATAGGAAAGCAATCGCAGAGGAAAGACAATGAGGGGAAGAAATCAGAAAGGTGGGTTTGAGTTAAGGCTTGGGGGAAAGTGGAGAAATTAAGAGGTAGAGACAAAGAAGAAGAACATTCCAAGCATCAGATCAATTAGTGCAAAAGCATGAAGGGTAGAGATAGAGGGTCGTGTGTGAGAAATAGCAAATGTTGCTGGATTGTGAAGTGAGTAAAGGAAAAGAATGTAAGAAGAGCAGAATAGAGGAGAAGTCCATGTTATAAAGAGGTTTAAATGCCAAACAGCAGACTTTATATTTGATCCTGGACATAACAGGCAATTAGCCAGGGAAGTTCATTGGGGGTGGAGGTGCAGGAATAGTTAGATCTGTTCTTTAGGAAAATCACCTTGGTGGCTAAGTGGAGAATTGTTTGGGAGTGGTGAGGGGCTTGAGGCAGGGAGACTATTTAGAAGATGATTACAGTTATCCCTTCCACATCATGAGGGTTAGAAACAGGGGGCCCTTGAGATCTAGAAAATCCTCATAAAATGTTTTTGGCTCTTCCTTCATGCCAGAGAAAAAGTCAGAATTTGTTCTGTTTCTTTTATGGGGTGTTTATAGTACCTTCCTGTAAAATTTGGGTTGTTTTCAGTCATAGGCTATATGTAGGTCAATGCTAAGTAAAAGTATTTTTTCTGTGTTGTCTGCCTACCTTTATGTGTCATTTGTGGCTTCAGCAAAACTCCCCCAAAATTCACATTTAATTTCTTATGCCAATTCACAATATATCAAAACCATGACGGGTAAAGTCATGATATAGAAGGGATAACTGTACAATAGTCCAGGTGAGAGGTGATAAGGGATGGTGGTTGTGTGAACAGAGAAAGGGAAATGTATAGTATGTGTGACATTCTATTAAAGGTAGAAAGGAGATCTAACAACAGATTGGATGAGTGTAAGTAAGGGTAAGTAAGGATACTACTGAGATAGTTAGCCTGGGTGATTGAGGGCATGATAGTACCCTTGGCAGTAAGAGGAAAATTGGGCAGAGAGAAGCGAAAGAGTGAGTTTCCAATGATGACATAAGGCTATGACTCCTGAAACACCATGATCCTGAAAGAATTAAAATTATAATTGCACGAGAAAGCAATGGGAAAATTCATAATGAAAGTGAGCAGGCTGCAGCAAGTTCCCAATGTTTACCTGCATGCTTGATGTAGCTTAAAAGACATCGAGGATATGTGTGACCAGAAAAGGTGGGCCAGCTATACAGGGACATTGGTACCCCAAGATACTAACAGAAGAAGAAGGAAAGTACTGGTTCACATTGGATGAATTCTGCATGGAGGATTTAGTGAAAAACCTGAACAAGAATTGCCCAGGATAAGAAGCATGGGAATATTGTGAAAACTCCATAAAAGCTTCAAAGCCTAAAAGCTCCCAGAGTCACTACAATCTGGAATGAATCTGAGTCCTTGAGTGACATCACTTCTTTATTGGTGCAACACTGAGATATTGGCAGCATTTATTTTGTAGCTCCCTGGATTTCTGCCTGACCTAGTTAGACATTTAGCATCACTGGCCTAAATAATTTCATGAAGTATGCCAAAATACTGCAAAGCCAGAACTTACACTGGAAAAAGCAGGAGTGAGGAAACTCAGTTCCCTGGATAAACTGCAGGCCCTGAGGACTCAGGATAAAGATACCTTCTGGGAAATGAAGCATGCACTGGATCCTTGAAGTAGAGTCATCCAATCCCTGGCCTGAATTACCAGATCCTTCTAGTGCCCAAACCAGATATCAGTGGTATTTTTACCCACCTCTTGCTTTCCCCAAACTGATTTGCAGGTGGTGTCTGCTTCCCTGATCCCCACATGCAGCTCCAAATTAGAGGTTTCCACTACATGGGAAGGATCAACTTTCTATAGGACTTTCTCCCTGAAAAAAAGAGAAACAACTTGGACTTAAGAGAGCTGGACCCTTTGTGCACTTAATTGGGAAGGTCTTGACAGACGATTGGAGGTTTATTTAGTAAATCCCTATTCTGGACCTATGCTGTGGGGAATAATTCTAGAGAGATGTCAGGGACTGGGTATTAGGATGTATTATAATAGGGATTCCCTAAAAATGGAAAGAGGGTACAATCTATATTACTCTCAGACTCTTTTGCTTATTTTTGCCACAATCTACTTGCAACTCTTTAGCCGTTTCTGAAATCAGCCATTAGCAACTAATCACAGACTTCATTTTCAGATAAAGTTCTCCAGTACCAAGCAATCTCAACATTTAGGATTCAAACAAGACACTTCCTCTCCTACTAACTCCTAACTAGGGGCCAAAAAAGTGAGTCTGATCTCTTCCCTAATCTCCCACTGCTTTTGATTAAATAGGAAAAACAATACAGTCTATACCTCCTCAGAGACACCTCTCAAGTCCCATCCCATTGCCCTAAATGTCAAAGGAAATCTAACCTGAGAAATATTGGTAACTCCAACCAGATGGCCCCAGACAGACATGTAGCAGGCATATATTTCAGAGACCATTGTTAGTAGTGAGAGAGAATTAGGGATTCTGCCAACCTCTAAACCTATAGTAGGTATAGAAGCTGATAGGGATACACATAAGGCCTGATGGGTGAGAAACTGAGGATGTCAGACTATGAATTTTCCCCTCACTCTACTTGATACTATTTGTGCAACATGGGAGACACTGGCACAGGATTGCTCAGCATAGTGTGCCCACATCAGAAAGGGTGCTGTGCTCTATGAGCAAAGCAGAATTGAGACAGCACAAAGTAAACATAGGATGTGCAAATTTGAAGTATCCACCCCAAAAATTCATACAGATTATCTGTGCCCAACCTGTGGTAGAGCATTCTGAGCTCATATTGGTCTGGTCAGCCACAGTCAGACACACTGAAATTTCACTTTATCATGGTGATGTCATTTTGGTTCTCTTTGAAAACGAAGGACAATTAACCAACCAACCAAGCACAAATATGTTTCTTGGAAAATGAGAGGAGCATGTATTCCTGATCATGGGGCAAGCTCCCATTAAGTCAAAGTTTGGTAAAAACTGTAGCACAAAAGAAAATCCTAGAGTGGAGTCTTTTGCTTGGGATTGTATTAGAGATGGACTCAGACATGGAGTATGGGGTAAAGCCTTTTTCATGAAGGACTAGTGTGGAATGGAGGAAAAGGAAGACCTCTAGGCTATGCCCCTCTGACACCAGTTTTTAAACATGAACTTTAAAATGAAACAGCCTGGGAAAGTGAGGGTGATGACCTCTGTGTGATTATTTCTCTGGAGTTTTGTTTTAGTTTTGTTGACCATTTCTTTTATTTCCCTCTGGCTGAGGGGGGCCCTTGTAGTCCTCCTTTACCCTGCCCCTCACTGCACTGCCATTTCCCCAGGGCAGAGACCTCTATCCCCCAGCTTCCAATTTTGGTGAATTTCTGCGAAATACTAATATTAAACATAAATGGAGAAAAAAATGTTTCCACAATGAAAAAAGGGGAGCCCAAAATGAGGGTCCAATTTTAAAATATTCATGGATATGCCCTTCCTGGTGGGTCATGCAGAACATCTGCAATAATCTCTTCCTGCTGCAAATCTAAAACTTGGAACTCGGTAGAGCAAGTTTCCAGCCATGAGTGAATGAAAGAGTGGTACTATGTGGGGATAGGTTTTCTGGTTACTTTTGGAATCATAACAATGATAGAAGCAGAAACTGAGCTGAAATACAAAAGGATCCTGCCCTTTTTGTGTTCTTTCTTTCCTGACAGCTCTCAAATGAGGAGGAAGAACTACGATGGACCTCCAGGTGAGGAAGAGGCAGCGTTCCCTAAACCTCACCCAGCTGTCATATGTCAGTGAATACATGGCAATTCTGTTTCTTTTGTCCCTTGTGTTCATCCTTTCCTGATCTTAGTGAAATGAGTTTCTGGAGGCAGAAGAGACCAGGTTAGGACCTTGTGATCTATGAAAAGTCAGAGGAACCATCCGAGGTCCAGCAACCAGAGCTGGTAGCAGAGTCTTTTGCTGGTGGCTGTAGTAGTCATATCTAGAGAGGAACTAGCTCTGAGGAGTAACCTGCTCAGCCCAGCCCAGCAAGGAGGAGGACCAGCTAAACAAGGGAACCACTCATTTATCAGCTTCGCCATACCTAGAGGTGACTTTTGTGAGGGCTTGGTACAAGAGAAAATTACTGCCATGGAAGTGAGGGAAGGGAAAAAATAAGCCTTTACATACCACTGCCATATACATACATCTGCCAGGCACTGTCCTAAGCTCTTTTACTAATAGTATTTCATTTCATCCTTACTATAACCCTGTGAGGGAGGTACTATTTTTATATTCATTTTACACTTTAGGAAACTGAGGCAAACAGAGGTTAAGTGACTTGTCCAAGTCACAAAACATATCTGCCTCTGGACTTAAGCTCAAGTATTCCTGACCCAGAGTTAGTCACCCTGGGCCACCCGCTGCCACAGCCAAGATGTGCCTCCCAGGATGTGTGTGGGGCGGGGGGGGGGGGGGGGGGCATTGTTTTGTACCACTTTTATCTTGAACCTAATATCCCCAGGGACGGAGTTATAGAGGGGAGAATACGCCAGATTTGAGGGGGATATTTTTATACTTGGGACATTGCTCTACCTTCTCTGAATATATATCTTTATAAAATCTGGAGGTATCACTCAGATATTAGGACACATGGGATTAGGGTTCACAAGCAATGCCACTAGAATCCCTAACCCTTTAGGTTTATCCCTCAAGTCTGGAGAAGAAGAATAGACAGTTATCCTCTGGAGGACCAAACTGGCCAACAAGAGTAGGAAATGAGGAGAGTGAGCCAGAGGAGGTGCTAGAACCCTTTTGGAGTTTGTCTTAAGCAGGAATTTATTAAGCAATTAGTGGAGAAAATGGGCAAAAAATATCTCTGGATATTTTTTCCCTGCTCCTTACCTTAAATACTAAAATAGTTTTGCAGTTATTGGGGAAATATAGGAAGGGAATGGGGAGAGAGGAGAGAAAAGGCTAAGCCTAAGTAGAATCAATAACTTGCTGGGACAACTTTGTCCTTTGTTCTAAGAGACTTGGCATCTAGGCTTGTAAATCCTCTGAGCCAAGTCTCAGAAGGAGAAAAATAAAGAGAAATTTCTCTTGATCCTTAGGAAGGATCTGCTTTTTCTAAAGTAAATAGTTTAAAAGTGCATTGCGGTGGGGGGACAGGTGTGAACTGGCAGCTTCATTGCCTACTACTGAGAGAGAGAAACAGCTCAGAAGCAAGCAGCAACAGCTTGGCTCAGACCCCAGGAACAGAGCAAGCTCTAGCTCCAGACTGAAACCTGCGGAGGACTAATGGGGTAAGAATCCTAAATCAAAGGAGAGCCCAAAGACTTCTTTAATTCTGAGGCAACAGAGCTTCCCCATTGGTTCATAGGGATTGTTGCTCAATCTTAACCCCAAGCAATGAACTTCAAAAACTAAGATCGGGGGACAGCAATCAGACTTTATCCAGATTTTCTCTTGAATCAGGCCACTTGAAGAGCACTGAAAGCTTGCAGGTCTCCAAGCCTGAGCTGTCCCTGAGATTCTAGAATATTGACACTCCCAAGAAAACAGCAACAGAGTTTGCCCAGACCTTCCCTACAGAAATACACAGATCCTGGCCTTAAGATCAAGTCAGGAAGTAGCCTGCAAGAATGAGCAAACCAAAGAAGAATCTCGCCATAAAAAACTATTATGGTGATAGAAATGCTAAGACACTAACCCAGAAAAAGAGAATGATTTCAAAACATCTCTAAGGCGTGTCTCAAAGAAAAATACAGCTTACACACAAATTTGACTGGAATTCTTGGAAAAGATAAAGTAAGAGTTTTTTTTAAAAAGAGTTTAAAATGTTTTTGTCAATGAAATGAGTGCTAGAAAAAATATCAAAAAGGATATACAATATTTTGATTTTTAAAAGGAATTTACAACTTAGTCAAAGAGGTACAAAATCTTACCCAATCAACAAACTCTCAGAAAATTAGAATGGATCAAATAGAAGATAATGACTGTTAAACAACAAAAAATATTAAGAGAACGTCAGAAGACTGGTGTATGTATAGGGGGTGGAGGGGGGAAGTTAAGATCTCTCATATCAAAAACAATAGACCGGGAAACAAATTTAAGAGAAAAGCAATTTAAGAATCATTGGAATACCTGAATATCAAGACCAAAGAAGAGCCTAGATACCATATTTCGAGAAATCTTCGAATTTTTCAGATCTCTTAGACCCAGGGGGCAAAGTAAAAATAGAAGTAACTTACCAACTGCCTCCTGAAAAAAAAAACCCAAAATGAAAACTCCCAGGAACATGATAGCCAAAGTCTAGAGCTTCCAGGTCACAGGAAAAATTCTGAAAGCTACCAGAAAGAAAGAATTCAAGTCCTGAAGAGTCAATATCACACACAATTCAGTAGCCACTCAAGGAGTGAAGAGCTTGGGGTACCATGTTCTAGAAAACAAATAAAATAGATCAAGAATAATTTACTCAGAAAAACTGAGTATAATTCTGGAAGGGAAAAAATGGACCTTTAATGGCCTCCAAGCATTCCAAATGAAAAGGCTAGAGATGTGTAGAAACTTTGAAGTTCAAAGACATGATTTAAGAGAAATATAAAAAAAGACAAACACAGACAAACAATAATAAGGACTGAACAAGGATGAACTGTTTGCATTCTAATCTGAGGAGATGATACATGTTGGCCCTGTGAGCCCTATCATTATCAGACCTCACAAAGACAGACGAGTAGACAAGGCCTGGAAGTGGTTCTGTTATGTTTTGATTAACTTAAAAGACTAATGGATGAGGGAAAGAGGAATACATGCAGTGAGGAGGGATTGAGAGGAAAAGGCAAGGTAAAGGAAGGTTAAAGAAAATTATCCCACATAATTAGTAAGTAGATATCTATACAAACAAGAAGGAAGGCATGGAGGAGAGTGGCTGACACTTGAAGCTCACTCTCCTCTGAACTCGTCAAAGGAGGGAAGAAGAGATGGGTTAAAAAATAACATTTCACTCAACAGCAAAACAAGAGGGGAAGAGAGGATGAATGAAAGATCTGGCATATTAAGGGAAGGATTAGTCCAGAGCGAAACAAACCCTAAGGATGTATGTGTATGTATGTATATATATATATATACATATATATATATGTCATACATATATATATGTATGTATGTGTATACATACATACTCGCACAACACACACACACATACATACATACATACATACATGCATATATATATATATATATATATATATATATATATATATATATATATATATGGTAGAAAGGTATGAAAATCTGAGGAGGTATCCATAAATTAGAAAAAGGTTGAACAAGGTATGATATATAAACATGATAGAATACTCTTGTGCTATAAGAAATGATAAAAGGAATAGTTTCAGAGAAACTTGGAAAGACTTATATGAACTGATGCAAAGTATGGTGAACAGAACCAGAACAATTTATACAAAGACAACAATATGGTAAATACAAACAGCTTTGAAATAATTAGAAACTGTGATCAGTTTGATGACCAACCATGATTCCAGAAGACTAATGACAAAACATGCTACTCACCTCCTGATAAGAGACATGAAGAACTCAGAACGCAGAAGAAACAAATTTTTTTTTTTGGACATAGGCAATGTGAGAGTTTGTTTTGCTGGATTATGCATGTTTTAACAAGGTTTGTGTTTTTCTTTCTTCCTCAGCTGAGAAGAGGGAAGGATTACAGCGAGAGAAAGAGAAGGCAGATATTTACTGATTGAAAAAAAATTTTTAACTACATAACAGAACCCTAGCAATGGATTTCAATGAAACAGTGTCCCATTGATCTATATAACTTACAGATAGGTTGAGGACTGAACAAGTTAGAGGACATTCCCACACTAAGAAAATCATAGTTCCTCAACGCATTGACATTAGTGTGGTTTTATGTATATGGGGTCCAAGCTCCAGGGTATGGAGGTGTGGAGGCATTTCATCCTTGTTCTTAGAACATTCTTATATTTCAGTGACTCAGTTCATCCTCTACTTATCTTGATCTGGTCTTCTCTGGTTTAGAATTCTTGTGGTCTTCTTAAGACCTTCTGTTCAAGTCTGATAAATCCTGTTTTATCTGTGGCCTCCTTCCCGTCTCTTTTCACATTCTTTGTGAAAACAAACTTTTACCAGTAAAGTCTCAAAAAATACTAGCAAGGTTATTGCAAAAATCATGAAGGTCGAGTCTCCTACCACCTTGGACTTGTGCCAGTTCCTGCTCTGGCCTGTTTAAACCACTTGTCTCAACCCCATCTTCAGCCAGTTTTAATCCCTTTTGCCATCATGACACTTCCCCCCCGTATTTTGTCTAATACGATTAGAAATTAAACATGTTCAATAAACCAGAAACATGTTCTATCTAAGTTAGCATGACTTCTTCAAGTGAGGGGTCAAATTAGGGCTCCTGTAGAAAAGCACGCTTCTATGGAATTGCATGGACCATCAGTAAGGTGCCACAATGGCCACCATAACATTACAGGCACATGAGTTAAAATGTTGGGGCACCATTCCCATTAGTTCCCAGTTAGGAGGGCCTCCATCTGAAGAGTTCACTGATATTAATCCACACAGATCCAAAATATCTCTTAGCTCGTAAAATTTCAAGAACATGCCAAAACGGTGTAAACCAGGTTATACAAAAGAACGAAAAGCAAATTGTTAAAATTAAGCTAATAGATGACTGAGCATGCCATTGGGATCCAGAGGCCTAAGTTTTCACAGAGATTCTGTCCAGGAGGACAGGTCTAGATAAAAGAAAGAACAAGGGAGGAGTTTCCATATCTTTAGACAAATTTCCACCAGAGTCCATCCTTTTTTCCTTCATGAAGGATGTATAAACTGTGGTTTTTCCCCTAATCTCTGTGCAAAAACCATGATTCCTCAATGGGGCATTCTGAACACTTCTCATAAGCATATGATAGTAATTTCTCATTCTTTTACACCACCCAGTTGCCTTTTTTTTTATTCCTATTAGCCCAAGATGTAACCAGTTCTTTAGACCCAGAGTATAGGACTATTTTTTTAAATAACAAAGATGCAATTTTCTAGTCTATTTGGGTATATGACTTAGCCATGATATCCTCCAAGTCTTATTTTGGGTAGTTTTTGGAATGAAGATTCTTGTAACCAGGGAAGGCTGAGGAAATCATTGCATCCTTAGACTATGCCTTCCACTGTAAATCTTCTGTGTTCCCAGAGGCTTCTCTTTAATCTATCTTAATATTAATGCCCTAACTGCCTACGTCCTCATCAACAGAAATACCCTAGCTCAAATACAGATGTACAGAGGATCATTTTGACAACTTACCAGTACTTTGACATTTCAATAAAGACTCATTTTTTTCTTTCTTCCCAGGATACTTAGTACCCAGAGAATATGGACTATAAAAATGCAGTAGTGCTACTGAATAACGGAAAGGAGAAGAGAAAAAGGAAGCAGGAGGGAGTGAAGATCGGAGTAGTACACCATGTCCTGGGGCTTTGGGTGACATTGTGATTCTTCCTCCTCTCCTGCCAAGGTCAGACATTGGGTAATGATATAGACAAGTTGATGCAGTCCCAGGTGCTCTGCTAATGACTTGTTTGAGGTCCTGATGGGATCTGTGTTCATCCTGACCATAGGCAGACTTCTTCACTCCCACACAGAAGCAACCTTTTGGTATAGGATCACAGTAGCTCCACATCATGAAGATTTTAGTGTTCCAGTAGCAAAGAGCAAGTCCTCCCCCCCCAATTCACCTGTATCCCCTGTGTTGAGAATGCCTATAAGATAGTTGCTTAATCAGAAGACCACAGTCATTTGAATATTTAACATAAGGGACAGAGAGGGAAGAGCGCTGACTTTAGGATGGAGATTGCGTCTGATTTCTGTATCTGTTAGTGCCTGATATTACCACACTTTTCTAATTTAAACTGGATTGATTTAGTACATGGTCCAAAAGACTCATTATCAATGGCTATCAATATCCAATATAAAATGTAAACTCCTCCATTTGGCATTTAAGGCTATTACAACCTGGACCTTTCCTACCTTTCTAGCTTTCCTGCACTTAACTCTTCTCCACCCTCTGTATGATCTCACTGCCCAATTTGCTAGTCTTTGTATAATGCTCCATCTCCCAAGTCTAGGTCTTTACGTTGACTGCCCCCTGGTGACTCTCTGCCTCTTAGCTTTCCTGGCCTTCTTCAAGATGGCTCAAATCCCAACTTTTGTAGACCTTTCTGATTCCCACCCAGTTGCTGGTGTTTTCTCCTTTGATATTAGCTTGTAATGTCTCTACTGTACTTGTACTCTTCTCAATATCTTGGATATACCTCATTATTTATACCTTGTCTACCTCATTAAAATGTGAACTCCCTTGGGGAGAGGCTGTTTTTGCCTTCTTTGTAATCAATGCTTAGTTTAGCACTAGATCTTGCATATAACGTGCTTAATAAATGCTTCTTGACTGACTGACTCAGAGTTTCTTGTGGAATGAGAGCTTAGGCAAAGTAGAATATCTTGAATCCTGAGCAGAGTTCTTGGTAAGAGGGGGAAAGGAGAGTGAATGAACCTAAATCCTGAAGTACATACAAAGAAATTTAACATGTTGGAGAACATCAGCATCTTGTCAGTTGTTCAACAAATATTTGTTGACCATGTGGCAGGCACTGTGTCAAGTGCCAGGGATAAAAAGAAAGGCAAAAACACTGTCCTGCCCTCAAAGAATGCATATTCTAGTGGGGGAGAGAACACAGAAATAATTTAGATACAAACAAGATAAATACAGTATCAAAGGAAAGGCATTAGTAGTTGGGGAGACTTAAAAAATATTTTGTTGAAGGTGGAATTTGAGCAAAATCCTAAAGTATGACAGGGAAGCTAAAGAGTGTTAAGAGAAAGTGCATTCTGGGCATCAGTCAGTCAAAGACATGGAGATAGAGTGACATGTTTAAGGAACAGTAACTAGGCCAGTGTAGCTAGATTGAGGAGTGTGGAAGGGAGCAAAGACAGGAGGGTCCCAGATTGTGAAGGACTTTATAGTTGGCCCTGGAAGTGATAGGGAACCAGCCAAAGGAGTTTAATTAATAATAACATCAGCTAACATTTTTACATTACCTTCTATATGTCAGGCACTGTGCTAGTACTTTAAAATATTATTTCATCATTATATCATATCATATCATACTATACTATACTGTACTGTATAATATTATGTTATATTATGCCATATTATGTTATGTTATATCATATCATATCATATTATATCATATTATATTATATTACTAGTAAAATTAGGGAAATCACTTTGGTAATTAAGTGGAGGATGGATTGGAATGGGGAGACATTTGAGGCAGGAAAACCAATTAAAAGACTTTTACATGCCATAGTCTAGGTGAAAAGTGATGAGTGGTAGCTGTGTGAATGAAGAGAAAGAGATACATGAGATGTGCTGCAAAGGTGGTAACAACAAAATCTGACAATAGATTGGTGATGTGAGATGAATACAAGTGGCAAATCACGTATGAGATCATGGTTGCAAGTCTGGGTGAGAGGATTGCAGGGCCCTTGACAGTAAGAAGAAAATTGCGTGGAGGGAAGGGTTTGAGGGGAAAGATAATGAGTGCCCTTTTGGATGGTTTGAATTTGAGATGCCTGCAGAACACCCAATTTGAAATGTCCAAAAAACAGTTGGTGATATGGGTCTAGAGCTTGGACAAAAGACAGTCATCTGCCTAGGGAAAACAAGTCCTAGATTTATAGACCCCAAAATCATCTGTGTAGGGATAATAATTGAATGCATGGGAACTAATGAGATCACCACGTGAGATAATATAGAAGGAAAAATGATAGAGCCTTGGGGGATACCCATAGCTATGGGGAGTGACCTGGATGAAAAGTCAGCAAAGGAGGTTGAGAAGGAATGGCTGGACAGGTAGAAGGAGAACCAGGAAAAAGCAGTGCCACCAAAACAAAATGAAACAAAACAAAAAAATCCAACACCTAGAAAAACACAGCATTCAGGAGTAGATGTTGTCAAAGGTTATATGGAGGTCCTCTGACACACTATCCTCTTTGCAGCTGTTGCCCGCTCAAGAACTCTTTAAATCTCTGTCTTAGACTTCCTGTGAAGGGGGGGAAAGCTCCTGCCCATCTGAAATGGTAACAATAGTACTGCCCACACATGGTATTGTGGATGTATGCTGGCCTGGAAGAACCTGAAACTGAAGCTTAAAACTCAGACTTTTGGTTTGTATTTCTTTCTCTGAGCACAAGTGCCTGAATAGAAATCCTGAGATAGCATTTCCTAGTCTTGGCAATAACCTCATGGATTTAGAAGTTCCCAGGTTCCTCCAATGATCCTGAATGGTACCTGGAGGAGTTTTCTATCATTACTACATTGCTTCTTGGAAAAAATGAAGATGAGTCCACACCATGCGCTGTCCTGCCAGAAAATATGGACTTTGAGGGACAATGAAGACACTGAGCCAAGGTGAAGGAGAAATAACTATATGTTCACAGTTATACCATTCAGAGGTTCCCAAAGGGAGCAATACCTGGGGAGGGGGGGTGATGGGGGGGCCTAGAATGATCCAGGGGGATGGTGGTAGCCTTGGATGTGTTGAATAGAACATTTTGAAAAACTGTTTGCACATGTTTCATTTGTTGTGTAACAGCGATTACATTATTTTTCAAATAAACACACAAAATGCAAGTTATAACTGATCAGTTGGTCAAGTCTGCAACAGGTCTTAAAAAGCAAGTGTTGGCAGGAAAGTGTGTCGCACATTGTCGGGAAGTCCAGCATGCACTGGCAGGAATATGTCTATGTAATGACTTGTTTACAACAAAATACTATACAGTTTCACGATGCAATAAAATTGCACCATCAAAATTTTAATGCAAGGAAAACCACAAATCTACAATAAGTTATTAAACTTAAGATGTGTCACTTTTTTGAAAAATTATGCTTTTTGAAATGATGCAAATTTTAAAAAATGTTAAAGGGTTAAAGATTTCCAAGGAGGTGCTGTGTAATTTTTTTGAAAATAGGTAGGCCAAATAACTTTGGGAACCTCTGATTTATATTTTAATGTTTAATGTTTTAAATATCAGCTTCTTAGAAGAGCACAAGAGGATTTACTAAGTGTTTCATGTTTTATGTCTTTGTCAATGAACATATATGAGTTTATTATGTTTTTGCATTTACTTGGTGGAGAGAAAATAAGTAGCTGTCCAATATCTGATCTACTGTACACGTTGAGTTCTTTACCGCTTCCTTTAGAGGAAAGTGGTTACTTCTCTAGGTTGCTATCGTTCCCATCCTAGTAGACAATTCCTCAGTGTTGATGAGAATCAGATTCATAATAAAATTCCCCCTTTCCCTTTTGAAGGATGAAATTACCATTAAGTCAAGTCAAGATGTTGTTAGTTGATAGACTTTTGACAGAAGAGAGAATTCTGGCAAATATCTGGATAATTATAGTCCGGCATCATTACTATATCACACCATTAGCTCCACTGTTTCTTCTTTCTGTCTAGGTGGTCTGTACTATTTTATAATGACAAAATTACTTCTGTTTGTCCTTCCATTGACCTTCACTCAAAAGTTCTCCACCAGGTTTGTCCAGTTCAGTTCTTGAATTTCCTCCTGAAATAATATGAAATAATAAATGAAATAATAACACACATACTTTTGCACCAAGGTCATTATGAAATTTGATTCTATGTGTAATGTTTGTATATGTTCTGGATTTGGAATCAAAGGGCATGTGGGTTCTGATCTTGACTCTGTGGCCATGTGACCTGGGACAACTTAGTTCCCTTCTTTGGGCCTCTTCAGTTTCCTGAAGAGCTCAGACTAGCTGATCTCTAAGGTACTCTCCAGGTTTTAACCTTTGATCTTACAATTCTCTCACAACAGAGGAAAGAAGTGCACTTGAAATGAATTTTAACTCCCCTTTAAAGTGCGTATGAAGTTTTCAATGAGCTAATTTTCACATACTGAATGCCAGAACAAGAACTACCAGGGAAGCAGCATCAACACTGTGTGGGATGGAGGCAGTAATGTTATTTATTAAACAGTAACACGAATGTCGGCATCGAAAGGACACAGAGCCAGAATAATGAGACCTTCATGGTGTGACCATTGATGTCAGCCATAGGACAACCAGGAATATTTGAAAAAAAAAGTCTGTCTGGAATATTTGAGTTTGCTTCAAAATAAATACCGAAATATTAATTAAAAACACAAAACATGCATTGGCTGAGTTTTTCTTATCTAGTCTGACATAGTTTGTTTCCTGGAAAGCTTTTTAAACCTTCTGTCTTTTTTTATCTGCTTGTTATCGAGAAAGTGTACAGTACAATTGCTCAACTCTTAAAGGGCTGCAATTTTCAGACTGACAGAAACAGATCATGATGCGGAAGCCAAGACTTCAGCAGCTGGGTGGCCCAGTGGTTAGTGTGTGGGATTCAAGAAAGCTTGAGCTGGTCTTGCCTCAGATGCATACAAACTGTGTGGCCCTGCAAAGTCACTTAACCTTCCTTGCTCAGCCTCAATTTACTTGTTTGTAAAATGGGGATAATAAAAGTTACCTACCTCACAGGGCTATTGTAAGGATCAAATGAGATAACGCATGCAAAGCGCTTTACACAACTTAAAGCACTATTTAAATGCTGTCATCACCATCGTTACTACTTGGCCAGAGCCTGTATGAGGCATCATTCTCACTCAGCAAAGGTCTTTCCACAAAAACATAAAATTATATGCAAGCATAAATGAACATTCCCTGGAGGGAAGTAGAAGGGCCCAACGTATAGAAGACAGACCAGTCCTGCTCTGTTTTACTCAGTTGCCAAGCAAACGGATTGAAACCCAGAATAAGAGCGTCTGTCTCACTCAGTGATCTCTGAGTAACTAGCCAGCTCCCTAACACAGACATGAGCCAAGCCTTTAGCAAAACCCCTTCCCTGTCCCTGAAGGTTTAGTGAGGAGCTAATGAAAAGGAATCTGCCAATTTTCAGTCATTTGGGGACACTCCAAACTAAGAATGCATGTTGAGAGAATCAGGGCCTAAGAGGCCTGTATTTGGAGAGCAAACAGGACTCCTTCCTGTTCCAAAATACTTGCCAAAGCCATGTCTGAAATGTTGTCAGGAAAGAGCACATTTCTAATTTGACAGGTCAGCAAAAAACAGTCACTTAGCTGAGAAAAAAACGAGACTGTGAACTGACATTCTCCTTCCTTCTTCCTCCTCAGGATTTACTGGTCTTAGGGTAAGTAACTTTAGACATGCCCTTTTGAATTGGAAGCTCTAAAAACTTGGCTGGATGAGAAACACTCAATTTGTTCTGCCCTTTGAGTTTGGGGCTTGGCTTTTGTTTGGGTTTTTTAGGGGCGAGGGGGAATGTGACTGAAGCAGGAACTGGTTGGCAGAAGCATTCATCATGCTCTGATTTTGAAACTGTGGTTTAAGAAATGTTGCTTTATAAATAAATGGAAGTTTATTATTCCCTTTGAGCCATTACAATATAATCTTCCTATTATTCTGTTCTCTGCTTTAAGAGTCCCCAGGAAAGGCTTTGTTTTGGGTTTCCTTCTAACTCCCTGGCTTTTTAAAGGGGGCTACTATGTAACTAATCCCTGAGATCATGCCCTGAGTTGAAACAGCAGAGAGAAACTGTCTTTGAAGGAGTGATAGTAGCTTCACAAAAACAAGCATTTCAATGATCTCCTTGTAGTATCTTGGAGCAAGGAAAGAGGTAATTAATTAGGAGGTAGATTTCTGTAAAGCTTTTCTTCCTTCTCCTAGAGAAAAATAAAGTAGAGTGAGCGAGGTGGTTGTTTTTGTGGTTTGAATGTGACAAATCATAGACACTTCAAAGGGACCAGTCACTAGAAATTGGGGAGGAAAGGGGGTTTGCCCTGAACTTGGATTTGATGTGTAGGATGTTCCTTGTTATGGAAACTGTAGGCATGGAGAGGTTAAGTGACTTGCCCCCTGGGGTCACACAGCGGCATCGGTCTTCCTAACTGAGGCTAGCCTATCATCTGCGATGTGCCAGGCTGCTTTTCACTTGGGTTGAATTCAAACACACTCACCCAGAGTATATCATAGCTTGAGATTCTTTGACATGAAAGGCAGAGATTCTTTCTCTTGAAGTCTGGTCTTGTTTCAGCTATCGTCCCATTTAGTGAACAATAAATCTTCGTCTTGACACTGAAACTTGCAAAGTCATGCTGGAGACTGTGAGTCAGCTGTGAGCTGTGGGCCATCCACCAACAAGCTGTGGGTCAGAACCCTGATTCCAGCAAAGATACTGAGCTGCCACCGAATGACTTTGTGAGAACAAGTCCACTGGCTTTGATTTTAATGATCAAGTCAGCATTTTGCCCCCATTTCTCAGCACACTCCAAACACACCTCCTTTCCCACACCCCCTCTCTTCCAACTCCCTCCCATATAACTACATGTATTCAGTCCTTACCTTCTCTCAATCTACATAATAGCCTGCGTAAAGAAGGGCCCATTCCATTTTCTTTGCTTCCCATTACTCTGTATGATTTTCCTTCTTTTCAGCTTAGCCTCATGATGTCTTTCCCCCCATCTTTAGCACTTGAAAATGACTAACACAAGGCAGGTGTGAAAACTATTGGATAATTCCAAAGCAGGGTTGGCAATTAGAGCATGTATGCTAAAGATGGCATGATGACTGGTGGCCACTGCCACAGTTTGCCTTTGGAAGAGTTGGCCAGGTTAGAAAGAGGACTGGCTTTGAAAGCAAATGCTTTGGGTATGAAACCCAGGTCTGACAATTACTCACTATGGGAACTTGGGTAAGCCTGTTCCGAGTATATAAAGGACTGTATAACCTATAGCACAGAACCTCAGCTCTGGGTTTACTTGGTCGAATTCAATTGTAAGAATGCTTTTCACAAACCACTCTCTTTGGTTCATGCACTCAATAAAGGTTTCCTGGAAACATCAGAATTTGGATCATCTTACCCCACCTAGAATGTCCCCTAGGACTATCAGCTTAAGTCTACATTTCACATAACATAAAAGATCGCTCAGAGTCCATGCAAGCAACGAGGCTAGCACCACATGAAATGCAGAGCAAGCTTTATTTCTCCCCACAGAAAATGCAAAGGATTCATATATGAGCCTACAAATAGTCAAGATGATTTTCCTTCCTTCTCTTAGGGGACCTTACCTTCTCCCATGGACTTATATGATCTTCCAGACTTAAAAGGTTGAGGCTCTCCTGAAATTGGAAAGTGACTTGATCCCCTTCTAATTCACAATACTAATAGAATACAAATTCGATCTAAATTCCTCTTCCAAGCTTTTCTGCTTCATAGTCACACGATTCCTCTTCATCTTTGCAGGATGTTTGGTTCAAAAACTCTTTCATTGGGTGATTCCTTGTCCAGAATTCTTTCACCATTTTCACATTGCCTTGCCATAGATGTTACCTTTGAGGAAAAGAAGTTTCCTTCATGGAGTGAAGACTGGACAGCGTTGTGGTGTAGCTACCTCCAGCCAAACTCAGAAGAGCCAGTATTAAATTTTCAGTGAGAGCATTTATACCTTGGATATCAGAAAATGCTACAAACCACAGAAGTGATCAGAAAATTATTAACAATGTAGATTACACTTAAAAGTGGGTCTTGGGAAGGTATTTGTCTCCCACTCCCCCGAGGTGGTTAAATTTTTACCAGAACATCACTGGGGGTAGGGAGAAGAGAGGAGATAAAAGGCATATATCTGCTCTCTACGTGTATTTTGGTCTCTGCCCATTCTCTCCAATTCTTTGTCTGTTCCCTTTTAAAGGTCCAAGTCCAAGAGTGTAGCTCAATTCTAAGTCAGCCAAGTCTCAAGCAGTTATCCTCAATGCATTGTCAGTAGTACCCAAGGGTAAGGGTACTTAGTTACGTTCCATTAAGGAGATAGCATCAAAATCCCCAGTGTGGTAGGAATAAGGATGGATACTTATACTTTTGGCTAAGACTTCATCCTACTACTCTGTCAGAATTGACCAAGCTAATTCTTTACTCCTCTGCCTTCTATAATTTGACTAAAAGAAGATGACTTGGGTTTAAATCCTGGCTATATTATTTATTACCTGTTTGACCTCAGGCAAGTTGCTTTAGCTCTCTGGCCTTCCATTTCCTTATATTTAAAAAAGAGAGAGTTGACCTAATATTTAACGTCTCATAACATTTTTTGATTCAGATTCTGGTATGAATTAACTTATCAGAAGCCTCTCTTTTCTGACAAATGGTAAGGGGTAGCATAAGAGGACTGTCTTAGGCAACAAGACTCCTAAAAGTAAAGGGAGAAGGGGCACAAAACGGTAAGATAACAGGTACTGGAGATAACTTGTCCTATGCCATAACTTTGCCTAAGGCCTGTCCTGTTCTATTGTTCCATGCCAAGAAGCACTTCTTTAGTAAGTAAGAATCTGTCATCCCTGAAGAAATACCACTCAGAGCTGCTGGAGATCTCCCCTAGAGATGTTCAAAGCAAGCAATTACTCTACCACAAAGCCCTGATTTCTTCTGGGATAGTGCTATCTAGAGAAGCTATCGCCACAAAACCAGATTGAAATTAATATATTATATAGTATATTAAGTATAATGGATATAATAGTCTGGATTCTGTTAACAGTCAAGAGGTAAGGGGCCTGTCAATCAACCAGCATCCCTCTTTTTCTCCTATCCTCCCCCAATACCTCCTAACCCCCTGAACTGCTACATCCCTGTCAAGTCCTAAAATGAACCTGATACATTCAGTTTCTGGGGATCCCCATCTACTTAGCCACAACCTTTCTTCTTCCCATCATGTTGCTTTATTTATTCATTGATGGTCATGATATGACAGTTTGATTAGAGTATTAAATGCACAGTAAAAGTAGAAGTAATGCATACTTTTCATCTACTCTACATATCCAGTCCCCTGGAAGGCACAAAATCCTTTTAGGCTAGGGTCTCCCTCTCTTCTCTTCAATTTCCCAGCCATAACACAAGAGCATTAGAGAGCGCCAACCTGGAAGGTGAGTTTCTTATTATAGATTTCCTAATCATGGACACAAGTAGCAAATACACCTAGATTAGAGAGGGCTATAGAAATGTCACCAATTTTTCCAAATGTAACTGCATGAGCAAACGACAACATGTCCTAGCATCTCTGTTCTCCTGAGGGTTTATAAACCATGTTCTGAGGCCTATTTATGTACCTGTCTGTTCCTACAACCACAGCACAAAACAAAGTCCTAATCAAATACCCCAAAGGCTAACACCCCTGTGGCATTGTTTGACTGTCCCAAGTATAATACTGTCAATCACAAGGTGACAGTCCTCAGCTATCACCATCTCTCTCTCAATACCTGGCTTTTTTTTGCCTTTAATTGCCACACATCTGGGCATATCCATGTCTCTGGTGTCAGCCCCCTTCTCCTACTGCCATAATCAGCCTTATGGGTCAAAAGGGTGGATGTAGCTGTGTTAGAACATCAGTGTACCAACAAAGGAGATAGAATGACTGATAAAATTACATGAAGAAATAAATCAATAAAACTGGTAGGGAGTTGGGGACTCTGCAGAGCTATCTATCAAATAGCTATTCACCCACTCCTGGGGTGAATACAAATGAGTGAAGGAATAAGAAAGGCAACAAGCATTTTTAAAGTGCTCACTATGTGCCAGGCACTACTTTAAAGACTAGGGGATATAAATGCAAGCATTGAAGACAGAATATTAATCTCACTAATTTTGTTTTCTGTCTTCCTCTTAAGAAACAAGCTGATCAGTGAAGCTTACAGGCCAATTCTTTCCCCCAACTAATTTGCAAGAGCAGTTTATGAAGCACTGATGTTGAGTAGATATTGGCACTGGAATACACCTATAAGATATCTTAAGAAGTTTCATAAGTTGGCTCAAACTCTTATCAGGAGATTATGTCTGCCTTTCTGGGATATCAAAGAATCTCAGAGTTGGAAGGGACCTCAAAGGCAACCTAGTTCAAACCATCCCTGAATAAAAATCCACTTTCCTGGCAAGCAGCCATTCAGCCTCCACTGGAAAACCTCCAATGAGAAAACTGACCATCCCTTCCTCTTTGGGACCACTATCACTCTTGGGAAATTTTTCCTTAGATTCTGTTGAAATTTTCTTCTCTGCAAATTCTACCCATTAATTCTGGATCTGGCCTCCAGGAGCAAATAGAACAAATGTGATCTTTTGAGAAGATGTTGATGTGTTTTAAGATGCAATTTATTATACTGATCAAAAACAAGTGATGAAAGAAAAGCAAAAGTAGGGTATCAGGTCCATTTAAGTTAAGTAACTGTAGATTCAAATTCCAAAATTTCAAGGTATTTTCTGGTGAAGGAGAAAGAAATTACCATCCTGAGTGATTATTTATGAATAAAGGAAAAGTCACTTGGTGTTATCTCAGTAATATGATGGTCATTTAGAATACTCTTGCTGATTCTGAGAGAAACAAAATCTATTCCAAAAATCTAATTTTGAAGGAATAGATGGATTGTATTTTCTTAATTTGGCTCTCACTTAGCTATGACTCATCACTGTCTGCTTGCACTCATGTGACTTGGGCAGGCAAATGGATGTTGACAAGGAAATCTAGCCCTCCAGTTTACAGATGTCAGCCCCACTCAGCCGGAAAAGCTAGCAATGAGAGTGGTGTCTATTTCTTGTCATTTCCCCATCAGAAAATTCAGGGGTCCACACAAATGTCTAATGTGATATTCCAAGAAAAGGCAGCTGATCTCTAACTTAAAAAATTACATCCACTATGGCAAATACTCATGTCTTCTCTGCCTTCAGGAAGGACTAAGGCAAAAGTAGCGGAGATAAATAGCTGTTTATCCCATTCCTAGGACTCCTGAGGATATCTGACACTTCTCTTGAAAATCTAGCCCAAGGTCAGCCTGCCTCACACTCTGGATGTTCCTTTCTATCTGAGCAGTCAATCATCAGTATTGTGCATTCTATTAGATACTAGGGGAAGTATCTAAAAATGGTCTCTCTTTCCCAGCCCTCAAATCCAAGGATGTTTCAGGACCACTCTGTGAGGAAGTGAGCTTTTCAGCTTCTGGTCCTACTCCTCCACATCTTCAGAGCTGAGACCAATTCTTCCACACATTCCCTCACTCCTCTGGAGGGGGGTGGCCCAAATGAAATCTAGATGTGGATTCTGAGGTACATGCTCTCTGGTTAGATACCTCTTAATGAATTGCTAGGTAACAGAGAATTTCTGATCAGTACAGTAACTAAAAAGAAAACCAACAGGTTTCTGAATCCATTATGTTGTCGTTGTTCATCCTTCATTTTTGAAGATGACCAATGATGTAATGATGTGGTCGGTAATGTCTTGACCTGCCGGTAAATTGGATTTAATTGAGGAAGAGTTGGACAAAGTCATCAACTTTACTTTTTCAGGGTCATGCAGACCAAAATACTATGAAAATACTATGAAAACTGTGGCCTTTGACCATGAATCCTATGGATGATGCTTTTTTTTTTGTAACTCTTAGGATGGCAGCCTTGATGTCAAATTGTAGCAAAACTCAACCTCATCGATTATCATTGTCCTAAAAATGATTCAAAGGCCACAGTTTTCCCAGGGTCTCAGGTTGATTGAGCTAAAATAATTATAATTTTTTGCTATGTGGTAAGCATGAGCAGTGCAATTGTATGGACTCAATATAATAAAAAATTTCTCCCACTATCCTGTCATATCAACTGGAATTCTATCATAAAGCACTCTTTTTTTTTGAGTTTTGAAATCTAAATAAATCTCAGGAGTTCCATATATTAAAAGTAGTTTAAAATATAAAAGAAGTAAATCCAAGAGAGGTTAAGTGAGATACCCAAAGTCCCATAAGTAGTAAATAGCGAGCCAGAATTAGAATTCAAGTCTTATTATTCTCAGCCTAGAAGTTTTTCCACTACGCCACTGTCTGCCTTATGCTCACTTAATTGTCAGAACCTTATGGCGATTCGTTTATCGCAACAGCTGACTGGGAACAGAATAGAATATTGGACAAGTTTGTTTTGGAAAAGAGAAGGGTGGAGAAAAGAGAAAAAGAGTTGAAGATTACAAGATAGAGACATGATTGAGGTAGAGCTGTAGGAACTTTGACCCAGGTGCCAATTTCCAGGGTACTGAGATGCTTGTAGTCTTTCATCAGGCTTGAAACTATAGAACTCAGTATCTAGTTAACAAGGGTAATTAGTTAAAATAGGAAGTTATCAGATGGCAAGCTGAAATGAAATCCTCTCCTCTCCCTCTGCTTCCCTTTTCTCTCAACTAAAAGTTATCTGTTTTGGTGCCACTTGTCCCGAGTGCAGTTTATTGTACTTGCCCTGGGTACAAAAATTCTAAGGTACTGCCAGAGAGTATGACTGCCGAAGGCAGTCCTTTGTAGAGCACCACATCTAAGGGCTCTGGGAGGTAGGGAGAGGGAAGCAAGCGTAAGAGGAACAGTTACTGAGTCTTTGGGATGGGCAAAGGAACCTTAACTTTTTAAGAGGAAAGGAGTTTGAAAAGAGTGTAAGGAGAATGACAGAAGCAAAGTTTGTCTGCCTGGTAGAAGAGCCGCAGATAATGGGCTTTAATTGCTCCTCAGCCATGCAAGTCAATTGAGGATGGGGTTACAGAATAAAACCTGGCTTTCCTCTATCCACCCCCTCTCAATCAGCCTCTCCTTCTCCCACTTCCTCTCCCCCCCCCCCACCACCACTTCCCTTTCATTTTCTCCAACAACTTGTTAGGAAAATTGGGAGAAACTGGCAGATACCACATGATTCTGCCTCTTGGAGTACTCTAAAAATATGAGTTAAAGAATACAGCAGAGAGCTATTTGCCCAGGTCTCTAGGCAAGTGGCTGTCTTTGTCCCTGTACTATGCAATGATGCTTTTTAGAACTCAATGCAGTTTATTTTAAATATGATTTATGCCAGGGGAGAAAATTAAATTAGCTCCACTTGGATTTGTAAGCTACTAAATAAATTTTATTGTGCTGAGGCCCAAATAAGGCATTAAGAAAACAAAGCTGTTTTTAGAACAATGGTAAACAAGTGGGTCATAGACATAAGCCGCAAGAGGACAGACGACCGTATATTTGAGGTGCCTTGTGTAGAACAAAGAGTCATATGACTTGTTATTTTTTCCAGACCTCATCCCATGAGGGAAGCCACTAATGGCAAACTCCTTCTTCCAATGCAGGTGTCCTACTCTTCTGTCATTTAGAGTACTGGAAAGACATCTGGGGTACTGAGGAGCTAAGTGACTTGGCCAGGGCTGCAAAGCCATGATATTTTAGGGTTCACATGTGAACTCAGCACTATTAGACCTAAAGACCAACTCTCTAACCACTAAGTCACACTACCTCATGATTCTATGCACTTAACAAACACAGAAGACACATAAATTGAATAAAAAAGTGAAAATGGCAAAGCTAAAAGACAGGGAAATGTTAAAATTTCTGTAACAAGAGCTGTTATAACCAATGCCCCGCGTGTTTTTTATCAGCCTTTGTAAATCATGCAATGAGTGAGGGAGGCACTTAAAATTAGGTAGTAGGAATACGGAAAAGGAAATAAAGTTGCAAGCAATGGTAAAATTCCTAATGCATTAAAAAAAATTCAAAGGAGAAAACACAAAAAAACATGTCATTTAGCAATACTTGGTTGTCTGCTGTCTAATGTCTTTGAGATCACTGAAGCAGAGAGATTCAGGGAGTCGGCAAGGCTCAAAATCAACTAATCTCCATGAGCAGACTGATATTCAAAGAGGATTGGAGCAGAAGTCTTTGTTAATCATAATAAAGAATTTGCTGTATTCAAATGAAATAACAGCAGAGTGGATGCATGCCAGGGCAATACCAGTATTCCAAGCAGGAATAAAGGCAAAGCTAGAAAATTATGGAGCCTTCATCTCAATGTCTGTAATTTGCAAAATAATGGAAACAATAGCAGGGTAAGTTTGCCAAATGCATTTACAAATGGAGTATCATTCCCTTTAATCAAGCAGAGATAACCAGCAAAGCTGGAAAGATGATTTTTGGTTTATGAATTTCTTTTTCTGATAGGACTAAGACACAATTAATAATAATGCCACTGCATGTGACTTATTTTAGACACTCAGCATATTTTATGTGAAAGATAATTTCCAATGTATCCATTATTAGACATGAGGGAAAGATAAAAAGTTAAGTAAAGAGATAATGCAAAGTGCCCTTTTAGCAGTACACACATTATACTTCCAGGTGTTCTCGGTGGACAAATTCACACTGCTGCCTAGAGCACAAAGGGTCTTAACCAAGTCCTATCATCCAAATATCTGACATCTGTATTAGAGCCAGCCAAGACAGACTACTGCTTTCCTCCTCTTAAAGATCCCTAAGATAGGAAATTGTACATTTTCTCTTGGTTCCTCTTCTAGTGTTTAACAGACTTCATGTCAGTGAACTGTTTCTCAAGTCTCATTTGCTGCAATTTAAGTCTATTTCCTATTGTTTGGGCCTTAGTGAAAATGGAGAACAGCTGGTCAGCATCCTCTTTTTTATGCTTAAAAACAATTATTAAGTCACCACTCAAGAACTTCTGATCTAGATCATCAAAATGCCCTGACATTCCTTGTCCTTTCTGTATAGGTTTTATTTTACTTTATTTATCCTTAATGTCTTCTGCTCATCCACAAAAGACCCACTTGCCTCTTAAAATGGTAAGCCCCATACCACACACAGGACCCAAGCCGTGGTCTGGTTAATACCAAGAATAAGCAACTGATATAAAATGAAATGGATACAAACCAGGACAAGCTACATTGGACATAAATCTATTTGGGGATGATTTCTGCTTTCCCGTTTGCCCTGGGGGTTGCAGAAAGCTAAGCTTATGAAGCCAAAATAATCAATATTTATTGAATTGAATTGAATTGGAACAGGCCAGGCTTATCCACAGGCTACAACTCTAACCATCACTTCTGAGAAATAGCTCTTTGAGATGAAGGAAAATTCCTGTTTTTGCTGTAAAATATAAAGCTATGTGAAGAGCTTAGAATCTCATACCAATAAATGGAATTTATACAGATATAGATTTCAATTCAACAATAATTGGGGCTGTACAAAAATGAAATTGACTCCCTCACTAAGAAGTGAGTTTCCTGTCACTAATGATGCTCAAAGGAAAAACCATTGATAAAAATATAATAAATTCATGTACTGGCCAAGTTTAAATTAAATGATTTGTTATCTAAAGTCACATCTAACTCTATAATTATTTGATTCTACCAACAGGTTTTGGACCAAAGTGACCTCACCTGCAGTCAAAAACTCTTTGTAATAGAAAATGAATGAGATTTTCAAAAGAAAATGCTTCATCCTTCCTCCTTGGTACATATTCATCCTCAGTATTCTCCTTATGCTACCATCCATTTGAGGTGATCCTTAGCTAACAATTGCTGCTTATAGCACCTAGGGACGACTCATAACTCACATGTGATTCCTCTTAACGATGTAAGGTACTCTGTGTATCTGCATACGTTCAAAACCACAATACATGAGCCCTCACCAATGTGTTTACTTTTATTTGTCAGCTCTCGGATATAATTAGTGGAAAATAAAGAAATTTAAAGAAGTAGTACAAGAGCAGGAATAGAACTCCCTCCTAATAAAGCTGGAGTATACTCTTCCATAAATACACATGCTATCAATGGGCAGAGTAGATAAACTTAAAGTACATAAATGAAATGGCATGTATCTAGGGAGTACATATAGGTCTGGATACATATATAGATGTACCCACATATCAGGAACATGTATGTCCAGGACACATTCATGGAGAGAAATTCACATATCTGACACCCCAGTTTTCTCAACTCTGAGAGCCTTGTGATCTCTTGTGAAAATTAATAGGAGGGGGAGAAGTACAATTGCAAAAGCCCTTAGCTGGAGTTGCTTTGGGGCATTATATTCTACTTCAATTCTTTTGTTTAAAATTCTGCTTTCAATATTCATATGACTAGTATAAACTTCCCTAGTCTTTGAGTCTCATCCTACATACTTTGCAAACGGACTTAAGATCCTCCTAAGTCAGATTCTCTTGAGAGGCATATAGGTGAAACCAGAAAGAGAACAAAGAAATATGAAATGAAACAAATCAGCTACTCCTTTTATATTGACTTATTTTCATCCATGACAATAGTAGGATCATTATATTTGACTTCATTTCCTCCATACCTAAGGAGGACTGACAATAGCACTTGAAAAGAGGAAATCTAGAAGAGAAGTTAGACCTGACCAAGATTTGCACAGAATAAATGTATGCTAGTAGCAACACAATTTTAAAGACACTTGGGGATCAGTTATCACGGTATGTCAAAAAGCAAGTTCCAAAGCATTGAAAAATATCGCGGGGGGCGGAGCCAAGATGGCGGAGTGAAAGCAACGACTCACCTAAGCTCCTGGAAAAACTCTTCTGGATATCTCTGGGGGGAGAGTCTGACCAGACTTTGGAGGTGTAGAATCCAGTGGGTGACGGACCTTGACGGATTCGGAGCCCAGGCTGGACCGGAGGGTCCACGGGAGGGATCTGTTCCGCGGGGGTAAGACCCCGGCGCACAGAGCAGCGCGGTCGGCGCGGCAGGGCGGAGGGGACCAGAGGAGCCCGAGAGTGGCGGGCGAGACCAGCAGAGCAGGAGATAAGCCAGGCTGAGCCGGTGAGAGCCGCTGAGTGCCAGACATCAGCGCAGCAGCCCTTGAAATCTTCAGCCTGAAGACGGACTTCGGTGGGTCACTACTTGAACTTCCAGGAACTGGGATGGCAGAGTGATCAGTAAGTGCTCTCTCCTCCCCCCTGATGACCGTGAGGGAACCATAAAATTCTTCCCCAGATTAATCCTGGATCAGCGGGAACAGCAGAAGGGGGCAGGTGGTCTCATAACACCAGAGGCTGGAAAAGTGGCAAAGGGGGATTCTTCCTACGGTAGCGGAGACGGCTGGAGGGACAGACGACCCAGGGCAGAGAAAATTCGCACTGAGACCCAGGCAAGCCTCAGAGCCGGGAGACGAGCCCAAGGAGGGGCGGGAACACGCGTTAGCTTCTAGGCGTGCCCCAGCCCTCCAGGGGAAAAGGGAAGACAATAGGGAAGCTGGGATCACCATCCCCTGACCTTGCCTTTGCCTCAAGTCAGCTGAGGAGATATCCTGAGACCAGACCACCCCTCCCACACACCTAACAAGCTAACCCCAGGGTTGATCGGGGAAACAAAAAAAAAAAGCCTGCTTTTAGCCTAGACACACATCAGCTCAACTTAAAGATCTGTACCTTCTGACTGAAAGAACCAGAAGCTACAACACTCAGCCAACATCATGAATCAGAAAAAGCAGACGAAAAGTGAAAAAACCATAGAATCTTTCTATGGGGATAAGGACCAAAACACAAACACCAAAGAGGTTAGAGCTGAGACTGTACTTCCATCTGAAACCTCAGATGGGACTATGAATTTCTCGCAAGCACAACTAGATTACCTGGAACGTCTGAAGAAGGATATAAAAGAAAAACTGGCCAATGATTTTAAAACTATAAAAAAAGAATTCACTGATGAGAACATCACCCTGAAAAAGAAAATTGAAGAAATGGAAAAGGAAGTTCAAAAATTAACTGGAGAGAATAATTCCCTAAAAGGAAGAGCTAATCAAATGGAAAAGGAAACCCAAAACCTAATTGGGAAAATTGATCAGATGGAAAAGGAAACCCAAAACCTAACTGGGAAAATTGGTCGAATGGAAAAAGAAGTACAAAAATTAAATGGAGAAAATAGCTCCTTAAAGGGAAAAATTGGTCAGATGGAAAAGGAGATGGAAAAGCTAACTGAAGAAAACACTACGATGAAGATTAGAATTGGGCAAGTAGAAACTAATGACTCAATGAGGCAACAAGAATCAGTCAAACAAAATCTAAAGAATGAAAAGATAGAAGAAAATGTAAAATATTTAATTGGAAAAACAACTGACCTGGAAAATAGATCCAGGAGAGAAAATCTAAGAATTATTGGCCTGCCAGAAACCCATGATGAAGAAAAGAGTCTGGACAATATCTTCCAGGAAATCATCAAGGAAAACTGTCCAGAAGTACTAGACTCAGAGGGCAAAATAGTCATCGAAAGAATCCACCGTTCCCCTCCCGAAAGGGATCCCAAACTCAAAACCCCAAGAAATATAGTTGCCAAATTCCAGAGCTATCAAGTGAAGGAGAAAATACTACAAGCAGCCAGAAAGAAACAATTCAAATATCAAGGACACACAGTCAGGATCACACAGGACCTTGCAGCTTCTACATTAAAAGATCGAAAGAATTGGAACCCAATATTCTGTAAGGCAAAGGAGTTGGGACTTCAACGAAGGATCAACTACCCAGCAAAGTTCAGCATAACATTTCAGGCAAGGAAAAAGACATTCAACGAAATAAGGGATTTCCAGAGCTTCCTGACCAAAACACCAGAACTCAATAGACAATTTGATCTTCAAATGCAGGTCTCCAGAGAATCATAAAAAGGTAAACAGAGGGGAAAAAACAAAAACAAAAACTTGCTACTCAATTAGGGCAAACTGTTTACCTCCCTATAAGGGAAGATGATACCTGTTAATCTTGAGAACTGTGCAGCTATTATGATAAAAGGGATATATGTAGAGGGAACGGGCATAAAGTAAATGCTGTCATGTCAAAAATATGATTTAAGTATGAGAAGGGAATGTAATAGGAGGTGCGGAAAGGGGGAAGCAGAAAATGGCAAATTATATCACAGGAAGAAGTACAAAACTATAGTAGAGGGAAGGAGGGGAGGGAGATGAGCATTGTTTGAGAGGTACTCTCATCTGATTTGTTCAAAAGAGGGAACAATAATCTTAAGTAGATAAGCCTAACTAGCTCTATAGGTAGTAGGAGGGGAAGGGGGAAGAAAAGGGAGGGTGGCTAAAAGGGAGGATAGAAGCAATAAGAGTAAAGGGGACTAAAAGGGAGGGGGGTCAAAAGAAGGAGGGGAAGGCTGCAGGAGGAGGGGGAGAAAAGTGAATACTATTGAGGAGGGGAAGGGAGATGGGAGAGCTAAAAGCACAAATGGTGGGAAAGAGGTTGGAGGGAAATACACAGATTGTAATCATAACTGTGAATGTGAATGGAATGAACTCTCCCATAAAACGGAGACAGATAGCAGAATGGATTAAAAGCCATAATCCAACAATATGCTGCTTACAAGAAACACATTTGAAACGGGGGGATACACATAGGATAAAGGTCAAAGGATGGAGCAGAATATATTGTGCTTCAGCTCATGTAAGAAAAGCAGGAGTAGCAATCCTAATCTCAGACAAAGCAAAAGCAGAAATAGATCTAATCAAAAGGGATAGGGATGGAAACTATATCCTGCTAAAAGGCACCATAGACAATGAAGCAATATCATTACTAAACATGTATGCTCCAAGTGGTATAGCATCCAGATTCTTAGAGGAGAGGTTGGGGGAGTTGAAGGAAGAAATTGATAGCAAAACTATACTAGTGGGGGACCTCAACCTCCCCCTCTCTGAACTCAATAAATCCAACCTCAAAATAAACAAGAAAGAGGTTAAGGAGGTAAATAAAACTCTGGATAAGGTAGATATGATAGATCTTTGGAGAAAATTAAATGGGAATAGAAAGGAATATACTTTTTTCTCAGCGGTACATGGAACATTTACAAAAATTGACCATGTACTAGGACATAAAAATCTCACAATCCAGTGCAGAAAGGTAGAGATAATCAATGCATCCTTTTCAGATCATAATGCATTAAAAATTACATGTAATAAAAGGCCATGGAAAGAGAAACCAAAAATCAATTGGAAACTAAATAATCTAATTCTAAAGAAGGGTTGGGTTAAAGAAGAAATCATAGAAACAATCAACAATTTCATTCGAGAGAATGACAATAGTGAGACAACATACCAAAACTTATGGGATACTGCAAAAGCAGTTATTAGGGGAAGTTTTATATCTCTGAATGCTTACATAAATAAAATAGAGAAAGAGGAGATCAGTGACTTAGGGTTGCAGTTGAAAAAGCTAGAAAAAGAACAAACTGAAAACCCCCAAGTAAATACCAAATTAGAAATACTGAAAACCAAAGGAGAGATTAATAAAATTGAAATTAAGAAAACTATTGAATTAATAAATAAAACCAATAGTTGGTTTTATGAAAAAACTAATAAAATTGATAAACCTTTGGTCAATCTGATTAAAAAAAAGAAAGAAGAAAACCAAATTACTAATATTAAAAATGAAAGGGGTGAACTCACCTCCAATGAGGAGGAAATTAAAACAATAATTAGAAACTACTTTGCCCAACTTTATGCCCACAAATTCGATAATCTAAACGAGATGGATGAATATTTTAAAAAATACAAATTGCCCAGATTAACAGAAGAGGAAGTTGAATACTTAAACAACCCCATCTCAGAAAAAGAAATTGAACAAGCCATCAATGAACTCCCGAGGAAAAAATCTCCAGGGCCAGATGGATTCACAAGTGAATTCTATCAAACATTTAAAGAACAGTTAATTCCAATACTACATACACTATTCTTGAAAATTGGGGAAGAAGGAGTCCTCCCAAATTCTTTCTATGATACAAATATGGTTTTGATACCCAAACCAGGAAGAGACAAAACAGAGAAAGAAAATTATAGACCAATTTCCCTAATGAATATAGATGCAAAAATTTTAAATAAGATTCTAGCAAAACGAATACAGCATCTTATCACGAGATTAATACATTATGATCAGGTAGGATTCATACCAGGACTACAGGGCTGGTTCAATATTAGGAAAACTATTAGCATTATCGATCACATCAACAACAAAGCTAACAAAAACCACATGATTATCTCAATAGATGCAGAAAAAGCTTTTGACAAAATACAACATCCATTCCTACTAAAAACATTGGAGAATGTAGGAATAAAGGGAACTTTCCATAAAATAATAAGCAGTATCTATCTAAAACCTTCAGCAAGCATTATATGCAATGGGGATAAGCTAGATGCATTCCCAATAAGATCAGGGGTGAAACAAGGTTGTCCATTATCACCACTATTATTTAATATGGTACTAGAAATGTTAGCTGTAGCAATTAGACAAGATAAAGATATCCAAGGAATTAAAATAGCCAAAGAAGAAACTAAGTTATCACTCTTTGCAGATGATATGACGATTTACCTAGAGAATCCCAGAGATTCAAGTAAAAAATTACTAGAATTAATAAACAACTTTGGCAAAGTTGCAGGGTACAAAATAAACCCACACAAATCTTCTGCATTCCTATATATTAGCAACAAAGTCCAACAGCAAGAGATAGAAAGAGAAATCCCATTTAAAGTTAGGGTAGACAGTATAAAATACTTAGGAGTCTACCTGCCAAAACAAACCCAGGGACTATATGAACACAATTACAAGACACTTTTTGCACAAATACAGTCAGATTTAAGTAAGTGGAAAAACATTAGTTGCTCATGGGTAGGCCGTGCTAATATAATAAAAATGACAATTCTACCCAAATTAATATACTTATTTAGTGCCATACCAATTAAACTATCAGACAATTACTTTCTAGAGCTGGACAAAATAATATCAAAATTCATTTGGAAAAAGAAAAGGTCCAGAATATCAAAGGGACTAATGAAAAGAAATGCTTGGGAAGGTGGCCTAGCGCTACCAGACCTCAAACTGTACTATAAAGCAGCAATTATCAAAACCACTTGGTATTGGCTAAGAAACAGAGAGGTAGACAAGTGGAATAGACTTGGCACTCAAGATGCAGTAGGCAAGGAATATAGCAACCTTCTGTTTGATAAACCCAAGGACCCCAGCTTCTGGGATAAGAACTCATTGTTTGACAAAAATTGCTGGGAAAACTGGATAACAGTGTGGCGGAAATTAGGCATAGACCCATACCTGACACCGTACACAAGAATAAAGTCCAAATGGGTACATGATTTAGGTATAAAGATTGATACCATGAATAAACTGGAGAAGCAAGGAATAGTGTATTTATCAGATCTATGGAGAAGGGAAGAATTCTTTACTAAAGGAGAGATAGAATGCATTATGAAATGCAAAATGGATAACTTTGATTACATTAAACTGAGAAGTTTTTGCACAACCAAACCCAATGCAACCAAAATCCGGAGGGATGTAGTAAATTGGGAAAGAATTTTTACAGCTAAGCTCGGGGATAAAGGCCTCATTTCTAGAATATATAGAGAACTGATCCAAATGTATAATCATACAAGTCATTCCCCAATTGATAAATGGTCAAAGGATATGAACAGGCAATTTTCAGAGGAAGAGGTTAAGGCTATCTATAATCATATGAAAAAATGCTCTAAATCACTATTGGTTAGAGAGATGCAAATCAAAACAACTCTGAGGTACCACATCACACCTATAAGATTGGCAAACATGACAGAACAAGAAAATGATAAATGCTGGAGAGGATGTGGGAAAGTTGGAACACTAATTCATTGTTGGTGGAGCTGCGAGCGCATCCAACCATTCTGGAGAGCAATTTGGAACTATGCCCAAAGGGCTACAAAAATGTGCATACCCTTTGACCCAGCAATATCGCTACTAGGACTATATCCCCAAGAGATCATAAAAATGGGAAAGGGTCCCATATGTACAAAAATATTTATAGCAGCACTCTATGTAGTTGCCAAAAACTGGAAGTCAAGGGGATGTCCATCAATTGGGGAATGGCTGAATAAATTATGGTATATGAATGTAATGGAGTACTATTGTGCCATAAGAAATGATGAACAAGAAGACTTCAGAGAGGCCTGGAAGGACTTATATGACCTGATGCTGAGTGAAAGGAGCAGAACCAGGAGAACTTTATGCACAGCAACAACCACAGTGTGTGAGAGTTTTTTCTGGTAGACTTAGATTTGTGTAATAACACAAGAACTTCTTACCAAAAAAAAAAAAAAATCCCAATGGAGGATCTCAAGGCAAAATGCCTGCCACACTCAGAGAGAGAAATATGGAAGTCACTCACATATTGTAGCAGATCATGTTTGTGTATGTGTATGTGTTTGTGTATCATGTTCTGATTTGTTATACGGATTCTTTCATTTATCTTAGTCTGACTACATAGCATGACTATAGTGAAAATATACTCAATAGGAAAGTATATGTAGAATCTATACAGAATTGTATGCAGTCGTGGGGAGGGAGGGGGGGAGTGGGGGGTAGGTGGGGGGGATAAAATCACAATTGTATGGCAGTGATTGTTAAACATTACAAAATAAAAAAAAAAAAAAAGAAAAATATCGCACATGATGCTTCCACCAAAAAACAGGGCAAGTGAGAAGATACAAGCACCTGCCAGACTGGATGCATACTTTCTCTTCTCTATAAAATCTTAATGAGCAGTCTTTCTAGGCATCAAGGATATCCTCAATAAAAATGTAAGAAAAGAACAGGAAAGCTTCTGAGGACTCTTTTCCTGAAGCTGAACATCTTTTTATGATAACACAGATGAGAGGTTCAGTGGACACAAGATTTCATGCCGTTTATTGTTTATTGATTTTTAAGGAAGCATTTGATTCAGTAGAACAAAATGCAGCCTTGAAGGCTTACTTTAGACAAGCTGCTTCTCACACATGTAATCAGAATCATACAAGAATCTATGACAAGTACATCCACAGAGATAACTTTGTTCTGCTATCTGCTAAACATTAACATGCGAGCCTCCCCTAACTGCTCACTGGTATTAAATAAAAAGTTTCCTATTGATAACACTGATTCACACTGTTCTGACGCTTCTATTTGCAGATGATGTACTAATTGAAAAGAGGCAGCTGGTGTTGTGGCTAGAAGTCCAGGATCAAATATTAAATTCTGTGTTTAGTTTGAAAAGCCCTTCTTCCCCTGAAAAGCCTGAAAAACCACTAGATCCTCAAATCCATTGATATTGGCAATTCTTCTCCTGACTCTGGGTATTTTTCTTGGCTATGTTGCATACCTGGAATACTCTCCCTCCTAATCTCTCTTTCCTCATTAAATTCCACCTTCTGCAAGAAGTCTCAGTTGTCTTTAATCTCGTTGCCTTACCTTGAGATTATCTCCAAATTACCTTATTTATGTATTGTTGGCACATAGGTATTTGAATGATTTCCCCCCCATAGACTGTGAGGTCCTCAAGAGTAGGGACTGTCTTTTTGCCTTTCTTTGTATCTCCAGTGCCTAGTACAGTGCCTGACACATAGTAGGTGCTTAATAAATGCTTTCTGACTGGAGACTAACAAGTCAGAAAGTTCTGAGTTCCAGTCCTGCCTCTGACACATTTATTGTTGCTGTTGAGTCATTTCACTTGTGTCAGACTCTTTGTGACCCCATTTAGGGTATTCTTGGCAGAGATACTGGAGTGATTTGCCATTTGCTTTTCCAGCTCATTTTACAGATGAAAAAACTGAGGCAAATAGAGTTAAGTGATTTGCCCAAGGTCTCACAGCTAGTAGATGTCTGAAGTTGGATTTGAACTCAGGAAGATGTCTTCTGATTCCAGACCAGTGCTCTATCCATTGTGTCACCTAGATGCCCTCTATCACATATCAGCTATAAAACCACAGGCAAGTTGTTTATTCTTTCACTGCCCTAGTTAACCCTATAATACAAGTTACAGATAAATTATGGCTCTATATCAATAGAAGCTGTTTCCACATTGAATAGAGAACCAGCCTGGAGTGAGGAAGATTCATCTTCCTGAGTTCAAATTCAGCCTCAGTCACCAGGATTTCCTACACCAAAAAAAAATAGGTATGGGTTAAAAAAAAAAAAAGTACTTTGATTTCACTGAGTCCAGAGTACCCACAAGGTTTCCTCAGACAAATCCAAAATAATGCCGCGTTGGTCCATAGAAACTCATTTAGATTAGTCTGTGGTGACTTTATCAATTGCAGCAAACTTTTTTTCAGCTTTGAATTGTGGTGTGCTTTGTGTCTACCATAGTTTCCTAGGTTTACATAGACCAGACAAATTTGATTCCCTTATTGGAACTGATCAGTCTTTTACATTGATCTGTATTACAACACTTCATCCTACCAGGCCATGAACTGATATTCTGACTAATTGACATATTTTCAGTGATTCATGCTTATAAAATAATAATAATGGCTAGCATTTACAGAGAACCTACTATGTTCCAGGTACTGTGCTAAGCACTTTACAAATTGTATAGCATTTGATCCTCACACCAATTCTGGGAGGTAGGCGGTATTATTATCTCCATTTTACGGATGAGGAAATCAAGTCAGGCAGGATTTAAAGTGACTTGCTCAGAGCAACACAGCTAATAAGTCTTAAACTAGATTTGAACTCGTTTTCCTGATTTCAGGTTCAATGCTAAATCCACTGAGCTGCCTCATACCTGCTATGGCTCCTCTGGTCTCCCCAGTCAGAGCACATGAAGTTTTTGGTTGATGAAAAATTCAATAATACCTATGTACCCCAATGTTCAGGGCTTGGTCAGCAAAAATAACATGTATATATACATATAGATACGTACATGTGTGTATATATATACACATATATACATATGTGTGTATATGTATGATACACACATATATATTCTTTACCTAATAACCAATTTGACCTAACAGCAATGGGTGTGCTTATTTCTTGGCTCATTTCTAATAGACATACCACTTCAATTGCACATGCAATTGTCCATGCAGCTGATACCCTCTGACACAAATGCAAAAAATCAAACTCATTATCTAAATTAGCAAAACAAAGTGGATGAAAAATGCACATTGCGCATACTCTGATGGGCAGATGGAGAGGCATCCTAATTTGTCTATCAGTATTTCTTGTCATGTTTCTTGGTTAGTGTTGCAGATATATAATGATCTGGGGCCCCAATTAAGTAGGAGATGGAATATGAGATAGATTACATTGGGAAGTTAAACAGTTCTCTCAATTATTTCAAACTTCCTACTACTGAAAAAAAAAATCTCTTCAATACTTCTGAACAATGTCATATAGCTGCACTTGTAGAATATCATGTTCTCAGAAGAATTCAAATGAAAAATAATTAATATCCAGCATGCCCTCTCTAGCTTCATTAAAGTTCTATTCTGGTATGAGGCAGCTAGGTACTATAGTAAATAGTACGTTGGGTTCAGAGTCTGGAAGCTCTTAGTTTAAATCTAGCCTCAGGTACTTCCTAACTGTGGGACCTGGGAAAGTTAACTTCTGTTTGCCCCCATCTCCTCAGCTGTAAAATGAGGATAATAAGAGCACCTACTTCCCAGAGTGGCTGTGAGAAGCAAATGAGATAACATTGGTAAAAGTGCTTAGCACAGTGCAAGCCACCATAGTAGATGCTTAAAGCCTTCGTTCCTTTGTCTCCGTTCCCAAACATTGTACTTTAATGCAGTGCCTCCACATCTTTGTCTTTGGAATGTCATATTTTTAAGGCTCCGCTCAGATGCCGCATTCTTCATGCAGCCTGCCCTGACCTCTCAGTCATCTCTTAGTGGTTTTTCCCTCAATATTTTGCTCATTCATTGTATCAATTTTTTATTCTTTGTGTGTGTCTTATTAAACTCAGTAAGTTATATGTTTTCTGAAGGCAGGGACTGGCTCATGTTTGCTTTTTATTCCTAGAATCTAGTTTGACTTCCAAATGTGCCTAGGTGCAAAAAAAAAAAAAAAAATGACTACAGTGAAAATGCGCATAAAAAATTGTTGAATTAGATTAAGGCCAAAGAGCAACAGAAAAATACGTAGTCAGCCTAAATAGACTATAGCATGTTTCAAATAATGACTTGAGTATGAGAAATAGCATTATCCAGGCATGCATGACTGGAAAAGGAGGGTTAGTCCGTTATGTTGTGAGAATGAAAGACAACATCTGGAAAGCCCAAAGAGCGGATTAGAATTAAGGCAGCCTGGTGGTGCAGGAGATAGAGCACCAAGCCTGGAGTCAGGAAAACTTTTCATTCAGAGTTCAAATCTGGCCTCAGACACTTACTGTCTATGTGACCCTGGGCTTAACACTTAACCCTGTTTGCCTCAGTTTCTTCATGTGTAAAATAAGCTGGAGAAGGAAATACCAAACCACTCCAGTATCTTTGCCAAAAAAACAAAACAAAACCCCAAACTGGGTCACAAAGAGTTGCACATGACTTGAAGTGACTCAACAACAACGATACTAAATGTACGGGAGAAAGTTTGGGCAGATTCATGTGACAACCAGAATGGCAATTTCATGAGATTTCAGTCATTCCTTTCCCTGACAGTGGAAACCTGGCTTGTGACCTCATCACTCTGCTAAAATTGCTCTCTCTAAAGTTATCAATGATTTCTCAATTGCCAAATCTGATGATGTGGGTCCTGAAAGTTACTCATCCTTCCTCAGCACCAAGTACAGTTATCTCTTCTATATTACAGGGGGGTTGGGAGTGTGGTGCCCCTGTGTAAAACAAAATTGGGCCCTCCCTTCCTACCAGAGAAGAAGTCTGAATTATGTTATTAAAAGATAAAATATGTTGGTATTATACAATACTATACACATATTTTACACATTTCTGAGTTTCTAAACTTTTGTTGTATCATCTGCTGGCCTTCATGTGTTGTCTGCGGCTTACACAAAACTCCCCCAAAATTCTCATTTAGTTTCTTATACCAACCTGCGAAATATCAAAACCATGACAGGAAAAGTTGCAATGTGGAAAAGAGATGAAAATCTATAACATTGCATTGTTCACAGAGCTACAGCCTTACCTATGAGAAAGTGATTGTCTATGTGGTGGGATTTCAGTGACTGGCAAAGCACCCCTGCCTAAAAAGATTTCTGCTGTCAGTCTGCTATGCTGCCTGAAATTCTACCAGTAGAGGTTCATTCCTGTGTGCTAAGGAAAGATCCCTTTAAAAGATAAAGACTCCTGGGACAATTAATGCTTTGTGTCGTGGGTTTAAAAAAGGTATCCACACATTGATATGTAGTAGCTTAATGACATCACTAAAAGTCATCACCTGGGTAAGGCTATTAAGGCTTGTCCTAGGAAAGGTAATTTAGAGGGTGCTCACAGTGCTTTCCTAGGGTAACACATCCAGCTGCTGGCAAATTTCTTCCTCTGCCCAGCTCAATTCCCAGCAGCAACGGACCTCCCTATGCTGCCCAATAGCTCCTTCTTTTGGTGTCCCTGATCTCCTTCTCAGTCATCCCCACCAGGCCACACCTCAGGTTGGACCTAGCCCAGTTGCAAATGCTAGTTGCTGTTCTGAGATCACTTTCTTCCTAACATCAATCTATGATCCAAGGAGGGAGCCATATCATAGGATCTAGAGCTAAAAGGGGCCTTAGAAATTTTCAGCTTCTTCATTTTATATATGAGGAAACAGATCTGGACAATTAAGTGAATTGCTTGAGATTGTATAGGTATAACTGGCCTAACAAGGATTCAAATCCAAGTTCTCTCAAATCCAGAAAACTTTCTATAAGCCCACAGCACTAAGGAAATGGGAATTTTTATGTGGAAGAGTTGGAATAGGACAAAACAACACAGTGCCTGGCACACAGTAAGTATGCCAGTAAGACTGACTGACTGACATCTATATAGTCCAGGGATGACAGATGTAAGAGGATCCTTATAGTGGGGGGTTTGGTAACCAAGACAATATTATGACACAATTTATCGCCTGAAACAGCAAAGTGGATCTGGGAAGTGGGAGAAGGGCAATGGAAGGCCACCAAGTAAAATTTGGTCTACTTTCTAATTTTTCCCCAGGTTTTCCCAGCTTGCCTGCAGAAAGACAACTGAAAAAAATAACATGAAAATTCCTTGATTCTACCAGAAGTGACTGGATTTTTCCCCCCAGAATTCACCTACTGGTTTACTTATTGGTCTTACTAGACCATTTGTTCTGGACCTACATAATTCTTAGTCCTGCTTTTTGTCACCTGTGCTTGTGCCTGGTGAATCCAAATCCACTCTATAGGTGTATCACATGAAGGCCTCTTTTAAAGTCTCATATACTTGTTTCAAAGCTACCTTTTTCTATGCTCCTGCTCTTTCCTCAGTGAGTTTCTAAGACTGTTCACACTAAATATTTTTTTCAATTGATGATACACTCAAATCCTAACCACAATGGGGAACAGTGAGCTGTCTTATTCTTGGTATTAACTACATGCTTAAATGTGGTAGAGAAAATAAGGAAATTATTTATGATTCTGGAAAAATAAATCCTACAGAACACTAAGAGGAGAGCCTGCTGACTCTCATGCATAGTCCTTGCTAATTACCACTGAAAGAAAGTGAGAATATGGGAGGATGGAGAAAAGTAAGTAATAGTTTGGATATAAGAAGTCAACTCTAGATCTTGGGTCTCACTGACCTGTAATCAGCTTCTAGGAGCTCCAGCTTCTTCTCTGTGAATGAATCTAAGTAACTTTGCCTTTGGTCTTAAGGGCATTCATCTTTCACTTATTAATAAACCTCCCTGATCAATGAGCCTCAATTCATGGCACTGAGCCTTTTGGTTCTTTCTATTCCAGCAATCGATTTGGCTTTTAGGTACAGAGATCTGTCATGCTGGAACTCTAACTACTGATCCTCCTTTCTTTGTCCCATCACCATTACAAGGCATCTTTTTTCAATACCTACTCAAATCTTTTTACTTTCTAGTTCCTGTCTCCGTATGCTCCAGACTGCATTTGTATATTTCTTAGAATTTATTTATGATGGAACAGAAAATATAAAAATTCAGAAATAATGTAACCAGGTAGGATAATTAGAAGGGTGTGTGTGTGTGTGTGTGTGTGTGTGTGTGTGTGTGTGTGTGTGTGTGTGTGTGTGTGAAATTACCCAGCCCCAGACTAAAAGGAACCTAAACCTTTTGAACTTATTTTGAACTAAGGTTCTCCAAGCCAGGTTGGGACTCACGATCTTCTCTAAACTGGAATCCAGATTCTACCGCTATCTTTCTACACCCATTCTTCATCTGCTCCTCACATTTTCATTCAGAACATATCTCAGCTAAATTTGGGGTATTTCCGCCTGTGTTGTCTAGGTGAGGGTCATTGAGTCATGCTCGAAATCCCAGACTCACCCTCAGCTGATCAGGAAGCCTCTGCCTGATGGCAGGATCAGCTTGTGGTTCTCCACCCATATATTATAGAATTGCTTAGCTTAGTGCTGAGTGTAGATTCCACTGCCACCAACCCCCAAGGGCAAACGAAGGAAATAGAAAACAGGTACAATACTTCCATCATTTAAAGAAAAGAAAAGGCTCATGTTTCAAACCAACAGTATTCATAACAGAAACTCTTTTCTCTCTATATAAATCTCATTTTAATTTTATTCGTTGATTTGTATCCTGAGTATGTCTGAAAATTTCCCCTTGGTCCTATAACCAAGTGAAACAGATTCTTTTGTTTTTTTAAGGAGTCTAAATCATGCAACCTGGAGTAAAATGGGCCCCGAATTGCTTACTGAAATGACCCTGACAAACTGGCCTTGCTGTTCCCCAAAACTCCTAGTGATTACAAGTAATAGGTAGGCTTCCTGACTTACAGATTCTGTGGGTTTCCTGGATTATAGGGGAACACGAATGTCCCACAAAGAGTCCGAAAGATTTGTAGGACAAGCCAGTGACCTGTTTGGACAAAACCAGAAACAGCAAATATAACATCAACTATATATAAAATAATTTTATATTAAATGATCCTTCAACCTCATTGGGTAGAGGATGCAAAGAATGAAGGCATAAAGAAATGAACACTATGTGCCTTATGGGTGCTTAACAAATATATGTTTAATTGAATTTGTTGAATAAAGTTAGGATTTTTAATATAATTTTTTCTATAGTACAGTGCAGGATATAATAGATGCTTGATAAATATTTATTGATTTGATGTATTACATATGTTTACCTTTTCCACAGAACAAGTCATTCACACTTTTCTCGTTTGATTTGTTGGCATACACACCAATAAGTCTCAAGGAGCCTGGAGAACTAAATGTTAGATGAAGTTAAAGCTAAAATTCTCATAGACTTGAGAATACTGAAAGGGCAGAGAGTGTGAGTGTGCTAGGATGAACCACGTACTATCTACACCTGGGTTCTTGTTTGTTTGTTTGTTTGTTTGTTTTCACCACTGTGTTCTTCACCCTTCAGCTGCTACTTTGAATATAAAATGCTTTAAGGGATAGTCTGACAGTCATACAACAGAGAATCATAAAATATCAGATTTGGAAAAGACCTTAGAGATCGTCTAACCTAACCCCATATCTGAACAGGAATCTCTAAAAGTTGGCCCTGATAGTTTTCCGTTTGAAGAGTTTTGCTGATTAAGATCTCACTGCCTCATGAGGTAGCACATTTCTCTTGAATACAGCTATAATTGTGAGAAAGATTCTCTATATATTGAGCTGAAATCTGCTTCTGTGCTAGATCTATCTGTTGTCCCATATTTTCCCTTCTAAAGACAAACAAAAAGTCTAAACCTTTTTCCAAATAAGAGCCCTTCAAATACATGAAGAAAGCTAACGTAATGGGGATCTGATACATGTTCAAAGTTTTGTTCAGTTAATGCAACATCCCTCCAGAGAAGTCTGTTTCTCAGAGTCACAATGACTTGTATTGGAGAGATCATGGAGCATATATAGACATCCTGCTCCTGGTCTGCTAACCATGTGGTTAGGAAGAGCCTTTTTGGTTGACTAAAGGCCAGATCTGGTGGGATCCTCAGAATGGTCTGAGTCAGCTTCAGCAATATCTCTTTGCTTTCTTTGACTGTTCAAAGGTTGGACTAGGGAGTCTGGGAAGAGATAATGTTGTAAGGGAAGAACCTTGGGGCCTTTTCCCTATTGAGACCAAGTAGGCCCAAGAAACAGGATTGGCTTCTGTTTTTGTTCTTTTCTGGTCATGAAGGTGCCCTGGCATCTCAGCACTGCAGAAGACAGCTTTAGTGCCTTGAGGAGCAAAGAGTGACCTTTGAGAGTGATCTTCGGGAAGTAGCCCACTGGATGCCAAGGCAAAGACCACCCTAGCAGTTAGGCAACATCTGGATATGAACTTGTTAGGACCAATGTTATAAAAGAACTGGGCTAAGAGTATATTCCCAAGATGTTGGAAGAAGGGAATATTTTAAACTTTTTGCTATATCTTCAAAGTAAATATCTTTAAAAACAAAGTTAATTGATGTGAGCTTCAATTGTTTTTTTGCTGGGGGTAAAAGGGGAAGGGAGTAGACTTTGCCTTCCTTTGATCCCCAGGGCTTAGCATGGTGCTAGGTACTCAATAATTATTTGTTGACTATTCTTGATTACAGCTTTGATTTCTTCTGCCATTGCATATCCCTTGACCATTTATCAATTGGTGAATAACTCCTATTCTCTACATTTGGCTCAGTTCCCTAAATTTAAGAAATAAGACCATTATCAGAAATACTTGTTGCAATGATTTTTCTCCCAGTTTCCTCATTTTCTTCTAATTTTGGCTATGTTGGTTTTGTTTATGCAAAAATTCTTTTTAAGTTTAAAAGATCAAAATTATCCATTCTACCTATTCTGAACCTTTCTACCTTTTGTTTTCGTCATGACCTCTCTTCCCATCCATATATCTAAGTGTTAAATTCTTCCATTTTCCCTTAATCTGCTTGTGATATCACCCTCTGTATTCAAATCATATAACTAATTTGAGCTTTTCTTGGTATACAGTAAGATAATGGTCTATGCTTATTTTCTGCCAGACTATTTTTCTAATTTTCCCAGTAGTTTTTGTCAAAAAGTGAGTTCTTACCATAATAACTGAAATCTTTTGGTTTATCAAATACTAGGTTACTGCATTCATTTGCTTCTGTATAATACATGCCTCAGCATCAAGATACACCATGGATAGAGTGCTGGGCCTAGTCACACGGACCTGAATTCAAATCTGACTCCAGACACTAACTAGCTGTGTGACCCTGGGCAAATCACTTAGCCCTTTTTGCCTCAGTTCCTCATCTATAAAATGAGCTGGAGAAGGAAATGGCAAACCATTCCAGTACCTTTGCCAAAAAAACTCCAAATTGAGTCACAAAGAGTTGGACATGACTAAAACTACTCAACAACAATGACAAAATATATGCCTCATTTGTTTCATTGATCAACTTGTCTGTTTCTTATCTGGTAAAAAAATGATTAGTTTGTAATATAGTTTGAGACCTGAAACCGCTAGGTCACCTTCCTTCACTTTTTTTCCTACTGATTCTCTCAATATTCTTGACCTTTTGTTTCTCCAGATGAATTTTGTTATTATTTTTCCTAGCTCTATAAAGTAATTCTTTGATAATTTGACTGGGGTAGTGCCAGGCCTAGAGGCCTGAGGGCTACCCGAGTCTTACCTTACCTCTATCACAGGTCTTCGGTTGGCCAAACCGGATAAACGTATGAGAGAAGAGACTTTCCGGAGTCGAACAAGGGTTAAGCTTTTATTCAGGGTCCTGGTTACAAGTACAGGGGGAATTCTTCCTTAGGAGGGAGCGAGGAATCTCCCAAGGAAGCAAAGATCTTATAATGAGAGATTGGAAGTAGAAGTGTAAGTGGGGAGAGAGGGGGAGGGGAGAGCGAAGAGAGGAAAAACGGAGCCTTCTATCCTGTAACGACCCCTCCCGAGCTAAGAGCTGCCTTCAGGCTTTCCTGATCCTAATTAAGCTCTCCGGCCGCATAGTTTGCACCTGAATACCGTGCCTGTTAGATAACAATAGGTGTGCCCAGATCCGGGACAGTCTCGAGGGGGATGCTCCTCCCATCACATTTCTCACGGGAAGAGGCGGAAATACACGAGATTGCTCGGTCTCACTCCTCGATTCCCTGCTGTTTTATGGGGGGCCTCATGAGAACTCTAAGATTTAGAAGTTCCCACCTTTACCCGCCCGAGACTGTCCACATGGAATTGAGCTTCCATCCCCAGCAGGGTAGCACTGAAAAAATAATTTAGGCAGTATTGTCTTTTTTATTATATTGAGTTGGCCAGTCCAGGAGTAATTAATATTTCTCTAGTTATTTAGATCTGTCTTTATGTGAAAAATATTTTGTAACTGTTAATATAGCTCTTATGTATGTCTTGGCAGTTCTTTTAAATGGAATGTCTTTTTCTTCCTGATGTGTTTTATGCATAATGTATAGAAATGTGGATTATTTCTGTGGGTTTCTTTTATATTCTTCAACTTTGTTGAAGTTTTAATTGTTTCAACTAGTTTTTTTGTTGAGTCTCTAGGGTTCTCTAAGTATACTATCATACATTTGCAAAAAAGTGAAAATTTTATTTTTGCGTTGCCTACGCTCATTCCTGCAATTTCTTTTTCTTTCTCTTGTTGCCATAGCTAGCATTTCTAGTACAATATTGAACAGTGATCATAGATATCCTTGCTTCACTCCAATCTTATTGGAAAGGCTCCCCATTACAAATAAGGCTTGCCCTTTGTTTGAGATTTATATGAGTTATTTTAAGAGAAGTTCCATTTATTCCTTACCCTTTCTAGCGTTTTTGGTAGGAATGAGTGTTGTATTTTGCAAAAAGCTTTTTCTTCAACTATGGAGATAACCATTTGATTTTTGTGGTTTCTGTTATCGATACTGTCATTTATGCTTATGGTTTCCTAATATTGAACGAACACTGCCTTTCTGGTATAAATCCAGTCTTGTTATTGTGTATGATCTTTGTGATATATGGTTGTAAACTCCTCACTAGCATTTTATTTAAAATGTTTTGCATTGATATTTATTAGGAAAATAGTCTATAGCTTTCTTTCTCTGCTTTTCCCTCCCTAGTTTAGATATCAAAACTATATTTGTGTCATAGAAAGAATATGATAGAACTCCTTCTTTATTTCTCTTTTGAAATTGTTCATATAGTATTAGAATTAATTGTTCTTTAAATATTTGGTAAAATTCACTTGTAAATTCATCTGACCCCTGTTTTTTTCTGTTAGGGAGTTCATTTATGTTCTTTTCAATTTCTCTTCCTCAGGGTTATTTGAGTATTCTATTTCCTCTTCTGTTAATCTAAGCAATTTATATTTTGGTGCATATTCATCTATTTCACTCAGACTGTCAGTTTTATTGGCATATAGTTGGGCAAAATTGCTCCTAATATGGCTTTTATGTCATCATCATTGCTTGTGTATTCATCCTTTTTCTTCTTGGTTTGCTCATTTGGTTTCTTTCTTTTTTTAAAATTAAAATTGCCAATGGTTTATTTACTTTATTCATTTTTTCCATAAAAATAACTCGTACTTTTATTTACTTTCAAATTGTATTAATCTCTCCTTTGATTTTTCAGGATTTCTATTTTGGTCTTTAAATTTTTAAAATTTGTTGTTTTATAGGTTTTTTTAGTTGTATGCCTAATTCATTGATCTGCTCTTTCTCTCCTTTATTGACATAAGTGTTCAGAGATATAAAATTTCCCCTAATTACTGCTTTCCATGCAATTTTGATATTGTTGTCATCACCTTTAGTGAAATTGTTGATTGTTTCTATGATTAGTTCTTTGATCCACTCATTCTTTAGAATTAAGTGATTTAGTTTTCAATTAATTTTTCATCTATATGTCAAAGGTCTTTCATTAAATGTAATTTTTATTACATTATAATCAGAAAAGGGCACATTTAAGGTTTCTGTTTGATATTTCAGTAACTTTCAAAGGAAGCATTCTAGTTTTATTTTAGTTTTATTTTGTCAACTTTTCCAGTTGGTTAATTTTCATCTGCAAAAAAAAAAAAAAAAAAAAAAGAGTTGCTCTTCTTTGACAAGCAACAACAACCAGGAATGACTTCTCCAGAGAATGATGGAACCTGTTTAAGTACTGCAAAGGCAAACAGATCCCTGAGATCTGTACTTGAGCATCCAGGGACTGCAGAGGCCAAAACAGCAGCTGTTTATTTCCTATACTCAAAATAAAGGCTTAACACATACAAGACCTACAAGCACACACTTAGAGAAAAACTTAAAGAAGCATCAGTAATAACTTAGAACTACTGTTATACTCTCCTGAAACACTGATACTTAAAATATCAATATATGATGTAGTTTGCAGGTTACTGGAATTAGCTCTTTACATTTCATCTCAGCTCTGCACTCTCCAGACGATTTCTTCCAGGTCTATCTCTTCTGGAAAACCAGGGTTGAACTCATTCTCCTTGTTAGTGATTCATGATGCAGAAATTCCCCCTTCCACCAAGGGTAACCAGGATCTCCAGATCTCTTGAATTCATGAAGTTGCTTCTGAAACTGGACACATTCATCTCAAGATCATTGTTCAACATCTAAACCCAGGGAAGAAGTTTTTTTTAAAAAGTTGCTAGGTGTCAAGGGTCAGACTCAGGCAAACCTAAGTCCAAATAAATGCTTTAGCTGCCCTGTACACAAAGTTTGCTATTTCTGCCAGAGTAGGAGAATGAAACCAGTCCCACTTCCACCCCTTCAAGGAAATACTTAAAGACTCTCGTTATGCTTACTAGATAAGAAGAGATGAGTATGGCAGAGGGTGGGTTACTTTTAAAGATTCATTGAATTATCAGTTCTTCCTCTTCAATGAACAGGAAGGGAATTTCTTTGCACTGAATTATTTTGCTGGGAGTTGCCAGGGCATAGGCTCAATGTTCCATGGCATATACCCCAATCCAAAATATACATATGCACACACTATCAATAGTTGCATAGCTGTGGGACATGCCACTTAATCTCAGTTTCTTCAGCTGTAAAATAGGAATAACTCAATTCAATAAACATTAAGTAACTACTATATGCAGGCCCCACAATGATCTCAGTTCTCTTCTCTGAGATGACAAGGGACCCACTTTTTAAAAAATTCCCTAAAGTCATTAGAACAGTATTCCACATACCATTGTTGACAGAAAATGCTTTAACAGGTGAAACAGCAGCTGGGTGAGTTTCTATGTCTATAAATGTGTGTATGAGATGGAGAAAGAAGAGAGTCCAAAATCATCAGTTCCTCTCGCTTCCCTGCAACCTAAAGGCTGAATGCAGTAGCTATGGAATCTTACAGGAATAAGGAAAAAAAGATATGTGAATTTTGTGGTATTTTTGTTGTTGTTGAAGAATTTACCACCTGAGGAGATATCGTGTATTATAGGTACACCCAAAGCTGTAGGCAATTGATATGTTCCTAAAGAGATGTGTAAAAAATGACCTTTTTGCCAATCAACTTTGACTTTAAATACTTTAGAAAGCTGCTCTATTTAAAGAGCAGGCCTTCAGCCAAACTGGGATGTAGGTAACTTTGTCTTACAGTGTTCCCTCACCTTTCTGCATTATTTCTTAGCCTTTTTCATGGGAATGTTCACTGTCACACCACTATCAAAACCCGCCCCTAAAAAAGATGGACATTTTTTAAATCTGACCTCCAAAGACTAACCTAGCTAAACTCCTAGCTGACCCCAATGGGATTTGGGGAGAAGGGGACTTTGGGGGACTTGGTGGTTTTTCCTTTTCATTTGTATGTTTTCGCCATAGCAGTTCGTAAAACTGTCTGGAATTGATTACAATCTATGCTACTGGTGAGAAGACCTACATCAGTAAAGTCAATCCTTTTGAAGTATTTAAGGAATGTCTAGCAGAGGGGAAGAGGGTTGTCCTGCTTGTAGTTTTTCTGTTAAGACTACATCTAGAATATTGTATTAATGATAATGATAATAATAATTCTTACTGACTCCAAGTCTAGCATTCTATCCACTGTTCTCCCTCACTGCTGGGATTAAGTGCTGGAAAGGACCTTAGAGACCCAAACACCTAATTTTATAGATTAAGAAATTGAGGGAGCTGGTTATTTGTGTCCAGTTGGTCAGTGATAGAGGTAGGATTTGAACCCAGGTCCTCTGATGCCAAATGTAGCACTAATTAGCCTACACACCACCTCATGTTTTGTAAGTACAGATTTTCATATGCTGGACTTTCTCAAAGCAGGTTGATATTTGCATTGAGGTAAAAGTGGAAAACATGTCTATTTAATAGGAGAATCCACTAAACCATTTTAAATAGGACATAACATTCAATGCCACGCTCCCCTCCCTAAAGGAAACCATCATTTAACTTGTTCCAGAGCCCTAAAGACAACCTTTTCGGTTAATAGGGAAAGGAGAAATTCTTTGACAGCTGAGAAAGCGAACCTTGGAAAGTACTCAGCGGGTGACAAATCACGTACATTTCCACCTGAAGTAATAAACCATTTATTAGCGCCTGATGCCTAATAGTCACCTTTGTGGCTAGAATTGGGATGTTGCGGATGCAAACACAATTTGCTACATTGTTTCGAATATAAGCATTTGGAAGCAGAGAAAGGCACCGCTAATGACAGGTCACAAACACTCTCCATGTGCATTCCTTTATGCTTTCCTCCCTCCCTAGGCTGGGCTGGCTCCTGTTTTTGTTATGGAACAAAAGCCTCACTCCCAGCTGTGGCGCCAAAATCTAGCGCACACTGTAAAAGTAACTGACAGCTCGGATGTGTATGTAGTGAGTGGAGGCCAGGAGCGGCTGGGCCAATCGCGGGCCTCCTCTTTCACTGAGCCACACATGTTTACAGGCAGCATTCTGCCGGTAGGAAAAGAAGGCAGAGAGAAACCCCGGACCTGGATTTCTGCTCAGAACCAAGAGCGCTCCAGGAAGGAAAAAGTGAAAGTGGGTGAGACTGAGCTAGCAAACGAGGATTGGGCGTCGTAAACACCAGAGCCTGCTCCTTGACTCATCCCTGGAGCCCTGTAAGAAGCTTTCCTTGCAAATGCCTTACGACTTCCTTCCCACAGTCCCCACAATTACAGTTCGGAGGAGAAAGCTAGGAATGTTTGAGTGCTGCTGAGAAAGACTCATAAAACGGAGAGGGCAGATTCAATTCAACAGTTTGCGAAGCACCTATTGTGTGCAAAGCACTGGAGACACTGAGACGGAAAGGACACAGGTCTTTGCTTTCAAGGAGTTTGAAACCTGTTGGGTTTTCAGTGTTTATATCCAAGCCTAAGTGGTCAGGGGAGAGGATTTGATCCTCTGGATAGACTTACAGTTTGAGTTCCCAACCTTTCAGAATGAAATCCTATATTCTCCTCACCACTATAAATTAATATTTACTAAGTATGGAGGGAGTGGCAGAGAAGCCAATGGACGCTGTGGAGTCTAGAGGGCAGAAAACCTGGGTTAAAATCCAACTTTTGACATTTCCTTCATGTGCCTTTCTCCTCAAATTTACATTGTATTTATTTTGCATTGATTTTGGGTGTAGAAGGAGCAGGGGTTGGATTGGAGCATTTCTCATGGAATTGGGCAGGTGAACAAGGGAAATGTGCTCCAGCCTACCTCACCAGAAGTCCAAGAGAAAGCTGGCATTGGCTGTATCCCAGCAAAGAGGCTACCAGGAAAGGCAAAGCATGGAAGCCTTTTCTCCTCACTCCTTATAGCCCACCAAGTACCCTGATCTTCCTGGATCTCCTTTCTCAATCAGCTTTGACGTAGTCCTCTTTAATCTTAGTGCCTTCTCTCTGATTCATTATCACCAATGAGTATTGCATATATCTTGTTTGTATATGGTGGTTTGCATTCATCTCCTCCACTAGATTGTAAGATCCTTCCTTTGTATCTTTAGCACTTAGCATAGTGACTGGCATAGGGCAGGAGTTTAATAAATGCTTGTTGATTTGACAAGTCCCATCTCCCCCCACACATACATATACACCCCAAACCTCAGGTTGTATATATCCTTTAGCAATTAATCTGAGGAAGTGCCTCACCAGAAGAGGCCCAAGTTTATGCCTTGCTCCATGGGATATGACCCAAAACAACCCACTCCCCTACTGCATATAACATATGTGTACATGTTGTCTCCTTCATAAAATATAAATTCCCTAGAGAGTAGGAACTGTTTCACTTTTATCTTCATGTCTCCTTTACTTAGCAGAGTAACTATTGAACAGTTGGCATTTAATACAAGCTTTTTGCTAGATTGATCCTAGGTAAGACATTTAAGGTTTCTATATCCTCAGTCAGCTCCTCCAGGACTTTCACAAACCAGTTGGTAGAGGGGATTTCTACTTCAGGAATGCCTGTCCCACATTCCTGAAATCACAAATTACATAAAATCATTTGCTTATTTGCACTGTGCAGAGTGCTGCTAGGTGCTGCTGCTGTTAAAAAGAACTTGTCTCTGCCTTCTAATGCCTTATATAATCTCAAGAAGGAAAGCTACCAGACTCTGAAAATCCTTTCAGAAAATATGATTGCATGACTATAAAGGTATATGAATGTCAATCTCCAGAAACAAACATTTGGCCCGCAGATACCAAGGAAAAGGGAAACATCACTTGAGGGAATCTTAGAGAATTATTTGTTGAATGAAGAAATGTATTGAATTAATGAAATATCATTGTATTAGTCATTCCAGTTAAAACATTAAGGAATGATACTGTTATCTTTCAAGATAAGATTTGTATTTTAAAGGCAATCTTATAATTAAATATCATTTCAGTAACCAGGTGATAAAGCCTGGGAAGAACACTGGCATGTGGACCTTTGGGGTCCTTTAAATGACCACTTGTAGGCACCTTTCAACTCAGATTAAAGGGAAATCCAGGTCTGAGATATGAAGACTGACTTTTGACAGGCCTGAAAAGCATGTGCCAATTAGAATATTTGGACTAAGTTGATATCAAAGAGATGTTACAAGTGGTTGTTCTTCCTGGTGGCATATTTAGGCATATACTAGTTATGCTCCATCATTTCAGCATTGATCATAAAACTATATAATGTTAGAGATGGAAAGAGATCATGGAGGGCCAAGCATTTCGTTTTTACAGATGAAGGAAATGAGTCCCAGAACTGTTATATGACTTAACCAGATGACCCTAATAAAGTGAAAAGGCATGAAGTTGCTATAGTGTTCCCACCTGGCAGTAGCCTCTTCTCCAGGAGGAAGAAATCTATGGCTTAAAAACAAAACAAACAAACAAAAATGAAGAAATCTGGCAGAACACCTTTATTTTGAAAAATTATCTTCTCTTGAATACTTAAGTGAATGAGAAGCAATTTCACTGGAGCTATGTTTCAAATCCCATTAAAAAGCATCATTGGTATGAAAGTGTAATCACTGGTTGGTGTCACTGCTCAATGCTTGGGCTTTCCATTGCCCTAACAGGTCTCTATTGGCCTTTCCATGGTCAACTATATTCTTTAACTTCAGAAAGGAGCAACATGTTTCATAAGATACAAAAGGAGAGACTAGTTAAAAGCAGCATATATACACGAGGAAAGAAAGCATGCCCTTGGGCTAAATATAAATGTGCAATTGTAATTGGGGTACTTGGTGGCGTGGAATTTGAATCTTTTCTTTCTTAAAGCACATATTTATAGAGCAAAAGTCTGATGATGTGGAACTTAATGCCTCTGTCCTCCGCCACAACATCTACCGTGGATGATTTCAGGTCTCTTCTTTCATGTCCAGGGAAAGAAGATTGAGTACTGATTGAAGTAATGAATAAGAACAAAGTAGCATGGCAAAGAAATGCACATAGTAGGTGCATAATGAAGTTTGAATTGCTTCCCACAATGCAAGAGGGACAAAAATCTCAAGCCACCAGGCAAAACTCTCAATTGTGATGAGTTTTTGTGGTCATCCCTCTCCCTGGAAAAGCACAAAAACTTGTGGGTACTCCTAGCAAATGTTTGGTTTGCTTATAAATCATCAGATATCATGTACCCCAAAGCTGCTGAAGAAAGCAGGGTGAGGTTAGTAGCCTGCTACTCAACATGAGGCATCATTGTGATATGACAACTCAGAAAACATAAAGAGGTGATTTTCCTTCTGTACTCCAACCACATTGTGAGCATTATGATTAGTTCTGGGGACTACATTTTAGATTGAAAAGTTGGAGAATATCCAAAGAATATCCAGCAGTTGGGATACTGAAAGGTCTTTGGGTTCATAGGATATGAAGAGTGGTTAAATAAAGGTACGAAGTCTGGGGGAAAAAAAGATTTAGGGGAATAAAACCTGTCACAAAGCATCTGAAGAGCTGTTAAGTAGAAGAGGTATGAACCTTGTTCTTGTCTCCAGAGAACTAAACTAGGAGAAATGGGCAGGAAGAAGGTGAAAAGAGAGAAACTAAATGTAAGAGAAAACTTCCTAACAATTAGAGATATATACAGGTAAAATGAGCTGCCTCAGCTCATTAATTAACCCCTCAGTGGGTTCCTTCACACTCAAGTCTACTTGGGAAGGAAAGAAAAATAGATTATTAAGCACTTACTGTGTGCCAGTCACTATGCTAAGGGCTTTACAATTATTATCTCATTTTATCCTCACAAAGAAATAAATTTTTATGAAATAGGATAAATGTAAACAAACATTTATTAAGCACTTACTGTATGTCAGGAATTTTACAAATATTAACTCATTTGATCATCACAATAACGCTGTAAGGTAGGTGCTACTATATTCCTATTTTACAGATTAGGAAACTGAGGCAAATAGAAGTCCAAGCCTGGTGACTGGGAGAATGGTGGTACCCTCAATAGTAATAGTTCAAAGGGGTCAAGATTTCTTTAGGAGGGAATAATTAAAGTTTTATGAAAGAAGTGAATCTAAACTGAACCTAAAGGAAGAAAAATATTTCAATAGGTGTGGTTGTGAAGGTATTTTTTCGAAGCATGGGGACAGGTTATTCAAAAGAATAGAGGCAGGAGAATGTAAGAATAGATAGAAAAATAGCTAATAGTCTAGTTTGAGTGACATAGAATGCATGAACAAGAGTACTGAGAAATAAGGTAGGTTACAGAAATAAGAGCAAAATTATGGAGGGCCATAAATTCTAGGATTAAAATTTTGTATTTTATCCTCTTGGCAACTGGTAATTACAAAGTTTTTTAATCAGGGTAATGACATTCAGCAAATACTTACTAAGCCCTACCATGTTAAAAAAAAAAAAAGTACAGTAGGATCTGGGGATGCAAAAATTAAACCAGGAGAGCTGTGTTTTTAAAAACATGGTTCTCCCTATGCATTGGGAAGATTATTTTGCAAGTTGTATGAAAGATAGATGGGGGTGAGGACACTGGAGGCAGAGCAACTAATTAGGAAACTATTACTGCATTGAAAATGAGAGTTATTGAGGACTAAAACCAGGGCGAGACAGTATGAGTAAAGAGGAGAAATTTTGAGCAGGCAGAGTGAACAAGCTTTGACTATTGATTGTTGTTGTGTGGCCTTCATTCTAGAAGAGGACCATGACATCAGGAAGATGATGCCATGACTTGCAAATGAATGAGATTTAAGTGAGGGAGGGCTATGCAATCCAGAGTCATTTGGGTACAGTGGCAAGACATAGATCAGGATGCCTGGAGATGGCCCCTGGCTTTTGATAGAATGTAGGAAATAAAGGAAAAGAGCAAGTCAAAGATGACTTGGAGATTATAATGTGAGTGACTGGAAGGATGAGTGTGCCTTAATTGGAATAAAGAACTGGGATAAGCAGCAGCTTTGTGGGAAATGGGTAGGAGATGATGAATTCACTCTACATATGTTGAATTACATTCAATTCAACAAAGTACTCAAAAGAGCCTTGAACTTCTAAATGTTTAATCTGGAGAAGAGAAGGCTTAAGGAGGATGCGGTAGTACCTTCTGGACTTAGAAGGGGCATCATGGAGAAGAGGATCTAGACTTATATTGCTTGGCTCAGAGGGGAAGAACTAGGAGCAATGGATGGAAATTAGAGAGGCACAGGTTTAAGCTTGATATAAGGAACAACATCCTAATAATTAGAACTGTCCAAAACTGATCTGCTTAGGGAGGTGATGATTTCATAGTCATTGAAGATCTTCAATGCACACCTGTCAAGGAATCCCTATTCTCACCTGCGGTGGATTAGATGATCTCCGAATCCTTTCGCACTGAGATTCTGGGATGTTGTCGAAAGAGAACAAAGAGAATATTGTCTCTTCCTCTTGCGCCTGTAATGTCAGAAGAAATGGGTAGCTTTAGAGAGGGATGTGAAGGGAATTGTCTTTGGAGGAAAGTTGGGTTTCAATTAATGACAGGAGAGTGGAAAAGGTTTAAGAAGAAGAGACTGAGTGAGGAGAGTTGGATTTTTTCCCCCTCTTCATCCCCTATATGCCATCTATCAGAAACTCATCATCATTCAAGATGACATGAACCTTAAAGCCCTGACTTCCTTAGTCCTCCTTCTCCCTGGGGCCCCTAGGGGTGGGGTGGACTTTGGAGAACTTCTCTCAGATCTTCCACTATTTAAGAAAGGTGGCCAAGGCAGTCACCTCACAATTTTCCACCTGGCTGTAAGACTTTTCATCATGCTCTCATGCAGATGACCTCACCCTGCCTTTTCAGCTCCTTTATATGTGATGTCTTCCCCTCATTAGATTATTGATCTCCTTGAAGGCAGGGACTATCTTATGCCTTTCTTTGTTTCCTCAGGGCTTAACACAGGGCCTGGCACATCGTAAGCTCTTAATAAATGTTTATTGACTCTGACTCTATCACCAAGTTCTGCTATTTATTTTTCCAAAATGCATTTTATAGTCTGTTTTCCTCTTCATTCACATTGTAATCACCCTGGTTTATGTACCTGTCACTTCAAGCCTATTTTACAACAATGGTCATCTAGTTGGATAATTGCCTTCAATTTCTTCCCTTTCTAATCAATCTTGTATACCACTGCCAGATTAAACTTCCTAAAATATCAATTAAGTCATGTCACTCTACTACTCAAGCACCTGCACTATTCCTATTTCCAATTTCAGATCCAAATTTGTGTGGGCCCTGGCTTTCAATGCTTTTCCTAATATGGCTCATCTCTACCATGCAGCACTATTTTCTTCTAGTTTCTAACATTCTTCTTTTGGGAGTGGGGGGGTTAGATAGGTAAGAGGGTACTACTAGGTATTTTTTCTCAATCACTTGTTTTAAATTTAAGATTTTATTAGAAAATACAATCAGTTCAAGGTTTTACATTTTCTTAATTTCAATATGTAAAATATCATAATATTTATTTTTTGTTCCTCCAAGTTGCCATTTAGATTCTTTGTCCTTTCATTTTAAATCATTTTTCCTCATATTGTCTCTTCCCCCCATTTGTATAGTTTTGAAAACGTTTTTCCAGATTTGTTTATTCCTCAGATTTGTCCGTCTTAATTGCTCTATGGTGTTCCATTATATTAATATATTACAATTTAACCATTCCTCTATTGCTGAATTTTCTGGTTCTTTCCAGTCTTTTGTAAATACATAAAATATTTCTAAGAAAATATTTACATGAATTTTTTGGTGTTTTCGGTAATACTATGAGAGTATATTACTAACAATGGAATGGGGGGTGATCATTATTATAATTTCTACTTTATACTACCACATTACTCTCAAAAAAGATTCTGTTGGTTTTCAATTCCATCAGAAATGAATGAGTATACTTTTTTTTCCCTCCATAACCCTGCCAGCTTTGAGTTTCATTACTTCTAATTATTTTTGAGAACTTCATGACTTTAAGATGGGACTTAAAATTGTTTTAATTTTCTTCTCTCTGATTAAGTAAGTTTGAGGATTTCCATCAGCTCCTCTTCTCTATCATATACTATGTTTATTTTTTCCATATCTTTGCTCCTGGTATTTCCCACATCTTCACTACTCAGAATATCATTGGGACCGTAGATGTTACCAAGTCCAACCCATTCATTTACCATTGAGGAAACTGAGACAGAGAGCTTAACCAATTTGTCCAGGGTCATAAAACTAATAAATGTCTGTAGTGAGATCTGAACCCAGGTGTTCCTCACACAAGATTTTTAGAAGCAACTATTACAAAGCAAAGTTGCTTTACTTGACTAGTTTTGTTGCAAGGGAGGGTTTTTATTGGGTGTGGGTAATTGGAGAGCAAAATGAGGTGTAGTTATAGCGAACAAAAAAGAAAGAGCATTAATGACTTTTTTTGGAGGGATAAGGGCTTGGTAATTGGGGTTAAGTGACTTGCCCAAGGTCACACAGCTAGTAAGTGTCAAGTGTCTGAAGCCAGATTTGAACTCAGCTCCTCCTGACTCCAGGGCTGGTGCTCTATTCACTGTGCCACCTTGCTGCTGCTGCCCCCATTAATGACTTTTCAAAAATATTCCAAAGAAATCAGAAATTCAGAAGGGGACACAGAAAAGCAGGGCAGTGTTAGTACCACAGTAATAAATGCAATATATATTAAAAAAACAAATTAAAAATTATTGATTCAAGTCAGTAATTCTCAAAAAATTCTCACATCACAACCAGCCCAATACTTTTCCTGCCATTTATGACTTTGGTTAGCTTATGTAACCTTAGTTACATTTTGGGCACAAAGTAATATAACTGCAACCTAATAATATGGGAAAATAATGATGTCATTCTGAAAATCTGCCTAGGTGCCCATCATTTTTCATTGTGATCTATGAGACAGAGTTGCTGGGATGAATTGTTGACCCCCTTACAGTAACACTTATGGCCAGTAGTAGAGTGGTGGAAGCTCTTTTTCTTCAGGGAACTGGAGGTAGCTCTAGGTCCAATGGACAAATGTTAAGCTTCTAGGAGCATGGAAGGTGAAAATTGAATTGGAATGCTTAAAAAATGTATTGAGAGCCTATTTTACAGATAGTACTGTGCTAGGCTCTAGAAGAGATGAAAAAATATTTTTATAAACAAACTTCCTGCAGTCATGAGCTTATACTCTAATAAGAATATCTATCTATCTATCTATCTACCTTCTATCTGTCTATCTCTCTCTCTCTCTCTTTATATGTATATATATATATGAAACATGCAAAATAGCCATAATTCAAAATAGAACATGACATATGCATAAAAGAGGTACAAAGTTCTAGAAAAGCTAGAAAGAGGAAGTGAGAGGTCCCAAAGACAAATTTTCCATACTGCACAATTTTGCCTAGGGCCTTATCTGCCAGAGGTCACCAGAATCACAGAAACTCAGACTTGCAAGAGATCTCAAAGAGGGTTTCGTCTACCAAATCTGAAGGAGAATTCCATCAGCAGTATGCCTAAAAAATACTTGTCACACAACCCTGGATTGAAGATCACAGGGTCAGGGGAGCCCGCTATCTTCTGTGGCAACTCAGCAACTCATTCCACTTTGAGTTAGCTTTAATTGCTAGGAAGTTTGTTTATTTGTTTTTTTTAACATCAAGGCCAAACCAAAAGTTCCAACAGTTGCTACTAGTTCTCTCTTCTCCCAGGGCAAGGAGAAGTTGAATTCTTCTTTCATTTTTGACAGCCCTTGAAATATTTGAAAACAGCTATGATATCCGTCTCTAACTAATCTCTCTCTAGATTTGTCTTCTCCAGGCTTATTATACTCAGTTCTCTTCCTCTTCTTCCTCTTCCTCTTCTTCTTCTTCTTCCTCTTCTTCTTCTTCCTCCTCCTCCTCCTCCTTCTCCTTCGTCTTCTTTTTCTTCTTCTTCATTACAGTTATTAAGATTTTTTTAAAAAATATTTTGTTATATTTTTTTCCAATTACTTGTAAAAAATTTTTTTAACATTCATTTTTTAAAAATTTAGAGTTCCAAATTCTCTTCCTCCCTTCCTTCCCTCTTATTGAGAGTGGCAAGCAATTTGATATAGGTTATATATGTGCAGTCATGCAAAACATATTTCTATATCAGTCATATGGTGAAAGAATACACAAATAAAAAAAAACATAAAGTAAAGAAAGATCTGCATTCAGACTCAATCAATTCTTTCTCCAGAGGAGGATAAAATGTTTCATAAGTCCTTCTTATATCTTGGATCTTTTTATTGCTGAGAATAGCTAAGGTATTCACAGTTCATCATCCTACAATATTGTTACAAAATATCTCCTGGTTCTCCTCACTTCACTTTGTATCAGTTCATGTAAGTCTTTCCAGGTTTTTCTGAAAAGCATTCTGCTCATCACTTCTTCTAGCACAATAGTATTTCATCACAATCATATACCATAACTTGTTCAACCATTTCCCATTTGATGGGCATCCTATCAATTTCCAATTCTTTGCCATTACAAGAAGAGCTGCTATAAATACTTTCAAACATATAGTCTCTTTCTTTTTCTCTTTCTCTCTCTTTCTTTTTTTCTTTCTCTTATCTCTTTGAGGTACAGACATAGTAGTGGTCTTGCTATGTCAAGTTTTTACATACAGTTTTATAGTCCTTTGGGCATAATTCTATAGTTCTTCAGAATGGTTGGATCAATTACAACTCTACATTTGTATAGAATTTGCATTAGTGTCCCAATTTTTCCATATCCCCTCCAACATTTGTCATTTCCCTTTGCTGTCATCTGATGGATATGAGGTGGTGTAGCACCAATGCAATATTGATAGCGCCTATGGCAGCCATGAATATCCCTGTGCAATTATGAATTGTGAAATATAACAGACTCTACACATGGAAGACAGAATAAAAGCATTTATTCAGACACCAAGAAGCCAAATCCCAACACCAGAAAGCCAAATCCATCATAATAACAAAGAAATCTATACGCAATAACAATGCAGAGGGCAACACTATCCCTAAGCCTTACCTCTGTTAGACTTCCCACAAACCAGCTCCCTCAAACAAGTCACAGGCTCCCTTAAATAAAAAATGCCATTCTCTCCCTTATAGCCAGTTGCCTGCTTGCCTGAGTCCTTCAGTTCTGACTGCTTTGACCAAATTTTCTCTTAGTTCTGCTCTAGATCCACCTCTTCCTGTTCCATGTGACTTAGACTCATGTGACTCAGGCTTCCATGTGACTTAAGCAGGCCATATGGACCTATTAATGAATGGGAAAGATCTTTCCATTTAAATTACCATTACAGGTGGTATCTGAGTTGTTTTAATTTGTATTTCTCTAATCAATAGTGATTTAGAGCATTTTATATGACTATAGATAGTTTTGAGATCTTCATCCATAAAATGCCTGTTCAAATTCTTTGACCATTTATCAACTGGGGAATAACTCATATTTTTATAAATTTGACTCTGTTTTCTATATGTTTGAGAAATGAGACCTTTACTAGAGAAACTTGCTGTAAAAAAATTTCCCCAGTTTTCTGTTGTCCTTCTAATTCTGACTATATTGGTTTTGTTTGTGCAGAACCTATTTAATTTAATATAATCAAGAATTTTCATTTCATACTCAGTTCTTTCAATCTTTCTCATGTAGTGTGATCTTAAGGCTTCTCCTCATTCTTCTCACCCATCTTTGGATGGTATCTGACTTATCAATAGTCTTCTTAAAATGTCAGTCAGTCAACTAGCATTTATTAAATGCCTACTAAGTGCTAGGCACTATGCTAAGTTCTGGGATACAAATAAAAAACTGTCCCTGCTTTTAGGAGCTTATTAGTCTAATGGGGAAGGCAACATACAAACAACCATGTGAAAACAAGGCATATACCTGATACACTGAGGGTAGTCTCAGAGGGAAAGCACCAAGATTAAGAAGGACAACAAAGGGCTTTTTACAGAAGGTGGGATTTTAGTTGATACTTGAAGGAAGCCAGGAAACCAGGAGGTTGAATGTCATAATTATAGGCTGTGTGTTTTTCTAAGTTTGCAGCTCATAATAGATTTTGATATTAGATTTTAGGCATTGGAGCTCTCAGACACACATGGGAATAAGGTACCAAGTAGATGCAACATGTCATTGTAACTTGGGCTATATAGAACATGTACAGTTATACTTGCTTCTAGTCAATTACATATATAACTTAGCACTTGGGCTCTTCAGGAATGACAAACTTTGTAATGGTTTTTGGCCATGGGATGGTTCAGCCCAGAAAGGAATCATTGTTTTGGTGTGATGCAGAAACCCTTGAGCAGTCTCTCCCCAACTTATGATATCTGGAGTGGGACAGAGTGCTTCTGTCCCAGTTAAAAGGAATATCATATTTCAGTTCCCACTCTTCCTTTGTCTCTCTACACAGCATGCAACTCTAAGACTTCCAGAAATGGGGGGAAAGGAAGGGGTACATCTGAAATGGATTAGGCCTTCTGGAATCATGATGACAGTTCTCATATGATAACTAGAGTAAGAGAATTTCACTAGGTGAGCTTGTATTAAGGTCCCCAATTTCCATTTTTACTTGTGTTTTCTTTCCTGAATGATGACCAAACATCAACTCTGAATTGAAGGGTGGGGTAGGGTAGGGAGGATTCCACAAGTTCAAGATTCATTATTTTGTCAGCAGGTTTTATGCAACTGTCTTTTTTGGTTACAAGAGAGAATTCAATGTGGAATATTAGTGACATAGCAGGATGACCAGAATAAACAGCAAAAGATATGAAGAATTCTCTTAAAAATGATTAATGAATTGAATAAAAGATGGTTTAAAAACTTTAGGAAATTCAGAAGCTATTACGTATCTTAACAAGCAGTAAGGATAATAATGACATCCACATTTTATTTTATTTAAATAAGGCTCTTATCTATCACAGGTTGCTGGATTGGGGGATAGAATGTCTTTCCCTGGAGATGCTTGAAAATATGATAATAAATATCTGACCAAAATGATAATGGCATTTCCCAGGAACAGAAGCATGTACTATCTTGACATTTTTTCATCCTAAGACTTGAAGATAATTTCCATGAAAGTCAAATGAAAGTATATAATAGAGGCTATTAGGGGTACAGGAAAAATATGAAACATTGCATATGATGGTAGATTTTTTTAAAAACTATTGATTGGTTTTTCTTTCTATTTTTCTTAAAAGTTTTTTTTTATAAGGGATGGTTTTCTGAGAGGGAAAGTGGGGAAAGGACACAGACAAAAATCTAGGTGACGTAAAGACAAAAAATATTAATAAAAATCTTTTTTTAAAAAGTGTACTGCTAAGATAAAAAGTAGTTAATAACATGTTGAGCAGTTGTATTGCAGGTGCAAGTAATATAGAGACATGGATTCTGTATCCTGAATTTGCAGCTAAATGCTATGGTCCTGTCTGTGGTAACAGATAGTTCTAGTGGCTAAACTGGATTACTGACAGGGAAACATGGTACTCAGCAAAGGATGGATCTATAGAGAGGAAGAAAATGACAAAAAGTCTGAACTACTTGATGTATTACTCCATTGTACTGATGTTAAAGTAGCAGAGAAGGGGATTTGTTTAGCTAAAGGAAAGTTTGCATTTTAGGAGGATTAAAATTATTTAAAATTAGTCTTATTAACATTAAAGTCTACTATGAAAGAGAACTAACTTTAGAGTTTCAGGTCCTGAGTTCACATTCTACCTCTGAATCTTACTTGTATGGCATTGGGCAAATCATTTAACCTCCTCCGTAGACCTCAAGTTTCTGCAAAATTTGGAGGATGGACTAGCTGACCTTTGAGGCTAGATAGATGACTCTATAAAATTTCAGTTATATTCACGTTCTTGAAGGTGATACCAATAGAGGACAAACTCTAGAAGGGCCTATCAAAATGGGAAGATTTCAAGTATGAGACCAAAGGGGACAACTAGGTGGTACAGTGGATAGAGCACTGGGCCTGGAGTCAGGAAGACCAGAGTTCAAATCTTACTTTAAACACATTCTAGCTATGTGACCCTGGGCAAGTCATTTAACCCTCTTTGCCTCATGTGTGTTCATCCTTTGTTGCCGAAGAAAACCATGCCATCAGAGAAATGATGACATGACTTTCACTTGACTTTGTTTTGAGTGAAGGAGGGCTGTGCAGGTCATCAGCCTCACTTCTCCTTCACAGCCATCTGAATCCAGTGACCAGATATTCATCAGGATGACTGGAGATGATCCAGGATGAGGCAATTGGGGTTAAGTGACTTGCCCAAGGTCATACAGCTAGTGAGTGTCAAATGTCTGAAGTGAGATTTGAACTCAGGTCCTCCTGACTCCTGCACTGGTGCTCTATCCACTGCACCACCTTACTGCCCCAAGTATCTTAGTAGATGAGAAAGAAAAGAAAAGATTTTCCTTACAGCGAAAAAGTGTAGGAGCTCCAAGTATTTGCCCCACCAGAACGAGATTTGCTCCAGGACTGTGAGCAAATAATTATATTGTTTTATAAAAGAAGGCAGAGGTGGAGCCTAGGGGCTGGGATGATGTGGGGATGCAGGTGTGTGTAACTGGTGACAGGCTGGTGAGAGTAGAGGTGCAAGGAACTTGTTTAGTTTTCTGGCTCTTTGGGCAGGGACTGAGGCTGCCAGACACTTTCCATGTCAACAACCGTGACCCAACCACCTGGAAAAAAAATAGCATCCTAAAGACTAATGATAACCAGGATCCTAGTCCCCCTTCCCCTAATAGTGATCTGCCCATGAAAGTCAGAGTAAAAGGAGGAAAGGAGACAACCCTTCTACCCCTGCAATAGGGCTGTGTCTTCCTAGGGACACCACTCCCTCATTAATCCTCTTGGCTTTCCCTAAGAGTTTTGTCCTTTCCAGTTTTTCAAACTTTCCTGATGAGAAAGGGAGAAAGAGGAGGGTTGGTATTGGTCAAGAGACTCAGGGATTCCAGGCTCCTGTTTGGGTTTGGGCTGCTCTGAGAAGGGAGAAATGCTTCCCCAGGCCTAGAAGTCCTCTATCGCCTCTAAAACAACTGTATGTTTGTGGAAGCGGGGGAGCAGGATGGAAGTGAGTTCCACAGTAAAGTCAGGGCATGAATGAAGTCAACCCTTGAGTCTCACATCCCTGGACTTACCTTACATTTTCCCAAAGGGAGAGGTAAGAGCAAGAGAATGCCTGAAAGAACTAAAGGGTCCCTCTCCTGGTTTAACTGCTGATCCTGAGTCATGAGACTGTCGAAGGGTTGGTGCCTTCATGTCTGCCCTTTAAGAACTGTACATTTTAGCAATGTGACTGAAAGGATGTTGGACCAAGTATCAAAAGATCTAGGTTCTAGTCCCAGCACAGATATGAACCCTGACTGTTTCTTCCTTTGTAAATGGAGGGTGTTGGGTAGACATATCTAGTGTCTCTTCCAGTTCTAATAGTCTGAATCTGTGAGATTTGGGTTCCAGTTGATACCACTTAACTGCAAATTTGTAGATCCTTTCTGAAGATCAACTTGGCAGTATAAAAAAGAGAACATACACCTTGACCCAATAATTCCATTGTTAAGGGTGTGCGTTAATTTTAATGTGAATGGATTGTTGCAGTAGCCTCTTAATTGGTCTTCTGCTTTCACTCTTTCTGATTCTTTTTACATGTACTTCCTAAAGTAATATTCTTAAACTATAGTTCCAGAATTCACACCTCATTAGGGCCCTCTGCTCCTGGGGACTCTCCCTCTGATTGGAAGGTAGAGTGACAGAGCTCCTCCCAGCACCTCCATTCAAGGTCAGCCATCTCTTTAATTTCCACCCAGCTGCACTCTTTTGTACATTTTCATAACAACTCCATATCAGGTCACTTTCCTTCTTGGCCTCCTCCCCTTTCCCCCATTAGATTGGTAGTTCCTTGAAGGAAGGAATTTTCTTTTCTTTGTACTTGTATCCCCATCACTTAGCACAGTGCTTGGCATAGTAGACCCTTAATATTTATTGATTGACTTACTGACTGCAGGTCTGACCATATCACTCCCCTTCTCAATAAGCTCCAGTGGCTCCCTATTACTTCTAGGAAGAAATATAAATTCCTCTTTCGGGTATTTGGAGCTATTCGCAATCTTGTCCTAACCTACCTTTCTAGCTTTCTTGTCCATTACTGTCCTTTAAAAACTTTACATTTCGGCCAAACTGGCCATGTTGTTCTTCATACTATTTTGTTCCATCCCATGCCTCCTCATCTCCACATCTTAGGAACCCTTGTTTTCTTTGCCCCGGTTAAGTTCCACTTCTTGTATAAGACTTTTTCTGATCCTCCTCTCAGTTCTAGTGCCTTCCCATCCCCAAGCCTACCATTTTGTATATATTTTAATTTAATTTAATTTTTTTGGTTAGATTTTAAGTTCTGAATTATCTCCTTTCTTCCTTCCCCACCCCACACTAGAAAAGGCCACCATTTGACACAGATTTATAAATATATGTGGAACCATACTATGCATGCTTCTATTTATCAGGTGTTTCTCTGGAGGTGGATAGCATCTTCCATCATAGGTCCTTTACAAGTGGTTTGAGAACTCAGGTCTTCCTAACTCTGGCCCTAACACTTTACCCATCATCTACCTAGTTGCATGTGGAACAAATATTCCTTTTGCAGAGCAAGTTTTCTAATGACTACCAGCCCCTTTATACTAAAGAAAATTCTTTTTTTTTTTTGAGAATGGGGCTAAAGGCTAGTGAAACAGATATCAATAGCTCCCTAAATGAAGCTAATTCTTCTTCATTCAAGAATACAGGTGGAGGAGACTCAATGAATAGTATTGGACTTGGAGTCAGGAAAATCTGTGTTCAAATCCTACATTATTAGCTATGTGACCCTGGGCAATTCACTTAATTTTTCTCAACTTCAGTTTGTTCACCTGTAAAATGAGGATAATAATAGCACCTCCCCCCCAGGTTGCTGTGAGGATCAAATGATATGTATAGTTCTTTACAAGTCTTAAAACTATATACAGGGTGTCCCAAAATTCTTTGTCCAGTTTTAAGCTTTAATAAACATAAGATTATTATAAATACATAATTAGTCATTATTAATCATGTAAATTATATATAAACATTATATGAAGTATAATACAAATAATTCTATTTATATTAAAAATTATATATAACATAATTTGTATGTTTTAATGTAATTAATAAGTTTATTAATTATTATTATTATTATTTATAGTGTATTCCAAAAGTTAGCAAAATGTTAAGCTTATTAAAGCTTAAATCTTAACCAATTCTTTTGGGACACTGTATAACTTATAGCTATCATCATTATTTATCAGTATAGATTCATTACCAAGGTAATAGGGTATGGTAGTACTATAAGGGAATGGTAGCTATGAAGCCTATTCCTCAGGAAAAGTTCCTTGATGCTAGGGTTTATTCCTCGGACTCACTGCAATCTACAGGGGCAGCTGCCTAAGGTCAAAGCATTCACACTTGTAGAGGGTAGAGGACAGCAGGCACTCTTTGGAGAAAGCCACTGAGCAATCACTTGCTTATAGTGGGAATGCATCATTGCAAATTTTGTCACACAATTTCACTAAACAGTCATGAGGTCGCAATAGCTACTCAACTAATTAGATGTTTGTTGTAAGGCTTCTGGGGAAGAGATCTCATTCACAATAATATGTCCCTGGGAAAGTCTTGAATATTAAGTACATCCCAACTGGATTCTTAGGCATGTAGGACCTCAAAGAGCTGAATTAAGACTGTGTATCATAGGGTCTTGCTCTGTCCTTGACAACGTCTTCTGAGTTTGTTCCTATTCTCTATGGTATGCTTGGCTTACCAGCCATGGGATTCCCAACAAAGATATGTAGTATATCCCTGGACCCATACTTAAAATATTTCCAGCTTGATATAGGAACTACCAGACTAGTCTATTAGAATAGCCTTTAAGAACCTAGAGTTACCTCCACTTCTCTGCCATTGCTTCAGCAGTTCCTTCTTTAATTTGTAAGTTTTGGCCCAAAACCACTATTTTATGAACCCAGGCCATCTTTGCTCACTTCTCTTCTGGATCTACTACTGACTCCACAGTAGTTTTTCAGTTTTCCTTCTACATAGGTCTTTCCTATCCACTTCACTTTCCCCTTTCCCTCTTTCCAGCTCCCTTTTACATGTTGTCTTTCCCCATTAGAAAAGTAAGCTCCTTGACGTTAAGGACTATCTCTTTTTTTTGCTGGTATTTGTATCACCAATACTTAGCATGTTACATGGCACATTGTAAGTGCTTAATAAACACTTGGTATCTATCTATGTTATCTATTCATACTATAATAAAGCTTCAAAGGGGGTCTTAGATATAGAAATGGCATGACATTTGTGATCAGTGATATATTTATTATAGTATTTTGTAATTACAGTATTTTGATTCTTGTAATTTTGATTATAGTAATTTGATTATTGGGGTGAAGCAAAACAAAGATTACCAACCTCTTTTAGTCATCTCTACTCAGACATTGCTTTTTCGTAGACCACAGATGCAACAGAGCAGGAAGGCACTGAAAAAAATTTTCTAGTACTAAGCCAAATAAGAGTTTCAGTTAAGAGAACCTAAAAGGAGTTAAAAAGGTAGATGTAAAAACCCAAGGGTTTTTCTACCTGACTGATTGGATATAGCTGGTTAGGATCTGCATCTCAAAAGAGATGAAATATTCTGAAGCAAAGAGTTTTTCAGAACTGAGACCCTACCAGCAGCCGCAGCAACTTGATGAAGAAGCCACAAACAACTAAAATCAATCAGATGGCACCAAAGAGTAAGAGTGGCTGAGTAGAAATGCCCGTAAGGTAGAAGGGAGTAGCAGTAGGGAACAACTCAGCAAGCCGAGAAGTGACTAGCAAAATTACATCACCAGATAACATCAGCAGTTGCACAAAATTAAATATTTATTGTTCAGCCATGAACATTCTCAAATCATATATTTTCCCTTCATATGTCCCTTCCCTATGCGAAAGAGATCATAACTGAAGGAAGAGTCTAAACCCACATGGAATCTGTTTTGTCACTTTTTCTTTTGCTATGCTGTTTAAGTCTTTTTGCTTTGAATGAATGTGACTTTGAGTTGGCTCAGTAAAAGAGTACACATTGAGGGGGGCTCATGAGCTATGGTTTTGCTACCTGACCTACAAGCTGTCTCAAATGTGAGATAGCTTTCTTGAGAGTACATATATGGAGGAGAGGGAGCTGAGTCTTCAAATTATATCTTTATCTGAACGGAATTAATATCTGAATCAGGTTATTTACACTCCACTCAATTGTCTAAATTTCAGGAAAGAAAATCTCTTATGCCTATACACCCTTTAACTAATGATATCCTTTATCTGTTAACTAGTCTAGAACATGGCAAAAAATTAGTAGAGCAGGTGGACCTAGAAGGATGGAAAGGATAAATAAAAAGAGGTTATCCCCTATGGTAGAAGTATAAACAAGGAACATAGGTGGTAATAGTGTGAATGTATATGGGGAGACTTCTGAAGAAATCAACCTAATTATATCAGAGGACTTGTGTTGGCAAGAGGTAGAAGGTAAATTGAGTTACTTCTTAAATGAGAGTGAGAAAAATATTAAGGACATTAGATCAAAAGGCAGGGTTTCAAGGAGTAGCAAGTGCATTGTTCCTTTTGTCCAACTGCCAGTTTAAAAAAAGTTTAGGATACTACACAGGTCACTAAACAAATGTTTACCTGACATCTGGGTTTGTCTTACCCTCTGAGTCTTGAATTCCTAAAACACAAAACATTCATATAAACCTTTAAATAGATGGTACGGTAGTGTAGAGGGGTGGGAAATAAGATTCAAGAAAGCATTGTGTTTACATTTTCATTTTAAACTGTTCAGTTCTTACAAAAATCATTCACGATACCCCCAAGTTTGTGGCATAGTACTACACATACACACACACACACACACACACACACACCATATATAAATATTTCACCTCTCTCTTTTGGTGGAATTCAAATGTTGTTGGTGGGCTTTTTGTTTATTTATTTCAATAGATCTAAGCCTCCTTGAGAACAGTTCTTTTCTATATTCTTTATAAATTACTTTGTATACAATCTGGCCTATTAGAAAATTTAAGGAAAAAGTAGTTTCCTACACTGTGGCAACACTCAAAAGCCACTTCATATGATGGCTGCTATGCCAGCTGACAAACAATAGTTTGAAATCAAGGGACTTATTCAAGTCTATTATAACCTTCTGGGCTAAGGGCCTATTAAACCTCCGCCCAGTTAAATTTTTCTTCTAGGAGCAATTAACTTAGACTTATTCAACCACACAACACAGTTTCAGTGTAATTTCACCCTGAACTATAGAAATAGACATGCATACACACATGAATGCATATATTTTTAAATTATAATAAAAGATAGATAAAATACAAAACAAGAATAGTCTATGGAATATGTAGTTGTGTTATTAAATTTCCTAATGGTATCTTGACTTTTTCTGAACATTTCAATCTTGGTATTTATTTCAAAGGCACTACCATTTCATAGGTGTAGGTGCATTCACTGATATAGACTGAAGTCTCCTATAATTTAGTAGACTGTCTTCTTGAGTGCTGTGGCCAAAGTTAATCAGCTTGCTACAAACTTGATGACCAGCTTGTCTGAGTTTCATTATCATTAGCTTTCAGATAACAAACAAACAAACAAACAAACAAACAATCTCTCATGGTCTCTATACTTGACGTCTTTCTTAGTATGATCTCCCAGAGGTTGTGCTTTTCTTATATAGTCTTCAAGAACCTCCAGTCAATTCTATATAAGGATGGCTCTGGAGGAGGACTTTATTGAAGGAAATTTTGATATTTGAAGTGTAATTTGAGATTTATCCCTGTCATTACAAGGTTGAAAGTAAAAAGGGGAACCAGGTGTTTACCCCTATTTTGAAAGAGGACCAATGACATCACAGGGTGATGGCTTCACTTGCCTGTGAATTGGATATAAGTGAGGCAGAGTTGCACAAAGTTATCAGCCTCACTCTCTTTTCCTGAGTCATTGACGCCCAGCAGCAGGACAAAAGTCAATATGACCATTACGACTGTTGATGGCCCAGGATGATTTTGGCATCTTTGATGTCTGATCATGTTCTAAGTGCTCCACAGAGCTCCCTTCAACTGCCTTCATGGCCATTGGAACAAACTGTTTTCATCTGCCTATTCTACCAAAGGAATTCTTAACATGCTTGGGGTAGATACCCCCCCCAACTCACCAACAGGTTTGAGGCCTGTGGGTTACCCTTAACATGGTTTAGCCTGTTTGCCAAGATGAATGTGCTACAACTTCTTAGAGCCACAGGTGAAAATTGGGTGAAAGTAGACACTAAAAGGTGGATGAGTGTATAGAGGGCAAGACCTGGAATCAGGAAGACCTGAGTTTCAAATCCAGCCTCAGATATTTACTAGCTGTGTGATTCCGGGGAAGTTGCTCAACTCTGTTTGTCTCAGTTGGCTCTTTTGTAAAACAAGCTGGAGAAGGAAATGGCAAACCACGTCAGCATCTTTGCCAAGAAAACCCCAAATGGAGTCGGACATGATTGAAACAACTGAAGAATAGATAAGTAGAGGATTTATTAAGCCACAGGCACTGTGCTAAGTGCTATGGATAGGAAAACAATAAAACAAGACAGTTCCTACTCCCAATAACCTTATATTCTAATAGGAAAAGGAAAACATAAAGGGGAATTGAGAAAATGGAGAGACTACCCACATAAAAGCAAGGCAGTTATGTGGAAGATGGAGCAGACCAGACAGTGAAACTCCAGACCTATATCTCCTTGAGAATTAATAGGGAATGTTTATCTTGAAGGAGGTGAGGATCTTCCTCCAACTTTGCAATTGTTAATTTGAGAAAGATTTCACTACTACGTTAGCATACCAGTGTTATTCATAGACATTTTGTTCTAAGCTAATACTAGCTACTATATCTTGTATGGAAGTGTCTCTTGGAGCTCCCCCTCATCTCCATTTCTCTTTGTACATCTTCACTACATCATTAGGTTTGAAGAGATGATATGAATGTTTATTACATCTTATTTTGTTTGCTTTACTTAGGGACTACAAAGCTCTATTGTTTTACAAATGGAAGAAAAGTATTTATCAATTGTTTTCCAATATTTTCTTTCCCTTTTCAGTGTTAGATGACTTAGTTCAATGTTTCAGTTCATCTCTATTAGTTGACATTATTTCTTAGTCTACTGTTTTTTCTTTCTTATTATTCATAATTCTGTTTCATTACTTTGTCCTTTCTTGAGTTCTTTTGCTCTTACGTCTTACTCTTTGTGTTTACTTTACTTTCTGTTCCTCCCTTTTCAAATTCTTTTTACATGCTCATATTTCTTTAATTTTTCTTTTCCTATAGTTATATTGATGGCCTTTGTTAAACTTCATACCTTACATTCCCCCCCCATTCCTCTTTCATTTTGACTATATTCAAATAGGACTTTATTTAACCTGTCATTATTTTACTCCTGTTTATTTAATATTGACCTATTTTCAATTCCACACACTACAGTAAGAAGTATAATCTACTTGCATTTTTTAGTTAGCAAATTTACTCCTATATGTATTACTATCATTCAGTCGATTTGATCACCTGCTGTTATCCCTTCATTAGTCCTATTCCCCCTCATGATTCCCTTTTCCATTAATCTTTCCAATCCAATGACAGGAATACTTCAAGGATCCATGGTTTCATCTGTATGGATATTTCCTACATAGATGCAGATTAGAATTATCATAGACTGTAGAGGGTCTTTAGAGCTGAGGTTGAAAAAAGTCATCGTCTGGTAGCTAATCACCTGCTGAACTACTCTCTCCAAACTTAGCTCAGTGATAAACAGATAAAAGGAATATAGTCCATCTTTGGTCTCATTTGTTGTTGTTGTTCAGTCATGTCTAACTCTTCATGATCTCATTTGGGGTTGGTTTGACATTTCTTTCTCCAGAGCATTTTTACATGAGGCAAGCAGCTAGGTGGTACAGTGGATAGAGCACCAGTGCAGGAGTCAGGAGGACCTGAGTTCAAATCTCACTTCAGACACTTGACACTCACTAGCTGTGTGACCTTGGGCAAGTCACTTAACCCCAACTGTCTCATCCTGGGTCATCTCCAGTCATCCTGATGAATATCTGGTCACTGGATTCAGATGGCTCTGGAGGAGAAGTGAGGCAGGTGAAGTGCACAGCCCTCCTTCACTCAAAACAAAGTCAAGTGCAAGTCATGTCATTATTTCTCTGATGGCATGGTCTTCTTCAGCAACGGACAAACACACACTAAGATACTAGGCATTAAAAAATTCCACCTTCTTGAGATTTAAGTACCCATTTCTCACTATTTAGCTAATAGTTCCTGTCTTGAAAAGGATTTTCCTAGCTAATCTCACTCTTCCCTTACATGCCCATGATTCTTAGATTCTTCATTTCTCATTGTTTTTTTTTTTCAGGTCAGGAAAAGAAAAGATCAAACTGCCTCTTTATAAATTCTTTTAATCCATAACAATTTCCCTCTAATCAGGGAAAATTTACCCTAGCAACCAAGTTACTGACTCTCTCAATTAATTCTCTCTTCCCTTCCCTATCAATACTCAATTACCTTTGAATCCCATGTTTACTAAGACCTAAAGGTTTACAACCTGCTCAGGCCAACTTTCTTATTTTTTTAACTTTTAACATGCATTTTCACAAAATTTTGGGTTCCAAATTTTCTCCCCATTTGTCCCCTCCCCCACCCCAAAACACCGAGCATTCTGATTGCCCCTATCACCAATCTGCCCTCTCTTCTATCATCCCTCCCTTCCCTTGTCCCCATCTTCTCTTTCTATACCCCATTACTTGTATTTCTTATTTTCTAGTAGCAAGAACAGTACTCAACAGTTGTTCCTGAAACTTTGAGTTCCAACTTCTCTTCATCTCTCCCTCCCCTCCCATTCCCTTTGGGAAGGCAAGCAATTCAATATAGGCCATATCTGTGTAATTTTGCAAATGACTTCCATGATAGTCGTGTTGTATAAGACTAACTATATTTCCCTCCATCCTATCCTGCCCCCTCTTGCTTCTATTCTCTCTTTTGATCCTGTCCCTCCCCAAGAGTGTTGACTTCAAATTGCTCCCTCCTCCCAATGCCCTCCCTTCCATCATCCCCCCCACACTGCTTATCCCCTTCTCCCCCACTTTCCTGTATTGTAAGATAGGTGTTCATACCAAAATGAGTGTGCATTTTATTCCTTCCTTTAGTGGAAGGTGATGAGAGTAAACTTCATGTTTTTTTCTCACCTCCTCTCTTTTTCCCTCCACTAAAAAGTCTTTTGCCTGTCTCTTTTATGAGAGATAATTTGCCCCATTCCATTTCTCCCTTTCTCCTCCCAATATATTTCTCTCTCACTGCTTAATTTCATTTTTTTAAGATATGATCCCATCCTATTCAATTCACTCTGCACTCTCTATCTGTGTGTGTGTGTGTGTGTGCGTGCGTGCATGTGTGTGTGTGTGAATGTAATCCCCCCAGCTACCCAGACACTGAAAAGTTTCAAGAGTTACAAATATTGTCTTTCCATGTAGGAATGTAAACAGTTCAACTTTAGTAAAGTCCTTTATGACTTCTCTTTGCTGTTTACCTTTTCATGCTTCTCTTCATTCTTGTGTTTGAAAGTCAAATTTTCTTTTCAGCTCTGGTCTTTTCATCATGAATGCTTGAAAGTCCTCTATTTCATTGAAAGACCAATTTTTCCCCTGAAGTATTATACTCAGTTTTGCTGGGTAGGTGATTCTTGGTTTTAGTCCTAGTTCCTCTGACTTCTGGAATATCCTATTCCATGCCCTTCAGTCCCTTAATGTAGAAGCTGCTAGATCTTGTGTTATCCTGATTGTATTTCCACAATACTTGAATCGTTTCTTTCTAGCTGTTTGCAATATTTTCTCCTTGACCTGGGAACTCTAGAATTTGGCCACAATGTTCCTAGGAGTTTCTCTTTTTGGATCTCTTTCAGGTGGTGGGTGATCTGTGGATTCCTTGAATACTTATTTTGCCCTCTGGTTCTAGAATCTCAGGGCAGCTTTCCTTGATAATTTCATGAAGGATGATGTCTAGGCTCTTTTTTTGATCATGGCTTTCAGGCAGTCCTATAATTTTTAAATTGTCTCTCCTGGATCTGTTTTCCAGGTCAGTTGTTTTTCCAATGAGATATTTCACATTATCTTCCAATTTTTTCATTCTTTTGGTTTTGTTTTGTGATTTCTTGGTTTCTCATAAAGTCATTAGCCTCCATCTGTTCCATTCTAATTTTGAAAGAACTATTTTCTTCAGTGAGCTTTTGAATCTCCTTTTCCATTTGGCTGATTCTGCTTTTGAAAGCATTCTTCTCCTCATTGGCTTTTTGAACCTCTTTTGCCAATTGAGTTAGCCTATTTTTCAAGGTGTTATTTTCTTCAGCACTTTTTTGGGTCTCCTTTACCTGCTTTTCATGCTTTTCTTGCATCTCTCTCATTTCTCTTCCCAGTTTTTCCTCCACCTCTCTAACTTGATTTTCAAAATCCTTTTTGAGCTCTTCCATGGCCTGAGCCCATTGAATATTTATTCTCGGTGTTTGGGAAACAGAAGCCTTGACTTTGATGTCTTTCCCTGTTGGTAAGCATTGTTCTTCCTCATCTGAAAGAACGGGAGGAGGCACCTGTTCACCAAGAAAGTAACCTTCTATGGTCTTATTTTTTTTCCCTTTTCTGGGCATTTTCCCAGCCTGTTACTTGACTTCTGGGCGTCCTCTCCACACCCACCTCACCTCCAGATCCGCCCAGCTAGTGCTTAGGGTCTGAGATTCAAATGCTGCTTCCCAGCCTCAGGGCTTTGGGTGGGGGCAGGGCTGCTATTCAGTGTGAGATTAAGTTCAGGTGCTCAGGTGGGGGCAGGGCTGCCTCACAGGGCTCAGTTCCCTCAGGGGGTTTATGACGAGACCTTCCACAATGGATCTGAGCTCCTGCCTGCTTTGCGAGCCCCTGTCTGCTGCCATTCCTGCTGCCGCCTCCACTGCTGTCTCCAGAGGGGGCCTGAGTTATGGAGACACCCCACTCCCCTCTCGGCGAGCCAAAAAGACTCTCTCACTGACCTTTGTGCCTGTGGGTAGAAGGACCTGTGTGGCTGCTGGAGATTCCATCCCTGAAGCCTGCTCAGATCAGCTCCTCTCAGTGCCGGGCAGCCAAGGCAGGGCTGGGCTCTTCTCTGGGTCTGGCGTGCAATGGACCTTTCGCGTCAGTTTTTCAGGTCTCTCTGGAACAGAAATCTCCTCTACTCTGTTGTTCTGTGGCTTCTGCTGCTCCAGAATTTGTTGGGAGTTCTTCTTTACAGCAATTTTATGGGCTGTGGGACTGGAGCTAGCATATGTGTGTCTTTCTACTCCGCCATCTTGGCTCCTCTCCCCTCTTTTTTTTTATAAGGCCTTTAAAAAAATCAAAAGAACAATTTTAAAATAAATTATATGATGGTTTCCTCTTACCTTCCAGGAATTTAATGAACTTAACTCAAGCCACTATGAAGCTCTACCCAACTTCATGCCAGTTTTCATTGAGATATAGGGAGTCAGAATTGTTGAGGTGAATCACTGACTTACTCCTCAGCTATCACATGAATATTCACGTCAGAGTAGATACAGGGGGCAGTTAGGTGGCACAATGGATAGAGTGCTGAGTCTGGAGTCAGGAGGATCTGAGTTCAAATCTGGCCTCAGATACTTTCTAGCTATGTAATCCTGGGCAAGTCTCTTCAGCTGTTTGCCTCGGTTTCCTCATCTGTAGAGTGAGCTGGAGAAGGAAATGGCAAACCACTCCGTTGTCAAGAAAATTCCAAAAGGGTCCCAAGAGTTGGACACAGCTGAAATGAAATAACAGTACAGAGTGGGAAATCCCATTCCCACAGAGATTTGAGGGTAGGTCTAAGTCCAGAATGGAAAAGTCTTTTAAAAACATGCAGTCACCAACATCCATTATTCTCTAAGCAAACCAATCTGAACAACAATAACAAATGTTAGGTGAGTATCTCCTATCTATAAATCAAGGAGGAAAGGACAGGAAGGATATAAGGGAATATAAACTACCAGAACTCCAACCTTATGGTAAATTCTACTCTCTTCGACAATTTTCCAGAGAGGGTGTGATGGGGGTAGTCAAGCTACCTGTTCCACTGGTGAAGGGATGGGGAAGAAAATACTGAAATGTCAGTACCTGGGGCAAAGCTGTGGCTTCTCTGATCTCAATCTGGCTCTGAACATGACTGGCAGTGATATGATAGTTGGATTATCAAAAGGAGAGACTTACCAAATGTTAGATAATAGTCTAGGTGTTTGCTCTAGGGTAGTTATAGAAGAAGGAATGGATGTCAGGGATATTGGAAGTAGAATCAAATAATTGGATGAGTGATGGGGAAAAGTTAAAGATGTCTCCCAGGTTTCTAGCCTTTACAGCCAGGAGAATGAAGGTGAGACCATTTCATTTTTGTCTTTATATTTTTAGTACCTACCACAATGTCCGATACAGAGGAGGTGCTTAATAAATTATTGAATGAATGGATGAATGAATAAAATTAGGAGGGAGAAGATGAGTTCTATTTTGTACACATTGAGTTTGATATGTCATTGTGGTAGAATTCTGCAGGCAATTGAAAATTTGGGCCTGAAGCAGCAGAAAAATGTCAGGTCTAGAGATATAGATTTGAGAGTCATCCACATAGAAAAGGAAACTAATTTTATGTCATGAGAGTTGATGAAATTACCAAGGGAGATAGTCTATAAAAGGAAATAGTATTGCAGAATTCTTCCAACTAAGCGTTGGGAGGAGGAAGATGAAACCATGAAGGAGACTGAGAAAAGTGGTCAAATAGATAGGAGGAAAACTAGGAAAAAGCAGTATTCCAGAAATGAGGAGAGGAGAAATGATCATCAAGAAAGGGTTGGTCCACAGTATTAACTGCTGCAGATAATTCGAAGATTAACTTCCGGAGTTAAAAGGGACCTCAATAGCTGTCTAGTTCAACCCATACCCTCCCCCAAGAGTCCCCAATATAACATGCCCAACAAATGATCAACCAGTCTTGGTTTGAAAAGTGGGAAGGGGAACTTACCATTTCCTGAGACATTGTTGGATTTTTTGTTATCCCTTACTTCCCTCCACATGCTCTGTGATTCAGTGAATCTAGCCTCTTTACTGTTCCCCAAATAAGACACTCTATCTCCCAACTTGGTGCATTTTCACTGACTATCCACCTTGCCTGGAATTTTCCCCCTACTTATCTCCACATCCCAGCTTTTTGACTTCCTTCAGAAAGTCTCAGCTAAAATTCCTCCTCCTTCAAGAAGCCTCTTCCCAAACTCCTTAACTCTAGTGCCTTCCTTGTGAGATGAACTTCACTTATCCTATTTATATTGTTAACTTGTATGCCTGACCTCTTCCCCACGAGATTGTGATGTCCTTGAGAGCAGGGACTGGTTTTGCCCTTTTTTTGGTATCCCTAGTGCTTAGCAGTGTTAGAACACAGTAGGAGCTTAATAAATGCTTGGTGACCTGAATCTAGTCATTTTAGGTGGGGGGGTGGAGGGAAGAGAGAGAGAGAGAGAGAGACAGAAACAGAGAGAGAGAGAGAGAGACAGAGAGAGAGAGAGACAGAGAGACAGAGAGAGACAGAGAGAGACAGAGACAGAGACAGAGAGAGATAAGAGAGAGAGAGGCAGGTAGACAAACAGAAATAGGGATTGGACCTGCAATTTCATTGCTATAGGGAACTCTGGTGAAAGGAAATTCTTCCAATGAAGGCCTACAGAGTTGCCCAGGGTATTGACAAGTTAATCGACTTGCTCAGTCACATAGGCACTATGTGGCAAAAGTTTGATTAAATCCAGATCTTCCAGGTTTGGGGCAGGCCCCTCTCTGTTAGGCCACACTGCTTCTCATATATATATATGTGTGCTATATTAAAATAGGTGGAAAGATTTGTATGACTTTATGAAGAGTGAAGTGAACAGAGCCAAGAGAACAGTTTGAAACTTTATACAATGTATAAACTTTATACAGACTGCAATAATAATGTAACCCTTGAAAGGGTTCAGAACTCTGATAGAATTATGACTTAAAAAGGCTAGAGCATTCCTCCCCTGTCTTGACAGAGAGGTGATGTACTAAAGTTGAAGAAGGAGAAAGCACTCTCAGACCTGGCCAATGTGGTGCTGATTTGTTTTGCTTGACCCTTCACTGTTGTGACTGACCTCCACTGGATGTTCTTCAGCTTATTAATGTTCTTAAAAAATGTGGTCCTTAGAAATGAACATGGCACTACAGATATAGTCTGACCTGGGCAGAAGATAGTGTGACTATCACTTATTTACTCCTTGAAATAATCCTTTTCTTAGCGCAACCCAAGATTGAATTAGTCTTTTTGGCTGACATATTACACTAATTCACAGTAAGTGTTCAATGCACTAGCAGCACCTCTCCCATCCTCTTAGCAGACAAATACTGTCTCCCATCTTGTACTCGTGAAATTGATTTCTTGAGCTCCAATGTAAGACTTTACATACATACATTAAATTTCATCATATAAGATTTAGCCCAATTTTCTAGGCCATCAAGGTATTTTTGCATCTGATTTAACAAGTTAAGTTCTTGGTAACTTTTGAGAGAGCTGTTTGAGAAATGAGGATAGAAGTAAGAACTCCACCAATCAATACGTATTTGTTATGGGCCTACTATGTGCCAGGCACAGTACTAAAAATGGGAATGCAAGGGATTGAGGAGTGATTGATTGGGTGGTAGGTAGAGCCAGAAGTAGAGAGGGATGAAACTGTGGCAGGATGGAAAATAAAGGTTAAGGGAAGAGTTGTTTTTTGTCATGTCTTTTTTTTTTTTTAATAGGGAAGACCTGTTGTGTTGTATGTAGAAAAATAATCATTCAAGATATAGAAAAAATTGCTTAAGTGTATGAAGAATTTTGTAAAAACCTATCAGACTTAAAGCCTATTTGTGGTCTAGAGTACACAGGATGGAATTATGTAAAAGGCTATGTAAAAATTCACATTTATATAGCTTTACACTTTACAAAACCTTTTAATACATTGTCTCATTTGCCACCTCTCCTCCCACATAACCCTATATAAAGGAGATAAAGCATAGTCTCCATTCTACGGATTCAGAAACTGAGACTAGGGGAAGTTAAGTGACTTGTTTAAGATCCCAACAGCTAGAAAGTGGCATTTAAAACCAGGTCTTCTGACTCCAAATCCGGTGATCTTTCCACTACACCATTGTTGCTTATATTGCTTGGAAGAGTAAAATACACTATTTCAGAATATCCAAGAAAATCTGGATTTCCCTCATATCAGGACAACCCCCCACCCTGCAACTACAAATGTGTAGAAAACAGCCTCCCACTGATTTTAAATAAATATCTGTTAATAGAAGCGTCGCTGCCATTCAGATGATGATGAACACGGTTCATTGCAAATCCTTCCGTTTAAATGAGACAGACTTGGAGGGAGCCAAGTAAATGCACACAAAGGTGACTGTCCCCCGAGACCAGTGTTTGCCCCTGTTGCTCCAAGCACAGGAATCTGGCGTAGGGTTGGTAGGGAGAGACAGAGAGGAAGAGAGGGAAAATAATCCAGTCCGGGTTTTGGTTGCACAAGGACTATTGGGCTGCGAGGAATGGCTAGTGAGGAGGGGAGAGGGGGCGGTGGTGGAAAACACACAACACAAACAGCTCGAGCGCCGCCGGAGAGCCGGGAGCGATAGGCCCGGGAGCCGGCGGCTGGGGCAGGGCCCGGGCGAGGCGCAGCGGCCGGCTCGGGCCGCTTGCATGGAGCCCTCGCAGGCGGACTGCACAGGCTGTGGCTCCCCACGGCCAGCGCCGGAGGCGGCCCACCGCTCGCACACACCCACCGCCGCCGCCCGCAGCAGCGGCTCTGCCCGGCTCTAGGAGAAGCCGGCAGCCTGCCTTCTGCCCGGGCTGGTCCGCCGGGCTCGGGCGGAGGAGAGGCGCCGCCGCCGCCGCCGCTGCAGCCCAGCGCCTTAGCACGGGCACTTGCATGCCTTGGGAGGTGGCCCCAGCGGCCCCTGCTTGCCCCGACCCCCGGCGGGTTGCGCCTCGAGCGACAGCCCGAGCCCGAGGAGGAGGAGGAGGAGGAGGAGGGCGAGGAAGAGGAGGGCGAGGAGGAGGAGGAGGAGGTGGTGGTGGTGACAAACTCTCCCGCTTTGCACTGCGGCCGGGAGCCCCTGCGCCAGGCATGCAGGCTCGGCGTTTAGCCAAGCGCTCCAGCCTGGGGAGCCGCCGGGGGGGCGCAGCGCTGCCGCCGCCGCCGGGCCCGGCGCTGGCAAAGGAGGGCGCCCTGCCCGGGCTGCCGCCCCTGGCCCCGGCCCGGGAGAGCTGGAGGCCCCCTCCCCCGCCTCGCCGAGCCGGAGCCGGAGCCGGGTCCGGGGCCACCCCCCCTCCCGCCGCCGCTGCCGCCGGCGCAGCCACGGTCCCCGCCCCGGTGCTGCTGCTGCTGGAGGAGGAGGAGGAGGACGGCGAGGAGGAAGGGGGGAGGCGACGGAGGGGGCGCGGGAGGTTGGAGGGGAAGCCCCGGGGGGGCGCGGAGGAGGAGGACGACGACGAAGAGGACGACGAGGACGAGGAGGTGGTCGTCGAGGTGGTGGAGGAAGACGAGGAGGAGGACGTAGAGGAGCGCTTCGTGCCCCCCGCGGCCCCGAAGGGCCAGAGCCGGGGCTCGCAAAAGGTGCGTCCCGCGCTTCGCGCCCGGGGACTGGGACACGGGAGGGGGGCACCCGGCCCGGGCGCACCGGAGGCCGGCAGTGAGCGGCGGGGCTCGGAGGGGTGTGTCAGCTGGAGCCTGTCCGGCACCTTCCTGGGTCCTGCCTGTGCATGCGAGTATGTGTGTGTGTGTGTGTGTGTGTGTGTGTGTGTGCGCGTGTGTGTGTGCGCGTGTGTGTGTGCGCGCGCGTGTGTGTGTGTGTGCGCGCGTGTGTGTGTCTGGTCCCGTCCGCTTGGAGGGGTGAGCCACTGGGTACGCTACCAGCCCCTCTTTTTCTACCCTCCCCCCTTAGGCTTCGCAGCTTCACCCTGTCTCCCCTTTTCTTGACGCTTGCCCAGCTTCCCTGCGTGGGCTAGGAGGTGGCACCAGGTGAATGCGCCTTGGGGAGCACGGAGAGGTGTTGTGGAATTTCTCCCACTCCGGGGCAGTGGGAGTGTGTGTGTGTCTCAGTGTGTGTGTGTCAGTGTGTGTGTGTCTGTGCGCGCGCGCGTGTGTGTGTGCCATACCCCGGGGTGGGGGAGTGCTGTTGTTTTCAATCTCGGGCTGGGGCTGTCAGATATTGAAGGCGAGCAGCGGCAGCCACAGCAGCTTCCCATGTTTATCGGCCCAATCGCCTTGCTGCTTAGGACCTGTTGTGGATGCGTCTCTAGTAGTGAGCACTTGTTAGGTGGATATTCCTCTGTTCCCATTTCATGGAAAAACAAACAAGCTCTTCTTTCGTATGGGAAGGTTGCTTGCAGTTTCAGGGTTTCCCTTTTCCCTGCCAGTGTTTAAAAGGCCCATAGTTTTTTCCGCAAAATTGCTGAAAAAAATTAGGGTCAGCCTGAGGACACTAACAATTTCAAACGATGAGCCTTTTTTCTAAGTGTATGTTGTTGAAATTTCTAGAGTGCCCCCTCAATGCCGAAGCAGAAACCAGTATTTTGGTTTTTATGTCTTCAGCAGATGATAAGGGGTTTATTTATTACACAACTGACTGTCTAGAGTTTTCAGGCATGGGATTGGATAACACAGCGATTGCATGGATATGTGTTGCCAAGAAGTTTTGAGAGTAGCAGTGGTAAACTATTGAGCAAGAGATGATTACTTTTCATTATTGCTGGGTTTGTGTGTGTATGTGTGTGTGAACTCCAAAGCTATTAATTGAACTTTGTAGAACAAATGTGTATTGGAATCAAGGGAATCATATGAACATACCTGTTCTTTTAAACTTTCAGCTGAAAAGGTAAAGATTATAGAACATATGTACTTCCGATGCTTGTGGAAAATGTTAGATCCATAAACCGAACAGTTGTTAAAAGGTAGCAAAGGAGCAGTTGGCCTCAATGAGCAAGTAAGACATTTTTGAAAGCTGTCAATTAGGACCATTTTTTGGGGGAGGGGGGATCCTGAAATATGACAAATCTGCTTTACACTTGTCATAAAAATTTAAGCAGTGGACAATGGCAGTTCTAATGTGCTCTGTTTTAAGAAAATCCAAAAAGGAAAATTTAAATCAAAAATAAAATGTATTTTACTAATGTCCTATTTTACTTCATTATTGTATGGAAGTAACTCTAGGCTACTAAAGGCTTTGCCAGCAGAGCAAATGGTCTGGAAGATCCAAAACTCAAAAAGTTTTGAGTGAGGGTTGGTTGATTGAATGTATGCTAGAGGAAGATCAGAAAATTGGCCATCAAGTAACGTTTTTCTACCACAGCAATTCAGAGGATATTGTCCATTAGAGAGACAGTAGAGTAGAGTGGAAAGATGGCAGGATTTGGAATCAGACTTGGATTTAAAGTTACTTGGGAAAGTCACTTATAAGAATAGAGCCACATTTCCTCATCTGTAAAATGGGAATTATAATATTTGTAGTACTTTCACTGCACAGGGTAAGGAAAGTGCTTTGTGCTATATTATAAATGTGGATTATTTCTTCTTCTTCTTCCTCTTCCTCTTCCTTCTCCTCCTCCTCCTCCTCCTCCTCCTCCTCCTCCTCCTCCTCCTCCACCACCACCACCACTACTACCACTACTACTACTACTACCACTGCCACTACCACTGCAGTTACTTCATTTGACCTGCACTGGTGAAAGTAATAACTTCAATAGTAAGGTAAAAGATTTTTGAACTATAAATATAAAACAAGTAAACTAGGTGGTAGTGATTTGCATTTCAAAGAAGACTCATCAGCTTTTCAGGAGTACATTTATTGGAAAAAGAAAGGTATACACCTTGTTCATCTTCATTTGCTGACAGAGAATTTTGATACCCTTTATCCTGGGTGGTCTACTAATAGAAGAAAATTATTTTTGTTATCAGAATATAGAATGTACCAAGTCAGTCTCTCATCTGATTAACTTATCTTATTCATTTAAGATGTATATCTACCTTTTCTGAAAAGGATTTGAGTCACCTTACAAATCAGTCATAATGCAAAATAAAATGTGTAGCACTAACAACAGAACATAGGTTCTGGTTAGAAAGCTTAAGCAGAGATTCATGATTTGGGGTCTGAAGCTAGATTTCTTCAGTTCCTATAAACTTACATAGGGGGAAAATCACTTTTTTAAAATTTTCATTAACCTCTAACTAAAATTTAACTTTTCCTTCAACTGTTTAAAAACATCATTCTGAGAAGGTCATAGAAGGCTTTAATCCACTGACAGAGGGGTCCATAACACAAAAAAAGATGAAGCATTGCCCCCTCATCTAAAGGAAACAGAGGGAATAGGTGCTAATAAATGCTTGAGATAAACTATTATATTGCTACTGTTGGAAAGGGAAGTTCCTTGATAGCTAAGGCAAAAAGGAAATGTTATGTTACGTAGTTTTCATTGGGGGTAGTGGTGGTGGTAGAAGACATTTATCTTTAAAGACAAGCTTTTTTTTTCTTGAATTAGGCTTGAGTGGAATTTTAGCATGTGGATCCTTATTTAAGGGCTATTGGGAAGAATCGTGTATCTTCAACTCTTCATTTATAAAAAGGTATAAAATGTTTAAGGAGATAGAGGACATAAAATTTTAACCAGTGAAAGCCTATAATGAATGATTAAATTACGGCTGGGGTAGGATAGCTAGTAGGTGGTTTACTGCTTCATTTTATTGTGCACTAACTCAAGGCTGGGAACCTGTGGTCCCAACCGTGCTCTAACAGTACAAAAACAGAATATAGAGAATTTTGATGACTGGATAGATAACAAGACATTTGTGTATTGCAAGCATTGTGCCCCTTGTCAATAGCTCTTCATGAATGTGACTTAGAGCATCATGGGGAGTGGAATTTTTTGGCATTAAAGTATACGTATGATTAAGAAAAATCATATGACAACATGTCTCTTAGTGTACATTTCTGTGCATTGTATCCTGTGCAGCTACCTACCTTACTACCTCCAGAATTTCTTGAATTAGAAAGTCCTAAAGACAAAATTGTTAGTGGTGTTCCTCCACCAAGGTGTGATCGATCCATAGGAAATCTGGATTAGGAATATAGTTTCTTCATTGGTTATCTCTCCAAGAGTTGTTAACATGTTGATTAGATTCTCAAATATCAGGTGTGTACAGAGACTGACAGGTGCTAGATTGAAGTGAATTCATGGTATTAATTGCCCAGTAGTAGATACAGGGTAGCGCAGTGAAAGTGATAAGCTTTAGATGTGAGGGGGTGGGAGAATTGGAGTTCTGTTGTGAAAATTTAATAGCCAGAATTGTATTCTTTGTCTAAAAAGAAGGCCCAAAAGCCTACTTCTTTACAGGCTGGGCAGCTAGAGTACCTACAATTATACCTTTTTCCTAAGGAAAGAACTTTGGACTTTTCCATGGATCTGTACTAGATTCCATGCTACACAGAACAGAAGAGCAGACATTAACTTGGAAAGTTCTCAGAGTGGGTGTTACCTGCTAATGATCTTGTTCATAAATGAATCTTATTATGGGCCTACCACAGTGAGCCAGTTGCAAAAAGTAGTCATGAATAATTAGCTGAATTGACCTGTTAGCTGACCATTCAAATGTTAAATCTCTGTTGTCTGTTATTCATTTAACAAATATTTGTTGACAATGTAATCTGTGCAGAGCACTAATAGATACTCTAAGGGATACAAAGATGTCTAAAATGTAGTCCTTTCTGTAAATGGGGTTTACAAATTAGTAAGGGACAAACTAAGTACAAGAATAACCGTCAGTGTGTAATTAGTTCTGATCCTCTCCCCCAAATGTAAATGTTATCTCAAATTTTCATTTTGTCTTGATAAGAATAATAGTAACTAATATTTATAGAACTTTAACATTTGCAAAGTGATATACACTATTTCTCTTGACCTTTCTTTTGACCTCTTGAGATTCTACCTCATATTATACTTACCTGGTATGTTCTCCTTCACAGTAAAATGTAAGATCCTCAAGGTCACAAACTACATTATTTTTCAGTTTTGTACTCTGAGTACTTTGCCTTGCACTTGGCACAGTGTTTTAGGGTCTAACCTGTGATTCCATTGTTATAGTAGTTTCCAGTGAGGAAGTGCCCTCTATCAGTGCAGAGTAGCACCTCCTCTGCAATTTCTAGTCTTAGTTGCCTGGGCCATTGAGAAGGTGATTTGCTCAGGTCTTCCTGAAGTGAAGTTTAACTCTTTCTATCTGTTAGGTTAAGGTGCCTACTACACATAGTAGGTGCTTCATAAATGTTTGTTGAATTGAACTAGGGTGCACTAATAATAGTTAATAATAGCCAGCATTTACATAGCACTTTATGTTTACAAAGTATTTTACATCTTACTTGACCTAGAAATGGCACAACCAAATCCTATTGTTTTTGTTGATCCTCCATTTTCAAAGAGAACCAATGACATCATGATATTGGGGTAAAATAGTTGATGATGGGTGATATCTTGACTTTCTAGTAAATTGGATTTAAGTGAGGCAAAGTTGCAAAAAGTCATCGGCCTCACCCTTTTCCAGAGTCATCAAAGTCCAGTGGCAGGACAAAAGTCAAGATACTTGGCAATGGCCCAGGAAGCAGAACAAAATATTGTAAGAATTCCTAAGAGGGAGAGAATCACTTATGGCTAGGGTAGCATAGGGTTTGAGGGATTCCTAACATTTTGAGAAATCAAGATTGGACAAAGGTCATTTCATTCATTAACAACATTTAATATTAGGTACCAAGGACAGCAAAGACAAATGAAAAGCACTCCCTGCTCTCAAGAAACTTTTTCACTGCAGGATATACCATGTGAACAGGCAAATTAGTAAATTCGAGATAATCTGAGGAGGGAGAGACAGCATTAGCAACTAGATGGATTAGAGCAGGCTTCCCATCAGAAGAAACACCTGTGGTGAATTCTAAGAGGCTAGGGTGAAAAGGCAGTGCTATCCAAGCCTGATGTGGAGCCAGATGGAGGAGATCGAAGTGGGAGGTGAGATGCCAAGTTGTGAAAACAACAAGCAGGTCAGCATGGAGGAATTGTGCATTGTGTGAAAAGGAGTAATATGAAAAAAGCCTGAGAAGGTTGGCTTAAGCCAGATGGTGAAAGGCTTTAAATGTTACATGGAAGAGTTTGTATTTTATCCTGGAGGCAATGGGAGCCTCTTTTTTTGTTTGTTTTGTTTTGTTTTAAAGCAGAGGCATGACATGGTCAGAACTGAGCTTTAAGAAGACTATTTTGCCAGCTGTTTGGAAGGTGGATTGAAGAGAAGAGTGACTGGAAATAAGGAGACCAGCTAGGAGACTTGCAATAGTATGGACTAGAGACAATAAGGATCTGAACTGTGTTGTGGCCTTGAGATTGAAGAGAAGAGAATGGATGTGAGATGTACAAGTAGAATCAACAAGATATGGCAACTGATTTGAGGAGGGGTGAGTTTGAGGTGGAGGAAAGAATCAAGGATTATACAGAAGTAATGAATTTGAGTCTAAAATAGGCAATAGGCAAATAGACTCATTGGAGAGAAGGGAAGGAAAGTGATGAGTTCTATGTTCAACATGTTGAGCATGTGATGCCTATAGGACATCCAGGTAGAAATGTGCAGGAGGTAGTTGTGATGTGAAACTGGTGCTCAGAAGAGAAATTATGACTAGATAGAGCACTGAGCTTGGAATCAGGAAGACTCATCTTCAGGAGTTCAAATCTGGCCTCAGATACTTCCTAGCTGTGTGACCCTGGGCAAGTCACTTAACCCTGTTTGCCTCAGTTCCTCATCTGTAAAATGAGGTAGAGAAGGAAATGGCAAACTATTCCATAATCTTTGCCAAGAAATGGTGTCATGAAGAGTCAAAAACAACAAAATAGATTTGGGAATTCGATACATAAAGATAATTGAACCTATGAGAGCTGATGTCATCACTAAGAGAGGGTGTAGAAAGAGAAGAAAGTGCCCAGGTGAGAGTGTTAGGGAACACCTATGATTAAGGGGAAGGATATGGATGATGAAGCAACTAAGAAGGAACCATGAGGCAGATTGGAAAAGATCTAGGAGAGAGCCTTGTCATAGAAGATGATGGAGAAGAGCATCTCCAAGAAATAGTAGAGAAGATCGGGTCATCAATGTTAAATGCTTCTAAGAGTTCAGAGGAGGAAGAGTGAGAAAAGGTCATTAGACTTAGCAGTTAAGAGATTTTTTTGATAAACTTAGAGAAGGCAGTTTCAATCAAATCCTAGGGCTGGAAGCTGGTTTGCAAGGGTTTGAGAAATATTTGCGAGGTGTGGAAGTAGATGCAATGAGTGTGGTAGAATTATTCCAAGTGGAACAAATGGTATGAACAAATTTATAAAGGTGGGAAGAGATAAGGCATGTTCAGGGAACAGTAAATAGTCCAATCTGACTGGAACATAGGCTACGTGAGGGATAGTAAGGGAAGATAAGATTGGAAATGTAGATTGGGGCCAGTTCTGAAAGGCTTTGGATTTTAGCCCGGGGGGGCCTGTATTTTATTAAGTAGGCAGAGTTGTAAGGGACCTTAGAGGCTGTTTAATTTACTCCTTTAAACAAGAATCCCTTCTACATGATGTGTACCAAGTGATCTTCCAGCCTTTGTTTAAAGACTTTAGGGAGGGGGAATCCACAATCTCCCAAGGCATCTCAGGTATTTGCTTCTTCACTGGGCTTCTGTTAAACTGGTCTTCTCCAACACAACATGAATTTCAGTGTATCCACAGTTTCCTCACCTGAAATTCCTTTTTGTCCCTCTTTCTCAAATCCTACCCTCCCTTTAAATCCCAGCTGACATCCCATTTTCTCCGGGCTACCTTTCCTGACCTATCTAGCTCTCAGTGATCTATTCTCCAGAATTTCTGAAATGTTTGTTGTCTGCACAGTTCATTTTGTACTTAGAGATTCCTTGGTATTTGCTAGTTACTTTTTATGGGGATGATTATTACATAACAGTGTACAGTGCCCAGTACATAGTAGGTGCCTAATAAATGCTTGTTGACTGACTAATAATATGGTTGTTTAAGAATAGTAGCATTAAATACTATAATGAATCACATTTCTGCTAAGCTTACCAGTTTCCAAAGTACTTACCTCACAACAACTCTGGGAATTCTTATGGGTATTATGACCGCATTTTACATATGAGGAAACAGGGAGGTCACATGACTTTCAGACTTGACTCCAAATTCCTCAAAACTAATGTTCTTCCCTCTACCACATATATATTTTGTAATTTAGGGTCATTTATATTTGGGCATTTATTTACATTTGTTTTATTATACGTTATATACATTAAAGACATTTATTTTTGTGTCACCAGCTTTACTTATAACCATATATGATGTTTATATAGTGCCTTAAGCCTTACAGAACCCTTTACATAGATTACCTTTATTTTGTTCTTGGAATAATTCTGTGATACAGTTGTCGTGGTATTATTGGCTTCAGGAACGTGATGTTCAGAGAGTTGGTAAATGACTTGTTTATGATCATATAGCTATTAAGTATTAGAGAAAATGTTCAAATCCATATCTTTTTGTGCAATAAGTCCTAAACTTTTTCTACTACCAATATACTGCTTTTGTAGGAAGTTGGGGGGAGATGAATATAGGATGTAAGAGACTTGAAGAAAGTTCCAGTTTCCAAATACTCCTGGAAAGGGGAAACAGAGAAACTGTTTATGAGATCATAGTTTTCTGCATCTAGCTGGACTCTTATGATGATTTCACCAGTTAACTCATAAGCTAATGTTGTCCCCTGGAGAGTTTTGGATTGGGGATCAAGAGGTATGAGTTCTAGTTTCATCTTTAGTAGCCAGTAGCCATGTGAATTTCGGCAAATTATCTACCATCTCTGAGCCCTAGTTTCTGTATCTATAAAATAAAGAGGAGGGATTTGATAATCTCCAAGGTACACTCTAGTTCAAATCTCTGAGCTCTTATTAGACTAGGTATTTTAATCTTAATACTTGTCTTTACTTTTCTTCTTCTTTTCCCCTTTCTTTGGCCGTCCTTCTACTGAACCAACTAGAAATTACTAACTGAGATGTAGTCTTTCTGTTTTCCCTTTCCAGGGGTATTTGGAAATTGGAACTCTCCTCAAGTCTCTTCCATGCTGTCTTCATTTGTCCCCAAACCTCCTATGGTTGGTTCCACTCCTGGCTCTACTCACTAATCCTGGGCCTCATCCTCATCGTTGAAGTCACCTCTTTGAACCCTCTTATTTCTACTTTCTTCCTTCTGCCTTTAATTCTGGGCTCTCAGTGTTTTTTGGTGGAAGAGGTTACCTTGGCAGGATTCTGTCAGGTCAAGTTCCTGGTTGTTTATTTTTTCCTTCCCTTCAGATCAATTCAGGGGAACCCTGGTTTTCAATTCCCTATTATGTCTAACCCCTAGCCCCAGTTGCCCCTGCCCAAACTTCCTGGCTGTGGGGAATCGTAAGATTTTAAGCTGGAGAATAAAAAGATTGATCTGGTGGTTTTGTGTGTAATGATTGGAATGAAGTGTGAAGGCAAGGAAACCAATTAACAGGTTTCTAGCCATGAGGTTAAAGACCTGAGCTAGTGTTATTTGTGGTAAAGGATAGGAAGGGACATGCTTCTAATTGCTCTTTTTTGGTAGTAACTAGCCAGCGCATTTCAGCTGTGTTTTAAGTTCATAAAGGAGAATACTTTTCTTTCTGTTTGCTGTAGTAGAAAAATACGAATAAACATCTAACAGCAAGTGATATAGATAAAAATCAAAAGAAGAGGTTCTGGGGCATATCCATGTTTTATACCTCTTAAACAATAGCCATCATGGAACTATTACTACTCTAACTTGTTTAGTTGTGTCTGATTTTTTGTGACCCTTTTTTGGCCGGAGTTTTCTTGGCAGAGAAATAGTGAAGTGGTTTATCATTTCTTTCTCCAGCTCATTTTACAAATGAGAAATTGAGGCAAACAGGGTTAAGTGACTTGCCCAGGGTCACACAGCTAGCAAGTGTCTGAGGTCAGATTTGAACTAAAGATGAGTCTTCCCGATTTCAAGTCCAGTTCTTCATTCACTTTGCCACCTAGCTGTTCATTCTCACTTTTAGCAGCAGTGTTTTGATATGGACATGAAAAAACCCTTAATAGCTTAACACGTTTATCCTGTTTGTATAAGCTTGCTCCAGCCTAGCCAAAGGATGCTGATGGATTGATGAACACTGCCTGTAGTCTTAAGTTGCCTTTAATTATTTTCTCAATGAATGTAACGCAGTTTAAGGGTGACCAGTAGTTGAATAATTTTGCCTATGCTTGAATGTATCTTGAATATATCTTTTATTATGCAAGATATCAGCTTGAAATTAGGAGAAAGTTGGCGTATTGCATATTGATATATTTTGTTTTTGCATCATGCTTTCCATCATGTTTTTGTCGTTTTTTACTGTACTTTGTTACCATTTTTACAGTACCTTCATTTTTGAATAGATTTCTCCTCTTCCCAGCCCCTCCCTAGGGATCTAGCCTTTTAACTTAAAAAAAAAAAAGAATATGAGGAAAGACACTTCATCAGAACTAAAACATCAGCTAAGTAAGTCTTGTAGTATATGCAATATTGAATGAATGTCTTAAATTATATTTAGAAATGTGAGATAGGCCTGCATCTCAAGGAGCTCACATTTGAATTGGGGAAGATAGCACTTAGAGGGGATTTTACTTTTCGGTCAGTTGAAAAAGCCCAGTCCTTAGGGTGCATCATCAATGCAGATGATAATATATATTCTTTACTGTCTTAGTTATTAACTTCTCTGCAAAGAAGGGGAAGAGTTTATTTTTCTCTAAGGCTCAAGCTAGATCATTATTGCTGTGTTCAGTTTTATTGTGTTTTTTCTTTTTTCTATTTATTTTCTGTTTCTGTTTAGTCATTGTGTATATTGTTTTCTTGATTCTGCTTACTTAAATATATATTAATTCATGTAAACTTTCCTATCCTTCTCTGAATTTTTCATATTTTGTATGGCATAGTACCACATCACAACAATCATGTATCACAATTTCTTAAGCCATTTTCCCATTGATGAATATCCATTTTACTTCCAGGTTTTTGCTGTCATACTCACACACATACACATATACACACAATACTGTTATGAATATTTTATATACATATATGTGTATATAGGACCTTTCTATCTTTGATTCTGGCATAGGATTTTGAAAGAATATCTTACAAATTGAACAGGCAGTAATTTGGTGTTAAGAATCATTCTATGATAACACACTCTTACATGCCACTTTAAAATTTAACTAAGTGTTTTTTTCATAACAGTCTTGTGAATTTTGTTATGTGAAGAGTGTGAATGAACCTCATTTTATGGATCAGGAGCCTCAGATCCAGAGCATAAGTAATTTGCCATGGAGGCTTAGAAATGTCACATAATTCACAAGTATTTGAGAGGGACTCCTAGAATGACCAGATATAGAGCTGCAAAGAACATTATAGCTCAACTCAAACCAAGATCTTCTCACTTTTACACTTCCTTCACTAAATCAGGCTGTCTTGTTGTTACACCTTCTGCTTTCAAGTACAATTCTATATAACATGGGCATGAATTTTGTGTCACATCTAGGGCACTTACTACTTCAGTAACTACATTTTGTTGCTATCAGAGGATTGAAATGATCCATGAGTGAGGTATTCCTTTAAGAACCATCTTGTAGAGGGGTGCAGCGAGGTGGTACAGTGGATAGAGCACCAGTGCAGGAGTCAGGAGGACCTGAGTTCAAATCTCACTTCAGACACTTGACACTCACTAGCTTTATACTTTGGGCAAGTCACTTAACCCCAATTGCCTCATCCTGGGTCATCTCCAGTCATCCTGATGAATATCTGGTCACTGGATTCAGATGGTTGTGGAGGAGAAGTGAGGCTGGTGACCTGCACAGCCCTCCTTCACTCAAAACCAAGTCAAGTGCAAGTCATGTCATTATTTCTCTGATGGCATGGTCTTCTTCAGCAACAAAGGACAAACACATACATCTTGTAGGGAAACATCTTTTCATAAAAGAATGTGTTTGCACTGCAGCTAGGTTTTCTAGTTCTCTGTAGTCTTGCTGTACTTGATATTTCTAAGAGGGTTTGTGCACCACTGCTACCCTTCCAATTCTTTTGTTCTCGTTTCAAAAGAAGATTGATTGGATTACAGTGAAATTCTCACGTGGTGGTGGGAAGTTGGTACTGATTAGTAAAGAGTCTAAATTTTTAAAAAAACACCTTTTTTGTTATTTCTGAGCATATACAGTGAAACAAACTTGTGGCTCACACATTGTATTACCTTTCAAGTATGCCCTAGTGAATCTAGGAAGAGCATTTGAAATGAGCATATTCGTTGATCCTATACAAGTAAATCAGATGATCTGCTATCCTAAATAGGTTAAAGACTGCACAGTAATCATGAATATACTTGGCAAATTCTTTCTGTGTGCTTCCCTCCTGCTCTGTTAATGCAAAGATAAGAATTCTGAAATACACTTCCATACTTCCAAAAAAGCTGTAATTATAGTTTGTAATTTCTCTTGTGCCTTAGTAGATGGCTTTCATGAGTTTTGTGGACTAAAAATTCATTACCTGGTAGCCAGTCTCCTGGTATTAAGCCTTTCTTAATTTGCCTATCAGGTCACAGATAGTCTGTTGTTTTATGGAATCATTGACTTCTGGTTGCTCCATTCTAATTTTCAGGCAGTTTGTTACTTGGGCACGGTTTTGTACATTTTGTGTCAAGCTGTTAATTCCCCTTTCAATCCTTCCATAGTTTTCATTTCTTTTTCAGTTCTTTCCTCTAACTCTCATTTATTTTATAAAAACATTTTTAACTTAAAAACAAAATGACCTCTTCTGTCTCTTCTTGGAATTCTCATTGGATTTTTGGCCAAGCTGAATTTTGCTTTGAGGCTTTGCTTGTAGTTATTTTGGAGTCATTCTCTTTTTCTTTTTTGTACCCTGAGTGACTCTGTCACCACAATTTTTTTTTATGGTGAAATTCTTTTTTGTTTGTTTCTTTGTTTTCTCATCCTTCCATACTTCTTCCTGACTTTAGACTTAATGTTATGAACAGGTTCAGCACTCTTCTAGCGAAAATGTATAATTAAGTTAAACTTTTGTCCTTTTGACTTCTGCTACTAACTTGGGTATTGAGACTCATACTGTATTATTCCAGGATGTAAGAGACAAGTCAGGCTGGAGGCTTGCAAACTTCCAGTGCTCCTATTGTGGTCTGATCCTGGGTAAAGTCTTTTTGGGTACCCTCTTGGTTTTCAAGTTCTTGATTTGTGTCTAGATCTAAACATTATTAGACTGCTGCTAGATTCAGTCCCAATTGGCTATCTGGAAATCTCTTCTGGTTCAGAGTGACAGAACTGTAGGCCCTTCTTTGTCTGGGATTCCTGCCTTGATTACTTCTCTGCAGGCTGCACATTGGGCCAGAAGCTGGAAGTGAGACATCACTTTACTCTCGGGATCTGAGACATGCCACTGCTACTTGCTTCTGAATTTATTCCTAGTTCCTCCTTCTTACTTCAGGGTACTTCTTACCCTGGAATACCACCGTTGGGGAATCAGGGTATCTCCGTAGGCCACTCTGAATCTGTGACCTTGACCTTAGCTGTAAGCAACAAAGCTGCCTGTTGACACCTGTTTCCTGTGCCTTAGGATCAGCCTAGGAACACCTCTGTGTAGGTCTGGGACCTCCTCTTGCCTTTGTGTGAAGCCACTCCCTTGCACTAAAGTGCTTTAAGTGGCGTTATCCTGTTCAGAACCCTTCCTTGGTGTCTGTCCACCTATTTGTTTTCCCTTTGCAAAACTGGGTTGGAAAAAAATGACTCAATATGATTTTGTCTCGGACTTCTCTATAAGCATTCACTCTGGTTCATTTTCTAGATCTGTTTGAAAGAAAGGTTTTTTTGGGGGGGTGGGGTAGAGGACAGGAGGGAGATTGGGAGTACTTCTGCTACTCTGCCATCTTGACTCTGCCCTGCATTTAGTAGAAACATAGTCTGTCAGTAGGCCTTTGCTCAAAATCTTTCCAGCTTGATGGACTCTGCCAGATTCTGCAGTTGCTATTATAGGATTTAAGAGCACGGGGTACCTTTTTATCAAGCCATGAAACTGTATTGCATTTATTTTTCAGTGTTTTATGCAATGCTTTCCCACATCATAGGCAGGTTAATGACATACCTATGAATTTTGGTAAAAACGTTCTGCCTTTGACCAACCTTCCCTTAAACCTCTGTCCTCTTTCAATCAGTCCACACAATTTATCAAATCTCCTTTTACATATATAAATATATATATATACACACACACACATATACATACATACATGCATACTCATATATTCACATACATACTTACTTATCTAGACAGCTCAACTAATTTTCTTATCTAAAATCTGTTCCTGCCTTAACTTGCCTCTTCACATCCAGTCTTGTCAACTCAGATTGGAAGGTGTCCCAAAACCTAGTCCAGAACTCATAGTAGCAGGGTCCTATCACTGGCTTCCCAGCTATTTAACTCATTTCACAATTCAGTAAAAGACAGTTAATATTTAAAGGATACATAAATACTTTAAGGATTTGTGGTATTTTCAGTGTGGATTCTCTGTTCCCTGGCCCTCTATGACCTTACCTAGTAAGTAGCTGGTCTTCAAGAATTACAATGGCTAATAAATTCACCAGCCTGCTGCTAGCAGTGGTGGTGAGCCTTTCCAAATCAAGTCAGATTTGTCCTCAGGCAACAGACGTACTTTGTGTAACTGAGTCCATACCTGTAACGTTTCCAGCTTGGATAGGGCCTGCCAGAGCTTGTGTTCTCCTGGTATAATCTTCAGGAAATCACTGTCACCTTAATAGAAGGATAAGGTATTAGAGGAGGGTCTTAAAAAGATATCTATCTTCCCTAAAGTCATACTCCCTTGCCTCATCTGCACATGGAGATGGCCCAGGGTTCCTTGAAGATTATGCCGGAAGAGAACAATGTTTGACAGATTCTTTCATGATGGAAAGGCTTTAAGGGGTCCTGGCACTCTCCTAGACTGTGTTGGTTTTATGGGAACTAAGTACAGAGACATGTCACCAGCAGGCTGACCCGTTGGTGATGACTACTTTGGCCACAAAAATGCAGAGAGCAAAAAATATATATAAAATGGCTCTCAATTTTATGTGCCCCCCTTGAACCTCTGAAGGATAAGCAGGGACAGGAAGTGCTGAGAATCGCAGTTTTTAGGTCAACTATAAATGCTCATACTCTAAGGGTGAGACAAGAGTGTATTTTGTGCATAGTTATATGTTATTCATTTCTCCTGTTAGATTGGGAACTCCTTGAAGGCTGAGACTGTTTTTGTCTTTCTTATATATCCAGTGTTTAATCATGCCTGGCACATAGTAGCTGTTTAAGAATTATTGACTTGATCCATATCCAGTGATCAGAAGGTGAACCTACTACTGGAAAAACTGAGTATATCCATTATTACATCTTCACAGAAAATGAAACCAGAAAAAAAAGGAAATTGCAGCTAAATAAAAGAATTCTTTCATTCAACAAGCATTTATTAAACACTTACTATATTCCAGGCATTGTGCTAAATATTGGGGATATAAAAAGGTCCAAAATATATGCACTGTCCCAAAAGTTTTAGTACAATTTTAAGCTCTTAAAGTTTAGGCATGGGGGACATGTGCAAAAACGCAGAGATAAGAGATGGAATATGGTATTGTATCATTTTAAATAACTGATCCTATTTACAGTTAATTGATTTTTGCCCTGTAACTGCCTAAGTCATGATTCTTTGTCTTTGCACTTAGTTCAGAAATTCAGTTGAGTTAAGTTTAGAAATCCAGCTCTCTAGCTAATCACTATTCTGTTCTTTCCTCAGGGAAATCTGCTATCCTTGGGTGGACACCAGGGAGTCTGGTCTAGTATCTTTATACCACTAAACTATCCCTCAGGGATGGTTGTCCAAAGAAGTCTGGCCCACTGTCTCTAAATCTGCAGATGGACTCAAAAAATGAACATTTCTTAGTCATAAGAGGGAAGGAGGGGGTTGTTGCTAGCCCTATTTCCTACCAATCATATTGTCTCCTCTGCCTCAGCTCTGTAACCATTGATTTCACCATTGACTTATTTTAATCAATCACAACTTGTTTCCTGCCTACAAAGTCTTGTTCTTTCTTCTTTACTCCCTCAAAACTATAAAAGGGAGCTGTGCCCCTCACTTGGGGGTCTTAGCTTTTCTGAGGAAGCTGAGATCTTATTTACTGGTAAATTTGTGCTTTACTAATAAATTGTTCATGCTTGGAACTTTGTGCCTCAGTTTACTTTAATTTTAGCTGTTACAGTATATTAGTAACAGCATTTAGGCCAGTTTGGCAGGTATAAAAAGCATGTGAGATGGAGTATGAAAGGTGTTAAATGCCAAACAATAGAGTTTATATCTTGTCCTACAGGCAAAAAGGAGCCACTGGAAATTCTTGAATGGAGCAGTGAAATAGTCTGAGTTGTGCTTTAAGAAAATTAAGTTGACAGCTGTATGGAAAATGGATTGGAGAGGGAGATTTGATACACTGAGGCCAATTAGAGGCTTTCCAGGAAGCTGGTAATGAGGACCTGAACTGGAGTAGTACTCATGTGAGTAGGGAGAAAAGACAGATTTGAAATAGTGTTGTGGAATCAACAAGATTTTGCAACAGATTGGGATGTGAGGGCTGAGGGAGAGGGAAAGAGATGTGGAAATATTGTGAACTTGAGTGACTAGGATGCTGGTATCTCCAATAGAATTAGGCAAGTCAGGAATAGGGGACTGAATTCTGTTTTGGACATGTTGAGTTTGAGGTGCTTATGGTATATCGAGTGTTCAGGAGACTCAGAGCTGAGTGCATAGATATGACAGTCATTTTCCTGGAGAATTTAGTTAAACCCATTGGAATAATGATAATAGTAACTTAAATTTATATAGTGCTTATATGTGTCAGGCACTGTGCTAAGCGCTTTACAAATATCTCATTTGATCACAACAATCCTGAGAGGTAGGTACTATTATTACCCCCATTTTACAGATGAAGAAATGGAGGCAAACAATTTAAGTGACTTGCACAGGGTCACATAGCTAGCAAGCTGTTTAAAGCCAGACTTGAAATTAGGTCTTTCTGATTCCAGGCCTGGCACTCTGTTTACCTCCTAGCTGTCTTCTAACCAATGTGTCTAGCATAATAGAGAATGAAATAGGGAGAAGGGTCAGAGCCCTTGGATACAATCAATGATGATCCAAGAAGGAAACTGAAATAATGGCCAAATGGGAGAACTGGGACAGCAGTGTCACTGAAATCCAGGGAGAAGAGAGTGTCCAGGAGAGAGAAGAATGATCAACAGTATGAATTGTTTCAGAGAGCTCCCAACGATGAGAAGTGAGAAAAGGGCCATTGGGTTTATCTGTTAACATCATTGGTAACCTTGGATAGAATGGTGTTATTTGGGTAATGATGTCTGAAGTTAGATTACAGAGGTCTGAGAAGTTAGTGGAATGTAAGAAAGTGGAGTCAAGGCTTATAGAGAGAATTTTCTTTAAAACCAGGAGTTTAGGTTTGAAAGAGAGATTAGATATGAGATATTAGTCTGAGGGGATGGAAAGGTCAAGTGAAAATTTTTCAAGGCTGGAGAGAGCGTAGGGAGAACTTGAAAACTAGAGTTAAGAGAGATGATTTATGGGACAAACAGAAAAGACAGGCTGGTTTTCCAGGAGACTGAAAGCTTCTTGAGGCAGAGACTATTTTTGAATTCTTAATACCTAATAATTACTGCCACATGGTGGGTGCTTAATCAATGCTTGCTGTTTGCTTGATCAGGGGGATCCAGGCAGAAAGTTGCTTGACTTGACGTAGGGAAGGCAAGGAAGGGTAGAATAACTGAAAATTGCAGTGAGGACAGAGAATAGGTTTAGGAGGAAGTGGAGGTTATGATCAGATGAGGAATTTCAGTTTTAGATAGTGAAACTCAAACATTGAGGGTGATGATCAGACAACTTGCTAGATGTGTGACCCTGGGCAAGTCACTTAACTTCTGTTTGCTTCAGTTTCTTCATCTGTAAAATAGGGGTAATAGTAGTACCTACCTCCCAGGATTGTTGTGGTCAAATGAAATATTTGTAAAGCACTTAGCACAATGACTTATATAAGCACTATATAAATGGAAGTTATTATTATTATTATCCTTATTCCAATGGGTTTAATTAAATTCTCCAAGAAGATGACTCTCCTTGTTGGTGCCTGCAGTAAAATGAAGGCACAAATCATAGGAGATGATGAGATTGATGAACCATGAAGCAAGAGTACTGGTAGGGACATTGACATCAAATTAAAAATCTCTAAAAAGGGTTAGAGAGGAAGACTGTTAGCAGGTTTCAAAGTCCTTGTGAAAGGAGGGAGAATGATGTGGGGGCTAGTTTAAAATCTAGATGGCGGTAATCCTCAAAAAGAGTTTGCTGAAAGAGGACACCGTTTTTCTTAGAGAGATAAATGGTAGGATTGATTTATCTCATATTCAGAGGCAAAAAGAAACATAATTTCATGGTACTTTTGGTCATCTTGTACTGTTGCAGTGCTCATGGAAAGAATTTACAGGAAAATGAACATGAAAATAATTGCAGTTTATGTGGCCACAGCAGCTTTAGAAAATAGAGGTGGAAAAATTCTTTGGAGAACTTGATAAGGCCTTTCATGTTAAATGAATGTATATTTTACTTCTCAGTGACTTCAATTGTAAAGGTGGACATAGGTGAGACCAGTGAAAAATATCTTGGAAAATATGATTCACAAATAAGGACTGAGAAAATCTCAGGACTTGTAGGCTGCACAAAAGTTTCATCCCTGTACATTACAAATATTTTCTTTGAGAATGGAATCAATCAGAAGGCACTAGGGCAATGAAAGAATGGAATAGCATTACAGAAGAGTGAGACACTGTGTTTGGCTGAATAGAAAATGAAGGAAGAGTAAAGGGAACACATTTATTAAGCACATATTACATGCCAGGCACTGTGCTGTTTTATAAATATTGTCTCATTTGATCCTTACAACAGCCTTGGGAAATTGATACTGTTACTTTGTCCATTTTATAGAGGAGGAAACTGAGGTAGGCAGCCATAAGTGACTTAGCCAGGATTCAGTCGTTTCAGTTATGTCTGACTTTTGGTGACCTCATTTAGGGTTTACTTGGCAGAGATACTGGAGTGGTTTGCCATTTCCTTCTCCAGTTAATTTTACAAATGAGGAAACTCAGATAAACAGAGTTAAGTGACTTACTCAGGTCATACAGCCATTAAGTGTCTGAGGCTCGATTTTAATTCAGATCTTCTTGATTCCAGGCTCAGCACTCTATCTACCCTTCCACTTAGCTGAGTCATTTAGTAAATGGGAGTCATTTCTGAATTGGCTCATAGTAAGACTACTGACATGTTAGAGCAAAGCTCAAAATGAATACAATACTAGAAGAATAAAAATGGGGAAAGATAGGATATGCAATTAAAACAAAAAAATGGAAAATGGTTGGAGGAAAGGACCTTGGCACCAACTACTGTATAATAATTTCCCCGAAGTTTAAACAATGTAAATCATTTGTCACAATGAGCAGACTTTTATGAGATTCTTAAAAGCATCTTAGTAAGCAAATGCTTGATTCAATTGCTGAGTGGAGAGAGTTGGCAGCCAGGGCCAAAACCAGTTTAAAATAGGATTTCACTGGCAAAATCATATAGAGAAGAAGAGTGGAAGATTATGAGTAGTATTATCTCATAAAACATTGAAAAGTAATGGAGGGGGAAACAAAAAGTTGAAACAAAGAGATGAAAGATGAAAAATAATCTGCAAATACTTTCTCTGTCAAGGATAGTGGAGCTACCACATTTGTATTTTAGAATCCCAGAAATGCTTCTATCGGAAATGAAATAGCACTGAAGTAAACAAAGATGAGAAAAACACCCAGCATAGACTAAGTAAGCATAAAGGAAACACATGCTGGAGGTGACACAGTGTTGAGGGATTAGTTAGCTGAAAGAAGGAGAAGATGCCAGAGGAGTGGAAAAAAATCTCAGATCACTCTATTGCCCAAAAAAGATAACTTCAAACAGCAATAATATTGACCTGTGTGCTTACTTTTCATCTATTCAAAGTTTTTATGATAATAATTTGTGTACAAATTGGGAGTACTTTTGTGAGGAGGACATTAAAACCAGCAGGATTTCAAAAATGATATTCCACAGTAAATCATATCTTTAATATCATATCGTTAAAAGAAAGATGTAGCGATACAAGATGCAACTGTGTTTATTTTTTGTTGACCATAAAAAAATTGATTCTATAGCAAGATGCCAATGTAAAAGCTTTCCAACAAAGTGTCTCCCACGTGTGTTGTCAACATTGTATAATTCTTCCAAAGAACTAACATACTGATTCTTGTTTGTTGACCCTGTAGTTTCAAATCATTTTCAAATGAGATATGAAGAAGGTGACATATACTTGTCAGAGTGGTTTGTTACTGTCATGGAGGAGATCCAAAGCAAGAACAAAGTTGAGGACAAATTTCCTTTGAAGTCCTTTAGTTACTTTTGTTTGCTAATGACATGTTTGTTGAATACAGTCCTGGAAGGTGGAAGGGTCTCCTAAATGAGGCTTATAATCACCTAAAAGAATTTGGCCTAACTATCCACCCAGGAAGAGACAAGTGCATGAAAAATGTCTATTGTCCAGGCTGTGATATACAATTAGATGAACGAGAGACTGTATTCATCAGTACACACACACACACACAAACACACACGTGTGTATACAAAAACAGATGTACATACATTCATATATAGTTACATATGTGTTATGCATTATATCATTATAGGTTGTCTGTATCTGCATTTTTGTATATCTTATATAGATACCGCTAATGGTCACTGAATAGGGTTTAGGATTGAGCTGGAAAAAGAGAAGAGGATAAATTTCCTTTTCTGAACTACAGAGTTCTTCTGATCACTTCAGACCTCTTCCTGAAACAAAGGCCCAGTTTTTTCATACCGGTATTCTTTTGGTAAAATATACCCAGGAGTGCTACTGTAATGCTACAGTTTCTGAAATTTAAAATCACTCAAAGGGCAATAGAGAGAGACATTGTGGGTGTAATCAGGCAGCTGTAACACATTACAAAGGAGGAACTTTGAAGAATTAGTATTAAGGGCATTATCAAGAAAAAAAGATTGGTCACATGATGAAAGTGAAAGATAACCTGTGGACAGTTCATTTGCTCCATCAGTTACTGTGAGATTTTAGGAGGAATGAAGAAAGATTCCTAGGAAGTTGGGTGGACCCTCTTCTAGCTAATTTGTGGAGAGGAGTTGTTTAAGATGGGCTGGCAGAGATGGTTTGTAATATATTACATCCTTGGAGGGAAACACCTCCAGAAGGTGTAATATTAGAATATATTTGAGTATTATCAGAAACCTCTAAGTACCATTGATATTTTAAAAGTAATATTTTATTTTTTTCCTCAAGTATATACAAAAACAATTTTTGGCATTCTTTTTTATAAAGGTTTGAATTCCAAATTCTATCCTTTCCTCCCTTCCCTTCCCCTCCCTGAGATGGTAGGCAATCTGATATAGGTTATACATTTACAGTCATATAAAACATTTCACATTAATCATTTTTTGGAAGAAAATTTGAACCCCTGAAAGAAAGAAAATGAAAAGTAGTATGCTTTGGTCTGTATTCAGATGCCATCAGTTCTTCCTGTGGAGACACAGCATTTTTCAACATGAATCCTTTGTATTGCTAAAAATAACTGTTATTCATAGTTGATCACCATATAATATTGCTGTTACTGTGTTTTTCTGATTTCTTTACCCTACAACTGAGTCTGACTTCTTTACTCTGCATCAGTTCACATAAGTCTTTCTGGGTTTTTCTGAAATTATCCTGTTTGTCATTTCTATAGCACAATAATATTCCATTACAATCATATACCACAACTTGTTCAGCCATATGCCTACTTGATAGGCATCCCCTCAATTTCTAATTCTTAGCCACCACAAAAGGAGCTGCTATAAAGATTTTGGTACAAATAGGTCCTTTTCCTTCTTTTATCTCTTTGAGATACAGACCTAATAGTAGTATTGCCATTGATTTTTAATTAAAAAATAGTAGTTTCTTTGAAACCTTAACATGGAGAAAGTCTAAACAAGCTGAAAAATCAATTATTTATGAAAAGTCAGTAGATAAAGTACTGGATTTGAAATTCAGCAGATTTGGGTTTGAACATTTTTCTCGACATTTTCTAGTTGTATGACCATAGGCAAATTATTTTTCCTCCCTAAGCCTCAGTTTTCTCATCTAAAAAATGGAGATAATAATACCTGTGATACCTGCCTTAAGGTTTGTGGGGAAGCTCAGATAAGCTCATCTGTATTAAGGAAGAAAGAAAGGAGGAGGGAAACAAGTATTTATTGAACACCTACTATGTACTTCAATTGGGTAAATGTATATTGATTCATTAATTGTTGGCCAAGCATTGTGTTAAATGTTTTACAAATATATCACATTTGATCTTAATAATAACTCTAGGAGAAAGATACTATCATTATTTTCATTTTATAGATGAAGAAACTGAGGCAGACAGTTTAAGTAGCTTGCCCAGGGTCACATAGCAAATGTCTGAAGTTGAACTTGAACTCAGGTCTTCCTGACTCCAGACCTAACCCTGTGTACTCCCTGTGCTACCAGCTACCAAAGTGCTTTTGTACTTTTCAAAGCTTTAAAGTGTTACACAATATTTAGCTATTATCATTACTTGATTTGTTAGTTATTAATTTACTGCCCCCTCTGTGAAGTCATCAAATCATGTAACCTCTCTGGGTCTCAGTGTACTTATTTGTAAAAGGATAGGGGTTGGATCGGGTGATCTCTAAGGACCTTTTCCAGCTATAATTTGTGATTCTCAGGATTGTTAATATTTCATATGTCTGCCTAGGGAAGTACAAAAGGCAATGGAAAAGAAGTTTGAATCAGAATATTTCTACCTTTTGCCCAATATTCTTTGAATTGCAAAGCAGCTGCAAATCTGTTTATTTTGTAGTTAAGGAAGGTTGAGGGGGCAGTGGACAGAGGAAGAAGGAGGCTTTCTGAAGAGGTTTTGTGGGGGGGTGTGGAGAGGTCCAAAATATCTCCTCTTTATTATTTTGATTTTTAGAACCTCCTGCCTCTGAATGATTCCAGGTGCTCCTACAATCTTTCTTTGTAATTTTTCTACTGTTATTTTACATGGATAACATGTAGAGGCCCCCTAAGTGCTGGTGTGAAGTCAGAAAGACCTGTGTTCAGATCCAGCCTCAGACCCTTAGTTGCAGTATAATTTTGGGCAAGTCATTGACCCTCAGTTTTCTCATCTGTAAATAATGTAAATATAATGATGATAATAAATAAATAATAAAAAATAAAATTGTAATAATAACTACCTCCCAGAGTTGTAAGGATCAGATGAGCTGTTTGTAAAGTTGCTTTGCAAACATTACAGTTCTGTGTAAAAGCTAGCTATTACTATAATATATATTGAGCTAGAGTCCCCCTTTTAGCTCAAGCAGGAAATAATAGTTTTATCTTCTTGGGCATGAATGGAAGAGGTATTCCTTCTCATGAGTTCATTGGCATGTCCACTTGTATACTTGGTTGTATAGGAGAATTCCTTGGTTATTGTCTCCAGCCATTCTCTTGTGGGAAAGCTGCTTTGTAAACCTTAAAGTGATATGTAAATATTGTAGTTATTACATATCCATCAGAGAATCCCAGCCGACTGCATTTAGAATGTGTGTAGTTAATGGCTCTGGTTAGAAGAGTGATGTCACCTCAGTGCTAACATTCTGTGAACAGGCAGCATATCCCTGAGAATTTATTCAAGGATATATTTGCTAGCTCCACACTTTTCAGCCTAGGGCTCATGCCCAAGTACTCTGGACATAGAGTTGCAGTACTTGTGCCTAGAGAGGGCACCATTCTCCACCCGTTGGGTAGCATGTACCCAACATCCTCACCCCTGACCTAAACCATGCTTATCTGAATGTACTTCCTTCTCCCCCTTTCCTCATTTAGTAAGATAATTGTGTTTATCCTATATTGTGATGAAAAATATCCAAGATATTTATACTTGTCTTCCCCCTTTTCCCACCATTTTCCTATATATTCCAACTAAATTTTAAGGTTAATATCAAAACCATTTCCCGCTGTTTTCCAGAAGTAGCAGGGCTGGAATGGAGATACTTAAACTACAAAGCCAGCAGCAGAGTCAGATTCTTTACTGTGTTGCCTCCAGCAGAGAGGAAAGAGAAGAGATGTGTTTGTAGATTTTACATATTGTGGCAAAAAAGTGAAAACAACTGGCATTTTCACAATCAGAAGTATCTCATTGTAAGAAGGACATTTAAGAATGTGACTTCTTAGGCATTGCTTACAAAACATGAAGTGAGAGATGGACATCTGGGATGCTTTTCCTATTTGGACATTTGCTAGAACATCCCAGACCCTGTGACACTATCCATGCGTTCAAACAGAATTTTAAACTAAAAAAAATAGCTAGCATTTATAGAGAAGTTTAAGGTTTGAAAAGTGCTTAATAAATATTTTCTCATTTGCTTCTCACAATAACCTTGGGAGGTAGGTGCTTTCATTATCCCCATTTTATAGCTGAGGAAACTGAGGCAAACTGAAACTAAGAGACTTGTTCAGGGTCACACAACTAAGTGTCTGAGGCAGGATTTGTACTCAGCCCTTTCTAACTCAAAGTCTAGTGTTCTGTCTACTGCACCACCCAGCTATCTCTGTTATTACTTAATTATTTTGATCAGTATACACAACTAGACAGAGAAGACCTAAACATTCTGCTTTTCCTTAGTGATTTTTTGGTTTAATTCTTTGAGTAATATCCTCAACTCTGAATTGCCTATACAGCCTAAGTCTGTTTTAAATATCCATTCTCACACTTTAGGGTACAAAGAAAATGGAATTTTCTGTGCTTTTCAGGAGCAAAATGCAAACTAGGAGTCCAACTTTTCGTGGCAAAAGAACTGGTTTTGTTTGTTAATAAGCTTTTGTTTTACGATTGTAATATATAATAAAAACGAATATTTCCAGATGTAGTCATGATTATTTTGGGAGCTTTCTTGACTTCATATCGAATACTTTCTAACTCTTTTTTACTATCTATATCTGTATAGATATCTATATGTATATATTATGTTAAATATTGAATTTTTTTCTCCATTTTAGTGTTTCTGTTCAAATAATGAGTAAATTAAAAAATGAATCACAGAATTTTATTCCTGGAAAGAACTTCTTAAATAATTTAGTTTAAAAATCCTCATTTTGCAGAAGAGAAAACAGATCTAGGGGGTTTGAACTTGCTCAGGGTCACACTGCCAATTCATGACAACCAGAATTGCCTGACTAGAAGTCTGGATTCATTTGAAGCTTGTTACAAATAGCATCTTATCTTGTTGGCTTTTCTTCCCAATCCAGCCTACAGCATAAGCTGCTGTCCCATTTGAGTCAGCCATCCTCACTAGCATACCTTACTCCCCAGACCATTTTTCTGATTGGATGAGGGTACCCTATTCACTGTTCTGTCATATTCTGGCCTTTGTCATCTGTTTGCTTAGGAAAAGAGGTGAGCACACTCTTGCTCAGAGCCTCAACCTCCCTCAAGTTGGTTTGACGAGCAAATATTTATTTTTATTTGAGGAGAAAATTTTAAGTCCTTTTTTAAAGATAGCTTTTAGGTTTGGGGATAGTGTTTTGCTGTCAGTTTCTGTGTATGTGTGTGTGTGTCTGTGTGCATGTTTATAAGACAAAAATGAAATTTTTTTTTGACCATTTGAAAGCATTTTAAAATGTGGTTGAAATTCTTATGTAGGCTCCTAAAGCATTTCTTTTGTATGCTAGCCTGCTATGTGCTTTGCAGGATACAAAAATGAATGAGGTAGTTCCTGCTTCTTAAAATTTGGAAAGCCAAATCACAAATGAAACTAGACACTTTTCTCCAGATTAAGCTTAGGAAATGGAGACATGGGAAGAGTAGAGATTGCCAGTTACGGTATTTCAGTTTAATTTTAAAACTACGTATTAGGTACTGTTAAGTGCTTACATGCATGGCACTATGCTAAGCAGTGCAGATACAGAGGAAGTCAAAAACCATGGACTGTGCCCTGACCTGAAAGAGCATGAATTTTAATGAGGAAGACAACATGCAAACTATGTAAGTAGAAGTTATGCATATAGGGTAAAGTAGATGGGGAAGGTGGTGAAGAGCCTGGAAGAGAACTCTTGCATAAGGTAGGATTTGAGTTCAGTCTTGAAGGAAGTGTGGGAAGCCAGGAGGCAGAGGAAGGAAGGAGAATGTTCTGGGCATGAGAGAGAGAGCTTAGTGAAAAGGTATAGAGTTGGGAGATAGATTGTTGTGTTGGAGGAATGGTAAGAAGGTCGGTGTCCATGGATTGAAAAGTGGGTGGAAGGGAATAAGAAGGGGAGAGGAAGAAAATTGGAAAAGTAGGAATGGACCAGGTTGTGAAAGTTATTCAAAGCCAGGCAGAGGATTTTTTAGTTAATCCTGTAGGTAATTGGGAGCTCCCAGTTTATTGAGGAAAATAGTGACATGGTCAGACTTATACTTTACGAAGATCACTTGGGTAGCTGAGTATTGAGAATGGCCTGGAGTAGGGAAAGATGAGACAGGGAGACCAACCAAAAGACTACTGCAGTAAACCCAGGTGGTGGTTGTGTGGGTAGAGAGACAGACATGTATAGGAGAGATGAAGATGTAGAGGAGTTGTAATGGTAGAAATGACTAGTTTTGACAGGATAAAGTGAGTGAGAGTGAGGAGTTGAGATGTTGTTGGGAGTGATAAGAAGGTAGACATAATGCAGATGTTGCTATCAGGAAATTGCTAACAGGTGAATGTTGCACCATTCCTCCCATAAGATGCTCCATGCTGAGAACGTTCTCTCTCCTAATCTCTGCCTCCTGGCTTCTCTGGCTTCTGTCAAGTCCCACCACCTTCTTCAAGAAGCCTTTCTCAGTCCTCCTTAATCTTGGTGCGTCCTTTTTTAGAGTACCCCTGATTTATCCTGTGTGGATCAGTTTTGTATATGGTTGTTCACATATTGTCTTTCCCATTATACTGTGAGCTTCTTGAGAGATAGGACTGGTCTTTTCCTTTCTTTTTGCCTTCGTTACTTTGAGTAGAGCCAGGAACATAGTAGGCACTTAAGAAATGCTTGTTGACTGACTGACTGACAGTGGGGGGAGGGGAATATGTGTATACAAATAACTATGATAAGAGAAAAAGTGCAAAGAGGCAGGATGACCACAAAATGTGAATGGAAGCAAAAAACTTAATGTTGAGAGAGGCAGCTTTTTGGTGTAGTGTCTAGAGTGCTGGGCCTGAAGTCAGGAAAACTTGAGTTCAAATCCAGCCTCAGATATTTCCTAGCTGTATGACCCTGTGCACGTCACAATCTAAGTTTCCCCTCTCATGAAGTAAGGTTAATAATAGCATCCACCTCCCAAGGCTCTTGTGCAGATCAGATGAGAAAATATTTATAAAGCTTGCTTAGCGTAGTGCCTTGCACAGCGTAGATTCTATAAGCTAGCTGTTATTTTATGAATGAAAATGATCAAGTTTGACTTGGGAGTGGAAATAAGAAAATGCACTTCTGTCTCTTGTGGAGGTGAGGAACTATGAGTGTAGAATATCGTATATACCATCAGAACTTAAGGAATGAGCTGGTTATTTTTGATGAACTACTTTTTCCCCCTGTTTTCTTTGTTATAGGATTAGGGAAGTCAGAGGGAGATATTTGGAAATTTAAATGAGGTAAATATATATCACATATCATATAATTAATATTTATATGTGTATGCGCACACATGTGAAATATATACATATATATACATCTACATCTATATCTATGTCTATACATGTGAGAAATTTCGGAAATGGAGAAAGGCATGAATGTTGAACTCAGAATTAATTAGACCCTATTTCAGCATTGTTAGAAGCACTAGGACAGGGGAGTTATTTGAAGACATGGAAGTTCGAAAGTTCACTCTGTAATAAATGCTAGCATTTAGGTGATAGAATCTGTGACCATGAATATGTTCCTGATATAAAACTACATGGATGTTTCAAAGGTGAGAGCCTTTCATTATCCCAGTTGCCTTAGCCATGAATTCTTACCTATAAACCCATATAACATTTAGTTTGAACCATGCATGCTCTTCTTTATTCTACCTTTCATTTATTTTTGTACTTGACACAAGACTGTAACCTCCTTGAGAGCAGTGACTGTGTTGTTAATTTTTGTATTTTTCCTCTGTTCTTGTCACTATCCTCTCTGTTCCTTGTACTATAAGTTGTTTGTACGATCCCTAGCTCCCAGATCTAGACCTTAGATTCCATCTCACCTTAGCCACTCACTTGATGTGCTCAGTAAAAGTTTGCATCTAAATTATTTGCCTGTTATTAATCATTTCTTGAATTTTTAAGCCCTCCTTTTCATATTTTTGTATAATATCTCTTCTAGTGCATTTTATTCTCAATATGTTAACTACTCACACTTTCCCTTAAATTTGGTATGAATGAACTATTTGGGTAGCAAAGGTAGTTAGCCTTTAAAAAAATTAGCACAAAGTTGAAATCATTCTAATTGTTAGGAAAATATTTATATCCTTACAGATTAAAATCTAGGCATCAAGAAATCTTTGCCAGCTTAAATGAAGTGAAATGAATGTTTTGATTGGTTTTCTATTTTGTGTGACTTGACAGCTTTTACTTTGATTCCCATAGAACCTTCAAATGCAATCTATACATTTTCATTGTGACTGGCGAGTTAGTAATAATGATAATATTAATTTCCTCTGTAATCACTTTCATCTGGAGAATCAAAGCATTGTACAAACATTTATTAATTCACCCCATTTGAGATAAGTACATAGTAGAGTCACCATTTTACAAATATAGAAGCAGGCACAGGCTACATTTTCCTTCTGCTGTATAACAAGTCAGTAGCAGAGTTAATATGAACTCAGATTTGCTGACTTCCATGTTCCTTGGGTGTTTAAAAGCCTATTGTATTATGCAAAGGAGATTAAAATTTTAAACTCAAGCTCTTTTATTTTTTTTGCTAGAATAAATGAGGAGATGAAATTCAAGTTTTTCTCTTTTGTAAAGACATGAATAGTCTTGCCATGTTGATCTATGTAGTCCTTAACATTGACTTTTTAAAAAGAATTGTTTTACAACAGAGAACATAAACATCAAAACAGCGCTAATTCCTATAACGATATCATTTCTGAGGTACAGTTCAGCAAAAGTGAGTTGGAAAGCTACCCTTCCTCCCACTCAAGCAGTCACCTAAGCCTTGTTCTTAAGTATCTTTAGTGTACTTTTTTTTTGGCTTGGTGAAGCCTTGTCAGGGAGATTTAGGGGAAGAAAACTAGGAGAGAAAAAAGGGACTGAGAACATGTTAGCAGACACAATTTTTTTTTAATGATTAGGTACTTGAGAAGGAATGTTTATTGTCCTTCTGCTCTGTGTACCTTTGACATCTGTGGTTGATGATGATTACTTGTATTTATAGAGTTTGTCATACTTTTCAAAGTGAGTTCACATAGTCAATAAACATTTAAGTGCCTACTGTGTGCCAGACCCTTTGCTAAACACTGGGGAAGCAAAGAAAGGTAATAGTCTCTGCTGTCAAGAAGCCCTCAGACTAATGGGGGAAGTGACATGTAAACCACTGTATAAAAATAAGATACATACAAGATAAATTGAAAATAATCAACAGAGAGAAAGCATTAGAATTAAGAGGGATCAGGAAAGGCTTCTTGTACAAGGTGGAATTTTTACTGCTGCTAGAAGGAAGCCAGATATCAGAGATGTGAAGGGACAACATCCCAGGAATGAGAGACAACCAGTGAAAATGACTGGAGATGGGAGATGAAGTATTGTTTGAGAGGAAAAGCATTTTGTTTTCACAACAATGCTATAGGAGGAGGTCATGTTAGGCCTTCTTTACCCCTATTTTATAGATGAAACAACCCTAGAGTAATTAAGTGACTTTCTAAAGTCACATTCCGGAAAGAGCTGGGACTATAAACCAGGTGTTCTTACTCTCAGTGCCAAGATTTTGCTGGCTTTAGTCTTTCCGCTTATACTGCTTTTTCATGAATTTTTTTTGCTGGTTTTCTCTGTCCTTCTTGAGGCAACTGGGTAACACAGTGTATAGAGCACCAGCCCTGAAGTCAGGAGAACCTGAGTTCAAATCCTGTTTCAAACACTTTGTAGTTGGATGACCCTTTGCAGGTCACTTAGCCCTGTTTGCCTCCTTTTCCTCATCTGTAAAATGATCTGGAGAAGGAAATGAAAAACCACTCCAGTATCTTTGCCCAGAAAACCCCAGATGAGGTCACAAAGAGTTGGGCAGGACTAATCAGCAAAACAATAGCAACTACAATAAATCTGTCCCTCCTGCATATTTGTAACTGTCATTATCCTGACAAATTTAGACCTGAGTCCTCTGATTTAAAAAAAAAAATTCTTTTATTGAGTTCATCTGTTTATGCAGTTTTTGCTACTGTGTGTGCACAGTGGATAACAAAATCTACATGAAAATAACTTCACATTTAAAGAAAGGTTTAGGTGACAATTCTGCGAAATAGGTATTTTCACCCATTTTACCAGTGAGGAACCTGGGGAAGAAAGGTAAAAATGACTTACAAACAGTGAAAGAGCTTATCACGTGTTAGAGAAATGGGACTTGGAACTCAGGTCTTCTGCATTCAAGCCTAGAAGTCCTTTTATAATATGGTGCCATTTCTCCAACCTATCTCCTTCTCTCTCCAATCCTGTGTGACTTCCAGTTACTTCTGCCTCCCAGTTCTTCTGTCGGTTGGGCAATTTTTTCTCCTTTTCATGTTTGGAGTCATCTTTTATCTAATCTCTATGTATTGGCACGCTCCAAAACTCTACCATTGCATCTCTTTTTATTTATACTCTTCCCTACTCTTCCATGGCTTCAATTATTAGCTCTCTCCAGAAGACTCATAAATATATATGTGTATGTATATTATGTATATAGATATATTCACATATATGTATGTGGATGTGTATGTTCATCCTTCGTTGCTGAAGAAGACCATCCCATCAGAGAAATGATGACATGACTTGCACTTGACTTTGTTTTGAGTGAGGGAGGGCTAAGCAGGTCACCAGCCTCACTTCTCCTCCAGAGCCACCTGAATCCAGTGACCAGTCATTCATCAGAGAGATGACCCAGGATGAGGCAATTGGGGTTAAGTGACTTGCCCAAGGTCACACAGCTAGTGAGTGTCAAGTGTCTGAGGTGAGATTTGGACTCAGGTCCTCCTGACTCCTGCACTGGTGCTCTATCCATTGCACAACCTAGCTGCCATGTGTATATATATATATATCCATCCGTGTTGATAAGATCAAAGGACCATAGATTTATTGCTGGAATGGATTTTAGATGCCATCTAGTTTAATCTTCTCAATTTACAGGTAAGGAAACAGACTCACAGAGATTAAGTGAGACAGATACTGATGAAAGCAGAATTTCAAGCGCAAATTCTCTGACTTCAGATCTAAAGCTCTGTGTACTGTACCACACCATCCTTGTTCTCTCCCTGAGTTTCTATTTCTGCATTCTTGTTGGATGCTTTCATTTGGTCCAATTCAAATCATATTCAAAGCTGAACTCATTGTCTTTCCCCCACAAACTTGTTTGCCAAACTTTTCTATTTTTTGTTAATGGAACTAAAGTCCTCTCAATTACACTTTCAGTTAATAAACACTTAGCCAGTACCTACTATGTGTCAGGCTCGTGCTAAACACTGGGGATACAAATATGATAAAAGAAAGACAGAATTCCTGTCCTCAAGGAGCTTACAGTGTAATGGGGAAAGACTATCCCAGAGCAGCAGAGCCAGATGAGAAATAAGAAGTTCTGAGCTGAGCTCCTCCTGAAAATGGAGATTTTGGAGTTCCTGGCTCACCCTTCAAGCAGAGTGCCAAAGGGGTGGCAATGAGATGGATTACTCAGGCTGATTGGATCTTGAAAGTTGATCATCCAGGCTCAAATTTTGGAATAATGTTCATTTCTTTCATCCCCTTCACCTTTTGGATCCAGTAATTTGCCAGGTCTTGTCTGTTCCTCTTCCATATTCCATATTCTCTTACTTGTTACTGTTACTTTCTCATTAGTTTCCCTACTGCCAGTCTTTCGCCTCTCCAACCAATCCTTCACTCAGTTAGCAGAATAATACTCCTAAAGGCATACTATTTACCTGCTCCAAAAACCTTTTGTTCCTTCTTGTTGCTTTTGGATAAAATACAAAACTTTTAACTGGGTTTTTAAAGGCATTCAAAGGCTGACTCTGACCTGCCTTTCCAGCTTGATTTCATATTTTCTCCTCCAAGCACTTTGGTTTACCCAAATCAGACTACGTTTGTTCTTCACTTTTAATCTTGTCCTTATGACTTTGTGCTCATACCTAGAATACTCCTGCTATACTTCAACTGTCTGTTGAAATCTTTTTCTTCCTTCCAGGTTCAGCTTGGTTGTTGCCATCTCCTCAAAGCCTTCCCTACTGTTTTAGCTAAAAGTGACCTTTGCATCTTCAGCTTTTCTTATATCACTTGGTCTGGATCTCTCCCTTGCACCCTTGTATCATACATGTGAGATCTCTTTCCTGTTAGAATAAAAACTCCTTAAGAGTAGGAACTGTTTTGACATTTTTATTTTCAGTGCCTAGCACAGTATCTTGCATGTATTAGGTGCTTAATAAATGTTTTTTTAATTTCAGTTATTGATAAGTGACCTCTTTTTAACAGAGGTAACTTCTCATCAATAGAAACACCTGAAACTTGTGCAACATTGACTATTTTTCTCCCTTCTCCCCCTTCCCCACTGTCAGGGAGGCCAGGGATATTAGATTTCCCTTCTCCCTCAGGGTGCTCCAGTACCTTGAAGGAGTTGAGGGTTTGAGGTATGTAGTATCTTTGCAAATGGCTTCAGCCCCTACTGATGGTGTTCTCTCAAGTGTAAGGGTGGGAATCCCCTGCCCTCTAGTTTCATTTAGCTTTTACACAGAAATATTTACTTCAAGAATTATATTCACAAAATATACAAATTTACTCTCCCAACATACGAGAGGCTGGTGCCACTTCAGTCTCTAGAGAATGAGAAAGGTGGTTCATCCTTTAGTTTGGTTCCCACAGAGCACAGTACTGGTTCCAAAGCTAAGCCACCTCCTCAAGCTTGAGCCCCAGGCTCCCTGACTTCTCAGGGCACCCATGCCAGGCTGGCTGACTGTACCAATCTGCCTGTAATCCTTGCTCTAAGGTGGTCAAAGCTCAGACTCTCGGATCTGGAAGAAACCTCCAGCACCTGAAATTGAGAAGGATAAATAATACAGAACAATAAAACCCCAGACCCATTTTCCTGGAAGTTTGGGGTAAAAGGAAGTAGCAGAGGAAGGAAAGTCCTTCCCCTCTCACTGGTTTAGTTCAGGACACCCATTCTGTGGAGGAACTGTTACCTTTTATCCTCTAAATGCAACAAGTAAGAGTGGCCAGAGAAAGACCCAGAAAAAGAGAAACTGGCTTAGTCTTGCTAGTTTGAAAGACACATGTAGCCGGTCTAAGGAGACTAAAGGATGCAGAGGTCTCCACGTTAAACAAAGGCCCCCAAAGGGTGCCTTCATTTTAGTTGAACTGGGCATACCCAGACAAGCTTGGGCTATACTTGTTAAACAACAAAACAAAATCCAAGTTGCTCCTTTACCCCAAGGAGTCACTTTATTGCTTATTTTCCTATTATGATTGATGGAAACACTAGTCTCATAATTTTAGGACCATATTTTATTCATTTTCCTTCAATATCTATTATATCAAGTCTATCACCGGGACTTGCCAATTCTTCTTGCTTTTTGTCACATTTGCCTATTTTATTTTTTATTTCTGTGATAATTATTCTGCAACCTGGTTATTGATGTGGAAATTATATCCAAATGGACATGTTCTCTCTGTGCTATCAGATCCGAGATTAGTATGAGGAAAGGATTATTAAGGTTGCATTTTGTTCTTCTGAGTTATGAAGGATGCCGGAGATATAGTTTACCTTAAATAACTCTTGCTATTTGTGTGGAAGAGGTGAATGTATGTAAACTTTGTTGTTCAGTTGCTTTTCACTTGTCTGACTCTTCATGACCCCATCTGGGAATTTCTTGGCAAAAATACTGGTGTGGTTTGCCATTTCCTTCTCCAGCTCATTTGACAGATGAGGAAACTAAGGAAACAGGGTTAAGTGACTTGCCCAGGGTCACACAGCTAGTAAGTGTCTGAGGGTCGATTTGAACTCACAAAGATGAGTCTTCCTGACTGCAGGCCCAGCACTCTATCCACTGTGCCACCTCGTTGCCAAATGTGTAAACTACATAGATAGAATTAGATGGTTTTAGAACTGGTTGAATGGCTAGACTCAAAGAGTAGTCACTGATGATTCAGTGTTGTCAAAGGAAAAATATTAGTACTGTATTCCATATTTTAGGCACATGTCTACTAGAAAGAATTTTTATTAACATTATTCTAAATCCAAGCATTTCTGGTTTATAGAGAAAAGAAGGAAACTAGAATTTATTAGTCATCTAGTATATGCCAGACTGGGTGCCATACACTTTAGAAATATTATCTCATTTTATCCTCACAACACCCTGGGAGGTTGGTGCTATTACTATCCCCATTTAAAGTTGAGGAAACTGAGGCAAATAGAGGTTAAGTGACTTTCCCAGGGTCACATTGCTAGTATGTTTAGGAGGCTGTCTTTGAATTCAAGTCTTCATGACTCCAGGACTAGCATTTTACCTGCTGTACCCCTAATTTCCTTTTATAAAAATGATCTTTTTTGGTACTTGCTATGTCCAATCCTACCAGCACTCTTCTTGAAAGTATGTATCATATAGAGATGTGAGGATTCTGAATAATTTTCAAGACTTTGGCCTCTCTTTTTATCATTCTTTTATGATATTTATCAACTTTTTTTTTATCATCTTTCCCCATGCACACCTGTCACTGATGTCACTGAGAATTAAAGTATATGCTGATTTAATTTGGAAGGTCTTAACCAATTCTTCATAGAATTTCACCATTTCCTTATCCTCAGCAATAGGTATTGGTTAATAAGTGGGAATTTTTGCAGATGTGTGCCCTTAGAATTGCAATGAGATGAATAGATGTCCCAGGAAATGCCCCTTGTTGGCTTTGGACAATTAGACTAACTCTACCAGTTCCTTAATTTGCCTCTCTAAGGAAATCCTGTGAGCCATCCTTCCTCTTAGCTGTAGCTTTGTTGTGTCCTCTGGTTTCATTTATAGTAAAAATATTAAAGTAAATATGATTCAATTCGTCCAGTGGTATGACCCCCTCACTGCCTTAACTGCTGCTTTCACTGTCTCCAGGTACCACAGCCAATGCCATTTCTGCCTTGCAGCCCATCCAGCCCCCAACTACAGTGTCTGTAGTGTCTCTTTCTGTTCTATGTTGTCTTGGGCTGGAAGTATGAGTCACTGTGACTTCTTTTGGGTTATCTCACTCAGAATTTGATTTGACCTTTCAAAAGTTGTTTAGAGGGTTGGGTTGGGAGAATTCATCAGAAATGTTAAATTCACTTTACTGTCCTGACTTTGCTCCTAGCTAAGTTAATATTAATGGATTAAAGTGATTCTTAGTACTCTGCTTTCTTTTTGTTTCCTTTTTTAAAAAATCGCAGTGCCATTGTCACTGCAGAAGAAAAGGAGGCCACAGTTTGCTTGTCTATGAAAGGGGGATAATAATGCTTATTGTATCTACCTCACAGGTTTATTGTGCAAAAATTGCTGTGTAAATCTTAAAAGCACTATATAAATGTTTATGTAATTGATTTGTTGTGGTTTCAGTTTTTTGAAGGATGGAGAGCGTACATCTAAGATTTATGGCTGGAAGATAGGAGAGGCGTATTTCAGTTCTTCCAACAACTACAGCTATGTAAAAGTAGAATGGGCTTCCCAATGTGGAAATGACTTCCCTGGAACTGGGGTTCTTGAACAATGTTTACATCACCACTTGATGGGGATGTTTTCAAAGAAATTTGTGCTTCAGGTGCTGACTAGAAGAGATGACCTCTGCAATCCCTTCCAAATAAGATTCTAGTAAATTTGTAGGTGATACTAAGTTTGTTTCTGTTGTGATCAAATGAGATTATGGTTTTCAGAGAATCCGTTACTTAACTCAGCATAAAGGGGAGCTATGGTGGTGGGCTGATTATTGCAGTAAGATGAGGTAGAGATCAATGGGAATCCTAGACTTCCAAATCCATTGCTATGAATGATGGAGAGTCATTAAGTGTAGTCTTCTCACTCCCTCCCACCTTCAAGTGACCTGTCTAGCTCCACCTTTCCTTTGGGGTTGTCCATTAAACTTAGAAGGCTTTAGCTAATACAGGTAGGGCTCTTGACTCTGGGCTGTGGGTGGAATACTGCATGTACTGTCAGGCATTGTTGGTGTGTTAGTTGGCTTTGTTAAACTGCTTTCTCTTTCTTTCTATCCTCTGTTACCTGGACTGTCTCTCTGGGGAAGGGAAGACAAGGGAGAGGAATGTATTCACAAGTGTAGGTGGTATGAAATCAAAAGATATCAATAAAAATAAGATTAGGAACAAAAAAAGAAAATGGAGCTCTGAATTGTAGAGCACACTGATTATGTGATAAATTTAACCACTGGAGAATGACAAATAACTCCTGTGGATAGTATTCCACCTTGCAGAATAAAACAATAATGTTCCATAAACTAAGGCAAGAAACAAGATTAATTTTGTAAGGTTGCTTTGAAAGATAACAAGAGAGTTCTGAGTTGTAGATTATAGCAGTATTTATTCTAGGATAGAATGATATTCAGTAGAACAAATATAAGTTAATACATTAAAAGAAGAAAAATAAATTTTTATACATACAAAATAAAGAACATCTATAAAACCAGTTGAATACAAGTAGGCGTAAAAATTACAGTGATTGTATTAAATACAATTTGAATTTGAATCATTTGTTAATTCTACTTTGTGTGTTTGTGTTTCTGTGTGTATGACTGTGCACATATGTGTGTTTTTAATCCTTATGATAATGGAATGTTACTGGCATCATACTATGTTGTAACTTGAAATTAATTTCAGTATGCATAGTATTGGTTAGGTCCTTGTCTATCTTAATAACATCATGGAGAGACTAGAGAGGAAATTCATCATGCAGCTATAAAACTGATTTTTGTAAAGTGTAAGTAAGTCTGCTCGTGTCACTGCCTTACTCAGTAAATTCTAGTGGCTTCCTGTTGCCTGTAGAATCAAATATTACCTTCTCTGATTGGTATTAAAGCTCTTCACAAGTCATATGACCCCAAGATGACATTTTCCTCTAGTTCCTAGTAATTCTTAATTCGCATCCCCACCTGAAAGATGAATTTTATGCCAGGTGTAGAATAATTACATAGGAATAGGGATGAAAAATAAAGTCAGTAAATAAAATTATGAAAGACAGAAACATGATAAGGTAGTAACTTTGTGACTACTAATTGATATACTCACTCAGCACCTTAAACCTATCTGTACCCTTCCAGCAGGGACATACATCAACCCATAGGCCTGTAATTGAATCCCTTCCTCATGCAGAGACTAGTGGTATACTCCAGTCTCTGTCCATTCCCCATCTCATGATGCAGACATAGATTCTGCTAAGCCATGTGAGGAGAGGCAGCAGGGAATTAGGCTGCCTTGATGGTGGCCCCTATGCCAGGGATCCTATAGGCTTTTGATTCTTTTTAGAACAACACTCTTGCCCACTTCCATCCCTGAAAAAAGGGTGCAGATGTTGGTTCAGCCCAACTAGAGAAGAAAAGGATGAGGGCCATGGCAAGAACTGGGGCAGGAGGGTAATACGAATGACTGGGATTGAAACATAACTGGGCAAGTCCTATACCTCCAAAGCTGTTTAGAGTGGGGACCAAGGTTGTTAAAATGTAAATTGTCTAGTGTAGGAGGAGACTGCAGTAAATTGTCAGTCTAACTCTAGGAATGCATCCATCATCAAAGGGGAAAGAGACAGAAAGTGAATGGCAGGGAGGAATGTAGGGGGAAAAATGGTTGAAATACCACAGATTTCAAGAAGAAAATTCAATTTAAAACCTAGATCAGAAACAGATAAATTGTTAGAATACTAAAACTAGAAGAAAGGATGAATAGTAAACACTTATAAGAGAGTGCAAAACTTGCTTAATAAATTTTACAATATAAAGAAAAGTGAACTCACGTCTAATACAAGAAAGAGCCCCAGGGACTCTCCTAAGAAAGCATGGAACAACATAAAGGAATCACAGAGTAGTTTAAAAGAGAAATGAAATTCATGAGAGAAAAAATTAAGAAGGAGCAAATGTCAAGATTTTAAATTCTCTAAGCATAAATAACTAGAATATTAGAAAAAAAATGAATCCACAGTAGTTCATTTCTCCAGAGAAGTAAAATAGAGAATAAGATATTTGGGATACAGAAATACCGAAGTGGAAGGAAGTCTTTCTGAAGAAGAGAAAAGGCAGTAATGTTAAAAGAGCACAGGATCTCTTTACAAGCAAAAGCCTTTGACCTCAAAGACAGGATATGTAGAGGCAACTTAAGAATCTTAGTTCTCTGAGAAGAACAAAGCAAACTGAAAAACCTGAACACCATAATGCAAGAAATAATATAAGAAAACTGTTGAGAACTTCTGAATACAGAAAACAAAGCAACAAATTAAAATAATCCATAAGTTACCTCCAGAGCTCCATTCTTTACACACTAAGACACACACATGGATATACACATGTATATGTGTGTGTTTGTATACATGTATACATGTGTGCACATGCACATGTGTATATATGTACACAAATGACTAAATTAAATACTTTCAATGAGAAACAACAATTTCTGTAAAGCTCTTGAGACTAATATCTTCAAATATAAAGGAAAGGAAATCCAAGTAACACTAGGTTGTCACTCACCTACTAAAAATTGCTGAAGGGAATGAAAATACATATTCCAAAAAAAAGAAGCAAAGGAGACCACAATACAGTCTAAAGTGATATACTTTGCAAACCAGAGCTTACTCATTAATGAAAAATATGTTCAACAAGAGAGGCATTGAGCCATTTCTGTAAACTCCACCTCCTTTCCCCACCAAAAAAAACAAACAAAAACAAAACCCAAAACAGACACAGAGTATTCCATTTGTGAATGCACTAAAGAACAGAAATATAAGAAAATAGTAAGTCAGTCCAATATGAAGGAATGAATAAGTAATAAATGAATGATCTCATCTCTAGAGGGATTTTGTTTCTGTTTTTTGAGAGAGATCTATGAAGTTCCAAAAAAAAAGACAGGAAAAATATGTAAGTGGATAAAGATCTAAATGAAATTTAAAGGAATAGGATGATGGATGGTAGAAGAGCATAACTGAAACAGCATATTCTGAACCCCACAACTCCCCTACAGTTGATCGTTGTATTTTGTAGGAAATAATTTCAAAGTGGGAAGGTACATAAACAGGGAGGTAGATGTCTGGAAATGTGTCTTGCTTCCCTATCTAGTCCATGGATCAGTAGGAAAGAAATGATGGCTCCTAGGGTATTTCAGCAAAAGAGGAGTTCCAGGAGAATGGGAAAGATAGCAAAAAAGAGCTGAAACTGGAGAATGAAAGGTCTCAACCCAGTGTGGGGATGTGATCATGCTGAAGAGCACTCCTTTGGGGAAAGAGGTATATGGAAAATGGTGACCTTATGATAGATTTAATCTGGGAGGAATTAGTGGACTGAGAGATTACCTTCTCTGAGAGGATTTTGCCTCCATCAGCAACTACATCTGGAGAAAGTAAATTGGAGCTCCTTGGGCCAACTAATACTCAGAAGAGTGGGAGGACATGGGCTTAGAGGTGAGATAGTATGATCAGTGGGAGGAATAGTATCATAGAAAGGACAAAGGGTAGAACTGGACCACACAGTTTGGGACACAATATAAATTCTACCAAGAGATACTGCTTCTATTCCGTGATTTCCCTCATGAATTCATACTTCTCAGAGTGAGAAACAACAGGAAAGAAAAATGGACAGTAGAGTAAGCTCTAGAAGGACAATGGGGCAGCTTCATGGTGCAGTGAATAAAGTACTGGGCCTACAGTCAAGAAGACTCTCCTTTTTTAGTTTGAATCTGGCTTCAGACACTCACTTGGTGAGTGACCCTGGGTGAATCATTTAATCCTGTTTGCCTCAGTTTCCTCATCTGTAAGATGAACTAGAGGAGATGGCAAACCACTTCAGTATCTTTGCCAAGGTAACTCTAAATAAGGTCACAAGGAGTCAGACATGGCTGAAACAACCGAACAACAACATAGAAATTATTTAGAAGAGGGAGCTTAAATGTGATACTTTAGAAACTTTATGACTCCATGAGGAATACAAAGATATTAGAGAAGAACTAAATAGGATATGGACAAAAAATAAAAGAATAAAAGTTCACATATCTAAAAAACAAAGAACTGCATAGAATCCAAGTGAAAGGTAAGAACAAAATTTATTATACATTAGGTGAATCTAAAAAAACAGGAGCTGCAATAATGCTATCAGACAGTACAAATCAAAAGTTCATAGTATCAACAGAGATAACTAAGGAATTTAAATTACACTTAAAAGGAGACAAAGACCAGAAACCGATATTAACATTAAATTTATATGCACTAAACTCATAAAGGAAAAATTAACTGAATTAAAAAAAGACCTAGTAACAATAATATGAGACTTTAATGTTCCTTTCTCAGACCTGGACAAATCCAACAGAAAGATAAACCAAGAGAAAATATAAAATTGAAAGCTCTTCACAACTCAGCCACTTCCTACTTTTCCATTCTTATACATTACTCATTCCCCTAACAGAGACATCTTTTCTTCTTTTTGTATTGAATGGATTCATATCTTTTCCTAGTCTTTCATTGTTGCTGTTGCTGTTGTTAAGCAGTTTGCTATTATGAGTAGAATTTTTACCTTCCTTTTCCCACATTATTCCAAAAACCCATTTATTATTCTGTAATAGGGAGACAGGTAAACAGAATTATGCTTTCAGATAATGAAAGTTCAAAAGATCAGATGATGCTGGGGTAGGACTCACTTTGCAGAGCCACTTCTTCCCCTTAACTAAAATATTAGGGAACCTTTAAGAAACTTTTTAAAAATTTTGTTTATTTGTTTGATTTTGTTTTCAACATGCCCTTCTTTAAGATTTTGAGTTCTAAATTTCCTCACCCTCCTTCCACTACCCCCTTCCCATGATGGCATGCCTACTGATATAAGCTATACTGATATGTACAATCATATCAAACATATTTCCACGTTAGTTGTATTGTGAAGAGGAAATAGAGCCAAAGGGGAAAATCATGAGAAAGAAGAAGCAAAATAACTAAAAAGAGAAAATAGTATGCGTCAGTCTGCATTCAGACTCCATAGTTCTTTCTCTGGATGTGGATGGCATTTTCCATCATGAGTCTTTGGGATTTGTCTTAGATCCTTGTATTGCTGAGAAGAGTTAAGTCTATCAAAGTTGTTCATTGCACAGTGTTGCTGTTAACTGTGTTCAGTGTTCTTCTGGTTCTGCTGACTTCACAGCATCAGTTCATGTAAGTCTTTCCAGGTTTTTCTAAAGTTCACTTGCTCACCATTTCTTTTTTTTTTTCAAGCTTTTATTTAGTATTTTATTTTCCCCCAATTACATGTAAAAACAACTTTTAACATTCATTTTTAAAATTTTAATTTCCAAATTCTCTTTTTTCCTCCCTCCCCACCCCCACTCACTGAGAAGGCAAGCAGTTTGATATAGGTTATACATGTGTAGTCATGCAAAACATCCATAATAGACATGTTGTGAAATAAAACATAGATAAAAAACTCAAGAAAAATAAAGTTTAAAAAAGGTATGCTTCAATATGTATTCAGACACCATCAGTTCTTTCTCTGGGACTGGATAGCATTTTTCATCATAAATCCTTCAGAGCTGTCTTGGTTTGTTGTATTGCTGAGAATAGATAAGTCATTCATGACTGATCATCTTAAAATATTACTGTTACTTTGTGCACAGTTCATTTCACTTTGCATCAGCCCATACAAGTCTTCCCTTTTTTTTCTGAGAGCAACCTACTCATCATTTTTTATAGTATTCCATCATAATCACATAACAATGTGTCCAGCCATTCCCCAGTGGGTATCCCCTCAATTTTTAATTCTTTACACACAGAAAAGAGCTGGTATAAATATTTTTATTTATGTAGGTCCTTTTCATTTTTGTTTTTTATCTCTTTGGGGATGCAGACCTAGTAGTGATATTGCTAGGCCAAAGGGTATGCATCGTTTTATAGTCCCAAATTGCTCTACAGAATGTTTGATTCAGTTCACAACTCCACCAAAAGTGCATTCAAGTCTCATTTTTCCCATGTTTCCTCCAGCATTTGTCATTTACCTTTTCTGTCCTATTACCTAATCTAATAAGTATGTTAGTTCCTCAGAATAGTTTTAATTTGCATTTCTCCAATCAATAGTGAATAATAGTGAATTACAGTATTTCTTCATATGGCTATAGATAACTTTGATTACTTCATCTGAAAAATGATCATATCTCTTCATCGTTTATTAGTTGGGGAATGGCTCTTATTTTTACAAATTTGACTCAGTTCTTTATATGTTTGATAAATAAAACCTTTAACAAAGAAATTCACTTTAAATTTTTACACAGTTATTATTACTAACCATATTTCCCTCCATCATATACCCCCACCCTCATTTATTCTCTCTAGCCCTCCTCAGAAGTGTTTTGCTTCTACCCCCTCTCCCAATCTGCCCTCTCTTCTATCACCCCCTCTTCTCTTATCTCCTTCCCCTCCTACTTTCCTGTAGGGTAAGTAAGATTTCTCAACCCAACTGAGTTTTAATATTATTCCCTCTATGAGTCAGTTCTGATGGGAGTAAGGTTCACTCACTCCCCTTATAGTCCCCCTTCTTCCCCTGCACTGCAAAAAAAAGTGCCTCTTTTTTACCTCTTTTATGTGAGATAATTTATCCTATTCTACTTCTTCCTTTGTCTTTTTCCCAATATGTTCCTCTCTCATCCCTTAATTTTATTTTTTACTTATCATCCCTTCATATTCAACTCCTACTTGGTGCTCATCATTTCTAACGGAACAATAGCATTCCATTACATTCATATACTGCAGCTTGTTCAGCCATTCCCCAATTAATGAGCATTCCCTTGATTTCCAATTCTTGGCCACCACAAAAATGCTGCTATAAATATTTTTTTACATATGGGTCCTTTTCCATTTTTTGTGATCTCTTTGGGAGATAGTGCTAATAATGGCTTTGCTGGGTCAAAGGGTATGCACAGTTTTATAGCCCTTTCGGAATAGTTCCAAATTGTTCTCCAGAATGGTTGAATCAGTTCATGACTCTATCATCAATGCATTTGTATTACAATTTTCCCATATCTTCTCCAACATCTATCATTTTCTTGTTTTGTCATGCTTTTGGGATACTTTATACTATAATACCACCACAGTGGATATAATCAATTTCCTGTTTTCATGTTGCAAAGCTATATATGGGTTTATGGAATGTATGTGGTGGGGGAGAGGGAACAAATGAAGGGAGAAGCAACAATTCCCCATCTTGAGATAAGGTAGAATATTAGGGGAACCCAAATCTCCCTAAGAGTATCAGGCTTTCACAAAACCCAACCTTAGAAGAAGTATGAAGCTAACCAATAAAAACAGACTACTATATCATGTCGAAAGGGCAAACTGGGGCATTAAATTTGAAGGTGGAATAATCATACATGGAGGGTTGTAGATGTGAATGTAAACTTGGTTTAACATGTTTTCTGGGAGGTGATACTGTTCTGCCAAGTCTCCAGCCCCATCAAGTTTGAAGAGTATTTTCTTTCACATTGCAACCTTTGCTAAATTTATAATTAGTTATCTTGAATATCAAGAGAGTAACTTCTTTAAAAAAATTCCAAACACTTTGGAGGAAGAGATTGATTTTCAGTTTTCAAAATACAGTTTTAATACTTGACTCTTTCTTGCCATCTTCCAAATGCCTGAATAGCAATGTATTAAATGCCAATCTAGCAATTATAATTTGTTCAAAGTATTTTAGTGACAATATGACAAATAATCAGTGCATAATAGTCATATTGGTGATAAAAGACTCCAACATGAGAGAAGTGTTTAAAAGCATTTCTTTAAAGGTAAAAGACATGGTAAAGGTAAAAGACACCCAAAGACATGGCGTGCTCTTAGAGTTCAATTCTAATAGGCATCTCTTGAGAGAAAGGTAAGAGACAGATATTGTGACAGCTTGGTGGAGAGAGTGTTAGGCCTTGAGTCAGGAAGACCTACTTCAGTTGTGACCTTGGATATTAACTGTGTGACCCTGAGCAAGTCACTTAATATCTGTTTGCCTCAGTTTCCTCATCTGTAAAATGGGATAATAATAGCACCTACCTCCCAGAGTTGTGAGGATCAAAAGAAGTAATAATTGTAAAGCACTTAGTACACTACGTGCCTGACACATAGTAACAGATATATACATGTTAGTTATTATTAGGAATTGGCACCTGAGATGCTACTTGAAGGAAGTTAGGGATTCCTGAGTAAAGGGATAGAGAGGGAAGGTCTTGTAATGAGGAATAACAAGTAAGCAACTGAAAGTAGTGAAAGATAAAATTTTATTCAGTGTATTTTTATTTTGAAGGTATTCAGTCAATTAGCATGTACTGTATGCTAGGCACGGGATTAAATGTTGTTGATATAAATTTGAAAAACAAAACAATCCCTCCTCTCAAGGAACTTAGATTCTAATGGAAAATGAGTACATTCTAAAATACATGTACTACAAATATAAAGTGAATTAATATGCATATATACACAGTAGTTAAGTACAAGGTAGCTTGAGAAAGAAGATACTAGCAGATAAGATTTAGTGCAGAAGACGGTGTGGTATGTGTCACGTCTTAAAGGAAGAGAGGGGCTCTTTGAGGCAGACTAAGGTAAGGAAAGAGCCCCAGGCATATGGGATAGCCATTTCAAAGGCAAGGACAGCTGGAGTGGAAAATCAGATGGATCTTTAAGTTGGAGGTGGGATGGGGCTGGACAGATAGGAAGGAATAAAGTTGTGAAGGGAATTAAAAGCTGAACAGAGGAACTTTAATTTTATCCTAGAAGCAATAGAAAACCACTAGAGTTGGTTAAGTGAGGGAGTCACATGGTAAGATCTTCCCTTAAGGAAAATTACTTTAGCATCCAACTTAAGGTAGAGAACTAAGAAGGCTGTTTAGCATGTACAAAACTGAGTTCATTATCTTTCTGCCAAAATATTCCTCTTTCCCTAAATTCCTTATTACTGTTAAAGATATCACCATCCTTCCAGTCACCCAAGCTCACAACCTAGTTATCATTTGGCTTCTTCACTCATTTACTACCCTTCCCCCTTCCAGTCTTTTTCCAAGTCCTGTCCTTTGTACCTTCACAACCACATAGGTTTATACCCCTCTTCTCTCCTCTGGCATATACTACCACCCTGGTATAGGTCATTTTTTCCCATCACACCTGAACTATTGCAGTCACCTTCTGATTGACCTTGTCACCTCAAGTCTTTCTGCATACTTACTTGTCTATTGTTCACTTAGCTATCAAAATGATCTTCCTAAAGCACAAGTGTGACCATGTCACTCATTTCTTCCTTCGCCTATCATGGCTCTCAATTATCTTCAAAATAAAGTACAAAATATAAAAAATTCTTTAGCTTTCCACCCCTTTTATTACTTGACTTCTTCCTATCTCTACAGTCTTCATATATCTTAGCCCCCTCCAAGTATTTATACCATGCTACTGTAATTCAGGCTTTTTTGCTATTCCCTGAAGAAGACACTTCATTTTCTCTAGCTGTCCCTCCTGCTTGGAATTCTCTGTCCTCATCTCTGCCACCTGGTTTCTTTGGCTTCCTTTAAGTTTTAACTAAAATCACACTTTCCACAAAAAAGCCTTTCTTAGTTCTCAATGCTGGTGCCTTCCTTCCCTTTGAGATTAATTATATGTACATATCTATATTGATCTATCAAACAAATATAGATTACATAATAATAATTAATTTTATTTTAATCATCCTTTGAAGTGGTAATGATATATTAACCAGAGAGGATGATTAACCAGAATACTCCATTCTCCAACTCTTTTGGACAAGTTTACCAGGTAACAGTTTATTATAATTAAGAAGTCCTGTTTTCCCCCAAGATGGCACCAGAGGTGAAGAAGGAAGCTGTTGTCCTCCCCAAGACAGAAGCCAAGTCCAAGGCCTTGAAGGCCAAGAAGGTGGTGTTGAAGGGTGTCCATCACCACAAAAAGAAGAATATCCGAACATCCCCCACCTTCCAGTGATCCAAGACACTAAGACTATGAAGGCAGCCCAAATACCCTCGGAAAAGTGCGCCTGGGAGAAACAAGCTTGATCACTATGCCATCATTAAGTTTCCCTTGACCACTGAGTCTGTTATGAAGAAGACTGAGGACAACATCACCCTAGTCTTCATTGTGGACATCAAGGCCAACAAGCATCAGATCAAGCAGGCAGTAAAGAAGCTGTATGACATTGATGTGGCCAAGGTAAACACACTGATTTGGCCTGATGGAGAGAAGAAAGCTTGTGTCCAGCTTGCTCCAGACTATGATGCTTTGGATGTTGCTAACAAAATTGGAATCATCTAAACTGTGTCTAGCTGTCTCACTGCACCTAGAACAAAATGTTTTCCCCCCAAAAAAAAGTCCTTTCCAATACCTAAGTGAACTTGCAGTGTGATTCCAAAACAAAGTTGGGGGTCTTGGGACACTACAAAAGACTTGCATCACCAAGGCTTGACCCTTCTGTGTAGTCATTCAGGAGCACAACAGGAGGTCAGCCAAGGCATTGCCCAGCTTTAACACATTATGTACTAATCCTAAAATGTTTCTCTGCCTTCGTGCCAAGTAATATTTTGTACTTGGCTTTCACCGCAGAAGAGTACAACATAACTGAAGAGAAGAGTAGGCATACATTTTCCTGGAATGCAGTCAAAGTCATAGTAAGATGTAATAAATACATGAGTAGTGATACAGAAGACAGAGGCCATAGACGTGATGTAAAATGGGTATTTGGAGCCAGAAGAACAAAAGAAAAGCAGAGAGAAGACAAAAAACGTTAAGATGCATGACAGTTAGTCAAGGAGCCTTTGCTCAGTGCTCCTCCTCTGCCAGGTAGTGTGCTAAGGGCTTGAGGTACAAAGAAAGGCAAAGACAAAGGGCTTTCCTATTGAAGAAGACCACATGTAAATGACTAGATACACACAAGATATTGACTAGATGAAAGGTCCTCTCAGAGCACAAGGCAGTGGTAGCTGGGTGGCTTGGGAAAGATTTCCTACCAAAGGTGGTATTGGAACTGAATTCTGAAGGAAAACAGGGACCCTGAGTTAAGGGTGATGGAGGGGTGGAATAGCATGTGTCAGGTTCTGCAGGTAGAAGAATGGATCTTAGCATATATGGAGTGCTGTGTGCCTAGGAAGTGAAGAAGGAGCCAAGTTCTAGAGCTTCAAATTAATGTTAAACAGACAAGTTTATTTTTGAAGTAAGAAGTAATAGGGAACCACTGGGTTTATTGAGTAGTGGGGTAGGATGGTTCGACCTCAGCTTTAGAAACCACATTTTGGTAGTTAAATGGAGGATGAATTGAAGTGGGGCATGGAGGTGGCTCAGTGGATAGAGTACAGGGCCTGGAGTTGAGAAGACCTGAATTCTGTTAGACACAAGAAGGATCCCTAAAACTTGAAGTTGTTTTAAAAAGAAATTTTTTTTGATTATTTGGTAAAGAAGAGAACTAGAAGAAGGTGTGGCTCCCTTCTGATTCTCTGTGAGGTTTACGTTATACAGACTGTTCTCACTTTGGACTGTTGGCAGATTTTTATATAAAGAAGTTTTTGTAAAATGTGAATTTTCCTATGGATGTGGGGGAGAGAGAGAGGGAGAGAAAAAGGGCTGTGTGCCATGCGGGGAGCAGACTGGTACATGATTTAAGGACACGTGGGGGGTAGGGACAGAGAAGTGAGAGTTAGGAAAGGAACACATTATTATTGGCTGGAACCAAGAGAAAGATTATGTGGGGTATAGACATGTGGGGGCTGGAAACATAAAAACAGAGCACAGCACTATACAGTAAGATTAACAGAGGTGGGTTTTTGTTTTGGTTTGGTTTTTTTGAACGTGGATTTCTTTCAGAATTATTCACATAAAGTCAAATTTGTGTAATGTAGATTACTGTAAAGTGAGAACTGTCTGCATAGGGTTCAGACCAGAATATCAGCACTGGAACTTCAAAACACCATGGAGTAGTTAAACAGTTTTGCAGAGAGGGCAGTTGCCACATAAGATCCAATGAAATGTACATTAGTAAGTATAAACATTTAAATTTGGGGAACCCAAAAATACAAGTAATGTATGGACCAAAATAAGACTCAGATAGGATCTTAAGCATTCCCTGCAGCCATCTAGCTTCCCTGAGGTCTCTGAGGTCAGCCGGATCTTCACAGTAAATTTTTGGGTTAGACAATATGGAAAGCTGGGTTCAAACAACATAATTAGCAAGGTTTTCTGAGTAATATAATAAAATATTTCCCTAAGGTTCAAATGCAGTCTTAGACACTTTGTAGCTATGTGACCCAGCATAAGTCACAAGCTGTTTGCCTCAGTTTCCTCATCTGGAAAGTAGAGATGATAATAGCACCTACCTCTGAGGGTCATTGTAAGAATCAAATGAGACAGGTGTAAAGTGCTTAAAGATACAGTGCCTAGAACATTGTAAGAATAATATAAATGTTAGCTATTATTATTAAAATATAGCATATATAAGCTTTAGGGTCTTTCCTTTCAACTTTAAATCCACTAACAGCTTAAGCCTGAAAAGCATAGCTACTTCCACCATCAGTGATCTAGGAGTAACTCTGGAGGTTGGACTATGTATCGAAAGCTATTATCGTTGTGCTTGAGCCCCTGTTCTATTGATGTTGCTTTCAGTAGCGGTTGTAAGTGTTTACCACCCTGGTACCAGTTAACCTATTGTTATTTCCTGTATATAATCGACAGCACCAGCAAACTTTTATAGAGGGTTGTTTGCTAAAAAAGATATAGCCAGAAGAGAAGTCCAAAAAGCATTTCTCTAATCTGGGAAACCCTTTCCTCTCTATACTTTGGTGTAGAGTGAACTTGATCTTTAGAGATAACTACCAGACATTTGCCCTGCCAGGTTCACTTCTGGAATTGGCATGGATGATGGATGAGCTGCAGGACATGATGTCTTAGTTGCCCACTGAAACAGTTCAAGGGAGTTATCTCACAGAAATGGATCTCTGCCAAGCTTGATTGCTGCAACTCCAGACAGACTCTTCTAAGAACTCCTGTTGCTGAACCTTTGTTGGGGATTCTGGCCTTGAAAAGCTCACAAAATTGTGACCTAATCCATTCTGTCTCCAATTTTCATTCACCTAAAACTCATCATAGAAGAACATCAGGGATATGTATTCACATGTCCTACTAGAAGCCTTATAACTTTTCTTCCTCTTGACTCAACAACCTCCTGGGGGAGAGAGAATAAGTTTATCTGTCTGTACCTTATGTGTGCATGCGTAATTTCTGCTTGGCAGCTAACCATAAAAGGGTTTTCATTATTGCTCAGAATAGACAGGAAATGTCACAGAAGACTTGTGCATGCTTTGAATCAGGGGCAGGACCCCCTCCCTCATGAACCATCTTGTATTTACAGAATGAAGTTCCTAAGCCTTCCCAGGAACCAGCTAAGGTAGATTGCAAACTGATCCCCTATTTGTAAGTCTTCTGTTAAATCATATTCACCTTATTCTTTTATAGTCACTGCTATTCAACAGAACTTAGAAGCTAGAAAGAAACTTAGAGATGATTTGACCCAATCACCTCACTGAGTCCCAGAGAGATTAAGTGGCCTGCCTTTAAATTTAATCACATTATGTGGATTTCAACTGGAAATTGACAGTATTTCATTGTATTACGTGATAATTCCATGTTAGCAAATATAACGTATAATTTTAATGAGTGATAAACCTGTCCTGAGGCTTAGCAGGAAAGAATTCTCCCTCCTCTCCCAAAAGCCTGTAACTAAAAAAATACTCTGAACACTCCTGATCGGTTAGTGTTCTCTTGATTATTCATTAAAAGGCTAGCTACCAGAAAGTTATATCATGCAAGGCCTGGTAACATAGAGAAGCTTTCTAGGGTGAATTGCTCATTGTAATGGTAAGGTTGTACTTTAAAAATTTAAAAATGCAGATTTTCCAAAAAAAGGGAAAAACAACCCATTTGTACAAAAAAAAATTATAGCAGCTTTTTTATATGATGTCTAAGAACTGGAAATCAAAGGGATGCCCATCAATTGGGGAATGGCTAAATAAGCTGTGGTTTATTATTGTAATGGAATATTATTATGCTATAGGAAATAACAAACAGGATGATTCAGAAAAACCTGGAAAGACTTAGATGAACTGATGCATAGTGAAGTGAACAGAGCCAGGAGAACATCGTATGTAGTAGCAGCAATATTGTTCAGTGAGAAATTGTGAATGACTTAGCTGTTCTCAGTAATATAATGATCCAAGATAATTCCAAAGGATTAATGATGAAGCATGCTGTCTGTCTCCAGAGAGAGAACTGATATTGTTTGAATACAGACTGAAGCATGCTATTTTTTACTTTCTTTCATTTTCATATTTGAGTCTTCCTGTGCAAAATGACTAATATGGAAATGTTTCACATAATTGCACATGCACAACCTAGAAAAAAGTAGATTTACTTTGCAGATAAAGGAAGAGGATAATTGTTTACAAAAGAATCCTGAATAAAATCCCTTCAAATAGCCTTCTTCCCTTGTACATTTAAAATAGAATTGATTCTCAAAACAAAACCACCCTAAAAAGATTTTACACACAACTCTTCAGGAATAGTAACGATGATAATGACACGATGATAGCTCACCTTTGTACAGTGCTTGAAAGTTTATAAAGAGCTTCTCCACACAAAGTATAATATAATTTACTCCTGAATTTGTTGCCATCGGAGTCAGTCTGTATTGTGAAATATATTTTATGTAAGGGGACAGTTAATTGTAAAAAAAGAAAGAATTATGTGTATATATATATATATACATGTATGTGTGTATACATACATATGTATGTATATACCTTTTTTGATAGTGTGTGCCATAATGCACATTTCTTATAGGAAAACTTCTTTATATAGATCTACTTTATTCTTAATTTTACTACTTTGTGAATAATGTTGAGAGGGAGTTCTAATGTACTTGATAAGCTTGAGAGAGAAAAAATGTGGAGGACTATTAGCATAATCAGTGTTAATCATTCCTATAATTCAGCATTAGTATAATTCTAAGAAAGCAAGATATTTCTTTGAGATGTGCATGTGGTTTGCATTAATAATCTGGCCTATACAATCCCATCTACTTTATATCCAACAAGGAAATACATTGTTAGGTAAATCACCTTTTTATGTGTATTCTGATGGGATAGTAAACTTTTGGTGGAGGCGTGAATAAAAGAGAATGATTCACCTTCAGTGACTGGCTAGAAACCTGCTGTCACCTAAAAGCTGTAGATGTTATGTAGTCTTTGAAATGAAAATAGAGACCAAGAAGAATATAACCAGAATGATAGAACTGAAGCGAGGATTAGAGAGATTGTAGGAATTTGAAAAAGATGAGGGTTGGAGTGCCATTCCCTGCCTGGCAGGAAAATAAGAATCTTGAGGAAAAATACAAAATATATAGTTGAAATCTCTACAAGAATTAAGTGATAGGAAAGAGGTCCCAGAAAAAGATATGAATCAGATCATTCAGAAAAGTTTGAGTCATGTTGGACATGCTCCAAATTGACAGCTTGATATGATGGAAGCAAAAACTTTTTGTTTCAAATATTGTTATAAAAATTATAGAATGATGCCATCTTTTCTTAAAAAAATTAATTCATTTATTTTTAGTTTCCAACATTTACTTTAGTTTTTAATATTTACTTTCACAAGATTTTGTGTTCCAGATTTTCTCCTTGTCTCTCTGCTCCACTCACCTCAAGATAGCATGCATTCTGATTACACCTTCCCCCAATCCTCCCTCCCTTCTATCACACCCCTCCCTTCTCTTATCCCCTTCCCCTCTATTTTCTTGTAGGGCAAGATAGATTTCTTTACCCCATTGCCTGTATGTCTTATTTCTCGGTTGTGTGTAAAAACAGTTTTTAACATTTGTTTTTAAACTTTGAGTTCCAACTTCTCTCCCTTCCTCCCTCCTCCCACTCCCATTGAGAAGGCAAGCAACTCAGTATAGATTATACATGTGTAGTCATGCAAAACACTTCCATAATAGTCATGTTGTGAAAGACTAACTATATTTCCCTCTATCCTATCTTGCCCCTCATTCATTCTAATCTCTCTTTTGACCCTGCCGCTCCTCAAAAGTGTTTACTTCTAATTACCCCCTCTTCCCATTTGCCCTCCCTTCTATCATCCCCCCCCACTTATCCCCATCCCCCTACTTTCTTGTAGGGTGAGATAGATTTTCATGCCAAATTGAGTGTGCTTATTATTCCCTCCTTAAGCCAAATCCAATGAGAGTAAGGTTCACTCTTTCCCTCTCACCTCCCCTTTCCCTCTCACCTCCCCCTTCTTCCCCTCCATTGAAAAAGCTTTTTCTTACCTCTTTTGTGTAAGAGATAATTTATCCCAATCTATTTCTCCCTTTCTCCTTCTCCCCATATATTCTTCTCATCCCTTTTATTTTTTTAGATATCATTCCTTCCAATTCAACTCACCCTGTGCTCTCTGTCTATATGTATGTGTGTGTCTGTGTGTGTGTGTGTGTCTGTGTGTCTGTGTGTGTAATCCCTACAACTACCCTAATACTGAGAAAAGTATCAAGAATTAAAAATATTATCTTTCCATGTAGGAATGTAAGCAGTTCAAATTTAGTATGTCCCTTATTATTTTTCTTTCCTGTTTATCTCTTTATGCTTCTCTTGATTCTTGTATTTGAAAGTCAAATTTTCTGTTTAGCTGTGGTCTTTTCATCAAGAATGTTTAAAAGTCCTCTACTTCATTGAGTTACCATTTTTCCCCCCGAAGTGTCATACTCAGTTTTAGTGGGTAGGTGATTTTTGGTTTTAATCCTAGCTCCTTTCACCTCTGGCATATCATATTCCAAGACCTCTGATCCCTTTATGTAGAAGCAACTAGATCTTCTGTTAGTTATCCTGATTGTGTTTCCACACTACTTGAATTATATCTTTCTGGCTGCTTGCAATATTTTCTCCTTCATCTGGGAGCTCTGGAATTTGACTACAGTATCCCTGTGAGTTTTCCTTTTGGGATATCTTTCAGGAGGTGACTGATGGATTTTTTCAATATCTATTTTCCCCTCTGGCTCTAGAACATCAGGGCAGTTTTCCTTGATAATTTCTTGAAAGATGATTTCTAAGCTCTCTTTTTTTTTTGATCCTGGTTTTCAGGTAGTCCAGTAATTTTAAAATTGTTTTTCCTGGATCTGTTTTCCAGGTTAGTTATTATTCCAGTGAGATATTTCACATTGTCTTCTATTTTTTGTATTCTTTTGGATTTGTTTTACAGTTTCTTGATTTTTCATAAAGTCATTAACTTCCATCTTCTCTATTCTAATTTTTTTAAGCAATTACTTTCTTCATTGAGCATTTGGACCTCCTTTTGCATTTGACCAGTTATGCTTTTTAAGGCATTCTTCTCCTCATTGACTTTTTGGATTTATTTTGCCATTTGGGTTAGTCTATTTTTAAGGTGTTATTTTCTTCAGCATTTTTGAGTCCCCTTTAGCAAGCATTTAACTCATTTCTCATGATTTTCTTGCATCACTGCAATTTCTCTTCCCAGTTTTTGCTCTGCGTCTCTCACTTGATTTTTAAAATCCTTTTTGAGCTCTTCCATGACCTGAGACCCATTCATATTTTTCTTGGAGGTTTTCTATGTAGGAGTTTTGACTTCGTTGTCTCCTTCTGATTGTATGTTTTGATCTTCCTTGTCACCAAAGTAAGAAGATTCAATGGTCTAATTTTTTTTCCTGTTTTTTCTCATTACTTGACTTTTGGGAGTTCTCTGCTTCCAGTGGAGGTGGGGGGAGGTGTACTGTCAGCCACTTTATCTCCCCACAGTCTGTGGGCCTATATCTCCAGAAACATCCATGGCTGTTGCTGCCCCTGCTGCTGCTGAGGCTGCCTCAGGCTTCTCCACTCCCTCTGCCACCCTGACACTGGGGCCAGACCATGCTACTCTCTTACACAGGTTTTATAGGTTTTTTCCACTGACTTTCCAATCTATCCTTAGTGTTTTGGGGTAGAGAAGTTTGGAAACTGCTTCAGGTGCCAATGATTCAGTACCCTGAGGCCCTCAGTTCCCATCTGTGCTGGCACAGCCCACACTGGACTGCACTGTGCTCCCAACCAGGTGAGATAGACACTTCCTGTTGACCTTCCAGGCTGTCTTTGGCTGGAGATTTACTTCAGAGCATCACTTTGTGGGTTCTGCAGCTCCAGAATTTGTTTAGAATAATTTTTACAGGTATTTGGCTGGGTTTGGGGGGAGAGCTCTAGGAAGTCCCTGCTTTTACTCTACCATCTTGTCCTTGTCCCTGATGCCATCTTTTTTCATTCTGTGTTTTTGAAAATCTTAGATTGGGGGTGGCCAATTGGAGAAGGTTACTCAATTATGCTGATCATTTCTTCTCAAATATTGGTTATCAGTTCACAAGATCATAGATTCAGAGCTGAATTTTTAAATTCATCTACAGGTGAGAAAGTGAAGAGCCAGAGAGGTTGTGACTTGCCTTAATGTCTCACAGATTACAAATGGCAAAACTCAGGGCTTGTGGCTCCAAATTCATTGCTATTTGTTCCATACCACTCTGCTCTGTGGTATGTGTCAGTGACATAAATTAGAGAGAGAAAGCGTTCCTTTTGTTATAGTCACTGGTGGAGAGAGTTGATGGGAGTAAAGTAAAATATGATGGCATATTTACCAGCACTGTATTAACAGAAACACCAACAAAATGACTGTTTCCAAAGATTTAGAATACTATAGGATTTCCTACCAGGAAAGGATGTTTAGTAGACTTTGCAAACCTGGGACTAACTTATAGAACAACTGTATGGAACATGATTCAATGACTAAACTTCATTTTAAAAAGTAGGGACTAGTTAGCTTGAGATGAGTTGAATTGCCAAGCTAAGGTCATAAAATTCAAACTCTGGGCATTGATAATATTGGTGAACTTAAGAGTACAGTGAGTTCTTGTTAAGATGTTCAGTTCCCTATTCTTACTACTGTTTCAAATATTTTTTCAGTTCATATTCTTTTTATATTAAGAATTAAGCAAAATGATAATGTGGTCAGAGAGGCCAATTAAAAATATTAGTACTAGATTTGGTGGCTGAGAATTAGAAGCCTTTGTTCAGAATATATATTAAATCAGTACTGCCTCAAGAATGTAAAGTTAGAAGTTTTATTTTCATTTTTTTTGAGTACTGATTTTAAAGAGATTTGGTGTGGCTTAATGGATAGAAGCAGACATCAGTTCGAGGAAGACCTAGATTCAAGTCCCTATCTGACACATACTGGGTTTGAGACCCTGGGCAAGTTACTTAACTTCTCTCTCCCTGATTGTTGTTCAGTTGTGTCTGACTGGATTTGGGGCTTTCTTGGCAAATGTACTAGAGTGATGTGCCATTTCTTTTTCCAGCCTGTTTTACAGATGAGAAAACTGAGGCAAGCAAGGTTAAGAGACTTGCTCAGGGTTATACAGTTACTAAGTGTCAGAGGCCACATTTGAACTCAGAGTTGAGTTTTCCTGACTCCAGGTCCTGGCGCTCTATCCATTAAGCCATCTAGCTGCTCTCTCAACCCTCCAGGCAACCATTTAAAACCAAGACAAAGTATTGGCCTGTATTGCTAAAGGGAGAATCTTTATTGGGAAGTCCCTTATGTCAGTGAAATCAAATGAAGTTCCAGTCTGTCTCCCCTAATTTCTAAAACCTGGACTGCCAAATTTTATGTTTATCTAAATTGCTTAATATAATAAATAGCTCCTGTGAAATGAAAAAGGAAAATCTGATTATAAGGGATATGAGATTTTTCTGTTCAGCTCTTCTGAGACTGATATTGTTTTACATACATCATGTTCTAACCCTGGATATTAAAATACTTCCTAAACATCCATAGGCTATTAGTTACATCCCAATTTTAGGAAGGAAGAAATTGTGGCTCAGGAATATTAAAACCGCTATGAAAACAAAATGTAAAAATTCTTATGGACACTGCAGTGCTCTCCTTCCCCTTCTCCCCATTGTCTTTCTCTGCAGCTTCTTAGATGAAATAAGATTTAGGACAAATGGGAAGTGAAGAAACAGTAGTCAGCTGGAATAGCAACTGGACAGTCTTCCTATGTGAATTCCCCTTGGAAGTGGAAAGGAGGAGATACTGCTTACTTTAAAACAGAGGACTCCACAATATATGTGCCTGCTAGTATAGGATTAAGGCTATGCCATGGTGCAGTAGGTGACTGGTAAGATGTAAGTCCAGGTCTTCCTTCTGATTCTTTTAACTTGGGAGACCATGGACACAGAACTTGACCTCTTTGAGCCTCAGTTTCTCCTGATCTGTAAATTGAGGGGGTTGGAGTACATGGCTTCTGTGGTCCCTTCTAGCTCTGGACTATTATCCTATAAGACTATAGGGGAAAATGCCCAGAAAATAGTGTTTTAAGAAGAATTTGAGTTGGAAATTAAATATAAGATGCACTTCATAATTTTGTATTTTTATAGAGGCTGTTTATATAGTGGCTGTCACTTGTCTGATGTTTTCTTGGCAAAATGTGGATGTTTCTTGTTGAGAGCAATTTTTTTCTTTGTAGTTATGACTATTAATACTACTTCATAAATTTTTAGTTAATATTTCTTTCAGGTGACTAAAAGAGAGTCTTAGGACTTAAAGGGACATTTACTTAATTTGTTTGATCAACACCGAAATACCTTTCTTGAATGCCTACTTTGCTCAGGGCATTGTCTTTCAAAAGCTGCCCTCACACAGTGAGGGTCCACAGTGACCTCTGAGTATAAAACATTTTTAGTGCATTCTTAGCCTCTTTCAGAATCTACACATTACTAGTATATATTTATGCTAAATTAAGTGAGATTTTTGTAGCCTACACAAATAGTTTCACAACCACTGAAATTATTATATTGCAATACTAAAAAGATTTAGGATTTTATTAGTGTGAATGCTTCCCCTACTAATGCAGATTGCAACCCCTTTATGCCTTTTTATGATAGAAGAAAAATCATCATCTTGTGATTCTTTTTCTGATGATTCTCTTTGAATTTAGGATGGTTCAGACAGTCAAGAAGCCTGTACTCTATTGTGAAATTGTTTTATCTGCAGACCAAAATATCTGGGAGAACTTATTGCTAAGAAGTTTGCTCCATGGAAGTTCCTGAAAGATATTAACAATAGCTTCTCTTTGGCAAAAGTAAATTTAACACTGTCTCCTTCCTCATTTCTTCTATTGATGCCAGCTGCCCAAAGAAGGATGTTGGTAAAGGTGAGATGGTAAAAATTTCTCCAGGAGTTTATCTGCCAGTCTTTTGTCTTGTTTTCTGTTTCTCCATTAGGGCCACTTTAATGCCTAAGTATTGACTTGAAAAGGGGGTCAGTTGTTACACAAGACCTGAAGAATACAGATTCAGAAAAGAAATGGTGACTTTGTCCCTAAGTATTTTGTTGTTGTTATTCAGTAGTTTTTCAGTTGTGTTCAACTCTTCATGGTCCCATGAACCGTAGTGCTCTAAGCCCTTCTATCCTTCACTATCTCCCAAAGTCCATCCAGGCTTATGTTTGTTGCTTCCATGTTCTATCCATTTCATCCTTTACAGTCCCCTTCTCCATTTGTCTTCAATAATTCTTTTCTAATGTGTCCCATTTTCTCATTTTGTGGCCAAAGTATTTAAGCTTCAGCTTCAGCTTCAGTATTTGACCTTCCAGTGAATAGTCTGAATTATTTTTTTTAAGTATTGATTGATTGGATCTCCTTGCTGTCCAAGGGACTCTCAAAAGTCTTCTCTACCAGCACAATTTGAAAGGGTCTATTTTGCAATACTATTCTGCTTTCTTTGTAGTCCAGCTCTCATAGCCATACATTGCTATTGGAAAAACTGTAGCTTTGGTTATATGAACATTTGTTAGGAAGGCGATGACTCCCCTTTTTAGTATGCTGTCCAGATTCACCATAGCTTTCCTTCCATGGAGCAAGCATCTTTTAATTTCATGGTTGCAGTTTCCATCTGCAGTGATCTTTGTGCCCAAGAATACAAAGTCTGACACTGCTTCCATTTCTTCTCTATTTGCTAGGAAATGATGGGACCAGTTGCATTGATTTTAGGTTGTTTTTTTTTAATCTTGAGCTTCAAGCCAGTTTTTATACTCTTCCTCCTTCCACGCTCATCAAGAGACTTCTTAATTCTTCTTCACTTTCTGCTATCAGAGTGACATTGTCCGCTTTGGGAGTTGTTGATATTTTTCTTGTCAGCCTTAGTTCTGGCTTTTGATTCATCCAGCCTGGCATTTTGCATGATGTACTCTTCATAAAAGTTCTATAAATAAGGTGACAGTAGCCAGTCTTGTACTCCTTTTCCCAAACTGATTGGTTTACTGATTAGTTGTTCCATGTTTGGTTCTACTTCTTCTTGACCCTTATACAGATTTCTTAGGAGACAAGTAAGATGATCTGGTGCTTCTGTCTCTTTGAGGACTTGCCACATATTGTTGTGACCCACAGAAAGGCTTTAGTGTAGTCAGTGAAGCAGAAGTAGAGGTTTTTCCTGGCACTCCCTCCATAATCCAGTGAATGTTGGCAATTTGGTCTCTAGTTTCTCTGCTTCTTTGGAAACCAGCCTACTCTTCTTGTAATTCTTGTTTCATATATTGCTGAAGCCTAGCTTTCAGAATCTTGAGCATAACCTTAGTGGCATGTGAATGAGCACAATTGTTCAGTAATTTGAACATCCCTTAGCATTGTCCTTCTTTAGGATTGGGATGCAAACTGATCATTTCCAATCCAGTGGCCACTGTTGAGCTTTCCAAATTTGGTGGCATAGTGAGTGCAGCCCTAATTATACCCCTATTCTTCTCTTGTCCTCTTGTTATCAAACTTCCCTAAAAAGTTGGATTAGACTTTAGAAGTGGGAAAGTCCTAGATTGGAGCAGAAGTAAGTTTGGGATCAAATAATGTTGACCCTAAACAAAAATTCTGAATTAGATGAAATTTGCTTTTATGTCTCTAACCTATACAACATCTTTCCCATTTGTCCCCTTACAACACCTCTGCTGTAGTTCATGGCCTCATCACTTCTTACCTGGATCATTGCAATGTCTCCCATCTCGTCTATCCTGCAAATTTGTCAAATTTATATTCCCAAAACATAGATCTGACCATGCTGTTATCCTACTCAAAACTCTTAAGTGACTCTATATTAATGTTAGTATAAAATATAAAACCTTCAGTCAGGTATTTGATAAATTAAAGATTGAAATCCACCAAAATCCCCAGCTATTTTTGATATGGTTTGCTGTCTATCTAAATCTATGCCCATGGCTGTATTATACAGATGATTTTTAGAACCTATGTTCTAAATTAAAAGATAAAATATAAATATAAGATAAAATATAATCTTGTTAGATTTGATTTATCATTCTATACTGTCTGATTCTCTTGAAAATCTAATTCTCTCATATAATGCGTTAGTTGTCTGTCCCAGCTTTGTGTCATTTGGGCATCCTTCAATCTTTGTGTCATTCAAGGCATCAATAAAACTGTTGAATTGAATCAGATCTCTACAGTTGTTCTCCTTCCTAATTTTTATCTTACATTACTTCCCTTACCTAACATTTTATATTAGTGTCCACATGTTCTTCATTGCTGTCAAACTGGCCTAGTAACTGTTTTGGTAGATGATTTTTATATCTCCCTCACCAGGCTTTTGGATAGGCATTCCTCCATATCTAGAATGCATTCACTCCTCTGCAGAATCTCTAAGAATCTCTGACTTGCTTCAGAGTATGGCTCAGGTGAGAGCTACAACATGTGACCTTTCCTGATTTTGTTCCCTTCCCCGAATTGAATAGCCTCTCACTATACTTACATGTGTATGTTTACATGTTGTATTCCCTCAGTAAAATACAAACTCCATAGGAGCAGAGACAGTAATTTGCTTTTGTCTTTGTATCAGCACTGATCACATTGTCTTTTACATACTAGATGCCCTCAGCTGCCCAAGATTTCTCCACTCCTCAGTCTGGCATACTTATTCCATGTTATTGAACTATTGTTATGTTCCCCTTTATTAAAACCTATTCTCTTGTATCTAATTCCTATAAGGCATTGCTGTTAGCTGCTAGTTACAGTGGAAGTTATTTCCACAAACAAATTTATAGTGAAATAACATTAAATTATTAGATATCATTCTAGAAATATTTATATCTCCCCAAGGAATGGTATGAAACCTCACAGTTTGTGATTAGAAAGAATGATTTTGAGAATTTCAGGCTCTTTATCTGACCAGTGGGAAATATACTTGAAATATACTTCCCCATCCCTTGCCTCAAATCACTATCTAATGGTGTGTGTCAGGTCGCATCTTTGCTGTTTCTTCTGCTCAACAGTTTAGTTGATGGCTTGAATGAAGAAATTGAGGGATGCCTATCAGTTTTGTTAAACGACACAAAGCTGGGACAGACACTAAAATGTTATATGACAGAATGAGGTTTTTCAGACATTCAGATAGGATAGAATGAGAGATCAAATTTAACAAGATAAAATGTAATTGTGCACATAGGTTCTAAAAAATCTCTGCATGACACAGTCATGGGAGTAGACTTAGCTAGACAGCAAACCATATGGAAAATAGCTGGGAAGTTTGGTTGATTTCAATCTTTATTTTGTCAGCAATGTGATTTTGTTGCTCAATGGGCCAAAGTGATTTTAAGCTACGTTAATTATGTCTAGAATGAAGATGATTGACCAGGCGTATTCTGTGCTATTCATACCAGATCAAGGGTTTTTCATTCAGTTTTGAGGAATATACATTAGTAAGGTCACTGAGAAACTGGAGGAGGGCAGCTATTAAGATGATGAGGTGAATTGGAACTTTGTCACATGAGGGTTAAGTTGATGGAACTGAAGGCATTTATCTTGGGCAAGGGAAGACATGATTGCTGTCCTCAAATATTTGTTAGACTGTCATGTGAAAGAGGGATTAGACTTACTCTTCATAGCTCCAGAAAGCAGAACCAATGGATGGAAGTTCTAAAAAGGCAGATTACAGCTTAGTGTAAGATAGAACTAACACTGAAATCTCTCAAAAAAACAGAAAGGACTGACTTGTGAGGCAGCAGGTTTCCTTTCACTGGAGTTGTTCAAGTGAAGACTTGGATGAAATATTGTCAGGATATTATGGAGAGGATTCATATTTTAAGTAATAGGTGGACAAAATGACTAAGGTACATCCTAAATTCTAAGATTTAATTTTGTAATTTATATTATAACAAAATTTATTAATTTTTATAATGTATTATTCGTAATTTATACAGCAGTTGTCTACATATGGCTAACCTTGAGATAGGGAACATGGACTTTATCTTTGGCCAACAGATTCTTTGTAAATACAATCCTTAATAAGTGATCTGATTTCCCTGGACCAAGTATAGTGAAAAAAGTTTCATAGACTGGAAGACCTAGATTCTAGATTCAAGTCTGGCTCATAATTCTGTAGTTTAACCTCTCTGAGCTATACTCAATGGCAAAATGGAAATGATCGTAATAACTATAGTCCCTATTGAACCTACTAAAGTTCCTTTGAAAATCAAATGAAATATTGTATTGTATTGGAAGGTGGTGATAATAACAACACATCACAAATTTCATCAGCGTGGGTGGCCCCTGCATTCCTTAGTATATGATTTCATGAGTTACTGGTGGCCAAAAAAATCATCATCTGGTAATGAACTCTGTTTGGTGATGAGTTGTTCTAAAGTTAGGCTAGTCTTTCAGTGACAGATTACTGGATATTTGGAGCCTTTTTGGATTTTTCTTTTTCCCTTCTTAAAAAAATATCAATAAATTAATCAAGCATTTGATAAGTACCTATCATGTGTAAAGCACTATGCTAGGCATTAGGGAAACAGATACAAAGATGAAACAATCCTTACCTTTATGTCAGGAAAGACAATGTGTATGTGCAAAAAATTAGCACAGAACCCCCTCTCCTCCAGATAAATACAAGCAAGTCAGGGAAGGAGGACATGAGTATTTTGGGGACCAGGAAAAGCTTTATGTGGAAGGTGGCACTTGATCTGCATCTTTTTTTTTTAAATTTAACTTTTAACATTTATTTTCACAAAATTTTGGGTTACAAATTTTCTCCCCTTTTATCCCCTCCCCCCCAAACCCAAGCATTCTAATTGCCCCTGTGACCAATCTGCTCTCTCTTCTATCCTCCCTCTCTGCCCTTGTCTCCGTCTTCTCTTTTGTCCTGTAGGGCCAGATAGCTTTCTTTACCCCTTAACCTGTATTTCTTATTTCCTAGTGGTAAGAATATTACAGTTGATCCTAACACTTTGAGTTCCAACTTCTTTAGCTCCCTCCTTCTCCACCCCTTCCCTTTGGAAGACAAGCAATTCAATATAGGCCAAATCTGTGTAGTTTTGCAAATGATTTCCATACTAGTTGTGTTGTATAGGACTAACTATATTTCCCTCCATCCTATCCTGTCCCCCATTACTTCTGTTCTTTTATGATCCTTTCCCTCCCCATGAGTGTTGACCTCGGATTGCATTCTCCTCCCCATGCCCTTCCCTTTATCCTCCCCCCCCCCCCACCCTGCTTGTGCCCTTGTCCCCCACTCTCCTGTATTGTGAGATAGGTTTTCCTATCAAAATGAGTGTGCATTTTATTCTTTCCTTTAGTGGAATGTGATGAGAGTAGACCTCATGTTTTTCTCTCACCTCCCCTCTTTATCCCTCCACTAATAAGTCTTTTGCTTGCCTCTTTTATGAGAGATAATTTGCCCCATTCAATTTCTCCCTTTCTCCTCCCAATATTTCTCTCTCACTGCTTGATTTCACTTTTTTTTTTAAGATATGATCCCATCCTCTTCAATTCACTCTGTGCACTCTGTCTCTATGTATGTGTGCATGTGTGCATGTGTGTGTGTGTGTGTGTGTGTGTGTGTGTGTGTACTCCCACCCAGTACCCAGATACTGAAATGTCTCAAGAGTTACAAATATTGTCTTTCCATGTAGGAATGTAAACAGTTCAACTTTAGTAAGTCCCTTATGACTTCTCTTTGCTGTTCACCTTTTCATGGTTCTCTTCATTCTTGTGTTTGAAAGTCAAATTTTCTTTTCAGCTCTGGTCTTTTCATCAAGAAAATTTGAAAATCCTCTATTTCATTGAAAGACCATTTTTTCTCCTGAAGTATTATACTCAGTTTTGCTGGGTAGGTGATTCTTGGCCTTAGTCCTAGTTCCTTTGACCTCTGGAATATCCTATTCCATTCCCTTCGATCCCTTAATGTAGAGGGTGCTAGATCTTGTGTTATCCTGATTGTATTTCCACAATACTTGAATTGTTTCTTTCTAGCTGCTTGCAATATTTTCTCTTTCACCTGGGAATTCTGGAATTTGGCCACAATGTTCCTAGGAGTTTCTCTTTTTGGATCTCTTTCAGATAGTGTTCTGTGGATTCCTTGAATATTTATTTTGCCCTCTGGTTCTAGAATCTCAGGGCAGTTTTCCTTGATAATTTCAGGGAAGATGATGTCTAGGCTCTTCTTTTGATCATGTTTTCAGGTAGTCCCAGAATTTTTACATTGTCTCTCCTGAATCTATTTTCCAGGTTAGTTGTTTTTCCAATAAGATATTTCACATTATCTTCCATTTTTCCAATCTTCTCACTATGTTCTGTGATATCTGTCTTTCTCACAAAGTCCTTAGCGTCCATCTGTGCCATTCTAGTTTTGAAAGAACTATTTTCTTCAGTGAGCTTTTGAATCTCCTTTTCCATTTGGCTAATTCTGCTTTTGAAAGCATTCTTCTCCTCATTGGCTTTTTGAACCTCTTTTGCCAATTGAGTTAGGCTAATTTTCAAGGTGTTAATTTCTTCAACATTTTTTTGGGTCTCCTTTAGCAGGGAGCTGATCTGCTTTTCATGCTTCTCTTTCATCCCTCTCATTTCTCTTCCCATTTTTTCCTCCACCTCTCTAACTTGATTTTCAAAATTCTTTTTGAGCTCTTCCATGGCCTGAGCCCATTGGGTGGGCTGGGACACAGAATCCTTGATTTCTGTGTCTTTGCCTGATGGTAAGCATTGTTCTTCCTCATCAGAAAGGAAGGGAGGAAATGTCTGTTCTCCAAGAAAGTAGCCTTCAATAGTTTTTTTTCTTTTCCCTTTTCTGGGCATTCTCCCCAGCCAGTGGCTTGACCTCTGAATATTCTCCTCACACCCACCTCGCCTCCTGATCCTCCCAGCCAGCGTTTGAGGTCTGAGATTCAAATGCTGCTTCCAGCCTCAGGGCTTTTGGAGGGGGCAGGGCTGCTATTCAGTGTGAGATTAAGTTCAGGTGCTGAGGTCGGGGCAGGGCTGCCTCTCAGGCTCAGTTCCCTCAGGGGGTTTATGTACAGACCTTCCACAATGGATCCAGGCTCCCGCCCACTTGGGGAGCCCCTGTCTGGAGCCGCCTCTCAGTTTCTATCTCCCGGGGGGGCCCGAGCCATGGGGGCACCCCACTCCCCTCTCGACCCGCCAAAGAGACTCTCTCACCGACCCCGTCACCTGTGGGTGGAGGGGCTTGTGTCGCCGCTGGAGATCCCGTCCCTGAAGCCTGCTCGGATCTGTACCTCTCGGTGCCACGGCCGCGGCAGGGCTGCCCTCTGCTCCCAGTCCCGGCGCCCAGTCTGCAGCGCGAAGGACCCCCCGTGAGAGGTTTGCAGGTCTCTCCGGAACAGAAATCTCCCTCGCTCCAATATTCCGTGGCCTCTGGGTGCAGAATTCACCGTGAGTTGGTCCCCTCTAGCAGTTCTGTGGGTTGTGGGTTCGGAGCTATGTGTATGTGTGTCTTTCTGCTCCGCCATCTTGGCTCCGCTCCCCCTTGATCTGCATCTTGAATGAAGAGTAGGACTCTGTGAGGGAGAGATGAGGAGGGAATGCATTCCATGCATGGGAAAGTCAGTGCAAAGGGTAGAAGATGGGATATGGAGATATGGGTGCAAGGAACAGAAAGAAAGAATAGGCAAGTGTAGAGAACCTTGAGGAGTTTGAAAGAGCCCCTGATCAAGAGTGCCCTTCCTCCAAGGGAGTATAATAGCTGACTTGAGAAGTTAAGTGGGACATTGTTCTCTGGTGCAGGTCCTTGAATTCGGGTGTTGAAGGTCCAGGAATCAAGGCCCCTGCTATACAGGATAATATTCCAGGATAAGAGGCCCTGAAGCCCACCTTGCTGCTAATCACAGTCTTTTCTGTTCTCATGCCTTGGTGGCTGCCCCTATGGTTTTTACTATATAAGCACCCCGACCCCCTGATTTGTTGGCTCAGTATGTCTAGAATAAACTCAGCTTGTTCAGACTGCTGTGTCCCGCCTGTCTTTCATCCTCACTCTGGGAGCCCCATAACCGCCCTGGACCTGCCCGACTGCGCTGGCCGCAGCAGGAAACTTTTGCTTGGCCAAAGAGCATGCAAAGGGGAATGATGTACAATGAGGCTGAGAAGATAGGTCAGGGCCAGATTTTGAAGGGCTTTGAAAACTAATACAATCTCCATTGTTAGGCAGTTGAAGCTCTTCTCACTTGACCTCTTCCTGTCCTTGTAGTCTTCATATATATTATTCTGCTCCCCCCAACAAGGTCAAGCCACCCTTGCCTATTTGCTGTCACTCACAAATGGCACTGTATCTCACATCTGTATGTCTTTGTCTTTAGGCAAGTTGTACTTCATACTTGGAAAGTTCACTTCCTCACCTCCACATTGTATAACCCTTGTTATTTTTGAATCTGAGTTTAAACTGCAGTTTTTTCTTCTCCTGCTCTGTCCTGCCTACCCCTCAGTTCCCATCTAGAATGTGTTTCTTGAGGGTAGGGATGGTCATCTTCTTCTTTTTCTCATTCTTCTTTCTTCTTCTTCTCCTCCTTGTCTCCTCCTTGTCTCCTCCTCCTCCTTCTCCTTTTTCTCTTCTTCCTCGTTCTTTTTCTTTTTCCTTCTCTTTCTCTTCCTTTTCCTCCCAAATTAGCACATCTGGCACATAGTAATTGCTTGGAAATTGAGTAGAGGAGTAACATGGTCAGATCTGTGCTTAAATTAAAAACATTTTGGCAGCTGTATGAATATGTAAAGTTTGGAGTGAGGAGAGATATGACAGGGAGAGTAGTTAAGAGACCCTTGTACTAACCTAGGAGTGAGGTGGTGAAGTTGGTAATTGTGAGAGCAGAGAATAGGAGCTGGATGTTGGAACTATTCTAGAGGAAGAAATGGCAGGATTTGGCAATTGGTTGGATGCATGGAGGGAGAGTGAGGAGTTGAGGATAATGTGGAAATTATGAACCTATGGGAAGGTGACTATGACTTCAGCAGAAACAGGGAAATTGGGAAGGAGGCTGTGTTTAGCGGAAAAGGTCATGAGTTCAGATTTGGACACATAGCATGTTTGTAATATCTTTGGGACAACCAGTTCACAATATACAATAGTTGATAGGTTAGGTGGGACCGAAGCTCAGGCTATACAAAACTGGTCCTAGATTTACAGATTTATGAGTCATTGGATAGCTCAGTGAACAGAGTCATGGACCTGGACTCGGTAACTAGAGTTTAAATCTGGCATAATACACTTAATAGCTCTGTGAACCTGTGCATGTCATGTAACTTCTATTTGCCTCTATAAAATGGAGATAATTATAGTATCTACCTGTCAGGGGTAATGTAAAGATACAACAAAATACTTGCAAACTGCTTCCCTAACTTAAAGCACTTATATAAATATTAGCTGTTATTATTATTATTATTATCTATATAGAAGTGATGCTTAAATCCATGGAAGTTGGTGAGGTCACTAAGACAGAAAGAATGTTGAGAAAAAAGAAGGCCCAGAATAGAGCTTTGGAAAACTATGATTAGAGGTCATGCTATCACGGATTATGAGCCAACAGAGGTAACTGAGAAGGAATATTCAGACAGGTAGGAACACCAGAAGTGTTGCAGAAGCCCAGAGAAGAGAGAATATCCAGAAACAGAGAGTGGTCTGCAATGTCAACTGCAGCAAAGCAGTGAAGAATGAAGACTAAGAAGAGAATATTGGATTTGGTATTTAGGAGACTACTGTAGATAGCTTTTCCTAGGAGTTATGATGTGAGAAAGAGAGAATAGATTCAGGATGATAGTTTGGAGTGATGATAGGGTCCAGTGAAGATTTTTGTTTTTATTTTTGTTTTAAGATTAGGAAGATTTGGGCATGTTTGAAGAAAGTTGTACCTCAATGCCTCATAATTACATGGAGATGATATTGAGTTCTCAAAGCCTGTGCCAGTGAAGCTCACATTCTGATAAGTCTCGTTAATAAAAATATTATTGTATCTTGTACATGGGAGACACTGGCACAGGACCGCTCAGCATGAGAAAGGTGCTATGCTCTTTGAGCAAAGCAGAATTGAGACAGCACAAAGTGAATGCAGGATGACCAAATTTGGGATGTCCATCCCAAATATTCACTCAGACTATATGTACTCAACCTGTGGTAGAGCATTCCAAGCTGGTCTGATCAGCCACAGGTGGACACACTGAATTTCACTTTCTCGTGATTTTGGTCCTCTTCGAAGAGGAAGGGCAACAGCCAACCAACCAACAATGTATACACATGCCCCTAAGGCATCTCTCTTCTGAGTAAAATACCCTCCTAACCTGGTGTCCCCAAGTCTGATTTGATGTTCTACCAATAGACATACTATATCTTTTCTTCCTTCTTGTCTTATTATGCTTTTCTCTTTGAGCAGACCCCAGTTTCATAAGACTATTTAAACCTCTCCCACATTTCCACTTGTTGGTTTTCTCTTTCTGGTCACTCAGGAATCCATTTTCCTCTGTCTTCCCCACTTGACTGAGAACATTTCTCCATAGCTTACTAGATGGACTGCATTTTGCTTTGTTTAGTCCAGTCACCTCATTTTACATTTGAGGAAACAGAGGTCTGGGGGGATCGAGAGACTTACCCAAGGTAACACCAGCAACAAGCATCAGAAGCTGGAATAGAATCCAGGTCTTCTGACTCCAGAAGCCATCCCATGTTGCTTCCACTGCTAGTGGATTCCCTCTCACAGGGAGCTGTTGAGACTAAAGCTAGTTGACTACTTTTTAGCTGCTTCCAGCTGTTAGATTCTGCCATTCTGTGATTCTAGGCCTGCTCTGGTCCTGGAATTTTTTTTATCTCCTTCCTTCATTAGTGAGTTAGGTTAATCTCACTGGAACTCCAGTCTCTTGCCTATTAGATATTTCTAACTGAACGTCCTGTAGGCATTTTTCAACTCAATAGGTTCAGAACAGAACCTATTATCTTTTCTCTTAAACCTGCACTTCTTCTCAGTTTTCCTATTACAGTCAAGGGTCCTCATAAATTCTTGAAATATGTCTCTGAAAAACTAATCTTTGTTAAAGCCCATTGTGATTCAAATGGAGCTGCTTGACTATGCCTTTAAACCCAAATCACTCTGGCTTTCACTGACTGGCCAATAGTAGGTCCCAGCCCAAGTTTCACTTGCTCATTGTTGTGGTTTTGATGGCTCAGAGTAAGTGGAAATAGCGATTGTTTCTGTTGGCCAGATTGATCCCTTTATCAAGGCAAACTAGGCCATCTTTTGCCTCAATTCTTATCTAGCTTTTGATCACTGAAAGGTTGTTCCTCAGACAAGTTAAGACCTAGGAAAGACCTTAGCTTAAAAAGACCAAGGTCACCCGCTGCATCTGGGGCTATGACAAGTTGTGCTGACCTGTCTCTTGCCATTGACTCCATGACTCTGGAAAAGACAGTGAAACTGATGACTTTGCACAGCTTTGTATCACTTAAATGCAATTCACTTGCAAGTCAAGACACCCCCCCATGTCATTGGCCCCCTTGAAGAATGAAGGATGGACAACAAGTCCTGTTGTCTTTCCATTTGCCCAGATTCAGAAACTTAATGTTGTCTTCAACTTCTCATTTCTCCCTTTCCCCACTTACCCAGTCAGATGCCAAGTCTTGCTGATTTTGCCTCCACTTTATTTGATGTATCCACCTATTTCTTTGTGCTCACAAAGCTACCACTCTACTTTAGGTCTTTATCACCTTTTTTTCAGTCTAATTGTCCTAACTGACTTTCCTTCTCAGGTCTCCCCCCTCTAATCCTTGACTTTACTAAATAAAATGAATTTCTTACCTCTTTCCCTCTCCCCCAGACTCTAATGGCTACCTTTTGACTCTAGGATCAGGGAAGGAAAAAGGAAATAACCACTGCAGCTGCTGTTTACCAGGTACCGTGCTGAGCACTTTGCAAATATTGTCTCATTTGATCCTCACAACAACCCTGGGAAGTAGGTGCTATTATTATTATCCTTATTTTACAGATAAGTAAACTGAGGCTGAGCGTGACTTGGCTAAAGTCACACAGCTAGTGAATATCTGAAGTAGCGTTTGGACTCAGGTCTTCCTGACACCAAGCCCAGCACTCCTGTGCCACCTGATCAATTATAAACTCTCCTGTTTGAAATTGAAAATGTTTTACAACCAGGACATTTCCTACTTTTCAGTCTTAACACATTTGCTCCCTTCTACAGTATCTAGGTTTGGGCCATACTGCAGTTCTTGCCGTTCTTACGCACATTGTCTTTGCATTGGCTGGTCCCCTTTCCTGTGGTATTATTTTCCCTTTTGAAGGCCACCTCTTGGAATTCTTGTCTTTCTTTTCCTTCTAGCTGGTGAAATTATCTTGCGTATTCATTGTATATAAGTCCGTTGGCATGAATGTGCGTGTATGTGTGCACATCTGAATGTGCATGTGTGTGCTAGTGTGTGTGTGTGTGTGTGTGTGTGTTTGTGTATGTATGTGTGTGCCATCTCCCCTGATAGAAGAAAACCTCTGTACTTGAGGGACAGAATCATTTTACTTTTTGTCTCTGAATACTGAGCACATCCCATAGGGAGTACTTCAAAAGTGCTCATTGATTGATCGATCTAGTCTAGCCCCCTTCATTTTACAGATGAGGAAATTGCGGTTCAGCAAAGTTGTGACTTCTATGACTTTATGCAGGTAATAAGTAAGTTGCAGAAAGTTGGTTTTGCACTTTTTTTTATCACTTGGAAAATCTTTTACTGTCAGTTCTTATATTTCTGCATACTTCCCATATCAAACATTTCTTAACCTTTCTCATCTTTCAATTTTAAAGCCTTTCTTTGACAATATAATCCTATGTATTAGCCAGTTCCCCCTTTTTATGTCTTTGCAGCCATAAAAAGTGCTTCCATTGGAAGAAATAATGTTTCTCTACTAGATAATATGTATTCCATTACATATAATGTTTTTTTTAAAAAATCATTAAAAAATTAAATTTATGCACATAAATACTTCAATATTTGCAGCTATTTTCTTGGATTCAGTGAAGCTGAATGTTTTAGCAGATTTTTATAGTCATCTGTGCAATTGAGAGATTACTTATTTGTGATCTGTGAATTTAGCACATAATTTGAACTAAAATATGAACTTGTTAGTTTTCAGCTTGATTTTTAATCCCACCTGCCAATCATTGTTAAATAAAAATTAAAATGGTTTTTTAAAAAAGCTATCAAAAAATGAATCTGGCAACTAATTGTCTGTAATCATGAACAAAGTTCATGAAAACTTGATGTGCTTACAAAAGTATTTCTCTAGGATATTAGGCACTGAGGACAATGAACAGTAAATTTTGAATTCTTAATAATCAGAAAATAAAACATTCCTCAGTTTTTCAGTCTTTTAGTTAAGACCATAACTAACATCCGTAGAATCTTAGAATTCTGGAAGAGACCTTCAATGCCATCTGTAGTTTCCATTCCAAGTGATCATTCAACCTTAACTTGTAGACCTCTACTGGGAAAGAACTGACTACCTCCTGAGTGAAGTGTTCCATTTCCCTTTGGGATACCAAATTTTTCCTCATACATCAAGGCTAAAGTTGCTTCTTTGATTCTTCTACCCATTATTCTTAGTTCTACTCTCTGGAGCCAAGCAGAAGAAATTTAATCTCTTTCATAGTTACAGCCTTCCAAATACTGAATGATAGCCATCACATTCCAACACCACCAGTTGTTATCTTCTGCAGTCTAAACATACCGAGTTTCTTCAGATAATCTTTACCTGGCGTGATCTTGACACACCCCTCATTGTCTTAGTTGCCTGTCTTTAGACAATATCTAGCTAATAGGGTAATCATTCCTAATGTCATTCCTAAGATTTGTTCCTTGAATTACATACAGAATTCCAGATGTAGTGTTAGTTACCAGAGCATGGTATAGTAAGACCATCACCTTACTAGTGCCAGATATAAGATTCTATTAATTAGATGAATTCTTATTTGTTTTATTGGAAGCCATTTAATGTTACTAACATATTGGACAGGCATTCCATTAAGCTATCGGACCTTTTTCATATGAATAAGAAAGGGGAGAGAAGGGAAGAGAAGGCAGTAAGCATTTATATAGCACCTACTCTGTGCCAGGCATTGTATTAGTACTTTACAAATATTATCTCATTTGATCCTCACAACTCTGCAAGGTAGGAACTATTATTATCCTCTTTTTACAGTTGAGAAAACTGAGGCAGACAGGTTAAGTGACTTGCTCAGGGGCATACAACTGGTGAATGTTTAAGGTCAAATTTGAACTTAGGTCTTCCTAACACCAGGCACAGTCCTCTGTCCACTTTGCTACTTAGATGCCTTGATGCTGAATAGATAAACATAAATTCTTTCTCTGCTTTGTATCTGTGAAATTGACATGTTGAGCCCATGTGATAGGTTTTATGTGTATTCTCAGTAAATTTAATCTTGTTAGGTTCAGATATTTTTGAATTTTGACTGTCACATATCATGTTATCTACACTTCTTTAATTTATGCTATTTGCAGATTTGATAAGCATGCTATCTGTGTTTTAAAGTTGAATAGCACAGGTCCAGGTATAGATTCTTACAGTATTGTACTGGAAACTTCCTTTGAAGATGACATAGAACCATTTAAGACTTCTCTTTGAATATGGCTTTTTTAAACCTCTTCTGAATCAATCTAACAGTTTTATTTCCCAGCGCACGTATTTTCATCTTTCAGAAGGAGAATCATGAGATAATTTGTCAAATGCTTTGCTAAAAGCTAGGTAAACCGTAAGTTACAGCATTCTCTTTGTCTACCACTCCAATAGCCCTGTCAAAAAAGGAAAAGGCTAATTTGTCATGCCCTTTTCTTGATGAAAACTTGAAGTCTCTTTGTGATCTCTGGTTCCTTTTCTGGATGTTTTTAACCATCCTTTTAATTATATCTTCTGTTTTGTTTTGTTTTTTTTCCTCCAAGAATAGAGGTCATGCTAATTGTAGAATATATATTCTTCCTTCTTGTAATACATTTAAAAAATCTGTTTTTCAAGATTTATTAGAATAAGGTTATGTTGAATTTATACCACTTACCCTTCTAATCCCCAAACTCAGTCTTTTAATTTGATGAGAAAACATCCAAATATAATAAGTTTTCTTAGAGTAGTAGGTTAAACTGTATATTATAATTTATGCGATTTTAGTATTTTACTCAGATTCTCTCATGAAGTTTAAAAATGTTAATATTGTGTTTTTTCTTTAGTATGGATTACTAGAAGAATTTCAAAACACAACCCAAGCCTTTTTTAATAAAGATTTTCGCAACAACTTTTCACTCTAAATGTACAATTGGCAAATTTGCCTCAAGGCAAGCCAAGTTATGCCTTGTTGAATATTAAATCATCAAGTAATTAAAGTCAAAACTTGCTTTAATTAGTCTAGCATTGATTGTGTGAGACAGTGTTGTGTGTTAGGAATGCACAATGCTAAAATAAAATGTTCTGTTTCTGCTTTTAGATTTTAAGGAATGGGGGCAGCTAGGTGGCACACCTCCACAACTAGATGGAATACCCACTCTGGAGTCAGGAGGACCTGAGTTCAAATGTGACCTCTGACACTTACTAGCTCTGTGACCCTGGGCAAATCATTTAACCCCAATTCCCCACCCCCCCCAAAAAAAATTTAATGAATATATTGAAAATTTTAACCTGTCATTAGGAAACCTCCATCAACTATAACATAGAACTAAAACTACCAAACCATAAAAGACAGCCATTCTAAACCTTTTCTTATCTCCAGGACCCTGGGCTTCTCTCTCAACATAAAACCGACTGAGAAAATTGAGGGCATTCTAGTTAGCTTGCCCAGATTCATTACTCTAAACTTCTTAGTGTCCTCATATTTCTTCTCCTTCTTTCCAGCATCAAAGGAAGTACAATCATCCTTTGACATTCATGGGTTACATGTTCATAGCTTTGGTTATTCATAGGTTGGGTCATCAATATTTAAATGGGAATTTTTGGAGATATGCAGTGTACTGAGGAAAATGGTAGATGATGGGCATATGTAAAGAAAATGACAAAAATTAGTAACTTATCAATGTATACATAATATATATTAATCCATTTTATCATCTACTACCATAAGTATACATATATAAGTTTATTATGAAGTTAAATTTTGTTAAAAGTTTTAGTGTGCTAAAGAATTTACAGGCTCTGCATTTTCTTTGGAAATGTCTCCTTTTTGTCTCTCTAACACCCAGACTCAGTCATGTGATTTTCTCCTTCAGTGATCCTTGAATCTTGTGCTTTTTGTAGAAGAAAATCTTTGAGCAGTTGCTACATACAGTACAAAATAGTAACCTCTCTCACATGGAAACTGTAACTTTTTTATGGGTGCAGTGTGTTATTTTCCTTACTTTGTGTGTTAAATAAATAGGTTCAGAAGTATTAAGAACAAAGGTTTGGGGTAAGGCTCCAAGTTATTTGTGGTTTTTCACATTAGTGGAGATCCTGTGCCTCTAACTCCTGCAGGTGTCAGTGATAACTTTGATCTTTGCTAAGCAGTATAGAATCAAAGATACAGAGTGAGAAGGGACCTCATAGCCTCATTTTACAAATGAGAAAATTGAGGTCCAGGAAAGTTAAGGGACTTGCCCAAAGTAACACAATTAGTATTAGAGGTGGGATGTGAACCCATGTCTTCTAAATAGAGAGCCAAGCAAGCCACTACCTCTCCATGTACCCTTGATTCCATCTACTCCTCTTCCCCCACCATGACCATCAGTCATCTTCCCTTCTTTTCATTAAAAATATCTCCCTCTTAATTATCTCCTTCTTCCTATGCCTGCAGACTAATTTAGTCTTTCTTGGTTTTTTTTTTTAAAAATTTCCCTCGAACCTGTCATTCCCTCAAGCCATAGTCCTCTCTCTTTCCTCTTTTTCAGTGCCACCCTTCTCTTCCCTACCTTAAAGTCTACTCTTCCTAACTTTTCCATTTTTGTTGATGGCATCATTAATCCTATTTGTCACAGGCTCAAAATCTTAGTTATTTTTAATTTTTGCCTTTTTCTGCCTTTTCTCCTCCCCATCCAGTTAGTTTTGCCTTGCTGCCTTCCCATCCTCAAAAACTCGTTACTCCTTGGCCCATTGCAACCTTGCTTCTCACCCCACCACTCTTTTGATAGAGCTTTCTCCAGATTGCTAATCACCTCTGTATTATTAAATCTAATGAGGTTTTATTCTTTCCTCACCTTTCTTGCCCTTTCTACACTATTTACCTGCCTTTTCCCCCTCTGATATCAGTTAAATGTCTACTAGAAAAAGAAGACAGATTAATCACAACATGAGTGAAGATGAACAGGGACAGCCTGAGTGATCCATTGATATCCTTAGCATGTTGAGTGTTCCCACTGAGGTGAACTTTGTGGGAGGTGAACTCCTGAACAGCGGGTGCTTGAGATTGTCAGGCATGATTGGAACAGCAGTAATGTGATCTGAACGTTGGAGAGAACATTCACATTGATGAGATCATGGATCCATTTGGGCATTGCTTGTGTAATTTTCCAAAACACTGTTCTGACCATCTTATTCCATGAAAAACGACAACAGCAACTTTCAGTGGGATTCACCTTTGTCTCCCAGATACAGTATGAACTCCTTGGTACTCAGAATACTCTACAAAATGGCTTCAGTCTTCCTTTACAGTCAACTAGCATTTATTAAGTGCTTAGTATGTTCCAGACCCTGTAGTGAGTGCTAGAGATAGGCAAAAAACAGTCCTTGTTGTCAAGGAGCGCACAGTCTTTACAGCCTTATCACATGTTATTGCCTTTTAATATACTTCCAAACTCAAATGTACTTTTCTCCATCTTTTTATCCTGCTGTTGCCATCCCTGTGCCTTTAATCACACCATTCTCCATGCCTGAACAAATCATCCTCCATCTTTATCTCCACCCATTCAAATCCTTACTAGCTTAGGCATTACTTTTCTCCTCTTTTGCAGTTTTATCTATATAGATCCAATACACTTTTATTGTGTTCTCTCTTTTTAGCTGCTCCTATACAGGTATTTCTCCCTCTCTATTAATTTGTAAAGTCCTTGAGAGCTATATATTCAGTATAGTTTTTTTGTGCCTTTAGCACATAGCATAGTGTTTTATAAATAGTAAATACTTATTAAGTACTTAAAAATATTCCTCTTGATGTGTTGTTTTAGCTACTATTTTGCTTTTCCTCTTTTTAATCAGCCAGTTGCTTTTATTTAATATAGAGAAATAATGTACCTAATATTTAAAAAATCAACAGATATAGTACTTCACTCACTGGGTTTGAAGCTAAGAGAGTAATATAATGAAATGCTTAGTGATTGGAAGCAACTTTAAAAAGTTATTTTACTATAGGTATTCATTAGAACTGAATAAATTTGTCCTGTGTACTTATCTTTCTGCATACCTCATGAAATTTGAAGAAATTAACCTGAAATACTTTTAAGGAGGAGAATTCTGCAAGCTATTTTTTATTATTTTATCAAATGGGGGGAATTAGCACTCTACTAATTCTCAAGGGTTGCATTTTAAATTCATAGAGAAGGTCAATAACTTTTACTATGCTCTCCTCTGACGTTTTCTGCATATGACCCAGGACCCAAAGTTGGGAGGAATAACCGAAATACTCTATGAAAAGATCTCCAAGAAAATTGGAATTTAGCTAAGACATGGAGCTGAATTGAATAAGATGAAATTTAATAGCTATAAATATAACCTTATACTTTATAATTTTGAAAATTCTATTTCATAAATAGAAGATGGAAAAGCATGGTTAGATAGCAGTTTATCAGAGAAAAAAAAGATGGAGGAAGGGGAGAGTACTTAGTGTACTGTAAACTCAATGTGAGTCAGTAGTGTGATTTGGTAGCCAAAAAAGCTAATTTGATCTTGGGCTGCATTGGAGTTTTAGTGGACTGCAAATTCGATATGAGACAACAGTGTCATTTGGCAGCCAAAAGCTAATTTGATCTTGGAAAGGCATAGCTTTCCAGGAATAGTATTGCTATATTCTGTCCTAGTCAGACCACATTTGGAATATTGGATTTAGTTCTGGGACATTGGTAAGCTGGAGAGCATCCAGAGAAGGACAGTTAGAATGATAAGGCCTCTGACATTTGAGGATAGTTGAAGGCACTGGAGATGTTTTACACGGAGAAAACAAGTCTTGAGGGAGGCAAGGGAGGATGGGGGTTTGAGACATACCATCTGTCTTAAAGTATTTGAAGACTGTCCTGTAGAAGACAGACTAGACTTCTTCCATTTTGCCTCAAAGGACAGAATGAGGGGCTGTGGATGAATTTACAAAGAGGTAAATTTAAGTAAGCAGTAAGGAAAAACTTCCTGATGGTTCAAGCTATGCAAAAATGGAATGGGTTGGAGTTCTTCAGGGAGAAGTTAGATGACCACTGCCTGGATATAAATATTGAGATTCTCATTAAGATATATAAGAGACTAGATGACCACTGAAATACCTCCAGACTCTGAAATGCTATCATGATAACTAAAATTAAACACTCTATGTAGTAAGATTCAACAACCAATATATATTTATTGTCATCTCTTGTCAAAGAACCAAGTTTCCAAAATGAATTTTATCATCAGCAATTCAGAACATTGTGTTGTCCTCTTCCATGTTTTAGTCTGTCCTGAGTGCTTTGAGTAGGAAGTACTTAATCTACCTTCCTTCCCTCCCATTTATCATTTCCAAACCATGTTGTGGTTTAGAACAGTGATCATTATCCCTTTTTCTGCCAGAATATTGACCTCTGTCACTAGCACACCTTGGACATCAGATCTCCATATCACTTACTGGCCACAGTTTCCAATTGTTGCTGCCACATTTATATCTCTCCTTCTCCTTCTTCCAGCCTCCCACCATTAAACTGTAAGCTCTTTAGATAACAGGGGCTGTCTTGCTTGCGTTTGTAGTCCAAATGCTTAGCTTGGGGCCAGGAACGTAGTAAGCACTTAAATGTTTTATCTGTTTGTCTTTATGTCTACCAGTCTTTGAAGGAACAAACATTCTAAAATAGTTCCAACTATGGTATTGTGGTTTGGGTATGGTTAGTGGAGGTCTTTATTTAGGAGAATTCATCTTCTCCCTGAAGCCCAAGTATACAGATCTGGGTGGTGTAGACCAATAGAGAGGTGATTTTAGTCCACAGACCTGTTCCCTGGCAGGCAAAGAGACTGGACACTACTATGAGTGATTCTTAGGAACCTGAGTTAAGATTCCTTTAGAACCAGGCTCTAAGGACTGGTTGGGTCAGAGATAGGTAGATGGGTACAATTTCCTCGGGCATTTACCTGATGATATTTGGCACCTTAATTAGTAGAGTAAATCTCTAGGGTAGGTGGTTATTGTTTTGAGTTCAGTTGAATGCAGGTAGAAGAACACACTGAACAAGTAGGTGGACTGATGTCAGAAACCACCCTCTTCTGAGTGAGCTGCTATGACAGCAAAATTCTGATGCTTTTGTGTTGAATAAAGGCTAATTTAGCTTCACTGATTTTCCTACAGAGTAGCAACCAATTCAGAAAAGGCATCATTCAAACAGATTCACCTTACAAATGGATGCTGTTCACTTCTTGTTAGAAATAACAGTGTTCCAACAGTGTTCCCAGATGCATTGTTTTGCTTTCTCTGGAGAAACAAAAGCTGTTCATGGCAATCAAAATTCTAAATTGTATTTGTTAGTGAACTCATTAATTGGTTGTATTCTCATGTAATTGAATATTGAAGTGTTGCTTTCTTATAGGAAATTACCCTGGATAATATACGTGTATACACAACCCTATGTGTACATTATGGAAAGATTCTAGATCGGGTGTGTAGAATGAAGTCAGTGGTTTGCAAGAATAATGCAATGTGATTGAAATAAAGAATTAATCAGCTTTAGAGATTTAATGGTGTAGTGGAAAGAAGACTGGCCTTGGAGCACGGAGAACAACTTTAGAACAACCTCTTTCTATATGATATGGGAAAGTCACTCAAACTCTTGTAATTTCAGGGAATTCTCTTGGACTATAAATTACAGGTAATCTGTTTTGGAGGAAGAGATGTGTAGTCTTGAATTCCCCAACAAATGAAGTCTGGACCAAATTTATGAATTCATGTAGAAATATAACTGCATATGTGCATATTTAAAAATTTTTACCTGAGATCTTTTTTCATTCCCGTAGGGAACTTCTAAGGAAGAAAATCTTCCTACCGATGCATATTTTCAACTGTTCTGAATCTAAGAGAATTGCCCACACAGCCAGTATATATCAAACGTGGGTCTTGAACACAGATTTTCCTGATTCTTAGGACTACTCTCAATTCATTAACCATGATGTGTATGTGTGTGTGTGTGTGTGTGTGTGTGTGTGTGTGTGTGTGTGTGTGTGTGTGTGTGTTGGGGGCACAGAGAGACAGAAAGAGAGAGAACGAATATATTTTATGTAATATTTTGGCTTTTGTCATTCAACAAATATACTTGGGTATTGTATAGTCCAGTCTGTATGAAGAATCGCTCCTTAACAAGAGCTCATCCCTCTTCTGCTTGAAGGCTCTTGGTGAAGGGTCACCTACTCCATTCTAAAACAGCCCCATTCCTTTTGGGACAGTTCTTAATGTTGGGAAGTTTTTTCTTTACATCAAGCCTAAATCTTCTCTTTGAAACTTCTAACCATTTCTCCTAATTTCACCCTATAGCACCAAGGAGAGCAAGAGTCAGGTCCTCTTCTTCCTCTTGGTAATTCCTCTTTCTCGTTTTTCCCTTCTTCTCCTCCTCTTGTGACTTCTCATATTCTTTCAGCCTCCTGATTGCCCTCTAGTTTATCTAGTTAATTCTAGTTTAATTCTAGTGGAAATTCTGCCCCATTCAGATTAACATCTGGAGTCCTGAGTTCACTTCTGGCATTGTGGACTCCTGTATTCAGTCTCTTTTTTCTGAACATAGCTTTTGCAGTATAACATGAGTTAGCATTAAACTTTATGGCTGCTGTGTCACACTTCTGACTCACTGAGCTTGCAGCCTACTACTCCACATCTTTTTCACATGAACTGTTATCTAGCCAGACCTTCTCCTCCCTACATTTGTGAAATTAGCTTTTTAGAAACTAAGTGTAGAGCTTTTTACATTTTTTCTCTGTTAAATTTCATCTTGGGAATGGAGTGTGGCATAATGGCTAGTGAGTTGGACCTGGAGTCAAGAAGACTTGGATTGAAGTTGTGTCTCTGAAACATATTGATTAGGTTTCTCTCAGCAACCCATTAGATTTCTCTCATCAATTTAAGACTAAGTTTTAGAGCAGATGCTGAGCTGCATTAATAGAAGCAATTTACTCCTTAAGAGCTCTTTATGCCAATAAAATCATTGACCTGGTTTTGAAAAAAAACACCTTATTAGACCTGGCCCTTTTTTTAGCCTAATTTGTTTCTTCTAGAGTCTAACTGGCGTATAAGATGTTAGTTATTTCACCACATGTTGTGTCATCTGAATATTTGACAGTCACGCCCTTTATGCCCATAGCCAGGAAATTGATTCTGTGATATTTATCAACATTTTTATCAGTGACAGATAGCTAGAGATCATTAGAGATCACCTTCCAGGTTGGCAAAGAACCATGAATGATTCCCCTCTTTGGGTCTGGTCATTCAACCACATCCAAATCCACCTATGTATACTAGGCTGTGGTCCATAATCCTCCATTTTATTTACAAGCATAGCATGAGAGACTGTCAAATTCCTTCCTAAACTCATGGTATACTTTCCTGCTCCACCAATCTAGTAAAGTTAGTCTGGCATGAATTGCTTTAAAAAATTGTTGATGCCTTTTGTTCTTGCATCACAATTATTTTGGATATGCCCCTTTTCTCGTTGGAACTGAACCCTCCTCTGTAACAAAGACAAATTATGAAGTAAAATAAACTAATATAGTGACCAACTGATAACGTATTCACCATTCTGTCCCTGTAGTCTTTGTTCCTCTGCCGAGAAAAGGGAGATATATTCCATAAGCTCTTCTGCAGGATCAAAATTGGTTATGGCACTCATTCGAAATTAGACTTTTTTTTTAGTATTCTTGTCGATTTCCTGATTATAGTCATCATATATATCATTCTGGTTCTGTTTACTTTAATGCATTTCAGTTCATGTAAATTGGCATTTCTCTGAATTCTTCATATTAGTCATTTTTATATGGCACAATAAGAGCATATTACAGTTGTATACCAGAATTTATACAACTGTCCCTCAACTGATGAGTCCTCATGTTGTTTCTCCTTCTTTGTAGTGCCTCTCTTAATGTTGTGGGATGCCATATCCTTGGGGACATATATCCAGTGCTAGGATTACAGGGGTATGACCCATTTCTGCTGAACCCTTGCTTTTAGTTATCTTTCTTCCCTTTGTAAGTATTTGTAAGGCATCTACCTATCGGTGTGTTCTAGAATTTTGCCAGGAATAGAAATTGAATTCAATGTTCTATAATAGTTCTACAGCCATCCCTTTTTCTTTATTGAAAAATGAAACACATCTTATTTTCTTTAAGATCTTTCAAAGATTACTGACAATGGCTCAACAATCACATTTTCTTTCAGTACACTAGGATGTATATATTTCATCTAGGCTGAGTGCTTTAAACTCATTGAAAACAGCTACATGGCGCATGACTGTCTTCTTACCATCCCTGCTAAAAATTTTTGTTTTATCGTTTTTCATCCTTTGTCCAAAAGGCTTTTCTTAATATAACAAGTGCTTCAGCCTTCTCACTGTAATATGTTATCAACTTCATCCATTTTGAAACAGTTATTTTTTCTTTGATCCTTCTTTTGGCCTAAATATAGCAAAAAGTAAACAAACAAAAAAATCTTTTATTGTCCTTAGAATTCATCACCAGCTTCAGCTAGTTCTGGGCTTTACCGGGTCTGACCTTATTTTTATAGAATAGTATTACTCTTTTGTAGATTCTGTCTTTGTTTTTAATCTTCTGTTTGTCTTTTAAAAAACTGAGTGTGTTAATAAGTTTCTCGTGTATCCACATTAATCTCTACTTAGCTTCCTTTTTCCCCCCTCATTGAGATCACTTCTGCTAGTATAGAAAAAAAATTATCATAAGGTACAAGATATTTAAAAACCTTAATGAAAATAAAGTTGTTGGGTTTTTTTTGCTTTTGCATAATTTCATTGGTCTTTAAGGTTAGGGAAGGAAATCACCCTTGAAAATAACCAATCATTTACCCTTTTGAGATAAGCAATGAAAAGTTCAACTAGAAATTAATTCACTGTTTTATTACTAGTATCATTTCTATTTCTATCAAGATAACAAATTAAAGTGAACGATTAATGTCCTAAGAAATAGACATTTAAAGAATTCTATGGGTGTTGTATTTTTGGAAAGTACAACATTTTGCCAAGTGAATTTCCAGGTTGCATGAGAATTTCAGATATACAGCAAAACCTTAAGTATTGGAATGAAAATCAGCATTCTTATACCCTCAGCAACAATGACAATTATTAATTTTTTGTTCTGTATACAAAGAACCACGCTAGTCTTTGAGCAGAGGTGTACAAAATTAAGAGAAGTCACCTGAGGTAAACTCTTCCCTCAAGGAGCATATAGGGAATAAGACAAATACCTACAATATTCAAGTGTATGTGATAATAATAATAATAGCTAACATTTATGTAGCACATATTTTGTGCCAGGCACTGATACATTAAATCAACAAATGAAGTCCATATGGGAAGCTTGTTACCAAATGCAAGTAAGGGAGAAATTAGTAAATCAGTAAATTTTGAGGAGGTGGCAATATGAATTTATAGTGTGACATGGTAGGCAAAAAGTGCATCTTAGGTCTCATTAAGAAAGACCTGGTCTAGCATTCAAAGCAAAGGAAGTGATGGTCTGTTGTCTTGAATACTGTGTTTAGGGCTGGATGTTATAGTTTAGTAAGAACATTTAAAAGCTGGAGAACATCCAAAAGAGGGTTACTAAGGTAGTGAGAGGAGTGGAAATAATGCCATAAAAGAAGGTTAGTTGAAGGAATTTTAATTATTTGAACTTTGGATATCTAGTCTGATTGAGATGGGGTGTGGAAAAGACAGAAATAGGAAAAGGCAAAATAATTGTCTTCAGGAAGGATGTCATGTGGAATGAGAATTAGACTTGTTTTTCTTGAACTCAGAAAGAACCTGGACTAGTATGTTGGTAGAGGTTGTAGAGGTGTATTTTGGTTCAGTGTAAGGAAAACTTCCCAGTGAGAGCTATTCATAAACATAATTGGATGCCTTAGAAGTAGTCTCTTCTTCCTTACTAGAAGCCTCTGTAGGATAACTCCAGATCTGTATGTCTGAGCCTGAACTCCCCTCTGTATGGAATAGTGGAAAGAGCCCTATATTTGGAGTTTAGAGATTTGGGTTCAGATTCTTGTTCTACTGCTTACAACCCTTTATGACCTTGGGGAAATTGCTTAGTTTCTCAGGGCCTATTCTCTTCTATAAAATCAATCAATGAACTGAGTGATATTTATTAAGCACCTACTATGTTAGGCACTATGCTAAGCAGCGGAGATACAAAAAAAAAGCAAAACATCAAAAGACAATCCCTGGCCTCAAGGAGCTTGTATTCTAAAGGGGTTGGGTGGCTTTGAAGGGACCTTCTAGCTCTAAAGTCACTGTCCTTTGTCCCCTTGGGGTTTATATTCGCATAGTGCTTTAGGTTTCATAAAACAGTTCACTTATCTGTGAGGTAGATAGTGCAATTAGTATTATCCCCATGTTGCAAATGACAAAACTCAGCGTCTGAGAGATTAAGGTACTTGCTAGTGAGTATGTCATTAATTGTCTAATACAGGATTTGAAGCCAATTTCTTGACTCCAAGTCTCTCTCTCTCTCTCTCTCTCCTCTCTCTCTCTCTCTCTCTCCTCTCTCTCTCTCTCTCTCTCTCACACATACACACACACACACACACACACACACACACACACACACAACACCGTGCTGCCTATTAAATTCTGGCAGTTACTTTGTCCTAAGGTTCCTATCAGATTTGTTTCATTCAGCTACCTCAAAGTTATCAGCAATGATACCAGATGCTCTGCTTTTAGGAAAACACTTCCAGAAAAAGTCCCTCCAGTAGTGCCATTGTTTTTCTCATCAAGTTTGGGCATTCTTCATTAGGCAAATGACTCCTTTATATCATTAAGCTGTCACACAATTATTACTTCTATTTCTCCTTCTACCCTCACCCCAGTGTTTGCTACCATGTTTCTATTTCTGGGAACATGTATGTTTTCTTGTCATACATTACTATCCTGTTGTCCCTTCTATAAGAACTACTTTTCAAAATCATGCATATCTTTTAAAATATATATATTTTTATTATCAATTTAACAGATACCAAATAAAGTGGGCATTTCTTTTTACAGAGTAAAACAGAAAAAGAGTATTGTATGTGAAACTGTGAATCTATTATGTATGTCTTGCTTTTCCTTTTAAGTATAATAAATTCAATTTAATTATAATTGTAATTCAATGTAATTATAATTTAGTATAATACATTAAATTAATTATTTCAGTGAACAGAAATCTATTTTCTCTCCCTTCTACCCACTGGAAAAAGAAAAACAAAACCCATATAACAAATATATATAATCAAGCAAAATAAAATGGCTGTGTAAAGAAATGCTTTGTCTCAGTCTGTATCCTAAACCTGTTACCTACTTCTCTGTCAGGAAGTTGGAAGCGTGTTTCATCACAAATCCACCAATATTGTAAATGTTCATTGTGTTGATTAGTCAGTCTGTCAGCAAGCATTTATTAAGTACTAATTATGTACCAGGCACTGTGCTAAATTCTGGGGATACAAATATGGGCAAAAAAGAAAGACAGCCCCTATCTTTATATTTTAATGGAGAAGACAATCTATAAAAAGGAAGTTGAAAAGTGGGAGTCAGGTACACAAACTGGGGGCATGGTGATCAAATCTGGAGAGGCCACAGCAGAGCTGGAGAGGAATAGAGGGTGGTTGGCCTACAGCTTTCCCTTAGATTGGAGGTTGCAAGATGGGAGAAGAGAGCCTCAGGCTAAGAAGGCCCTTGAGACATGGAGGTGAAGTTGGTAATAAAGTCAGAAGCAGAGCCAGAAATGGAATGTTTTTAAGTGTTTCAAGTTGTTTGTCTTTACAGTTCAACACATGTTGTTCAAAGATGCCCTGCCTATCTCTGTTTCCTTCTTGCCTTCTTGCTATTCTGTACTGTGGATTTAAAAAATACCTCTGTGACCCTCTTTTCTTTCTTTCCTTTTTTGAGAGCTCTATCACTACCTCCCTCTTGTCCTTCCCCCAGTAATGTAACTTTCCATTGCCATGTTTCATTTAATAAGCCCAATCTATCAAATCTCAGTGATTGTTAAAGATTATATTTTTCTGCTTCCTTATATCTTAAACGTTCACTCTGTTAATCATCAGGCACTGATATACAGACATCTGAGTAGGTAAATACTGTTGCTAATCCTCTTTCCTATTTTTTTCCTGAGAATTACTGTATACTTCTGGCACCGTCATTATTGCTGTGTATACATGATATCTTCTATAATACCTGATTTTATAGGTTTTTTCATTTTCCCTTTCAAATTTTAGTTTAAAAGCACTGTGGAATAAGGTCAGTGAATCTTCTGCCAGGTATGATGTTCTTAGGTCTTGTGTGATACTCGGGGAACCAGCAGCTCAGAATTCCAGGGTCAAAAACTGTGATCCTGGAAACACAGGTCCTACTCTTTAGTGTCCCCGAGGAAGCTTGATTTTTACTTATCATATTCTCTCCCCCCCCCCCCTTCCTTCCTTCCTCCCTTTCTCTCTCTCTCTCTCTCTCTCTCTCTCTGTCTCTCTCTCTCTCTCTCTCTCTCTCACACACACACACACACACACACACACACACACACACACACACACACACGCCCCAAGGTCGATACCTTTAACTGATGAAAGAAAATACCACCTATTCCTTCAAGCCCTTCCATTTTCTACCCAAGATTTCAAAGCCAGGAGAAATATATTTCATGTTTCTTTTGGAAATTTTATTTTTTTTCTCAAATGAATTTCAATTTGAAGATATGTATAATAGTTATTAGGTCTCATAAGACTTGAAGGCTTCCAGTATGAACTCAGGAATCTATTAGATACCTTAGGGAGATAGTAAGCTAAACTCTTGATTAGCCATGTCAAATATACATCTTTCTGGGCTCTATGGCATGGCCACCACTATGTTTTTCTTTCTCTTGGAGCTTGTAAACAGAATTCCTCATTCCTGTTAATGGTCTAGAAATCCTTTTTTAAAAAAAATTCTATGGATGATCTTTCCTGATCTGTGGTGCATAGTTTGCTGTTGATTAGATTTACAGCTGGAAGGAAATGTAGATGTTGTTGTGTCCAACCACTTCATTTCATGGCTGGGGAAACTTGGGCCCAGAAAGACTGAATGACTAACCCAGGATCACACAGCTACTGAGCATCTAGGAATCCCAGGGTTAGTTACCTCCCCAACCCCCATGTCCTGTAATCCAGGGACAATAGTTTCCTTGCTATTTGTTGCACTAGACACTTGGAGTCGTTTCCCAATTTCTGACATTTTCACTTTGTCCCCCATACCTGAAATTCCCTTCCTCCTCATCTCTGCCTCCTAATTTCCCTCAGGTCTCAGCTGATATGCCACCTTCTACAAAAAGTCTTATGCTAGTGCCTTCCCTCTGTGGATTATCTTCAGTTTATTCTGTATATCTCTTGTTTGTACATAGATCTTTTGCATATTGTCTCCCTCAATAGACTATGTGCTCTTTGAGAGCCGGAACTTTTACCTTTCTTCATGTACTCAGTACTTAGCTAGACACTTAATAACGTGTGATGACTTTTTGACTTGTGTTGACTTGAGTATCTGACATAGGATTTGAACCCAGGTCCTTCTGGCTATGTCTTGTGTTCTATCCACTTTGGGATTTCATCATGATTTTATTGTACTAAGGAACTCATGATGAAGGAACTTAAACAAAAGCTTTCTCTACCAAAGCAGATGCTGAATTTTCCTGATGTGGGGTGAATTCTTACACCTAGTATATGACTGTGGTGTTTCATAGCTGTTTTTCCTTTGTCTTAATTCCCTTTGGCCTTGCTGGATTCTTTTTTCCCTTGGTTTCTTTCTTTAATAATTTCTAAAATTCTATTTAAGTATATTTTTTCCTCTCTAATTTATTAGAGTATAACAGGGCATTCCTCAAGCCTTTTCATTACCTCTATAAAGGAGATCTGCTGGAGACACAGGGATGGGAAACATGGCATATACCCTAGTTTCTGTGGACAATTTATGTCTCATCCATTAATCCTTAGTCTTAGGATAAACTATAAACATAAATAAAGTACCCCTGCCAACTTCCAAGACAAATGTACCTACATACCCTTAAGTCCACATAGTTGGTCCCTTTTATCATTAGGCATTAACAATTAATATTAATTATACCTACAGATCTTAGCAAAATATTTTTTATAATTAATTTGTTTGTTTTCAGTTTTCAGCAATCACTTCCACAAGTTTTAAATTTTTCTCCCCCTTCCTGTTCCCTTCCCAGGATAGCATGAATCTTATATACATTCTACATATACAGCAAAATATTTTTAATCACCTCTGTCTGTCTCTCCTACTGAGAAAGCCTTATTTTCCTTAGGTTTCTAGTAAGTTTATTGATTTGTAAAAGAAAAAAAGGTTATATTCAGTAATCTTCCAACTTGAAGATTCTACAACCAAGAACTCAGTTTTACATGATCATGACATTTATAGTTTTTTGTCTTTGCTTTGGTAGTATTTGGTCCTCTTTGTTTAATAATGAGATCATGGTGAACTTAATGCACTTAAGCAAACGTTTTAAAAACTCTAACTATGTATAGATCACTGTCCTAGGTGCTGAAGATGGACCTTATATACAACCTTTCATAGTCTGAGAGTGGAAAGTGCTACATGTGTCAGCAAGATGGGAAGAAATTGTTCCTTCACTTCATGTTACTCAGAGAGTGGCCTAGAAGATATAGAATATTAGGTTTTTGAATAAATGGAAGGAGTTTGGAAAATACTATGGCTATCTATGACTCTTTCCTGTCCCCCCCTCTCAAATCCAGTTAATTATCAGGTCCTGTCAGTTTTATCTTTGCAACATTTTTTTTTTTACAACTATTTCCTCCTCTGATCCTTTTTATCACCCGGGTAGTGACTCTCATTACCTTCTGCTTAGATTATTCCATCAGTCTTGGAATAACTCTTCCTATCTCTACTCTCTTATTCAAATCCATTCTTTCCAGCACTGCTAAGCTAATCTTGCTTATATGCTGATCTGCTATTATCATGCTTCTGCTCAAAATCCTTTAATAACTCCTTGGTAAATAAAGTCCAAAGGTCTTAGCCTGATAAGCAAGGTCTTCCATGATCTGTTATGAATCATTCCACAAGTATTTATCAGGTACCTACTGTGTAGGTACAGAGCTTACAAAAGTTGGCTGATTATGTAGTAAGAGCACAAGCTAAAGAGTTTGGTCTAGTAATCCACCAAGGGAAAACCAAATAGGTAAAGAATGCCTGTTGCCTAGACTATGATATGTCATTGAAAGAACAACTTATAAAGATCATCCATTAGTATAAGCATCTTGGCCAGACAATGCAAATTAATAATGTGTGTGGTCCGGGATTAGATAGGAAGAGGAAAATGGACTAGTTTGTGCTTGGGAAATTGTATTTTTGGCATTAATAATAGTGATAGCTAGCATTTATATAGTGCTTTAAGTTTTACAAAGTACTTTACATTTGTTATCTTATTTGATCTCAACAACAATCCTGTGGGGTAGATGCTATTAGTGCCCTCATTTTACAGATGAGGGAGGAAACCAAGGCTGAGGGAAAGTGGGTGACTTGCCCAGGACCACACAGTTGTTAAGTGTCTGAAGCGGTATTTGAACTTAAATCTTCCTTTCTCCATGTGTAGCACTCTATCCACTGTACCACCTAGCTATCTCACAAGGATGGTAATAATTTATACCAATGATTGGCAACTGTACAATATCATCAAAAGAATATTGGTGTTAGTGATTTGCCTAAAATGTAAAATTGCAATTCCTGAAATTATGTAGGCTTTTCAGACATAAACTAATGCCAAAGTCAGTAAAATTGTTAGTTTTGGCAAATTGTTAATATTCCCTCTGGAGGCATAACCTAAAATGCTTCTCTGCAGATATCCCTCATTTCTTGCTCTTGTCTTATCTTTTTTGGTCATAGATTTCTTTGATAATGTTCCTTACACTGCTTCTGTGGCCTAATTCTTCACCTCTAATATGTTGCTGCTTGCCAGTGCCTACCATACATTTCTTCATTGTCCTTTGTTTGATCCTCAGTTTTAGAAACCGTAGTGATGCATGACTCAAAGCTGTGCAACAGCTAAAGAATGTTGCTATTTAAAAACATAGGACAGCTAGGTGACACAGTGTTAGAGTGTTGGACCTGGAGTTAGGAAGACTCATCTTCCTGAGTTCAAATCTGAGCTCAGAACTTCCTAGCTGTATGACCCTGGGTAAATCACTTAACCCTGTTTGCCTCAGTTTCCTCATCTGAAAAATGAACTGGAAAGTAAATGGCCAATCACTTTAGTATCTTCACCAAGAAAACCCTAAATGAGGTCACCAAGCGTCAGACACGACTGAAACAACTGAATGACAACAATAATTCAAAACGATGAATCTTTGCTTTTCTTTATGAAACAAATGTAACCAGATAACTTTTTAAAATATCATTCATTTCTTTGATGATATCCTTTATGCTTCTTTTCTTTCACAATTCCTTATTTGTAATGGGGCTGAGCCTGTTCATACCCACCATCCACATTTCTGTTGTCTTTTAGGTGATGCTCAACTTAGTTTTTTGGAGTATGTAGTGTTCTGTGACTTGCAACCATACCATATTATCTGAAGAATATTGACATTAAAAGACTGGGTCTTTATAATTTTCGAAAGATAATCCAGCCACCTCTCCTCCTGCTCATTTCTGGGCCCAATTCATTGTCTATTTTCAATGCTAAGACTTGCATACTGAAAAGTGATCTCTGTTATTCATCCAACTTCATATCATGGTCTGAGCCATAGTCATTTTTTATCAGTTTGGTTTTTCCCTTCTTGTTCTAGTTGGGTAGAACTCATCAGAGTGATTTGGGTCTCATTGTGACACTCTGCAGATGAGAAATTCTTATGACTATTATCTTCAGAAAAATGTTTTTTAATTGCCTGTTCCTGTAGTACTTTAAGTGTTAAAACTGATTGCCTAAAAGTATCATGGGATCATGGGGGATCTCCCTTTTTATTATGTTATGGTGCCTGAAATTACCACAATTAAAGATGCTTTATGAGAGACAGTGTGGAGTACAAGGTAGAGTTGACCTCCAAACCAAGAAGCCCTAGGTTCAAGTCTCACCTCTGACACATAGGTTGAATGACCATGAAGAATTTATTTAACCTCTCAGTGTTCTGCTCTACTCTTCAAGTCTTTACCTTGTAAATAAGGTGCCGACATGCATTGGCTGAAGAAGTTTCATTGCCTGGGAGTTCTCTACATTAGCTGAATCACAGGTCCAGTTACCATTCATAGTCATCATCCAAATTTTGTTCTGTAGCATTCTTCTGGGGATAAATAATTTTTAATTGTAAAAGCATTATACTATTTGGAATAACACATAACTAACTAAGATGTAAATATAAGAAGCATTTTTTAAGTACCTGTCGGTTGCAGAGCACTGTCTTAGGTCCTAAGCAATCCATAGTTTGGTTGAAGTCTGTGCCATTGCTTTCAGAATGTACAGTTCTTTAGGGGAATAAGGCACCAACACAGATATCTATAGTATGTAATATTACTCATTAAGTATATTAGAAAGTCACAGAACAAAGTACAAGAGGAAGTTTTCATTAGGTTAGGTTAGGCATGGAGAAAGGAAGAATGGTCTTAAAAGGATGGGTAACTGGTAGTGATGGTAGTTTACATGCCTGTAAACTACCTTGTAAACCTTGTTACTATGGAGGCCAAGCTACTGTGAGCTAAAACCAAGTATCTCCTCTAAGTCTAGCACATGCATGGTGAACTGTCATGAGGAGGGTAGGGACCACATTGCCTGCAGGGTGGTGAACTGCCCCAGGTGAAAAATAGAGCAGGTCAAACCTTCCATGCTGATCAGTAGTAGGTTTGGGTCTTTGAGTAGCCACTGTGCTTCCAGTTCATTCAGTCTCTCAGAAAACAGACACACACACACACACACACACTTAAGAATCAACAAAGAGGGCATGAAGTCATTCTACGCCTAGGGAATAGCCTGACCTAAAACACAGTGGTAGAAAAATACAGTGTATATATAGTAAAGAGTGGAGAACTGTCCGATTTTGCTAGAATATGAATGCAAGGAAGTGATAGCAAATACACTTTAAAGAACTGTGGAATATTTTGAATGCCAGGCAAAGGACTTTGAATTTCATTAAGGAGTCAATAAAGACTCAGAGGGTTTGTGAGCAAGAGAATGAAATCAAAAGCTAGCGAAGCAGTAGAAGTTATTCTGATCAATTTGATACTTCTTGTCATCTAATAGAGGGTAGGGCTCTGTAGGAATGGGACATCATTCAGCTAAGTTTTTATGAGGCCTGGAAATAAAGAAAGCTCTGGGACATGGAGTGCCACCAAGAGGAGAGGGGCAAGGAGGTTAGATGCCATTACAATGGTAGCTAAGCAGCATTTTGAATAGCCGTGCTTTAGGGTAATGAAGGACACTAAAAGAGAGTAAAGGACATTTCTGAAGATAAATTTCACCATAGGATCCTCGATTTAGAGCTGGAAAGATATGTATAAGCCATATAAGTCCAATCTTCTCATTATACAGATGAGGAATCTGAGACCAAGAGGGTTAAGTGGCTTGCGTGAAGTCCTCCAGCCAGTTAAGTGACAGGACTGGGATTCAGATAGACCATCTAGCCCCAAATCCAGCACACCCTCCACTGCAATGTGATGCCTCCTCTGTCTTCCCTCAAAAGGCTTGTGTCAAGGGCTGACTTTGAATAGATCATTGGTCATAGATACAGAGCTGGAAGTGATTTCACAGGCCATGTAGTTCACATCTCTTCTTCCTTTACAGATTAGAAAACTAAGGTCTAGGGGGTCAAGAGAGATTAGCTTTCCCAAAGCTACAAAAGCAGTAAGCATTAGTTAAAATTTCAACCCGGTGAGGTCAGTGCTCTGCAATGTTCAAAACCTCAACCCAGAAGCAGGTTGTCTTTAGCACCACAGTCTTCATAACAAAGGTGCAGTGAGCTCTGGATGAGTAGTACTCCCTCTTAGCAGCTGCTATTTGACTCCTAACATAACAGTTTTTGCCTATAAGACACCTGAGAAATAGTCCCTGGAGTAGCTAATGCACACTACTTTCTAAAATGTGACTAAGGATCAGCACTTAGCAACCACTTTTATTTTGTTAAAAAAAGTTGTATGGCATCATTTAGGAAATAAATCAGTTATTCAGTTCAATTCAAAAGAAATATTTGTTAAATGTCTACGATATGAGACATTGTGCCAGGTGCAAGGGAAATTAAGGTCAAAACATAATAGTCCTTGTCCTCAAGAAGTTTACGTTCTGCTGGAGAACAGAGCAGAAGGCATTGTGGGACAAAATGAGGGATTTGGACCAGCCAGCATCTGAAGTCCTTTATATCTCTAGATTTAAGATTCCTTGAATCTTTGCAGTATTCTGGGCCATAAAGAAATCAGTTTGATTCCATTCACAAACCAGAGGTAATAGAGGACATCACCAAATGAGGAGTCATCATCTTTCTTACACTTGGACCTTATGCTACTATTCCCCATGATACTGAGAAACATTTAACCAGCATTCATCTCTTTATTTTATGCTTTGCTTGATATCAGTGCTCAGAAGATTTTTATAAAACAGGCTTATATCTGTTTTAACTTTTAAGGAATTTTAAAGTTGACCTTGAAGCCTATCTAAGAAGGTTTATTGATTTTATCTTATACTATTTTACCTTTATATAACTTTTTAACATATGTATGGGAGCCACCTCTTTGGAGGAGAACCTTTAAAGTAGGAATTTGAAATAAGGAGATAAATGCTTTTTTATAGTCAGTGAACAGTAAGTGCATTGGGATGTTATATTCTCTACAGCTATATTTCAGCCAACTGTGTGAGGTTAAAATGTTGATTGCTGTGCACTATCACGGGTCGAGCTTGTTCACCACTCAGGCTCTCATCAAGGAGGCCTTGCTGTGTATATAGGTTATTTTCATAAATAGGCGTATGGATGGCTAGTTATTTGTTTTGGTGAGAACAAATTCTGAAATTTATTCTATATGTTTGGTATCTTCCTCTCATTCAGGCACTTACAAAAGTTTTCTCATGAAATCCGCAAAATTGTGTTGTCTTTAGTCTTTCTCTGTTCATATTTGCAGTAAGTTTTGGTCAGTACCGTTTACACTTTCACTGGAAGCATATAATGGACAGTGGTGTTAAAATCCAAATATTGGAACTTCCTTGTTGCATGTGGTGAGGAGAGTTTTTTTTATTGAAATTTCTGGAAATCTCTTCTATCTTTTGCCTTTTTGGTTCCAGTTTGATCCTTATACCTTTTGAATGGCTTTACTTATTTAGCATATCCTTCACCATATTGTTTTTAATTTTTTTTCTAATAATTCTTTTTGGTTTATGAGAAATAATGCTTGTAATCTTCCACCATCCTCCTCAAGAGGAGTATTATTCTTAACTTGTATTTGTTGACTGAGGTTTTCATGACTTTTACTTAGGAGATTTCTTTTTTTAAATTTATTTTTAAATTATGACATTCATTTTCACAAAATTTTTGAGTTCCAATTTTTCTCCCCATCTCTCCCCTCCCCCCATCCCATAACACCTTGTATTCTGATTACCCCTTCCCTCAGTGTGCCCTCCCTTCTATCACACCCCACCCTTCCCTTATCCCCATCTTCTCTCTTTTCTTGTAGGGCAAGATACATTTCTATACTCCATTACTATATTTCTTATTTCCCAGTTATATGCAATAACAACTCTCAACATTCTTTTCTAATACTTTGAATTCCAACTTCTCTCCCTCCCTCCCCACCCATCCCCACTGAGAAGGCAAGCAATTCAATACAGGCTATATATGTGTCATTTTGCAAAAGACTTCCATAATAGTCATGTTGTGTAAGACTAACTATATTTCCCTCCATCCTACCCTGTCCCCCCTTTATTCTGTTCTCTCATTTGACCTTATCTCTTCTCAAAAGTGTTTATGTCTAGTTACTCCCTTCTCCCATTTGCCCTCCCTTCTGTCATCCCCCTCACCCTACTTGTCCCCTTCTCCCCTACTTTCCTGTAGTGTAAGATAGATTTTCATACCAAATTGAGTGAGCATGTTATTCCCTCCTTAAGCCAGATGTGAAGAAAGTAAGCTTCATTTTCCCCCTCTCACCTCCTCCCTTTTCTCCTCCATCGAAAAAAGATGTTTCTTCTCTCTTTTATGAGAGATAATTTGCCCCATTCCATTTCTCCCTTTCTCCTCTCAGTATATTCCTCTCTCACCCCTTAATGTTAGTTTTTTATACATATCATCTCTTCTAATTCAACTCAACCTGTGCTCTCTGTCTATATGTGTGTGTATACATATATATATATATATATATATATATAAAATCCCTCCACCTACCCAAATACTGAGAAAAGTCTCAAGAGTTACAAATATTATCTTTCCATGTAGGAATGTAAACAGTTCAGCTTTAGAAAGTCCTTTATGATTTCGGTTTCCTGTTTACCTTTTCATGTTTCTCTTCATTCTTGTGTTTGAAAGTCAGATTTTCTCCTCAGCTCTGGTCTTTTCATCAAGAATGCTTGAAAGTCCTCTATATCATTGAATGACCATTTTTTCCCTTGAAGTATTATACTCAGTTTTGCTGGGTAGGTGATTCTTGGTTTTAATCCCAGTTCGTTTGACTTCTGGAATATTCTATTCCAAGCCCTTTGATCCCATAATGTAGACACTATCCTGTGTTATCCTGATTGTATTTCTGCAATACTCAAATTGTTTCTTTCTAGCTGGTTGTAATATTCTCTCCTTGACCTGGGAACTCTGAAATTTGGCCACAATATTCCTAAATGTTTGTCTTTTGGGGATCTCTTTCAGGGGGTGATCAGTGGATTCTTTCAATATTTATGTTGCCCTCTGGTTCTAGAATATCAGGGCAGTTTTCCTTGATAATTTCATGAAAGATGATGTCTTTACTCTTTTTCTGATCATGGCTTTTAGGTAGTCCCATAATTTTTAAATTGTCTCTCCTGGATCTATTTTCCAGGGCAGTTGTTTTTCCAATGAGGTATTTCACATTATCACCTATTTTTTCATTCTTTTGGTTTTGTTTTGTAATTTCTTGGTTTCTCATAAAGTCATTAGCTTCCCTCAGCTCCACTCTCATTTTTAAAGAACTGTTTTCTTCAGTGAGTTTTTGAACCTCCTTTTCCATTTGTCTAATTCTGCTTTTTAAAGCCTTCTTCTCCTCATTGACTTTTTGTACCTCTTTTTCCAATTGAGTTAGCCTATTTTTCAAGGTGTTATTTTCTTCAGCGTTTTTTTGGGGTCTCCTTTACAAAGCTGTTGACTCACTTTTCAAGCTCTTCCATGACCTGAGTCCATTGCATGTTCATTTTGGAGGTACTGGATGTATAGAAGCCTTGATTTCCTTTGATAGTATGCATTGTTCTTCCTCCTCTGAAAGAATGGAAGGAAATTCTGTTCACCAAGAAAGTAACCTTGTATGTTCTTATTTTTTTCCCTTTTTTGGGCATTTTCCCAGCCAGTTATTTGACTTCTGAATCCTTTGTCAAGAGGAGGGTCCTAGTGCTCCTCCTCCCCCCAGGACAGTGCTCAGGGTTGAGAGTCAGATCAGCTGCTCAGTTCCCCCAGGGGCTTTAGGTGGGAGCAGGGCTGCCACTCAGGACAGTGGTTCAGGTCAGCTGCTCAGTTCCCCTGGGGACTCTAGGCCAAGTGCTTCACAAATGGACCCTGTAGCTGCCTCTGCCCCTACCACCACCACCACCACCACCACCACCCGGGGCCCATGCTGGGGGGGGAGGACCCTGCTCCCCTCTCTCCCAGCTAGGAAAGCCCTCTCACTGACCTTTGAAGCTTTCTTTGGTGCTTGTGGGTTGAGGGATCTGAGACCCTCCCTGCTGGGAATTCTGCCATGGAGGCCTGTTCTGGTCCTGTTCCTCCCAGTGCCATGCAGCCAGGACTGGGCTCTGCTCTGCTCAGTGTCCTGTGGTATAGACCTTTCCTGTTGGCCTTCCAGGTTACCTTTGGCTGGAAATCTCTTTCATTCTGTCATTCTGTGGCTTCTGCTGCTCTAGAACTTGTTGAGAGTCACTTTTACAGGTGTTTTGTGGGCTGTGGGGGAAGAGCTAGAGTACGTGAGTCTTTCTACTCTGCCATCTTGTCTCTACCCCTGAGATTTCTTTATGTCCATGAATGACATACCCTTTTCAATATCCCTGGTGAAGCTTAAGGTAGCTATTATGACCTTGGTTAGATTTGTTCTTTTGTTTAGTTAATCACTAGAAGGACGAGGTACAAAACTTGATACAAAATTTTTGCTGTAATTTTACTGTAAAACAAAACATGTTCATTCTGTTCATTTGCTTTGTCAATAAAAAAATGTCTGTATCAATTGACACAACTTCATCTTTCAAGTTATTATTAAATTCTGGTCTTTCTAGTGTTAAACATTTTCTACAATTTTATTTCCACTCTTAATATACTTAGAGAAATTCTTCATAAATAGTGCAAAGGTAAGCAAAAGACATTTCTGAATTAGTAGAGTCCAATTTGATGAGGTTTCACTATTTGTGCTATTTTGCTGTTTCATCTAGGGAGATTAAATTTTGAAGAGAAAAAATCCAATACCCAGAAAAGGAAGAATAACATATTCTCTCTCTCTCTCTTCCTTCTACCTCTCTCCCTCTCTTTCTTTCTTCCTTCCCTCCCTGTGTCCCTTCCTCACTGCTTCCCTCCTTTCCTTTCTTTTTTCCTCCCTTCTTTCCTTCCCTTCTTCCCTCCTCTCTCCCTTGCTCCTTTCCTTTCCTGACAGAATCATGTTTCTGAAAACCTGTTTTGTTTTATTTTTTTCTTAGAGGATTAATACCTTCAGATCTTTGAAGTTCCTGAAAGCCTTGTATCATTGTTCCTAGACCTTTCATTAAGTTTGCTTAAAATGTATGTCCTTTCTTTGCACTATGCTGATTTATTCTCATTTGTAGGTTGCTTTGTCAGTGTTCTTAAGCATTATTCATGGACAGATTCTTTCTATGCATTACGCTTTTTGAGACACGTGGTCCATTTTCTTTTCTTTCTTTTGCATCTCCTCACACTGGTGCAAGCACAGAGCACAATGAGATGATGACTAAGTGTTTATGACTAATGATTTTTATGTTTCATTTCACAGGCTGGGAGCATTAAGCGTGAAATGACCTTCACCTTTCAACAAGAGGACTTAAAACGTGACTTTAGTAAAAAAATATCTTATCAACAATTGTTCCCTTTGGCCATGGCAGAAGATGTGAGAACAGCTGACACCAAAAAAGCCCACAGAGTCCCTGAACACGAAAAAGAGAACACTCGATCCATCTGTCTCCTGGAACAAAAACGCAAAGTTGTTTCATCAAATATCGATGTTCCGCCAGCAAGGTAAGAAAGAACAACATATACTCACTCTGCTAACAAGTGTTTATTAAGTGCTTATTATGGAAAAAATGTCTACGGATCTACCGTAGTAATTATGTGAAGAACATTCAAAAGTTACGATAAAGCGTTCTTCTTGACCCATCCAGGATGATGAACAAAAGCCTCTTGCCCAAAGATTTCCTTCTTGAAATGAAGATGATTGCTCTACAGTTCAGCATCTGAGCTGGAGTCAGGTTTTGTAGTTGGAGACTGTGTAGAATGGGTACACTGATGGAACAGTATTTTAAGATGAAAGGATAATAGGAATAAAAAGGAGGGGAAATAGGAAAATCTACTTGTTGAATTTATTGTGTAGGAACAAATATAGGCACAAAAAAATGTGTGTATGCTGGTCTTTTTCTATCATAATATGTTAGGTATTGGGATAAGGATTGGATCTGTTATTTCATTGATTTTGGAATGTATAGGTAAGATTTTACCAGTGCAAATTTGGACCTGCTCTGCAATTTATAGTCATAGAGAGTTTCCTGGAGCATCAAAAGGTTATGTGACTGATCCAGGGCCACACAAGTAGTATGTGTCAGAGGCAGCATATGAACCCAGCTCCTCCTGGTTCTGAAGCCAGCCTTCTAGCTTCCATACCATGTGGCTTCTCAGTTATATCAATGGAATTCACCATTAGGCAAGCTGACCTTGAAATCTATCTGAGAAGGCTTATTGACTTTTTCTTACGCCACTCTACCTATAAAGTGTTCAGGAGAATTGACTTAAAAGTTCTGGTATATGTACTACAGATTATCACAGTGGACCAAAAGAAGAAATAGAAAATAAATGTAGGTAGGAAATATGTGATTTTAAAATGCTGATGGTAAAGTTTAAAAGAAATTGATTGATCAAAGAGAAGAAATAGAAATCTCACATACTCTTTGAGCCACTACAACACAGATAGTTGCTTTAGTTTTAACATATACACCATATTTTGTTGCAAAAACTTTTCCAGCAAAACATTAAGATTAAAAAAAAGATTTCATTTTAAACAGATGAATGGTCTGACAGCTAGTTCAAGGATAAAAATCTTTAAAAGCAACACATTCCCTTTTTGTATTTTAGTCTCTTTGTTGTTAATAGAGAGATTATTTGATTTGATTTGGCGAAAGTTACAGAAATCGTCAGGGAGGGTTGCACATTGAGTTGGGGATAAAAACCTGAAAGATAATAGTTTGTTTTCATTGTTTGAACTCTATTTTGGGTTTAGTTCAAAAGTAACTTCCCTAGAAGTTGTTTTTCAGTGTTCTATTGCCTTGCCAAATTTGTAAGACTTTCTAAAATTTCAAACCACTTTGTTTTCCCCATCTTTGCTGCCAAATTACTCAAGTGTGTTAAATTCTCATATGCCTGCTACATGTTTTTAGCTACTTAGAATTCTTCATGTGGCTTGTCTTTCAAATAAAGTATATGTAAAATTTTGAGTTTTTTTCTTCTTCAGTTGATCAAATTTTTTTCCCCTGAGGATTTGGTAACTACAAGTTGCTTTCACATCTGAGAACTATGTAAATATGGGTTGTTCAGTAGAAAACACATATTTTAAAGTTATGCATTAGAAAGTTGAGATGTTAAGTTCTATTCTTCTTTCCTTCTAAGCTTTTAAAGAAAGAAAAGAATAGACTTTAATAATGTTGAGGAGTTTAGTGACAATTCAACATTACAGTATTATAACTTAAATTAATTTACATCATCCTTTGTATTTGTTAATGTACCATTGGCAGTTATCTCAGGTTTTTGCACATCAAGTACACTTTACTACTTAGCATGGTGATGAGAATGACATGTTGTCCCAAAAGTTTCAGTGCAGTTTAAAGCTATTAAGTTCTATATAAAGCTGAATATGAAGAGTGTTTTGCAAGATTTAAGAGGCTATATAAATGTCAACCACTATTATTATTGTCATAGGTACCATGGTAGGAAATGTTATTCTTTGAAATGGAGGGAGGTAAATGATGAAAGGAGAAAAAAAGTCAATATATTTCTTCTTTCTTCAGTGTTCTCTGATTGTATTTTTCCATCCTCTCAAATTCACTAAATGTAATTAAGAAGCATAACAGTCAAGCTTGGGTTATAGCAAGATGGTGAATGATGTAGAAAAATTAATTAGGTTTTAAATCCATTAATGTACAGCAGAATACTCTAGTGACAAGATGTGATTTACACTTATTAATTCCTTAAGGGAAATTTTAGTTGAATTTTCATCATTTGGGGTTTCTGGTGATCCAACTATTTCATCACTATGGTATGAATTGAATAATTTCAAGTTAGGCAAACAGATGGTGAAGTAAATTGGTCATGTTCTCTGATTATGATAAAGAAATCGGTGAATGTGATGATCTGCTTTCAGATTATTTTTCTTTTGTCTCTCAGATGGACACATGCTATCGTGTCAGTTTCAGAATGCTTGTTTTTGACAGTTAAGCCTTCCTCAGTCTTCTGTATAGTTCACAATTTTGTCTTAAGTAAGTTAGCTTTTAAGGAGACAGGCTTTCCATTTTATTTATGATATAAGAGGAAACAACAAAACTTTGAGTTATTATTATAAAAGCATGACCTTATCAATTCTCTGCTCAAGAAGTTTTAGTTATTTCCTGTTGCCTTTGGGATAAAACACAGATGTTTATCTTTGGTATTTAAAGCCCTTCACAGTCCAGCCCCAGCTCATCTTCTGAGATTACGTTTATATTATCTTCGGTCATACCCTCTATTGCATTTAGCTAAACTGGGCTGCTCCCCATTCTCTGTTTGGGACACTGCATTTCCTGCCTCCATGACTTTGTACAAGCCGTCCCCCATTCTAGAAATGCTTTCCCACCACACCTCCACCTCTCATACATAGTTCCTAGCTTCTTTCAAGTCTCAACTCAGGACTCCCTCCTATAGACAGACCTACCTGATCCCTCAAGTTTTTAGTGTCCTTTTTTCCTCCCTGAAATTACTTTGTATGTAGTGTATATACTATTTGTGTATATCATGCATATTATTACATATATTTGTATGTATTATTTTTTGTATTCTTTGTATTTATTCCTTGTTATATTATATCCCCCCCATAAAGGTAAGCCCCTTGAGGTCAGAGATTGCTTTATTTTTCTCTTCCTATCTCCTGTATATCACTTAGTAAATGCTCATTTAAAAAGGTACCATTTGGGGAATTGCAAACTCTATCAGTGACAAAGTGGCATTTGTAATTATAAGGAAATTTTTAATAAGCGTATGGAAAATGGTCACTGGGGTTTATTCATTGACTCTTAGAAAGAGAGGTTTTAACTTTTTTCTAGTCATCAAGGCACAATTTTAGTAGGGATTATTGCTTTCCTAAATAGCTAACTTTGTATCAGAACTAGGAGAATGTGGCTCATTGAAAACTCTTTTTGTAATTAGATGTGCTCTATATTAATTCAATTAACTTTAGTATTTCTTGAGTAGTTCTTTTATGTCTAGAGTTACTTTATTATTAATGCTTTCTGGGGAGAGAAAGAATAGGTATGCTGTTCTGCAGAGCAGAAAAAATTTGTAAATACTTTATGTTGTAAATTAGGTAATACAAGCAGTGCTAAATTAAATGATTATACACACTTTTTGATATATTCCTTTTTGCTTATTTTATTGCTGTTATCTCTTAATAACATTTCACATATATGTTTTGTTCACTTTATCCAATTTGAAATCTCTCAGACGACATAGATTATTTCTTTGGTTCTTTTGGCATAGTCCTCTGTGACACTTAATTCCTTACTCTCAGTAATTGCTTGCCAGTCAGCTATATGACTGGGCAAATATAGAGGTAAAATCTCCCAAGATCAAATACTGGTATGTGAGCTCTGTGTGCAGCTGCCTGTTGTTCTGGTGAGTTTCCAACTATTAAAACTTATAAAGATAAAAAGTACTAATTAATAATACATATACTTGGAGCTTAATTGTGTGATATTCTTGGGCTTATTTTTCTAATCTCAAAGATTTACAGGAAAACATTTGTAAAAAACCCAATAATTTTTGAGGAATGCTTTACAAATGCTAATATCAACAACAACAACAGAAGAAAACAAAGCCCCATCATTAATTGGTAGTTACCAGGAAGACTGACTGATAAATTGCATAAACCCTTTATGTGATCACCAAGTTGAGTTTTTATCCATACCATTTATGTACAGAGGGTTGAAACCTTTATCTTTGCATATCCTTCTGCTGAGTTCTTCTTTATCTGAAGAGGTAATAGGAAGAAGTCAAAGGATTTAGGTTTGAATCTTGGACGTTGTTAACTTGCTGCCTCTGTCCCTTCACCACTCTGGGCCTCATTGTCTTTAGCTGTAAAAATGTAAAGATTAAATAAGATGAGCTTCAAAGTTCTTTTCAGTTCTAAATTCTGTGATCTTTATCTTTTCCTGAAAATTTTAAGATCATATACCATAAGTCCTATTTTGAATCAGATTCTCTCTTTTTGATCGTCACTGACTAGTTCTACTTTAACCAACTGCTTAGATGATAGACTTGGAGTCAAGAGACCAGAGTTCAATTTTACTCTGATTCTTCTGATCTGTGTGACATGTTGCAAGTTACTTAACTTCTCTGTGGCTCAGTGTCTCCATGTGAAAGTAAGACTAATAATACTTTGCTACTTAGTTCATAAGCACTTTACAAATATGATCTCACTTGATCTTCATAATAACTCTGTGAGGTAGGCCCTGTTTTACATTTGAGGAAGCTGGGACAAATAGAGGTTTTAAGTGACTTTTCCAAGGTAAATGGATGAAGACAGTGCTTTGCAAACCTTGAAGTGTTCTAGAGATGTGATCTATTATTATTAATATAGGTTATAAGATGTTTAAGAGGCAACATGGCAGAATTGCTAGAGACCTAACTCTGGAGTCAGACGTATACTGTTTGTGGCATCCTAGGCAGCTCACGAAAACTAGAAGTTACACAGAAAGTGTTTGCCTGTGTTGGTAGTAGAAATTTCTTCATATAGGTATTCCCTACAGCAGTAAAATTACAGTTCCAGTTCCTATTCTTAGAGAACATTTATATAAAGATACAATAACCAGTTTGGTTATCTGGTATGAGCATTTCCCTTGGAGTATGCTTTTTTTGCTTGTAAGATCAGATACTTCTTTGGGTCTTGACAAATGCCACCTCTTCCAAGGAACCTCCCCTTACCATTATTTTACCCTGAGCAAGTCACTTAACCTGCTATTTGCCTTAGTTACCTCATCTGAAAAATGGGGAAATAATGGCACTACCTTGAAGTGTTGTAAGGATCAAAAGAGATCCTACTATTTGATTAGCACTTAGCACATTGTTGGCACTTTGTAAGCATAGATGCTTCTTTTGCATTTCAGCCTCACTGCCCACCTGCTCAATGCCTGGAAGTGATTTTTCTTTTCATTTAATTCCTCTAGTACATTGTTTATCCCTCCTTTAGGACAACATATGTAGTATGTTGTATATATATATATATATACTCTCTCTTTCCATATATGTGAATATGGCTGTTGATATAGATATGCATGTTGTATTCACATTTTCACAAAAGATCTGTGATTTTGTCAGTGTGAGAACCCACATCACCTGTGCAGAGTAAATCCTGACTCTGAGTTAGTAAATAAATCCCACGGAGTTGTTTGAGGCATAAGGAAGTTAATGATGATGAGGATCTTTTAAGCAGCAGCATTGGAAGTCAGGTCTTCCTGTCTCCTACCCTGATATTATGCAACATTATACCTGACATTAATGTTTGTATGCATATATGTGTTTATTTTTATAGGTTAATAGTTAAACACACATATATACATATATGCATACATACATGGAAGGAGGGAGAGAAGTACACTTACACATATAAACCAGAGCAAGGCCCCCAATATGTTGTCTACATCCCTTGTGGAGGCTTTTCTGAATGACAGACAGGAATCATACAGGAAGCAAAAATATTTTGATCTGCAACAGCAGAGAGTGCATATAAATGAGATTTTGGATGTATTGAAATACATATATATGAATGATTTTTTTTTCTGATATTGAATATTAGTTGAAGCTATTAGCTCTTAACTAGAAAATTTTCTTCCAATTCTATATGCCATCCATCTTTTAAAAATATTAGCAGTAAAACAAGCGTTCTTGGATAACTCAGATTATTAGAGCATGGCATTTGTTACTCTGTTTTGCCAGACTTTGTGTTTTTGGAGGGTACTGATGCTTAATTTGGTTGGATTTCACCCAAACAGCAATTACAATTTGATTATGCAGAGCAGTGACTGTCTTCCAATTATAACTCTATAGTTAAAGGAAGCTATTAGCAAACCAGTTGCAGCAAGGAAAGAGCAAAGAATTAGCCAAAAATTTTCCAGACCTAACAGCAGTTTATTAGAATACTACAGGATATCAGTCTGCTGTTAGAAGAATAAAATGAACCAGACTATATATTTGTTTTGTTTTTCTCTGCACCTGTCTCTTCTTTGCCATTTGCAAATCATCTTCTCTTTATTTGGTGATAATCTAGAATTTTCATTGTTTAAATAAACCTGAGAGGTTCAATAATTTTTGAATTCAGAGTGTAAATGATCAGAAGGGTCAACAGTGCCTCATTGAAAAGGTTATGATGAGCTAATTTGGGTAGCATTCTAAATCAGAGTTTCAAATTTTCTATTTCATGTTGTATTTCTTTTGCTTGAATTTTCTTCTTTGTATTTGATGCAAGATGTACAAAATATGTAATATGAAAGGGTTTTTATGCTGATGTTGTAAGCAAGGGAAACATGTAGAGTCTGACTGATTTTGGGTGTGTTCAATAAATTGTATGCTCTTTTGAGGGTGTCTATGTCCGTAGTCAACAAATATTTATTGGACACCTTCTATGTATCGGACTTTCTGCTAAGCACTGAGGATACAAAGAAAGCCAAAGACAGACACTGCTTGGAAGGAGCTCACAATCTGATGAAGAAAGATGACATATGAAGAGAAGTTGAGGAGAGGAGAAGGGGAACGGAGAAAGCAGCAACATGATAAAAGACAGAAGAGTACAACGTTCTGGAAAATGATGAGAGGTGCCCATGGGCACCCTCCCTAAATGGAAGATTTGAGAGGAGCTCTCTGATAGCTACGCTCTATCTTCATCAGTCAGAGGAAGGGAGGAGCCCTGAGGGTAGAGGCTACTGATGGGGTATACGTTTCAGAGTTGATGTGATCTTGCAGATTAATGAGTTCTTAGAGACCATGATGAAGTCAAGGAGTGCAGTTGGGTAGGAGATAATGAGATCACTGCCTTAGTATTCCTAACACTTAACAGTTACCTCTACATTGTGATTCGTAAATATTGGATGAAATTTTTTTCATGACTTTATAACTATCAGGAACAAAAGACTGGGGCCTCCATTGGTTCAGTTATCTGGTACAATGATTTTCCTCATGTTGGAGTAGATTGTGAGAGTATGGAATGTGCTTTTTTCTTTTATTTTTCATCTAAGATCTAATATCTCTCTAGGTATTGATAAATGCCACTTCTTTTATGAAGCCTTCCCTCGCTATTATCTGTTGCTCAACTACCTACTCCAGGACGGAAAATGATCTTTTCCTTAATTCCTAAAGTATATTTTTTCTGCCTCCTTTATTACAGTTATCCCATACTTTCTTGTATTATAATAATTTGTGGCCTTCTTATTTTTTCTAATAGATAATATTTATTTAACACTTCATGGTTTGTTAAATGCTTTAACATGTATCTTATTTGATCCTCACAACTACCTGGTGAATGAAATAAGTGCTCTTATTAACATTCCAATTTTACAGATAACAAAATTGAGTCTGAGAGAGGCAAAAAATGATTTGCCTTAGGTTTATAAAACTAGTAATGTCTGAGGCAGGATTTGAACTTGGGTCTTCTTTTTAAACTCCAAGCATAATATTCTATTCACTATACAACCTAGATTGTAAACTCTTGAGAGCAGAAGCTTTTTCATCTAGATGTCATCCACAATGATATATATTCACACATGGTAAATTATCAATAAATTAGCTAAATTCTGCTTTCATTAAGTTTTGTGATTTTCCTACTATCTTTTCTTTGCTACCCTTTTTGTTGTCCTTTTGTTACTGCAATTTATTGTATATTGTTAGTTGCATTGGAGCAATATAGAAATATAAAGTGTCACAGCAGAGTTATCCTATAGTGCTCACTCCAGTGACTCCCTGTCCCTCACTTACTGAGTAAACATTTATTAGGCACCTGCTATGTGCCAAGCACTATGCTAAGTGCTGGGGATATAAAAAGAGGGAAAAGACAGTATCTGTTCTCAAGAAGCTTACAGTATGTCATCTCCAGGATCAAATATGAAATCTTTTTGGCATTCAAAGCCCTTCCTAACCTGTCCTTCCCTACCCTACCTTTCCAGTCTTCTTATATCTTCTACCAGGGCAGCAAGGTGGTGCACTGGATAGAGCACCAGTCCAGGAGTCAGGAGGACTTGAGTTCAAATCTCTCCTTAGACACTTGACACTCACTAGCTGTGTGACCATGGGCAAGTCATTTAACCCCAATTGCCTCATCCTGGGTCATCTGCAGTCATCCTGATGAATATCTGGTTACGAGATTCAGATGGCTCAGGAGGAGAAGTGAGACTGGTGACCTGCACAGCCCTCCCTCACTCAAAACAAAGTCAAGTGCAAGTCATGTCGTTATTTCTCTGATGGCATGGCAAGGAACGACCAACACACACATCTTCTACCTAGTCCCAAACACTCTGCTGTTCAGTAACATTGGCCTCCTTGTATAAGATACTCCCTCTCTTGACTCTGGCCAGTTGTATGGATTTTTTTCCCTCTTCTCTGCCTCCTGGCTTTCTTCAGGTCCCCAACTCAAATCCCTCCTTCTGCAAGAGGCCTTTCCAGAACTCCCCTTCCCTCCACTGATTGTCTTCAGTTTGTCCTGTATATACCTTGTTTGTATGTAACTGCTTGCAAATTGTCTCCTCCATTAGACTCTGAGCTCCTTGAGAGAGAGGAGACTGTCTTTTCCCCTTTGGTATACCTCCGTTAATTAGCATGGTGCATGGCACAAAGTAAGTACTTGATAAATGTTTCTTGACTGACTAGCACAGTGTGAATGCATGCTGCTGAGGATACAGAGTCCCTAGCAGTGATCGGATTCTGACTTGGGACTACAAGCAGGTGAAATTTGTCAAAGATTCACATAATCGTCATGTTTTAGCTATGTCTGAGGGCACTCAAGGGTTTAAATAATAAAGGAAAAACACCCAAAGGAAAAAAATGGAAAGAATGCAGCAAAAAACCCAGAAGATTTGGAGAGAATGGCATTAAACTAGACGGAGAAGAATGTTGCATCAGACTAAGATGTTGGAAAAGCATTGGGACTGGGAACATTTGTGATGTAGCAGGTGGACTTCTGGCTTTGTGGTCATGAAGACAGTGATGGTGGACAGATCATTTAACCTCTCTGAGTTTTATTTTTCTTAACTGTAAATGGGGATAATGATGCCTATACTACCTATTCTGCAGGGTTCCTGTGAGAATTGGAATGCATACACATAAAACACTTTATAAATGTCAGCTTATATTACTCTTCCCTTCTATGATCTGAATTTTGTTTTAAATCCTTTTTCCAACCAGTAGACTCGCAGCGAGGTGGCACAGTGGATAGAGCGCCAGGCCTGGAGTTGGGAAGACATCTTCCTGAGTTCCAGTCTGGCCTCACACACTTATTAGCTGTGTGACCCTGGGTAAGTCACTTAACCCTGTTTACCTCAGTTGCTCATCTGTAAAATGAGCTGGAGAAGGAAATGGCAAACTGCTCCAGTATCTTTACCAAGAAATCCCAAATGGGGCCTTGAAAAGTTGGACATGACTGAAATGACTAAACAACAAAAACCAGTCGGCTCTCCATTATTTTAAGTTCATAAGGACATGTTCTATAAAATAAGTTGGGTGGAGGGAAAGAGGATATATCTTTTTTTTTTCCCAAGTGAATTTATCCACACTTTAGTTTACTATCTTTATTTTTAATAAAAATTTTTATTAAATAGAAATTTAATAAAATAAATAAATTTATTTTAATACAATAAAATATTTAATAAAATAAATCGTAACATTGGATTTTTGGGGTGATAAGAAGAATACAGTTAATTGAATCAGGCATCTCTGATTAGATCTTGAGGCATGTTGGGAATGAATGATATGTTTGTAGGAGAGAAACAAATTCCCATTTAGACCTGGTACCAACCTAGTCTTTAATAAGCTATTGGCTATGTTCCTGGTCCAAACTACCTAGACATGCTGATAGGATAGATTTCCTAGGCTTGCTCCGATCTGAATTGTTTTTGTCACAGTCTCAACATGAAATTCAGTTCAGCTCAAACCAGCCCGACTCAGGCCATGTCAGTTACATGCTATTCTCTGTCCAGAAGCCATCACAATAGGACATCACAGATTTGATGAAAACACATTGATGGTAAAATGTTTGTTAATATTCTGTTGCTAATTTCTTTTAAAATTTTGGTAAGAAAGTTAATTAAATGAGGTAAGAACTTTTTTTGAAAAGTAATCGTGTTTTTTTTATAACAGTGGTACCCTCTAAAAGTGTTTCATTACCTATCATCCCTGTATTCCTTAAGTATGCCTAATGCAATTTTAGGATTCTGAGAGACATGGATAAATTTGGCTGTCAGCATTTTTAAGGCTAACACATTTGCATTCTCCCTATTTCTATTGACTTTAAATAAGGCATTTAAGAATCTAACTGTCTGTTTCCCACAATTGGGTATAGTAACCCTTCATTATAAGCATTTATTATTTAATGCTAAATTATAATGGAGCACCTGTACAGAAATGCATGGCAGACTGTCATGAATATCACTTGCATTTATAATCTGGGTCATTAGCATTAATACAAAAGTAATTCAGTGATACTGCAGTACTTACCATTGATAATCATTTGATTGTATAATTTCTTTATTTTTCCTTTTCTTTCTGGATAAATTTGGTCGCTACAAAATGGAATACAAAATTTGAATTCATGATGTTGTAAACCTTGCTAACTGCAAGTCTTTAGATCATTGAAATATAATTCTGTTCCAAGTTAAATCATTCAGCGAATGTTAAAATATTTTTAAACTAGAGACCTGGATTCAGTTTCTAACTATATCATTTATTAAGCCTGTGACTTTGGGAAATTCAGTTAACCTCCTGGAGATATGAACAGGCAGTTCTCTAAAGAAGAAAAGGAAACTATCAACAACGTGTGTTTTTTTAGCATTTAAAATTCTATTCAGTTGTCTATTTAGCAATTTCTAAGTATTATACAAAAGAGATTGCTTTAGACACTATATAAAGAGGGTATTTTTTTATTAATAACAAAGAAAAAGAAAAAGAAAAAAGAAACCGACATATACCATCCCAGTTGTCAGTAAGAAGCTAAAATCCTTACCCAATTAGAAGCCAATGCACACTTCAAAATGGTGGTACATTTACAATGTGACTTATTCCTCAAATTCTAATATAGTAAACATGTCCACATTCTTTGGCTACAGCTAAGTAAAAACATTCCAAAAACTACATTTTTAAAAAATTTCTGTTTCAGGAAAGTAAAAACATTTTTAAAATGCTACTTGTAAAACTTATCCCTGAAGTTAAAAAATTACAAAAACCTTTTGCAGTCATTTTTATAAATAAAGTTAAATTCAGTCTTTATTGAAGGGGAAAAGTATCCTCTTAAATTTCTTATAAATATCCTCTAAAGACATATATTATAGCTCTACTAAGTTTTACCTGAATTTTCAGGTCTCCTTCACCAGAAAGGATCACCTTAATGAGTTACTTTCATTAAATCTTGCTTATATGAATAAGATCCAACTTCATCTACATTTGAATTCTTACCCAGCTTTGTTTTTCTCCATTAAGGTACTTTTCAAAATGACTGATTTAAAAAAAAAATCTTAAAAGGGGTACTCTTTGGTTAAAAGTAAAATGCCATTCCTTTCTTCCAAATTGACTGCCTCTGTGGTTCCAATTAAACCCCTAAAGATTTTGGGAAACAGTTTAGAAGAGAGAGATTGCTAAAGGGAAAGATTTAAGAATGACCTATTCCCATGATTTATGTGAATAGCATGGTCATGTAAAAAAAAAGTGTTCTAAATTGCTAATAATTACATTTCATACAGAGCAAGTTAAGAAAAGATGTCAAAATACAGAAACAATAAGTGTTGGAGTGGTTGTATTATAACACACACTCTAATATACTGCTAGTAGTCCTTCAAATTGGTTTGACCATACTGAAAAATGGTTTGGACTTATATGAGAAGTCACTAAATTGCTCATACACTTTCAATGCTGGACAGATACTCCAAAGAGGTCAAAGACAGAAAGAAAGATCCTATACTTTTTGTGGTAGGAAAAATTGGAAAAAAAAAAAGTGTGGCATATAACAGAATGTTATTGTACTATAAGAAATAAATAAGAATACCTCAGAGAAAAAAAAGAAAACTTCTGTTAACTGATACCAAGTGAAGTAATAGAACCAGTTAGAACTAAAACTAAGTTAGAGACTGCATAAGTAATAACATAATGAGCAGCTGTTTTTTGCTTACCTGTTTTTCTACCTAGACCTCCGTATGCCTTAGCACTGTCAACTGGTTCTACATCACAAATTGATACGATTTTATTACTAGAAAAGACATTGAAAAGATGCATTACAGTTTGCTTTGCCTCTACACTCTCAAGAACTATAGAGTTCTTTCTGTCTGATTCTCAGCTAGAGTTTCTGTATGTGTTGTTTCCTTCCATGAAAATGTGAGTTCCTTGAGCAGGGTATGCCCAGAAATAAGCACAATGCTTTGCCTACAGAAAGTGAATAATACATGCTTTTTCATTCCTTCATTCAAAAGAAGGGCAGATGTTTGGTTGGAGTGGGATATCTAGAAATGACCGATAGTAAAATAAAAGGAATCAATAAAACTTTAATTTTAAAAGTAAAAAAATTATTAATAAAGTTTTTAGGTTGATAAATAGAATTGCTTTTAAATTCTGTTCCTTGAAAACTCACTATTTTGCTTACGTGTCAAGATCTGCCTAGGCTGCTAGCAACTGAAGTTCATTTTAGTTATGAACTAACTTTATTCCAAAAGAGTAAGTTCTTTTTTTCTGAAAAATTTTTTAAAAGCCTAAGTAAGTAGATTATCCCCTTTCTCCCATAATTGATTTTGTATTCTCATGAGGGAGAGAAATCTGAAAAATTGATATCCAAAATTTATTCAGAAAGATAACTTGGAATATGTAGTCAGTATGGCTTTCAAGAAGTATTCTGTGCCTACATCTTTAGTAGAGTACGGTGACAACTGATATGCATAAGTCTTGCCCTAAAAAACTAAGGTTAAATTATGTTCATTTTAATTTTAGGGCTTAATGCATTTTGAAAATTAGTGATCTATACTTCATAGTTATTTCACTTAAAAATAGTTGTGCTTTTAGGGTAAGTCATAGGGAAACTTTTTTTAAAAAATTAGCTTTTATTTCTTTTTTTTTTCTGTCACTGAAATTTCTCTCCATATTCCTCTCCTTTTCCATTCCTCAGAGCCATCCTACAAAACATATTTTAGAAGTCAAAAAATGAGAAAGAAATCAGGAAACTAATCAATATATTGAAAAAGTCTGTGCAAATATATGCAATGTGCCACACTTATGGGCCCTCCACTTCTTTAAAAATATGAGGTGGGGATATCTTCTCATATCTCCTCTTTGGAGCCATGGTTTTGTAATTTTGTCACATTCACTTTTGATTTTGTTGTTGATCAGTTTTTTTCAGATCCCCTTAGATAATTATTGAGAGATACCTTGGTAATGAAACTTTTTTGGCCAAGGCAACCCTTAAGTGTTAGAAAAAATTTAAATGCCCCTCAGTCCTGCGTGGGCCACCTTCAGCTTCTGCAGTGATGGTGTCAGCATGTCAGGGCATGGGACAGAGGCTGCTAAGACTCACAATTCTTAGTCCATCAATAAACTTCAATTGGACTGTTGGTTCTCTAAATGTGAGATCCTTGTCCTATGACCAGTGAGTGAGCATACTGCTAGAGGATCTGAATCATATCAGTTTTTACATTCTCTTAAAACTTAGAAGAAAGTTGCAACTAACTGGAAGGATGGCTCACAGTACTTCTTGGAAAAGCACAAAAGGTTTGGGGGGAAGGTTAGTAAAATGGATTTTCTTGTATATCCCAAAGCTACAAGAAATATTATTTCACAGTATATTTATTCCTCACCTATTGTAGTACTAATGATCATCATTTTCAAAAAGACAACCCTGAAAATGATTTCACCCCGTGTTCCAACATTGGTTACTGAGAATTAAGTGGCAGGAAATTAAGAGCTTCTTAGGACACACTCCAAAACAAATCAACATATGTACTTGGTGACTTTAGTGCAAAAGTGGAGACAAGTGAGGATAGATAGAAATATATGAAAAAACATGGTTTCTTGAAAAGAAATGAGAAAAGCCAAAGACTTAGAGTTTACACAGAAGCCTTATACCTCTATATCGTGAGCAATTTTTTTAAAAGAGAGTTAGTAGGAGCTGGACCTGGGAAGAACCAAATAACAAAAAAAAAGAATGACTTTGATTACATTTTAAAAGGCAGGAAAAACCTTCTTACAGAAGTATAGTTATCCCTAAGTCAGTTATCTGTACATAGTAGACCATTGATTCTTCAGAGCTAAGATCAGAATTTATAATAAATGAGAAAAAAAGTATGAGGGAAAGATGGCTTACAATTAAGATTTAATCCTGAGTTATTTAAACATGATATTGAAAATCAGAATGGAAAATAAAAGACAAAAAAGACATCAACATTGATTATAATAATTTAATCCAGAAGTTAAACTATTTTAGCACCAAGGAGATCAAAAGAGTCACAAAAGTTCCTTAGTAAACATTTACTTTCCACATGGAGAGAGACATCAGTGCTAAAGGTGACAACAGGCTAGAATATAAACATGTAAAAATCTTAGAAATGTGGATAATAGACAATTATAAGCAATATAATTTCATAAAATAGCAAATGCTTTGGAGGGTAAAACTAGTCTAAAGGAAGCTTGGCAAGATAGCTTACTAAGCAAAGTCATCCAAAGTTGAAGTCAAGGATAAAAGCAAGGAAAGCTGCAAATGGAAGAAAAATGGAACAGATTTGCAGAAAGTGTTATAATAAATTCTTTTCTTCATTAGCAATAATGGAACTATCCCACTTGGATCTTAATATCATAGTCCCTGAGGTATTATAGAGGAAATAGAAATGACACTAATGGGAATAAAGATGGAAAATGCAGTCTGATTAGAGCAAGTATATGTAGAAGTACAAATATCCATGCTGGAAGGGATATAATTATGAGCACATCGAGAAACTGATTTATATGGAATCCTAAAGCAGGCGAAGTTAGCAAAGTCATGGAAGAAATCTTGGACTTTATTAATACCAAAAAGAAGGTGAGACAGCATCACCTCTGACCTATGTATACCTTCTCTCCCATCTATGCAAAGTCTCTATGAGGATTAGCTGCATGCAAATTAAAGGCATTTTTGATGAAAGTATTAGTAAGGAACAAGAGGGTTTTTGCAAGTGTTATTAAATAACAGACACATCTTTAACATCATATAATTGACTGAAAGCTGTAGAGCATATAAGGTCCCACTTTGCTTATTTTTTGTTGGTTAGAAAAAGTATTTGATTCAGTAGAATAAAACTTCTCCCTGCAGGCTCTTTAATAGAAAAATATATCCTATCCATACATCTAAATCATTCACGATTTCTTGGAATACATAGCAGCAGAAGTAGTTGTCCAACAATCTTCTGCTAACAAAAATCAGGCAGTGTATAAGACTGGGAGATGTCTGCTTGTCAGAAGTATTTATCACTGTGATGGAGAAGATCAAGTGCAGAAGACGTTGAAGAGCGATGCCCAGGGGATGAGGGAATCCTCCAGATGCACCTGTCTGAGAAGGAGATTGTGCCAATTTCCTCAACCCCTAAGGTATTGCAAAACCCCTGGAAGAGATTTGTAATCACTCAAAGGAGATTGGCTTATGCATCTACCCGGGAAAAACGAAGTAAATGAAAAGTTTTTATTGCCCAAATTTTAGTGTACATTTGTGAATAACCTCTAGTGCTTCTCCATCAGTACGTATATCTGGGACAGAAAATAAAGATAGACAATGAGCTGACCCAGAGTTGAAAAAGGAGGAGAATGGACTGGATTATTTTCAGGAAATTGTAAAGCACTTTTATTGCCTGTAACAACAAAGACCTATCTTTTCAAAACATCGTTTTACTAATGTTGAAGGATGGCGAGACTTGGAACATCACTGTCTCTGAAGAACTAAGAATGGGAATCACACAGGAGGCAAAGGAAGGGCACAACATGAATCAGGCTGCAACATAACAAGGAATTCTGAAGAAGAAAAGCAGTATAGAATGTCAGTAAGGAATTCTATGACAACAAGAAAAGATGAGTGGTCACATGGTGAGAGTGATAATAGTTGTACAGCTGGAGTGTTTCACTGGTAATCTTGCAATATCAAAAGAAAATAAGAACAGTGTATGGCACATGGAATGAGCAACCCCTTCAATGAATTTTTTTGGAAAAGCATGGACAGAAGTCACACAGAATGCATAGGCGTGATGTATATCCTTATAGTGAATCAGTGAGATTGTCTTGGATCTGAATCAATGAGATCACTAATTCATTTGAGTACTTAAGAGATTTTCTTAGAGAAAAATACATCTGAAGAAGGAAATTTCAGAAAAGTGAAAAGATTTAGAAACCCCCTCCCCAAAGTTTGTTGTAACATGATATATTCCCATCTTAAAAATACATGATTTTTACTTTAAAAAAAACCCATGCAAAAAAATAGAATGCAACCATGTAATAAATAAAACTTCTCCTACTGTGGATAACAATTTCTAGACTGATAAAATATTTTCCATTTTGGATTTGCCTCTATTTGCAAAAAAAAAATTATATAGAGCTTTGGTATTCTAACAGACACTGGAGGTAAGAAATATGCTTATTTTATAATAGCAGTTGGCATGGTGCCTGGCATATAGTAGGTGCTTAATAAATGTTGAATGACTGATTGAATAATAGACACAGCATGAAGTAGTACAAAGAATTCTGGATTTGGAGTCAGAATTCAAGCTCTGCCTTTGACGCAGGTGTGTGACTGAGTCAGACAGTTAACTTTCCTGTGACTTAATTTCCTTATCTGTATAATATGGTTTGGTTTGCTCTGGTTTGGTTTACTCCCTACTTCATAGAGCTTTTTTGAAGAAAGTTCTTTGTAAACTCTAAAGGAATAAGTATTTGTTGTAATAATGATAGTTTCCAACAGTTGATTGTCCAAGGTTGCAACATGGTTGTCATCTTCTTGGTTGCCAGTCAGAACTGACCAGACTCCACTAAGTTCCACAGAGAACTGAAAAGGGGAACCCTTACCAAAAATATTGGGATGTTTCCCATTGGAGCTCTTCTCACTTTCCGTGATTGATATATGCTCAATCCTGGAGAGTAGATGCTTGTATTTTTCTCTCAAGCCTATTCCTTGAAGTTGCTGCATAATTTCACAACTGCTGAGCAGAAGGCAGCAGTTAGTAAAGTCATTCTTTTGCTGTTAGTGTTAATCATTGTGCAGAAATACCACTTCTATGAGGTGCCAGACATCCGTACCTCATTAATAAGCTGCGGGTTGGTGTTTAACCTGTACTGCACATGTAAAACTCTGTAGCAGTAAGCATTTTCACATGGGAGGCTGTTTTCAAGATTGTGTTGTGGTTATGCCAACTCTGTCAAGTTTTTTAAAGTCATTCCTTTAAAGAATCTACCAGTTCTCTCCACATTTCCACAGAAAATAATGCTAGAACTGCTTGAAAAAAATAGCATGCATAATGCAGGAGAATAAGTCACAGCAAAACCAAAAAGTTATACCTTCTTGATTTGTGAAAAATATTGAGCTGAGATTCCACCTTAATAACAAAAAGTCACCTACCATGGGTAAAAATAATATACTTTGGAATGATTTTAAAAGTATCTCTACAATATGCCCTAAAACTTTTTGTTGTTCAGTTGTGTCTAGCTCTTTGTGACCCCATGGACCATAGTGTGCATGGGGTTTTCCTTGGCAATGATACTGGAGTAGTTTGCCATTTCCTTGGATTAAGGCAAACAGATACTGTGACTGGCTCAGGGTCACACAACTAATAAGTGTCTGAGGCTGGATCTGAACTCAAATCTTCCTGACTTCAAGTTCAGCGCTATCTCCACTGAGATAGCCACCTGGTTACACTAAAATTTTACCATCTTTTAGGTGTCAGAAATATGAAGTAAGGATTACTAATTTTCAGAGAATTAGATTAAAATATAGTCATCACAAAAAAGAATATAACTTAACTCAGGGCATTTCACGATTTTTCATTGTTTTAAGGAAATCTTTTTGCACTATAGACATGCAATTTGTTGAAATTCTTAATGAATACATAGCATAGCTTCAAAGTTATAATTAAAAAAAAATAAATCCTAGATATTAGGTTGCCATTTTTCTCTTTCTATAGAAGTAGAAAGTCAAATGTGAGGAAAGGAAAGAAATTCAGATTTGGAAGATTTTCATTTTTTTATTTAAAAAAAATTACTCTTGTCTCAATAAAGTATTATTAGATATTTAAAACTTGCTTGACAGATCAGTGCTGACTTTATGCATGGCATTTTTTTCTTTTAAAAATACTTTGAGAAATCTGGCTATTTCCCCATCTTTCGTGGTATGTATTGTATACACAGTATACACATGTATGTGAAAAAGCATATGTTGTGTGTGTGTATATATATATGTGTGTGTGTGTGTGTGTGATTTTCTCTTTCAGAACTTAATATATACACTTCTATTCATTTGAATAGGTAGGTGAATAGGGACATTAACCAGGAATCTGATGAAATATGTGTGTTCTCTTCTTTCCCTCTCTAGGTATATCATAAACATACATATATGTATGTGTATATGTGTATGTAGTCATGTATGTGAGAGACTTCCTGCTAACACAACTGCATTGATATCAGAATCATCCATGTTGCCTGGCATTTCCTCAGAGATAAAAGGCTGTGTTCTAGTTCAATTTGTTCCCCTCTCCCCTCCATCCCCAGCACATTTTGTCTGCAGAGACAAACTCCTTTGCTACTAGATTTGGGCTTAGCTTGGATGGAGGGGATTATAAAAGGAGGGCATTCTCAGGACTAATCTCACTTCATGACTATGAATTTACTTAGCACGGGGTCTGGTGGAAAGAAGAATCCTTTCAGTTACTTAAAAACATTTGGCTTATATTCATAAATTATCAGGCCTACCAATGACAGATGCACTAGCTTAAATACCAACATTTGTTTTGACTTTTTTTTAAGTCAAATTCTAAATGTTTTCTACTTTAGAGTAGGTGGACTTAAGAAAGTATGGTGTCACAAGAGCGCTGGATTTGCAGTCAGAAGAACCCGAGGCTTTTATGAGGATTATCTGTATGACCTTAGGTAAATAACTTTACTTGTCTGAGCCTCAGTTTACTCATCTGCAAAATGAGGTTGGACTTCGAGCTCTAAATCTATGGCCCTATGACATCATATCTTCTGATAGACATATGTTTCAGACGTTGTACACTTAAGATGGTCTGAAATGCCGCAGAAAAGTGAAGCTATAACTGATACTTTTAAAAGCTTAAAATAACATTACTGCCCTGTATTTTTAATTTTAAGAATTTCACATGCAAATCTACTTACATTTTGGGTCCTTTTGGTCTTTGTTCCATGGAGCTCATTCATTTTGATGTGCATAAATAACTTATTCTTGCTGTACTGTGTTAGCAACATCCTTGAGACATTTAAAAATGTGTTTTCCTCTCTTACACTTCTCTGATTTACATGTTTTGCCCACATTTTCTGCCTTAAGCATCTTAACATGTTGCATGTTGGTTACCACATCAAGATTTTTTGAAACAAATTCATTTTATCTTGACAAAGATGTTCATTGGATTCATACTTAGGGATAGCAATTTTAAATTCTTTCTCTTTCAGTATTTTATTCTCATTCTCTCTGTTTTCTCTCTCTCTTTGTCTGTCTGTGTGTCTGTCTGTCTCTCTCTCTGTCTCCTTTTACTATCTCTCCTCTGTCTTCCTCTCTTCCTCCCTCCTTGTCTGTCCCCATCTGACAGTCTGTCTTTTTCCTTTACTTGAGTAGATGTTTTCCTGGAATCTGATAAAATATACTTTTATTCATTACTCTTATCAGAGAAGAATTTCTTTCTCAGACTCAGCAAGGCAGACACATAGAATATGTGAGATCACAGTTTTAGAGCTACAAGGCCAGTGAGTCCAAATCCCTTGTTTTACAGGTGAGGAAATAATGACATCGAGATTAAATGACTTGCCCAATGTCATATTGTTAATAAATGTCCAAACAGGATTTGAACCCTGTTCTTCGTGGTATAAAGTGAAGTGACCTGTCCCTGTGCTGTGAGAAAGATGGCCACGTGCGAAGCAGCAACTGAAGGCATCTTAAGTGTGACCCATTGCATTGAAGAGTACCGAATCAATTACAATGTCCCCTGTTCTCTCTGCCTAAATCTCTGGACAAAGAGGAAGATAGCGCGGGACACGTTCTATATTAAGTGGTGTATTACTGAAGGTTCTAATTGTAATTTCATGGTTTATTTGGGGTTTAGTGCTTTCTATGTTGAGTCATACATGCAAATAGAAGTAGTTATTAATACACTGGAATCACAGGATTTCTTTTTCATTCTGAATCACATCTAGCTGAACAGAACCCAAAGTGGGGCTCCCTTTGATTTTTAAGGGTGCATTGGCTAAGTCAGCTCCACCAAATATGGTAAAAGCTGAATGGTGGTTTCCTTGAGTAGTACAGTTTCTTTTGTAGAGTACTATGCGTGCCAGTGAGAAAGAAGCTTTCTCACTGTTTACATAGTTTCAGCCTGGTTACGGATAGCACTGGATAGGAGTTATATATATGTATGTGTATGTCAATATGTGTACATATATATGCATATATGTATATATGCAGACATACATATATGTATGTATATACCTATACATCTAGAAGTGGCCAGAGGATATTGACAAGGAAGGATCCAGATACTGAACCGCTAGCTCTCAGTCCCATCAGCCACTGGTGTCAGAGTTAGTCTGTAGCTAGAGAGTGCTACGGATAGAGCACTGAGCCTGGAATTAGGAAGGCTTGAGTTCAAGTATGACCTGAGATGTTTACTTGCTGTATGGCCCAGGGCAAGTCATTTCAGCTCTGTCTTCCTCAGTTTCATCATCTGTCAAGAGCTGATAATGATAGCAGCTATCTCACAAAGTTGTGAAGATCAAATGAGATAATATTTGTAAAGTGCTTAACAGTGTCACACACATAGTAGGTGTGCAATAAATCCTTCCTTCTCCCACTCTCTTTCCTTTTCCCCTTGCCCTCTCCTCTCCTTTTCTTGAATCTGAATGGCCATTTCACTAGTTTCTAGATCATTTATAACTGCTAGTTTATTGAAGATAGACTCTGGTCTTCTTGCTGCTTCTAAGTAACCTTTTATAAACTTAGTATAGTCATCTTAAAGGGATGATAATATCCTAAGATTTACACAGAAAAGAAAGATGAGAGATCATTGAGGCTAACCTCATTGTTTTATCTATGAGGAAACTGAGGTCCCAAGATGGAAAATTATTTGTCCAAGGCCATAAAGAGTCTGAAGAGTGGCAATAGAAAAAGAAAACTTAGCATGTAGTTATAAAGTCATAGTAAACAGTATGGAGAGACAGTACGGTGTAGGGGGTAGAGGACTTGACACAGAGTCCGTAGGAACTGACTTCATATCCTACTTCTTACTCTTACTGCTTTATTACCATTGACAGGTCGCAAGCTCGTTTAGTCTCAGGCAAGTCTTTAAGTTATATAATGGCCATACTTTGCTTTGAACTTAAAGTGAGGAAGACATTGATGTGAATCCAGCTTAAGATACTTCAGATATCTACTTGCCTAGCTGTGGCAAGCAACACAACTTTCTGAGTGACAGTTTCTTCATCTGTAAAATTGGAGTAATAACATTCTCTCAGGATTATTGGGAGGAATATATGCAATAAGATATATAAAGTGCTTTGCAAACCTTAAAATGCTATATGTTAGCTATTATTATGGTGGAATAGAGTTGTGGATTTAGACTCAGGAAGACCTGAATTCAAATCCAACAACAGAAGCTTATTAGCTGTGTGGCCCTAAGCATATCCCTTCAGTCACTAAACCTCTGCCTCATTTTTCTCATCTGTAAAATGGGGGTAATAATAGCACCTACCTACCTCACAGGACTGTTGTGAAGATCAAATGAGATGTTATTTTAAAATCTTAGTCACAATGTCACCTGAATAATATTGATGTTAAAAAGTTGAGACTGTTTTATAGTCAATTTGGGATCATTCAAAAAGTTTGAGAATTTCCCAAAGGCAATCCAGCTTACCTGCTTTCCCCTTACCAATTATGAGTCCAACTCATTGTCCATTTGCTGTGTCTACCCAAGATTTCTGTATTGATAGATAAATTAGAGATGCTGTTGATCTAACTTTATGTCATAGCACAGACATAGGCATTTACTTAGATCAGATTCTTTTGAGTGATTATGGATCTCATTCAGAAGATTTTGCAACGTTTGGGGCTTGATACATTTGGGGCAGTGTCACCTGTAAAGAAGAGCAATTGAAAGTCCTTACCATCTATGAGGAATCTCTCTTTCACTGGGTTCACTGGGACCATGCTGGACGTTTGTGACAGTAGCAAACACATGTCTTCCTGTTTAATATTTCACTTAATATTAAGTCAAAGATTTAGGAAAAAATTAATTTTATAGTTAAATCTCCCAAGGACTATGGCATTATTTTGGTATAGGGAGCTGCCTTATTGACAAAGAGCCTAAAAAGGGATGGTTTGATTTACTAAGTCACATGCTTTTTTTGTAGTCAACAAATAGATCAGTGGGATATTGTTTTCCTTATATTGTTTAATCACTTGTGTGACTCTAAAGATGTAGTCTCATAAGAATTTGGTTTGTGAAAGACTGTTTATTCTCTTAGGAGGGACCTTTATCAAGGATGACTTCCATATAAATGGCATTTTTTTATGTGTGTGGGTTTATGTATGCATATATATATACATATATATGCATATATTTTTACATATATCTTTTATTTTCTTTTACAGAGATGGTAAAATAAATGAGTAATCAGTATTTTTTTTTAAATGAAGTCTGAAAATTTCCCCCTCCTTTTTGGCACCTTCCCCCTTTTTCAGGTACATTGATAACTAGTCTTTGAATGCCCTCAAATTATTTCACCTCCAACTTTTACTTTCTCTCGATATTCTTGATCTAGTTTAGCTACTTATCCCATCTGTTTTTTTGGTGCCATTTCTACATCCTCCAGAAGGACACATAGGATAGGGAGGTTAGAGATTAAATGTGGTGAGTCCTCTGCCTTTGATGGGAAAAGGATTTTGCAATAGAAATCTTCATTTTGGGCAGGGCGGGGGGGGGTGGGGGTGGGGGGGGAGGGGATGGGGGGGGTTGCGTCATATGGGTTAGCCTTCTTTTTCATCCTTAAATGTGCTCAGGATAAGTTTAGTTAGTTGGATCTCTTACCAAACTTAATTTAAACTTGTTTTTTTTCTTTATTAACCTTCCTTATTATTTTTTATGAGGCGATGTGACTAATAATTTTCCACCGTCCTCCGTAAAATTTTATAAATGAATCTGTATCCTAAATTAGTATAATCTCTTAACTTGAAAGATATATTGTTTGCTGATTAAGATAAGTTTTATTCTCTTTGGGACTCCTTATGATGTCATTTAATTTACATAGGAAATGGTTATAATCTGTACCAATGTCTATCCCTCCTTCCTTATTGCATTTACACTGTTTTTAAAGAATAGGTCAGGTTATAGTTTTTCAGTTATATTACTTTATTTTTTTATTTTTCTAGTTTTGTATTAAAATTGATTTACTCATGTAAAGAAAGAAAAAGTTCAACTTTTCTCCAGTATATACAGTATGTCATAGGTATAAGTATAATTCTCAACAATTATTTTATATATTTTCTCTTTTAGAACTTAGTGCAAGGTATGAACCAATTAGCTTTATTTTATGGTATAGCTGGAAATAACTGATAGAATCATAGAGTGATTTTTTTTAAGCTGGAAGGAACCTTAGAGACCATCTCATATAAAACCGTCATTTTAAAGATGAGGAAACTGACAAAACGAACTAAACAAGGAAGCAGAAAAAGCACTATGTGTGAGACTTGAGAGTTTAATTAGAAGAATAATCTACTCATAAATTGGATTTTTAGATTATAACTATATTGTGTTTCATGAGACAGCCCTTGAGCTTGTGCTAATCATCTTCCTGTAGAGAAAGAGATAAAATATTTTGTTTTTTTTCCTAAGGAAGATTCCTTCAGAGGGAGGGATTGTGGAATTTAGGAGGTGGCAGCAAGAGAGTAATAAATGAAATCATTGTGATGCAATACTGCCCACAGACCCACAGAGAATTGTGGTATGCACATCTTCTAAGTTAAAGTTGAAAGAAGATAAAGTACAGATGCAATGAGCATTTTAGAGGTAATTTGATCATCCTAAAATATAGCGTTAAGGCATCTTAGTGGAGTTGTGGATAGAGTGCCAGGCTTGGAGTGAGAAAGACATGAGTTGAAATCTTGCTTCAGACACTTACTGCTGTGTGACCCAGGACCAGTCTCTTACTTCTGTTTGCCTTAGTTTCCTCATCTATAAAATTAAAATGTAAATTCTTCCTTCTTTCCTTTCTTTCATTTTCTTTCCTTCCTTTCTCTTTTTTCTTTCTTTCTTTCTTCCTTCCTTCCTTCCTTCCTTCCTTCCTTCCTTCCTTCCTTCCTTCCAGTTGGTAAAGCTGTACCCAAACTAATGATTTCATAGATCTCGAGAAATCCCAGTACAGGAACTCCTTGCACTGATGCAGATCAACAACTCATCTCTAATTTATCATCTTAAAAAGTTACCAGGAGCATTGAGAGGTTAAGAAATTTGTCTAGTGTTCACACAAAAATATGTGTCAGAAGTAGGCTTTCTGAGTCTCAAGCCATTCCTCAGTTCACTGGACTACTTCATCATACTGCTTCATCTTTTAACATTTGTTTTTAAAAATTCTGTTGCATGAGAGGGCTGTCAATTGCTTCTTTGGGTCTCTGTTTCTAGACTCCATTGGCTCTTGTCCCCAGGTCACGTTTTCCTTTGCAGTAAGATAAGATGCTAGATATCTAGCATCTTCTTTCTTAATCCAGGGTGACACGGGTAGTGTCATAACAGATATGCATTCATTTGACTAGTGTTTTTTCTAGTTGTGGAATTTGGGATTGGGATGTCATAGCAAGACAGAAAGCATCAGGAGTACTGGAGAGTTGTTTTAAATTTCTCCAAGCTAGGTGGTAGCTTATTTTATAGCTTACTGATAGTGGAGGGCAGCTAGGTGGTGCAGGGGATAGAGAGAACACCAGTGCAGGGGTCAGGAGGATCTAAGTTCAAATCTCACCTCAGACACTTGACACTCACTAGCTGTGTGACCTTGGGCAAGTCACTTAACTTCAATTGCCTCATCCTGGGTCATCTCCAGTCATCCTGATGAATATCTGGTCACTGGATTCAGATGGCTCTGGAGGAGAAGTGAGGCTGGTGACCTGCACAGCCCTCTCTCGCTCAAAACAAAGTCAAGTACAAGTCATGTCATCATTTCCCTGATGGCATGGTTTTCTTTGGCAATGAAGGATAAACACACGCTGATAGTGGCTAAGTCATATCCATGGGTGAGAGGAGTGACTGGCCACAAAAGGAAAAGTTGACTTCTTAAGAGTCCCTCTGGTATATGGGGTAAAGGACAAGAGTTTCCTGATGTATAACCATTGGGACTGGTGATGATGAAATTAGTGTTTGCTATGCCCTGTCCCTGCTTGCTTTAGTTATGTGTGGTAGTGTCATGATTTGACCATTTGTTAGCTGACTGTTACAGTCCCATTGTCCTTCAGGTGATACTGTCATGAGCCTTGAAAGTCACTAACTGAAATTGGGGCTTCAACAGCTGTCAGCTCCAACATATCAGTCAAAAATTATTGTTGTTATTGATATCTCTTATTAAGGTACAACCAGTGCCAAGAGACAGACTTTTCATTCATACTTTGATTTTAATGGGTTAGTTTTACCAGACAGCTTTTGTAATTTAAAGAATCATTACTTATCCTCAATTTCATTTATTTCTCCTGGGGATCAGTGATGTCTCTGTTCTAATCCTAAGAAAATCAAACCTCAAAAATGATCAAAGCCAGTCAGTCAATACGCTTTTATTAAGTGCCTACTATGTACCAGGAACTGAGGGTACAAAGAGATGCAAAAGACAGCCCCTGTCCTCAAGGAGCTAAATCATTCTAAACAGGTCATGGAAAGGAGTAAATTCTCTTAGATATCGGAGTTATTGCTTCTGTGACTCTTAATGGTGCTCATCTATGTTAAGAGGGAATGAGAAGAAGGAGGTGCTGCTATCTACCTGAACAGAAACTCATGAAGGTGATTTCTAATATAGAGAACGTGAATTGTCACACTCAATATGACTTATGATAAACTAATGCTCTTAAAACGTACACTTCTTTAGTGTAGTTGATTGCAGTATTTATTGTTGTACCTTCAGATCGTTTTGTTGGGTGACTTACATTTCCCTGAATTTCATTTGTTTTCTGAACAGGAAGAATGATTTTTCCCCTTGATGAATATCAGTTATTATACATTTTAAAAGACATTAAATGTGTTCTGTTAACAAAGACGTAAGTGCTTCTGTCTTCTCATCCAATGGCAGGTTAACACACTTGATTGTAATTTACTTAACAACAACATTAACAACAGTAGTAGACGGTTCTTTATGATGTGCAAAGTGTTTTATTTATATGTAGCACTGACAGACTGGACCCCCACATGGCAGCTGCTGTTTCTCTCCTCAGGATTCTAGAGGACCCTGAAGGGGTCTCCCTTTATCGAAGATCCACAGGGAATAAGGATGAACCACAACAGGGAATAACAAAGCCGGCATCAGTTTAAAGCCTTTAATTGGCTGATCCATTCAGTAGCGATGTTCCCTCTTGATAAAGGTATCAGAACTAGTATTTTGTTAGTTTTTTTTAGTAGGGTTTGGTGTTTGTTTAACAAAATGCACACACTACGCATAATAATATTTTCTAACTAGAATTTACTAGATATAAAAACAATGAACTGAATATGAATTCAGTTTAGTCTGACGTCTCATGAAGTTGTCAGTGAATCAGAAATTCTTCAAATGAAACATTCTAATATATTTTCTGGTCTTTGTGTGTGTGTCTGTGTGTGAGACTTTTTTTTTTAGTGCAGTAGAACTTCAAAGAATATTCTGCGTATACTGATCTGTATAGGGGCATCTAGGTGATCCAGTGGGAAGAGCACTGGGCCTGGAGTCAAGAAGAATCATTTTCCTGAGTTCAAATCCAGCCTCAGACAGTTCCTAGCTTTGTGACCCTGGGCAAGTTACTTAACCCTGTGTGCCTCAGTTTCCTTATCTGTAAAATGAGGTAGAGAAGGAAATCGCAAACCATTCTAGTATCTCTGCCAAGAAAATCCCAAATGGGGTTACAAGTACATGACTGAAAAATGACTGAACAAACTGATCATTATTGGCTGATGATCTGTGGAAATGAAGACTGCACGTAAGATGTAGTTTAAAATAGAACCAATCACCCACTCATCTTGATATGTTCTTTGGACTGTTTTTTGAATGACAGTCTATGTAATTCATCTCTGGCTAATTTGTAGCTTCCTGTTTTACATTTTACATTTTCCATCTTAGAATTACAAAGTATAGGACTACTTTTAAAATTCTGTACTATTTTTACAAGGTTTAGAAGTTTTTTTAAAAGACAAATTATATTTAGAACCACATGGATGAGTTATTCATATTTTTTAATGTTTAGGTGCTATTGTATTTTTCCTATTCCTACTGAGTCTTTCTTGAGAAATTCCCTGTGGAAAAGAATCCTACATTTGAGTCCTTCCTCTTTGCTTCTAGGAAGTGGGAGTTTATCATTGTCTGCTTGATCCTAAATTTATTTGAATGTGCTTCAAGTTATAGGAGAGTTGTATGTTCTGCTCCCCTCCATTCTGGATAGAGGGCTGGGCCTGGAAACAGGAAGAGTTTAGTCTGTATCCAGCCTCATATAGCTGTGTGACCCTGGGCAAGTCACTTAATCACTACCTGCCTCAGTTTCCTTAACTGTAAAATAGAGATAATAATAGCACCTACCTCCCAGGGTTATTGTGAGGATCAAAAGAGACGTTATTTGTAAAGTTATTAGCATGGTGCCTGAAACATAGTAGGCATTGGATAAATACTTATTTCTTTCCCTCTCTTAGACTTGACATTTAAGATGGAAGAGATATAGCCTAGTGTTCCTTGGGCTGCAAGCACTGACGATATTGGATTTGCTTCTTATTAGTAATTCCCATTCATTGGTTCACATACTTTAATGGTTTATTGCAACCCCACTATTAGTTTGTGTCTAGACACAATAGATAGAATGACATATAAATCATTGGGCTTATTTGCAAAGTCCTTAACATTTTTTTCCTTTTGTTTATCTTCTTCATTCCTGAGATTCATCTGTGCTGAGTACCTGCTTTTCCATTTCTAGAACCACAATAAAATAAATTCATTGCTGCTAGAAGGAATGGGTCAGTCTATTCCTCAATGGCTCCACTCCTCATTACTGTCTGTATAGGGAGGAGTGCACAAACTTCTCCCTAGGAGCAATAACTCTAAGGGTACCATTTTGTTTAAATTCCAGTGCTCTTCTGTCCTAAAAGCATTAATTCATCTTCCAGAAGATCTACTTTGCTTCAATTAAGAAGCAGTGTACATATTGGTTGGTTGGCTATTTCATAGCTTGATTAATAGGGAAATTTTATAGAATTTTCTGCATTTGTCATAATGTCTTTCTGTTGGCCATCTTGCTAAATCAATCAGTTAGCATTTATTAAATGTCTCTTATGCCAGTCATTGTGCTACATACTAGGAGACCAAAAGTGTAAAAGGCCTTGTCTTCAACGAACTTTTATTTCTTAATATTTTTCTTACTAAGATCAATATCCTCAAGTTTTGGGGTATTACCATTTGAGCATATGTGAAATACAAAGCCTATGTAACCTGAAGATGAGCTCTCTATTCCTAAGTCACTTAGTAAAAAGACGACCACTTAAGGAAATATATTTATCACTAACCAAAAAAAGTTACCTTTTCTTATTTTTAGAAATTTATTTTTCGTGTATGTATGTATTTTTGTGTATGTATGTGTATTTTTGCCAAGATCTGTGATTTCATCAATTGGGGAGTTTCTGGATGAGGAAATGCCCTCTCACCAAAGCATATTGGCAGCTGCTTTGCCATTTAGAATTTTATAGTTTCCTGGGGCAACGTGAGACTTATCTAGGTTCACACAACTAAATGTAGGTCAGAGATAGGATTTAAACACAGATGAGACTTGAACCCAGGTCGTCCTTAATCTGAAACTGGCTCTTTAAACAGGAATACTTTTTCACTGATGAGACCCTTCACTAGGTGCCTTGCTGCCTGGCTCCAGACACCATACCCTGGAGGTGTTAACTCTTTAGCTCCAGAACATCCACTCTTGGGCTCCCAAGGACTTGCTTGGTGAGTGCTTCAGGTGTGCTTCTACGTCATGCTAGCTCTCACCATGTTTCATTTTACACCACTGCCATTTTGTCATCACATCAGCTGCCTTATAACCATGAACATACCCTATCTCCCTTCCTGCTTTTCCATTTCTGGAACCACAATAAAATCAGTACATTGCTACTGGAAAAGAATGGGTCAATCTCTTCCCCTAAGGCTCCACTCCTCATTCCTGTAACTTTCTAAAACAAAATATCTTTCCTTGTCAAATATTTATATGTGTGTACATGTGTGTATATGTATCTGTGCATGTGCATGCACATATAATATACATTAACACTGTACATACATATATACACACGTGTGCATTATATAGAACACAAGTGATTTCAAGACAGGGGCCGTCTTTGTTTTTGTCTTTGTATCCTTAGTGCTTGGCACAAAGCGCTTAATTCTTTTTCATTCATTCACGCATTATTTGTTGTTTCCTTAGTATCGGTTTTGTTTAAAATATTGAAATCATTAGTGTGCTTAAAATTAGACATAGATTCCAGGTAGCAGTGTCCCTTCAGTCAGTGATTCTGATGAATTTTCAACCGCTTGTTGTTTTATTACTATGGTATTTGTCAAGTTCATCTTTTCTCATTTAATTATTCACATCAGGTACATTTAACAAGCAGCAACAAAACACTAATCACTTAACTCTCTGAAATAAATCTTTGTATCTCTGCTCAATCTGCCCTCTCTAAGGTTGCCAGTGACCTCCTCCCTGAAATACCAGAGAGCTTTTATTTAGACCCCATATTCCTAACCTCTCTGTGACTCTCGATATTCTTGATATGAATTATCTTCTCTCTGTTACTTTTTCCCTTACTTTTCTCTGTTGAAATCTATGAAACTGTACTTTCTTTGTCCTCCTCCCACATCTCTTAACATTCTTTCTATGTATCCTTTACTGATTCTTCCCACTCCCTAATATTTTGGGTATTTCCCAAAGCTTTATCCTCATCTTTCTGCTCTTTTCCTTCTGTATACTTTTAATGAATGTATCCACACTCAGACTGTTACATCTGTGAATGACATATACATAGATATGTCCATCTATCTCTATATGTATATATGCACATCCATAATACATATATAGAGACACATATCCTACCCAAACATTTGCTTGAATCTCATGTTTCCAACTTTTTATAATACATATTCATTTAACTTAACCTTACTCAGCTCACATTCGTCGTGTCTAATAATGTGAAGTAGCTAGTGGAAGAAGAGCTAATTTCAGTATAGTATCTAGAAATAGGCAATAGCCCCCCCCCCACTTCAATATCCTGCACATTTTAAGACGAACATTAACAGATTGGGAGGAGATCAAGAAGAGGGTAGACAAAATGGCAAGGGAACTCAGTTATGTTGTATGAAGAATGACTGAAGTAAGTAGGGACATCTAGACTGGAGAAGAGACCACATAGCTTAATAGATTTTTCCTTAAATTTGAAGAATTGTCATTTGAAGAAAAGTGATTAGATTTGCTCTGAGTTTCTATAGGGAAAATCTAGGACAAATGGGTAGAAGGTACAAGAGAGTCAATTTGGGCTCAGCATCAGGAAGAAGTCCCTAACAGGACTTTTCCAAAATGGAACGAACTGCCTTGTGACATAGTGAGTCCCCTTTCACCAGAGATGTTTAAGAAGAAGCTAGATGACTGATTGTTGGGAATATAATAGAAGGAATTCTTATATCACATAGTGGAACTGACCACCTCAGTGATGTCAGTTGCAAATACATACAGGGTCCACTAAACCATTCATAAGGTCCCTGTGGACTGCATATTGACATAAAAACATACTTCATATTTCTTTTTTATTAGTATATCAACACAGTGTGTTCATCCTTTATTGCCAAAGAAGACCATGCCATCAGAGAAATAATGGCATGACTTGCACTTGACTTTGTTTTTTGAGTTAGGGAGGGCTGTGCAGGTCACCAGCCTCACTTCTCCTCCAGAGCCACCTGAATCTGGTGACCAGATATTCGTCAGGCTGACTGGAGTTGACCCAGGATGATGCAATTGGGGTTAAGTGACTTGCCCAAGGTCATACAGCTAGTGAGTGTCAAGTGTCTCAGGTGAGATTTGAACTCAGGTCGCATCTAGCACTACACTGAGGTTTTTTTTTTGTAAATACCTACTGATTTCTTTAACCTCTGGGTGATGATAACCCTTTACTAAATGGTTATTCTTTTTATTATTCCTTTGTCCCAACTAAACTCATAATGAAACGATCTGATCTCATTCTCCAAGAGCAAGGCTGACTATATCTCCCCTCAGCATTTTATGGATACCTCTGAGGGGTCAGAGGTGTTTTTCTCTAATGCTATTAATTTTTATTTCATTTTTTAAAATTTTTTAAATTTTTTCCAATTGCATATAAAAGCAACTTTTAACATTTAAAAACAATTTTGAGTTCTCCCTTCTCCCAAATTCTTTCCGTTCCTCCCTTCCCCTTCCCCCTCCTTGAGAATCAAGCAACTTGATATGAATTATGTATGTGCAGTTGTGCAAAACATATTTCCATATTAGCCATGCAGCAAAAGAAAACACAGGCCAAAAAAAAAATCTCCAAGAAAAATGAAGAAAATTTTTTTAAAATGTAGACTTAGATCTTCAAAAGAAAACACAAACCAAAAAAAACTCCAATAAAAATGAAGAAAATTTTTTTTAAAAGTAGGCTTTGATCTGCATTCAGACTCCTGTAGTTCTTTCTCTGGAGGTGGATAGAATCTTTCATGATAAGTCCTTCAGAATTGTCTGAAATCATTGCATTGCTGAGATAGTTAAGTCATTCATAGTTGGTCATCATGTAGTGTTGGCTGTTACAGTGTATGATGTTCTCCTGGTTCTGCTCACTTCACTTTGCATCAGTTCACATAAGTTTTTCTAGGATTTTCTGAAAATATCCTGCCTGGTATTTCTTATAGCACAATAATTCCATCACAATCATATAACACAACTTGTTCAGCTGTTCCCCAATTGATGGACATCCCCTCAATTTCTAATTCTTTGCCATCACACAAAAAGCTGCTACAAATATTTTTGAACATACAGGTCTTTCTCCTTTTTTTTGGTCTGTTTAGAATGCAGACTTTGTAGTGGTACTGCTAGGTCAAACTTGCAGTTTTATAGCCCTTTGAGCATAGTTCCAAATTGCTCTTCAGAATGGTTAGATCTATTTACAACTCCACCAACACTGCAATGTCCCAATTTTTCCATATTCTCTCCAACATTTGTTATTTCCTCTTTCTGCCATATTAGCCATTTTAATCCATGTGAGGTGGTGCCTCAGAGTTGTTTGCAGAGAAATTTGCATTTTTCTAATCAATAATGCTTTAGAACATTTTTTCATATAATATAGATAGCTTTGATTTCTTCTTCTGAAAACTGTCTTTGACAGTTTTGACCATTTATTAATTGGGCAGTGATTTATTTTCTCTATAGATTTGACTAATTTTACTATATATTTGAGAAATAAGATTTTTATCAGAGAAATTTGCTGTAAAATTTCCTCCCCATCCCAGTTTTCTGCTTTTTTTGGCTGCATTGGATTTGTTTGTGCAAAACCATTTTTAATTTAATGTTATCAGAATTATCCATTTTACTTCCTGTGGTACTATCTATCTCTTGTTTTGTGTTGAACCTCTTTGCTGTTTTTTCCCACCTTATTAACTGTTATTATAGTATTGTGCCCCCAGTACTATTTAACTAACATATAAATTAACTTTTACAAAGAGATGCTTACTTTAAAGCTATAGTAAACAACATGCATTTTCCCACATTACCTGGGGGCACGACTGTTCCATTTACCATCTCAGTTCCTGAGGAGACTGGGCTTATACTTTAGGCAGTTTCTACATACTATTCACCCCACCAAGTTCACTTCCAAATCTGGTATGGCCAGTAGATAGGTGAGTCAGCACCTCTGCTGCTCCTGGGTTAGGCCAAACAATTTCTTTGGAACTTCACTCCTCACCATCTGGCTTCTAGCAAATAAGCTACCTGGAGCCTTGCTCCTCTGGCTCTGGTGACTCACCTTCCCTTTCAAAGCTCACAAGATCACATTTATCTCCAGTCTCCTTCACCTCAAACAGGGAAGAACCAACACAAAGAAATCAAGAAGAGAGGACCATATTCACAAACTAAATGTTGGCCTCAGATGGGGAGGGCTTGAGGCCTCTGTCCTCATATGCTTGTGTCTCTCTCCCAAACATCAGTTAGGCAGAAATGAGACCAATGCAAGAGCCAGGATCTGATCAACTTTGGTCTCTGGAATGTACCCCAGTTCTGCCTCTGCCACCAGTCAGCAGTCCCGTTCCTTATCACGTGCTTAGCACACCAGAACCAGCTGCAGAATGTCTGCATATTCTCCAAGCTGGGGATCAGGACACTTCCATTACACATTATCATGCCTTTGTAGAAGCAGCCTCTCCCACCACATCTCCACAGGGATTGTATCAGCAACCCCCCTCCCAGTTACAATAGCAGTCTTCCAGTTGGAAGAGACCTTAGAGAATATGCCGCAACTTGTTCATTCTACAAATTGGGAAATAATATTAAATATCTGGCTTCTCTATAGTTTTGAAGTCTATAGAGTGCTTTTATAAGTATTACCTCATTTTATCCTCACAACTGTGGGAGACAGTTGCGATTATCATTCCCATTTTATAGAAAGAGAAGCTGGGACTGACAGAAGGAGATTAAGTGATTTCACACTGCTAGTAACCTCTCAGAGATTTGTATTTAGTTTTCCCTCACTCCAGAACAGGTGTTCTAGTCACTGCATATGCTAGACAGACAGCTTGACAGAAATTATAGGCAGCATGTTATACGGAAAGGAGCACTGAACTAGAAATCTGCAGCCCTGGGGTCTAGCACTACCTGTGCCACTAACTTGCTGTGAGACTTTGGGAAAGTCACTTTGAATACCTTTCCAGTAGTCATTTTTCCACATCTGTAAAAAGAAGGGATTGGGTGAGATCATCAAGGTAGGTCCCTTTTGGACTAATATTGTTTCAGTAAACTTGTGAAAAAGCCTGACAGTATTATCAGAAGCTTTGGGGATTCTTGATTTCATTTCTGTTGGATTTCATTTGAATTGCTGAAGCCAATTCTCATCTTACTGTTGTTGTATTCTGTTTTCTTTGTATTATTTAATTTCACCTTCATACCATGGCCCAGATTAAGATTTTCTCTAATTTTAGTTCATATTTGTGTCATCCTTTCTTGAGGCATTTATAATAATAAAAGTATTGCACAAAATTAAAACTGTTACCCAGTCTTTGTATTGTATCATCTAGTTCGGCTGCTGCTGAAATTTTGTTGCTTCTTGTGCACACAGCAGCACTGAACTAGTTGCACTCACTTCTACATTGATACTTAAGTGAATCAGAGATCTCCTTGGTAGGGGTGTTTCCTTCAGTATTCTAGATCACAACCCACTCGTGCCTTCCCCTCCTTTGCAATTCTTGTTCGTGATTCACCTCAACCATTTCCTCTTTTCAAATTTAGCATTGGAAAAACTTCCCTTTTTACTTTAGCTTGATTCTAAGCCTGATTAAATTATCCTTTATAAAAAGCCTTCTACTCTTCCAGTAAAGGAACTTGCTTTAACAATATTAACTTGTAGCTTCGCTATTTTAAAAATCACTTTATTCTGATATTGTGTATCTGTGCAGCAAAACTTCATTAATTTGTGCTAGTTGTGAAAAAAAATCACTTCAAAGTAGTAAAAAATCTGAAGGGTAGAATTTTTAAAGTAGCAGATATATTACTTTCAAGTAGGTACAATTACTCAAATTAAACTAACAGCATTCCATGGTAAGTGTCCTTAGGAGGTCCAATTTAATTAAGATATACGAACTCTTTTTAATGAGCATATCAATTATCTTTAAATAGATGCTTCTGAATTGCTTGCAAGCATCATCAAGTATTTTAAACGTTGCTCCCAACTTTTTTACTTGGTCTAATGACTTCCGTTCAACTCAACAAACACCTGTTTATGATCTTCCTCTATGGAAGATACGGGGCTTAATGTTCAAGATGCAAAGTTAAAATTGAAACAGTCACTCCCTTGCATTTTACTGAGAGAGATAAAATATGTACACAGATAAGTATTCAAAGTAAGATCAGAAAGCATCATTGATCTAGAGTTGGAAGAGATCTCAGACATCATCTGATATATTCTTTTTACTTTATAAAGCAGGAATGTAGACCCAAGGAGCTTTAAGTGAGTGGTTCAAAGTTATACTGTAAGTAAGTACCAGAGGTAGATTTGGAACCAGTCATATATTTAGTAGCAAAGTAAACTACCAGTAAAATACATCAAGTTGAGTACTTTAATAAAGATAAAAAAAGGAAAATCAGTAAAGTCATATTCTCACTCAATTTGAAATGTATAATAAATTGGACAGACTGGTTGTACTTTAGTAAATCTTTGTTAGTATTCACTCCTTCTTAAAATTATTTTGTGGTATAGTGAAAGGAACACTGGTGCTAAAATCAGAGTACTTTAAATAGATCTAAATAAAAGTACATTTGTGGAAGAAAGGACCATGCCCCAAATTTTCTTTCAAACTACTTTAGTAATGATGACAATTTTAGGAATACTAAGAATAATTTCATATGTCATAAGTAAACAGTTTGACCTTAATGAGTGCCTTTTAGTTAGTCTTTAATGCTTTCCTTACATTTCTTCTGGATCTTTTATATCAAATTTTTCATTGAGTTCTGGTCTCTTTCTTACAAATACCTGAAAGTCAATGGATTTCCTTTTTTTTCTTTCCATTCAGGAATTTACTCAACTTTGCTGCTATGTGAGGGGAAACTTAAGTAGTTACTGTAACTTCAATCTAATGTGAATTTCTCTACTATTGATTTTTTTAGTTTATTTTTCCCAATAAGAATGTCTAAATGTTTAACTGAAGTGCTGAGAAACTGTTTGAAGAGGAAGTGCATGCCGTCGTCCATATGTATACAGGTATGTTAGGGGAAAAGTGAGGCAAGGAAGTGGACAGCCTGGCTGCATTTCTGGAAAAGGTTTTCAGGATTGTTGACTTTCCTTGGATGTTCTCCCAGAAGAATATCTTTCTTTTTAAAAATATTTTATTTTTTCCAGTTAGATATAAAAACAATTTTTAAGGCTCATTATAAAATTTTGAGTTCCAGAATCCCTCCCTCCCTTTTTCTCTTCCCCCATTATTGAAAAGTCAGGTAATTTGATATAGACTGTATATATGCACAGTCATGCAAAACATATTTTCATATTAGTCATATTGTGAAGCCGCTGACTGGCACAGTGGATAGCGTGCCAGCACTGGAGTCAAGAAGACCTGAATTCAAATCCTGCCTCAGACATTTACCAGCCGTGTGACCCTGGACAAGACACTTAATCTTCTTTGCCTCAATTTTCTCATCTGCAAAATGAGCTGGAGAAGAAAATGGCAAACTGCTCCAATATGTTGCCAAGAAAACTCCAAATGGGGTCACAAAGAGTCAGAAGTGACTGAAAACAGCTCAACAACAATAATTAAACATGTTGTGAAGAAAACACAGACAAAAAAAAAAAGAAACGAGAAAAAGAGTATATTTCAATCTTCATTCAGACTTCATCAGTTCTTTCTCTGGAAGTGGATAGCATTTTTCATTATAAGTCTGTTGGAATTGTCCAGAAGCATATGATTGAATGAAATAATGCATACCATCTAGCACATGTGAGATAGTCCTCAAAATCTGGTCTCTGAATGAGGTTTTTGCATTAGTTCAAATATTAACCATAATTTTCATCATTAATATGTATATTACCCATTACCATTACTGTCACATTTATTTAATAACAACAAGTCTTTTCCTTTGGTAAAATTTATTTTTCTCTAGCATTTTAGTCTGCTATCAATTTGCGTATTTTCTTGCAACAACATCCAAGAATATTTTATGTTAATTGCTTGATAATCAGTAAAAGTCATGTATGGACATGGGTGGAGAATATTTAGAAATTCATTAACTCTCCACTAGAATCATAGAAAAATATGATACTAGATTTGGAAAAGACCTTAGAAGTCATTCTTTCTAACCTCCTATCCACTGCAAGAATACACTCTTTTGCATTTATTCATTTACTTATTCATTAATTCAAGAAATATTTATTAAATGTGTACTATGTACAAGACTTTTTATCAGGTACTAGGGGAAATAAGAGAATTAGAGATGGTCCCTGCCTTCATGGAGCTTATAGTCTAATAAGAAAGATAAGAAACATACATGAGTAATGATAATATGGGAAAGAATTAAAAGTGTGATGAGGGGTTATAAATTGCATAGTCATTATGGGTAATTATAAAGTACCTACTTTAACACTTATACTGACGGAGTGCTAATTACCACATGAGCAAGTCTCTTCCAGATTTGGGCAGCTCTATTTCATAGTTAGGTGGTGCAGTAGATAGAATGTCAGACCTGGAATTAGGAAGGCTCTTCCTGAATTCAATCTGGCCTCAGATACTTCCTTAACTGTGTGACCCTGGGCAAGTCACTTAACCGTGTTTGCCTTAGTTTCTTCATCTGTAAAATGAACTGGAGAAGGAAATGGCAAACCACTCCAGTATCTTTGCCAAGAAAACCTCAGAAGGGGTCATGAAAAGTTGGACACAACTGAAAAACAACTAAGCAACTACAAATTTCATAGAAAGTTTTTGCTTATGTTGAGTCCAAAAACACTTTCATGAAATTTCTAATCCTTAGTTCTAGTTCTGTACTTCAAAGAAACATAGAATATATCTAGTTTCTCTTCTGTAGTCCTTTAGATATTTGAATGCAATTATGCCCTCATTGGCTACTCTTCTTCAACTTAGGTTTCCCCAGTTTCTTCAATAATTTCTTGTGTTTAAATGTTTTTTAGATATTTTACCATCATGAATACTCTCCTATACATACTACACTATATAATGATGCTTTTTAGAATATTGTGCTTAGAACTGAATCCCATGCCTTATAATGTCACATGACCAGTGGGATTGTTACTTTCCTTAATTTGGAAGCTATTTAATTTTTTTTTAATTTTTATTAATGCTGCCTGTAGCCTTAGATTACATCCACTATTTAAGCACAGAGATTCTTTTAGTTTATATGGTTAATTAAAATTCCTAGGTATTTCTTACATATTCTACTAATGATAGGTTTTTACTCTCATACTTCTGTGGATGATTTTTTGAACTCTAATATAAGATTTTACACTACTGTCCTGTTTAATTTCAACTTATTATACAATTAAATGCAAAAGTTTTATAATAAAAAAAGACATAGTAACATAAAACAAGATAGCACACTTGTGCTGACAGGATACCAGGATAGAACTGGCATTGTAACCTTTGGATAGCTTTTAAAAGTTGCCCCTACCTATCACAACAAATCTGATAATGCAAAATTGCCTTTTCTTCCCTTTTCTCCCTCATCTGGTTTACTACCTTTTCTCATACACCTTACTAGCAGAGAAAAAAATGTACCCTACTGGATGGAGAGCCAGCTTTGAAGCTGGGAAGACCTGATGTCAAGTCTTGCCACTTAACGCATACTGGCAACATTACCCTTGCTCACTTCATTTCCCAGTGCTCTGGAAGCAACTCTCTCAGACTCCTGATTTGCAGAGAAGATTTTCTCCTGCATTGGTAGAGGGAGTTCCTTCCCTTTGAAGTTCCCTATGCCAATAAAATCATAAGTCCAGACCCTATTCTCTACCTAGAAATCATGTCTACCTAAATATTCTTCTTAATTTCTTAGTTTCAAATTGAAGACCTAAAACAGGGACTTCAGTCTTTTTTTTTCCTTGCCTAACGTCAAGCTCATTGACTCTCAGGAATGATGAATCTTTTAAGTCTAAATTAGATAGACTTGTGTTGTGAATATAATTGTTTGAAAGTCTTTCACGCTACTAGTTTCAATAATGTGTCCTTTGATGATTTGGATGGGTGATGAACACATGGTGCCATCTTTCATTCTTTAGTGACTTCTGTTGTGTAAACTAGCTTATGGCCAAATGCTCAGTCAGCCTGGAATTAATTAGCAGATTCCCTCATTGTATGTGAAGTGCACTGTTAGGGACATCTTCTGCATCTGAGGAGACAAGAAGAGTCTTTGGGCTGTTTTATTTGCTTATCTTAATAATTATACATTTAATTTTAAATGATGGTTGATATTCATAGAATAGGATTCCCTTGGCCCAAGAACTCTGTTAAAAGCACCCCTAAAGTGTTCATTTTCTTAATTGCAATTGACTTCGAGCTATAGTAGCTGTTGAGGAGGATAGGGTCATAAGTATTACATAAGGTCTTGGTTTGCAAGGCTCTCGTAGACATTGGGGAAGACTAGGCTGTAGAACATCTCTGTCAATGTACAGATGCTAGAAGCACTGAGATAAAAAGGGGTAGCTCCCTCCTGGGACCTGCATGGCACATAGACCTCACCCTCCACCTGAGACAAAAGACAATCAGTAGGATCATAGCTCTAAAGTTGGAAGAGACCTGAGAATCCATTTAATCTAACCCCTTCATTGTACAGATGAAGAAACTGAGGCAAAAGTCCAAGATAGAGCCCAACTCATTTGGTTAAAACATAATACTAATAAAAATTTAAAATGACTAAACTTCAACTTTCGGTGCTACTCTAGGGACTGTTATAATGGTTTTAGAAGAGCATCATTTGGGAATTAGGACATCTTGGATTCAAAACTGTACATAAGTCACGGAACAACACAATACCAGTCTATTTAGAGAGCTCAGATGTAGTCTCCAATTGGGCTACTTCTACATTAACATAATAAAAATAAAACCATAAACCTATTCAGTGTGAAATAGGTAGCATATTTAGGTTTTCAGGATTTCTGACCTCTTTTATAAACCTTTGCTTGATTCTGTTTCTTGATGGAAAAAATGAGATATTGAGAGGGTGGTTGGGGAGGGGAACCCAAACCTTAAGATTTAGACTAGAAAAATCCAGTATCCTAGGAACCTAGATTTGGAGCTAGAATGACTCACAATTTATCTGCTTATTGATCTCTTTCTGGAAGAGTTTGATTTCCTCATTTTACAGATAAGAAAACTGAGGCCCAGGGAGCTTAAGGGACTTATCCATGTTCACACAATATTAAGTATCAGAGGGAGGATTTCATACCCAATCCTCTAACTTCAGAAACTGCTCTTTCCCTTCTACTACACTGCCTTCTGCATGATCTACATTCAGATCATAGTTATACTACATAATGTTGAAAGTGACTTGAGGTTTTTAGTTTCTCATTACTCAGGATATAAAACAATAATAATATAGTTATTATTGTTATAGTTAAGATTTATATAGAACTTTAAGGCTAGCAAAGCACTTAACATATATATCTATATTTTATCCTCACAAGCCTGAGAAATGCATATGAGGAAACTGAGGGAATCAGAGGTGAAGTGACTTGTTCAGAGTTACACAGTAAGTATGTGAGGCAAAATTTGAACTCTGGTCTTTCTGACTCTAGCACTATCCATTGCTACCAAGATGCCTCTAGTTTTTTTATTGTATGTACCTCATAGGGCTTTTGTCAGAAAGTTGCTTTATAAACTTTAAAGAACTATAAAAATGTGAATCCTTATTACTAATGATGCCCCATGGTTCTTACACTAAGAACAAATGCTTTCAACGATGTTGAACTTGTTGGTTGGTGTCAGTTTTCAAAATGCACATTTAGAAGAATGAGAGCTAGACGCTGGAAACACTTTTGTTTTTGATAGTATACACATCTCTTTTTTTGTAATTTTTTATTTTATACTTAAATGCAAAATGAGAAAAGAAAAAAAGCATTGCTATGTACACAGTAGACTATAAGAGAGGATTTAAAATGAAATAATAAATTTCCATTTCAAGAAAGCCTATATATAAAATAATGCACATTGATTTCAAAACTGCTCAGCTTTTCTTTGCTTGCTTGTTGGTTTTCTTTTGTTCCCAACTGTGCACTTTTTACTTTATTTTTCCCTCTCCCACTTCCCATCCTAAGAAAGACTACAAAGAAGTGTGAAGATACACACACACACACACACACACACACACACTCACAATATACATAGAGATCTATAAACATGGACATATATTTGCATATATTTAAGACTTATGTACTATGCTTATTTCCTCTTATGATCTGTTTCTCTGAAGATGTGGATAGGATAGCATCTTCCTTCATAAAGCCAAGTCTTTCCATGTTTTTCCAAATCAACCAGTTCATCATTTCCTACACCATAGCAATATTCTTTCAGGATTCAAACAGTATCTTCCTTCAAAGGCTCTTTGTGGTTAATTTGGGTATTTATAGCAGTCAGAACAACTTGGTTGCTCAAAGTTGTCCTTAAAGCAATACTGCTCTTACTGTATACAGTGTTCTCTTGGTTTTGTTCATTTCATTCATCATTATTTCTTGAAAGTCTCTCCGTGCTTTTATAAAATTATTTAGCTCATCATGTCTTATAGTAGAGTAGTATTTCATCATGAACATATACCACAATTTGTTTAGCCATTCACCAGTTGACGGGCATGTCTGCAATATCCAGTTCTTTGCCACAAAGAGAGGTACTGTAAATATTTTAGAACATGTAGGCTCTTTTCAATTTTCCCTAATCCCCTTGGGAAACAGACTTAATAGTAGTATGGCTGGGTCAAAGCCTGGGTTACAGTCAAAAATAGGCAGTTCAATAACTCTTTGGATGTAATTCCAAATCTCTCTCTAAAATGCTTGGATCAACTCACAAATCCACCAACAATGAGTTAAGATCCCAGCTTTTCCACATCCCCATCAACATTTGTCACTTTCCACTTCTGTCATTTTAGCCAACCTGTTAGATGTAATGTGATATCTCAAGATTGCTTTAATTTGCATTTCTTTAATTATTAAAGATTTAGAACATTTTTTTCATATAACTATAAATCGTTTTGATTTCTTCATTGGAGAACTGCCTATTCACATCCTTTGTTTATAAATTGGGGAATGATTCATATTATTATAGATTTGACAAAGTTCCTTATTTGAGATATGAGACATTTATCTGAGGAACTGTCTATATAATTTTTCCCCCAGTTTTTTGCTTTCCTTCTGATCTTGGCTTCATTTGTTTTATTTGAACAAAAATGTTTTAATTTAAAGGAATCAAAATTGTCCATTTTACATCTCATAACACTATCTCTTGTTTGTTCATAAATTGTTTACCTATCCATAAATCTGATAGGTAATATGTTTTGTGTTCTTCAGATCTTCTTGTAATGTTTCCCTTTATATCTAGGTCATGTATCCATTTTGACTTTATCTTGGTAAATGGTGTAAGATATTGGTCTATGCCCAATATCTGCCAGGCTGCTTTCCAGCTTTCCCAACATTTTTTACCAAATAATAAATTCTCATCCCCAAAATTTAGTCTTTACACTTGTCAAACACTGGGTAACTATATTCATTTGCTGCTGTAGATCGTATGTCTACTCTGTTCCACACATCTTTTTTTTTTTTTAAACTTTTAACATTTATTTTCACAAAATTTTGGGTTACAAATTTTCTCCCCTTTTATCCCCTCCCCCCCCCAAACCCAAGCATTCTAATTGCCCCTGTGACCAATCTGCTCTCTCCTCTATCCTTCCTCCCTGCTCTTGTCTCCATCTTCTCTTCTGTCCTGTAGGGCCAGATAGCTTTCTTGACCCCTTACCCTGTATTTCTTATTTCCCAGTGGTAAGAACATTACTTTTGATCCTAACACTTTGAGTTCCAACTTCTTTAGCTCCCTCCCTCCCCACCCCTTTCCTTTGGAAGGCAAGCAATTCAATATAGGCCAAATCTGTGTAGTTTTGCAAATGATTTCCATACTAGTTGTGTTGTATAGGACTAATTATATTTCCCTCCATCCTATCCTGACCCCCATTACTTCTATTCTCTTATGATCCTTTCCCTCCCCATGAGTGTCGACCTCGGATTGCATTCTCCTCCCCATGCCCTCCCCTCCATCCTCCCCCCCACCCTGCTTGTGCCCCTGTCCCCCACTCTCCTGTATTATGAGATAAGTTTTCTTATCAAAATGAGTGTGCATTTTATTCTTTCCTTTAGTGGAATGTGATGAGAGTAGACCTCATGTTTTTCTCTTGCCTCCCCTCTTTATCCCTCCACTAATAAGTCTTTTGCTTGCCTCTTTTATGAGAGATAATTTGCCCCATTCAGCTTCTCCCTTTCTCCTCCCAATATTTCTCTCTCACTGCTTGATTTCATTTTTTTTTTAAGATATGATCCCATCCTCTTCAATTCACTCTGTGCACTCTGTCTCTATGTATGTGTGCGTGTGTGCATGTGTGTGTGTGTGTGTACTCCCACCCAGTACCCAGATACTGAAATGTTTCAAGAGTTCCAAATATTGTCTTTCCATGTAGGAATGTAAACAGTTCAACTTTAGTAAGTCCCTTATGACTTCTCTTTGCTCTTCACCGTTTCATGGTTCTCTTCATTCTTGTGTTAGAAAGTCAAATTTTCTTTCCAGCTCTGGTCTTTTCATCAAGAAAATTTGAAAATCCTCTATTTCATTGAAAGACCATTTTTTCTCCTGAAGTATTATACTCAGTTTTGCTGGGTAGGTGATTCTTGGTTTTAGTCCTAGTTCCTTTGACTTCTGGAATATCCTATTCATTCCCTTCGATCCCTTAATGTAGAGGGTGCTAGATCTTGTGTTATCCTGATTGCATTTCCACAATACTTGAATTGTTTCTTTCTAGCTGCTTGCAATATTTTCTCTTTCACCTGGGAGTTCTGGAATTTGGCCACAATGTTCCTAGGAGTTTCTCTTTTTGGATCTCTTTCATGCGGTGTTCTGTGGATTCCTTGAATATTTATTTTGCCCTCTGGTTCTAGAATCTCAGGGCAGTTTTCCTTGATAATTTCAGGGAAGATGATGTCTAGGCTCTTCTTTTGATCATGGTTTTCAGGTAGTCCCAGAATTTTTACATTGTCTCTCCTGATTCTATTTTCCAGGTCAGTTGTTTTTCCAATAAGATATTTCACATTATCTTCCATTTTTTGAATCTGCACGCTATGTTCTGTGATATCTGTCTTTCTCATAAAGTCCTCAGCGTCCATCTGTACCATTCCAGTTTTGAAAGATCTATTTTCTTCAGTGAGCTTTTGAATCTCCTTTTCCATTTGGCTAATTCTGCTTTTGAAAGCATTCTTCTCCTCAATGGCCTTTTGAACCTCTTTTGCCAATTGAGTTAGGCTAGTTTTCAAGGTGTTAATTTCTTCAACATTTTTTTGGTTCTCCTTTAGCAGGGAGCTGATCTGCTTTTCATGCTTCTCTTTCATCCCTCTCATTTCTCTTCCCATTTTTTCCTCCACCTCTCTAACTTGATTTTCAAAATTCTTTTTGAGTTCTTCCATGGCCTGAGCCCATTGGGTGGGCTGGGACACAGAATCCTTGATTTCTGTGTCTTTGCCTGATGGTAAGCATTGTTCTTCCTCGTCAGAAAGGAAGGGAAGAAGTGTCATTTCTCCGAGAAAGTACCCTTCAATAGTTTTATTTCTTTTCCCTTTTCTGGGCATTCTCCCCAGCCAGTGACTTGACCTCTGAATATTCTCCTCACACCCACCTCGCCTCCTGGTCCTCCCAGCCAGCGTTTGGGGACTGAGATTCAAATGCTGCTTCCAGCCTTAGGGCTTTTGGCGGGGGCAGGGCTGCTATTCAGTGTGAGAATTAAGTTCAGGTGGTCAGGTCAGGGCAGGGCTGCCTCTCAGGCTCAGTTCCCTCAGGGGGTTTATGCACAGACCTTCCACAATGGATCCAGGCTCCCACCCACTTGGGGAGCCCCTGTCTGCAGCCGCCTCTCAGCTTCTATCTCCCGGGGGGGCCCAATCCATGGGGGCACCCCACTCCCCTCTCAACCCGCCAAAGAGACTCTCTCACCGACCCTCACCTGTGGGTGGAGGGGCTTGTGCCGCCGCTGGAAATCCCGTCCCTAAAGCCTGCTCGGATCTGTACCTCTCAGAGCCACGGCCGCCGCAGGTCCGGGCTGGGCTCCGCGTCCGCAGCGCGACGGACCCTCCGCGAGAGGTTTGCAGGTCTCTCTGTGGGTGGAGGGACCCTCATGGCCGCAGGATATCTCGTCCCCGTAGCCCGTTCAGATCTTTTCCTCACGGTGTCGTGGCCGCTGCAGGGCTGCACTCAGCTCCCAGTCCCAGCGCCCAGTCCACAGCGCAAAGGACCCCCCGCGAGAGATTTGCAGGTCTCTCCAGAACAGAAATCTCCGTGGTGTCTGGGTGCAGAATTCACCGTGGGTTGGTCCCCTCTAGCCGTTCTGTGGGTTGTGGGCTCGGAGCTATGTGTATGTGCATCTTTCTACTCCGCCATCTTGGTTCCGCCCCACACGTCTTTTTAAAACAAGAGAGTCACAAATGCTTTGTGTAAAAAGAAGTTCAATCTTCCAAAATAAGCTCACTGCATGAGAATTTTTTAGTACTAATTCAGAATAATAATCCTAAAAATTCATTCATACATCAAGTACTTAGAGAAAATGGACATGAATAACAAAATGAATTTTTATTTATAATTCTGAGTTATGATCCTATATACTAATGGACAGATGCTAGAAGCACTAAAACGCTGTGGAGGTGGCTCCCTGTCTGGACTTGCTTGGCAAATGGATGGTACCTTATTCTGAGAAAGGATGCTATCAACCATAGGAAGAGAGATTCTGGGATTTAGGGGGCCAGTTAGTCCAATCCCTTCGCTTTACAGATAAAGAAACAGAGGCCTAGGGATCTAAGATGATCTCCCTCCTTGTATCCCCTCCTCCTCAACCCCTCAAGCCCCCCACAGCTGATTTGGGCAGAAGACTTACTCATATTCAAGGTCGCTACCTCAGAGAGGGGAAAATATGCAAAATTTGTTTAGAGATATGCCTCATATGTCACATTCCTGGGTCATCCTTTCTTTATGACCTGGGTCTGTTTCTCTAGCTCCCCCTGAAAGGGGTGGGAGATGGAGAGGTGGAGAGAGGGAGAAGGGGAAGGAGAAGCCTGAGATTATATTTCTTAATATTTCAGACTTCTTCCATAAAAGAGAAAAGTAAATTGTTCTTCTTTATCCTATTCTGTACTTTTCCCTGTTCAGCCAGGTTTGTAGTCATCTGTTTATTTTAATGGGTCTGATCATCTCAAGGGGAGGTGTAAAGAAATCTTGCTCAGTTGTTCCCCGAAAGCTGCTTCTTCAGTCACAACACACAGAGGCCCAGTTTGCCTTCGTCTGACCTCTTACTTTGGTTTAGACTGCTCCATGGGCAAATACTACATGTGGTAAAAGGCTGCCAACACATTGCAGAAATGCGGACAGGCCTCAATATACAAACAAGTTGTTTTCCAAAACTTCATTTTAAGTCATTTATTATTTAGAAAGTATTTTTCCCATAGACATATCATTATAAATACTATTTAGCATCATAACATTAGAACTTGAAAAGATCTTAAAGCTCATGTGATCCAGCCCCCTCATTGTATTCTGAACTTAACAGATACCAAATAAAATGGACATCTGCATACATAGAACAGAAAAAGAAGATTTTCCCTAAACCTGTAGCTCTCTCTTATTGTACAGTTTACTTTTCCTTTTAAGTATATAATAAGGTCAAGCTGTAAATTTTAGAGCTGTCTTGCTTGTCTTTTCTCCTTTGTGGTCTTCATTTGCTTTTTGTTCCTCCCCATTGAAAAAATGCCTCAGTGACCTTTTGTTTTTTCTCTATTTTTTGCCACCCTATTTCTAAATTCTCTTCTGAGAGATATCTTTTCCTATCTCTTCCTTTGAATCATACCTTCACTTTTGATTTTCTGTTTACACGGTTGTAGCCATTTTGTATATGCATTGTGTTCTTGTCTCTGCTTACTTCACCACATGAGTTCAAAAAAGTCTTACCAAATTTCTCTGAAACCATTTATTTCATCATTCCCTACAGCACAACAGTGTTCCATTATATTCACGTACCATAATTTGTTTAGCAGTTTCCCGGTAGATAAGCACCCCCTTGGTTTCTAGTTCTTTGTTATTACAAAAAGAGTGCTAAAATGTTTTTCCTCATTCTTTGATTTCTTTGGAGTATAGACTTAGGCAAGTCAGGTCAACAAGCATTTATTTGTTAAGCGCTTATATGTTCTAGGTACTTTGCTAAGAACTAAGAATACAAAGAAAGGCAAAAACATTCTTTTGCTGTCAAGAATCTCACAGTCTTATGAGGAAAGAGAACATGCAAAAAAAATGTACCAACAAAGATATAGATAGGTTTAAATGGAGAATCTTAAAGGAAAGGCAGTAGAATGAAGGGGCATTGGAAAGGCTTCCTGTAGAAGATTAGATATTAGCTGAGGCTTGAGGAATACAAGGAAAGTGGGAGTCGGCGATGAGGAGAGAATTCCAGGTGTGGGGGACATCATCAGTGACAAGGCATGGAGTGAGGATATTTAGGGTCTGGTGAGAGGAACAGCAAAGTAATCTACAACTTCTTTGCAGATTACATGGAGGAGACTAAGATAAGAAAACTGGAAAGATAGGAAGAGACCAGGTTATGCAGAGCTTTTAAAGCCAAAATTTTGAAATTTGATGCTAGAAGTGATAGGAAATGATGGGAGTTTATTGAATGGGGTTGACATATGGCTTGATCTACACTTTTAGGAAGATCACTTTGATAACTGAGTGGAGGATAAACAGGAATTAAATGAAATGAGGACAAACCAGAAGGCTGTTTATTGCAGGAGCTGTGGAAAGGTTTGATGGAGATCTGCACCAGGAGGTGACAAGTAAGGGGAACAGAGAGGAGGATATGTAGGGGAGATGTTGTGAGAGCAGATTAAATAGGACTTGGCAACTGGTTAGATATGAGGCCTGAGAGAAACTGAGGCATCAAGGCAGTGAACTTCCATATCTAGGAGGGTGATGATGCCCTTGACAGTAATAGGAAAGTTAGGAAAATAAGAGGGTTTGGTAGTATCTTAGTGGTCTTACTGAATCAAAGGGTACATACGGTTTAGTGACTTTTTAAGCATAGTTCCAAATGGTTTTCTGGATTTACCAGACCACTTCATAGCTTCCTCACTAGTATACATGTTACTCCACAGTCCCTACCTACAAAAATTGTTATTTATATAATTTTTTACTTTTTTGATCATCTTTGCCAGCCTGCTGAGTAGGAAGTAGAAACTCAATGTTCCTTTAATTTGCATTTTCCTAATTATTAGTAATTTGGAGCATTTTTCGTATGCTAGTTGATAGCTTGCATTTCTTTGAATACTGCCTGCTCATGCCCTCTGACCATTTATTTTTTTGGGAATGGCTCTTGCTCTTATCAGTTCAGATCAGCTCCTTATATATTTTGATTATGAGACATTTATCAGAGAACTTTGCTGCAAAGATTTTTTATCCCAGTTACCTGTTTCCCATATAATTTTAACTATATGGGTTTTGCTTAAGAACTTTTTACTATTATGGAATTAATATCATCCATTTTAATCTTCTGTGATCTTCTCTACCCCCTTTTTTACTCATGAATTACTCCTCTACCCATAGATTTGAACGGTAATTTATTCCTTGTTCCTCTAATTTGTGACCTTTTATATCTAGGTCATATAGCTATTTGAAGATTGTCTTGGTGTATAGTGTAGCATTTAAGCCTAATTTCTGCCATGCTGCTGTCCAGGTTTCCCAACAATTTTTGTCAATTAGTGAATCCTTCCCCCAGTAACTGGGGTCTTTAGGTTTGGCAAATACTATGCAACTGTATTTGTTTGTTCCTGTATATTATATTGTTCCACTGATTAATCTCTTTTTAAAAATCAATTACCAAAACATTTTCAGTGCTTATTATTTGTAGTACAGTTTCTGAGATCGGTACTTATATACCCCCTTCCTTTTTTTAGTGGGTAAAGTGCTGGACTCGAGTAAAAAAAAGACATAGCTTTGAATCCTTCCTGAAAAGTTTTCTAGTTATATGACTCTGGGCAATTCACTTAAGCTCTCCAAGTTGTCACCTGTAAAAAAAAATAGGATAAGAATATCTCTTGCTTCATAGGGCTGCTCTGAGTATCAAATTGAGAAAATTCACATAAAGGGCTTTCCAAATGTAAAACCCCATGTAAGTGACTTTTCTTTTTCTTGAGAGCAGTGTGGTGTAGTGGAGAGAGAGCTGATCTTGGAGTCACTAAGCCCCAAGGTCAAGTCTCACCTTTGACATCTACAGTTGTATGGTCATGGCAAATGAATTTATTTTTCAGTGTCCCAGATAACTGAGATGAGTTACAGACAAGTTCCACATCTTCATTGTTGGAGAGAATTTCTACTTGGGGAAATCCCAAGCCAATGAAATTACAAATGTTTTCCTCCCCAAAAGAAATGCTATTAGCTTCCTGAGGCAGCCCTTTCCCCTTTGAGCTGCTGTAATCGTTAGGAAGCTTTTCTTTACATAGAGCTGAAATCTACCCCTCTGCCACTTGTGTTTATTACTTCATTTTGTCAGAGCTCTTTGCTGGTAAACCCACACTGTTAAATTAAATTCCTGTGTGGTCTGGTTAGAATTACATTGAGAAAAACTGAACCATAGGCTTTACCTGTAATTCCACTCACCTGTGTGTCATGAGAGACAGAGGAGGACTCAGAGCAACCCCTTATCTACCAAAATGTATCACTCCACTATCTTAATGTTGAGGGATATAAATCTTCGTAGGAAGTATGGCACATCATTATTATTTTAAAAAAACTCATACATCTTGGGGCATTGAGATAACTGTGAATTAAAATGCTGTACTTAGTTCCTACATCAAGTAGTGAAGCAATTTTTTAATTTGTCTTGAGAAACATTTGTGTTATTTCTTGAGCATGATTTTATTTAAGTAAACTTTAGGTTGTCACTTAATATCTTGAGCAAACCGAAAGCTGGACTCTTCATTTAGGCTTCCTACGTTAACTTATATTTTAGTATTAAATCAGAACTTTTAACATGTGAAAGGGCAACATTTCTCTTCATATTTTGTTAAAGACCCTTTACTGCTACTGAGAAATGCCCGGAAGCTGTTGGGTGTATGATGCTTTCTACTACTTCCTTTACCATCAGTACTTAATCGACATTTGGGGCTTTTGTTGCAATATTCATATCCTTAAAGAGTGCAGCCTCAGCTTGTAGGGCGGGGTTTTGTTTATTGCAATGTTCTATATGCATCTGGATTCCTATAGAGATTTTAAGTGATATGAATGTCCAACAAAATCACAAGAAAGCTGATTTAGTCCATTTTAATAGTGTATGAAGGCTGATAAAGTATGCCATTACTAAGGGTAACATCAGAAGAAAGCAGTGATTTAAAAGTCCTTGTTTAATTCAACTCCATTTGAGCCTTCATTTGAAGAAGCACCCACTTGAGCCATGCTCACTCCAAACCCAGTTCAGCCCATTACTCCAGTGTACTTCCCAGCTTTGTTGCCTTCCATCTGCGTGGAGACCGTTTCCCCTTCTCCAACTTTTTTTTTTTAGTGTATTCCTCCTTCAGAATTTAAGTTCCTTCAAGGCAAGAAATATTTTTCTTTTTGCTTTTGTTTATATTCTCAGAGCAATGTGCCTCTGTGTGCATTTACACACAATAGAAGCCTAATACATATTAAGTAGCTGATAAGTGTTTTATCCTGTCTGTTTTCTCTTTCTGTCTATCTTTCTGTCATCTATCATAACAAAAACTGTCAAGTGCCTACAATGTACAGGACATCATACTGTATTCTCAGGCTATAAAGGCAGAAAATGTCTAGTTCCTCACTTCAGGGAACCTATACTCTCATGGAAATGATAGTGTCCAAAAGTAGTAGCAAGGTCAAGGTGAGACAAAGGACCTAAATGTAGCAGTAGCCATTAGAGAAGATCTTGGAAGAAAGGGGTCCGGTAGGATTAATATTTTAAAGATAAAACAATATAATTTCTTTGAGATATTTATTTCAGGCTGTATATTAATAAGAATTTACAGTAACAGGAAGCATAGTGGAGAGAGTTGTTGTAAGTAAGGTGGATTTTAGTGTGTAAGATGGTTTTTTGTTATTTTTTCTTAGTTTCCCAGGATCCATAGCCATAGCAATCTCTTGTTCCAACGGATTAGATATGAGTTCTTACAATTAAGGTTCAAAATATCTCCATGAACTTGCACTGCATTATATAATGATAAATAATAGAAACATTTGTGATAAGGTAATGTAAAAGTGAAGGATATTGCTGACAATATGCCTTCTTTTCTGTTGCCCTATAAAACAGGTGGACACTGGTCAGTGAGTGGGGAAACCTTAGGGTTGAATGCATAAGCTGAAATGCTGTGTGTTCCTTGATCAGCTCCCATCAAGGCTTGGGGGGATTCTATGTTTGCCTCAAATGGCCACCATTGATGCTTGAGAAGATTCAGGGAAGTGTATAAGCTGTGCCTGTCTCAATTGACCCCATCAAGATGTAGGAGTAGTTGCTTCCCCCTTCTTACTGGTGCCTGCGAGAAGGGTGATTAGGGAATGCTGTAGGAGTTGATGCTCCCTTTGTCAGTGACTCTTTTGAGAAGATTAAACTAGAATAAAGTAAGATTCTTAAACCCTTCAAAGCTATCTTAGTGCCTTTCCTGTCTGACCAGATCAAGAGTGAACTTGTGCTGGCAGCCCTCCTGTGTGCTAGTGTTATCTGTGTTACAATCGTGTTCTTGGAATAAGGAAGAACTGGGCTCAAATCTTATTTCTGCCACTTACTAGATGTGTGACCATGATTTTCAGTCACTTAGCACTCATTTAGCACCTCTTCTCTGAGCTTTGGCTTCCTTATTTGTAAAATAGAGATAACATATCATAGGTTTGTTTTAGGGTCCAAATGACCATGTAGGTAAAATACTTTTCAAATTTTAACATGCCTTTTCAATATCATTATTATTGTACAATGCAGGGATAGTTATTGTGCTTTCAGGAATGGGACTTGAGATTATTGATTTAATAGGATCAGAGATGTGTATAGTCAAAGCTATGGTTTTTTCAGTAGCAATGTATGGCTGTGGGAGTTGAATTGTAAGGAAAGTTGAGCACTGTAGAACTGATGATTTCAAATTGTGATGGTGGAGAAGACTTTTAAGAGTGCCTTGGATAGCAAGGAGGTTAAATCAGTCAATATGTAAAGAAATTAATTCAGACGATTTACTGGAAGGTCAACTACTGAAGCTGAAGCTTAAATACTCTGGCCACATAATCAGAAGATTGGACTCATTAGAAAAGACCCTGATGCTGTGAAAGATTGAAGGCAAAATGAGATGGGGACAGCAGAGGATGAGATGGATAGATAGTGTGATGGGAGCAATGAATATGAACTTGCACAAGTTTCAGGAAATGGTGCAAGATAGAAGTGTCTGGCATGCTATGATCCCTGGGGTCACGAAGAGTAGGACTTGACTGAATATTGCAGCAACAATAAGGATCACAGAATATTAAAGCTCAAAGGGATCTTTAATGATCATTTTCCTACCCCCTTGATTTTGTAGATGAGGAAACTAAGGACCTAAGAGAAAATCACTTTCTGAGTTGAATTCTAAGTCAGCAAATCAACAGCCATTTGTTAAGTGTCAGGGAAAGTAACCACTAAGCAGAAAGATAGTCCCTGGCCTCAAGGAGCTTATACTCTCATGGAGAAAGACAGTACATACAAGGAAACAGAACAGGAGGAACTGACAGAGAAGTTTTCCTAGGCATGGTGGACAAAATCCAGAGAGTGGAGCCTAGAGGACAATGAAGACGTGTGAAGTTCTGGGAGGAAATGCCAGTCAGAAGAAAGGGATGCAGGGACGGAGCAGGGATAGAGCAAGGTGAGGAGCCTATAGGGGCACACAGTGAATATCCAGCATGAGAAAGCTGCTTTGACATAGTTCTGAAAGTTGAGAGAGAGTCAGGAGTGGAAATCAGAGAGGAATTTTAACATATTAGAAGGTTTTTTTCCTGCACAATGCACAAGTTACATATAAGGAAAATATTGCAACAGATAAATAATTTTAAAGGATGTTATTGATAGCTTTGATTTCTTCCTCTGCAAACAGCCTCAATACCTCACTAATTTAAGCTAATTGACAGAAAGTTCATTTGAATTTCTGAAAAGTCAGGATTTCATATACATATATATATATACATATATGTCTTTCTAGAGAAAAGAACTTTCATTACTATTTAATGAGATTGTTGTGAGGATCATAGAATTTCAGAGTTGGAAATGGTTCAGGGTCCAACTAGTCCAACTTCTGTATAATCTAAAATCCCTCTTCATCATTCTAAATAAGTGGTGATATAGCCTTCCTCTGAAGACATTGAATGGGGAGAAACTGTGTCTTTGCCATGAAAATCCAAACCACTTTTAGACATCTCTCACTGTTATGTGATAAGTGCTTTGTAAATCTTAAAGTACTATGTAAGGTTGAGTTGTTATGATTATTACAATGTACAATAAGGAAAATAACAAATTATTGCTTGGCACAAGCCTTAAGATTTGAAGCCAAAGGAATCCTAGAGGTCGCTAGTAGATTCTTTCACTATACAGATAAGGAAGAAAGGGGAGAGAGTTAGATAGTTCGGTCCTCAGGTCTTGTCCACCATGCCTTTTAAACCTGGCATGTCTTAAACTGAACTAATTATCTTTTCCAAAAAACTTTTCCTATTTCGTCATTACCATCAAGGGCACCACCATCCTTCTCATCTCCCAGGCTCACAACCTCAACTTCTTACTCTTTCTCACCCCTCCTCCCATATCTAATCAATTGTCAAGTCCTGTTGTGTCTACCTTCGTAACTTTTTTCATATATGCTACTTTGTCTCCCCTGATACTGGTACCTCGGTACGGCCCTCATCTCCCCACTTCCCAGCTACTGTAATAGATTGACTTCTAATTGGTCTCCCTACCTCAAGTTTCTCCCAACTTCAGTCCATCATCCACTCAACTGTCAAAGTAATCTTCCTGAAGTGCAGATCAGACCATGTTTCACCCTCTATTCAACAAACTCCAGGAGCTCCTTACCACCTTCAGCATCTAATTTCTTAAACATTCTCATAACCTGTCTTCTTTCTATCTTTCCAGTTTTCTTACCTCTTTAGTCACTTCCATGTAGTCTGCAATCTAGTGATAGTGACCTTCCTTCCATCTCCTGGCTCTGTGCCTTATCACTGGCTGTGACCCTATTCCTGGAATTTTCTCTCTTCTCATCTCTGCTTCCTGGCTTCCTTCAAGCCTCAGCTAAAATCCTACCTTATGCAAAAAGCCATTCCCAATCCTCTTTAATGCTTGCCTTCCAAGATTATCTCTGGTTTAGCTATGTCTTGTTTGTAAATAGTTGTTTACATGTTATTCCCATTAGACTGTGAGCTCTTAAAGAAATTTTTAAAAATTTAAAGTTTTGAGTTCCAAGTCTATCCCTCCCTTCCTCTTCCCTAAGATGGTAAGCAGTCAGATATAGGTTATACATGTGCAATTATGTAAAACATTTCCATATTTAGTCATTTTGTATAAGAAGACTTGAATAAAAGAAAAATGAAAGAAAGTAGAAAAATAGCCTGCTCCAGTCTGTGTTCAATCAGCATCAGTTCTTTCTCTGGAGGTAGATAATGTGCTTCATCATTAGTCCTTTGGGATTATCTTGAATCATTTTATTGCTAAGAATAGCCAAGCCATTCACAGTTCTTCATACCATATTGCTGTTGCTGTGTGCAATGTTCTCCTGGTTCTCCTCAGTTCACTTTGCATCACTTCATGGAAGTCTTTCCAAGTTTGTCAGAAATCATTGTGCTTGTCATTTCTTGTGGCACAATAATACCCCATTACAATCTTATACCATAGCTTATTTGGACGTTTCCCAACTGAGGGGCATTCTTCTGATTTCCAGTTCTTAGCCACTACAAAAACAGCTGCTATAAATATTTTTGTACAAATAGATCCTTTCCCCTTTTTTTGTGTCTTTGGGATATAGACCTAGCACTGCTATTGCTAGATCAAAGGGTATGCACAGTTTTATAACCCTTGGGGTGGTAGTTCTAAATTTGAGCTCTTTTTAAAATTTTATTTTTAGTTCCACATTTTCTCCCTCCTCCCCCATGTCTCCCTCTCATTGAGAAGACAAGAAATATATCTGAGTCCATCAGTTCTCTATTTGGAGGTGGATAGTATTTTCTGTCATGAGACTTTTGGAATTTTGGTGTTACTAAGTCTTTTGCAGTTGATTTTCCTTACAGTATTGCAGTTACTCTGTAAATCATCCTCCTGGTTCTGCTCACTTTATTTTGCATCAGTTCATGTAGGTCTTTCTAGGTTTTCTAAAGCCATTCCTTTCATCATTTCTTATGTCACAATAGTATCTTATCAAAATCAGGTATCATAACTTGTTCAGTCATTTCTCAATTGATGGGCTATCCTTGGTTTCCAATTCTTTACAATGAATATTTTTGTATTTATGAATCCTTTTCTTGTTTCTTTGATGTCCTTAGGGTTTGGAGCTAATAGTGGTAATGTTGTGTCAAGAGTGTGCATTCTTTTGTAACCCTTTGGGCATAGTTCCAAATTGTTCTCCAGAATGCTTGGACTGGTTCACAACTCCACCAGAAGTGTATTAATGTTCCTGTTTTCCCACATCCTCCACAGCATTGGTCATTTTCTTTCATATTAGCCATTCTGATAAGTGTGAGATGGTACCTCAGAATTGTTTTCATTTGTATTTCTTTAATTAGTTATTAGTGATTTAGAGCATTTTTACATGACTATTGATAACTTTGATTTCTTCCTCTGAAAACTGCCTGTTCATATCCTTTGACCATTTATCAATTGAGGTTAGACTGAGCTCTTTCAGAACAAGAATTGTTTTTTCTTTATATTTTCATCAATTAGCACAGTTATCTGTCATATAACTTAATTGCTTAATAAATGCTTCCTGACTTGACTTGCAGATGGCCTGTAAGAGTCTTTCTGTATTTCAGTCTGTGACCTAATTAGCCCATGAGAAATCCTAGAAAAGTAATATTTGGATTTATGTATCTGCATGTAAGTGGTATCCCTTTACAGTAAAATATAAAATACTTCAGTGGTATAGGAACTGTTTCCTTTTTTTCTTTACATATCCAGTGCTTAGCATAGTGCTTAGGATAATAAGGTGGCATTTAATAAATGTTAATTGATCTGAATATAAGTAAGTGAAGAAAATAACAAGCAGATCATGTTAGCATGCTAAAGTTAAAGGTAGAGTGGCTCATGTGGAACATCTTTGTCATCTATTTAAATTTTAAAAATTTTTATTGATATCTTTTGTTTTCTATTACCTATATTTCCCCCATATCCCTTCTCCTCCCTTCTCCTTTCTCTTCCTAGAAAGTCAGTCCTTATAATGAATATTTTTTTAAAATAGAAAAAAGAGGAAGAATAAACAAAACTGATTAATGCATAAAAAACCTGATGTTACTCAATGTTCCACTTCTATGGACAACCCTTCCCCACACGTCTACGAAGGAATTGAGGGAAGTAGCTTCCTGTATCTCTTCTTTGGGGACAAGTGTGTTCTTTATAATTTTATAACATTCATCTTCCATTGTTTTGTGGTTATTCTTTCCATTTGCATTGATTTAATCGTTGTGTATATTATTTCTAGCTATAAATCTATGATCCTAATTGAAAGTAGAGGAAGTTCATCTGTTTATCTGTCAGTGAAGAGAGGCTTTTGTTATGTTCAAAAGGTGCTTTTGCTGGCATTGGCTCCTCCCCACCCTCAACATCCAAAAGCACTGTATCACTACAACAAAATCAGATATAGGGAAATATATATGACAGGATAGACCAGGAGTGGGGTGGCCTTGAGGCCACAGATTCCCCACCCCTAGTATAGACTTTATCTTATGGTAGCTTAGGACATAGATAGGAATACTCATAGGTGAAATGGATATCATATCTTATTTATAGCCCCTAAGAACATCCTGTGTTCCATGCTAATGCTGGAGCCCAATTGTTATAATTCCTGCCATCCCTGAAGATCTTTGGAAGGGAGTAAAGAGGAAGATCAGACAGAAGGCACACCTAGGTTGTCATAGCTACACTCACCTTGGTTCTACTAGTATTGAAAGAGGAGTGGGGCCAGAAGATCTGCTCTGTAGCTGACCAGAAAGTATGACATTTGATTTCTGAGGGCACAAATTTCATTGTTTGGAAAGATACTTTTCAAGTACTTACAGGTTGCAAGTATTTGTTTTCTGTGACAAATACCAGGCTTATGGGTCACAGGACTCGATTTTGGGAAGTTGTAAAACATACATAGAAAAGAGGATTTATTAGAACCACTATTACAGACATGGAGACATGGTGAATAGTGTACCAAGGCCTGAAGTCAGGAAGACTCAACTTCCTGAGTTCAAATTCTGAATTCACACTTACTGTGAGGTCCTGGGCAAGTCACTTAATTCTGTTTGCCCCAGTTTTCTCATTTGTAAAATGAATTGGAGTAGGAAATGGCAGACTACTCCTGGATCTTTGCCCCAGAGGAGGTCATGAAGAGTTGGACACAACTGAGATGACTCAAAAACAAGTTATAGACATGGATACATGATTTTACCTATGCAGGTATTCCTTTTACTGGAGGATATTATAAATCCTTCACACTTTCTTGTTCATGTTTTTCTAATGATTAAAAAGATTTACTCAATACTCTAGAATTTTTCTCCTCTTCCTACTCTTCTGTTTGAGACTGCAACTTATAAGTCATTGTCACCTCATAGCCTTGCTTCCTGGTTCATCAGCAAGGGAGAGTCAAAAGAACACTGCCTTGAGAATTAGAGCAAATCCTGTCTGAGGCAGTGAATGGTGGTATGGTGGGTAAGTACTAGATCTGGAATCAAGAAGACTTTGAGTTCAAATCCTGCCACATTCATCCTGGGCAAGTCAGTTAACCTCTCTTCATCTCAATTTCCTTATCCATAAAACAAGAATAACCATGGCACCTAACTCCCAAAATTGTTATGAAGATCAAATGAGCTAACATTTGTAAAAGACTTTGCCAACTTGAAAGTGATACATAAATTCTAACTTATTGTTTTTGTTGTCATTATTTCTAATACTTCCTGTATAGCCTTGAGAAGTAATTTTACTTCTGTGTGCCTCAGTTTCCCAATTTATAAAATGAAGTGGTTAGGTAGATGACTCCAAAGATCCTGTCAACTCCAGATCTTTGAGCTTATCATTTGTACTTTCATTGAACCTCAGCCACGTATCGGGATGGTCATACCCTTGATCTCATTATTTCTTAGGAAAGTCCTGCTGACATCATCCACAACTATGAAATTCCCTTATATGACTATACCTGCTGCCCTTCCATCTATCCCTGTGTCTCATCATTCCTAAATCTCTCTGTAAAAAATACTCTATCCCCTCAGAGAATGTAAGTTCCTTGAAGACAGGGACTGTTTTACTTTTGTATATGCACCCCCAGGACCTGCTTTATACTAGGTGCTCAAATATGTCTTGGCTGATTCTTGTCATATCTGAAAGGATACCACCATACTACTTGAGCCATCCATCAGTCATCTCTTCTGCTTGCTACAATGGGACTACCTGCTCTGCTGGTGAAGCATGTCCTAAATGAATTCTTTTTAATTTTTAAATTTGCAACCAAATCATCCTTAGTAGTATAGTATAGCCTGCTTGTTTGCCATGCATTTTTTTGCCTGACATTTGCCTTATTTTAATTTTAATTCTTTTGTACTTATGGGATTTCTCAGCCTATCATCAAGAAAATACTGGTGTTAGAGAAAAGCTCTTCTGGCAACCACTCTAGTCCAGTAGAATTCCTGGAAACTGAACTACCCAAAAGCCATTTATTTCTTCTCCATCACCTCAAAGTGTACCATCCCCTGACTTAGCTTGATGACATTTCCCCTCATAGTTCTGTCATGGCTTTTTGTCCTGTAGACCTAGTCCTATCTTTTCCTGCCTTGGAGGGAGCCTCACTCTCTCTTCCTGAGTCCTCAATATTCAGTAACAAGACAAATCAGGAAGACTAGCAATGGTCCAGAATGCAGTGGATGACCTTGGTGTCTCTGATGTCTGACCAAGCTCTAAGTGCTCCATAATACCTGCTTTTGCAAACTTTGTGCCCACTGGAACAAATTGTTTTTATCCACCCATCCCATTTGGGAAAGTCGTTACATGCTTGAAGTAAACACTCCCCTAACTCACTGACAGGTGTGAGGCCTGTCAGTTACCCTCAGCCTGGTTTTAGCTTGTCCTCTGAGACAGTTTACTGGGGTGTGGCTGCTGTGCATGCTACACAGCTTCTTGGAGACACCTGTGAGAGTTGAGTGAATCAGGTAAACGAGCAGCCCTGGAAAGGACTCAGTAAGCCCTCACACCAGAGGCACTGGTCCTTCTCAATACCCCGTACAATGACACTGACCATTTTGATATTCTTCACACAAAATGCTCCATCTTCTGACTTCAGGAATTTTCCCTGGCTGTCCTCAGCACTTGGAATGCTCTCCCTCCTCCTCGCTGGCTCTTGGCTTCCTTCAAGTCCCATGTAAAATCCCACTTCTAAAGGAAGTCTCCTAATTTCCACTTGTTCCAGGGCCTTCCCTCTGGTAATTATCTCCATTTTGTCCTGTGTATGATTTGTTTATACTGCTAGGTGGTTGGGTGTTGTCTCCTCAAGGACTGTGGGGTCCTTGAGGGCTATGACCGTCTTCCTGCATTTCTGCAGCTCTTATCTTAGCAGAGTACCTGGCATATAAAAGGTACTTAATATTTATTGACTGAAAGAGCAAATTATTGAAATTAGTCTTATAGAAATTAGTTTAATCTTAGGATATTAGGAGCAGATTGGATTTTAAGAATCATAGATTTAAATCATAAATTTAAAATTGGAAGGAACCTCAGAGACCATTAGTCCAGTTACTTCATTTTACCAGTAAGGAAACTGAGGCCTGGATTGTTCAGGGTTATGTAGCCACTTAGTGGAAAAACTGGGAACTAAATCCGCGTTTCCTGACTCCTGGTCTTATGCTTTACCACACTTTACCATAATTTTAGTTTACTTTTCCTTGAACATGATTTCTGTTTATTTATTGAAGGCAAACTGTGGTATTCAATTATTTGACACAAGTGCCTGTAAGATTTATTACTACTTTCATAGGAAAGGTGTCACAACTTTTCTTCATCGCCATTTTCCTTGCTGAAGGATCTAGGTTTCCTTGGATGCCAGGTGTTCTTATGGCAAAGTGTCAGAATGTTAGGCAGTTTTCTCAACCTGATTGCACATGAATGACTGAAACGACCTGTGTAGTTTCCACTATCAAAAACTTTGTGTGCAGGTCTGGTTGATTGTATGCAGGTCAATTGACTTTTCTTCAGCATTCACTCCAAGTTTGGAGCAGGCATCAGCCCCAGGATGGCTGGCATTAACTTGAAAATATACTCTCTTGGCTTTCTGTCTTACATGACTGTGAGAACACAAGAATCAGTTTGCTGGGAAAACATGAGAGCTATCCCCCAAAATGCAGATTTATAGGAATAGAAAATGGGCATGTACAGATCAATATGTTGTCATTCCCTGCCCCACTATCTACAGCACATATATTATAGTCTTCTATAATAATCTGAATAGTCTTCTCTATTCAGTATATGTATCCACTTAAAATGTTTGACACTACTCTTGTCTTCATTGTATGGTCTCAGAGTAAAATGTTTAAAATAAACTAGCTGAGCATTTACTGCCAACATGTCATTAGGTGCCATAGTCATGGTGTTTCCTATTAATAGCTCATTTGTTCCCTTTATATTGATCCCCCTCTGTGGTACTGAATAAAAGTATTGAGTATGCAAAAAAGAAAAGAAAATATACTCTCTTTTTCATGAGCATTTGCTTCATTTTTTTCTAAACTGTCTCTTGAAGAGCTGGTCAGATCCTAAAAACTCAAATTGAATAAAGAAACTTGAGAGCAGCATCCAGCTTCAGCTGCTTTTGAAGAAAGAGTGATATTTGACACAGAACGGTATCAGTGGGGAAGGCCACATTTAACTTTTGTTGTTTGGGTTCAGCACTGGAACAAAACCAGTTTTTCTTGTCTCTTTTTTGTCTGACTATGGCGGAAAGCCCAGAAGTATGAGTTTTTGCGCCAAGAGATGGTTCTAAAAATAGTGCCGGGTGGGCAGGAAGATTGTTTCCTCATGAATGCAACTGGTGTGTGACAAATACTGTGTGCACCATGGCTCCCAATGGGATGGCCAGTGAAGCACGTTGCTACGGTCCCTGCCACAGACTCTGCTCCCAACTGTTGGAGTTTAGAAACATTAGCCTATGCTGGTTTTCTTTTCACTACCATCTCTAGCCAAGATGAAGTTTGCAGATCAAACAGTCGCTGCCTTGCCTGCTGTTTTCTTTCTTTGGGATGTAGGAGTTTAATTATACACACCACAATGGTGAGCTTTCAGAGTTGGGGAAACAATACTTTGATCACGCATTGCTTAGGTAGTGGTTATTTACAAAAGGTATGAACCTCCTATATTGTCCTGTGCCTACAGGGAAGTAAAAGGGTTTTTGTTGGTCTCCTGATCAGATTTGAAAAGTGGGTTATTGTTCATTGATTCATCAGGGTACTTTGAGGGGATTCAGCGTCAGTGAGCAGTGGACTCTATAGAACACAAATGTAGCATGCACTCGACCTGTTGGAAAAGTAAAGCATCAAGCAATTGTTTTCATCTTTTCCCTAAAGCAGAGCAGGCCCAAACCAGAAAAGTCTGAGTTCAGAAACTTGACCTATCCTTTCAATCCAGCCAACTAAACAAAATATAATTAAAAAAGCTTTGAAATCACATTGCCTGAAAGGTTGCTGAACTGATGTTTTTGGGTTTGGTTTCTTGATAAAGGTTTACTTCATTTCAATATTTTTTTCCTGTCCATATACATAAAATTTTGCTTGGCAGCTTGAGATATTAAGGTTGATTGGTTTGATGGTAAAAGCTTATTGTGCCTTAGGAGATACTACGAAATATCCAGGGCATAGTATGTAATGAAATCATCTATGCTGAATGTATTAAAATTGAGCAATTAAACCCAGCATGTTAGTTGGTTCTAAAAACAAATATTTCCTAAAAAGAGACTAGTGACTCACAATACAATGAAGCAGTGGGAAAGACTTTAAAATCCGTCCCTGTAGCCCTGACATTTCTCCCAAACCCCAATCCCTTATTTTCAGCGGCTGCTGGACCTATCTCATCCGAATGTCCTGCTGAACCTGAAAATTAGCATGTTCACTCCTAATTTAGTTTTCTTCCTTTTTAAATATATCCTTTATCCTTACTTCCTGACTTTGTTGAAGATACCACCATTCTCCCTATCATCTAGGGTGACAACCTTGGGAATTATTCTTCAGTTTTCCTTCTCCCTTATCCTCCACATCAAATGAGTTCTTTGAAATAACTCTTCCATCTGTCCCTTCTTTCACACTGCCACCCTTGTAGTCAGGGTGCTCTTTACCTTTTACCTTGGCTATTTTAATAGATTCCTGACTCTTCTCCTTATACCTTAGCCTCTGCCCTTTTCATCTTTTACACCACTGCCAAAATAATCTTCCTAAGGTACAGGTCTGACATGTTACTTCTCCTTTCTAAAAACTTTGCATGACTCTCCTTTGTAAAAGAAATAAAAGGAAAATCTATTAGTGTAGTAATCAAGGCTCTCTGGAACTTGTTGCAACATATCTTTCCAGCCCTATTCAAGATAATTTCTGATACCTCCACATCTTTGTCTATACCACACCCTCCCCTCATCCCATTGCCTCTCTTCTGCATAAGTTGATATTCTTTTCTAACTTTTCTTTCTGAAGACCCATTTTAAGAGACTTAACCTCCACAATACTTTCACTAATCTCCTTGTCCTCTTCAAATTCTTAGTCCAACGTACTTGACATTTTCTGCATATTTGTTACTTATAAGTATGGCACGGTGTGATGGATGAACTACTGAACTTGGAGTCATGCAGATTGGATTCAAATCCTCTCCAAGGCTAGCTAAACTAAACTCCTTGAAGGTAAGGATGGTGTTATTTTTTTCAGCTTTGTACATACAGTGCCTCGTAAAATACCTTGCACATAGTAGGTGTTTAATAAATGTTGAATTGAAGATTTCATTATAGAAATCTCAATGCTAAAAATGTCTAGGTTTCAAGGAAAGAGATGAATTTAAATCTGGCTTGATGGTGTTTAGATTGAGAATACAGGTACACGGAGCTATAAGAATATCAAGATATTAGTAGATGGGGTTCTTATTTAATCTTTCAGAAATAACAAGGCAACAAACCTTTGAGTCTATTCTGCTCTGGGGATTTTTGAGGAGCATTTTTGCACTCTAGATTATGGAGGAACAGAGCAGAATGCCCTCCTATCTGAGACCACACAAACAGTGTGGCCACAGAGGATATCTGTGCAATATTTTGTTGACTCATGGAACATGAAGGCGTTTGCTTGGATATTAAAGGGCAGAACCATTTAGGAAATAAAGTAGAGGAGAACAACTTCATGCAATCTGTTAATCTTTTTATACTTTGAAGGTTGTCCCTCCTCCTCCTGAGGGATATAGGAAAATCTCCTTTGAAGGAGAACTCCTTAGGTATTTAAATTCAGTTCAACATTTTGCTGTTGTTCAGAAATGTCCAACTTTTCATGACCGTATTTGGGGTTTTCTTCTCAAAGATACTAGAGTATCCTTTCCTTCTCCAGATCATTTGACAGATGAGGAAACTTAGGAAAAAGGTTTAAGTGACTTGCCCAGGGTCACACAGTTAGTAAGTGTCTGAGGATGGGTGTGAACTCAGGAAGATGAATCTCCCTGACTACAGGGAGAGCACTCTATCTGCTATACCACATGGCTGCCCTAAACATTTATTCAGCACCTGCTGTGTACAAGGCTAGGTTGTTGTTGTTATTGTGTTTGTCCTTTGTTCTCGAAGAGGACCATGACATTAGGATGATGACATGACTTGCAGTTGACTTTGATTTGAGTGAGGGAGGGCTGTGCAAGGTCACCAACCTCACTTTCTTCTCCTGTGCCATCTGGAACCAGTGGCCTTATATTCATCAAGATGCCTAGAGAAGCCCCAGGATACAATGTGAGACCCTGGCCCTTTCAAGCTAAAGGGAATTCAGTGTCTTTTAAAGAAGACTGTATGTATCAGAGAGCAGAGATTAGAGAGAGAGGGTTGTTTTAGAAACAATTAAATGTAAATTTATCAGGAAAAGACCAGATGATGGGATTATGAAGTCAAAGGTTCAAAGTTCTGTTGGGTGATAGAACACATAGATTTATTAGTGCATACAGAATAATCTAAGGAGGGACTGAGCACTAAGCCTTAGGAGGTAGCACTTGAGTGATCATTGAAGGAAGCCAAAGATTCCAAGAGAGGAAGGTTAAAAGGGAGTTATATCTGATAGCCCCTCCCTTCTACCGTTTGAGCCTATTGTTCTGCTTTGGGAGCATCTAAATGATTTATTGCGTGGCTAACAGGACCTAAAAGGATTATCACTCTGTTGCTATACATAATAGCATGCCTCCCAGTAGCCACCTATACTTATATCCCACGTCAGTTCAGAACAACAGCTGGATGTTCAAGGATTTGCTATTTAAATGTCAATATGGGAAGTTACATATATTCAACTGGAAATCCATGGTGCCTAAATACAGCTTAAAGAATTGAGGTAAATGAACAGAGCAAATTCACTCAAATAAAACCTTGCTGTTTTACTGCACTGTGCTATTACACTTTATAGAACTGACTTCCATTCTATTACAGTTGGTATAGTTTAGAGGTTAACAACCATTTAGAAATGAGATGCAAAATTATGCAACGTATTTGGGTTCCTTGCTTGAACTCCTCTCCTTTTTTTCTCCCATTCCTCTCTTTTTCTACTAATTTGAGGATATATTTGAATTGATAATCTATTTTCAATGCAAATACTGTGAAGGTTAAATTTATCCATTCATACCTTAATGTTAATTATTTTATTCAGAGTACTTTCCTCCTAACTAAATTCTTTAATAGCTGGAAGATGTCTGACAAATCTATAAAAATGAGAAAACAATAAGCATTGTCACTAATTGTTGACTCTTCTCTTATCACATTGGGGGGGGCTAATATTATTTTTTCCATTTTGTTTTTCTTTTTTTACTTCTTATCCATGAGGTATTATATAAAAAATAGTAATCTCTTAGTGCTTTTAAAAATGTGTTTTGCCTCCAACATAAATTTCCTTTCTGTGTAAATACAGTGATATGGTGCAAACATTCTTCTCAATTTTGTCTTCCTGTCTGCCTTTTGATTTTCTTTGACCAAGGCATTAGGATCTTAATGTAATTAAGGTCCAAGTCTGGTGATTCTGTTATTACTGATAATTAAAATATGTAATTTTAGGAAGACATAAATTTTATAAATTTATAAAGGTAAATAAATTTTCATCTATTTGTTGATCCTCTGCCAGTTTGATCTGTAACTATTCAGGGGGTGATTTGACTTAGTTGGGTCTCATGATAAGCCTTCTGTAGACTTGTTTTTGCTTCCACTGCTTTTCACTGTTTTGTTCATAATTTCAGCCATCCTCAACCTCAATACTTTGAAATTAGGTTATATTTTAAGAAGGTGATATCTCTTATTGATGTGTCTCGCTTCTTGACAAGGAGGTTAAGCATTTGCCAGCTGAGGAACTGAGGTTCTCTTGGGTGCTGTGTACATCCGCTAAACTTATGCAGAAAATGTTTGATAAGGTCAACATCATTCATTACCTTTATCATTTTTCATTTTTGGAATTGATGACTTGTTTGTACACATCAGATCCAAGTTGTTGCATTGTTGAAAGCTCTTTTTGTTTCAGCTTTTCAATGTAGAATTTTATTTTTGCCCTAAGTAGAGAGAGAAAGAGAGAGAGAGTTAGTGGTGGTAGTTAGTGGTAGTGAGGATAATGATGATGGGGGTGTTTGTTGTTTGCTCTTTTTGTTATGTTCTTTGGAAGAAAGGGTTACATAGAACTATAAGCCTTAGACTTCTGGTTTCTAAGCCCGAGCCATATTTTCCAACATACTTTTCGCTATCCTTCATTGTACCCACCTTCACATTTAAGTCATTGAGGTCGTAAGAATATGGTAACTTAGAATGGATTGCCTTGTTACGTTCGCCATAATAGATTTTGCCATATAAACTTAAATTATCTTCACGATGATCTTTTTGCTTATGTTTGTCACTAGTACTGCAAAGCAAGATGGCAAGTGTGCCACAATATGGTAGGATTTTTTTGTGTGTGATTGGGCTGAGACCAACTCTACCAAATCCTTTGTTGGTGACTCCATGCAGAATGTGACTGTCCTTCAATTTAGCTGCTATTTTCTTTCACCTTCTGCTTTTACCACAAGAATGTCAGATGCATTGATATGGGTCACTTCTTCTAATAGCCATTTCACTTCACTAGTCACTGGATAAATATCTTATCAGTCTTTAATCTACAGTTAAATTAATGTTTAGAGATAGTCTAAAAATTGCAGGACTCTTTGCCCCTTACTATGCTACTCTGCCACTGTTACTATGGAAACAGAGTGGTACTGCCTGATTCTGAGAACCTTTGAAAAAAAAAATTTTTTTTTTGTTTCATAGGTTGCCATGGCCAAAGAATTAATCATTTAGTGTCCAGCCTACTTATGATGGATCTCTGTATTTAGATAGGTTAGTCCTTGGACATAGTTTATTGCTGGAACGGGACTCATAGCCTTTCCATTACAATCTGTTAGAACTTACCCTTTAAAGGAATAGCCTTTGAGAAACTAGTCACATCCATGCCAAAGGGAATTCTGGAGTAAGACTTTGTCTTGTCTAACAACTAGCTGAAAAGATCTATGCTAAAAGAATATGAGTGAAATGGGAGAAAAGTTGGGGCAAATTTCAAGCAGAAAGAGATGTGGGAAAGTTTCTCTTCTTCACTATTTTGCCCTGCAGTCCAGGTGGTTATAATTACTCCCTACAGAAAACCCTGTGGGTCCTCTTAATTGTTAGTGCCTGCTTCCACTGCCTAATATTATTTCCAATTTGTTTTAATATACATATTGCATTTTGTTATCTGTGTACATATCTCCACTCATCCCCCAAGTAATTCTAAGTACCTTGAGGTCAAGGATCTTTTTTATTTTGCCTGGCATGTAGTAGTTTCTTAATAAATGCTTTTTGAGTTCCATCTAAATTGAAAGAGAACAACTGTCTCTGAAGTCAAAAGATCTGAATTCAAATCCTCTATCTGGTGCTTACTACACAGATGACCTTAGTCAGTCAAGTCCATTATCTTCCTGGGGTCTCGGTTTTCTAGTCTGAAAATGAGGGTATTGAATTAGATAGCTCTGATGCCTCTCCCAGCTATAAATCTAGAATCCTAAGAACTGATTTGAATTGAGTCCTTTTGATATGACTCATATCATCATAATGGAGTATCAGTAGGTGATATTAAAACACCAGACATGAAGCAGTGAAGAATTTTGGATCACTGAAAGTACCATGCAGTTTCCCAAATGAAATCTGACCTAATGTCCTCCCCTAACTCAGTTCTGGGACCTGTTTGTGTCTGTCAGCTGAGCTTCCTCAAGGAACACTTAGTGATGAACTAACTCAGGCTCGGCTCCTTTTCATAGCCTGAGCAATGTGCCATTTTTTATTCACTTTGATTTTATGGTCAACACTTACAAAGTAATATCAAGTCATTATGAAATTTAGGAGGCTTTAGAGTGAACTGGGGCTGAATGAGTCAATCAATCGATCAACAAGCAAGTTAAATGTTTACTATATGCCAGGCACTATGCTAAGTGCCAAAGATCAAAATAAAAAGTAAAACTAATCTCTGCTTTCTAGGAACTTCTATTATGATTGGGAAGACAACATGTACATAAATAGGTAAATATAAGATACGGAGTAGATAAAAAGTAACCTAAGGCAGGATGAGACTAGCCCTGGAGGGATTGGGAAAGACTTCTTACAGATGGTGGCACTTGATCATAGCTGGAAAGGAAGTCAGGGATTCCAAGAGGTGGAGTAGAGGGAGGAGACGGACAGCCTTCTGGGCCTAGGGGACAGCCAGAACAAGAACACAGAAATAGACTGTCATTTGTGAAAAACAGAAAATAAACCAATTTGGCCAGACTGTAGAGAATGTGAAGGGCAGAGACTGGAAAGAGAGGACGGAACCAGGTTGTAAGAGTTTTAATGCCAAACAGTTGACTTTACGTTGGAGTTTATTTAGTATTTATTTATTTTGAACCTTTTGTGACTTGGTCAGATCAATGCATTAGGAAAATTTGTTTAGCTACTAAAGAGAAATTGGATTAAGAGTGCAGAGAGGATTGAAGCTGAAAAGACTAATTAGGAGATAAATGCAGTGGTCTAGGTGAGAGATGATAAGAGACTGTAATTACTATAATATCATCTGCAAATGGTACCATTTGGAAAACCTTAACAACTATAAGAGAGCAGGTAGGTGGTGAAGTAAATTGATCACCCAATCTGAAGTCAAGAAGATCAGAGTTCAAGTCTGGCTTCAGGCACTTACTAGCTGTGTGACCCTGAGCAAGTCACTTAACCCTGTTTACCTCAGTTTCCTCATATGTAAAATGGAGAAGAAAATGGCAAACCACTCCAACATTTCTTCCAAAAAATCCCAAATGGGGTCACAAAGAGTGAGATGCAACTAAAAAAAGTAAACAACAATCATTTATATATTGTTTATAGTTTGTATGAGATAAATCTCCATAAGCACAATTCTGTAAGTGAACATGTTTCTTTTGCCTTCATATTTATACTCAGCAAGTTACTGAACAAAGTTTTCTTCGTGATTATTCCCACCATAAATCTTATATAATTTTAACATGGGAACAAAAGGCTCTTTGAGGAGAGTCTTTTAAATTTGTCTTCTAAATCAACTAATTTTTTTTCAGATCAAATAAACATCATGAATTAAGTTTTCTACCTTAAGTCAGTTTGTGTGATTAAAAATATTTAATTTGCCATAGAAAATTATCTGCGATAACTTACCCCTTCTCATGTTTTCATCAAGGATGCCCTCAATATAGGTAATAATTATCATAAAATTCCCCTTCCTCCCTCTCTGAAGAGGTGGGAGAATTATGAGTGAGGAAAATAAAATATATTGTCAGATGTAGTTTATATGCTAGCTTTGTGGAACTGTCTTTTTTTTTCTTTTACTATTCCTTACAAAAGATGGCTTTTTGAGTAGGGGAGGAAAGAGGAATGCATTCAGAAATGAAGGTGGTTTAAATATAAGAAATATTAATAAAAATTAAAATTATGAAAATTTCCAGCTTCATCTTGCTCTTTGTCACTCCTTCATAGGGAGACCTCCCAAAACATGGTGGTTCTACTGTTGTCACTGACAGAGCAATCGAACACTCTGGACATGCCAGTGGATCTGTTTCCATTTCTGTCTTGTTGTTCTTCTAGTTCTATCTACCCACATTCCCAGGATGATCTACCTGACTGGCTAGATTTCCTCTCAGGTGTTCTATAAATTTGTTTTCTCCTCAACAGCTTTTCCCTGTTTGGTGAGGCAATGCTCCTCATAAATTCCTGCCATTCTCCAGTACAGTGTTTTGCAAGAGAATTTATAATCCAGCCTTGCCTTTTGTAGCCAATATTTCTCTCTTGTGTATCTCACAGGTGCTGACTTGAGTGGTTTCCAGGCCCTTTGGGGCTCCTTATTATGATTGTGTTGCATCAGTGTAAAACTTTTAAAAAATGGGGCTAGTTAATTTTTAAAATTTTTGTCCACTTTTGTTAGAGAAGTTTTAGGCAGCAAACAACTGAGGTGATAGTGAGGGTGGGACTGCTTGTGTAAACAAGCCAGTGGGACTTAGCCCTTCTTCTAACTAGTATTTACCTTGACCTTTGTTCTAACTTTTCAGGCTGACTGCCCACAGGCAGCTGATTCTGAAATGATTCCAGGCTTTGTAACCAGTCATTTCCTCTTTGTTAAGATAAGAATTTTTATTTTTAATGATGTGGTCATTGTTTCCCATATCCATTGCCTTCCAACTTTCTTCTTCAAGGAAGTATTCATGATCCAAAGACCTGAAGCTTTTTAGTCTTTTTCATTTCTTAATCTTGAGGTCTGCTTCCCAACACAGTTGTCATCTTGCTCCTTTATATCTTTTGAGTATCAAGATACCTATCCACAGCGCAGAGGGTCTTGTCAAATTGTTTGGTTTGGATGACGTTGTCAGTTTCTTCGTTAAAGATCTTCTCCATCCTTTCCCGTGGATGTTGCTACGTAAACTGCAACTATCTTGAATTAGCCAGTTGCCTTACATCTTCTCTCAGGCACACATACATTACAGATTGCAGTATTCTAGCAGAAAAAAAAATGGAGGAAATGAGGGAAAGGATTATGTTTTGGAGGGGATGCAGCCTGCTGGGTCTCTGTTTATTTGAAAAAGCCCATGAGTGGCTCACAGGTTCCTCTACTCCTAGCATTTCCCAACAGTAGATCATCCAGCAGCCAAGCAATGGAGGGACCTCAGGCTATACCTTCAGACTATTTTGTAACCCAGGAAGGCTATGATGTCTGAGTCAAGTTGACCTTCATAGGCTGGCCTTACCAGTAAACATAAAGTAATTTGAGACTCCTTTGCTCCCACCCTCTCCCTCTCCTCAATTGTTTGCTGGCTAAAACCTCTCTAACCAAAGAGAAACCTTTCATCCCTCAATTATAGATAAAATGTATAAAATTCAAATGGTCTGAAGCAATGTATTGACTAAAATAAACTGATCAGCAAGCATTCGTTAAGTGGTAGGCACTTACCTCTGGTAGGCACTGGGAATACAAAGACAGAAAATGAAAAAATACAAGTTTCTCCAAGGACTAATGCTGGAAACAAGGATGCATATAAGAATATACAAAATCAATAAAGCCATTAAATACAAGATAGTTTGGTAGGGGGGCTCTAGCAGTCAGAGGATAAAGAAAGGTTCCATATAGAAGATTGTATTCAAGAATCCCCTCTGAGAAGAGAGGGATTCTGTGAGGTAGAGGTTAGGAGGGAGTTCGTCATATACATGGAGAATGACAGGTGCAGGAGCAGAGAGACTGAGATGGAGTGCCATTTGTGAGAAATGGAAAGAGGGCCAATTTGGACTATAGGGAACTTGAAAGGGAATAATGCATTATAAAGGTAGAAAGATAAGTTGGACTTAGATTTTAAAGGGTTTTATATAAAGGATTTAATATTTTATCCTACAGGCCATAGGGAGCCACTGACGTTTATCAAGCATGGGAGTAGCACAGTAACATCTGTGCTTTAAAAAAAATAATAGTTTGGCAGCAGCATGTGGGACAGACTGGAGTGTGGAGTCTTTTATCAGGAAGCAATTTGAGAGACCCTTAAAATAATCTAGGTGAGATGACCTGAATTAACACAGTAGCTGTATGAACAGAAACAAAGAATCAGATGCAAACATCAATATTCTTCCTATATATAAATGAAAATAGAAGACATGAAATTGCAGCTAAATTGTCCATCATTTCTCATCAAATAAAGGAGTTGGCAGAGTTTACCATGCAACAGGAAACATAATTTCATGGGACTTTTGATCATCTCCTAGTAAAGTACTCATGATAATTATTTCCATAGTGGTGTTTTTACAAAAACTTATGCACCAACATCTGTTTCAGAGGATGAAGAGGTAGAGAAATTCCATCAAGAATTCAATTAGTAAGGAATTAAAAGCCCTCTAATCAAATAAAAATATACCTTTATATACTTTGTGGCTTCATTTAAAAGTGGGTAGAGGTGGATATGATGAGAAATGTGGTTTAGAAGTAAGGAATGAGAATGGCTTAAGACTTTTTTTGTCCTTCTTGTTCAAAAAGGACCAAAATTACATCATGATGTCAGGGTCAGTGGACAGCGTGTCGATCTGTGGCTGATCATGCCAATAGGAGCTTGGAAGGCTCTACCACAGGTCAGGCACAAATAGTCCATATGACCATTTGAAAGGGACATCATACTTATTATATTTCCTTTGAGTTACCTCAATTCTGCTTTGTTCCTAGAGCACAGTGCCTTCTTTGATGCGGGCACACCATGCTGTACAATCCCTGCCAGTGTCTCCCAGGTCTCACAATCCATACCAAAGTTCTTCAGAGAGACCTTGAGAGTGTCCTTGTAACATGACTTCTGACCCTGTATGACTATTTGCCTTGTGTGAGTTTTCTGTAACAGTCTTTTAGGCAAGTGTACATTTGACCTTCAAATAGCGTGGCCCTCAGAGTTGTGCTCTCTGCAGTAGAGTTTGAACACTTGGCAGTTCAACTTGAGAAAGGACCATAGCGGGTGGTATTTTACCTTGCTAGGGGATCTTTAGAATCTTCCTAAGACTCCACAGAATCCTCATATCTATCATGTGAATACTTTCTTTAAGAAAAGAATCAAAAGGTCCTGGACATGTTGAATACCAAATAATATTTTAAATGAAATTGATTAATAGAAAATAACTATTTTGATGGAGTCATTCCTGAACCAGCTGTGTAAAGACAAATTCCTATCTTTTTAGAGCAGAGATCAAAATTAATACAAAGCTAGAAGAATAAAATTTAGAAAGGTTACATTGTATAATTAAAAAACTCAGACTTGACTATTTAAACAAGTTATTGACTCCCCTAGGGCAGCTAGGTTATGCAGTGGATAGAGCACCAGTGCAGGAGTCAGGAAGACCTGAGTTCAAATGTCACCTCACACACTTGACACTCACTACCTGTGTGACCTTGGGCAAGTCACTTGGGCGAGTCAGGATGAGTTGCGTCATCCTGGGTCATCTCCTGTCATCCTGATGAAAATCTGGTCACTGGATTCAGATGGCTCTGGAGGAGAAGTGAGGCTGGTGACCTGCACAGCCCTCCCTCACTCAAAAAACAAAGTCAAGTGCAAGTCATGTCATTATTTCTCTGATGGCACAGTCTTCTTTGGCAATGAAGGACAAACACACATACACACACACACACACACACACACACACACACACACACACCTCCCCCAAAACAAGAAATGACCAAAAGGGCATTGACAGCAACTATAACAATTTCATAAAAAGTTTAACCATTATAAATAGGTTGTTATAATAAGAGCCTTGAAATTTCTATAATCAGAAACATTTGACTTACTTGCCAAGTACCAGATTCATGGCAGCTAATGTCAACATCGCTGTAGTACAATGACGTCAAACTCCAGTGGGAAGGGGAGGGGGACACTACGTTCTACGTAAGAATCTCTGTGGGATGTGTATTGACTTAGTTTTAAAATGTAATATAATCTGTATTTTGTTGTATTTTTATTTATTTTGTTAAATATTTCCCAATTAAATTTTAATCTGGTCCAGGTTGCAGTGGGGAGTGTTGCTGCATGTTTGACATCTCTAGTGTAGAATGGAAACTCTCTTGTGAAATTTTACCAAAGAGAATGGCAGAAAGTCGTGACAAATACCATCTTATAAAACAGTGACCAGCAGTAGAGGGTGGGAAATCCATTCAAAAGAATGCTTGACAAGTGAACCAACTAAACAGTGCCATCCTACAGACATTTAAAGAGGAAGCTAGAAATCGGACAAATGAGGGAACAGGATCTGCAGAGATTTTTATTATAGCAATAGTAATACTTAGCATTTATATAATATTTTAAGATTTGCAAAGAGCTTTACAAATGGTACGTAATTTGATCCTCACAGCAACCTTGGAGGTGGATGCCATTATTATCCCCATTTTACAGATGAGGAAATTTAGGGAGACAGAGGACAAAGAACCTGCCTAAGATCATACAGCCAGTGTCTGAGACTACTTTTGAAGTCAGGTTTTCCTGACTCTAAGTCCCGTACTCTATCCACTGTGTCACCCAGCTGCCTAAAGCAATAATTAAGAATAATAATGGTGATTACAACAATAATCTCTTCAGCATCAACAACAGTAAAGCCATTATTTGGATTCAACATACCTTGTCCAGGAGATGCTTCATGAGGAAGCATAAATGACACTGAGGGGAAAAAATATGGGAAAAGCAGCTACCTTAAATAATGTTTACACAAGGATAGTCTATTCTGAAGGCAAAGTAATGGGGGATAAAATCTTGGACCTTGCTGTTGCCCCCTCCCCAAAAAAATGGGGAGGTGTGTAGCAACCAAGTAGAATTTTACTACCCATATGCCTGATGCCCTATTTATATGAAAATTTTATCAGAATAATCTATACATGTATAAAGGGTATCTTTAATACACATAGAGTAAGGAAGCAGGCCATCTTTCACAAGCAGTATTCCATGGTAAACTACATCTCTACACACTTGACTGAAAGATGTAGAAATTGCAAGATCACACTGTTTGCATAAACGTGAATATTGTTTGTTGACTATAAATAAGGATTTGATTCAATAGAGCAAAATATTGCTTTAAAGGTTCTCCTTCAGTAAGGTGTCACCCATGCATATGCCAAAATTATATTGCTTTTTAAAAGATACAAGAAAAAAGAACCTTGTTAAACAGCACTGATCATTGATATCAAGTGAGGCATAAAACAGGGAGATATAGTCTCACCAAAAGTATTTGCCACTTTCAAAAAGGAAATCTAGTGCAAGGTCTAAATCAAAGAAAGCTTCCCCAGCATCATCCCTGTATATGGTAAGGGCCTACAGATCCTGCTGTCTTTATCAAATGAGATATTTATAAAAACAAAACAAAACAAAAAGCCACTTAGCACTGTTCCTGACATGTAGCAGGGGCTATGTAAATGCTTAATCTCTTCCCCTTTTCTGTTTGTAGATGTCATTGTACTCATTGCACCAAACTCTCAAGTCCTGCAGAATCTGCTAATTGATATCTGTGATTACTCCATTTAGAGTCTGGCTTAACTACCCACATAGGAGAAATCATGTGAATGAAAAAACTTATTTTGTAGACTGTTGTATTCAGTCATCTGGACAACCTACAGAGTTTTTTCTCAAATTATAGATCTTGGACAATCACTGCAAATGGATAGTAAGTTTGGCTCAGAACTGAAAGAGGAGGCAATCTAGGTGCCATTTAGAAAATGAAGTTTTTTAAATGTCCCCAAGCTCAGTGAGGAAAAAAAATGCTTATGTTTTTAATACTGGTCCTCTTTTGGTGATGTCATTTGGGACATTTATAGTCTGATGAAGCTGAGGATCATCCAGAGTACAATTAAGAGAAGCCTGGTGAGGGTGATCAGACTGCAACACATTACAAGCAAATAATTAAGTACACAAGAGAGGATTACATTAAAGAAACATACACTCACATGAGCTCTGAGCTAACACATAGCTCGAATAAAGAGTAAACACTGCTCAGCCCCTGTGCTCCACTGGCAACCTTATAATGTCAAGAGAAAGGGCCAAATATCCCTAGCAGGTTGTCTGTACTCCCTGTGATGAACTTACAGAAGAACATGGAAGAGAGTTCTTCCTCTCACTATGGACTTGCACTTGTCAGCACTAAAGGGATCAATCATAGCTGTTAACTTATAGATATATCGACATATTCTTGATTTCATCTCCTTTGCTCATTTTTTTTCCATTTGCTTTTCAATTATCAACTTTTGATTGTCATTCTGTTGACTATTTTCTTGATGCCAGTGTCTACCCTCTCCTTGCATCATGTCATAATCATTGATCGTAAATCTTCACAGCATCGTAGGACCATAGAATGATGTAACTTAGTAGAGTCTTTAGAGATCAATTCAGAACTATTAGAGAAAAATAGGAGATGGCTTGATCAGAAGTGTTTTCTCCTAGTTCTTTACGATCATGCTATGATATGAAATTACATATAAATTTTGCTCAGGTAGCAGATTCTTTATTTCAGGGTGTTGAAGATCAATAAGTGTAACAGTAAGGACCCCAGCATACATAGGAGGGACTGCTGTACAGGTTCTTAGATCTGCTTTTCTAAAAGGAAAGCAACTTTTGAGGGAGTCAACAATCACATTAATCAAGCACATATATCATTCACTTAGTTCAGGGGAAAAAATCAGCACCCTGAACTTGAGAGAAAATATGTGCAGAGAAAGAAAGATCAACCAACAGAAAGGGCTTCCAACTGTCTGACCATAAGCAATACATACATCACAGATCTACATACAGATCCACCTGTCTGACCATACATACAAAGTTACCAGAAAGAGAAGTACCAACTTCTGGGTTTTCAAAAGGGGTAGGGTAGCTCCTTAAAAGCTGACCAAACAAACACTTCCAAAGAGTAAGCCCCAAAGTAAAACCTCACCTCAGGGTATTTATTTATTTTCGGAGGCAGAGGACATCACAACCCTTGAGAACTAGCGCCTCATTAGAAAATGAACAAAAAGTATGGGCTTCCCCTAATCAAGCTTCCCTTATTGGGCAGGCTTATTAATGGGCGGGGAAGATCTTTCAGTCTCCTTAGCATTACAATAAACATTAGGGGTATTTATATATGTTAATGTAGTCTTTATAGTAGAGTATAGTAATGTAGTCCTTGTAATAGTAGGGTACCTACCTCATTGGGTTGTTGTAAGAATTCTTGGAATAACCAAGAGAGGCTGAAAGTATTGGGGAAAAAACCAACCTAATATCGTCTTTTATTCTGTCATTTTAAATAGTCCATGCTTTAGAGTGATAGTGAGGTTACTACTATCAGTAATCATGCTAATAGCTAGCATTTATATTGTGTTTTAAAGTTTGAAAAAGTGCTTTTTATGCCTTATCTTGTTTGGTCCTCATAGATCAAGTATGTAAAAACTGTCTCTCAGGTGATAATGCGCATAACAGAGCAGGTAAGAAGTATGAAGAAAAGTTGTTGGGTGCAGTTATTATGATAAGCAAAAGGGCTTGGGTGACAAAATCCTGAGCAAGGTCAGTGAAACGAGCCACGCAGGGGAAAAGGTGTGTAAGGGTAGCAGACGAGATGAGAGGGTGAGCTGTGAAAGACTTCAAAGAACAAATACTTGCTTCCCCAGAACCATGAAAAGCAAAAACCTACCATCTGTAGGAAAGAGTTTGGAATGGTTAAAAAGTGGTCCCATATAGTGAAAAATAGAATGCCATGGCACATAGAGTTTAAGAAAAGAAAAAAATGAAAAAAAATTTCTATTAAGGCAAAAATCCATGAAACTAATATCCTGATAGTTAAGAATGGAAAAATTAAGAGAGAGAAAAAGAGCTTGGCAGGGAATGAGCGGGGAACTTCCCTGAGCTGAAATTGAAGGAAGATAGAGATTCTAAGGGGTGGAAATTAGGAGAGATTACTTTCCAGGTTTATGGCTCTACATAGCCTGTGCAAAGATTCAGAGGTGAGAGGTAGAGTGTGGAGTTTGGAGAACAACTAACTTGCCAGTATAGTCTGGATCGTAACATTTATGAATGTGAGTAGTGTGAAATCTGTCTGGAAAGGTAGACAAGAGCCATATTGTCTGAAGCCTTAAATGCCGCTCTGTGGAGTTTGTATTTTATTCTGTAGGCAATTGCTGAAGGTTATTATGGAGGAGCTAGGAGGCGCAATGGATAGAGTACTGGGCCTAGAGTCAGTAAAACTCATCTTCCTGTGTTCAGATCTGGCCTCAGAAACTTACTGGCTGTGTGACCCTAGACAAGTCACTTAACCCTGTTTGCCTCAGTTTCCTCATCTGTACAATGAGCTGGAGAAGGAAATGGCAAACTACTCCAGTATTTCTGTTAGGAAAACCCCAAAAAGGATCACAAAGAGTGGAACATGTCTGGAAACAACTGAATATTTTGTTGAATTCAGTATGAATAACTGATACTGCATTATTCATTCTGCAAATGAATACATGGCATCAGTACCACATGAAAAACATATTGTCTATATGTTGCATGTGTGTTATTTTTTCCTTTGAAACATAAACCAAGAAGATTCATCATCCAACTCTTACATAGTCCAATGACTTTTGGGAAGCATCCTGAAATGTTCAGAAAACAGTAATTTTCCAAGTCCTTGTCCTCTTTCCCCATTTCAGTTTTTTTCATATGTTCAAACAGTAGATAAAAATAAAAAGCAAATGTAAATGCAGATCAAAGGTTTTCCAGCAGAGTCTAGTTTTGTCTCCACCACTTTGTAGTTCTGCCTATTTATAGTATTAACTGTATTCAAGTTCCATAAACAGAATCTTTTGAACTCAAAACAAAACAGAAATTAGTACTAGCTAGTTAGGTTCCAGAATAGCAAGAAAACTTATTGTTTCCAAAACTGTTTCTTTCTTAGTAGCTAATTCCGCCCACCAGTGAGCTATTGCAGTGTGGTCTGATTTCAGCAGGAGTCCAGAATCCTCACTAGAAGGCAGAATTTGCCCTGTGTGTTTAGACAAGCTGTTCAATAACCTCTCATAGGCAGGAATCTAGATATAGTAGATCGAGGAAACAGATGTATAAAGCCAAAGGTAAGCCAGCAAATGCAAGGATTTCTGGGCTTTCTCTTTGGCTGTCCACTTACCTGGAATGCTTCCCCTCTTTCACTCCAACAACTGACCTCTCCCTGGTTTTCTTTAAGTCCTACCTAAAATTCTGCCTCTTTACAGGAAGTCTTTCCCAGCCTCTCTGAATTCCAGTCCCTTCCCTCTCTTAATTATTTCCTATTTATCTTGTATATAGCTTGCTTTGTATATATCTGTTTACATGTTGACTTCCCTATTAGACCTGTAAGCTCCTTGAGGCCAGAGACTGTCTTTTTTTTTGTATCCTTATCACTTAGCACAGTGCCTGGCACATAGTCGACGCGTAATAAGTGTTTATTGACTGAAAGATACTCTAATGAGCAAGAACGTTAACCTCAATCTGGACAATAACACGACTGTTCAAAATTAAGATCATTATGTACAGGGAATAGTCTTAATCAGAGAATATGAAGATAGCATAATTCTTTTGGGGAAGAAAGTACTCTATTAGGAAATGAAATTAACTTTTCCCTAACAAAAATGTGTTTTAAGAGGCTAAATATGTTTGAGACCATTTTTATATTTCCTTTATCTATCCAAAGTGCCTGGTTGTTCATCTCTTATGCAAACTGTTTATTTTTAAGATCTACCCAGCAATAAATTAATGTTGCTGTTCATTTTGGAAAATGTTATTGCATCTTTATTCAACTCAGCAGAATTTGAGTCTGTTGAGGGTAGATTTAGTCCTTCTTTAGGACTTGTAGCAACTCCCAAAATTACAGGAAAAAGAAGTTTTACAAATTTTAAAAATATATCTTATTCAGTCTTCCTGAGAACCCAGTGAGTTAGGTGCATTTTCCTCATTTTTCAGATGAAGAAATGAGGTTGAAAAATAAGTTAGTTAAATGACTGGTTTGTGGCCATACAATTAATAAGTTTCCGACGAGGTCTTCTGACTCCAAATCCAGCATTCTATGTACTATGTCTCTAATACAGCTATCCTTTCCTTTGTGGAGATGTAGTATATTATATTATTTAAATGAATGATATCTGTAGAAATATTATAATATAAAAATTGGAAGAAAAGAATTAATATGGTACATTAATGAGCAAACATGAAGGAACAAAACACATTGAAGTGGACAGAGGGCCTAGGGTTCATACCAAAAAAGAATTTTGAAGGATATTTAGTCAGGAGGCATGACTTGTGTCTTGTGGTACTTCCTAGGTCCCTTTTCTGGAAGGATCATTTTGTTTGTTCTTTTGTCCTAGAAGGGAAGAAATAGGAGCAGTGGCTGGAAATTGCAGAGATGAATTTAGACTTCATGTAAGAAAACACTTACAGAAATAAGAGCTATCCCAAAGTAGAATGAACTTCTTCCGGAGCTAGTGGGCTTTCCCCTATTAGAAGCTTTTGGGAAAAAGCTGGATGGCTCCTTATTGGGTACATTGAAGAAGGAATTCTTTTTCAGTTGTAGATTGAAATAATTGGACAGTCCATTTTAAGTGATATCCCTAAATCTCTTAAGATTCTAAATTTTGTAATTCTGAAAGACAAAGTTTATATATACCAAATTTTTTCAAAAAGATATTATGTCATTTGGTTATAAAGTTGCAGTGCAAAAGTACCCACTTTCAGAAAACATATTACTTATTTGAAATTTTCTTAATTCTTGATCTAGTTAATGTGAATACATTAAGTAAGGATTATTTGTTTTCCAAAAGTTTCGTGACTTGATTTCTTTAAAGAGGAGATCCACCTATATATTTAAGTATTTTATAAAACATTAACTATTTTTGGAAAACCTTGGGAACTTAAAATCAAAGCCTTAGAAGTTATTATAGTTAAATGAAGAAAATTATGAAGTTATAATGAAAACTATTAGAAAATGTTAAATTTATTAAAACTTGTTCATACACAAATTTTTAGGAAAACAATTTGCCACATAAAATGAGGTACACCTGTGTAATTTTAGTAGACCCATTTAGTTGACTCCTTTAGGTCTAGATTCCTTTAGAAGGGCTCCTCCAGCACTGAGAGGGAAGACAGTAATGGAGCTGCAACTTGTGAGAGTTTTGTATTCTCAAATTGAAAACAGGATCAGGGTAGTGGAAAATTATAATGTTTGTAGTTTTGGAATATAACCATTACAAAAAAGTAGAATCCTGGGGGTGGGAATAGGAGTGGGGGGTGGTGGAAAGGTGGTTAAGATAGTTTGCTTGATTATGCACCGCAATGAGACATTATGTAAACCTGTTAATTCTATGAATAAATCTAAAAGTGACCAATGGGGTGAGTAGGTAGAAGAGAATTGGCTGCTGTAGTCTTTCAGTTATTTTTACCTGCTACATAAAAGGGTTAGATTGTCTGTGAGAGACAAATAAAGCAAATGAAAGCCAACAATCATGAGCAATAACCGTGGATTAGTTTCACTGAAGGGTGACTCTGATGAGGGTTCAACTTACCCAGCATCAGAGAGATGGATTAAATGACTTGTAGAAGCTTTTTCAGACTTATAATTCAATAGCACTGTTTTATACCAAAAAAATTAATCTCAGAATCTGAGTGTTTTGATTTATGCCATGCTGTCAGAAACTGCTTAAATGATATATTAGCCATGTATCTTTTTTTGCTAGCCATACTTGATAAAGAGTTATACTTGGAGTCTAGAAGTCCTTAGTTCAAATATGACTTCAGACACTTAATAGCTTTGTGATGCTAATCAAGTCTTTTGACTTCCAACTACCTCTGTTTCCTCACCTATAAAATTGGACAATAATAGTCCCCCTACCTCACAGGATTGTTGTGAGGCCCAAATGAGGTAAGTTATGTAAAGTGCTTTGCTAACCTTAAAGTGATATATAAATACCAACTACTTTTATTATTTTAAAAAATTGATACGATTTACTCTAGCAAAGAGTTTCTGGAAGATTTCTTAAATGAATATTTGAAAATTTTTCCCTATGTGAAAGCCCTTGAGATCTTTCAATATAAACAATTACATAACTGTGACTTGAAAAAAATGGGAGAATTTATTTAATGAGGCAGTTATCATTTTAGGCATAGGATGTGCTTTAAAAAGCAGGGAGGTGGGAGAAATATGGGAAATATCAAGTAAGTCATTTTACTTGGAAAGTGCTGTGTGGAGAGGAAGTAATTTGGAAGCAGTCTAGAAAGATTTGTTGGAGCCCGACTGTGAAAGGCACTGAATGCCAAACAGAAAAGTTTATATTTTATCATAAGGGTAATGGGGAGCCAGTCACTGAAGTATGTTGAGCAGAGGAGTGACACAGTCCGACCTGCATTTTACAAAAATTATTTTGGTAGTCGTGTGGTGGATTACAGAAAAGAAAGACTAAAAGTGAAGGGACTAATTAGAAGACAGTTAGAGTAGTCCAAGGAAGAAGTGATGAGAGGGTCTAGACACCATGTGGTGGCAGTCATATGAATGGGGAGAAGGATTTGGATCACAGAGATGTTGATGAGGTATGGTGGATGGATGGATTTATGCTTCTACAAGAAGTTTTTCTTGGGGGACGGAGCCAAGATGGTGGAGTAGAAAGATGCACATACGCTACCTCCGAACCCACTGCCTATAAAATACCTGTAAAAAAAAAAAAAAAAGAACCACCAGCGAATTCTGGAGCAGCAGAAGCCACAGAACGGAGCAGACGAGATTTCTGCTCCAGAGAGCCTGAAAACCTCTCGCAAAAGGTCCCTCACGCCCTGGACCCGGAACAGAGCCCAACCCTGCCTCGGTGGCGCAGCGCCAAAAAGAGGAGATCCGAGCAGGCTTCAGGGACGGAATCTCCAGCAGCCGCGCAGGTCCCTCCACCCACAGGTGACAAGGGTTGGTGAGAGGGTCTCTTTGGCGGGTCGAGATGGGAGTGGGGTGCCCCCATAACTCAGGCCCCCTCGGGAGGCAGCAGCAGAGGCAGGAGCAGACCAGGGCTCCCCAAGCAGGCAGGACCCCGGATCCATTGTTGAAGGTCTCTGCATAAACCCCCTGAGGGAACTGAGCCCAGTGAGGCGGCCCTGCCCTGACCTGAGCACCTGGACTTAATCTCACACTGAACAGCAGCCCTGCCCCCGCCCAAAGCCGTGAGGCTGGGAAAGCAGCATTTGAATCTCAGACCCCAAGTGCTGGCTGGGTGGATCTGGAGGCAAGGTGGGGGTGGAGAGGACACTCAGAAGTCAAGTCACTGGCTGGGAAAATGCCCAGAAAAGGGAAAAAAAATAAGACTATAGAAGGTTACTTTCTTGGTGAACAGGCATTTCCTCCCTTCCTTTCTGATGAGGAAGAACAATGCTTACCATCAGGAAAAAACGCAGAAGTCAAGGCTTCTGTATCCCAGCCCACCCAATGGGCTCAGGTCATGGAAGAGCTCAAAAAGGATTTTGAAAATCAAGTTAGAGAGGTGAAGGAAAAACTGGGAAGAGAATTGAGTGACATGCAAGCAAAGCATGAAAAACAAGTAAACACCCTGCTAAAGGAGACCCAAAAAAATGCTGAAGAAAATAACACCTTGAAAAATAGGCTAACTCAATTGGCAAAAGAGGTTCAAAAAGCCAATGAGGAGAAGAATGCTTTCAAAAGCAGAATTAGCCAAATGGAAAAGGAGATTCAAAAGCTCACTGAAGACAGCTACAAAACTTGCCATCGGGGCGGAGCCAAGATGGCGGAGAAGAAAGACGCACATGCACATAGCTCCGAACCCATAACCCACAGAACGGCTAGAGGGGAGTAACTTACGGCGAATTCTGCACCCAGAGGCCACGGAATATTGGAGCGAGGGAGATTTCTGTTCCGGAGAGACCTGCAAACCTCTCTCAGGGGGTCCTTCGCGCTGCGGACTGGGCGCCGGGACTGGGAGCTGAGTGCAGCCCTGCAGCGGCCGCGACACCGTGAGGAAAAGATCCGAGTGGGCTACGGGGACGGGATCTCCTGTGGCCACGCGGGTCCCTCCACCCACAGAGGGAACTGCAAACCTCTCGCAAAAGGTCCGTCGCGCTGCAGACACGGAGCCCAGCCCTGCAGCGGCCGCGGCTCCGAGAGGTACAGATCCGAGCAGGCTTCAGAGACGGGATCTCCAGTGGCGGCACAAGCCCCTCCACCCACAGGTGAGGACGGTCGGTGAGAGAGTCTCTTTGGTGGGTCAAGAGGGGAGTGGGGTACCCCCATGGCTCGGGCCCCCCCCGGGAGATAGAAGCTGAGAGGTGGCTGCAGACAGGGGCTCCCCAAGTGGGTGGGAGCCTGGATCCATTGTGGAAGGTCTGTGCATAAACCCCCTGAGGGAACTGAGCCTGAGAGGCAGCCCTGCCCTGACCTGACCATCTGAACTTAATTCTCACACTGAATAGCAGCCCTGCCCCCGCCAAAAGCCCTAAGGCTGGAAGCAGCATTTGAATCTCAGTCCCCAAACGCTGGCTGTGAGGACCAGGAGGCAAGGTGGGTGTGAGGAGAATATTCAGAGGTCAAGCCACTGGCTGGGGAGAATGCCAAGAAAAGGGAAAAGAAATAAAACTATTGAAGGGTACTTTCTTGGAGAAAAGACACTTCCTCCCTTCCTTTCTGACGAGGAAGAACAATGCTTACCATCAGGCAAAGACACAGAAATCAAGGATTCTGTGTCCCAGCCCACCCAATGGGCTCAGGCCATGGAAGAGCTCAAAAAGAATTTTGAAAATCAAGTTAGAGAGGTGGAGGAAAAAATGGGAAGAGAAATGAGAGGGATGAAAGAGAAGCATGAAAAGCAGATCAGCTCCCTGATAAAGGAGAACCAAAAAAATGTTGAAGAAATTAACACCTTGAAAACTAGCCTAACTCAATTGGCAAAAGAAGTTCAAAAGGCCAATGAGGAGAAGAATGCTTTCAAAAACAGAATTAGCCAAATGGAAAAGGAGATTCAAAAGCTCACTGAAGAAAATAGGTCTTTCAAAACTGGAATGGTACAGATGGACGCTAAGGACTTTATGAGAAAGACAGATATCACAGAACATAGCGTGCAGATTCGAAAAATGGAAGATAATGTGAAATATCTTATTGGAAAAACAACTGACCTGGAAAATAGAATCAGGAGAGACAATGTAAAAATTTTGGGTCTACCTGAAAACCATGATCAAAAGAAGAGCCTAGACATCATCTTCCCTGAAATTATCAAGGAAAACTGCCCTGAGATTCTAGAACCAGAGGGCAAAATAAATATTCAGGGAATGCGCAGAACACCACATGAAAGAGATCCAAAAAGAGAAACTCCTGGGAACATTGTGGCCAAATTCCAGAATTCCCAGGTGAAAGAGAAAATATTGCAGGCAGCTAGAAAGAAACAATTCAAGTATTGTGGAAATGCAATCAGGATAACACAAGATCTAGCAGCCTCTACGTTAAGGGATCGAAGGGCATGGAATAGGATATTCCAGAAGTCAAAGGAACTAGGACTAAAACCAAGAATCACCTACCCAGCAAAACTGAGTATAATACTTCAGGAGAAAAAATGGTCTTTCAATGAAATAGAGGATTTTCAAATTTTCTTGATGAAAAGACCAGAGCTGGAAAGAAAATTTGACTTTCTAACACAAGAATGAAGAGAACCATGAAACGGTGAACAGCAAAGAGAAGTCATAAGGGACTTACTAAAGTTGAACTGTTTACATTCCTACATGGAAAGACAATATTTGGAACTCTTGAAACATTTCAGTATCTGGGTACTGGGTGGGAGTACACACACACACACATGCACACACGCACACATACATAGAGACAGAGTGCACAGAGTGAATTGAAGAGGTTGGGATCATATCTTAAAAAAAAAAATGAAATCAAGCAGTGAGAGAGAAATATTGGGAGGAGAAAGGGAGAAGTTGAATGGGGCAAATTATCTCTCATAAAAGAGGCAAGCAAAAGACTTATTAGTGGAGGGATAAAGAGGGGAGGTGAGAGAAAAACATGAGGTCTATCCCATCACATTCCACTAAAGGAAAGAATAAAATGCACACTCATTTTGATAGGAAAACCTATCTCATAATACAGGAGAGTGGGGGACAGGGGCACAAGCAGGGTGGGGGGGAGGATGGAGGGGAGGGCATGGGGAGGAGAATGCAATCCGAGGTCGACACTCATGGGGAGGGAAAGGATCATAAGAGAATAGAAGTAATGGGGGACAGGATAGGATGGAGGGAAATATAGTTAGTCCTATACAACACAACTAGTATGGAAATCATTTGCAAAACTGCACAGATTTGGCCTATATTGAATTGCTTGTCTTCCAAGGGGAAGGGGTGGGGAGGGAGGGAGCTAAAGAAGTTGGAACTCAAAGTGTTAGGATCAAATGTAATGTTCTTACCACTGGGAAATAAGAAATACAGGTTAAGGGGTCAAGAAAGCTATCTGGCCCTACAGGACAAAAGAGAAGACGGAGACAAGGGCAGAGAGGGAGGATAGAAGAGAGAGTAGATTGGTCACAGGGGCAATTAGAATGCTTGGGTTTGGGGGGGGAGGGGATAAAAGGGGAGAAAATTTGTAACCCAAAATTTTGTGAAAATAAATGTTAAAAGCTGAATAAAAAAAAAAAAAGAAAAAAAGCTCACTGAAGAAAATAGTTCTTTCAAAATTAGAATGGAACAGATGGAGGCTAATGACTTTATGAGAAACCAAGAAATCACAAAACAAAACCAAAAGAATGAAAAAATGGAAGATAATGTGAAATATATCATTGGAAAAACAACTGACCTGGAGAATAGATCCAGGAGAGACAATTTAAAAATTATGCAACTACCTGAAGGCCATGATCAAAAAAAAGAGCCTAGACGTCATCTTTCATGAAATTATCAAGGAAAACTGCCCTGAGATTCTAGAACCAGAGGGCAAAATAAGTATTCAAAGAATCCACAGATCACCGCCTGAAAGAGATCCAAAAAGAGAAACTCCTAGGAACATTGTGGCCAAATTCCAGAGTTCCCAGGTCAAGGAGAAAATATTGCAAGCAGCTAGAAAGAAACAATTCAAGTATTGTGGAAATACAATCAGGATAACACAAGATCTAGTAGCTTCCACATTAACGGATCGAAGGGCATGGAATAGGATATTCCAGAAGTCAAAGGAACTAGGACTAAAACCAAGAATCACCTACCCAGCAAAGCTGAGTATAATACTTCAGGGGAAAAATTGGTCTTTCAATGAAATAGAGGACTTTCAAGCATTCTTGATGAAAAGACCAGAGCTGAAAAGAAAATTTGACTTTCAAACACAAGAATGAAGAGAAGCATGAAAAAGTAAATAGCAAAGAGAAGTCATAAGGGACTTTACTAAAGTTGAACTGTTTACATTCCTACGTGGAAAGACAGTATTTGTAACTCTTGAAACTATTCGGTATCTGGGTACTGGGTGGGATTACACACACACACATGCACAGGCACATGCACACACACATAAAGACAGAGGGCACAGAGTGAATTGAAGAGGATGGGATCATATCTTAAAAAAATGAAATCAAGCAGTGAGAGAGAAATATATTGGAAGGAGAAAGGGAGAAATGGAATGGGGCAAATTATCTCTCATAAAAGAGGCAAGCAAAAGACTTATTAGTGGAGGGAAAAAGAGGGGAGGTGAGAGAAAAACATGAAGTTTACTCTCATCACCTTCCACTAAAGGAAGAAATAAAATGCACACTCATTTTGGTATGAAAACCTGTCTTACAATACAGGAAAGTGGGGGAGAAGGGGATAAGCAGGGTGGGGGGGGATGATAGAAGGGAGAGCATGGGGAGGAGGGAGCAATTTGAGATCAACACTCATAGGGAGGGACAGGATCAAAAGAGAGAACAGAAGTAATGGGGGACAGGATAGGATGGAGGGAAATATAATTAGTTCTTACACAACACTACTATTATGGAAGTCATTTGCAAAACTACACAGATTTGGCCTATATTGAATTGCTTGCCTTCCAAAGGGAAGGGGTGGGGAGGGAGGGAGGGCAGATTGGCAGACAGGGGCAATTAGAATGCTCGGTGTTTTGGGGTGGGGGGAGGGGACAAAAGGGGAGAAAATTTGGAACCCAAAATTTTGTGAAAATGAATGTTAAAAGTTAAATAAATAAATTAAAAACGTAAAAAAAAAAAAAAGTTTTTCTTGATCCCCCTCAATGCTAATGTCTTCTTTATGTTAATTATCTCCAGTCCATCCTGTATATCTCGTGTTTGTAGATGGTTGTTCACATGTTGCCACTCTCATTAGATAGTGAGCTTCTTGAAGACAGGGACCGTCTTTGCATTTCTTTGTATCCCCAGAGCTTAGCACAGGACCTGAAACATAGTAGGCACTTAATAAATGTTTCTTATTTCACTTCATAAACACAAAGACATTTATTAAATGGTTACTCAGTGCCAATCATTGTGCGAAGTGCTGGGGATAGAAAAACTAATGCAAAATTCGTTTATGTGCTTTATGGAGCTTCTATTCTAAGAGGGGAAGACAACATATAGAGATAAATTTTGACAGTCAATTAGATAATGGAGTGTGAAGGAAAAGGAAGCACAAAGATTTGGTTCAGCCTGGGTAACTTGAAAGATGTGGTGATACTCTATGTAGAAATAGGGAAGTTAAGAGGAGACTAGGTTTGGGCTGAAATATGAGTTCTGTTTTGAATATGACACATTTGAAATCCCTAGGGAATATTCTGGTAGAGAGGTCCAGCAGCCATTGGTAATTCAGATCTGGAGTTCAGGAGTGAGATGAGGGCTGGATATGGAAATTTAGGAACTATATGCTTGGATATGTTAGTTGAATCCACTGGAGATGTTGAGGACACCAAGGTATATGGAGATGTGGAAAGGGACCAGGATATTTCTGTGGTACAATCTCATATATAAAGGTTGGGACCTGGGTGATGATCTAGGAAAGGACAATTATGAGCAGTTAGACAGGAGGAAAATGTCACCAAAACTTAAGACAGAGAGAGTTTCCAAGAGGAAGATTTAGTTACCAATGTCAGATGCTGCAAAAAGAAATTAGGACTGAAAAGACCTTTGGATTTAGAAATGATGAGATTGTTGATGACCTTAGAGAGAAGATTCTGTTAAGTAATAGGGCTAAAATCAAATTACAAAAGGTTGAAAATAAGTGGGAAGTGGGTGGCCCCAAGATGGCAGAATAAAGGCAGGATTTATCCGAGCTGTCCCAAATTGCTCTCCAAACAACTTCAAAATGACTCCTCATATAAAATTCTGGAATGGCAGAAACAAAAAAAAGTTAGGGTGAAACAATTTTCTAGCACAGAATAACTTAAGTCGTCAGGAAAGGTCTGCCTCAGTGGGGTGGTGGTCAGACTTGGAGTCTAGCACAAACTATACAAGCACAGGACACTCTGGGGCACCAGCAGTAGACTTTGGAAGTGGTTCAGCTGCAGCAGCTTCCAGGGCTCTCAATCTGCAGACAGTAAGGGGATCAGACAACTGGTCAGAAAGAGATTACAGAAATTGTAATTGATGGCACTGGGTGCAGGACTCTGTTGCATTACCCATACATATTTCTGGGTTGGTCCCAGAGCTGAGGAACACTAGTTCACTAGCACTTTGGCCCCATGAATGAAGGGGCCAGGTCACAGTTCTAGGGTAGAGAAGAGTGCTTGTCATTACTCACAAACCAAACACAGGCCAGGAGAGCAGTGACCACACCACTTCTTAGATCGTACCACCTTGGAAGAACTGAAAAGCTATAGCCCCTCAGAACTAGCTCTGAAGACAGCAGCAAGAAGAACCTGAAGCTTGGGACAGTACCCTCTCTACCTCAGGAGAAGAATCCAACTTTAACATAAAGTTAAAAGTCAAGAAATAGTCAACAAATAACAAAAGAAGAACCTGACAGTAGAAGGTTATTATGGTGAAAGGGAAGATTAACACACAAACTCAGAAGAAAATCAAATCAAAACAGATATTTGCATAGCTTCAAAGAAAAATGTAAATTGGTTACAGGCCAAAAAACAAATTTCTGGAAGAGCTCAAAAAAGATTTTAAAAATCCTAAGAACTTTATCACTATTAATACAGTTAGAAGGAGTATGCATAGCGAGGTGTAGGGTGACTAGTACCTTTGGTGTGATGGCTGCTGAGCCCTTTTGGGGGCTCTTTCCACCTTTGGTGTCCATCTGTCCTGCCTAACTCTCACCTGTGACTCCAGGAAGCTGCAGCATGCGTAGCAGCCACACCCCAGTAAACCATTTCAGCAGACAGGCCAAATCAGGTTGAGGGTAACCAAGGGTTCTCAAACCCATTGGTGAATTAGGGGGGTGTCTACCCCAAGCATATGAAGACTTCACCTGGTGGAATGGGCAGATGAGAACAATTTGTTCCCATGGCCATGAAGGCAGATGAAGCAGGCAATGTGGAGTGCTTAGAGCTTGTTTAGACACCAAAGACACCAAGATCATCCACTGGATCCTGAGCCATCGCCAGCCGTCTTGACTCTGCCCTGCCACTGGACTATGATGACTCTGAAAGAGAGAGTGAAGCTGACAACTTAGTGCAAGTCTGCCTCACTTAAATCCAATTTACACACGAATCAAAAGACATCACTCATACCATTTCACTTTTATGTCTCAAAGTCCTGTGGCGATAGGCAAGTGATGAAGCAGCAGGTGCGGATACACTGGGAGCTGTAGTCACAACCCTGCATAGGGTCGTTTCTCACTGGAAGCAGTAGTGGGACTCGGCAGCCCCCTGGGTGTCTGAGCAGCCTTTTAAGGCTGGTTACTGCTTACCTCCTGGTGTGAGGAAGGGGGCTAGAGAAGATTCCCTAAATATTGCCTGCTTACCCAACCCTGTCCTGATTACTACATCAGGTGGGGAATCCCACTATACCATTGAAACACCAAAAAAAAATGTACAGAAACATCTGCAAAGATAATTCCATTCACCATCGGCACATGGGAACATGCACACACTTATAGACAACACGAAATCCAGTAGACCTGAAAGAACTGTTCCTGTTGCAAGAGAACTCAATAGGTATCGCATCCAAATAGTAGCCCTAAATGAAAGAAGGTTGGCAAATGAGGGACAACTTACTGAAGTTGGAACTGGATACACCTTTTTTTTTGTAGTAGGCACAGTGAAGGGGAGCTCCATGAAGCTGCATGGGTTTTGCAGTAAAAACTAATCTAATCAGCAAGCTGGTATGCCTGCCAAAAGGAGTGAATGACAGGCTCATGACAATGTGATTGCCACTCGCAGGAAAACACCATGCCACCATCATCAGTGTCTATGCACCCACCATGACAAACCCTGATGAAGTCAAAGAAAAATTTTATGAAGACCTAGGGACACTTATCATCAATGTGCCAAAAGAGGATAAGCTTATAATTCTGGGTGACTTTAATGCTAGAGTAGGCTCAGACTACCAGACTTGGCAGGGAGTCCTCGGGAGGAATGGAGTTGGAAATAGCAACAGTAATGGTCATTTACTGCTGAAGACTTGTGCATCGTATGACCTTCTCATCACCAACACTGTCTTCTATTTACCTAAACTCAATAAAACTTAATGGATGCACCCTCGCAGCAAACATTGGCATCTAATAGATTATGTGATTGTAAGGAGAAGAGACAGACAAGATGGGAGAGTGACAAAGGCAATGTATGGTGCAGAGTGCTGGACTGATCATAGACTTATCCTTTCCAAGCTAAATATTTGCATTCATCAAAAGCACTGCCCCCAAGGCAAAATGACTACCAGAAGAATTAATGTCAATCAATTAGAGCTCTTCTCTGAGCATAAACAGCTTGCTGCTTACTTGGAGGGAGAGTTGAGCTAACGCATGACTGGCAACAGTGGAGCAGAAAAGGAGTGGGAAGCTCTCAGAGATTTGGTGTACAGCACTGCATTTGCTCATCTGGATCAGAACACTTGCAAACACCAAGACTGCTTTAATGAAAATGATGGGGAAATTCAGAAGCTGCTAGATGAAAAACGAGAACTTCACAGGATTTACCAGCAGGATAGATCATCCACCTCTAAGAAGGCAGCATTTAATTCCATCAAAAGCAAAGTACAAACAAAGCTTAGAGAGACGCAGGATTCCTGGCTCAGTAAGAAGGCAGATGAAATTCAGTTTTATGCTGATAGCAACAATCCAAAGTGCTTTTATGATTCCCTGAAAGCTATTTATGGACCAAAATCCTATGGTGCATCACAACTACTCAGTGCTGATGGAGCCACATTGATTAGTGATAGGGACATGATCCTAGAGAGATGGGCTCAACACTTCCATAGTGTTCTCAACAGACCATCATCAATCAATGCTGGGGCCACTGACCATTTACCTCAGGTTGAAGTCAATCCCTCCTTAGCTGAACTTCCAACTGAAGAAGAGGTTTTGAGGGCCATTAGGCTCCTTTCATGTGGCAAAGCACCTGGTGCTGATTCTATTCCAGCTGAGACTTACAAGGTAGGGGGACCATTACTCATACAAAAGCTAACAGAAATTTTCCAGGTTATATGGCAAGACGAAATTATCCCCTAGGAGTTCAAGGATCCCTCCATTGTCCATCTGTATAAAGGTAAAGGGAATAGATTGTCCTGCAACAATCACAGGGGGATCTCTCTCTTAGTCATTGCTAGCAAAATTCTTGCTAGAGTCTTTAAGAGGCTACTCCTTCACCTGGAAGATGGTGTGACTTCAGAGAGGGCTGAAGAACAATCAATGTGGTGTTTGCTGCTCTACAACTCCAGGAGAAATGCCAGGAGCAGAACAGAGGGCTGTACACAATGTTTGTAGATCTAACTAAGGCCTTTGACACTGTTAGTTATGAGGACTTATGGAAAATTATGTCAAAATTTGGTTGCCTGGAGAAGGTCATCAATATTGCACATCAATTTCATGATGGCATATTTGCCTGAGTTCTGGATAATGGGCAAAGCTCTCATGCCTTCCCAGTCACCAATGGAGTGAAACAAGACTGTGTGCTTGCTCCCATGCTTTTTTAGCATGATGTTTTCAGCCATGTTGACAAATGCTTTTAATGAGGATGAACAAGGCATCAAGGTCAACTACTGTACTGATGGTAAGTTCTTCAATTTGAAAAGGTTACAAGCCTCCGAAGTGGAGGGAGCGTTGCTGCATGATCTGTTTGTAGATGATTGTGCACTCAATGCAGCCTCTGAAGCTGAGATGCAACAAAATATGGATCAGTTCTCTGCTGCCTGTGCTAATTTTGGCCTAATAATTAACACCAAAAAAACATAGGTGCTCCATCAGCCACCACCACACCATCCATATGTGGAACCATCGGTTACAACAAATGGAGGCAAAAGCAAAAACAGATCTAATATAAGAATATAATATAAGAATAAGGAGGAAAATTACATTTTGTTGAAAGGTACCGTAGACGAAGTAATATTAATACTAAACATATATGCACCAAATGGTATAACATCCAAATTCTTAAAAGAAAAACTACATTACAGGAGGAAGGAGACAATAAAACTATGCTAGTGGGGGATCTCAACTTTCCCCTTTCAGAACTAGATGAGTTTAACTAAAAAATAAACAAGAAAAAAGTGAAGAAGATGCATAAAACTTTAGAAAAGTTAATGTGATAGATCTCTAGAGAAATTTGAATTGGAATAGAAAGGAATATACCGGCATAAAAATCTCATAACCAAATGTAGAAAAACAGAACTATTAAATGCATCCTTTTTAGTTCATAAGGTGATAAAAATTATATTCAATAAATGGCTGTGGAAACACTGATGAAAATGTAATCGGAAATGGATCTAAACCTAAAGAATGAGTAGGTTAAAGGATAAATCATAGCAATAATCAATAATTTCATTAAAGAGAATGGCAACAATGAGACAATATACCAAAATTTATGGGATATAGTCAAAGCAGTACTTGGGAAAAATTTAAATCTCTAAAACTTATATCAGTAAAATAGAGAATAAGCAGATCAATTAATTGGGCAAGCAACTAAAAAAAAACTAGAAAAAGAGCAAATTAAAAATTCCCAATTAAATACCAAATTAGAAATCCTGAAAATCAAAGGTGAGATTAATAAAATTGAAAGAAAATCCTTAAACTAAAAAATAAAGCTAGGAACTAGTTTTATCTGAAAAAAAACCTAGTAAAATAGATAAACCACTAGCTAATTTGATTTAACAAAACAAAAAGGAAAACTAAATTGCCAGTATCAAAAAATGAAAAGATTGAATTAACCACCAATGATGAGGAAATTAAAGCAATTATGAAGAGCTATTTTGACTAATTATTTGTCAATAAATCTGACAATCTAAGTGAAACAGATGAATATTTACAAAAATATAAATTGCTAGATTAAGAGAAGAGGAAATAGAATACTTGTGTCACCAAGGCAACATTCCTCTATGGTAACTATGAATATTCCAGTGTAGTTCCGAATCGCAAAATGTAACAGACTCTCCATATAGAAGGCAGAAGTAAAACATTTATTCAAATACCAGAAAGTCAAATCTGTCACGGTAATACACTGTTAAAAGTCAATACACATTAGCACTGCAGGGGACAAAGCAATTCCCAAGTCTTCCCCTCCCTGCTGGGGCCTTCTTACAAGCAAACACAAGAGCTCTCTCTGCCTGCCTGCCTGCCTGCCTTCCTCCTCTCTTCTACACACCTACCTGCTCTTATCAATTTCCTCCCAGTTCTGCTCCACCCTTGCTCTTCCACCAGTTCAGCTAGCCCCTCCTACCACATGTGACTTAGACTCCCATGTGATTTAAGCAGGTCACATGGCCCTATTAATGAATGGGAAACATCTTCCCATTTAAATTAGCTTTATGATACTTAAATAATCTTATCTTAAAAAAAGAAATTGAAGGAGCCAAAAAGGAAAAGGAAAAAATTCCCAGGACCAAATAAAGTCACAAGTGAATTTAGCAAATATTTAAAGAACAATTAATTCTCATACTATATAAACTATTTGGAAAAACTATACAAAGGAGGAGTCCTACCAAAGTCTTTCACAACACAAATATGGTGCAAAAACACAGGAAAAAAAGTATAGACCAATTTCCCTAATGAATATTGGTCCAAAAATTTGTTCATGTAACAGCCAGGAGGCCAGTGTCATTGGATCAAAGAGTATATTTTAGCGATTGAGGTATAAGACTGGAAAGGTAGGAGGGCTTTGAATGACAAATGGTAGATTTTGTATTTGATCCTCATGGTGATGGGGAGCCCCTGGAGTTTATTGAGGAAGTGGGTGACATGGAAGACTCGTGCTTTAGGAAAGTCATTTTGGTGTTATTATGATCATGGTGTTGTTAGTGGTGGTGGTGGTGGTGTTTCAGGGAAGTTAAAATTTTAAATGACTACTCAGAAGAAACTTGGGATCCCTGCTATACCATATAACCAGTCTAGTATTAAGTCATTCATTCAGCAGCCAGTTAAAAGGTATTTATTAAACACCATGTTAAGCAATAGGAATGTAAATACAAGTGGAAAGTCCCTACCCATAAGGGATCAGACTGTGAGGGAAAACTATACATAAAAGGAAGGTGAAAAAGAAAGGATATATATGGGTGTCATAGTAGAGAAAGTCTAAAGTAAAACCTGGAAAGAAATGAAGACATAACTGACCTGAGAGCATCCCTTAAGTGAAAGTTCAGGGAAGAATCATCTAATCAGAGAGAGCATGGGGCAAAGGATACTTCAAATGTGTGAATTCTAGGGCTCGGGTGAACTTACAAGATAAAGAGATATCTGGGGAATGGTGGAGGAAGTCCTGAGTGAGGAACAACTGCTGAACTGGCATGTTGTAAATATGAACATTGGTTGTACAAACTGAGACTGAAGAAAAGACTTAGGGTACTGGAGGGAGAACATGAAAACTGTCTTCATATTTTTAAAAGCTGTCCTCTGTCATTTTGCTAGTAGGAGGGAAGTATAGTTCATGATCTCTTCTTTGAGATTGTTTTTTGTTTTTTGGTTACTTAAGAGTTTGGTTTCTTTTTTAGTAATTTTTCATATCCATTTTTGTAATCATTGTGTATATTGTTTTTCTGGTCCTACTTATTTCACTTTATATACCTTTCCATTTTTTTCCCTAAATTTATTGTATTCATAATTTCTTATGGTACAGTAATATACCATTATATTTATATAACATAGTCTTTTCTTTGATTTCCTATTCAGTGAGCACCCTCTTTGTTGCTAGTTCTTTGCTACAAGAAAAAGTGCTGTAACTATATTTTGTTACATATTAAAATTTTATTTCTGTATTTGACCCAGCTGAAATATATGAGGAATAAAAAGATCTTTGGTTCAAAGCGTATGGATAGTTTAGTCACTATGACTAATTCCAAATTGTTATCTAGTACCGTTGGGCCATTGCAATTCCCCTTAGAATCACACAGTCTCATACCAGATTTGAATGGCTTCAGTACTCGGTAACTATAATCAGTGTTGTTTCTTTTTTTAATTAAAATTTAATTGGAGAGTATCAGAGTAGTAAAAAACCTCACAGCTCATCTAATCTAAACATTACCTGGCCAAGAATCCCTTCAACAACACAACTGACAAGGTTTCAGTCAGCCTTGGCTTAATTTCTAATGACAAGGAACCACCTACTTTCTTCATGACAGAAGACTGAAAGAAGAAATTCAGGAAGTTTTCCCTCAATTCAAACTGAAATTTGCCTATGAAACTTGTACTCATTGTTCTTCCATCTGCCTACTTGTCCAAACATAGCAGGTGTAAACCCTTTTTCATAGGGCAGACTTTAAGATTCTTGAAGATAAACTCTCATTTCCATCCAAGTCTTCTCCCTCAGGTCACACACACCCATTTTCTTAAGAGTTTAAATTGTGACTCTGAGCAAATCACTTAACTTTTCTCAGCTTCACCTCATTTGTAAAATGGAGATAATAATAGCACGTTTCTCAGGATTGTTGTAAGGGTAAAATGGGATAACATCTGTAAGGAACTTTGCAAACCTTAAAGTTCTATATACTTACTGGCTATTACTATCATTATTATTATTAGATCTACGCATCTGTTATCCTTTGCTTTCACTGCATGGATAGGCCACTTCCTTTTCTGAAGAAATATTTCCCGATGATATCCTTTATAGCAACTGGACATAGTGAATATAGAGTGCCAGCCCTGGAGATTAGAAAACTCAGTTTCAAGACCTGCCCCCAACACATACTAACTATGTGATCTTAGGCAAGTCGCCTCACCTCTCAGTGTTCCAGAAAAGTCTTAAGATTAGAAGGTACAGGGGGACAGAGCACACATACTCTAGCTCTTCCCCCACAGCCCATAAAATACCTGAAAAAATGACTCTCAATAAATTCTAGAGCAGCAGAGGCCACAGAACGACAGCGTGAAAGAGATTTCCAGCCAAAGGTAACTTGGAAGGCCAACAGGAAAGGTCTGTCCCACAGGATGCTGAGTGGAGCTGAGCCCAGACCTGGCCTCAAGGCACTGGGAGGAACAGAACCAGAACAGGCCTCCAGGGCAGAATACCCAGCAGGGAGAGTCTCAGATCCCTCAACCCACAAGCACCAGAGAAAGCTTCAAAGGTCAGTGAGAGGGTTTCCCAGTTAGGTGAGAGGGGAGCAGGGGCACCCCACCCAGCATGGGCCCCAGGAAGCAGGGGCAGTAGCAGCACAGCATGGCATCCAACTGTGAAGAACTAAAGCCCCTGAGGAAATTGAGCAGCTGCTCTGAACCTCAGCCCTGAGTGGCAACACTGCCCCCACCTAAAGCCCTTGGGGGAACTGAACAGCTGATCTGAATCTCAGCCCTGAGCATTGTCCTGGGGGGAGGAGGTGCACTAGGACCCTCCTCTTGACAAAGGATTCAAAAGTCAAGTAACTGGCTGGGAAAATGCCCAGAAAAGGGAAAAAAATAAGACCATAGAAGATTACTTTCTTGGTGAACAGGTGTCTCCTTCCATCATTTCAGATGAGGAAGAATAAGGCACACTGTCAGAGGAAGTCAAGGCTTCTGCATCCAGTGCCTCCAAAATGAACATGCATTATGGGCTCAGGCCATGGAAGAGCTTGAAAGGTGAGTCAACAGCTTGCTAAAGGAGACCCAAAAAATGCTGAAGAAAATAACACCTTTAAAAATAGGCTAACTCAATTGGAAAAAAAGGTCCAAAAAGCCAATGAGGAGAAGAAGGCTTTAAAAAGTAGAATTAGACAAATGGAAAATGAGGTTCAAAAGCTCAGCGAAGAAAATAGTTCTTTAAAAATGAGAGTGGAGCTGAGGGAAGCTAATGACTTTTATGAGAAACCAAGAAATTAAAAAACAAAACCAAAAGAATGAAAAATAGAAGATAATGTGAACTATCTCATTGGAAAAACAACTGACCTGGAAAATAGATCCAGGAGAGACAGTTTAAAAATTATAGGACTACCTGAAAGCCATGATCAAAAAAAAAAAAGCCTAGACATTATCTTTAATGAAATTTTCAAGGAAAACTGCTCTGATATTCTAGAACCAGAGGGTAAAATAGAAATGGAAAGAATTCACCAATCACCTCCTGAAAGAGACCCCAAAATAGAAACTCCTAGGAATATTGTGGCCAAACTTCAGAGTTCCCAGGCCAAGGAGAAAATATTGCAAGCAGCTAGAAAGAAACAATTCAAGTATTGTGGAAATACAATCAGGATAACACAGGATCTGGAAGCTTCTACATTAAGGGATTGAAGGGCTTGGAATAGGATATTCCAGAATTCAAAAGAACTGGGATTAAAACTAAGAATCACCTACCCAGCAAAACTGAGTAAAATACTTCAAAGGAAATAATGGTCATTCAATGCTATCGAGGACTTTCAAGCATTCTTGATGAAAAGACCAGAACTGAAGAGAATATTTGACTATCAAACACAAGAATCAAGAGAAGCATGAAAAGGTAAACAGGAAAGAGAAATCATAAAGGACTTTCTAAAGCTGAACTGTTTACATTCCTACATAGAAAGATAATGTTTGTAACTCTTGAGACTTTTCTCAGTATTTGGGTAGGTGGAGAGATTACACACACACACACACACACACACACACACACACACACACACACACATAGACAGAGAGCACAGGTTGAGTTGAATCAGAAGGGAGGATATCTATAAAAAATAAAATTAAAGGGCGAGAGAGGAATATATTGGGAGCAGAAAGGGAGAAATGGAATGGGGCAAATTATCACTCATAAAAGAGATAAGAAACATCTTTTTCAAAGGAGGAGAAGAGGGTGGAGGTGAGAGGGGGAAAGTGAAGCTTACTCTCTTCACGTATGGTGTAAGGAGGGAATAACATGCTCACAAAACTTGGTATGAAAATCTATCTTACACTACAGAAAGTAGGGAAGAAGGGGACAAATAGGTTGAGGGGGATGATAGAAGGGAGGGCAAATGGGAGAAGGGGGTAACTAGAAGTAAACACTTTTGGGAAGGGACAAGATCAAATGAGAGAATAGAACAAATGGGGGACAGGGTAGGATGGAGAGAAATATAGTTAGTCTTACACAACATGACTATTATGGAAATCTTTTGCAAAATGACACATAAATTGCTTTCTTGGTGGGGATGGGTGGGAAGGGAGAGAAGTTGGAATTCAAAGTATTAGAAATGAATGTTGAGAACTGTTATTGCATATAACTAGGAAATAAGAAATACAGGTAATGGGGCATAGAAATCTATGTTGCCCTACAAGAAAAGAGAGAAGTGGGGATAAGGGAAGGGTGGGGTGTGGTAGAAGGGAGGGCACATTGAGGGAAGGGGTAATCAGAATGCAAGGTGTTATGGGTGGGGGAAGGGGAGAGATGGGGAGAAAAATTGGAACTCAAAATTTTGTGGAAATGAATGTAGTAATCTAAAAATAAATAAAAAATAAAAAGGAAGAAATTCTAGAATTTAGCATGCAAATATACACAAGAAACACAATAAAAATTAATGTTTAAGTAGAAAAAAAAGATTAGAAGGTACAGATGAGTTGCAACTCTGGATCCGAGAACTCAGTTTTCATGCCAAGAGTTTCTCACACAGGGAAGGACAGGCACTGTCTTTTGCCTTTTTTAGTATCCTATGTGCTTAGCACAATGCTTGACAAATAGTAGGCACTTAATAAATGTTAATTGACTGATTGATGAAATCACAGAGCTAGCCTACCCCTACACCTTTAAGAGAAAGAATATGTTTAAGTATTCAGAGAAAAGATCAAGTTAAGGTTCTGAGATTATTATGTGCCTCTGAAGAGAAAAATAAGCCTTAAATGAGAGAGTTAATTACTTGCTAGGTGTAGAAATGGTGGAATAACCATACTGACTTTTATTTCAGCAAAGCAGGCTGTTTGATTGTATTCCAAATGGTAGTTAAGTTAATGTTTTGTTTTGCTTGGTACAATCTACTGGAATTCCTTCCCTTCTGTTTACCTTTCTCTTTCCATTTGGCAGGCTTTAGCCCAGTAATATTTGCTGTGTCTGAGGTTCTGAGAAAATTATTTACTCTAGGTATCCAGGTGAAATGAACTGACTGGTAGTGAAGGAGGGATACAAACTTGGTCCACACCTTTTATATTGAAAAGAAAGAACCATGAACCAAAGCAAGAAGACAGAGTCCTGATAATTTATGTGAAAGGCTGTAGTCACATATGTGCTTTTGTCATTTCATCCCATATTGTTAGGAAGGAAATAATCTGATAGACCTGGCTGCCATTCTTTGATAACTAGGTATCAACCCTTTCTATTTTGCAGTCTGGCCAGTGCTGTGGCAGTTTGGAAAGGCCATGGCACAACCATTCATTCTGAGGGTAAACAGGATAGCTCCTAACTGAATGAGGTTCCTCTGCATCAACCAAAAGCAAATTCATCTTAGGTATTTGTTGAGCCCCTTCTTTGTGGCATTTTCCTGTACCAATGAGGGCACTAAAAGGGGTAAGATTTTTTTTAAATTTGGTAAATAGAGAATAATAAACAACAGAATGATGGAATGATGTAGCCTCCAAATTTTGTAAGGATATTATGAAAATATGACCACACCCCATCAGAGGATTCCAAACTCCATTATAACATCTTGTGACTATCCACCAAGTCATGTCTGGATTTGTTTCTATTCAACTCATTTGTTTTTATGCTACTGTTTAATTTGAAGTTGAATTTTGTAGACTTATGTAATTGTCAGGTTATCATTATGTGCTAAATTACATAAGGACTATAAGTGATACAGTGGTCCTTAGAATAAAGAGATAAATATGGATCTGAAGTGAAAAACTGTTTAATAGTGACAGTCAAGATGAAACTCATGTTGGACCTTGACTTCTGAGGAGGATTGGAATCAATAGATAGAAAATGAAAAGGCATCCTAGGTGAGAACCGTGCAGCATGACAGAAGTACAAACAAGCCTGTGTAGAAGACATTGAAAAGACTGGCTTGATGGATTTGGAGGGATGGTGGAAAATAAGGTTGGACAGGTAATGTGATTTGAGATTTTGAAAAGCCTTGAATGACAGAATGAGAAAGTTTTATTTAATACAGTGGGCAATAGAGAGCCATTTTAAATTCTTGAATAGGAAGAAAAGTTATAGAAGAGATGTTTTTAGGATGATTATTATTATTATAGTGTTTGTGCTTTTCACACAACTTGATCTCTCTCTCTGTCTCTCTTTCTCTCTCTCTTTCCCCTTCCCTTTCTCCCTCCCTCCCTCCCTTCCTCTGATGTTCAAGTATTATTTTCATTTTAGAGATGTTGAAACATAGGCTCTGACAAGTTAAATCCCTTCTCAGCGTTTCATAAATTGCTTTGTGTACTTTGTTCCTTACAACCGTCACACGAGATAGCTACAAGTCAAATCAAAGTGAAGTATGCTAAGCTGTGGGAATACAAGTACAAGCAGAAAGAAAGACATTCCCTCCTCTCAAAGAGCTTACATTCTAATGAGAAAACACGGCACATAAAAGGAAACTGAAAAATAGGGATGGGGGGCAGGGAAGGCTCTTGATCAGGTATGGTAGAAAAAGTCCAGTGTCAGGAATGGAGCTTGGAGAGGAATGAAGATGTGACTGAATTGGGAGTTTTCCTTAAAATGGAGGCTTCAGGAGGACCAGGCAGTTAGAGAAGGAAAGAGATAGAAAGGTGAATAGTACTTCCAGGATGAGAAGTCTGAGAGTGGGGGAGGAGAGGAAGGGGAGTGAATTTCTAGGGTGAGCTAAGTCCAGTGTAAATTAGAGAATGGGTATAAATTCCGGTGTCCTAACTTCAAGCCAAACATTTTATTTCCACAGATAATTCCATGAGAAATTGTTTCACTATTCAAGATGACAGATGTTAATCAAAAGAATGACTTTAAAAATATTTCACTGATGACTTTTGTCCACCATGTTCTTTTCAGTTTTAGTGGCACACAAAAAGCTGCATCACCATCAGAAGTACCAAATTTAAAAACAAAAGACAACCACTGTGATAGTCCAAAAACTCTGTTCTGGCTTTTTTTTTTGACGGGTGGTATCTTGAGACCCAATTTCTAATTTAAAATTTTCTTGTACTGTTAGACTAAAAACAGAGGAAAACAAATAATGACATATGAGTCAGTTGTCTGAATTTAGATGACTGATGTTTATATTCTGACTTTGCTACTTACTGCTACTTGTGACCCCATTAGCCCTAAATTCCTTTATCTATAAGCTTCATAGATGGGCCTAGATGATCACTAAATTTTTTTCTAGCTCTAAATCCTATCATATTATGTAAACTCTGATTTCTCAACATTATAAGGGTGCCCACCTACCATGCCTCATTCTTGGTCTGTCATAAAATTCTTGATGACATCATTTACTCCTGTTCTTCTTTGAAGTTCTTTGTTGGTTAAATGTTACCACCTGCTCATACCCGCCATATGTTTCTCTATTTCTCTCTGTGTGATACTCATCTTTAGTTCTTTTCAAGCAGTGGTATTCCACATCTTACTGCCAAATAGCAACTTAGATAAAATGTTAATGTTTAAAAAGATGGGTCTTTGCTTTGAGGAAAAGCTTGGAGTCAGTAACAGCTTTGCGATTTCCTGAAAACAATGTTGCCCACTCTTCTCCTCTTTTTCAACTCTGGGCTCAGTTCATTGTCAATATTTAATATTTTTCCATATATACATACCATTGGACAGACTCTATAGGGTGTCTATCCAAATGTTGAGATCTAGGCAAGAACCATTCTTCATCCACTTAACTTTCCTGTGTAACTGGATATACCAAACTTTTTTTAAGTTATTACAAACCTTTTCTAGAAGGTTTTATGGCTTGATAAAGCCACACAATGTATCCACAAATAAGAGCAAATGGAGGACCTCAGCATTCAGAGGGAATCCCTCCTCATCCTGGACTCTGAACTGTATCTCCTTCATCACAGTGGTAAATATCTTTGGAGAACAAGCATCAATCTATTTTATACTTAAGGTTTATTATCAGTGAACCATTGAACCAGATTATTTCTGTTATATGTTTCAAGGAATTCTGAATAATTTTGATGTCTCCTCACTCATTGCCCGTACAAAACTAGCCAAACTCTTAATGTAACCCCAGTACTCCAAAAGATCTGTGAGCTCATCAATGTGAATAATCCCTCTAATGGCACAGATTGTAACTTACATATTCCAACTTATTCTGTGTGATTATTGGCTATATTTAAATCTATTGTAGCCTGACTTTAAAAAATTGATACCTTTTATTTTTACATATCAATAGAGGCATAATTGTTTCCTGTGAAAATGTATTTCCTATTCTTCTACTATAGAATTTTTTTCAAATATACTTTTTTATTCAATAGAATGTACTTTGAGTAATTATTTCATGTCTTAGATGCTGGAAGAAAATTTAAGATATTTAATCCATCTTATTTTGAATATGGGGAATCTGAGCCTCAAGAAGGGAAATGAATTACCCAAGGTCACACAGGTAGCAAATAACCAAGCCAAGATGAAAATTCAAGTATTCTGACTTCAAATCCAGTGCTCTTTGCACTGTACTGTACCCTGCAAAGTTGGATCAAAGCTTTTTACATTTTGAAGTCTGGATTCTTTCTTTTCCCTATTTACAATTGGTAACAAATGCCTCTGTATTCACACAGCTTTCATTTTAGTTTCACAGCTTTCTGTCTCGGTGCAGACATTAGTTTCCTTCCACTGTAAAGTAGATTTTATTCTTCCAGGTTAGAGTTTAGAAGTCATTTTTTTTCTGGTGAGAGTCACAATTTTTAAGAGGTACAGTTCACAAATATACTTTATCAGCAATTTTAAAAGTCAGTTACCTCTCTCTGACCTTAAAATGCTACTACTCAATCCTAATATCTGTGTATCAATCCTGATACCTGAATATCTTCATTATTGATAGTAATATCACTTGGGCTCAAAGCCCGTCAAATTCAGCTGTAAGGAATAACTATATTTTCTAATTATACTTGATTGATTGCCCAATGGATTTCATATTTTAGCTATATCTATAAAACAAGAAAATATTTTAAAATTATTTTACCAGCGGTGTATTTCTTCTTTCAGAACTCAATATCATATAATAGGTATACAAAGGATTTGGCCAACTTGCTTCTGATGCCATATGGCCAGTGTTTAAATTCTTTGCCCAACAGGGGTGGAGAATGTAAAGGGCCACATATGACCTTGAGGCTTCAAGTTCCCCACCCCAGGCCTACAATGTCTTCTCATCAGGTATTTTCTGTCTGTAACATTATTTGACAGAAACTTTTGAGTTTGTTGTTTTCTCTTGAAAGGAATGTTGTAGGGTGCTTTCTTTATCAGTTTTTGAGAATAATTTATATGATATGGATGCTACTAGTTCTTTAAAAGTTTGATAGAATTCTTTTTTGAATCTGTCAGGACCCGGAGTTATGCGCCTCAACTTTTTGGTAGTTCCTCTACAGCTAGTTCAATTTCCTTTTCTGAATTTGGTTTATTTAATATCTCTGTCTGATCTTCTGATAGTCTAAGTATTTTATATTTTTGAAAGTATTCTATTTCTTTTGCATTCTCAGTTTTGCTAGCATATATATAGCTTTGCTGTGCATAATAGGTTCTGGTTATTCTTTTTATTTATTCTGGGTTTTGTTACAATTTCACTTTGCATATTTGCAACTTTGTTAATTTTCTGACTTTTTTAAAATGAGATTGACTAAAGAGTTATCAATTTTAATTCTTTTCAAAGAACCAGCTTATAGTTTTATTTGTCACTTCAGTCGTTTGGGGGGGGTTCTAGTTTATCTATTTCTATTCTAGTTTTTTTTTTTTTTTTACATCTCTCTTATACACATTTTGGTTTTGTTTACTTGTTGGTTTTCTAAATTTTTACCATGCTTATTCAGCTAATTAACACACTCTTTTTCTACTTTGTTAGTGTATGTTTGTTTATAGGGATATGATTTTTTCCCCTAGTGACTGCTTTAGCTGAATCCCAGAAATTCTGGTGTGTTATTTCATCATTATTTTCTTTCACATAGCTATTAATTGTTTCTAAAATTTGTTCTTTGACCCACTTGTTATTTATTAAGTCTCCATTTGGATCTATTCTTCTGTTCTTTGGCTGAGTTTTCTTGTGGTACTAAATGATGCCATTGCTATAGCCTGAGAAAATTTCTGCTTTTTGGAACTCTGAAGCCCCAGGAGGGGTTGGGTTATAGGGTTGAGTTTCAAGCCCATGTGTTGGCTTCTGTAGCCTTACTTGTACCCAATGGGTAGCGGGGGTGTGGTGTTGAGTGAGTGCATTAGGAGTTAGGGATTCTCTTCTATTACTTTATTGGGTTTTACCTTGTTTGGGTTCTTGTCCTTGTCCTTGAAAATAGGTGAAATTCCTTTATCTCTTGCACATAATTCCTACCTTGGATATGTTTAAGAATTTGTGATAACTGAAAAAAATATTTAGTCATCCATCTTGTTGATCATGTGACAGGAAATCTTGAAGTTTTTTATTTCTTTGGAGGAAAAGAAGAGCAAAAAATTAGAGATGGCTTCTGTTCTTTGAAAAATCCTAATTCTGCCTCTATTTTCTATTATCTGATGGAACCTTAGGGTTATAGAGTTATACATTGATCTATAGCTCAACTTACCTTTTCTTATCATCATACTGGGAATATTCTTTGTATATCTTGTTGGGGCTTATACTTAGGAGCATAGTTCTTAAGGCATAGTTCCTTCATACAGTTAAGATGAGGCACATGGAAACCCTATCTTGAAGCAAATGCATGGTTATCAGGCTGGTAAAGTGTACCTCAAAAATTTTTGAAGCTGCCTGTTTTTTAATATTGGAGTTTGCTATTCACAGTCTAAGCTTTTTTTTTTATTTTTACGTGACTTTTATGCTTAATTTAATGGTGTATAATAGCTGTTTTCATCAATTTGGGTATGCCCTCCATCTACAGATAGCAACCCTTTTTATACCTTAGGAGACAATTTAATGCATCATGGTGGATTCATTAAACAACAACAAAAAAAATTGCTACCTTTCTAAGCACTTAAACTTACAACCTCAGTCATCTTTATCCCTTACATAATTTAGTCAGTAGTAGCCAAATCTTTTCAGTTCTACCTTCATAATGCCAATTCATTTGATCATCACACTACATCTGTCCATAATCACTTTTCCCTGAAACTATTAAAGTAACCCCCCACTTTAGTCTTCTAGCATATAGACTCTCCTCCTCTCAGATCTATCTGCCAAAATGATATTCTCAGAGCACTGGTTTGGCTTTGTCATTGTCCTCAAGAAGCTTCATTTGCTCCCAAAAGTCATGTTAAGGCATTTAAATCCCTTCACAATCTAGCTCCATTCTATCTCTCCAGGCTCAATTTCTTTTATTTCTCCTCATACATTCCATACTGTAGCCAGAGGTAGCCAATTTACTGGTCCTTGGACATGACAACCTAAAATATTCTCCCTCCTTATCTCTGAGTCATAGAGAGCCCAGTTCCATTCAAGACTCAACTCAAAAGCCATGTCCTATAGGAGCCCTTCCCTTAGTGATTCTCCCCTTCTGGAATTGCTTTGTATTTACTTTTTACATATTTTAAATTTATTTCTCTATAGATATGCTTGTTTCTCCCCCAATAGAAGACTCTTACACAGCCTGAACTAACAAATTACAAGAGCAAAGAATAGTTTACCTGTCAGATCTAGGGAGAAGGGAAGAATTTATGACCAAGTCAGAGACAGAAAACCTTACAAGATGCAAAATGGATAATTTTTGTCACATTAAATTAGAAAGGGTTTGCACAAACAAAATCAATGCAACCAAGATTAGAAGGAAAGCAGAAAATGGGAAACAATTTTTATAGCAAGTGTCTCCAATAAAGGTCTCATTCTCAAATATATAGAGAACTGAGTCAGCTTTATAAGACTATAAGTCATTCCCCAATTGACAGTCAAAGGATATGAATAGGCAGTTTTCAGACAAAATAATCAAAGCTACCCATAGTTATATGAAAAAAATGCTGTCAATCATTATTGATTAGAGAAATGCAAATTAAAACAACTCTGAGGTACTGCTTCACACCTATCAGATATGAAAAGAAAAGAAAAATGATGAATGTCGGAGGGGATGTGGGAAGACTGGGACGCTAATGCACTGTTTGTGGAGTAGTGGAATGATTCACCCATTCTGGAGAGCAACTTGAAACTATGCCCAAAGGACTATAGAATTGTGCACACCCTTTGACCTAGCAATAACACTACTAAGTCTGTATCCCAAAGAGATCAAAAAGGACCTATTTGTACAACAAATATTTATAGCAGCTCTTTTTATGGTGGCAAAGAGTGGGAAATTGAGAGGTTGGCCATCAGGTAGGGATGGCTGCACAAGTTGTGGTCTGTGATTGTGACAGAATACTATTGTGCTTTAAGAAATGACAAGCAGGACAATTTCAGAAAAACCTAGAAAGATTTACACAAACTGATACAAAGTGGAGTGAGCAGAACCAGGAGAACATTGTACATAGTAATAGCATTATTATACAATGATCAACTATGAATGACTTAAATTATTCTCAGCAATATAATGATCCAACATAATTCCAAAGGACTCTTGATGAAAAATGCTATCCACAGCCAGAGAAAGAACTGATGGTGTCTGAATGTACATCAAATCATACTATTTTTCACTTTTTTTCTTCTTGGTCTGTCTTCTTTCACAACATGACTTATATGGAAATATGTTTTGCATGACTGCACATGTATAACTTATATCAAGCCACTTGCCATCTCAGGGAGTGATGAGGGGAGGGAGGGAGATAATTTGGAACTCAAAATTTTTAAAAATGAATGCCAAAAATTGTCTTTACATGTAATTGGAAATAAAATAAAATATTATTTTTGAAAGAGTCTGAACTGTTATCCCTAGCACCTTAAGTAGTACCTTGCTGTTAGGCAAGTAATAGGCACTTAATAAATGCTTATTAAATAAAATTTAATAATTTGATGGTCAGCTTTCTGATAAGGAGTTTCTCTAAACTTTGCTTGGTTCTCCCTCAAATTACAGTTTGTTGCTCTTCCCATTTCCACATTTCTAGCTGGGTAGGATTATGCTTGACTAATATAGCCTTTGAGAGTTCATTATTACTTGCATATCTTGGTGAGGAAACAAAGTAGGGCTTCAGTAGAAGATGTTTTTTGTAAGTTGCTATAAAATCTCAGGCTAATGCCTAAACATCCATTATTTATGGATCTGCAATAGCATACTCTCATAGCCTCTTAAATATATAGAATATGGTTTCTATTCTGTTCTATCTGTGGTTTCTGTAATAAACCTGATCACTTCCCTGTTATTGCCATTCTCCTAATTACCTTATTTGTTTTCCCTTAATTACCTTGTACTGATCTACTTCGTATGTGTTTGTATCTCCCCTTTATATTTATTCCACACACTTGTCTGTGCACCTCTATGTATTTATCTCTTCTGTTAGAATGAAAGCTTTTTAAGACTAAAGATTGTTTCATTCTTTGTATTTATAGAGTCTAGCACAATGTCTGGCTTGTTGTAGGCACTTAATAAATGCTTGTTAGTTGATTATAAGAATTTTCTTTACAACTACCTTACATAGAGTGAAACCACATACATAAGGAATGTATTTAAATCTGCTGTTGGAATACCCATGAAACTACTGAATTTCCCACAAGTCATGTAGATAAATTGAAGTGTTTAGTTGCTCGCTATCCACACTTGTCTTCCTAAGACTGGTAGCAGATGTTGAAATTCAAGTGGTGGGGAGGTGTGGGGAATGAGAAATGGGAATGATGGTTGGTAACATTAAGTCTTACATCTTTCCTAGAAGGAAATTTTTAAAGAGACAATTTGGCCCTTGTCTTATGAGTGGAACAACTGACACTTACTTGTGATAATAGAAGAAAATTGAGATAGGGAGAGGTGGGAAAAGGAGGTACAGATGAAGGAATCCTGATGTTCCTGATTTCTTGTTTGTGTATTTTTAGCAGCTTTGGTTCCATTTTCAGAGTTCTTAGTAGTCTAGATTTCTTTGAAATACCTCTCCATGCCTCTATCTCCTCGTCCTCCCCCAGACCTCTCCCTCATCCTTTCTTCTTCTAATTTCTGCATTCGTTCTGGTATTCCTCACTAATATTAGCAAGTCAACAGAAAGGAGAGTGTGGAGAACAGTGTTAATGGACTGGAAGTGGGATGGAAAAGAGGTGGCAGAATATTCTCTAACCAGGGAGTACCCAATTTAGTGCTGGTTGTCCTGTCATATAACATTCCTTTCACTGAGATTTCACAAATTAAATTTCTTTTGAGTGAGAGATGAATTCTTATTCAGGCATAGAGGGTCAAAGAAAAGATAACTTTGGTTAATTTTTTATTCCAGTGATTAATTAAGGGTTAAGTGTACTCTACTTTTAGGTTCCTGTCATTGAATTATGTCATGCATTTTTCAGGTTCTTATCTTGACCTACATGGAGATGGGGGGCTTTGGTACTGTGAAGCCTTGAAATTATATATCTTGAAAGATAATGTAATGCTCTCATTAATTAATATTTCTTTTAGAATCATGCTGGTGCTGATATGGAAATGTGTTGTTTCCCATGACACCCTGGTATAAAATGCCATTCCCTCAGAAACAACCAAAAATACCAGTGTTGATTTTTCCTGTGCTCAGGAAAAGCAGTTGAGGTTCCCGCAGTGTGCTGTATGGAGAGAGCTTCAGAAACATGATGTCATCCTAATTTGCACTGCCAGGGGATGAGCTCATCGGGGAGGGACCTTGCAGAGTTACAGCTGTGCCAATTCATCACTTGCTATGGTTTACATCCTCCAAGCTCCTCTCTCCCTTGCCACCCCCTCCACCCGCCCACCGCCTGCCTGAGTTGAACAAGAGACACTGCATTATGAATTATTTAAAACCCAAAGCAAACTCCTGCAAAATATAACTAAGCATCAGTTAGAAGGCACAAAGGAGTGAACTCTGAATTTTGGTTGCTCTGTATTGTTAAAACAGTTCCATAGCTGTTGTTCTCAAAGATACACGCTGAATTTTTTTGCCTGTTCTTTTTTACTCACCTCCTTTGTCTGAAGTTGTCACCTTTCCCTATACCTATTTTTAAGCAATAGCGTGCTCCTCAGGTTATATATGTTCAGTATTTAGACTATATGTTAGTTCATTATCACAACTGAAAACTTGTACTTGAGCTGTGTAACAGGCGATGAAGCAACTCATACATTCCTTCGTACCCTGTGAGATTATAAAATACATTGTGTATGGCTCCTTGTATTCCATAGATTTGAGGTCTGAAAATACCTTTAGGGACCATCTAGTCCAACCTCCTGATTTCTCAGGGAAACTAAGACTCAAAGAAGTAGAGGGAGGTCACACACTAAGAAGCAAAACTGGAATTTTAACCAAGATCTTCTGACTCCATATTCACTATAGTATTCCCATTACCATGTAACTTCCATGCTTCCAGCTTTTAACTTTTAGAATTTATAGGTGAATTCTGTGGCTCATGTATTACACTGACGTTTTTATCTTTAACAATCCAGTTTGATTATACATATATACATACATTTTTTTCTATCTTCTATAGGTATTTTCTTTCTTTTAAATAAGACATAGCCAAATTTTCCATTTTGGGTTCATGGGACTCAGTTTCCTATGAATCCACAGGAATTTTATAGTTCTTTCTCAAGGATTTGTACAAAATATATATATGAGAATTCTGAAGCATAATCAGTTTATAGGGATTTAATCAAAACCTTCATGGTTTACCTAAGATGTTTCTTTAAAAAAAACAACCTACTATATGGCATTTCCTAGGTGTCTTCTGCATGCCTAAGGAACTGATGCCTGAACCTAGTCTTTATAAACAGGGAACAAAGGAAATACCATTTCCTTCTGGCTTTGAGGTGTGTTCCTGATGTTACGTTGAACTATTTGAAAAAGACCATCATCAATTATGGTCTTCATCATCATCAACATCGTCATTTTCCTTTGTTCTCAAAAAGGGCTAAAATGACATCATTATATTAGAGTCAAGGTACAGTGTGTACAGCTGTGGCTGATCAGACCAGTACAAGCACAAAGAGTCCATATGAACATTTGGGGTAGATTTTCTAAATTTACACATCTCATATTTCTTTTGAGCTGCTTCAATTCTATTTTGCTTATAGAGCACAGCACCTTCTCTGATACAGAAGGTTACACTTGAGCTAAGTCTTAGAGAATAGTATTTCTAAGAATCAGAGTTTCAGAGGGAGTACATTCCTCACATGGCAATCAGCTTATGCAAAAGCACAGAGATAGAAAATGGAGTGCTGTGTCTGAGAAATAGTTAGAGAAAGGCAGGCTATAAGGAGAATGAAGGGCTTTAAATGCCAAATGGTGGAATTCATATATTTGATGCCTACATATATAATCCCTGTGTAATAATATATGATCCCTATGTATAATGAGGAACCACTGGTGTCTGTTCAGTATGGATGTAACATGGTCAGACCTGTGCTTACTTAGAAAGGTTCATCACCAGATTGGCCAGAGATTACTTGAGTTTGTAGGCTCATCAATTCACAAAGACTATCTGCTGAAAGAAGGGGGTGTGATTCATCAGTGGAAGGATGACCCACTTTGATTAAATCATAAATCCTTTAAATTTTGAAGTACAGAATCACACAGGATATAAAAATAAAGATGAGCTGTGAACTATACCAGTACAAAGAGATCATGGATGCATTGATACATGAAAGACAGTATGTTGTACTGGTGAGCATGCCAGACTTGGAATCTGAGAAGACCTGAAGTCATCTATTATCTCTAACCATGGAAAAGTCAGTTCCTTCATCTCAGCCTCGTTTCCTCATTTATACAATATAGATAAATAAAAACTGCAGTACTCACCTCACATGGTCATTGTGAGGATCTAAGATAATATATGTAAAGGTTTTTGTATGCTTTACAGAGCTACATGAATATCAGTTATTATTATGTAATGCCTATAAAGTAAGAATCCAGGCTCATATATTCAATAGACATGTAAAACAAGAGGACATGTTAAAACTTTTCTACGTAGTAGCTAAATAAGAAAAGCCTATACAGAAGGGAGAAAAATCAGATATCATTCCTTGACAAAGTAGCCAAAGCAAATGAAGACACTGAGAAAAATTAAAGTTATTTTAGTAATGTGGGTATGTACAAAGAATTAGGGGACTAGCATGTTTTTCTAATCAGGAAAAAAAAATAAAACAAATTACTGGGTATCTTTCAAATCACCATGTGTTTTTTATCCCAACAGAAAATTATTGTGATTCACACAACTTTACTGAAGGAAAGAATTGACTTAGCAATCATTCAATCTCATTTCCTCATTTACAGAAAAAGAAATTGGAATCCAAAGAAGCTGTATGACTTGCCCAAGGTATAACACACTACTGAAGATTCCTTTCAAGTTACTATTAATCTATACTCCCCATGTAACATCATTCAGCCAGTTATAAAACCAACTAATTTTGTCCATCCCCTATTCCTTCATCTTGTCCACAAGAATATCATAAGAAACTTTGCCAAATTCCTAACTGAAATCCAGGTAATCTCTGCTTACTCAATCACACTCTCACCTAGTCTGGTAACTATTTTAAAGAGGAAATTAGGTTCATATGACATAATTTGTTTTTAGTAAATCCATGCTGGTTCCATGTAATCATTGCTTCCATTTTTTAAATGCTCACAAGCCATCTGTTTAATAATTCATTCTAAATTAAACATTCTGAAAAGAAATTTGAAATTATGCTTTAAAAGTGACTAACATTTCTATATCGTTTGACCCAGAGATCCCATTGCTAGCCATATAGCTCAGTGATATCAATTACAAATAAAGTCTTTTTTGCATCAAAATCGCAACATTTTTCTAATAGCAAACAAAACAGATTGAACAGTGGAAACAAAATAAATGCCCATCAATCTGGGAATATCTAAACAAATGGTAGTATAAGGTATAATGGAATACTACTTCACTTTAAAAAACAACAATAAAAATGAAAATTAGAGAGAAGTATGGGGAGATGTGTGAATTGATCTGAACCAAGAAAACAATACATACAATGATGACAACAATGGAAAAACATTTTAAACTATATACTATGTCATGACAGTTCTCAAGAGTGACCTTGAAGAAAAGAGGAGAAAATTCAGCTTTCTTGCCTCTCTTCAGAGATGCAGATTCTTAGATGTAGAACATAGCAAATATTGTCAGATTTGTTTGAACTATTTTTTTTTTTTTGGTCACAGGCATTTTTATTAACAGACCATTAGAAAAATAATCATGGTAGAGACCTTTAGTTCCTTCTTCTAATAAGCCTCTTGATCTGGTCTTCCCTGTTACCAGCATCTCCACCTTCCACAAAGTATGTAGTCTTTTTGCTTCATTCCGTCTCTTGGAAAAGATAATTTGAAAGGCCACAGGAAGTTGTTGGCAGCTTTGAAGTACTTACCAACAGTGTAGATCTCATGGATCAAGCCCTCCATGCAGATAATTCCATATTTACCAAGAAATTTTGCAACAAGGGCATTATCTTTCAGGGCAGTTCTCTATTTCTTGATGTTGCCCTAACTATGTTTGTAAATCAAGTCATTCACAGCCTTCAGGTTTAGGTAACCCCATGCAGTGTATGCAGTGTATCAGTTACAATCCTCAGCATTTTGATTGAAGTCTTATTAAGCTTAACAAAAGTGCCATTGAAGATTTGGCGAAGACAAAGAAGCTGCAATACTTTTCGGACCTTTGGGCTAACACCATTGATACCTCTGATTCTGAACATAAAAGCTAACTTGGGTTCAGCAGGTACATAGTAGTTGCCAGATTTTCATGCCATTCTAGCCAGCTGGATTTCACTTCTGTACATCTGTCTGTACTCCTTATGGTAGGCTTTAGCTTTTTCATAGATAACTTTTTTTTATGGAGCTTTTTTTATAGCCATCTTCTTCTTCAAGTGTTTGGCCTTCAGTATCACGAAAGCCTTTCTCTTTTTTTTTTTTAATTTATTTATTTAACTTTTAACATTCATTTTCACAAAATTTTGGGTTCCAAATTTTCTCCCCATTTGTCCCATCCCCCCACCCCAAAACACCAAGCATTCTAATTGCCCCTATCACCAATCTGCCCTCTCTTCTATCATCCCTCGTCCCCATCTTCTCTTTTGTCATGTAGGGCCAGATAACTTTCTATACCCCATTACCTGTATTTCTTATTTCCTAGTAGCAAGAACAGTACTCAACAGTTGTTCCTGAAACTTTGAGTTCCAACTTCTCTTCATCCCTCCCTCCCCTCCCTCCCCACTCATTCCCTTTGGGAAGGCAAGCAATTCAATATAGGCCATATCTGTGTAGTTTTGCAAATGACTTCCATAATAGTCGTGTTGTGTAAGACTAACTATATTTCCCTCCATCCTATCCTGCCCCTTCTTGCTTCTGTTCTCTCTTTTGATCCTGTCCCTCCCCAAGAGTGTTGACTTCAAATTGCTCCCTCCTCCCATTGCCCTCCCTTCCATCATCCCCCCCACACTGCTTATCCCCTTCTCCCCCACTTTCCTGTATTGTAAGATAGGTTTTCATACCAAGATGAGTGTGCATTTTATTCCTTCCTTTAGTCGAATGTGATGAGAGTAAACTTCATGTTTTTCTCTCACCTCCCTTCTTTTTCCCTCCACTAAAAAGTCTTTTGCTTGCCTCTTTTATGAGAGATAATTTGCCCCATTCCATTTCTCCCTTTCTCCTTCCAATATATTTCTCTCTCACTGCTTAATTTCATTTTTTTAAGATATGATCCCATCCTATTCCATTCACTCTGCGCTCTCTGTCTCTGTGTGTGTGTGCATGTGCGTGTGTGTGTGTGTGTGTGTGTGTGTGTGTGTGTGAATGTAATCCCACCAGCTACCCAGATACTGAAAAGTTTCAAGGTTACAAATATTGTCTTTCCATGTAGGAATGTAAACAGTTCAACTTTAGTAAAGTCCCTTATGACTTCTCTTTGCTGTTTACCTTTTCATGCTTCTCTTCATTCTTGTGTTTGAAAGTCAAATTTTCTTTTCAGCTCTGGTCTTTTCATCAAGAATGCTTGAAAGTCCTCTATTTCATTGAAAGACCAATTTTTCCCCTGAAGTATTATACTCAGTTTTGCTGGGTAGGTGATTCTTGGTTTTAGTCCTAGTTCCTTTGACTTCTGGAATATGATATTCCACGCCCTTCTATCCCTTAATGTAGAAGCTGCTAGATCTTGTGTGATCCTGATTGTATTTCCACAATACTTGAATTGTTTCTTTCTAGCTGCTTGCAATATTTTCTCCTTGACTAGGGAACTCTGGAATTTGGCTACAATGTTCCTAGGAGTTTCTCTTTTTGGATCTCTTTCAGGCGGTGATCAGTGGATTCCTTGAATACTTATTTTGCCTTCTGGTTCTAGAATATCAGGGCAGTTTTCCTTGATAATTTCATGAAAGATGATGACTAGGCTCTTTTTTTGATCATGGCTTTCAGGTAGTCCCATAATTTTTAAATCGTCTTTCCTGGATCCATTTTCCAGTTGTTTTTCCAATGAGATATTTCACATTATCTTCTATTTTTTCATTCTTTTGGTTTTGTTTTGTGATTTCTTGGTTTCTCATAAAGTCATTTAGCCTCTATCTGTTTCATTCTAATTTTGAAAGAACTGTTTTCTTCAGTGAGCTTTTGAACCTCCTCTTCCCTTTGGCTAATTCTGCTTTTGAAAGCATTCTTCTCCTCATTGGCTTTTTGAACCTCTTTTGCCAATTGAGTTAGCCTATTTTTCAAGGTTTTATTTTCTTCAGCATATTTTTGGGTCTCCTTTAGCAAGGTGTTGACTGGCTTTTCATGCATTTCTTGCATCTCTCTCATTTCTCTTCCCAGTTTTTCCTCCACCTCTCTAACTTGATTTTCAAAATCCTTTTTGAGCTCTTCCATGACCTGAGCCCCTTGAATATTTATTTTGGATGTTTGGGATACAGAAGCCTTGACTTTGATGTCTTTCCCTATTGGTAAGCATTGTTCTTCCTCATCTGAAAGAATGGGAGGAGGCACCTGTTCACCAAGAAAGTAACCTTCTACGGTCTTATTTTTTTTCCCTTTTCTGGGCATTTTCCCAGCCTGTTACTTGACTTCTGGGTGTCCTCTCCACACCCACCTCGCCTCCAGATCCGCCCAGCTAGTGCTTGGGGTCTGAGATTCAAATGCTGCTTCCCAGCCTGAGGGCTTTGGGTGGGGGCGAGGCTGCTATTCAGTGTGAGATTAAGTTCAGGTGCTCAGGTTGGGGGCAGGGCCACCTCACAGGGCTCAATTCCCTCAGGGGGTTTATTCAGTAACCTTCAACAATGGATCTGAGCTCCTGCCTGCTTTGGGAGCCCTTGTCTGCTGCTGCCTCTGCTGCTGCCTCCTGAGGGGGCCTGAGTTATGGGGACACCCCGCTCTCCTCTTGGCCACCCAAAAAGACTCTCTCACCGACCTTTGGCACCTGTGGGTGGAGGGACCTGTGAGGCTGCTGGAGATTCTGTCCCTGAAGCCTGCTCAGATCTGCTCCTCTCCGTGCCGAGCAGCCAAGGCAGGGCTGGGCTCTGCTCTGGGTCCGGTGCTCGATGGACCTTTTGTGTGGGTTTTTCAGGGCTCTCTGGAACAGAAATCTCCTCCACTATGTTGTTCTGTGGCTTCTGCTGCTCCCGAATTTGTTGGGAGTTCTTCTTTACAGGTATTTTATGGGCTGTGGGTTCAGAGCTAGCATATGTGTATCTTTCTTCTCCCCCATCTTGGCTCCTCCCCCCATCAAGCCTTTCTCTTTTTCAGAAGGAATTCTGGAACGGATGGTAACTTCTTTTCTTCTACGCCCACCATGATTTCAGCCAGAAAAAAAGGGCTTGTTTGAACTATTAACTAGTTTTGTCGCATTAGTTTTTATTTCCCTCTTTTTATTCTGCATCATAGAAATTATCTGTCCAAGGAGGAGCATATTTGGAGATGGAGGTGATGTAAAAAGCAAAGTAATATTAATCATTTATTCTAAAATATTTCCTGTGTTCAACAATAACTTTATCAGTCTATAGTACCTACCTTCTTTCCCCCTTTAAAAAATTGGGACTTTGCCCATCTCTGGATTTGATCACATCTCTCATTTTCTAAAAATTCATTATCAGTATTTTTATAGTCATAGCAACAACTACTTTCACTGCCAAAGAGTATACTTTCCTGGGTCTAACCCAGGAAACTTGAACTCATTTACAGTTATTAGGTACTTTATTCATTAGGTGCTCATCCACCTTCACTTCTCATTCCCTCTCAACCATGTTTGTTGTCTAAAGATCGTTCTCCTTGACAAAGAAGACAGAAATAAAATTGCAGTTGAACAGTTTGGTTTTCTCTTGGTTTATATCATCCATTCCCCAGGCTTGTGGTCTACCACTTCCTTATTGTGCTTGCCTTCAAGAAAGTTTAATCAAGATGACTATTTTTGTTACTTTAGCATTTCTTTCTTTTTGCAAGCCTAGGTTTCATTTGGGACTTGAGCTTTCTTAATACTATGTTTTCACATCTGTCCTTTTATGTTCTCCTTGATTAATTTAATGGCGTTCCTTCTGCACTTTATGTAGGTTCTTCTTGAACCTTGACCACATCAGAGAGTTCTAGGAGCATAAAGTAATATCCTTTTGATTTATGCTACTTCCACTTTAGTACCCAGGTTAGTCTAGAGTAGTAGCTCCTCTTTTTACTTCCTCATAAAGACAAAGCTGGGAATGTTATCAGATGTAATATGTAACTGGTTTATAGCCCAGATAGATATCAGATGGTCTGTGTGGCACACTACATTACATTTGACTTATTATCTTATTAATTCTCACACTAAGTTTTTAGACAGTTGAGGGATATATTCTGATATTTCCTCATAAATTTATAGAAATGCATAGTCTCACTCACTGATTAACCAATTAGCTCTGAGTTGCCCTCCTGCCCCCTTTCTAAATAAGCAACAGAAGCATCTTCAGATATATACATTCAAATACATTCTTTCCCTCTACCCCCTTTTCCTCTTTCTCCTTCTAGTCTTGAAGGCTCAAATATTGTTACTGGTATAGTAATGAGAGTGATAGTGTAACGAAGAGCCTGTAGATGTATTTAAATATTTCAGTAATATATTGCAGTGAGAAAGAGCGTAGCCAGACCGACCTCTAACTCTAAACTGCAGCTGCTGACTCATGCTACCACTCATGCTCTCAGAGTGGTAGTCAAAGTTTCTCAGAAAGTCTCTAGGATATTTTCTCCACAAGATGAGTTAGATTCAGGTTTCAGGAAATGTCTCTTAAAGACTATTTCTCCTTGACAGATAACGCACTCTCTGTACTCAGTCTCTCTAAATCATGACAGTTAAATTCTCCAGATTACAGTTAAATTGCCTTGCTCTCCTGGCATCTGTTCCCTCTGAAAGGTACAATAACAGGGTTCATAGTCTCTCTGGCCAAAAAAAAAAAAAGTTTTTGTATGATGTCAAACCTATGGATGGTGACCTTAAATTCTACTGTATTGCAATCGTTAGTGATCACTTCAAAATCAGTCAGAGAGCCTCTGTCCAATGAAATGGTGGAAGTGACGGCTCCTGCAGCATCCTTTGTGGGGCAACAGGCAGGTGGAGACCACAATAGGGAAGATGACAGTGACCGAGAGCAGTTTACTTTTCAAGCCTCACTTAGTCTGGCCAACAGTGGTGCCTGCCAGTGCTTAAGCCAGCAGGACAAAGAGGAGACATGACCAATCAGCCTCTGAGGTAAATGTGGATTCCATTTTTTGTAGAAAATTGAGGAACAAGTGCCATAATGGCAGTTCTAAAACTCACATTTCCCTTGTATCACTCCTATTATTTGCTTCCAGAGAGCCAACGGTTATGACAAAGAATTGGAAAAAAAGAGAAAGGAGGAAAGGAAAAATGAGCAAAACTGATCAACACAACAAAAATAACACTTTATGCAATGTTCCACACTTATGGACACCCCCCCCACACACACACACACACACACTTCTGCAGAAATGAATGTAATGAAATATTACTGTCCTATAAGAAATGACAAATGTGATTAGTACAGAGAAGAATGGAAAGACTTACATGAACTGAGGCATCGTTGAAGTAAGCAGACCAGAAAACAACGTATATGATCACTACCACAATGTAAATGGGAAAAAAAACAATGAAAAACAGTTGAAAGTAAATTCCAAAATTACAAAGAATAAATTTGGTCTCAAAGAAGAGACATGAGAAGACATAAGATTTTTGATGAGAATTTCTGGATGTTTGTGAATGGTGCTAGGTGCTAAAACAAGCCTTTCCAAACTTAGCTTTGAAGTGCTTATCAATAAAAAATACCAGACTCTCAAAGGCAGGAACGGTGCTTTTCTCTCTCCCCAGTAGTATTAGTACTGTGCTTGTTATGTAATGTTTATCAAATGAACAGACTTAGAAACTGTAAATATTAAGTGAATCAGTTGATTTCCTGGTGGCAAAAATGTGGGCATGGTTTATTTGAAAATACCTGCAAAGCTTCGAAGGAGATTTAACTGCTTTTTTAAAAAGCATTTCTGTATTCTTCTGAGTGCTGGGCAAAAATGAGAAAATGTCCGTAGAAAGAGTAAGTGTTGGCTACGTGGGGACCAGAGACACAGTTGAGATAATAAAATATATTTGAAATGTGGGCAGAAGGGAAAGTGATTGGAGGATTGGATATGGATTGAACACAGAAAGTAGACGATTAGGTGGTAGAAGATATGGCATAAAAGTGAAGATGAAGAGAAGACAAATTTATTTGATGCCTTGTGTATGGAAAAAGTAGACTCTTAGTCAACATACTCTCAGTTGTAATATCATTTCCAAGCTGTTGTCACTCCTGAATCTAGGAAGTTATTAAGGTTCAGGGTAAATGCATTTTTATAGTGTTCTGGTCTCAACAAATATTAAGTGACTTAAAGAAAAATATTTCTTCTGAGGATTATACATAGATAATCTAAAGGCTTTAAATTGATAAACAAGACCATTTTCTTAGCTTCAAATTAATTTTTCATTCTGAAGCAGGATACTCTTGCTAAAGTGCATTCTAATTACAAACCTCAAGAGTCTTAACTTCCCATTTTATATTGAAATACATACAACCCAGAGTAGCCAAGTTAGCAGATACATTGTTGTGAATTATTATTTTGCATGAGGAGAGTTATTTTAAAAGATACCTAAATTGAATGTTGCTGCCATTCTGAAGCATCTTCTTCTCAAGAGACTGTCCTGTTCTGTGGTGGAAGGTACCTGAAACAGGTTAGCCAGGCAATTAATATACAGAGCTGAGATTCTGTGATCCATTACTGAAATTTAAACTTCAGTTCAACATCATTAGTGTGCAACTAAGAAATATTTCAGTAATTGAACACAGAATGTAAGCTCCTTGAGGGCAAGGAATTTTTTAAAATTTTATTCCAAGTTCCAGCACAATGTCTGGCACATATAATGGTTTGAGAATTACTTGATAAATTGCAAAATAATAAAATTTATTATTTTCATATTATTCATTAAATGTATTGCTTCATAGAATAATTCATAACTTTTGTCATCTTTAAAAATTATGAAAAATATGTTCTTTTGCTGCAATTATTTACATGATTTGGCATTGTTTTTATAAGGTTTTGACACATTCTTTAATTCTTCATCATGAAACCACACATCACTTGGAATATGAAGTATATTTTTGAATACTCCTTTTTTCCAGATCTAGCCTTAATTTTCAATGGAATTCCTAGATCATCAAAACATGTTACTCTCTTAATCGTTTTTGTCAGATTTCTTATCCTTTTGCAAAGTGTGGCATTGCCCAAGGTGTGTTCCATCTCTGTTTGGGCATTTTTGTAATTCTGAAACAATTTTGCTTTTCCACACGTCAGTGTGTTTATCAGAGTTCCTGATTAGTTAAGAACAAAAGCTCTAATCTGTTTTTGATGGATACAGTTTGAGGCCTTTCTTGGAGTTCTGACAACAGATTTGATATGACTTTTAATGAGAAAGTGAATTTTGTCAGTGAAATTTATCTTTTTCTAATCTTCATTAATAAAGTCTTGCTATTGATGATCATTTTTTTCTTCATAGTAATGGTAAATAGCTGTTGTTTAGTAGTCTTCTCACTGTTCTTCCAACTTCAGGAAGCTTATGGCTCACTCTAAGAGAATTAATAACAACCCATCCACCTAGCAGGTCCCTCTCAAGGTCTTTGCTTGTTTTCTGAGGACTAAATTGGCTATTTTGAAGCAATATTATGTCACTGTTTTGCATTTGCTTTTTGTTCTGTCTTGGGGTTTTTTTTTTTCCCAACCACCATTCTCTTTGCCCTTCCTCTATAGCTGATCCTGCTTAATAACTATGGGCTTGAATGATTCTTAAAAAGCTTAGCTTCCCCATGCCAGCAGCCATTGCACGATCTCTAATAGTCAATGAAATACACTGTTTGAAGTGGCAACTTTTGCATATTTCTTTGGAGTAGTATTCATTTTTCAAAGCTTCAGAATTAACAACATAACTAGAGTAGTGCCCTCTGAGATCCAGCCACAGCACACTGTTTTTCTTTATACAGGACGTTTCTCCATCTTGTTGTGTTTGTCCTTTGTTCTTGAAGAGGACCATGACATCAAGATGATGACATGACTTGCAGTTGACTTTGACTTGAGTGCACGTTTCTCCATCTGTCTCTGTGCTTTTGCCCTGATTTTCCCATCGTTCCTGAAACACTCTTTCTGTCTCACCTTGACTAAGTTTCCCTTACTTCAAGTCTCTGCTCCAACTATTGCTTTTGCAGGAGCTGCTAGTGCCTTTTTTTCTTAATTATCTGTGTGTTTTCAATTAGTGAGACCCTTGAGGGGAAGGACTGATTTTTCTTTTCTTTGTATCCCTACCACTTAGTTCAGTGTCAGGCACACAATAATTGCTTAATAAAAGTTGACTGACTTACTGTGTATGTTCTTCTAATTCTATCTACCTTTTTTCATTTTTGTTGGTTTAAAAGTCAGACAGTAATAATCTTTTTTAACTAATGTACTGTCATTTATTCATCTATTGCTCAAGAAAAGCATGTATGGATTATTTCCAGTTCTTTGAATTACAAACAATACAGCTATGAGTGCCTGGCACAGATAGTCTTTTTAAAATTTTAATGACACTTTTAGAATACAGTTCTAGAAGTGGGATCACGGGGTCAAAGGCTATAATCAGTTTTGTAAGCTATATCGCATGTTCCCAGATTGCTCTCCAAAAAGCACCAGTTCACAGTTCTACTAAGGATGTAACAGTGGACAGGTGTCTATGCAGTTCTACTAATACTGAATTTTGCCACTATGGTAGCTTTGGGGTAATTATAATTGTTTTAATTGTCATTCTATTAGAAAGTTTGACAGATTTTTCAAGTGATTACTCACATTTGCAATCCAGTAGAATGTAAGATCATCAAGAAAAGGCTTTGATTTTCATTTTATTCTCACATTCCTAGGGCTTAACAGTGTCTTTCATGTACTAATCGATTAATAAGCATTTATCAGGTTGGACTGAATTAGGCTTATGCTTTTGCGAAGTCTCTGCCTATGTCCTTTGATTATTTAAGTAAGACTAAATAATCTCTTAGATCCTCCAGCCCTTAAATCTGATTCTGTGCTCAGTTGGGGATGAATATCTTATAAATTTGCATCCATTGCTCATGGACTTGTGAATAAGGTTTTCAACATAACTATTTACTACATGGTGCTTTTCCCCTAATCTGTTTTTTTCTTTCATTTTTACTTCATTTTTACATAGTTAAATTATTTTCTCCAATAATTTCCTTTCTTTTGATAGGTAAACATTTTTCTTTTCTCCATAATTGAAGTATCATTGCATTTTCTTATATTTTTATATTTAGATCATAAATCTCCTCTAAAACCAAATATGATATTTGTGAAATTCTTTTCAAATTTTAAGAAGATACCTAAATGTTGTTGTTGTTGTTATGTCTTGTTCTGGTGTTGCATCATGGTGTTGGTGGCTGTTGCTGCTTGTCCTTCGTTCTTGAAGAGGACCATAGCATCAAGGAAGTGATAACATGATGTGAATTGGAGTTAAGTGAGGCAGGGCTGTGCAAAGTCACCAGCCTCCCTTTCTCCTCTGGAACCATCTAGATCCAGTGGCCAGATATAGATCAGGATGAGTAGGGATGGCCTTGGATGCAGTGGTGTTGGTAACCCTGGTTCTTAGATACAGAATAGTGAATGCTCTGGCAAGTGCTATCAAACTGGAAAGACTTCAAGTATGGATCAACTGATGAGAAGCAGATCTGTCATCTGAGAACCAGTTTAGCTAAGATTAAGAGACTCATCATCAGATTGGCCACAGTATGTAATAGAATTTTCAGCCATCGCAAGGCTCTAAGTCTACCTGCGGATTCATGGCAAGTTGGGGGATGAGTGGGAAGGAGGAGTTTTGTGATTTGTGTTGGTGCAGAGAGAACTAGGAAAATTTGGACTTGGTTGCAAGTCAAGAGAAAAAAAATTAGGCTTGATGTAAGGGGGGAAAATATCCTTACAATTAGAAAGATCCCTGTGGAGAGTAGACTTACCTCAAGAGACTGTGGGTTCCCCTTATTAGAATTCTTAGATGATCTATCTTCACATAGTTTAAGCAAAAGATTGGATAACTGTTTGTTGAGTATCTTATAGAAAGTATTCTTGTTCAAGTATAGGTTGGATTAAAGGATTAGAAGTATTTTCTAGGTCCCTTCCACCTCTCAGATTCTGTGATTCTTGTTTCTAAATCCCTCACACTCATATATGTTGTTTCTTAAAACTTTTTCCAATTAAATTATTTTCTCACTTTGTGTTTTGTCTCAGCCTTTCTTTCCGTAGCCACTTTCATTTTTTTCCCTCATTGTATTCTGGTTTTAATTGTATCAGTTGATATTTTAGTATTCTCTTTGCTGGTTTTATGTAGTTTCATTATCATCTTCCAAGAATCCCTAATTTCACTGAGTCTTCAAATTCTTCTCATGACTTTTTTTTCCTGATTTTTAATCTGAACCTTTAATTTCTTGAGTGTTCTTGTTAATTAATCATATCTTTGGAGATTTCTTTTGTTGTTTAGGTACATCTTTATTTTGATGTCTTTCCTCTTGCTTTTCTTACTCTATAACTTTTTTACATTGTTTTTCATTTTGGTCACTAGCTAACATCTGGATTGCAAAACATAATCTTGAATATAGAATGCAGAATTCTTTTATAGTTTGCTCTTCCCTTTTTTGGTGAGTTTTAGTTTTCTTTTGAGATTTTCCAACAATTTCACGCCATTTTTATGTTTCTGTGGATAGTTTGAGAGGGTTCAAAAGCAAACTCCCTTTTGACCTGATAAGCCCATCAAGATCTGATATTTTCTGTAATTCCCAGTCAGTAGTAGAACTGGAAAGATACAGTCTGTTGTAGGAAGTTGTTGTTAAATCATTTTCAGTCATTTCCAATGCTGTGTGACCCGGTTTGGGCTTTCTTTTTTTTGGCAAAGATAGTGAGTGGAGTGTTTTGCCATTTCCTCCTTCAGCTCCTTTTATAGAAGAGAAAGTAAGGCAAACAGTGATTTGCTTAGGGTCATATAAGCTATTAAGTACCTGAAGCCAGATTTTACCTTAGGAAGATGAGTCTTCCTGACTTTAGGTCTAACACTATCCACTGTGCTACCCAGCTGCCCGTAGGAAGGAGAAAGTTGTTTACAAAAATCAGCCTCTCTGCACATTGCTTTGTACATTCTAATAAGGACTGTTCTCGTGAAGATTTTATAACTATGAGAAATTAGATATATGGGTTGATAGTTGCTGATGTCTTAGTCACTTGGGAGGATCAAAGTACCATTCTGCAATCTTTACTCTCCTATTGGAATATTGCCTTCATTGAGATATTTTGAAAATAAATTTTTTGGTCTTGAGTACCTTAAAACTATGGTTGTTAAAGCATAGATTTCTTCTGACCATTCGTCCAGTTCCGTTGTAAGTTCAGTTACCTCTTACTCACAGGCTAATAAAGTGGTAATCCAATTCTAGAAATTCCACTATCATTACAGATGAGAGTAGACTACTGTAAAAATCTAACACTTCTGTTCCATTTCACATGTGTTTTATCCTTCCAGTGTTCACCTACAAATGCTCTTGAGGTGAGTTTTTTTCATCAGTAAATAACATGGACAGACATCACAAATGAGTGATGACTACAGTTGAGCAAGAGGAGAGCAGACTGGATTGACTTTGGGAAATTGCAGAGTCCTTTTAACAACCCCATAATTCTCCCTGAAATAGGAGACCCATATTTTTTAGATATCAATATAATACTAATATTATTGTATTTCTCTGATTCATGGAACACTACAGTTTCTGAAGAACTGAAAATGACTGTCACCCAGAGGGCAATGGAGAGGCTCATCATAGACGTGAACAGGTTGCAACACATCACAAACACTGAATTATAAAGGAGAACTGGAATATAGGATGTCATCCAAAAATATATGAGCAAAAAAAATTTAATGGTCTGGTCACATGGTGAGAACAAGGGATAAATGATACACAACCCATTTGTTACATTAGTATCTTCACAATGTCAAAAGAAAATATGGATTACCTCTAGCACATTAGTCTGATGTCTCTGTAATGAATTTCAGGGATATGAACCAGAGGCATACATGGTGGGCAGGCATAAATGGATTGTGGTATGCATCAGTAGAGGGAATATCTATATTGACAAGGTCACTAATCCATTTAAATGCATGAGTAAGGTTTTGTTTATGCTGTATTTTTAAAGATATATTTTATTTTGTCACAGCATAAGTTCTCTGCATAATAGTTTGTGTCATCAGTTATAGGAACTATAGCATAGTATTGTTAGGGTGTTGTTTTTAAACATCATTGCCACTTAAATTCACAGATCCTGAACCAGGAAAGACATGATCTAAGATGGAAAATTAATTTTTAAAAGTCATTTCTACAGAGTGTTAAAGTGGTGGTGCTGGTATGTGCACGGAGCCTTATGTACAACACCTTGAGTGCTGGCTGACTTATCATCTTAAATTGCTTTGTTTTGCCCATTTCTGAGGTCACTTTTGGGTTCACTCTGCTCCAGTGTTTTTTAAGGCAAGAAAATGAAAACTCTCAGGACAATGTGAACTGTTAGTCTCTAAAATATGTATTCATGTTGCTCTTTTTACCCTAGATGTTAAAATGTAGTGGCCAAAATGTGAGTTTTTGTTCTGCATCTTCATCTTGCATCCATATATACAGATTGTGCTCAAAGGTTTACCAAATACTTTTACATATATTATTTCATCTCATTTTGTTCCATTTTGCATGTGTTTTGTTCTTCCAGTGTTCAACTGCAAATGCTCTTGAGCTATTACTGTTGCCATTTTATAAATGGCAGGTAAAATACCTTCCCTTCCATTCTCTACCTTGCATGGAACTTAGCTGTTTAACTCTGGGTCCTGTATTCTTAATGACTTTAATACACAATCCTATGGCTTCAGCTCAGCAATACACTACAGATGTTGAAGCTCTGAGTTTCAAGTCCTTGCAGCAACCCCAAACATATCAGTTTTTTATATTTTGTTTCCAGTGAAAATAGCAATAACAGTCAACTCTGTAGTTTGTAGAAAAATTAGTAAAAGTGTTCTTAAGTAATATTGACAGTGCAGCCCAACTCTTCCTTATGCAAAGTTCTTCTGGAAGCCTCCCCAGATTCAGAGCACACTTTGCATCCACCTCTAATCAAAACCATAATCCATAAGCCCTGACCAATGTTTTTATTTCACCAGGCCAACCAGAAGACCAAGTAGTTTAAAGCAAAAGGCATTTAATTAAACAGCATAGCAAGAAAAACAACAAATAGTTTTCTCGTGCACACAGTGGTGATCATCTCTCCCACAAATTCCCACACTACCAATGGGAGAGGGAAGAAGTAAATATGCTTAGGAGAGGGCACATGCACAGGGAACCTAGCAGAACTTTGGCCCCTACGGCTGCATGCCAGCTGGAATCCAGCTCCCTCTGGGACGCTACCTTTTGCTACATTACAAGTTACCCAAGTCTTCTTGCTAGGCATTGCCTCTGCTTTGTTGCCCCCTGCTGGTCCATTGCTGAGCGAGTCACCACTGATTCTCTACTGTGCTGATCTTGGCTTCATCTGCTGGTTCATTGATGAATTGCAGGTTTCATGTTGTGTTCATCCTTCCTTGCTGTAGAAGACCATGCCATCAGGGAAAGGATGACATGGCTTGCACTTGACTTTGTTTTGAGTGAGGGAGGTCTGTGCAAGGTCACCAGCCTCACTTCTCCTCCGGAGTCATCTGAATCCAGTGACCAGATAGTCATCAGAATGACTGGAGGCAGCCCAGGATGCACTCGGAGACCTTGGACCCATTCGCTGAATATAGCTTCTCACAGTCACACTATACCTGCCATCCTGAAATTAAAGTTTAGTTTGTCTTTAAAAAAAAACAAAACACTTGCTTCTGCCTCAGCTGCCACTGTCTGAACTCATTTGTTGTATGAACTAAAGTGGATACATTCCTTTTGGTTCTCACCATGCCCTTTATCACTAACCTTGGTCCGCGCTAGTTACCCCTGGAGCAACACTGGGAGTGAATGCCTATTTTGTTCTGCCTATGTTCAGGCCCCCCAAATTGGTGCTTTCTCTACAGTGGAATAAATAATAATAAATGTTATTTATATATATTTCTGTGTGTGTGTGTGTGTGTGTGTGTGTGTGTGTTAATCTGTGGTTAGTCATTTCAGAATACTTCTAACTGCAGCCAAAGACATAGATCCCATATGTGGACTGGTTTATTCTGAAGCCACGGAATAAATGACCCATATAGCCATTTTGAAAGTGATTGTTGTTCAGGAAGATAACCAGATCAAGTACAAGGTTCAGCAGTCAGGAAGACCTGAGTTCAAATGTGGTCTCAGACACTTACTATCTGTGTGACCCTGTGTAAGTTACTTAACTGCTGTCTGCCTCAGTTTCCTCATCTGTAAAATAAGAATAGTAATAGCACCTACCTTCAAGAGTTTGTTATGAGGATCAAATGAATATGCACTTTGTACACCTTAAACCACTATACAGATTGCTAGCTATTATTTATTTTAACACAAAATCTGTCATATCATTATTATCCATTTCTAAATGAGGTGGTGAAAGGTTTTGGTAGAACTGACTGTACTACTGCCTAGTGCTGAAAGAATATTATTTAATACTCCTCTAACTCCGTTTCCACATCTTTTACAAGAAAACTTCATCCATCTTCCTCCCTATTTTGTCATAAGGAGCTGGTGGAAATTGGGTAAACTGCAATAAGCTACAAAGGAGTAGAAATGAAATATTATAATCTTTATTACTAATGTAAGATAAAATAATAAGCCCCTTCCACACACTTTCAAAGCAATTGGATATTATTATTCTCCCAAAGCATACAGGTTTGGACACCATTCTTATAGACTTGTTAAAGTTGTTTTTAAATGTTTCTGCAATTAGGGGCCTGTCATCAGTTTACAAGTTAGACCAAAATAACCCAAAACATAACTTTCCTATCAATAATAGTTAAATTTTTATGGGGTGAGATTTTTTGAAACTTAAATTCTTTTTAAAAAAAAATGTTAGATGTTAGAAAGAGTACTAGCTGTTGGGAACTGTGAAAACTACCCATCAGAAGTGAAATTCTGCCCCAGAGGAAAAGTTGAGTTGGTGATGCCACCCAACCTTTATCAAAACTGAATTGTTGGTCAACATGGAAAGATTTAAGAATCGTTGCATGCGTTTACGTACCTTTTCCCTCCGCCCGACATTTTAAGTTTGGAAATCTTGAACGTATTATCGTGCCTTTTTGTTAAAATATGCCATATACATTTTTAAATTGTTTTTTTTTCCCTTTGGAAAAATGTTCATAGAATACATTTAAACACACAAAGTATAATGTGACACTCAACTGACTATATTAATAAAAGTGTCATTGGCTTCCTGGCTCTCCCTTCTTCCCATGCCCATTGTACACATATAGTATTCACAGGCATCAAGCTTTGGTAAGAAATAGATTATTATTAAGTAGCAAAATCTGTTTTTCTTGAAAATAAGCATTAATGTCTTGAATAGATTTTTAGCTTCCATTAACTCTTGGTGAGTTTTAACTTTGCCTTAGAATTACAAAGTAATGTTTTAAAATTTAATTTAATATGGTATGATGTGGAGCTACACATCACAAAACTTCTAGGTAAGTTACCCTGCGAATAGTTTAGGGGAAAATATTTCCATTTGTTTTTAAAGTCATTTCCTTAGCACACTGGATAATACTTTGATAAATCCATTATTTCATTTAGATGATTATTGCAACTGCAAGATGGTTTTTTATCCTGTACAGTTCTTCTGTTCATGCCTTTCCAAAAGCACTCCTAGAGAATCCATTCAGTGCATTAAAATCTCATTCTATTCATGTTTTAGAGGTAGCAGTGTAGCTCTGAAGCTATTTGTTGTTTCTTATTCTAAATCTTAGGCTGCACCTTAAAACCAAGCAAGTGACTATTGCTGGTAAGAGCTAGTCTTCCCTCTTTAGGATCGTACACTCCATCTTTTTGATAGCTGCTCTCCAGCCTGTCTCTGCTGCTTCATGCTCAGCACATGGTAAGTATTTGTCATTCATTCATTTATTTATATCATTTACCTATTTTAGGAAGATGAATTTGATAGTTGAGTGGAAGACGAACTGGAATGGGAAGAGACTTGAGGCAAGGAGACCAACTAGTTAGTAGAGAGGGGGGTGTACATGAAAGACGTTACAAAGATAGAAATGACAGGACTTGGTAAATGACTGGATATAAGGATTGGAGAGTAAGAGTTGAGCATGACACCTGAATTTTGAGCCTGGGAAACTCTAAGGTTAGTGACAGCTTCAGTAGTAACAGGGAAATAGGGAAGTTAGGAAGAGGTGAGTTGGGAGCAGAGAAAAGATAATGAGTTCAGTTTTATACATGCTGAATTTAAGATATCTATGAGCTATCCAATTTGTGTTCTCTAATTGTTAGTTAAAGATGTGAGAATGGAGGTCAGGAGAAAGGTTAGGGCTGGATAAATGGATGTAAGAGTCATCAGCATAGAAATAATTATTGAATCCATGGGAGCTGATGAGATCATGAAGCAAAATAGCATACGTGAAGAGAAGAGGACCTAGGACTGATCCCTGTGGATCTGTTGTTGCTTGTCCTACATTCTTGAAGAGGACTGTGAAATCAGGAAGGTGATGCCATGACATGCAAATGAATTGGATTTAAGTGAGGAAGGAGTGTACAAAGCCCCTTTCTCCTCCACAGCCACCTGGGTCCAGTGGCAAGATAGAGATCAGGATCACTGGAGATGGCTCTGGATGGGAGATCTTGGCCTTTTTGAGCTAAAGTCTTTCCCAAGTCTCAGTTTGTTTGAGGCAATGCCCATTCAGTGATTAAGGTTAGGTAAGAAATGAGGCAGAGGATGGTCAAAAACAAACAAACAAAAAAACAAAACCAATCTGGGAGGGGAAGATGCTCAGGGTTTCTGGCCAAAACAGAAACAATTGCTATTTACATTCACTCTGAGTCAGTCAGGGTCCAAACTATGAGCAAGGGGGGCTTAACCTAGGACCTGTAGTTGGCCAATCAATGAAAGCCAGAGTGATTTGGGTTTATTTGGTCCTCAAGAAAAAAAATTAGTTTACAAACCCCAAGATACCTTGTGAAGTTTCAGCAATCAAAATGAGGTTTCAGAGATCAAAATTTACATTCATTTAGGCAGAGTACCCACAGTTAAGGGTATGATACCCTATGTGGTCAGAGGGAAAGAAGGAAGGAAGGAAGAATTTAGCAGGTCACTGGTAACTTTGGAAAGATCAGTTTCAATTGATGATGGGATGATAAGGTCACAAGCCAGACTGCAGAGATGAATGGATCAAGGATGAATAACTAAAAAACCAGAAGTGAATTACTCTTGTAATAGTGCAGAATGAATGACAGAATAAATAAATGAATGAATGACAAATACTTACCATGTGCTGAGCATGAAGCAGCCGAGATAGGATGGAGAGTGGATATTAAAAAGATGAGAGTGTATGATCCGAAAGAGTGAAGAATAACAGTGAGAGTTACTGGCATAGGGGACGGTGAGCAAAAGTATATGGATATGAGAGATGGAGTATCATGTGCAAGAAATGACTAGGAAGCCAGTGTCACTAGATCACAGAGTACATGGAGGAGACTCAGGTATAAGAAGACTAGAACACTGGAAGGGAACAGATTATGAAGGGCTTTCAAAACCAAACAGAGGGATAATCCCTCTATTCAGTAAACTCCGGTGGTTCCCTACCTCTCGATCGAACATCAAATTTTCCGTTTGGTTTTGAAAGCCCTTCGTAACCTAGTGTGCTCACTGTCCCCTATGTCAGTAACTCTCACCCTGCTCATTCTCCACCCCCTACCTTCTTTCAAGTCTCAACAAAAGTCCTACCTTCTGCAAGAAGCCTCCTTGATCATAGAGCCTTCATCCTGTTGAGCATCTCCAATTTACCCTGTGTATATCTTGTCTGTATGTACTACTTTGCACATTATTCACTCCACTGGGCTGTTAGCTCCTTGAGAGCAGGGACTGTGTTCTGCCTTTCTTTGTATCCCAGTCATTCATTTATTAAATGTTTGTTGACCGGCTAACTGATAGTGTCTTTTAAGTCACTTCTTACACTAAGTCATAGCTTACATGCTGCAGTATCTAGTGTCTCTTTCTATTGCTCTTTAAGCTCTCGTCTTGCTTTTTCCAACATTGGGGAGTTTTTCATGTTTTTGCAACAGAGCAAGATGCATTTACCATCTGAGCATGCCATTCTGACCCTAAATCAGAAAAAAATAAACAAACCCCAAGCCCTACCATTTAAATTGATTTAATTTACAAGGCATTTAACTTACATTATTCTATTTGATCTTTAAACACGTTCTATGATGTAAGTAGCATATATATCGCTTTCTCTTCCCTATCTTAGAGATCAAATGAGACTAAGAAGGGTAAAGTGACTTCCCCCAAGTCACACGTGGTCAGTAATTGAACTTGGATGTGATCCAAGATTTTCCAAGTCTTAAGTCTAGGGGCAGCTAGGGGTGTAGCAGATAGAGCACTGGGGCCTGAAGAAAAGAAGACCTGAGGTTAGATCCAGGCTTAGTCACTTTACCAACTGTTTGACCCTAGGCAAATCACTTACCCTCTTTTTACCTCAGTTTCCTCATCTTCAGAATAAGGATAATAATAGCATCTATTTCCAGAGGTTGTTGTGAGGATCAAATGAGATTATATTTGCAAAGGACAAGTGTTTAGAACAGTGCCTGATCCATAGAGGTATATACATGTTAGTTATTATTATTATCATTATTAACAAAGTCCAGTGATCAAATTTCACACCACCACTCTGTTCCTAACATAGAGTAGAAAGGGCATCCTCAAACATTGTCAAACCCAACAATCTAAACATCTTCCCCATACACCAGGAACACCGGGAAACCCCCAAGGACTGTTTTGTCAAGGCACAAGTTGAGACACTCCAACTTGGCCAGAATCAGTGGGCAGAGTATTTGCATTTCTTATGTTCTTTTCTTATAATTTGGGAGCATAAAATTTGAATGACAAAGTTCATCCAGCAACAGCTTCTTCCTGCCAGGGCTTTTATGTGGGAATATTGTACTAGAAATAGTTAGGAGTCACATAAGAAAATGTGAACATGAATCAGAACTGTTCTATAATTCACATTTATATTATAGACCTGCAATAACAAACATGTTTTAAACTTTTCATTTATTCTTTATTGTTATGCTGATAAAATATCTGTTTCTCTCCTCTCTGCTTCTGTTCTTTCCATATTCATATTTTCATAATTTTATGATTTGATGACAGCTAGGTGGCACATGGACAGAGTGCTGGACCTGAAGTCACAAAGACTGGAGTTCAAATCTAGCCTCAGGCATTTACTGTGTTAACCTGGGCAAGTTACTTAACTTCTATTTTCTCTTCTAAAAAAATAAAGATAATAAAAGCATCTATTTCCCAGGGTTGTTTTGAGGATCAAATAAGATAATTTTAAAGCACTCAGTACAATTTCTGGCACCTAGTAAGCACTATATAAATATTAGCTATCTTATTGAAGGGGGAAAGAATCATACTGTCTTCAGAATTACTTTGCTAATACAAAAATTAATCATTCTTTCAACAAATATATATTAAGTTCTGTGTATGGAACCTTGAGTCATGTCTCTACAGACAGTTCTCCCTTTACGTAAATTTGCATTACACAAATTTGACTTTACCTAAAGAATTTAGAAAGAAATCCACATTCCAAAAAAACCCCTGTATTAACTTTGCTATACAGTATTTTGCTCTTGGATGTGCTCCAGCCCCTTAGTTCCTGCCCCATGGCAGTCCTACCCTGCCCTCCCCCTCCAAAAAAAAACAACCTTTTAAAGTCCCTCCAAGTGAAAGTAGAAGAATGGGCATAGACTAAGAGACGTCCATTGCTGCTGCATCTGAACTTAGACCTTTTCACTGAGAGAGGAGACCTTTGCCTCAGCTTCATCCACCCACATGTCTGGCTTTATTTGCCTTTCTTCCATCCAGGCACTGGTACCCACATATCCTATGTGTTGACTGTCCTCTCCTGTCTGTTTGTGTTTGGCTCAATGTGTCTGCCAACCCCACTCCCAGAAACACACACGTAGTCCTCCTCCTGTTCTTGCTGCTTTATCTTTAGCCCCTACAAGTCCTTGAGCCATTAGTCAGCTCCCTCCCTCCACTGGCACATGATCTCCTTCCTACCTCCCTTCTTCGCTCCTTTCTGTATATCTGTGGGCAAATTCATATTACATAAAAATCACTTTATGTAAAGGTCTGTGAAATGGTCCATTTACATAAATCAAGAACTCTTTAGGGAGCAAGATAACCAACAAAAAAAATAATAGCAGAAATCAAAAAGAACTAGTCAAAACAAAACAAAACAAAACAAAAGCAATATCTCAGAAGCCACAGAAGAATGTATTGGGGACAGGGTTGTCAGCAGTGTCAAACTCTACTGAAAGGTCAGGGAGGATGTTACCTAAGAAAATATCAATTGATTTGGTATTTACACTATCTTTGACACTAGAGAGAACTATTTTGATTGGGTAGTGGGAAAAAAAATCAGATTATAGGGGCTGGAGGGTAAGTGAGCATAAACTGTAAATACATGTCAGCAAACAGGAGAAAAGAACTTGGATGACAGCTTGAAAGTGAATTGCCTTGCCTTGCCTTGCCTTTCACCAGATCTGAGCTTCATCAGCCCTTGCCTTATGACTTACTGGCTTCCTCTCCACCCCATCCACCACAGTCATCCTTGATGAGTTTGACTTCCGTCTCCAGTCCACCTTAGCTACCCCTGGGCATGCCACATCTTAGAGCTTACAAACAGAAAAGAACTTTACTCCCACCATCCTGAACTCTAGCCCTATCTGATCACACTTTCCTCTCCTTTTAAATCTCCCATTCTTCATTCCTCCTGAAGCTAGTATTTGGTCTCATTGTGTACTTTGGACTCTTAACTCCTCTTCCTTTTCTGGTAACAATAACTGGAAGAACCTGAGAGTTTTTGCTGTAGGACTACGTATGGGGCTACTAAATAGTTGGTAAAGTTAATGCTTCTGACATAGGACTTAAGACATGCCTCTCTAAGCAAAAGCTTAATGAAGGAGACAGAGAGGAATTCTGTAAAAGGAAAACCAAAGTATTAATAAAACATTTTAGTGATGCCTTTTTTTTCTCATGGAAATTCTCAGTTTGATGAGCTATTCAAAAATAAATCAAGTACCAACAAACTAGGGCTGCCAGCTGATATTTGGGTAAGTCTGGGATTTATTTGTGCCATCAAAATGACTGTTCTTATGGTGGATATGAAACTTAGCTTAAACACATGAAGTTACAGACTCCGAACTAATTGCTTTTCTATACATTGATGAATCATATACCACAGGAATGGTCTTGATGACAAAATTGAGTGAGGTCACATAGTTGACAAAATTAAGTTCTCAGAGCGCTAAATTCACACGTCCTTGTGGAGTAAGCTACAAAGTCCAGGTGCTGCCCTCTCTCCACTCTCCACTCTCCAGCCATCCAATCAAAAGGGAGAGGAGGCTGAGGGAGGTGGAAAAGCATTGCTATTCCAGGCTGAGAGCACATGATGAGATCTGAAGTGATCAGCTTATCCTGGGAGGGGCTCTTGTTCCCTAAGTTGAAACATATGATTGATAGGGGCAAGTTGTCCTCTGGTTTCCTGTTAACATTTCCAAATATGAGGTTTCCAAGGACAAAAGAAGGGGGGAAAAAGCCTTTGTCTTCTGTCTTTAATGCTTTAAGTAACAGATAATTGTTCTGCCTTATAGTTGCAGAAGGGTGATGACCTTGCCACCTACTGAGGAAGTAACATTCTATCCTAATCAGTTGTTATTCTTAGCTTGACCCATCTTTATCCTGACATTCCCTAAAAGTTTTAGCCAGTTGTTTCAGCACTACAGTGTCAAAGAGCTCCATACAGTAGCTACAGGAATTTAACTCAACTGTAATCAACAGTTTTGTCTGTTGATATTTTCCTGGCTTCCTTCAAGTCTTGGTTAAAGCCCCATCTTCTAAAGAAGCCTTTCTTGAACCCCATTAATTCTAGTGTCCTCCCTCCATATTTCCCAGTACACCACCTTCTCTTCTATCCTTCAATGTTACCCTGTTTGTCCATTCTGAACTTCTGTCAAACTGCCCATAAACTGACCACTAGTTTTACTTTCTCAGTGCCTTGGGGAAACAAGACCATGCATTGGTGGGGATCCTGGAATTGGAGTCAGGGCACTTGGATTTCTCCAGTATATACCTATGTATATCTTAGTTGTACATAGTTGTTTACATGTTGTCTCCCCAAGTAATTTGTGAGCTCCCTGAAAGGAAGAACTGGTTTTGCCTTTCTTTGTATTCTGAGCACTTTGCACAGTGCTTGATGTATAGTAGGTCCTTAATAAATGTTTGTAGATTTAACTTAACTTGATCTTGAATCTTAATAGATTCTTTGCCTCTGTGAGCAGATGAAAGCTGGATTTCCTCTGATGACTCATCTAGCACCCCTCACAATTACTGGTGTCTACCTTTACAATTACTTCCATCTCACGGATCCTGAAAAAGATATACACATACTCCTCGTTCCTTACTCCTCCTTCCAGATCCTAACCCTGCCACCATCACTTCAACTCTCCTTTCAAATTTTTCCTCCTGACCTTTGTTTCTTTTTTATGATGGTCTTTGGGACTTGGCACTTGGAAAAGGAGGAAAGTAATAATTGTATCAGATGCTGCAAGCATTTCAAGAAAGATAAGGACAGAAAAAAGCTCCTGGATTTCATAATAAGGAGGTTATTAGTGCCCTTGGAGAAAGCTGTTTCTGTAAAGTGGAAGGAACAGAAGCCAGATTGTAAGGGATTGAAAAGTAACATGATATTTTGATGACTGTCATCTTAGCAATCATAATAGCCATAGTATAGGTATGGTACGCATGAATGCACTGTGGACAGATTGATGAAATACAGTCAGAGTTATATCATTTTATCACACATATCACTTTACCAGAGTCTTTTCTGTAAATGAGGTTTTGCATTAGCTGGAACTGTTGAAGTGACGAATTATAAATATTTGCACTTATTTAATAAGAATGGAAAACCTTTTGAAGTACAAAAAAATTGAAAGTATGGTGAAGGTTAAAAAGCATTTTAAATGACTTGCCTTAGGTTTCTCTGAGGCAAATCTACCAAGTAGGAACAAATCTCACTTATTTGACTACTGATATGCTCAGTCAATAATTAGACTGAATATAATGTTGCTTTAAATTTGTTTGCTTTGCTTTCATTTTTTAAATATATACAACTGTTAAAAATCCATCCCTTCCCCACCAAAAATGAGCCCTAAGTAGGTCATTATGTTGCTAGAAATTTTAAAACTTAAGAAGTCACAGGCAGAAAGTTGAACAAGCTCAATGCAGTTTAGCAAGAATATGTGGGCAGGCTATTAAAATATTTTTCACCAAACTCTTCCATGAATGTATCAAATCCTGACTTAAGGAAACCTCTTCTGTACATTCAGTCCCATTTCCCTTTTTTTTCAAGTATGTTAACTTCCTTCTGACATAGCTGGATTCCAGAGAATGTCCCTTACATTAAAAGAAGGAAAGAATCATATTCTAAACCAAAACTGAATCAGGATCAAAGATCAAAAGGTCAAAAGGGACCTTAAATATTGTTTAGTCCAACCTCTTCAATTTCCAGATGAGGAAACTGAGACCTAGAGAGGCTGGTTGATAGCAAATGGCAGAGATGGGTTTTGAACTGAGATCTGAGTCCAGATTCACTGTCCTTTATGCTGCATGATGAGCACCAATGGTAGTAAGGTCAGTCAATCGAACAATAAACATTATATAAAGCCCTGCTATGTGCTAGGACTATGCTAAGCACTGGGAATACAGAAAGAGGCAAAAGATAGTACCTGCCCTCAAAGAGGTTACAAATCCAATCACATCAGGCAGCAAGTATTTTTTATGCCCTTACTATCTGCTAGACATTGTCCTGATTTCTAGAATTACAAATACTGGCTACCTCAGAAGTCTTTGTTTTAATATAAGACAGAGACTTTTTGGGACACTGTGAATAAGCAAAAAGGAAGACAGCTATTGGCCTCAAAGAGCTTAAATTGGGGGAGGGCAACATAAAAGAGGGGGAGGGAGGTAACTTCATGGGTGCATGGTGGCAAAATATAGAGTTAGAAGCAAAGTTAGAAGAAGAATGAAGGATGGCTGGTCTAGGACCCAGGAAATCATGAATGGGAACTAGGGGTAGGGATAGAAGTGGGGAGCTGCAGGTCACATTTATACATAAAGTTTTTCTTAGATTACCAAGTACTTTTCTCAAAAACTATTCTATAATTATTTGTTTGTTTGTTTATCTCCATTTTGGAGTTAAGGAAAATGTTTAGATGAAATTACATGCCCAAAGCCACACCCCTTTCAGAAAAACTCAGATCTTCTGATACCAGTTCTGCTACTCTTGCTTTGGATCTGAGAGTCAGAGAAAAAATCAGACACAAAAGGAATAAGCCATATTTAAGATTACTTTCAAATGGTCAAACTTGTTTTAATCCTTTGTTTCCCTCCCCACCTCCCAGCACATAACTAAGATCTCAGTAGTAGAGGTTTCATTCAGTCAGTAAGCATTTATCTAAGCACCTACAATGTGTCCAACACATAGCATAGGATACAAGAAAAGGAAAAAAGCCCATGCTCTTAGTGAATACACAATCTAATGGGGGAAATAACGTGAAAAAAACCCCAGAACTATGTACATACAAGATGTAGATAGATATCAATACAGGTAGATTAGATAGATAGATAAATAGATAGATGAATGGATGGAAGGATGGATGGATGGATGGATGGATGAATGGATGGGTAGATAGATAGATAGATAGATAGATAGATAGATAGATAGATAGATAGATAGATAGATAGATAGATAGATGGATAGATAGATGGATAGATAGATATAGATATAGATATATGTATGCACACAGGTGTGTATGTATGTATGTATTTGGACTAGTCTAGAGGTAAGGCCCTATAATTAAGGAGGACTTAGAAAAGACTTCTTGAAAAAAGTGTGACTTTAGCTGAAACTTGAAAGAAGCTATGTAAGCTTGGAGGCAGAGGTAAGAAGCATAAGAGTTCCAAATATGGGAGTTAGCTAGTGAAAATCCCCAAGTCTGAAGATGAAGTGTTTTGTATGAGGAACATCAAGGAAGCTTAGCACCATCCCTGGCATGTAGTAGGTGCTTAATAAATGTTTATTGATTGATTATCACTGGATGGTGTAAGAAGAATGGAAAGGTAGGAAGGGAACAGATTATGAAGGGTTTTCAAAGCCAAACACAGAAATTGATATTTTTTATCGTGGAGGTAATAGGGAGTTCCTGGAGTTTATTAAGGTAGGGGAACGGGTGGGTGGAAGGGATGATGTTATTAGATCTGAGCTTTAGGAACGTCAATTTAATATTTGAGTGGATGGTGGATTGGAGTGGGAAGAGACTTGAAGAAGGGTAACAGTCCAGGAATGAGGTGATAAGGACCTGCATTAGAGTGACAGAAGAGTCCTAAGAGATAAAGGGACTTGTATGAGAGATGTTGTGAAGGTAGAAAGGTTTCAGGCCTGAACTGCAATTTAGACTAAAAGTGGACCTTAAGAAAAACAAACTGGGATTTTTCAATCTATGGGTAAATTATCATATTTCATAGTCCTGAATAAGGAATGAGACTAGGAGGAACCCAGGGAAAAAACCTTAAAAGCCTGAAAGTCCACCTGTCAACTTTCCTAACAAACTATCAAATCAGTGAGGAGGGTAGCAAGAAGTAGAAAATAAGGATAATTGTTTCCAAGGCATATTTTACTTTGAGAGATTGGGGGTAGGGGTCTAGTCTACAAAAATGGAAATTCTTTTTGATGAGCCTTCAAAGAACCATTACCAGGGGACTTTCTCATTTGCTCACTTTGAATGTTTACATATGAATAAGACATATATTTAGTGCTTTCAAGTACACTAAGAGTTTTCTACACAAGCTTATGAGGTGATGCAAATATCATTCCCACTTTACAGATGAGGTAGTTGAGGATCAGAAAGGTTAAGTGACCTGCTTTGGGTCACTCAGCTGATCCTTTGACTCCAAATCCAGTGTTCTTTCCCCTACATAGTGCATGTAGATTAGTGATATGGGAGTTTTTGTCGCATGTTAGAAGCATTTGGAAATCTTCCTGATATTTAAAAAGGATAGTAAAGAGACCCAGGTAACTACTGACCTATTAAGATTCTTGGACTTAGTTTTACCTTTATAGGACAAGCACTTACTTAAAGAACTAGGGGGGGAAGCCAGTGAAGCTGTGTACCCTGACATTGTCTTCCAAGCTCTGTTCCTGACTTCTAGATCTCAAAGGCATGCTCCCTTTACTGCTGGTTCATCTTGACCCTTCCCCCATTACCTAAAGCCTCCTCTCTCTGGAACAATCTACCCCAGCTGAGGCCCATTCACTGCGTATATCTGTGTACAAGGCCTGCCTTACTTCTACCATTAGGAAGTTCCCTCTTGGAGCCTCGGTTTTATAGAGGGCGTGAAGCTGGCTTGCCTTCAGTCTCCTTCCAGACCTGTTCCTGGCTTTCTCGGGACCTCAAAGTCATGGCCCTTCTTGCTTTCTTTTGTGGGCTTTCTTTCTCCATTAGAATATAACCTCCTTTAAGGTAAGGATTGCCTTTCTTTTTGCTTGTATTTGTGTCTCTGGTGCTTAGTACAGCACCTGACACATAGTAAGTGCTTAATAAATGCTTATTGCCTTATCTTGCCTGAACCAGCTAGTTTTAGAAAAGGATAGTTTGAAAAGGTATAAATTAGTAGAGGGCCAGTAACCTTTAAATTAGAAGAGCTATTTTTCATATTTTTAGAAAATAACATTTTAAAGGTAGTGATATTTTATTTACCCTTGTGTACCTGGAAGAATGTATTTTAGGTTGTCCCAGAGGGATTTTATGTAGGCTTTATCTGTACTGGCTTATACTTTTTTAAATTTTGTTTAGTATATGAAAGATAAGTCAGTAAAGAGACCAAAGACTGCGTATCCATATTATTTATATGTGTTTGTATGTGTGATAGCTATACACACATATATACACACATATATATAGCTATACAAACATATCTATCTAGAAATATATTCCAAGAACTAGAGGAAGTTCCCTAAGGAACTCATATAGTTTCTACCATTAGCACATTAGTTCAGTGAGTTTACCAGATTAGCTAATTGTCCCTTTGGAGAAGAGAGGTAGTTGATCCTGGGGGAATGAAACAGACCTGGGAGGGATTATGAGCATTTGCCAAATGAGGTCTGTGATCAGGGAGAGGAGGCCTAAGTGGAATACCATCATTGAGACTCTGGTGCTTTGAATATGAAGGAGAGGAAAGAAAGATAACAGCTCTAGTCCTGTTTACCAGCAAGGCTAGTTTGCCTCTTTTTCATATTAGATTCAGTAGATTTGGCTTTTTTAACCTAAAAGTTTGCAGGTTGTTGTAAGTCTGTGTGTCACTTCTAAACCACCAGTCATCCTGATCCCTAATTTAGTGTAACAGAGAATTGGGCATCCCATGATACACCTTTAGGCCTCATTTGTAGAGAGATAGCAGCAACTTTTGACTCAGCCTGCAAAAACTAGGTCTGGCTTCAATTAGCTGATGCTCACAATTAACTGGTGTCTTTAGTCACAGCATCATCAGTGTTAGATTAAAAGCCAGTATTTTTGCTTCCCTTGACATAGTTGTTCTCAGCTCACAGTTGATTAAGGGAAGACACAAAATCACATCTTTGTTGTGCTTGTATGCAGCCGTTACTTAATGACATCATTAAAGGGACTACCATTTTTATTTTCGTTTAGCTCCTAGAAAATGTCTTGAGTTTTTTCCTGTTTCCTAAACCCATCCTATTTTCTTTCATTCACATAGCTTTCACTTTTTGTGGTGCCAAGGAATTGGAAGTTGAGGGAATCCTCCCATTATTTGGGGAATGGAAACAAGTTGTGATATATGGATGTAGTGGAATATTGTTGTGCTATAAGAAATGATGAGCAAGAAAATTTAAGGAAAACCTGGAAAGACTTAACATGAACTGATGCTGAGTGAAATGAGCAGAACCAGGAGAACTCTGTACATAGTAAAAGTGAAATTGTGTAGAGATCAGCTATAATAGACTTAGCTCTTCTCAGCAGTGTAGTGATTCATTCATGTAACTTTCACAAGACTACAATCCAGAACCCAACTTTTCTGAAGAGGAATCTTTAAATATTTTTCAGGTGGTAGTTGTGGTGCTCCCCAACCCCCACCAAAAAAATTCATTGATCTGGGTACTTAAATACTTGATAGTAATCCGTTTTCATTTTCTTGGAAATCACGTGCCAAGATTGTAAGCACTATAAACACTAAGACTGAAAGGGCCATGTTAAAATTGTTCTGCTTGAAAAATTGTCCATAATCATTCCTTTGTTTTTTTTCCAGTCATTTTTTAGGGTTTTCTTGACAAAGATACTGGAGTGGTTTGCCATTTCCTTCTTCAGTTCATTTTACAGATGAAGAACCTGAGACAAACAGGGTTAAGTCATTTGCCCAGAGTTACACAGAAAGTATCTGAGGTCAGATTCAAACTCACCAAGAGGAATCTTCCTGACTTCATGTCTGGCACTTTTATTTCTATCCACTGCATCCAATAAACTGCCTAATTAACCCCATGCTTAGACTCTTTTATGGCAAATCATTGGCCCTATATCTATGTGGGGGCGGAACAATACTCATTATGTATCTGGAAACTTTATAAACCACTATCTGGAATCCCTGAACTTGAGTAGTCATACACACTCTTTTACATAGTTTCATGTATCTGGAACAGTGCCAGAAGTCTCTGAGGGATCATTTTAACTAGTATCCATTCTGGATACACAGTGTCTATAAGTGAGCTACTCATTTTCTGACATGAAACCATGTAACGACTGTCTGCTTTAGAAACACCAGCTCGACTTCCCTTTAAACACAGTGGCTACAAAGGACATGGTTGTATTTTCTTCTGATGATGATCCTTTTTATGAACTCAATTTGTTAATATGTTACCCATTCTCACCTTCAGAAACGGAACTCTCCATTTTCATGAAATCATCCCCATAGATTTAGAGCAGAGAAATCTGTCCAAAATTCCACAGCTAATAAATGTAGTCAGGTTACTTAACTCCAAGTCAAGTATCCCTTCCTCTGCACCACCCTGCTTTTCATATCTGACTTAGCTTAGGTTTGATATTTATAAGATAGTCTAAAGAGCACATTGTGCTTCTTTGTTCTATAAGTATTTTATTTGGTCCCAGATCATAAAGTTCTGTCCTGATAAAGTCATGTGATGCTTTTGTTGTGTTGAGCAGCAGGAGGATGGAAGAAATGTTTAAAGACAGAATTAGGGTCCATTGAGATTAAATTGGAACAAGGGGGTAAATGAATCTTCTTAGCTTTCTGCAATCCCCTTTAGCAACTCTCTATTAGAAATTACTTTCAAGGGTGTTCTGTTATCTGGAGGTTGTTTAAACAGGCGTGACATTCTAAAGTCAGGGTCCATCTTTAGCTGTCAATTAGGATGTTTTTTAAATCGACCAAAGTAACTTGTAGAGTTTGGGTTTGTTTTTTTTTTTCTGAGGACTCCTTCAGCAGCTGTTTTTCAAGTTCAGGTCAGGGAGCTGCCTTTTCATGTTTCCACATGATTAAAATATCACCAAAGTGGTATCTGGTAGTAAAATATTGAAGACTTGAAAGGCAGTACTACTCTGATATTTCTCAAGTTGTAAAAACACGAATCAAGAAGTCATGATCATTTTTTCCCTATTAACCTAATTAGAGAAGATTATCTCTGAGTCTTAATGATCACTGACTATAACTTAAGTATATGTCATATACTATACAAATGTATTTTAAAGTTTCTTTCCATAGCCAATAATATAAAAGTAGGTGAACAGAAAACCACCTCCCAGAAAGAAATAGTTATGAATGATTATGACAGACTAGTACTTTTCAAAGAGGGTTTGAACATAATAGGAAATCTAAAAATAATTTAGCCCACTGATGTATCCAGAGATTGCAGAAAATGATAAACATTAAACAAAAAAGATTTTCATGCATTATGAAGTAGATGATCATCTCAGCAAAAGGGATGTAATATTAGATTGTAGCCATATGGCAGCTAACTAGTTCAGAATAATGCCTTGTACGTAGGATTTTGAACTGGAACAGTCTTCAGAGGCCATATAGTCTGACCTCCTCATTTTACAGTTGAAGAAAATGAGGCCCAGGGAAGTAATAACTTGTCCAAGGTTACACAATAGTCAGTATTGGAAATAAGACGTGTTTAGACTCTGGAGCAAGTGCTCTTTCTACTACTGGGATATGTGTTATGTATGCATATATATGCACACACATACACACACTAGATTTATATTTATATACATATATACAATTATATAGAGATCAATCTATATAATGTAATTTGTAGTTATACAGGGTTATATACTTAATTTCTATATCTGTATATTTCAGTATAATATAGTAGATTATACTATCAGTGTCATGTAGTAGATTTTATGTATGTATATCAATGTCTTGTGGTAGATTATGTATTATATCGTAATATAGATTACACTCTCAATATAATGTAGTAGAATTTATGTGTGTGTGTGTGTGTGTGTGTGTGTGTGTGTATATATACACCAGTGTAATTGTGTGTGTGTGTGTGTGTGTGTGTATGTATGGAGAGAGATCAATAAAGAAATCTATCTATATGCCATTGCACTCAATGAGATAGTTTTCTTTTAAAATTTGCTTTCAAATCTTCAGGTACAAGATAGGAACATAGATTTGGATCTAAAAGGTCATCATTTTACAAATTAGGAGATTGAGGTCCATAGAGAAGTGGTTTGCCCATGGCCAGTATCCAGGTTGTCTGGCTCAAAATGTAGCACTTTTTCTACTACATTAAAATATCATCTTCATTTTGCCAGTGAATGGCAGATATCCAGATTTTCAGTCCTCTGTAGATATAATAATGGTTTTAAAGTTATTTTTTCTAATCCTAATGATGCATTGCACGAATCTCTTCAGTGTGTTCCCATTGAGTTCCCTTCTGACTAACCATACCCAAAAGATGTCTTTTTCCATAGACTACAATGAAACTGACTAACCTCCTTCTAGACCAAACTTCAGTTTTGTTCTTATGCTGTCATGGATCCAAGGGAGATGGGAGAGAGGGAGGGCAGAGGATAATAGCCCCACTGAAGAACTGAAGGACTCCTTAATACTCATTTACATTCTTTACAAATACAATGAATAAGATAATTACCATTCTCAAAGAATTCATAGTCTAATGGGGGATACAAGGAGGTATTAGATAGATAGATGGATGGATGGACATACACACACACACATATGCCTTGGCCCTCTTTTCTCTATACATATCTTCTGTTGACAGTCTGATTTACTCCCTTGGCTTCAACTATTCTCTCTGAGCAAATAATACCTAAATTTGTATTTCTAGTCTTGATCTCTCTTCTGGATTTCAGACATACATCTCCAACTGCTTACAAGATGTGTCCATATGTTTCACTACCACATTAAACTAGTAATGTTCTAAATTAAGTTTGTCCTCCACTAAGTCTTCTTTTGACTACTACTACTAATAGTAATAAAAGCTAGCATTTAAATAACACTTTAAGGTGTACAAAGTGCTTTATATATACAGTAAGATTTGATCTTCATAATTAGTCTCTGCGGACTAAAAATATGTCTTCATTTTGTAAAGACTGAATAACTTATCCATGCTCACACGACTAGTAAGTATCTGATGCAAGAATCAAACACAGGTTTTCTTGAAGCATACTATTTTTCACTTTTTTGTGTGATTTTTTTTCTTCTGGTCTGTTTCTTCTTACACAGTATAACTAATATGGAAATATGTTTTACAAAATTTCATGTATATAACCTATAACAAATTTCTTATTGTCTTAGGGAGAGGGGAAGTGAAGAGAGGGAGAAATCTTGGAACTCAAAAAAAAATTTAATTAATGTTAAAAATTATCTTTACATGTAATTGAGGAAAAAAGAAAATATTCAAAAAAATTAAAAGTTTTCCTTATTCCAAGTTTAGCACTTTCTACTGTCATGTTAAAAAAAATAGCTGTCACTCCTTTTATTTGTGGTCCCATAAGTCTCCTATATTCAAAATTTAATTTTGCAGTTATCTTTGACTCTTCTTTGTCAACTTCTTTTTGTAATTAGTTATCCAGTGCTGCCAAATCCCACCCCTACAATATCTTTTTCATCTCTCTTTTCCTCTGTGTTGCCACAGCTACCACCAGAGTTTAGGCCATAAATGCCATCTGCCTCAACTATCTTAACAGCCTCCTAAAAATTTTTTCCAGCCTCAACTCTCTCCCCTGACCTTCATCCTTCATCTTACTACCACAATGATATTCCCAGCTAAATTCTTCTATAAAAACCTTTCCTGATCTCCCATAGTACTACCACCTTCCCTCTGATATTTATTTCCAATTCAGTTGTTTTTATGTAGTTATTTGCATATTGTCTCCCCCACTGGACTGTGAGAACTGGAACTGTCTTTTGCATTTCATTATGCCCCCAGCACTTAATAGCTCATTGCTGGCACATAATAGGCATTTAATTAGTATTTATTGATTGATTCTTTCTTCATAGATCATTCCTATGCTCAAAAATCCTAAGTGATTCTCTATTGCTTAAAAAGTTCAAGCTTTTTACTTGACATTTAAAAATCCTCCACTCTACTTTCCAGCTTTAAGTCATAATACTTACTTCCTTTCACACAACCAGACTCCAGCCAAATTGACTCATGGTATTTTCTGATGCTCACGGCTTTGTCCAAACCAGACACTGTGTTTGACATGTCCTACTTCCTCTACTTTACCTGCAGAATTCCTTCCTGTCCTTTAAAATGCAATGCAAATGTCATGTGGTCAGTGAAACTTTTCCTAATTTCGCTTTTTTGTTTAAGTATTAAAGACCTTATGTAGCTCTTTCTTTTGAACTTAATTTACTTATTATGTAACATTTTATTATAATTATAACTAATGTAACTAAACTACTGATGGACCCAGGTACTGGAATTTTCCCTCTACTCTGAGGGACCCCTTTGATCTGGGCTCAGTCACCAGGAAGCCTGATCACCTAAAAGAGGAGATAAGATTCAGTAGCTTAACTTTTATCTATTGTCATACTATGCCATAAGATTTAAACTCCAGCCTGGTGAGAACATAAAGCAGTTTGTGGGAATACTAAATAGTACTTGCTACATTTCACCTTGGTTCTTCTCTGTTCCTTCAGAGTCTGTCTCTTTATTTCAGCCAGGTCGGGGCTTGGGCTATTATTGTTAGTCGTCATTTTGTCCGACATAGAAACTCCCTGATAGATCTTGTACCTCTGGACCTCACAAGAGTTCCAAGCCCTGTCATTTCCATCTCAACGGTAAATTTATGTCTTCTGGCAGGGTTTAGTTTACTATGGTTTATATTGTATATGAATGCTTCTACTTGAGAAATATCATTTGTATTGTAATGACCATTATAACTTGTGAGGATGATGGTGAGGAATGCCTTTTGGCAAAGAGATGGTAGACAGTGGGTTCAAAATGAGCATATCAGAAAAGAAACACAAAACACAAGTTATACTCAGGGCACAAAATCCAATCTCAGATTCAAGAAAGACTTCTATATGCTTATGGTCACATGACAAACAAGATGGTTTCCCCAAGCTACCCTTTTCTCACTTCTTATGGGAAATCCCTGAGTTACATGATGCTTCCCAAGTTATGCAAGGGTATCTTATCACAGATGTAGGGAGGTTCAGAATCCTAAGTGCAGTCATGAAATACACAACAAATCAGGAAAGACACAAAGCAAATTAGTTTTATTGAAGGGACGTGCAATAAAGAAGGGCGGTCAGGGATGTAAATGGGACAGACAGGTCCATTGGGGTTCAATGGAAGGGTAAGCCAAAATCAGTCAAATCTCCTTGGTTTTTAAAGGGCTCTTACTAGGTCCAGCAAGACCAGGCATTGGGGGAAGTGGTAAGGAGCCTGAACCTGGGCAGTGGTGCTGATTTAGAAGGGAAACCTCTAAGGAACTGGCAGCTAGTTGATACTCATTTTCATGCCAGCAAGAAAAGAACTTTCAGCAGTTACTGCTGATCTCACTTTGAGAATGTGATTCACCTTCTCTGAGGCTTCTTTGTTAAGTCTGTGGTCGTGTTAGGGGGAAGGTAACTACTGTGGATCAGAAGAGAAGATGGGTCAGGACTGCAGTCACTCCCTTTTTACAGGTCCATTGATTGAACATCTCTTTGTGCTCAGTGGCCAAAAAAGGAATTGCTTCAGCATCCCCATAGCTCTCAAGCACTGTCACATGTGGTTAGCTGGAAGTATCAAGGGAAATCATTATCCCCAGAGCATCCAGGACTTGAACTAGCACACAGGGTCCACCAAAAACAAGTTGGGCAACTTTGGAATACCCTATTCAACTTCTAGCTGCACCAAGAACCACAAAGACAGGGGTCCTGTCTTATCAAACCCAGCATAAAGCAAGTACTTAATGTTTGTTGAGTGAATGAATAAATGATAAAAATTAATTTCATTAATAAACATTTATTTTGACCTCTTATGCATGTAGGCAAAATGACAGTACAAAAGGAGATATTTCCATTTTTAATGCAAAGCTTTCCATCTAATTATCATAGTCCTGGATCTGTTATGCCATTTATCCATATCACTTAAACCTCTGCATGGTTAGCCATTTGCTGTGTGCTATAAATATGTATTTATGACTTATCCACAATTTGACATATGGAAGTAGAGAGATGGTAAGGAGGATAGGGTACGTACAGTCTATTATCCAAGTAGAAACCAGCGTTCCTCAGTGGATACTCAATTTAGATTTCTTTTTGCCTTTTGAAGAATTGCTGATGCAAATATGTGAAGCCAGGCAGAAAGAGATTAAAAGGACCTTGGAAACCTGGACAGCTGAGGACCATTAGTAAACTCTACTAATCTTGTGGCTTAGTTTAGTCTTGCTCAGGGGCACAAGGATGCATTAGATGCCCTATGAAGGCCCCCTCTGCTCCCATGAATCTCTGGTTCAGTGATCAAGAACCAATTTTTGTCAAAGGAAAGTCTGATGTCCTCATGGGCCTTTGATAAAAATGCACATTGACCAGAGACTATGTATTAAAACCAATGCAGACCAATTCAGCAGTTTTGAATGGTGCAAATTTGTCATTGTGCAATGAATACTCCCCAGTTGTTATCACCTTTGGAGGAAAGCTTGACATTACCATTTAAAATCACTATTGTTATGTGAAGAAATAGCACTGAGTGTGACAGGATGTTTATTTTAATAATGATTAAGTTACCTGAACTATTCATTGGGAGCTTTGTCTAGTTTAGAGGTTAGACTAAATAAAGAATTTAAAGAAAAGTCTTAATTTCTGAATAGCTTTCTGCTATAGACAAGAAAGGAGAAGGATGGAATAATTATTGGGCTAATTTAATAGCAGAATAGTTCTGTGTATTTTTTCTAGAATGCAAAATCTAGTAAAATTAATTTTAAACGATGACATCTGGTCATAAAAGGCTTCTAAGATGTCAGTGAAAAATATCATTTCCTTTAAAAGAAAATTGTAGAGTCAAGTGGCTTTAGGCAACATCAAAGAATTTGGGAATCTTTTCATACCAGGCAGTTCAGGATGTTTAACAGAACATCTTTGACTCCTTTTCCTTGCTACTTGTGTACATCTTTGTTTTCTACCGCTAGTGACTGACTACATATCTGGAACTCGATAGGCTTAAGGATGTTTTCCTCTAAGGTATAATTCATTTCCCTCAGCCACAGAGAGACTTCCTCACATTCATATGTTGTTCTCATTACTATCCTAAGTAGTTTCTATACACTAGCAGTTAGAAGGGGGAAAAAAATCTGTCCACATGGTGCTGATAAATAGAACCAGACTGACACCCCAGAAGGCTTTTTTAAAAATCCTGTGAATAAATAGTAGCAGTGTTAGTTTTCCTGTTCTAAGGTAACAAGTTGAAGTGGTCATTTTGTGATTGTTCAATTGCTGGGAAAGCCAGTTTCAAAAACCACCATTTCATTTCCCAGTGACAGTAATGGTTGGATCTACCCTCTGCTTTGTAATACTATTTGAAGGTTGGTTGCACTGAGTTAGTTTTCATAGAAGAAGAAGAAAAAGGAAATGAGGTTGCGTAAGAAATGCTTTCCTGGGTCAAATCCATGTAGTCCAATATTATGTCTCTTTCATTGCATTCTTTCATTCACATGTTATGTGAAGACTTGGTTTTTCTACTCTATGTCATCCTCATAGATGAGGAACATCCATGTTCACACTGTAATAGTATTTGTAAGATATTAGTTTATCTAAATCCTTCTTGAATCTGTTTATTTTTAGCTGGCATTTTCCTCATGTGGTGATGAGTAACATAAGTTTACTATATACTGTGTGAAGCAGTCCTCTCCATTTTCTGTTTTTTCCAAATTATCTCTCCAAGTCTTTAAGTAGTATATCCCTATTTTAGTATTCTTGGACTTGGTAAATAAGTCCTCTCTTCTTCATACTTTCCCAAGGAGAATTGTCATGCTTCCTCTAAGTTAGTGAGAGCAAGGGTCTTTTTTTCCTGAAATCTTTGTTTACCCAGTGCTTTGCACACTGTAGATACTTAGTAATTATCAAATGAGTGAATGAATTGAATGTTTCATATTAGATGGGCAGGAAGGTGGCACAATGGGTAGTGTACTGGGCCTGGAGTCAGGAAGATTCCTCTTTGTGAGTTCAGATCTGGCGTCAGACACTTCCCAAGCTGTGTGACCCTAGACAAGTCACTTATCCCTGTTTGCCTCAGTTGCCTCATAGTGTAAAATGAGCTGGAGAAGGAAATGACAAACCACTCTAGTATCTTTACCAAGAAAACCTCAAATGGGGTTAGGAAGAGTTAGAAGCAACTGAAAAATGCCTGAAGAACAACAAAAAACACTTATTAATTACCAAATAAATGAATGAATGAATATTTAACATTAGAGAATCCAATAGTACCCTCCCTTAGTCTTCATCAATGCAAAATAAGTTACTAATAATTTTAAATTGTCTCTATATAGCAGATTACATCCTACTACTATTTTAGTTGACCTCTGGTTCTATTTTCTCTTTCCTGAGGCCTATCAATCAGAACTTCACACAGTATTTTAGGTGTTGTGTCAGATAGGCAGCATAATGTTTCTATTTTGTTTGTAATTTCCTTCCTGAAGCTACCCAGCATTTTGTTCGCCTTTAACCTGCAACAACATATTGGGCTGATGTCTTTAGGGCACAGCTTACCATTCTTGCCAGGTCTTTTTTCTGAGTTATAATTGATACCACCAATCTCATCACTCTATTATTGGCATGATTAACAAAGGGAACCCAGTAAATGAGCCACGGTAAATGAATTTACTACTATTCTGGAGTGTCTCTTTATCTGGAAGATAAATAGAAACACTCTAGCACATGGTGCCAGTATGTAAGAGTCCCTCAATTTCTGGCTATCAGAGTTCTACAATCTGTGCCATACATAAGACCAGCCATCATGTCCTCCTTAAAACTTCTCTTTTCCAGGCTAAATATCCCTAATTCTTTCACTTTTTTCTCTTATGCATGACTTCAGTGCCCTGACAGTTCTGACTACTTTCTTTTGAATAGTTTCCAACTTATCAACGTCTTTCCTAAAACATGGGGCAAAAACAGAGGGACTGTTGCCTTATATACTGTAGATCCTTTAGCTTTATAAATCTTGCCACAATAGCAATGCCTTTTTTTTTTTTTACTTTTTGATCTTACACTCCATTAAAACTTCCAGATATTTTTCACATAAACTCTCAGCTAGCCATACCTTCTCTATGCTGCACTGGTGAAAAAGGTGTTTGTACTCTGCCATTCGCAATAACCAGTAGCATAGTGCCTGGCGCATAGTAGGTGTTTGATAAAGATCTCTTGAACTACTGTGGAAAATCCAGTTTTCTGATGTCTTTTCTGATAGGATGTAAGCTCCCTGAGGGCAAAGACTATTCCATTTTTGTCCTTGTATTCTCAGTACTGAGCACATAGTAGATACTTAACAAATACTTATTGACTCATTGATTGATTATGGTATGTCCTTGCCTCCTCCCCTTAGGCTTCTCATGTACTGTGACTTTACCATCAATGGAGAAAGAGAGTCAGTTAACTGGAAAGGTAGTAATTTATATATGGTCCACGCTACATATCTGAAAGCCAATTCATCTTAGAAGCCATTCCACGTCTGAGAGCTCTACTAATGTAATTTATATTATTTTCCCCTAAATCCAGTCCCTTTTGCTTGCCAAATCGAAAAGTGTCTGCTATTCTGAACACGGCACCAGGTCCTGGGTTCACCAAAGCCTAGCTCCATTAGGATCCTGGGAGGCAATTTTCTACCTCCATCAGTCAAAGAGGCTCCATGACCCAGGTCACTTCAGCCTTTGTAACACTGACTTTTGTTTCCCTGACTTAACTATGACTCCAGCCCCTCCTCCTGTCTGGATATTGTGACCATTTCTGATGCTCAGCTTTGCTCCTCTCAGAGCTCAGACTGTTTCCTTCATTCTTTGACTCTCAGATGGTATATTGTTCTCTCTGAAATTGGTATTTTAATTCCCTCCTGGTCTGCTGCTTCAGCTAGTCACCTATTACCAGTAATACAAGTGTTCCTGATCTACTTTGTGTTCCCCATGGCAACTGACATTCTCTCCCTGCACTCACCCTGCCTTCCACGGCAAAGAATAAAAGCCTGATCAGTCTCTCAGCCAAGTTGTCTCCTCAGCTAGTCCCTTTGACTCATACAGCCTGAAGTGTCCCTTCGCAGTCCTGATTAATCTCATGCGTTAGGAACAGTGCCTTGTAGCAGAAGAGACAGAGAAGAGAACAGGCACTTATTAAAGGCCTACTATGTGTTAGGAAATGTGCTAAGCACTTTAGATCTCATTTGGTCCTAACAGCGGGTAAATGAGGTAAGTGTTTTTATTGTCCCCATTTTACAGTTAAGGAAACTGATACAGATAGAGGATAAGCGACATATCTAGGTTCACTCAGCTAATGTCTGGGCCAGATTTGAATTTAGCCTCAAAAGACTTCTGAAATTCATCCACATTGATTTGGAGCATGTCCAAAGGAAGTATCATCTGTAAATTCAGACGTTATAAAAATCTTAAATAAAGCAAGTACTATTAAAAATCCCTGAGGACTCCCACAATTTATATTTCTCCATCCACACAAGTACCCATTTTACTTTGATTTTGAAGTACCCATTTTTACATTGATTTTTTGGTGTTTTTTTTTCTCTTTTAGGCATTCATTTATTCAATAGGTACCATAGTAGGTCATAGGGATATTGTTTTACCATGACAGCTATAAAATAGTCCCTTCCCTCAAGGAATTTTTGTTCCACTGGGTGGAAATAGTATCACTACAGATAAGCAAATATGAAACATATGCCAAGTGATAGAATAAAATGATTGCCTCAGTCCCATAGTGACAATGTTTAAGCACGTGTGGACAATATACATACATATCACACATATATGCATATACACATATTTGTGTGTATACACACTATACAATACATGTTATATGCTATATATCTGTGTATAAATATATATATGTATGTATGTATGTATTTGGTAAAGATCCTTATCAAGTGATTTTTGAAAGTTCAGATTACATTACTACTTACCTCTTTTCTACTTGCATGGTTTCCTCCTCTAAGAACTCCAGTACATGAGTCAGGAATGACTTTCCCTTATGCTCTTCAGAGGATTATTTGCTTAAATGTTCAAGAGTCCTACCCTGCCAGTGTCACCTGTTTGCCTGCATTGGAAGTGCTCCTGCTCACCTGTAGTTCTTATGATCTCCTATGAAGTTGTTATGAATGGGGATCATGTTGACAATCTGCCAGCCTTCAGCACAGTGGTCATTTATAAAGACAGGTTATAGTCTTTGGCCCACAGTTCCACAATTTCACCCTTGAATTCCTTTGAAACTCTCTGGTGGATGCCATCTGGTCCTGATGGTGTAGCTGCACCTATGTTATCAATTAGGTTTTGATTATTCTGTGCATTTAAAATGATTTTATCATATACTACCACTTGACCATTTAAGGGATTGGGGTACAGTTTGAAACTGAGAATGATCTTCCTGATCATTCATCTTCAAAAAGATAGCAGAAAAACCACCAAAAATAGCATTTGGTTTCTCCACAATTCCTCTACCACATTCCTCAAAAAAAAGTGCATAAAGAATTTATTCATGTTCAAGTTTCTTATACACTGAGAGTAGCAGTGGTTGAAGTGATATGGCTGCCATGTCCTTCTTTGGCATATAATGGAACATGATTCTGGTAAAAATAGAATTTGACACTATGAAAATTAGCAAATTAATTTCATTGTGGGAAAGTGTCAGATAATTCAATTCAACAAATATTTATCAAGTGTCTATTGTGCCCAAGGCACCATGCTAAATATGAAACAAGAAATAATCCCTTTCCTCAAGTTTAATAGGAGGACTTGATTTGTAGCTAAGTATATACAAAATGTTGCATCTCAAGGGATAGGTTAAAATCACAGTAAAGCTGTGATTTCGTTATAATGTGAGTATTCCTTTCAATGATACAAACCATGCTCCATCTAAACCTGTCCATCCTGAGCAGTTTCTAAGTTCTTCCATAAATTTGACAGTGGGGAATCTACATAGCATTCTTATATTCTCTAGACAAGGTGCTGATACCAATGGAAATATGAAGCTTGTCCCTTTCTCTTGCTTACCCTTCTTCTTTTTTTTTTTTTTGATGACATACTTTATATCCATTCTCCAGCGTGATTCCTCATCTGTTGTGTTATCTTTGGGTAATCCTCAACTTCAGATATTTGGGGACTTTAATGTTCAATGACTCACAGCTAATTATCAGTGGAAGAATATTGTTAAAAAATGTAAAACTTTTGTTTTGGGGAAAATTCATTGAAAGAATTGTGTAATTTCCCAAATGCAATACAATCAGCCAACAAGTGTTTCTTAAATACTAACCGTGCAAAGTACTGGGGAGACAAAGAAAGGCAAAAATGTAGTCTCTACCTTCAAGGAGCTTAAATTCTAATGGGAGAGACAACATTTATAAACAACTGTACATACAGCATATATACAGGATAGGTTTGGAGGTAACTTTGACGTTAATCAAAAGGAAGAAATGAGGGAGAGAGAGAGAAGAATGGGATTTAAAAAGAAAGAGAATATGGGATTTAAGCTGAATCTTAAAGGAATACAGAGAAGTCTTGAGACCACAGTAAGGAGGTAGAATATTTCAGACATCAGGGTCAGTCATTGAAAAGTTACAGAATTGGAGAGGAAGTGTTGTATGTGAGGAAGAACACCCCTTTTGCTTCCTCTTGTTTGTTTTTGCCTGCATCCTACTGTCCCTTTTCAATGTTTGTTCCAGATATGTGTACTGACAGTCAGATTTCACAGAATAGCATGGATGATAGTCATTTCCTCACTTACTCAATTTTTCCGGTATAGATAACTGGGTTGGTGTTGTCAATCTTGAGTGATGTTGGCTCTCCTTTAGGAGGCTCTGCAGTGTTTCTGGGCTTAATATAAATCAGTACCTTATCATTCAAAAACAAAAACTTCTGGAGAATCCACCATCTATAGGGAATTCTTTGACTTGAACTCTGTGCTGGACCTCTTCCATGCCAATGACAGTCACCTTTAAAGAACATACATCTCCCTATCTTATGCCTCACATGGTATAAGTGTTACTTCTCTTGTTACTTCTTTAAGGGAATCTTTTTCTGATTCTGGCATGTTTATGGTAGTAGATACCTTATTTGCAAGTAGCTTTTAGTTTCATTCTACCAAATCAAATGGGTTTTTATAATTTTTTTAAAAGCACAGTCAAACCTAATATTCTCTATACCTTTCAATTAATTTGGTGATTTCAAAGATGTGGTTTACTATGGAATATTGCCTTCAAAAGCCTGCCCCTCTTATACCTTCCTCAAGGATGCTTGTAGACACGTGTAGATTACTTCCACTAAAATGTTGTATAGATAAGAAAGTAAGCATATGAGTTGGTAATTATATTCCCATTTATTTTTTAAAGAAGAACATAAATTTGTTTATAGAAACATCAGTTTAGATCTGGAAGAGACTATGGACACAAGTTGTCCCAACTCCCTCGTTTTCTAGATGAGGAAAATAAAGCCCAGAGATTATTAGTGGCTTGCCCAAGGTAAAACAGATCGTTAAGGGATTGAGATAGGTTTTGAACTCGGGATTTCTAACTCTAAATTCAGTTCACTTTTTTTCCATTGCACTAAACTGCTTTCCTTCTAAGATTTTTTTTTCTCACACTTTTGGTATGCTACCCTCTTTTTTATACCTTGAGGATGAACTCCTTATTATCCTCAAAATTGTGTCAACTCGAGCTTAATTCTTAGTCTTGTACAATTGCTTTTCCTATCTCTGTTTTCTTCAGTGCTATTTCTATTTACTTTTAAAAAATATATCCAGCACTGATGTTAAAGTTTAGATATGGTTGTTCTATTACACTTTATAATGAAAGGAGCTTGTTATAAAAATTTTGACAGATCTTTTCCATCTTTTTTTATCTCTTGTCATCATTCCATTTTCATCTTTTAATGCTCTCAGACAGGCTTTGTTTAGTTGGGTCTCTAACCAAGCTTTCCTTAAATACATGTCTTTCTTTCTACAACTTCTTGCTGCTTTATGAGATGTTACTGCTCATAATTTCCCACTGTCCTTCACTTGAAGATGTAATAAATAAGTTTATATTCTAAATCAGTGTTGTTCTTACTGCTTTATCTTTCTTCATGGGAATGAGATCAAAGTGCTGCCTGGTGGTAGCAGTTTCTAGACTTAGTTACCTCATTATGGCAGTTGATTTACATAGGTTATACTTCTATATGAACTTTTTAATTAATATCCTTCCCTCCATCCATTTCTTAATTTTTTCAGCATTAATACCTTATTTAAGTAGGTTTGGTTAGAGTTACTTTGAACTCATCATATCCTCTGTTCATTTTTATTCCTCTAGATTTATGTTATTTTTTTACATTTTCTCAAAAGTTGAAAAGATGGTTATTTGATTTGAAAGTGGTATTATGTGATTTGAAATAGGTATTATGGGTATTTGAAATGGGTATTATGAAGACAACAAAATGAAGTATTTTGAGACTAGAATGACACTTAGACAGTTCAACTGTCTTTACTATTTTTATAGATAGACAAGATTGAAAACAGATTGTAGGTATATGGAATATTCCATTTAACTTAGACTATCAAGCTGGTGGTTGTGTGTGTATGGTTTTTTCTTCAATCTCAAAGAAGACCATGACATCAGGAAGATGATGCCATGACTTGCAATTGAATTGGATTTAAGTGAGGGAGGCCTGTGCAAAGTCACCAACCTCACTTTGTCCTCCAGAGCCATCTGGGTCCAGTGGCCAGATGTGGATCAGGAAAACTAGAGATTGCACAAGATGCAGTTGGAGACCTTTTTGAAGGTTCTCACTTTGACTGAGGCAATGGCCATTCAGTGATTATTCCACTCTTATGGAAGTTACCAGTGGTCATCAGAGATTGCTCCATGGGAAGGAAATGAATCTGGTTGTTTTGAAATTTATGGAGACATGTCCCTCATACTAAGGAAGAGACTTCAGTCTTAGAACTAAATAGAGTATTTATTGGAACTAAATAGATATTAGTACCCATCTTCACTATTTCACCATGGTTTAAAAGTTTACTTTCCTGTAAAGAAAAAATTCCTTTCCATCTGGATAAGACAAACATTTGTAGGAAGTTTAATTATTTTAAAAAATGAAATAAACATGGATACCATGGTCCAGTGGAAAGAGTACTGAATTTGCCATCAAAAAGCTTGGGATCAAATTCTGGCTCTTTTTAAACTTATGTTTGTGACATTATCTCTATTCACAGGAAATTCTAGGATCATAGATTTAGAACTGGGAGGAATTCACAAGGTCATCTCATCCAGTAATTTTCTAGATGAGAAAACTTAGACCTAGGGAGGCATAGGATGTTATCTGTGTAGCCAAGACTACCTTTAGTACCCATGAGCAGATTCAAACCCAGATCCTCTGACCCCAAAACATTCTGTCCTCTGATCCACAAAGCATCTTTGCAACCTAAGTAAGTTTAGGAAAGTCACGTAACCTACCCCCAAAAATTTATCTGTAAAATTAGTCAATATTGAACTAGATGATTGATGAAGTTTTATAATCCATCTTGTATAAAATAAGTGTTTTCATTTCATTCTGTTTTATATATGTTGCTGTGCCTTGTGGTGAGAAATTCTAGAATGAAAGAGATAGCTATTTTCTAGAAAAGTGTTGCCAAAACTAAATTATATGAGCTATAAGATGGACGACATCAATTGTCCCATTCAATTTCTCATCTATTTGTAGATAAAACACTAAAGCCTTGACTCATTCAGATCACCCTGAGTTCTTGACAGTCTCTCCAGAGCATAGAAAAAGTTTATTTTATCAGTTTTCTCTAAAGCTAGAAAAGAGAGACAGATATTTAGCCAATGAAATGTTATTAGTAGAGACTTCATTTGTATTTTGATTATTTTTCATTTCTCAGTAAAGCCTAAATTAAAATGGCCTTTTCTTATCAATTCACCTTTATCTTAATAAATTTGTCTATTATACTGATGGATAGAAAAACTAGCAACAGAGATGGGAATGATTGTAACTTGACATCTTTGTATTTTTATTGATACCTTAAATACTAAATATGAATCACAGTATGTAAGCCAAAATGTGAAATTGTGATTAAATGTGAAATAACAGACCTAATTCTGGGCTTTCCAAGTATGGTAGCCTATACTTAGCTTCAGTCTAAAAATCTCCCCACCCGACTTGGCAACACTAAACTTTATTCATCTATCTCTTATTTCAGGAAATTGGATATAGTCTGGTCAGTAGCCTTCCAGTCTAAACTAACACTCTGGTATTATGGCCAGTAGTAACCTTTTTATGGTGTTTTTGACTGTGGCAGGTCTTTTGTCCTATTCCACTTTGAAAATTATTTTTCTTTCCAAAAATTGTTGCCTGGTGGAAAAAGAGCTAAAGATAAAATTTTATAATCCATCTTATGTAAAATAAGCATGTTTTACTTCATCCTGTTTTTATACATGTTGCTGTGTGCCTTGTGGTAAAAATTTTCAGAATGAAAAAAATAACTATTTTCTAGGCAGGAGGTACCTATATTACCATTCACAATTTGCCCCCAGTATTATAATATCTTAATTGTTTACAGTCATGAAAACTTAAAATGGTAACTCCCAATTAAAACAGGAGCAAAAAAGCAGTGGAAAGAAATAGCAGAGTTTATGTGCAGGGCATAGTTATACCTTAAAAAGGAATATGAACGTTGTTAAGAATCTTGAAATTCCATGTATCTTAAATAGAGCTTTGGCAGAAGGTGAGGTCAGGCATTCTGCAAAACCCTGTTAGAATAAGGTGAGGGAAGGAGGATCCCCTAAGAAAAAGATCATTGTGCAAAGCCTCAGTCTAAGTTAAACCAAACACATCCCCTGCACACCTTAGAGAAGAGAGCCCTTGACCTGTCTGACGTATTAGCTCTGAGGCAATTTACTAAAAATAAAGATAGTGAGGTAAACTCTAGCCAATGAGAATGAAGATGACTGTCCGAGAGACAGCACATAGCACAGAACAATACTAGGAATATGGGCATGGGGAATGAATTGAATTTTTATAAATCACAACATTTTAAATGCATTGGAGCATTTCTATTTAAAGAATCTCTTAGTTAATTCCTTTGAAAACCACAGATCCTTTTGCAACATGAATATATACCTCAGTTCACCTATTTTTATGACTAGGTTTTTATATGCTACATTTTTTTCATGTTGAAATGGCCTATGTATTTTAAAAAATCCTTTTAATTAGCCACACAATTCTAAATAAAAGGAGAAGATGGAAAGTAAAATTTTTGCATTAAATCATCTTAGGTATGCATATCTTTTAGATCATAGGAAGAATACATAAACAGACTTCAGTGTCTTGTTAGATGTCTTAGAAACCTAGCTTACACAGGATGTCATAAACAGAATGTTTTAGTAACTGTTTTAGGTCAATAAATACATGCTAGAATATAATCTGTGCATCTAGACGCATTCTGCACTCCTGCTTCTACTTTGGCTCACTACTGTTTCCTATGCCCTCTCCTTATTGAATTTCTTAAAAACCAGATGTCACTTCTTTCATAAAGCCTTTCCTGACCCCAAATCAGTAATGACCTTAATAGATCCCATTCCCATAACTTTTAAAGTCTGCAGTTCTCACAACAACCCTGTGATGTGAGTAGCGCAAGTGTTATTATGCCCATTTTAAATGAGGGAAGCTGAGGCGCAGATGGGGTGAAATGACATGCTCAGTTTGACCTAACAATCTAAATGGCAGGGCTTGGATTCAATCTCAGTTCAGGGTTCTTTATCCTCTGCCAGGTTGCCTTATCCAGAATCATCAAATAGCACTTTGTTTCACAACTCATGTCCCAAGACTTCTAGCCCAAATGACTTTTCAGGCAACCAGTCAATCAATCAACCTTTATTAAGCATCTGCTATGTACCAGACACTGTGCTAAGCTGTGGGGATAGAAAAAGGGGGAAAAGACAATCCTCTTCTGCAAGAAGCTTACAATCTAATGATGGAAACGATATAGAAACCAATATATACAAAGCTAGGTATGTATAGGATAAATAGGAAATATTAACAAAGGGAAGGTACTAGAATTAAGAAGGTTGAGGAAGCCTTTCTGCACAAGGTGGAATTTTAGTTGGGACTTAAAGGAAGCCAGGGAGATTGGTAATTGGAGAAGAGGAAGGAGAGCACCCTTAAGCATAGGGAACAACAGAGAAAAGGCCTAGAACCAAGGGTTGGAATGTCTTGTTCGTGGAACAGCCAGGAGGCTAGTGTCACTGAATTGAAGGGGACATGTTGGGAAATAAGGTACAGGTAGGAGGGATTAGGTTATGAAAGGATTTGAATGCAAATATTCTGCTTTTGCTCCTGAAGGCAACTGGAAGGCACCTAAGTTTACTGAGTAGGGGGGTTGGTGACATGATCAACTTGTGCTTTAGTGAAATCATTTTTTGGAGTGAGGAGAGACTTGAGGTACATAGACCCACCTAGCAGGTTATTGCAGTAGTCCAGGTGTGAGGTGATGAGGTCTGGTACTAAAGGGGCAGCATTGTCAGAGGAGAGAAGGGATGTATATTTGGGAAATGTTGCAAGGGTGAAATCAACAGGCCTTGGTAAAAGATTGGATGTGGAGAGTGAGAGATACTGAAGAATTTAGGATGAATCCTAGGTTACAAGATTGGAAGACATCAGAGAGATTGGGGCAGAATAGGTGGATTTGGGTATCATCAGCATAGAAATGGGAGCTACTGAGTTCACCAAGTGAAATTGTATAAAAGGATAAGAGAACAGGACCCAGGACAGACTCCTGAGGGACATCTGCGGTTGGAGGGCATGATCTGGAGGAGGATCCAGCAAAGGAGACAGAGAAGGAGTAGCCTTGATAGGCTTGATAGGTCGGAAGAAAACCAGGAGAGAACAGCGTCCTGAAAACATAGAGTATCCAGAGGGGTCAAGGAGAATGAGGATTGAGAAAAAAAAGATTGGATTTCATAGCTAAGATCATTAGTAACTTTGGAGAGAGCAGTTTAGGTGGAATGATAAGTTTGGAAGCCAGATTATAAAGGGTTGTGTTTGTCTTTCGTTCTCAAAGAGGTCCATGACATCAAGATGATGACATGACTTGCAGTTGACTTTGATTTGAGGGAGGGAGGACTGTGCAAGGTAACCAACCTCACTTTCTTCTCCTGAGCCATCTAGTCCAGTGGCATGATATTCATCAGGATGACTGGAGATGGCCCAGGATTCAATGGCCCTTCCAGGCCAAGGTCTTATCACAATCTTACTTTGAGTGAGATACACCCATTCAATGAATAGGCTTCTTTAAGTTACTCAAGGGATGACCAAAAAGGGTTAAGGAGAGGAGAGAAAGTGGAGATATCTATTACAGAAGACCTTTTCAAGTTTAGCTACAAAAGCTGAAAGGAATATGGGATTATGGTAGGCATGCAAGGATCAAGTCGGGGATTTTTAGGATAAGGGAGACGTTTATCAGCATGTTTGTAGGCAATAGGAAATGAGCAAGTAGAGAGGAAAAGATTGAAAATAAGTGCAAGAGGGAGGATGACAAGGCAGTCTGTTGAAGGAGGCTAGATGGAATGGGATTACTTGAACACCAGGGAGATGAGAACATGGCATAAGGTACCTAGGTGATAGATGAAGAAGGAGGAGAAAAGGAAGTTCACAACAAATGGCCTCCATTTTTTAATGCAAGAGGTAAGGCAAGGTTCTCAGATGAGAGAGTTGGGGGAAAGGGAGCTATATAAGATTAAAAGAAGGATAAAAAAGTTTGGAAAAGCTGCTATGAAGAAAAGAATAGGAAGTTGATAAGGGAGGTGTAGCAGGATTGCCTTGAAAACAGCAAGAGCCCAGTTGGGATTTATGTAACGTAAATTTGTAGTGGATCTACATGTTGCGTGATTTTCTCTATCTATGTTCAGCAGACCATGTGTAGGAATGAAGTTAATGGATTTGGGGAGGGTGCAATGAGCTATGTCATAAGGGGACTGGGGATTCAAGAGAGGATGGTGTAAAGTGGAATTGATTCACCAAGGAGTCAAGATGAGGAGAAGAAAAGAGGATGACTAGTGTAGGAAGATTGCCTGGGAGAGAACTGAGGGGACAGGAGGTGGAAGTCATAATGCAGATGAAGATAGAGTTATGTAAGAGAAGGCAGAAGAGGAAGTGAAAAGGTAATAGAATATGGTTGGGTAAAAGGATTTCAGAATTCTTGAATATGAAGGTGGTAAATTTGTGGGTAATGACAAGATCGAGGGTACAACCATCTCTGTGTAGCTCAGGTGTGGAGGAATAGTTCATGAGAGGTGAGCAGGCTGAGGAAATGAAACCTTAGGATATTTGAGGGAGAATCATGTATGTCTGTTGAAGTCCCCTAGCATAAAGATAGGAGTTGGGGAGGAGAGAAAAATTGAAAGATAGATATTGAACTCATTAAGGAAGAAAGGAAGGGGAGTGACTGCGAGTCTATAGATAATGGGTACCTGAATTTTGATTGGATGGTAGATATGAGTAGCATGAATCTAAAAGAAAGAGATGTTCCTGAGTGATAGAGGAAGGGGAAGAATCTGAAAGTGGCAATCAGAAACAAAGTCCAGCTCCTTGAGCTGAGGAAAGTGAGAGAAGGTATAGACAATCCTGGAAAGGGTGGCTGGGGAAGCTATGTCATCATGAGGAAGCCAGGTTTCAGTAGGAGGTGGTAAGATGGAAGGAGTAGGGAAAGGAATAGATTTAAGATGAGGGGAAGTTTGTGGCCTATGAAACTGGTGTTCCAGAGGGGATGGCACAATGGAAAGGCTGGGTAAAGTTAGGATAGAACTCTGGAGTGGGAGCTTTGATGGGGCTGGGAGTAAGGAATTGCTTAGTAGAAAAAAGTGTGGAATGAGATTTGGATATGTTCTACAGGAGTTCAGAGTCACTGGGAGGTGTGAAGGGAATGGCATGTGAAGGGCATGAAAGTGTTCATCATTGAGTGGAGGGCACCATTTCTCTACCCTCAAAGGACAGGCATAGGAGGAATTGCTTTCTGAACAGGAAACAGACCATCTAGCTCCTACCTACCTATTCCAGCAAATTAAAAGTTTGCCCCTGACAGAATAATGATGAAGAAATCTAATGAGAAACCATAGTAAGTGACTTCTTCCATTCCAGACCTACGTAGTAGAAAGTGAGCCAAAAGCCCCCAAAGGAGGCCATTAGCAAAACTAGCCCCAGGGAAGAATTACCTCACAGCATAACCATAAATAAGTCAGGAATAGGTGTACCTTCAAGGTTTTGTGCCCAATGGCAGTAAGAGTAGAGGGTTCCTCTGAGGAAGCTCCAGAGAGGTCAGACAGCCCCAGGGTGGGGACCTTGGAAGCCCCAGAGAACAGCTGTGGATAGTGACCAGCTTAGTGCCACAGTATTCAGATCAGGGCAGCTGAGTTCCAGATTCTGAGGTCCCTGGCATTCTGTTTGGAGAGTCCATAGAAGATCCTGAAGATCTAGCACACCGAACCTGAAAGATTTGGGGCAGGGAATCTGGGGGACCTAACTTCAGGAGGTAGAGATAAGCACAAGAACTCAAGGGAATTAAATTGAAACCAAGAAGGGCCAACCACCCTACTCAGAAGTAGAGCAGGGAACTGAGCCTGATACCGGCACAAAGTTCCAATTGAGGAAGTAATGACAGAAACAAAACCAGAAAATACCAGCCAGTATAAAAAAAATTGCAGTTATCAAGATCCCCAAAAAGGAGAGAACAACTCCATAACAACTATAAGCAGAAACTTGTGGGAGAAAAAAATTAATTTTCCCCAAGTACTACATTAATACCTAGAAGAAATGAATTAATAGATTTTTTAAATGGAATAAAAGCTATGGAGGAAAAATTAGAAAGAGAAAATTTAAAAAAGAAAACCCTACCCAAAAACATGGACTCCATGAAGGCTGGAATAGACCAAATAGAAATCAGAGTCCCCCAAGGCAGCAAGAAATATTAGAACAAAATAAAAAGATTTAAGGAATAGAAGGAAATACAATACATTCTCAAAAACAAATTATCGGAAGGCCAGAGTGAGAGAATTTAAGAATCATTGAACTCCTAAAAACTATGATTAATTTTTAAAAGTAGAGATACTGTATTCTAAGAAATCATATGAAAACTGTCAAGATCTATTGGAATCAGACAGCAAAGTGAAGACAGAAAGAATCCACTGCTCACCACCTGAAAGAAACCCCAAAAGGGGAAAGTCCCAGAAATGTCATATCCCCAATCCAAAACTCCCACATCAAAGAAAAAAAAATACTGTGAGCATCCTGAAAGAAGCAATTCAGATATCAAGGAACTACAGTCAAGCTCACGTTGGAACTAGAAACTTTTGATATAATTGAGACATCTTGGAACAAATTTCCCAAAGGCAAAAGAGAGAAGTTTACAACCAAAAATAACATTCTTTGCAAATCTGAGTATAGTCCTACGGAAAGAAAAAAAAGATCTTTAATAGAGGATTCTAAGGATTACTGATGAAAATATGAGAGATCAGTAGGAACTTTGAAGCATAAATAAAAGAAACCTTAAAAAGTTAAATTGACTTCAATAATTGTAAGGCTCTATATGATGATACAGTGCTAACATTCTAATAGAAAAAAAAGTTTTTTCAGAACCTTTATGTGTTCAAAGGATATTGAGGAAGTTAAATAAGTAAAGGAGAGGTTCAGAGCATCAAGGGGGATATGTTGTTTGTGTTCTGAGTATCCAAAGACAAGAAAGGAAAAGGAGGTTAAAAAGACTATACTCTAGTATATAAGAAAAAAGGAAGAAAGAAAAGAGGAAAAGGGAGAGTGGGGGTAGAACTCACTGTTTTATACTTAGGATATGTAATAAGAATATACAAATATAGAGGAGTGGGTGTCAGTAGTCTTCTCACCCTACCTCAGCCCCTTCCTCAGTGGTGAGTTCCTCCCAGGAACTTTGAGAAAGTGCCTAAGCCCACCATGGTCACTCTTCTGTGGGCTCCACTGCTGACTCTCAGGACTGTTACACCTTGTCCTACCCTAACTCTCTCCTTCCCCCATTAAAACATAAGGTCCTTGAAGGCAGGGGCTATCTTTTTACTCATATTTGTATTTCCAATTTTTAGTACAGTACCTGGCACATAGTAAGTTTAATAAATGCTTTATTTATCCCTGGCCTGCCTTCCTCCTCAACTCCCACAGAAGAAAAGTCCAGTTTCCTCCCTCTTCTGGCAAAATTGTGCCTATACCATATCACTCCCAACTGTTTTTGCCCCTTTGGAAAAAAAAAAAAATACAGTCCAAGAAGACTGGTCCCTGCTCCCTTTCTCCCTGTTCCCACTGCGTGCAGAAAAGGGAAGAAGCAGAGAGCCAAAGTACAATGTACTCTAATCTTTTAAAAGACAGGGGTGGGGAAAGCAGCTCAGTTTTCTGGCATTGGCATCCTATGAACTGTCACACCAGTGCACCATTGGGTTTCATTTTCGTCTCTTTGTTGCCTTGCTTAAATAATGTTATCACTCTGAAACCTGACTGGCAGGCCTTCATATTATCTAGGCTTAAACAAAAATTGCTATTGTTAAAATGGAAGTGACCATGGGTTCAATAGCATGTAATTACCTCTTACAATAGGTATGAGGTGACCAGTGTCTGGCTCCTGGGGAGAGAGATGGAATCTTATAACTTCCTTCTTTTGGCCATGTGTGAACTTGTATCAGGCAGATTATTGACCTGTAGGCTTTCTGAATTACGCTGCTTCCTTAAAATCCATTAGCTTAGGACTTTTTTGTAACTATCCAGCTACTTACTATACTTCATACACAATAAACACCCAGTGAATATGACACCACCACCAGCACCTCCACCACCACCACCAGTAGGCAGCTAGCCAGGCCAAATATGGCCCAGCCAGAATGACATCTGATACATTCTGAGAGCAATCGGGGATATTTTGCCAGCCCTGTCTCCGCTGTTGCCAGGCAGCTAGCTCTCAGACTCCCAGCAGGAGGGACACAAAAGTCTTTCCCACACCTGACAGCATTGTCAGTTAGACAGACAGACACAGTCAGAGAGACAGAGCACACTACTGAACAGAGACCCATCACCCCAATAAGACAGGAGGAGAGAAAACTATCACCTGCCTTCAGACACTCCTCTCTTTATAGGCTTCATGACTACAATCTGGTTTCTTTTTGGTTTTGGGTTTGTTTTGGTTTTGGGTTTGTTTTTTTTTTAATTTTCATGTGACACTCAAGTCATAGCCCAGCAGAGGGCAGTAGCTTACACACAGAAATTTGATCTTACTAGAGAATGAGTCAACCAGATTAAAGATGGGCCCAGGTGATTTCCGAGAGAGAAAAGATATGGACTGTCGTCAGGAGCTACAAGCTACAAGAGTGATTGAAAATAAGCACAGTCTTCCTTGGAGAGGTACCTTCAGTAAGCTTGTGTGGATGTGCCCCACCGGTCTCACGTTTCTAAATGTTATTTTTGCTGAAATTCTAATTCATGACTGATAAATCTGTGAGCTTCTGTGAATGGGGTAGGGGGAATCAAAAGCAAGAATTAACCCTGGGTTATGATTTGGTTCTCTTAAATAGGTCAGAATTTTAATGTGTCTCCTTTTGTAAGGGGTACCTGTAATTTCTTTAAAACTGAGAGGTGTCGAATTCATAACAGGAGCCAACAAACCATCTATAAGAATCTTTGCTGCTGCATGTTGACTTAGAAAACCACATATTAACATTATCTGTGTTCTATTGTATTTTTATTTTTTTTTAGATATTTCCCAATTACATTTTAATCTGGTTCAGCAGCAGTCAGGAATGCTACACCACATGAACAGCTACAGTTTTTTACAATTCCCAACACGGAAACTCCCTCTACTATCTCTTTTGTTACCTTAGAGAGTAGTTGTCTGAGGCATTGAGAAGTTCAATAACTTGCTCGTAGTGACAGAACTAGCGTGTGTCATAGGCAGACCTTGAATCCAGATCCTGCTGGTCACATAGCTAACCTGCCATCCCTACACCATGCCTGCCTTGCATCTCCAAGTAAAAATGTTATACAGATTCCATTTTACTGATTAGTGGATGCTCTATTAAATTTTTCCTCAAAGACTTGTAGAAATGGCCAGTCCTAAGACATTAGATGGCAGCGAATGGTTAGCATAAAAAATAAATTTGGGGATTGTGTCTTCTATTTACTATTCAGTGTTTCTAACCTCAGCAACTGCTTCTTATACCACTTGAAATTTTTACTTTGCTGGGGACAATTTGGAGAAGAAAAATAAATCTAGAAAGCATATAATTCAGAGAATATAATCCAGGCCAAGGCTGATGCTGAGAGTAGTTTGGGTCAAAGATCATGCCAAAGCTAAAAGAAAAGTTAAGACTGAGAGATAAGCAAGCTGTTAGTCTTTCATTGATTGTGTTCTGTGTCATATACTGTCACCTGATATATTAAGACTTTTGAACTTGGAGTAAGAAAACCAGAGTCCAAGACCTGACTATCACTTAGTAGCTCTGTGAGCTTGAGCAAATCACCCTCTGACCCTCAGTTTGTTCACCTATAAAATGGAGATAAATAATGCTATCTATAATTCAGAGAGTGGTGGAAAGGAAGGGGCTTTTTAAACTCTAAAATGGTGTATATAATAAACTATTGTAATTTTGTGTCCATTTATATAAACAAAAGCTCATAACCAGTTTGTTTACAAGGTGATGAATTATCTCAGCCATAACAATTCCCATCTTCTCTGTGGTGGAAAGAAGATCCACTTGGATAAAATCACTGCTTCTTGGAGTATTGAGGTATTAGGTACAAATATCAAGCAAGCCTTATATATAGAACTGCCCTGAGGAGGTTTCTGAATGTACCTTTTCTCTCAGGATCATAGGATCCCAGATTTAGTATAAAAGGGACCTTGAAGGTTCTCTTGTCCAGCCCTCTCATTTTATAGAGAGGTTCAGTGACCTTGATCACACAGGGAACAAAGAGCAAAACTTATATTGGGACCCGGGTCATTTGATTCCATAACCAGCATTTTTTCTCTGTATTACAGTACCTCCTTTTGTTGTGACATCTACTGATGGTGAAGGGGCCAGATAGTGTCAGAGGAAAAGAGCTAAAATAACTATTCAACATTTGATAAACTCCCACATTGGCTTCATTAGAGCAATCCCAGGACCACCATGAAATATATAGCAGCACTGCTTTGACCTGTAAGTCATCTGGAGAGAGTGTAATTAGACTCAGGGAAGACCTAGTTTCAAATAACACAGTGCTTCTGTGGATTCTCTTTAGATCAGAGAGCACCATCCTGGATCATGGGTTTGGGGCAAGCAAATTTCAATTCAGCTGTATATATGTAGTGAATTAAACTTTACTTTTCCCCAGTCTCCATTCCACCTAACTTGACCCTTATGCAAGATGTGTTTGTACATATAAATAGTAATATATGAAACATATACAAAAATATTTTAAGTTTCAATCTCTTGTCCATAGAGGTAAAGAAAGATGATAAAGTGATTCTATTTCATTTTCCATATGATTAAAACCAAAAAAATGAAATTGAAGTAAAGGGGCAGGTATTTACTCTAAATGTAAATTCCTTGAAGGAAGGAACTGCTTCCATTTTATCTTTGTATACCCAGAGCCTAGTTGAGTGCCTAGAACATACAGGTGGTAGTTGTTTACTGTTTATTGAATTGAATGGAATTGTCTAGGTCTGCTATTTTTTCTTTCTTTTATCATGCATCTATTAAGCATCCATACACTAGACTCTGGAGATTAAAAAAAAAAAAAGAAATATGAATCAAGCCCACTGGGTCATTGATCACTTTGTTTTTTCTTCATGGCCTACCCCCACCTCTTCTCCTACCCCAATACTTAACTAACAGCAGAGAATAAATTGTATGAGTCATTATTATTATTTTTACATGTATTATGGAATACTTTTTGAAAGAGCATTAAGCTTTGGTGGTAAATCAAATTTAATAATTATTGAATATAGTATTCTACACTTAGGATCTGAACTATCTAATATTCCAAGTTTAAGGATTAATATTCCGACCAGGTAGAATATTTTTCATTGAAACCTGCCCTATTTTCAATTTTCAGACAAAACCCCCTCCTTTTTGTAGTTTATCTCAAGCTTTGATACTGATTGAACTTGGTCTAGACAGATAGCAAAAGACTTTTCAGTAGTTGCTAAGGAACTGGATTAGTTGCTAATCTAGGGAATGTATTATTCATTTTAGTTTCCATTTATTCCTTCAGCACTTTAATTGCAGATAAATGTCTTTTAGAGCTCTCCTGAGTCCAAAACATTTCTTCACTTAGTTGGGTAGTAGAAATGATATAAGGCTCTGTTTATATTTGCTACACTAGCACTCCAGTAGCATTCAGAGGTGACATGGCTATGTTGAAGGTAGAAGCATCTGGCCACCCAGAGGGATCCACAGACATTGATAAACTTTGCAAGCGGCAGCTGACTACTCACCCAGAGTTCAGTCATTCAGTCATTGTCACCCTGGTCTTTAATCTAACACCAGCATATCCAATCACTGCTTTATGTATCATATGATGTAATTCTGGTAACATGCTTCTAAATTTAGGTAGTTTAGGGAATCATTTGCTTGAATAAATGGTACGATTTTAGCACTACAGTTATGCTAACTGAAAGAAATTGCATTGGGAAAATCTAAACATAAAAATGGGTGGTTACAGAGATGATTATTTTGTATTGCAATAAAATCCTTCAAAAATGAATTCACTGCCAACTTCCAATAATAATATTGATGAGAAGTAGTAATATACTACTTTAAAGTTTTCAAAATGCTTTAATATATTTAAAATCAGATTCTTTTTATAAAATTTTGAGGAATATGCCATCATATGAAAGCATACTATCAACATTAAAAATGTTTTTTTTTTAATTTTCCCTATGAAATACTCATTTAGAAATATTTGCTAATTTTAAGAGAGGTAACTAGGATATCATAGATAGAAAGTTGACCTTGGTGCCAAAAAGATCTTACACATAGATAAAATGACCCTGGGCAAATCACAACAACCTCTCGGTGCTCTTGCCAACTTTCCAAGACGATTAAGTTGCAGAGAAGTTGCCAACATATCAATAGCATGAATTTCCTCATCTGGAAGTTCCTCATGACAATGAAAAAAGAAGTCTAGCCCCTCTTCCTATCCTATCCCTTGTGCCACACACTGCCTTTTTTACTTTCACATCCTGTCTGTCTCTTCTCCTTACAAGAACACAAGTCTATTAAATGCCAATATTTGCTGCAGGTGTGCGTCCATGAAGTTTTATCACGGTTACAGAAACTGAAGACAATGGTGGTGATGCAAAGGTCATGAAATGCGCAGGTCTTCAGTAGTAAGTGACTGCCGCTATTGCTGTTTCTGACTTCATTCCTCCCAAAGACTCCTTGCCACATCTGATAGTCTGTGCCTGCTCTGGCACGGTCACCCAGTGTTACAAGCTAGGCCTCTTTTGGCAGATTGATGATGAGGATCTCCAGGCCTTTATAAAATTTTTCTTTGGCTTCATCAAGGTTAAGCATGGTAGAAGCCTGCACACTGATGACGGTGGCAGAGCACTTTCCTACAAGTTATGAGCCTGTTGTTCGCTCCTTTTGAGAGGCGTACAGTACGAACTTGTTGACTAGATTAGTTTTCATTGCAAAACCTATGCCAGCTTCATGGCACTCCCCATCGCTGCAGCCCCTCCACAAAAACATGTATTCAGCTCTTACTTTAGTAAGCTGACCTTCATTTGCCAGCCTTGTTTCACTCAAGGCTGCTGTTTGCATGTGATACCTGCTGAGTTCTCTCACAACAAGAGCTGTTTGTCTTTCAGGTCTACGGGATTTTTGTGTAGGCCATAAGCACACATTCCATGTACCAATGGCAAGTGAAATCATCTTCAAAAAAGTTTTTGTACATTTTTTTGGTGTTTTGACCTCAGGGTGGGATCCCTGCCTGCCATGGTAAGTAGGCCAGGGTTAGGTTAGATGAAACAGACAATTTCTAGAGCACTTTTTTTAGCACCTTCCTCATGCCAGGGGGTGAGCAGTGCAGTCCTTAAAAAAAGGCTGTTCAGACACCCAGGGGGCTGCCAAATCCCACTGCTATGTCAGTCCAGTGAGAAGACAACTCTGTGACCTGGGCCTCCTGTATTCAGGGTTTTGACTACAACTCCTGGTGTATCCACACCTGCGGCTTCGCATGTCTGTTGCCACAGGACTTTGAGGAAGGTAAAAAAAAAATGTTAAAATGGTATGGGTGATGTCTTTTGACATTTGATTTAAGTGAGGCAGAGTTACAGAAGTCATCAGCCTTACTCTGTCTTCCAGAGTCATCTAAGTCCAGTGGGAGGACAAAAGTAAAGACAGTTGGCAATGGCCTGGGATGCATTGGATAGATAACCTTGTTTTCGATGTCTTATCAAGCTCTAAGTACTTCACAACACCTACTTCAACCTTCACGGGCATAGGAAATAATTGTTCTAATCTGCTCATTTCATGTGATTGGAGTAGACACCCCCCCCAACACACCAATGAACTTGAGAGCCCTTGGTTGCTCTAAACCTCGGTTGCCCTTTAGCCCACCTGCCAAAATGATTTACTGGAGTGTGGCCACTGTACATGTTACAAACTGTTGGAGCCACAGGTGAGAGTTGGGTGAATCAGGTAGACACCAAAAGTGGAATTCAGCCCTGATAAAGGCTCAGCAGCCATCACACCAGACAGAGATCTTTATCTTCCTTGAACACCCACACCCCACGTATAAAATCCATTTGTGACACTTCCTAGTATCATAGAGCCTGGAAGACCTTTCTCTCTTTGTAGAGTTTTTAGCCCTTCTCTCCCCAGTGCAGTGTCTCTGCGGGTCACGTTGCTTACCTGGGTTCCCAGCGTCTGCTGCTAGGAATCACATTCCTTGAAGCTTCTTCCTCCTGTCTGTATCCATATCTGGAAGGTGTTACCTCTGCTCCCTGCTAAATGCAACGCCTCTTATGAGTCAAGTAATTCCCCTTGAAAACTGCATAGTCAGTGAAGAGGGTGGGAGTTAGGGAGAGAAACAAACTCATTCCCCTTCCCCACAGCGATCTCTTCTATAGACAACCTCCAACTTTCAGTCTTTCCAACCCAAAAACTCAAAGTGTTTAAATTCACCCAGGGCCCAGTTTTTTAAAGCCCTCAGACATGTGTCTGATTTGTTCACCTAGCCAATTGTTGATCACTTCTTGCTTCAATAAGAGAAGTATTTGTAGCTCATAAAGGGACCCATTCATTGAGGCATCTCTACAGTTAATTAATCTCCCATTAACACCTTGTGTCTGGGCCTTTTGTGACAACATCAGTTGGGTAGGAGTGGGAAGGAATAACATTCCTCATCTGTTACATTGTTTTTGAAATTATGGCGACAGTTAACAGGTGTGGAGTATTGCCTATACTGTGAGAAATGGTCACTAGACTGATTGGTTTTATTTATCTGGCTGTAAGAAAGGGCTCATATATCAAGACAGGACTGAGGTAAAAACAAATTAAATTTAAATTCTATCTAGCATTTATATAGTTTTAAAGTTGCAAAGTGATTTTACATGTTATATTGTCTCACTCGATCCTCAAAACAACCTCATGGGGTAGGTGCTATTATTAACCCTATTTTGCAGAAGAAGAAACTGAGGCTGACAAGGTAAGTGATTTGCCAGGGGTCGAATTACTGACTGCCTTAATGATGTAAATAGATTAATTAATAATGGCATCAAGGGTAGTAGCAGAAAAATCCTCTTGATAGAGATCTATCCCTTACTGAAGTATAAGAATCACATTAGCAGGGAGCAAAATTGCGCCTAATATGTCAAAATCTATTTAAAATTTTGAAACTAGTCTAGACTCCGATATAAACTAGAGAAGTTAGTAAGGACAAGTTAAGTTTTCTCATAACATTCAGAAATCAAAATTTACGACTGTCCATGAGTAAACCTTAGCTTTTCATAGTATCACTAAGATGTGTTACAGTTGCAAACATCTGGGTTATTATTATTGTTGTTTAGCCTAAAAGAATGTAGTTTACAAAGTAAACTAATACTGTAAAAAAAAGGGGGGGGGGTTCTTCCCAATAATGATGATCTTAGTCTTCAAAATAGAATTGGAGGGTTAGAACATGGGAACCATTAGAGGAAAATATCAGGTTCATCTTGTTAATGTGGGATGTGATCATTAGTATGACTCACAACGCTTTTCATCCTGTGGGCTTCTTTTCCATAACTTAATGTAAAGCCTCTGTGGAGAATCTGCAGTCCCCAATGTGTTGGGGACTTTCTTTTGAATCCTTCAGTATCTTGTGGATACTATTGCAGCACTTGGGCTTTCCATCTATTGTACTTCTCTCTTTATTTTATTTTGTGTTTTGTCTTGAGACCAGTCTTCCTCTCCTATTAAGGCTGAGTGTACATCAGCTACTCATCTCACTGTTGAGCTTGGACTAGTTCACCCCCACAATTGGCAGCCTGGTAACAGCTACCCCCATGGGTCACCATACTGGTGCTAGATGTAGTGCAGTCACCCAGTTAGCTTTTATCCTGCCATAGCCCCATACTCCCGACTTCAAGTGATCAGATCACCAGCTTCAGCCTCCTCACTAGCAAGAAGGTGTGCACCACCATACTGTCCCCTTTATTCTTGATAGGTAATCACCTCTTTCTCCTTTTCTGGCTCATTTCTTTATAATATAAGCTCTTGGGGACAGAGACTATCTTGCTTTTGTATTTTTCCATCCAGTCCCTCCCACAAAGTAAATGCTTAATAAAGGATATTCATTCAGAAAAAAAAAGAGGTCCCAGGACAGACCTTTGTGATAAAGCCAAAGTTAGTGGGTGTGATATGAATAATCATATAACGAAGGAGCCTAAAAAGAAATGACCAGACGCGGGAGAATTGACAGAGCAGCAGCAGCAGCACCATGAAAACCCAGATAAGAGAATTATCCACAGCGTAAGGTGGTTGATGATGTCATAAGAACTATTGTCTTTTCATAGACTCACACGTTGATTCTTCGGAAACTCTGATTTTCCATTCCTTGAAGCCACACAACATAACTGGAAGAATATTTTTTGAATAATGGGTCACTATCTAAGGGAGAATGGTGGTAAAGTAGCAAAACAATCTAGTATTTTGTATGAATTTATTTATACCCCAGAATTAAAGTAACTGCTTCCATGGAGGTGTAGAACTTCCACAGCATCCACAGCCAACAGTCTGGAGACCAGATAGGGTAGTCTGACACCCTTTCCTACCTTCCACTCTATCACAGTCACAAACACAAGTTCTTAGGTTTTTAAAATGCCCACTAAAAGCGACAGGGTAGTGTAGGGCCATTTGGGTCTGAAAGAACTTTGGTAGTTTTCAGAGGCTTAAGAGCATTTGAAAAATCTGACATAATCAGCATTACACACAAAATAACAAATTTCCTCTCAATAGAGATGGTTCAGTGGATAGAGTGTCAGACCTCAGGTCTCCTCTTCCTGAATTCAGATCTTGCCTCAGACATTTCCTAGCTGTGTGACCATGGGCAAGTCACTCAACTGTGTTTGCCTCAGCTTTCTTTTTTCTTTTAAATTAATTTGTTTTTAGTTTTCAACATTCAGTTCCACAAGCTTTTGAGTTTTTAATTTTCTCTGTTTTCCTCTGACTCAGTTTCCTCATCTGTAAAATGAGCTGGAGAAGGAAATAGCAAACCACTCTAGTATCTTTGCCAAGAAAACCCCAAATGGGGTCATGAAGAGTCTGCCACAATTGAAAAATGACTAAACAACAACAACTGATCGTGTCCTAGTGCTTACTGGTTCCTGTATTATGTTTCTAAAATCTCAGTTAACCATAACCAATCTGGTGCAATGGATTGAATGCTGAACTTGAAAGGAGTTTGAAATTCAACTCTAACTGTTAATACTACCGAGGGCTTTGGGCAAGGCACTGAGGCCAGGCCACAGTTTCCTCCTTTGCCAGTCAAAGGGCTGCATTTGAGGACCTAGAGGGCCACATGTGACCTCAAGGCCACAGATTCCCCACACCTGGACTAAATGGTCTTTAAAGCTCCTTTTAATTCTAAAGCCTCCTGCCCTCTACTCTAAGGTACAGTTCTTTCACATGAGATTCCAATGATGCTTACTCAACTGATTATATCAGTAAGATATATTTTTTGCCAGTTCAGGAGCTTATTTTTTTCTTCCATGAACACCTCTGTTAACTATTTCTCAATTTGCTAAATTATCTATAATATAATGTGATTTTAATGCACTTCATTTAATGGGCAGAAAAATATTCTTTTTAAAAGGTATGACTAAAGAAAAGTGTGTTAATTTGAAGAGGTGAATTTAACTTCAATTATTCTAAAATTCTGGGACCATTTGAGAAAATTAACCTTATGCTTTAGATACAGTATTTAGAGGTTCAATTAATGAAAGAGATATTGCCAAGGAAGTGATGCCATTGCATCATAGGCTTCTAAATTACCTGAAAAGAATCTTAGACTTTTAAGAAAGTTGTAGTAAACTGATTCAAAGCTAGTTTCAAATTCTGGAAAAAATATTCTATGTAAATTGTAGTTTTGTCCCTTACATAGAATAGACTGCATGACATGATGGAAAGGGTACAGAAACTAATGTCAAGAGTGCCTGAGACTCAGAACTCAGCTCTGTGACTTTACTGCTGCCCAAGGGACCTTCAGCAAGCTATTTACCTTCTGTGGGCCTCACTTTTCCTCATCTGTAAAAGTTAAGAGCTCTAAAGTCCCTGCCAGTTCTAAAGCTTATCCCCTTGATCCATATGTTTAATAAATATTTGTTCAATTTAATTAAATCATTTCTCAATGACCCAGATAATTGGGAGGCCCTTTGTAGCAGTTACCCAGAGAATAGTAAATTCAAATCTGTGTTTTATATCTTCATGTTTAATTGTAAGTATTTGAAGGTGTAGTCACATCCAATCATTACTTATATGGTAGTGTGTGTCATGAAATGAAAATGTTTCTAGCCCGCCATCTGAGAGAACAAACATAAAGGACAATGAGGTACATGCACGTGGACGCGTGCTGTCTTTAGGAAGATTTTTACATATGTGGAAAACTTTATAAAATAATTACCAAAATATGATCATACATAATGCACATAAAGGAAAAAAAGAATTAAGCATTTATTAAGCACCTGTTAGGTGCCAGGCACTGCGTTAAATACTTTACAGATATCTTTTTTGATCCTTCAATAGTCCTAGGAAGTAGGTAATAATAATCATAATAGCTACCACTTCTGTTAGCACTTACTAAAGCACTGTGCTACACACTTTACAATTGTTATCTCGTTTGATCCTCTCAACAGCCTTATAAGGTAGGCGCTATTATTTTCCCCATTTTACAGATGTGGCAAGTGAGGGAAACAGAGGGTAAGTAACTTGTCCAGGATCACATAGCTAATAAGTATTTAAATACGAATTGGAACTCAGGTCTTCCTGACTGTAGATCCAGCTATGCACTGTGCCACCTAACTTCTGTGATACATATATATGTATATGTACATATGTATGTTTTATGTGTATATATATATGTATGTGTATATGTATATACATATGTTGTGTGTATGTGTTTACATGTATATGCTGTACATTCTATTTATATGTGTGCATACACACATAAATATATTGATATACATATTCTTTGGGGTAGAAAAAGGGACGTTGATACTGATGATAATAATTTTGTACACAAATTTAACCAATATAATTTTTAAAGCCTTAATAATAAAACAGTTAACCAACTTGCCAAATAAAGACCAATGGCAACTGAGGGCAATACTAGTTTAGAATATAAATTCCTTTATAAAGTCTTATAGAGAAGGATGATGGGAGAATATGACAAAGAAACATGGAGAACAACACTACTTTAAAGAAAGTTTTGCAAAGACTCAGCTAAGCAAAGTCATCTTGAGGGCATTTAAGGGTGAAACTTAAAAAGGAGGAAAACAGACAAAAGATGGAAAAGACCCACAAAGTTAGGCTGTTTTTGTTTTTTTTTTTACAAACTTGGGTTTTTTTTTTTAATCCAACACACTCTTTTGTTATCAACTACAGTGAAGCCTCCACACTTTACTCTAACCATTTCAAATGTCCTTACAGAGAAGACATAAAAGGTACTGAAGAAAACAAGTATAGGAAAAGTATCTGAATGAGACCAAATATTCCCAGAAGAGATCTGTGCTAGACACAACATGATTTTGAGGGCACTGAGGGGATGATCTCAAAGCATATGAAAGACGGATAATACACCAGAGGCATGGATAAAGTCTTTGACATTATTACTACAAAAAAATGACCAAGAAATGACTAATAACTATCTACCCATGTGTTGACTTCTCTTGTATATTCTATTTTTATGAGAATATTCTAAACAGTCAATGAGACAATCAGTATTGGGGCTGTTAGATGGAAACAGGCTTTCACAAGAAGTATTTCACATTATACCGTGTCATTGCCACTGCACAAACGACTAAAAAATGTAGATCATCCCAGACCCCACCGCGTTTATTTTGGTGGTTGGTACACAGATTACTGTAGGATCAAAGTTGCTAAATATCCTCACGGTCATTGCTTCCATACGTTTACTGATTTGTTGTAATTTCTGTGGTTTCCTGGGTTTGGAGGAGAATACTGAGATCTTTTCCTTCTCTAAATCTATGTTTGGTAGAGTGTGAGCTCCTCAAAGACTGCAGACTATTTCATTTGTCTCTTTGAATCTCTAGGAGTTAATACCGTGCCTAGCACATGGTACATTCTTAATAAATATTGGCTAAAAAATGGATGATTGTCAGGCTAACTTCAGTTTAAACAGCATGACAAATTTTATCTGATCTAGCATTAATATGGAAGCCTCTTTTTTTTCCACTGTACTATAAAATTCCTCTCTATCTCAAGATTTCATTGCTTTTACAAATTATATAACATACCTATGAATTAAAACTGCATATGAAAGGTCACTATATTGTATATGTGCCTTGTTAATTTAATTATAGTTATAACATAATTATGTTATGCTTTTCTCATTTTAGTATGTTGTTTTCTCAAGCAATTGGCATGATTTAGACAGCTCTTGGTATACCCATGTGATTTCACCGTCCTAATATTAACCTCTTTAGTAGTCTAAACTCAAGTAGATGGTGATTCACAGTAGTCATTTTACTAATCGAAAGACTATCATCTTGTTTTTCCATTTAATCTAATTGATTGACCAAGCTTCATGAACCAAGGCAGCCTAATCAGGCAGATAAATGATTGCAAAAGTACTCTTTTTTTTTTTTTTATGAGTGTGAGTCCCTCACCTGTTTTGTCTTATCCTTTGCTCTATGTATTTTAGGAAATCTTCAGAAGAACTGGATATGGATAAAGTAACAGCAGCAATGGTACTAACCAGTTTGTCCACCAGCCCTTTGGTTCGAAGTCCTCCTGTGCGGCCGAATGGTAAGTGTGTGATCCTTGGGAAAATGTTACTTTATAGTCACAGGATCTTCATTCTGTGAGAGACCTTAAAGATCATCTAGTCATACACAGAAGCATGACTCCCCTCCAAAATGACCCTTACAAGTGGCCTTCTGGTCCTTGTGCTCAAACAATTCCAATGATAAGAAAGTCACATCATCATGAGGCAGCAGCCTATTCCATTTTTTTGGAGAGCACTTAATTGTAAATAAAATTATTAAAGCATTTGTTAGAATTTATTCTCTGCTACAATTCTAATATTCTCTAATAAAATTGAAGCACCTAGTTGTTAATAAATTTTTTCTTTAATTTTTACTCATTAGTTTTCACTCTGTTTTCTTTTTTAATTAATTTATTTTTAGTTTTCAACATTCATTTCCACAAGATTTTGAGTTGCAAATTTTCTCCTCATCTCTCCCCTCCCCCCACCCCAAGATACCATGCATTCTGATTACCCCTTCCCAATCTGCCCTCCCTCCTATTCACACCTCTTCCTTGCTTTATCCCCATCTCCTCTATTTTCTTGTAGGACAAGATAGATTTCTATACCCCATTATCTGTATTTCTAATTTCCCAGTTGCATGTAAAAATAATTTTTAGCATTCATTTTTAAAACTTTGACTTTCAGCTTCTCTCCCTTCTTCCCTCTCCACCCATTCCCACTGAGAAGGCAAGCAATTCCATATAGGTTGTGTGTAGTTATGCAAAAGACTTCCATAAAAGTCATGTTGTAAAAGACTAACTATATTTCCCTCCATCCTGTCCAGCCCCCCCCATTTATTCTATTCTTTCTTTGACCTTGTCCCTCCCCAAAAGTGTTTACTTCTAATTACCCCCTCCTCCCATTTGCCCTCCCTTCTATCATCTCACTACCCCACTTATTCCCTTCTCCCCTACTTTCCTGTAGTGTTAGATAGATTTTCATACTCAATTGAGTGTACGTTATTCCTTCCTTAAGCCAAATGTGATGACAGTAAGCTTCACTTTTTCCCTCTCACTTCCCCCCTTTTCCCCTCCATTGAAAAAGTTTTTTCTTGCCTCTTTTATGAGAGATAATTTTCTCTATTCCATTTCTCCCTTTCTCCTCCCAATATATTCCTCTCTCACCCCTTAATTTTATTTCTTTAAATATCACCCCTTCCTATTCAGTTCACCCTGTGCCCTCTGTCTATATGTATATAATCCCTCCAACTGCTCAAATACTGAGAAAAATCTCAAGAGTTACAAATATTATCTTTCTATATAGGAATGTAAACAGTTCAACTTTAGTTTAAAGTCCCCTGTGATTTCTCTTTACTGTTTACCTTTTCATGTTTCTCTTGATTCTTGTGTTTGAAGGTCAGATTTTCTATTCAGCTCTGGTCTTTTCATCAAGAATGCTTGAAAGTCCTCTATTTCATTGAATGACTGTTTTTTGTCTTGAAGTATTATACTCAGTTTTGCTGGGTAGGTGATTCTTGGTTTTAATCCTAGCTCCTTTGACTTCTGGAATATCATATTCTAAGCCCTGTGGTGCCTTAATGTAGAAGTTGCTAGATCTTGTGTTATCCTGATTGGATTTCCACAATACTCAAATTGTTTCTTTCTGGCTGCTTGCAACATTTTCTCCTTGACCTGGAAACTCTGGAATTTGGCTACAATATTTCTAGGAGTTTCTCTTTTCAGATCTCTTTCAGGAGGTGATTAGTGGATTCTTTCAATATTTATTTTACCCCCTGGTTCTAGGGCAGTTTTCCTTCATAATTTCATGAAAGATAATGTCTAGGCTCTTTTTTTGATCATGGCTTTCAGGTAGTCCCATGATTTTTAAATTGTCTCTCCTGGATCTATTTTCCAGGTCAGTTTTTCCAGTGAGATATTTCACGTTGTCTTCTATTTTTTCATTCCTTTGGTTTTGTTTTATAATTTCTTGATTTTTCATAAAGTCGTTAGCTTCCATCTGTTCCATTCTAATCTTTAAGGAATTATATTCTTCAGTGAACTTTTGAACCTCCTTTTCCATCTGACCAATTCTGCCTTTTAGGGCATTCTTCTCCTCATTTTTTGGATCTCTTGTCATTTGAGTTAGTCTATTTTTTAAAGTGCTATTTTCTTTAGAATTTTTTTGGGATCTCCTTTAGCAAGCAGTTGACTCATTTTTCATGATTTTCTTACATCACTCTCATTTCTCTTCCCAATTTTTGCTCTACTTCTCTTACTTGATTTTCAAAGTCCTTTTTGAGCTCTTCCATGGCCTGAGACCAATTCATATTTTTCTTGGAGGCTTTGGATGAAGGAGCTTTGACTTTGTTTTCTTCTGTTTGCATGCTTTGGTCTTCCTTGTCACCAAAGTAGAATTCCATAGTCTGATTCTTTTTCCAGTTTTTGCTCATTCCCCAGCCATTTACTTGACTTTTGAGTTCAAGGTAGTTCTCTGCTTCCAGTGGGAGTGGGATTGTACTGTCATCCACTCATTCCCCCTCACAATCTGTGGGCCTGGAGCTCCACAAAGAGTGGCTGCAACTTCCCCTGATGCATGCTTCTCCACCCATCCTCCCTGCTCAATCACCCTGGAGCTGTAGCTGGATCACTCCACTCTACTGCACTGGTCCCACAAGCTTTTTCCACTGACTTTCCAATTTATCCTCAGCGTTTTGGGGTCATGAAATCTGGAAACTACCACAGGTGTGAGAGATTCAGTTCCCCCAAGGACTGCTCAGGTTCCCTCTGTGCACTCATGACCCACACTGGACTACACTCTGCTCCAAGTGTGGCGCAATAGATACTTCCTGGTGACCTTCCAGGGTGTCTTGGGCTGGAAATTTGCTTCACTCTGTCATTCTGTGGGTTCTGCAGCTCCAGAATTTGTTTAGAGCCATTTTTTACAGGTATTTGGCTAGGCTTGATGGGAGCGCTCTAGAAATTCTGTGCTGTTACTCCACCATCTTGTCTCCTCGCCCTATTCTCTTAAAAGTCATTAAGGACCTTAATTGCAAGATCCAAAGACTTTTTCTTTTTTAGTGCTCGTTCTCCTTGACTCTTCTCAGCTTTAAATCTGCTGATCACTCCCTCCTGTTGAATATTCTCACTTCTATTAGCTTCAGACACATCATAACCTCCCAGTTCTCTTCCTCCTTCTCTTTGTAGGCGATTTTGCCCCCTAGAAAGCTTTGTTTAAATTAGTGCCTCATGTGGAATAAGTAAGTAAGAAAACTTTAAAAATAAAATAGCTATAGTTTTTCAGTGATTCAGAAATTATTCTCTCTCCTCCTGCTCCTGATCTTTTTCCTAACCCCTTACTGAAAATGTGTCCCTCAGAGATCAACCCTGCGTTTTCTTTAGGCAGATTCATTCACTCTCATAACTCTCAGATTCATAGCACTAAACCTGACTTCTCTTTTGAGCCACATCAGTCACTTAGTATTTATTAAATACTCTCTGTGTTGAGGCACTGAGGATACAAAGAAACACACACACACACACACACACACACACACCCCAAAATACCAGTCTCTGACCTCCCTCAAAGAGTTCGCACTCTGATATGTCCAGATCAGCATATTCAAAACCAAAATAATTATCTTTTCCTCTAAATTTACTCCCCTTTCTGATTTACTGTTTCTCTCCCATGGTGCCACCATTTACACTGCATCCATATTTTAAATATTTGAATTCTCCCAACACTTTCTTCTCATTCACATCTTGTATAGAATTATGACATCATCTTGATTCCTCCTTCACAGTATTGTTTGTAGCCAACCCTCTTTTTTATTTGCTTTGCCACAATTCCAACCTAGGCCCTCATTAGCCCTTCCTGGAGCTTTATAAGCACTTCCCATTGGGTCTTCCAGCCTCCATTCTCTCCAGATTTCAAACCACTGTTTATAATCACTGCCAAAATAATCTTTCTCCGCACAATGGCCAAAGCCTGTCAGAGTACAGTAGGGCAATCAAATAATTTGCTTTGGATGCTGTACCTCTGTACAGTAAGATACTAATCTTATTAGGGTTTTTTTGTCTGCCATGTCACAGTTCACTTATATTGAGTCTTCAGTCCACTAAAAACTCTGAGTCATTTTTACATAAACTGTGGTCTAGCCACATTTCCCTCACATAGGACTTGTGGTTGATTTTTTTTTTTTTGAACCTAAGTGCAGGGCTTAGGATTGACTCTTACTCATTTTCATCTTATTAGACATGGGCCCTCTTTCTAGCTTACTAGGAAACCATTTCATATCTCAATGCTATCTTTAAATATATTAGTCATCCTCCCTATCATATATAATTCAGCAAAAATAGCTCCCTCATTTATGTCATCTGGGTACTTACTTATTACCTCGTCACTAGCCTCAGGTTTCAATCTCTAAGTCACACAAGATCCTAGGTTTAGAATTAGAAAGAGTCTTAGAAGTCATCCAGTCCAGAGGTGTCAAAGTTACTGCCCATGGCTACAAGCAACCTGAACTCCCTTGTGCAGCCCCAACCAGATTAAAATACAATTTGTTGTTGTTGAGTCATTTTCAGTCATGTCCAACTTTATGTGACCCCATTTGGGATTTTCTTGGCAAAGATATTGAGTGGTTTGCCATTTCCTTCTCCAGCTCATTTTATAAATTAGGAAACTGAGAAAAACAGGGTTAAGTGACTTACCCAGGGTCACACAGCTAGTAAGTGCCTGAGGTCCTGAGTCCAGCACTCTATCCGACTGTGCCCCCTAGCTGCCCCAAAGTATAATTAGGAAGTATTTAACAAAATAAAGAACAGTATAAATACAGCCTAGCTAACGCTAACTTGGGTTTTTCCTGAGTCCGTGTGCAGCCTGCAGGGATCTGTTCTACTTGAATTTGTGGATCGCTTCTCCTCTCATTTTACAGATGAGGAACTGAGACCCAGCTAAGTGGCTTGGGCAGTCACTATGTCTTGTACAAGGTTCTAAGAGGCATACATTTAAGCTCCAGTTCTCTGCTGCCAAATATAACACTATTCCCCCTGAATCACCCCGGCCTCTGTTATCCACATTTGTTTAGTTCTTTTTGGTCGGAATATCATTTTCATTTTTAGGGAAGACAGAATCAGAACTAGGATTGAATAGTTTAACTTTTTACGTTCTCTGTTATCACAGTCCTATCCATTCCAGTCATCTGACCGATCCATTCTTTATTGTCTTCCTGTTCCCCTCCCCCATCATAGCTGAAAAGTCTTTCTTGTCTTCCTTAGCTTTCAGAAACCTCTGCCCATCCTGAGGGTTAGACCTCCTGACACTACTAAGGTACAGGTGCTAATCTTTCATACTCTGTGTCAACAAGCAATCGCATCATGAGACTTATTACAGGAGAACCAGGTTTATTACAAGAGAAGTGAACATGCATGTGGAACCCAAAGAGTTCACAGTTCTTACAGAAGTTTGCATATTTGTGACAGTACAACAAAAAGAGGAAGAGAAAACAGTAAGGGGCATGGCATGGGGGATGGCAGTGGGAGGAGAAAGGTGCAGTAACTCCTCCTGAAGGGGGAGAGCAAGTGGATGACAAAAGCAGCATTCTTTTTCCTTGGGAATCACTAGACTATGAAGATAGGAGGGTCCACTTATCTGCAAAGGACCCCCGCTGCACAAGCATTTTCTCATTCTGGCACAGACTAGCTGGTGCCTCTCTTGCCTCCCAAAGACACAGAGGGGATCCAGCTTGGGGTGCAAACAGATTATGTCAGTTGGGGAGGATTTTGTCCTTGACACATTCAGGGTCTCCTGCATGCTCTGGAGAGAAACACTCCAGTCAGAGAAACTGAATCGTGTTTCTGGAGGATATGGCAACTCGAAAAGACAAGTTCAGGGGACCCCTTAACATGTAGCATCATTAATCATGTAATAGGTATATAAGGTGTCTAAAATATACCTATATTATATATGTATTTATATGTGAAATAGGCATATAATTCTTTAAGGTTTGCAAAGAATTTTACATATATTATTATTTCATTTTCACAACAACCTTGATGGATAGATACTATTATTATCCTCTTCTTACAAATGAGGAAACTGAGGCTTAGAGCCACCACATGACAGTCTGTAAGTGTCTGGGTCTTTGTTACTTTATATCCAGCATTCTGTCCACTGTGCTTACCTCAGAGTAATTCAGACTTTTGTACATCTTGCAGAACTCTCTGAATAGCTCTGAAATTTGCTTTCCTAAAGTCTAGGGTATATTGTCCATTTTTATCTATCATAAAATCTAAGATAATGTGAGTCAACCCCTTCTCTCCCTGTTCCTATCTTTGCTGGTCAAGCCATGTCAATAAGCATTGGCTGTGCTGAGCTCTGAAACTGTAAATATAAGCACAAAGAAAGACAATCCCTTAACTCAAAGAGCCCTCAAAGAGGAAAGACAACACAGTAAAGGAAGTGAGGGGGAAAGAGGGAGAGGCACCCATAAGGAGGTATTATAGACAAAGTCTGAAGAATCAGAGTGGGGCCTCAAGCCTGAATCTTCTCTGCAATGTCTTCCTACTTCACCGCTCCTACTTTTGCCCTCCAGGGCCAAGCATCATCAATCTAAATTTCTCAGTTGAATATCCTTCAAAGAAGACATCCTGGCCTTGCCACGTTCCATTTGTGTGTCCTTCTGAGCTTCAGTTTCCACTTTACCTTCAAAGGCCAGATCAGCTGGAGCTTGGGCTCAGGCATTCTCAGTAATCACAGAGATCTGCAGAAGCTTTCTCCTCTCGCCCTTGACCACAACCCTGGCCCCTCTGTAGCTGTGAACATACACCTCTCCTTCTTTTGTGTTTGTTCTTTCTTGATCTTAGGTGAATTGACAATCCATTACTCTTCCCCTTCAGGAGGGGTTACTGCACCTTTCCCTCCCATGCTATGCCCCTTGCTGTTTTCTCTTCCTCCTTTTGCTGTGCTGCCACAAATATGCAAACTTCCGTAAGTACTGTGAACTCTATGAGTTCCACATGCATGTTCACTTCTCTTGTAATAAACCTGGTTCTCTTGTAATAAGTCTCATGATGTGATTGCTTGTTGACACAGAATATGAAAGATTAGCACCTGTGCCTTAGGAAGAGTGTCAGGAAATCTATTGCTCATCCAACACTGCAGCTTCATGATCCAATCAGTCCCTTCCTTATTGATCACAATCAGACTCAGCATAGCAGCTCCCCTTATCACTTCCTCTACCTTCTAAAAGATGAAAGCAACCACAGGCAGGTCAAAAATTGTTCTCATCCTCTGCTTTTCACAGCAGCAGCAACAAAATATGCAATAGATATTGATAACTGAAGGTCCCCAGCACAGCTTCTATGCCAGCTTTTTGATAGGTGTAACACACAGGAAGTAAGACACCTATCCTTGCATCTTCCTTTCCCATGTGGAAAGACTCTTCTTTACACAAGCAAAATGAGCACTTATACCTAAACTAACATAGGAAATAAATGCATGGCAATAGAGATGAAAGAGCTCACAGTGTCATCTTCCTATTTTTTCCTAGCCAGTCATTCCCTGTCACATCATACCTCTTACCCTGTATTCTACCTCTGCGGTATTTGCTTTTTACTGGTCATCTGAAACCTGATTTTTTTTCTCTAGATCTACTCTTCCATTCCTCTACTCCCTATGCCTGTGACTTTTCAAACCAAAACCTTGGCCACCACTCCTCTGTAGGTTTTGTCCTAAAGATTCTAGAGGGCCAGGACTGTTTTCACTTTATTTTTTGTATCTCCAGTGTTTGGCACGTTAAGTGCTGAACAAATGTCTTTTCATTCATTCGTTCACTTATGTTAGCTATTACTACGTATTATTTGGAGATGAGAGTGGCATGACAAAACAACCACCCTAGAGGTGAATTTTCCCCCAAGGTGATGTAATTTAGAATACAGTGAAGTTATTTTCCTTAACAATGTTTTATTTCCATTGTAGAAGGAAGGGAGGGAGGGAAGGAGGTACAGTACAAAGCACTTTGCAATTATTATTTCTTTTGATCCTCACAACAACCCTGGGACATATTCCCTATTTGACTGGTGAGGAAATTGAGGCAGGCAAAGGTTAAGTCATTTGCCCCAGGGTCACACAACTAGTTAGTGTCTGTTAGTGCCATCTTTGAATTCAGGTCTGCCCGACTATAAGCCCAGAGCTCTATCCATTACAGTAATTACCTAGAAAAGTGGAAAGAGTTGATGATGAGAGAACTGAAAATAACAAAGTTCATTTTAGATGCTGATTTTTTTTATTTTAGCCCCTGAATCAAACTTGTTAAAATTTTTAAATGTTAAGTAATTTAACATATAACATATTAACATATATATAAACAAAAACTCTAGTAGCAAGGAAAAAGTCCACTCCTGAAAACAGTACCTAATCCAGAAAAAAATAATAAGTATGGTTTGAACATTTTTATAACAAACATGAAGTTATGTTAAATCTGACCAACACCCAGGCAGTCCTGTCAAGAACATGCTATTTCCTAGTTAATAACAGCAGTCTTTATGAAGTATTGTCAGAAGACCGTGAGTTATTCTGTGCTATGTATCGGTAGCATCTATCTCATGATTTAGCATATGCTAGACTAGAGGACCAATTTCCACAGTACTAAATGGTAGTAAAACATGACATGTTTTTGATGTAAACACTACCTTCACTGTTGATAGCATGTCATTTCTCATTTAAATAACATGCAAGGTGAGCATTCTGTTTAACTTTCTTATCTTACCAAAGAGCTCTTAGGCAGTAATATATTTAAAGCACACAACCTATTCTAGAAACACAAGGCTACAAAACTCTTTGGAGTTCATCAGGAAGAAAGGGATTATAATATAAAGGATTCCGTTTTTCATCTTGTCATTATCTCTGAAGTCCTTTACTATTTTTTATTGAGAACAGTTCCAATATTTCTTTGATGCTAAAAGCATAGAATTACAGTAGGCATTTTTGTTAAAGCTGAATGTTATTTACTTCCTTAGAGCAAATGTTTGTTCATGCAGTTATAAAGATAGTAATTTGATGTTCAATTAGGCAAAAAACCTGCTCAATTAATAAACTGCCTGATTCTGTGATTTAATCTGTAACAGGAAATAAAGCAGTTTATAATAAATGAAGGTACTTCTTCCAGTACTAAAAGATTTGCTTCAGGATTGGTGATAACCTATCCTCCATGAACTCACTTAATCAATTGTGATCAATCTCATTTAGTCAGAATTTGTTCTTTGAAAAGGGCAAGGGTTCAGAACATAACAACCATCAAAATCTTTAGCAAATACTTTATTTGCTCCTTTTTGAGAAAAGGAAAGCCTGACTACCACTAAAGAATACCATAAGTCCACTCTTTTATCAGAATTTCATTAGTTTGATCTTCTGAATGAATTATGTTTCTAGATGAAATGTAGTCCATGTAACAGTAAGTTATCAGTCATTAGCATTGTGTGACTTGACTAGCAATATAATGAAAATTGCTTCTCAAAATTATTCATGCTTTCAGTGAATACAGTTATCACAAAATTAATAATTTGTTTTGAAAATATGTACATATTAGATTTATTTCATAAGAATTCCAGAATCACCAAATATCAGAGTTAGAAAGGATTTCATATAGTTTAAGTGCCTGGACCTTACCTTCCGCTGCAGTATACCCAAATAGTTGCTTTTGTCCAAACAACAACTAAGTTCTCATTATGTTCCAGGCTAGGGGCAGCTAGGTGGTACAGTGGATAGGATACTGTGCTCTAAAAGACTCATCCTCATGAGTTCAGATCTGGTCTCAGACACCTACTAATTGTATGACCCTGTGCAAGTCACTTAACCCTATTTGCCTCAGCTTCCTCATCTATAAAATGAGCTGGAGAGAGAAATGGCAAACCATTCCAATATCTCTGCCAAGAAAACCTCAAAATGGGATCATGAAGTTGGACATTACTGAAACAACTCAACAACAATAGTGTTCAAGGCATTATTATTGGGATACAAAGAGAAAATGAAAACTAGTCTCTGCCCTAAAGGAACGTATATTAAAGATAACTTAGGAGATAGAGAACTCTTCGAACAGAGAAAATCAAGCCAGAATGGTTTCCCATAGTAGGTGGTGACTGAGTTGAACTTTGAAAGAAGCTAATGATTCAAAACAGAGATGAAGCTATCAAGGAGGGCATACCCACTCCCTTTTCATAATACAATAGCTTTTATTATTAGCAAGTGTTTACCTACATTGACCTTAATTTGTCTCCTTGCAGTTTCTGCCCAGGGCTCCTACAGCTTTAGTCTCTCTTCAACATGACAGCCCTTCATATTCTTTAATATAGCTTTCATTCTTCCACTCCGCCCCCCCATATGTCTACTCTTCACCAGGCTAAACATCTTGTTTGGCTTCCTCTGGACGCTCTTGGATTCTCTTTCTGAGGTCTCCTCTAGCTCCAGATCTGTGGTCCTATGTTTTTTTGGTTTTTGTTTTCTTAAAATGCAGTTCGTAGAACTGAATGTAGTGCTCCAGTTGTGGTCTTATCAAGGCAGAGCACAGTGGAATTGTCACCTCCCTATTCTAGAGATTGTCCCAGCTCTCTCTGTGCAACCCAAGATTGCATTAATTTTTCTTCATTGCTATATCGAACTGTTAAATGATACTGTGTTTGCTGTCCACTAAAACCCCCAGATTTATTTCAGACAAACTTCTTTCCAGCTATATTTCCCCTATCTTGTAGTTTGTAATGCTGAGTTTTTCAACCCAAAGTAAGGCTTTACATTTATCCCTATTAAATATCATCTTCTTAGATTTGATCCATTATTCAGGTTTGTCGAGATCCTTTGAATCCTGCATCTGTCATCCAGTGAGTTAGCAACTCTTTCCAACCTTATGCATCTGCAAATTTGATAAATATATGATCTCTCCCTTTATTCAGTTCATTTATAAAATGGTTAAACAATGCAAGGCCAAACACAGATCCCTAGGCAATTCTGCTAGAAACCTCCTTCCAGGGTGACACAGGACCATTAATGACTGATCCTTGGATCCATTCCCTAAGTTAAATGAAAATTAAAGAAGTCTTAAATGTACCACATGATGTTATTATCTAGCTCTTATCTCTCCGTCTTGTTCACAAGAATAAAATGAACAGAATAAACATCCTATCCAATGCTTTCTAAATCCAGGTGGCTGTATCTGCCTCATTCCCCTGATATACCGATTTAGTACCCTGACAAAGAACGAATGAGAGTCTTCTTGTGAACTACTCTTAATGAAGTTGTGCTGGCTCCTTTTTCTTTTTTAAATGTTTACTTATCATCTCTTTAATAGAATATCCTGGAATTTTCCCAGAAATTGAAGTCAAGCTCATTGACCAATTTTCCAGATTTTTTTTTCTCTTCCTACTTTTGAGATTCGGGACATTTGCTCCTACCTAACAGCTTGTGTGTTTGTCCCTCATTGTCAAAGAGGACCATGACATCAAGATGATGACATGACGTACAGTTGACTTTGATTTGAGGGAGGGAGGGCTGTGCAAGGTCACTTTCTTCTCCTGAGCCATCTGGGTCCAGCGGCCTGATATTCATCAGGACAACTGGAGATGGGCCAGGATGCAATGGGAGACCCTGGCCCTTTCAGGTTGAGGTCTTATCACATTCTCACTTTGAGTGAGATATACCCCTTCAATGAATAGGCTTCTTTAAGTAGTTGCTCAAGGGATGGTCCCTTTAATAAAAAAAAATCAATCTGGGAGGAGAAGACCCTCAGGGCTCCTGGGTAAAAGAGAAACAGTTATTACTACATCGCATGAAATGAAGTCTGCTTAAAATACATACAAAGATAACAAACTACGCAGCAAATACAACATTGAATAGTCATTATTTATGTTTTGTTAATATGAGCAAAGCTTAACATGAATGACCAAATATTACAAGAAGAAATGAAAAACTAAAGTGGATAACATCTGACATTTGGAACTACAGACTCTATTCCTAAACTGGTCTTTTTACCAGACCTAGTTGAAGAACACTCCAGAAGTCAATGTTAAATAAAAAATGAATATAAAACACCTTTATTAAGAGTGCTAATCTATAACTTGTCATCATTTCATCAACTATGTAATGTTAATAACGATGTTAGTATTTTTCAATGAGGAATTATTAGAGTTCTCCCCCCCATGTTAAAAATAACTGTCATTAAATGTGTTATTCAGTACAGGGAAATAAAAAGAAAATAAAATATATATGTATATATATATGTATATATACATACATATACACATATATTTATGAAAGCTAAATAATTGACTGATGTTAAGCAACATAGGAGACATACCTTTCCCTAGATTAGCCAAAATAGCTCATTCTAACAGTTCACTTTATATACTATTTTGATAATAAGGATTCTTATTTAGGAATTGGTTGGACCAGATGGCCACTGATGGTTCTGTCCTGCTTTGAATTGCTATGATTCTGTGAAATTGTCCAAGTTTCCACTATTTCAGTATTCCAGTGGAATATGAATCCATAAGCTCCTTATCCAGTGCTTTCTAAATCCAGGCAACTTTATCTACCTCATTTCCCTGATATACTGGTTTAGTTACCCTGACAAAGAAAGAATGACAAAATGAATCTGTCATCTCAGTGATGTGGGAATTCCCTCCAGTGATACAAATCACAACCTTTTATGCCCACCCATCCTGCATAATTCTCATTCATGCCCCATCATAAGGGCAAACCAGAAATATGCCAGATCTGCCATTTGCAGAGGTTCCCAAACTTATTTGACCTACCACCCCCTTTTCAAAAATAAAAAATATTACTCAGCACCCCCTCAGAAATCTGCTTTCTTTAACCCTTTAACTTTTTTATTTACTTCATATATATATATATATATATATATTTAAATGATGGATCTTAAATTTCATAATGTATTATAAATTTGTGGGGTTTTTCCTGCATTGGAATTTTGATGATGCAATATTGTATCATGTAACCATATGGCATCATATTGTAAACAAGTCATTACACACACATATTCCTGCTGATGCATGTTGAACTTGCCAACAATACATGACACGCTCACCTGCCAACACTTGCTTGTTAAGACCCATCAGCAGACTTGACCACTGATGGGTTATAACTTGCATTTTGTGTTTATTTGGAAAATAATGTAATCACTGTGACTTTAACTCTGTTACACAACAAATGAAACATGAACGAATGCTTTTCAAAATTTTCTTGTCCTCTCTTCTTATGCTCCCACCACCCCCTTATTTTGATTGATTACCCCCCAATTGCACCAGAGGCTACTATTGCCCCCCCATTGTTCTAGCCCTCCCCAGGGGGTGGATCTCCCACTTTGGGAACCTCTTACTACATATGTGACTCTGGACAAATTGCTTAATATCTCTGGACCTCAGTTTCCACATCTATTAAAATAAGAGAGAGAGAATCAGGACCAAGGTGGCAGACTAAAAGGAGGGACTTGCTTGAGCTCTCCCCCAACCCCCTCCAAATACCTGTAAAAAATGATCCTAAACAAATTCAAGAGCAGCAGGACCCACAAAATGACAGAGTGAAATACATTTCCAGCACAAGACAACCTGGAAGGTTGACAGGAAACGTCTGTTAGACCAGACTGAGAGAGGGGCACAGTCCAATGCAAAATGCACCAGCATAGACTGGGCCCCAGCAAACCTGAGTAGGCCTCAGGGGACTGAATCCCTGGCAGTTTTCATGGTTTCTAGACTTCTCAACTCACAAATGCCAAAGACAACTTAGAATGTTAGTAGGAAAAGTCTGTCAGATGTGGGTGAGAGAGGAACGGGATCTGGCCCAAGCCCCAGGGTAACAGCAGTGATGGCAGCAGCAGCTACTTCTGGAGCTCTTAGCCCACAGATGGTGGGGGAATCACACAGCTGATTAGAGGCGGATTGCAGGGATCTCTTTGTTGGAGCGGAGGCAGGATTCTCTTGCTTTGCCTTTGCTTAGATCTGGATTGCAGTCCTGGGTGGCAGTCCTCAGGTGAAGAAGAATGCTGGTGTGGCAGAGCTTGTGGCAACAGAAGAGAGGGAATTCTCCTCACAGTTCCAAGGCAGAAAAGAGTGTTTGCAGTCATTTACAGACCAGAGCACAGGCCAGGAGAGGAGTAAACACCTCTTCTTTGATCATACCACCTTGGAAGAAATGAAAATTTACAGATCCCTAGAAATATCTCTGAAAGCAGCTGCACAAAACCCCTGAATCTTGGAACAGTACACATTCCACATTGGAAGTAGAGTCCTACCTTAACAAAGAGTTAAAAAGTCAGGTAAGTGACTGGGAAAATGGCAAACAGTGGAAAAAACTTCAGACTGTAGAATCTTACTTTGGTGACAAAGAAGATCAAAACATACAACCAGAAGAAGACAACAAAGTCAAAGCTCCTACATCCAAAGCTTCCAGGAAAAATAGGATTTTGAAAATCAAGTAAGAGAAGTAGAGGAAAAATTGGGAAGAGAAATGAGAATGATGCAGGAAAATCATGAAAAACAAGTCAACAACTTGTTAAAGGAGACGCTCAAAAGTACTGAAGAAAATAACATCTTAAAAATAAACTAACCCAGATGGCAAAAGAGGTCCAAAAAGCCAATTAAGAGAAGAATGTCCTAAAAAGTAGAATTAGTCAAATGGAAAAGGGGGCCTAAAAGCTCACTGAAGAAAATAATTGCTTAAAAATTAGAATAGAGCAAATGGAAGCTAATGACTAAGAGAAATCAAGAAATTATAAAATAAAACCAAAAGAATGAAAAAGTAGGAAACAATGTGAAATATCTGATTGGAAAATACGTTCAGGAGAGAGGGTTTTTAAATGATTGGACTACCTAAAAGCCATGATCAAAAAAAGAGCCTAGATATCATCTTTCAAGAAATTATCAAGGAAAACTTCCCTGATATTCTAGAACCAGAGGGTAAAATGGAAATTGAAAGAAACCACTGAACACCTCCTGAAAGAGGTCCCAAAAGAAACCTCCTAGGAATATTGCAGCCTAATTCCAGAGTTCCCCAGTCAAGGAGAAAATATTGCAAGCAGCCAGAAAGAAACAATTCAAGTATTGTGGAAACACAGTCAGAATAACACAAGATTTAGCAGCTTCTACATTAAGGAACTGGAGAGCTTGAAGTATGAAAAGAGTTTTTGTAGTCACTCGCAAACCAGAACACAGACCAGGAGAGGAGTGAGCTCCTTTATGTACAGTACTACTCCATTCTTCCCTTTATCTTTTCTGCTTCTTTTAAATTTACTTATCTGTGTACATTTTTCACAGAATGTTAAAGTAGTAATAGCCAGCTTTTGTAGAGTACTTTAAGATCTGAAGAGTATTTTATACCTATTATCTCATTTATTCCTCACAACACTGCTGTAAGATAAGTGCTATTATCCCCGTTTGATGGATGAGGAAACTAAGGTCTAGGGAGGTCAAGTGATTTGAGTGTCACACAGCTAGGAAATGTCTGAAGCAGTAGTGAAACTCAGGTCTTCCTCACTATCCGCTGTGCTTTATTTGTTGTTGTTCAGTTGTTTTTAGTCATATCCAATTTGGGATTTTCTTCACAAAGATACAGGAGTGGTTTGCTATTTCCTTCTCCAGCCCATTTGACAGATGATGAAACTGAGGCAAACAGAGTTAAAGGACTTGCCCAAGGTCACTCAGCTAGTAAGTGTCTGTGGTCAGATTTGAATTCAGGAGGATGAGTCTTTTTTACTTCAGGTCTAGCCCCCTTGCACTGCACCACCTAGCACTCATGTACTGTGCTACCAGTTGCCTAATGTAAGATTATTAAGGGCAAGGACTGTTTCTTTTGTGTCTTTATATAACTACAACCTGGCTAGGGCCTTGTACATATGAGGTTCTTAATAAATATTTATTGAATTAAATGGAAATGGTGAACCCTTTGAAAAGACAGAAGATGGTACAATTATCATCATCCCCATTGTACAGGTGAAGAAATTAAGGTGCAGACTTACCCATTGTTACAGGCCTAGAAGTCAGATCTAGTACCCTAACCACTGTATCCTGCTAACTTTCAGTCAGTTTATAGTATTTGCCCTCATGAATACAAAAGTGAAATATAACATCCAAATACTCCTTATTATATATTCTCCTCCTCCCAGTTCATCCTTGGCTTTGAGATTAGCAGCTTACGTTATATGAGAAGTCAGCCCTAACAGTTGCTCTGTTATCTAGCTAGATTTCACAGCTTTTCACTGATTAATGCTAGACAAAGCTAAATAAACATTTATGTAAAATAACAAAGGGATAGTAAGCGCTTGAGTACTACCCTGGCATGTTTGAGATGGGAATGTGTAAAGTTTTGAACCTTGCCATAACTACTTCATGTAAATCATTTTACACAATATCCATGACTGAACAAACCAGAGCCATAGTGCCCAGAGTAAAGAATTCTCATTTCTGACAGTGCAAAGAAATTCTCAGTGTAAAGAGATATGTATTTATTCATTGATGTGTTTATATATAAACAGAGGGCCTCAGCGGATCTTGGAAAGAAGGGGGATTTGTGCCTTCAAGTACAAGCAGCAGTGGGTACTGGAGCTGGAGTGCCCCCAGCGATCAATCCAACCCGTCCACCCCATCTCCACCTCTGTCAGCCGATAGCTTCAAGCCCTTCCGTACACCCACCCAGCCAGATGACGGCATCGATGAAACTGAAGCAAGCAACCTTCTCTTTGATGAACCCATCCCCAGGAAAAGAAAGGTTTGTCTTGCCCTCCAGTTACACAGCTTTTGTGTTCTTGGTTTCATGAGCGTGCTTTACATTTAGGAACAGCTTTTTTCATTGTTAAAGTCAGTTGTCTATCCTGCCTCAGATTCTGCCATTGTAAAATGCTTCACTTTCAACAGAAGTTGAGTTCATTCCTTAAGAGAAAATATTTTTGGATAATCTTTATGATACCTACTATTCATAATGCCAAATAATACAAGGATGGTCTTTTCTTTAATCTTACATTTTCAGATGATTTTGTTCTGAATCTGACAATATTACAAGGAACTTTAGTGAGAAGGGTGAGATCGTTTGCTTTCAAATAATTTATAATTGGGAAACAAAATTGACTTCATTAGCTCACCTTATAAGATGCTTCATAGCAAAAGCCAGTATCTTGCAATATAGTATCAGCAATTAACTGATTCAATCATATTATTCATTAAGAAATTTAGGGGTTTTTTATTTGCTATGATTATTTATAAATATCTTTGTTATTTTACCAGAGTCGTGAAACTTTTTTTTATATTTGGCAACATGGCTTAAAGTGCCAATGGAGATGACTAGAAATAAATCCAAATTAGGAGTCACTATTGTCCTGTTGAAAATTTTTCTATATTTAGAATTTAGTCCTGCTAAACCTCCTTTTTTTTGTTAGTTCCTTTGATATTCTTGATTTTTTTGTTCTTTCAGATGAATTTTATTATTTTTTTTCTAATTCAGTAAAATGATAATAATTTAAAAATTTTCAAAAAGTACTTAATACTGGAATTTGCAGATGGATGTTTCATAGCGAGTCTTTGTTATTAATATAATGCTTTTGCTGTCTTGTCCCTTCAAACTTATTTTTATCCAAATATCCCTAGTGAGTTCTAAGTGCAAAGAAAATTTTAATTAGAAGAGCCCAAGGTTATATGTGGACATATTAGAAGGGCCTAAGATTTTAAGTGGACATCAATTATTTTACATAGACTCTATGGAGACAGACTAATAATCAATTAATTGTGTTTTCACATTATTGTGTGGACTCAGTGACTTCTTTTAAACAAATCTTTGATGGTTCTAATGACTACATTGAATAGAGGAATATATTACATATGTCTAACACTGCCAAGCTTACTAATTTTTTGTGTATGCTTATCCACCATTGCAGTGAGCTAAAAACGATTCCATCAAACTGTAAAAATGGAGTTAATAATGCTACTGTGTTTCATGACATTATCAGATTTGATATGCAGCACACATGTGGACTTCACATTAAGAAAATCTGATATATGAAAATCTGGATTTAAACAGCAAGAAAGAATTTGTTTTTATAAAAAGCTTTACAGCAAGATATTTTTAAATAGCAAGCTTCCTGGTACATTTAAAATTAACTTATTTTGCAAAAGTATAATTTACTCACAATTTTTTACTTAAAAAAAGTAGAGCTATATTGAAGTATATCTTTCTTTGAAAGAAAGATGCTATGCAGATATAAAAATTGTATGGTTCCTAGATTTTGAAAGTTGATCTGTATTAGTAGCACTATACATAATTATGCACCAAGTAAAATTCAAAGCAAAGTCCTGAGCTTTACAGAGAATAAATTATTTATTTATTCCAGTTCTTCTCAGCAAGGAAAACAAAGAGATGGCATCAATCCAACATTTTCTTCCCTGCCTCTCTCTTAACATAGCAAGACATGTTTTACATAGTAGGATGAAAAGGGGCTCTCCCTAGGAAGAAGGTAAAAAAACAAGATGTTTATTCTTGCTTCTTAGTGACTTCTCCCTTGGCTCAGACCCCAGCTAGCCCCTGGGAAACACTCAGGAGCAGCTTAATGTATAATGCAGCTTAAATTAACTAATTATGTAACCTGAACCAATTGATTATTTTGCAACCCAAGTTATTGACCCTTGAGTTCTTAAACTGGCCTTGGTAAGGAAAAGGGAGTAACACTTTTAATTATCAAGTTGAAGAAAGGGCTCTGAAAAACATGGAAAAATAAAATTTGTTTTTAGAAGGGCAAAGTGAAAACCTTCCCCACTGGCACCCAACTCACCCATTTCCATTTAAATTCTGTTCATTTTTTTCTCATTATTAACATAATGGGTACATAGCACTAATCAATATTAATTGATTGATCTGGAAGGTGGTTTGGGCTTTCTTTTACAATTTTAATTACAGCTATCGTTGTTGTTGTTGTGTGCCTGTTAGGGTTTGGATTTTTTTTTTTTAAATCTCTCTATAGACCAGGGTTCCTAACCTTTATTGTGTCACAGTTACACCAAAATACAGTTATTGGTATATTTTTTAAAAGTTCACAAATCCTAGGTTAAGAACTGCTGGAGACAGTAAATCTTAGTACACTTCTATTATATGTATATATATGTTTCAAGGGTGTAGGATTTCACATCACTCCACAGACACAGAGTCTAATGCTTCTAAGACTTTGTAGATGGTCTTAAAGAGCTGTTGTGGCTAAAAAATCCCTATCACCTTGATAATGAGGATGGTCCTTCCCTAACAACAGACATACAGCTTGTTTCTAGTCTTGTATCTTAAACTTTTCCAACTTTGTAAGCTCTACTCAGGTTTTAGATCCAGAATCACAGCATTTCAGAACCTAGAAGAGACCTCCACTATAGCACGGGGTTCCTAAATTGGGGTCCATGGACCACAAGGACAGATTTCAGAAAGTTCATGAACTTGGATGGGAAAAAAGTACATATTTATTTCAGTATAATTGGTTTCTTTTGTAACCCTGTGAATTTTATTTTAAGCATTTAAAAACATGATTCTGAGAAGGAAGACTTCACCAAACTACCAAAGAGAGACCGCGGCACAGGAAAGATTAAGAACTCCTGCCCTATTGGAATCCCTCCTGTACTGTGTGGTCATTCAGCCTCTGCTCAAAGCCCTCCAAGGAGGGACACTCACCAGCTTCTGAGGTGACCAATTGTTAGGAAGTTTCTTCCATCAAACCTGCCTAGCTCATTGAGAGTAAGGGTCATCTCATTGCCACTAGGAGGCGCTGATGCCTCATGTTCTTCATTCTAAGGGGTGATACCAATGATCATGAGCCCCAGCTTCACCAGATGGATAGCTTGATGAGATAGAAGAGACTGTTCCTTGCCAGAGCCTCCTTTCTGCCTGGCCATGTAAACACTGACTTTTGGTTTGTGGCTCTAGCCACTGTAGATAGAATCTGACTATGTCTGCATCTTAAACTGACTCCTGATTCAATTTGGAGTGATTAATTACTTTCTAAATTGTAGGATTTAATGTTAGCCTGTTGCCTGGCACATAGTAGACACTTAACAAATGTTTATTATAATGGAAAAGTTATGTAGGCTCTCACACAAAATGTCTGTATAATGCATAATGAACTATATATAGTCTGTACCATATTTAGGTCTATATACATATATGCATATACACACACATATAATATATATAAAATAAGACTTTCTCTCTCATTATACATGTATGTGTGTATATGAGTGTATGTATAGTTTACTACTGAAAGTCTTATCTCTTAAAGTAGGTTGTTCTCATTTCAGAATGAGGGACCATACATTTTACTTCTTTTGTGTCCTTCACATACCAATCACAATGTGGAAAATAGTAAGCATGTAATAAGTACCCATTGACAGATTATATAATTTTTAAAATTAAACCCTATGAGAAAATTGGGACACTGTAGGGATGGCCAGGGAAGAGCCGAAAAGGTCTCAACATCTCAGAATTACCTGTCTCCCCTAAATGAACAGGAATTCCTCCTATATTATCCTCAACAAGTAGGCATCCAGCTTCTGCATGTACAGTGTGGAAAAGTTTCCTCCGCAGCTTTTATTGCTTTGGGAACAGCTGGAGAGATGAATAGTGATTATATTTCTATGAGGTTATTTGGGGCTATAGGAAGTAGGCCAGTTGCTGGTGTATGTCAAGATGGGTGATCAGCCTTGACACAAAAAGAATAAAATCTTGATAGGGAATTGGCTTGGAGACAGGGAATGTGTGTTGGAAGGGTGAGTACATTACTGGGTATGAGAAGATAGAGTGAGTTCAGGGAAATAGTGAGACAGGCTGAAGCAATTCACCAGTGTTTCCTTGGTTTTCATTTCCTGGTCATCATTGTGATTTGTTGGAGTTGTTTACGGACTTCTCTTGGGCAGGATTCATGGTCTGTTGTGTTAATACCTTTATACAATACAGACCAGTGTGGGAGCAAGTAATCATGATAGTGGTTGGAACTAATCTGTTCCCATGATGTTTCTTTGAATCACATCTGTTAAGCTTTTCCCCAGTTCCCACCCCAAGAATAAGCCATAGCCACAGTGGTGGCAGCAGATAGGCATTTGTAAAGTAGGTTAGTGACTACACACAGCCACTCCTAAGAACCTCTGCAAGAAAAATAAGTTGACCCAAGAATTCAAGATTGATTTCCCTAGCAAAGCAAATAAGCATTTCCAAAAAGCATCCTTCCTGCCCCTGCCCACATGTTTTGCTGCAAGAATTGGACACAAAGGTTACCAACAAAACTATCTGAGAACTGAGGACTGAGCTCCTTACTTTTAACAAGCATTAAGAGCCAGTAGAATTTTGCTTTCATCAACAGAGTGAACAAATATTTGACTTTTCATTATAGGCATATGACTGCTAAATATACAGACTGTGAATTGGTCTCCATCTGAGAGGAAAAGAGGGAAAAAATGTCTCCCAACTATTCAGGTTATGAGAAAGAATAAAGTGTTCCATTTAAAAAAAAGTAAGGAAGACTTTACAGAAAGAAAAAAAAAGATTGAAAAGGAATACCAGCCTATGTCAGGAAGTTAAATGGTAGGAGAATGTTGCACAGAGGAAAAAGGAAATAAGGACCACTGAACATTTGGAGTTACATAATAAGAATAAGGTAAGAACAAAAGGAAGACCTTTTGACAAAGGATCAGGGAAACAACTTCTTATGCTCCCAAAACTGAATACTATGAATCCATAGGTATCATCAGGAAACTGATAATGTAGTAAAAGTCAGAGGAAGAGCTAGATGTGATGGCTTATGCCTGAAATCTCCACAAATGGGAGAGCTAGATGGTGCAGTGGATAGAGTGCTGGGCCAGGACTCAAGAAGATTCTTCTTCCTGAGTTCAAATCTGGCCTCAGACTCTTATTAGCTGTGTGACCCTGGGCAAGTCACTTAACCCTGTTTATCTCAGTTCCTCCTCCATGAAATGAACTAGACAAAGAAATGGCAAAGTACTCAGTATCTTTGCCAAGAAAACCCCAAATGGGGGTCACAAGGAGTCAGAAACAACTGAACATCAACTGAGGCTGGTGGATCACTTGCACTCAGTAGTTCTAAGCTGCAGTCAGGTTAAGAGAGTTGAGCCTGGTCTTAATGTGGTGACCTCCAGGAGCAGGGGGGCCACCTGGCTGCCTGAGGAATGGCAAGACAGCCCAGATTGAAAAAACAGAGCAGGTTAAAGGTTTTATTATGATCAGCATTGGCTCAGGCCCATGAATGGCTGTTGCCCTTCAAGCCTGGGCGAGATAGGGAGACTCAGTCTCCCCCATCCCCCAAAAAATTAAAAGGAGATTGAATATTAGTACGTGGTGACACCCTGTTAAGGGGTCCCAAAGTAGGCATTTGTTGATGTGATATTAACCTCAGAAAGGCCTTGTGTCTTCTTGAAACATGTCTGCAGATACTATCAGGACTCTCCTAAAGTCTGATAAACACTACCCACTACTTGTAATTCATGTGAGGATAAATTATACTTCCAGAAGAAACAAAGTACTAAGCAAGAATTGGGAGATATTAGGGCTAGAGATGATGTTTTCATCGCTAAGGATGTGTGAAAGCAGGAGCTTCTGAAAAAAGAAAAAGATTTGGGTATAAATCAGTTAATTAAGAAAATGGTATCTACAGACAGGATTTGAATTTCTGGGACATGACTTGAAATACAGGAATAAAGGTCACTGGGCCTGAGATTGGGGTATACTTAATAAGACCTAGTAAAAATATATTTGCCTCAAGTCTTAGAAATCTGAGCAAAAATACTTTAAACTGAAAAGGAAGGAGTGGCAGGAGCACTGCCTTTATGCCAAACATTTGTGAAGATAATTATTCTACATGCTTGAAAGTGATCTCTAAAACTTTTGTCATTGGATATGGACAGTTTTCTGGCTACTTTGGTAGAAGTATAAGAGCACTGTGCTTGAGAAGCCTCATTTCCTGACTGATCATCAGCTAAAGGAGCAGCCTTTCAATCATTTTCTTCACATTATCCAGACTTGTAGATGAAATAGATTTGAAAATAGACCTTCAGACAAAGAGCAGCCACAACCCATCATTCTCATGACACACCCTCCACCATGATAGTAGCTTAAATTTATAAAAACAACGCAATAAAGCAATTTTCCTCACAGCAACTCTGGTAAACAAAGTAATAAAAGTTTTATATCCATTGTACCAACAATGAAAACTGAGCCAGAAAAAAATTTTCGGTGGCTTACTTGGAGATAGGAACTCCAACCCAGGTCTTCTGACTCCAAACCTGTGATGTCAAGTAGAAGCAAATTCCTGCAGTATGCATATTGACTTGTTCATTCATCTTCAGTCATGTCCAACTCTACCTGACCCCATTTGGAATTTTCTTGGCAGACAAACATATTGGAGTGGTTGGCCATTTTCTTCTCTAACTCATTTTACAGATGAGGAAACTGAGGCAAATGGTGAAATGACTTACCCAAGTGTCATATACCTAATAAGTGTTTGAGGCCAGATTTGAACTCAGAAAGATCAGTCTTCCTGAATCCAGGCCTCATTCTCTATTCACTATGCCACCTAGTTGCCCACATATTGACTTAGAAAACCACAAATTAACATTATCCTTGTTGTATTGTTATGTTTTGTTAAATATTTGCCAATTACATTTTTATCTGGATGGGGCCTTGAAGTTTTACACAGGAAGCTTAACACATCTGCTCTACACTGACATCCTTCAATCATCTGATTATCCACAAAGGACTGGCATAAGTTGTTCTGATGAAAATCATGTTAGTATAACTTCTAACATAGAAAACTAGTTGAAGATTGTGTACCAGATGATGAGGACTGAATGAAATGAAGACATATTGTCATGATAGGCTTTGCTGGCAGTTTTGAAGCAGTGACATATGAATGAGTAAATAACATGTGTTACAGAGATTTCTGTAACATGACACTGGTGGTAATGTTTGCCTTTATAATACACAGCTTCTTTTTTTTAAATCAGATTAGCACCCTCATTATTATGTCAAGAATGAATGAAGCATTTCTATAACTAGTAAGTAATATACAATGAGTAAAACAAAGGAAATTCAAACATAAAATAATATCAGTGATCTAGAAATTGCATTAAAACTTAGGAAAATAGCTGAAATGTCAGCTTTCAAGTAAGTCTTTCTTTAAATAGTAAAAGTAAGATTACCTTCTAGCAAGAAGTCACACAATCATTTATCCTATTTATCATAAATTATTTGAAAGAAACCTACTATGCAGGGATCCATATTCACAGAAACAACAAATTATGAAAATGACCCTTTAAATAATTCCTGATATCCCTGGGCAAGGAGGCACTCTGATGAACTTAGCAACCAAGCAGCTTTTGTTAAAAAACCATAGACCAAATAAAGAAGGATAAGAGAATCTATTGGCAAAACCACAGGCAAAAATGTTGTTTGTTAGTTAAATGATTTTACCAGTTAAATAAATAAGTGAAATAAGAAAATTACTAAAAAATACTTAGTATATAAAAACTTGAGGCTTTAAAAAGGAATAATTAAAGCACTTGTATTTGAAGTAGATTTGAATTAAATCTGATCCATTTAAATGAATCATTAGGGAAGTTTAATCATATTTTGCGTATATATATTTAGATGTGGTATATATATGTATGTATGTGTGTATACATATATAAACAAATAACACACGTATGTACACATACACACATACACTAATTGCTTTCTATGTGCCAGATACTGTACTAAGCATTACAGATACAAGAAAGGTCAAAGACAGTCCTCGCTCTCAAAGAGCTCAGAATCTAATGGGGAGACAAGGAGAAAACAACTATGTGCAAACACCATACATACATCAGTATATAACTGGGATAAATGGGAGATGATCAATGGAGGGAAGGCACTAGAATTAAGGGGGATGAGGAAAGACTGCCTGTAGAGATGGGATTCTAACTGGGATTGGAAGGAAGCCAGGAGGCACAGTTGAGGAGGGACGGAGTTCCAAACGTGGGGAATTGGGAGACGGAGTGTCTTGTTTGGGGTACCCTGGATCACAGAGTATATGGCTGGGTATAAGGTGTAAGAAGACTGGATATATGAGTACTGGGCAGGAGCAGGAAGGTTACTAATGATCTTGAATACCAGACAATTTTTTATTTAATCCTGGAGGTGATAGGAAGCCACTGGAGTTTATTGAGTGGAGGGTGGGAGGTGACATGGTCAGACCTGTACTTTAAGAAGATCATGTTGACAGCTAAGTGGAGGTTGGACTGGAATGGGGAGAGAAACCAACCACATGCCCCCGTAATAGTCCATGGGTGAGGTGATGAAGGCCTGCTGGGGCAGTGTCAGAGAAGAGAAGAGGGTGTATATGAGCCATATTACAAAGGTAAAGTTGACAGCCCTTACAGCAAATTAGATATGGGAGGAGAGGTGAAGGAGAGGAGGAAAGAGAGACTGAGGAGTTGAGAACGATGCCTGAGTGACTGAAAGGATGGTGGTAGCCTAACAATAACAGGGAAGTCTGGAAGAAGGGAGAGTTTTAGTTCAGTTTTGGATATGTTAAGTTTAAAATGTTGGATATGTAAGGCTGGAAGTGATCAGAGAGGATTGCCTGGATAAGTAGATTTGAGAGGTGCAGTGGATAGAGTTCCTGTCTCCTGGTCCAGAACTCTATCCACTGCACCTCTCAAATTATTAAGCACAGTGCCCAGCACAAAGCAGATGCTTAACAAACTCTTATCTCCTTCCTTCCTTCCTTCGTTCTTTCCTTTCTTTTTTTTTTTTTTTGCTCCCTTCCTTCCTCTTTTCCTTCCTTCTAATGAAGTAGGTAAGTTTTATTATCCCCATTTTGCAAATGAAGAAACCAGGTCTCAAAGAAGAAAAGTGATTTGCTAAAAAGTAAAGCTAGGACTTTTGATTAAAGAAATCAATTACTTCATCTTCTCTCTAGACCTTATTGTTTTAAAAAATACAATCATCTTATTAAAATAGTTATATTTTCTTTTGTAAGTGCTAGGTAGTAGTTAGGAGGTCAGGTAGATAAAGAATGGGTTTAAAGTTAGATACAAATTTCACTTCTGACTTCAACTTACTTAACTAACTGGGTAACCCTGAACAAGTCCCTCTAACTCCTCTGAGCCTCAGTTTCTCCCTCACAGGATTGTTGTGAACATGAAATGACATAATAGATACAGAGTGTTTTATAAACTCTAAAGTGCTATATAAGTGTTAGTTAGCTATTATTACTCTGATTCCTTTAATTTTTTTGTAGATGTTTGCTACATTCTGTTAATCTCCGAGCAAATTCCCCCATTCGCAACACCAAAGGAACTCATTTATCTTATAAATTGAATGGAGAAAATTTGTTCACTTGGAGCAGTGGTGTCAAACTCAAATAGAAGCAGGGGCTACTAAACCATACAGAAGGATCACCACAGGTCATGTACTGAATTAAAAAATCACATATTAATATTATCTGCCTTATTGCATTTTTAAATTTCATTCAGTATTTCCCAGTTCCCTTTTCATCTGGTTCACCTGCCTTTGGGAGTATTGTGGGCTACATGTCTGACACCTCTGATTTACAGGAAAAGGCAGTGTTGGAGGTGGGGACCAAGAGTTTAGCTGGAAGAAACCTAGCCCTAATCTTGCCTCTTAACTAGCGTTGTGTTTTAACCTCACTGGGCTTCTGTTTTTTTTTTCAGCTGCTAAATGAGAAGATGGATTAGATATGCTCTAAAGTCCCTTCCAGGGCAGGTAGATGACGCAGTGGATAGAGTGCTCTAGGCCTGGAGTCAGGAAGACTTATCTTCTTGAGTTCAAATCTGACCTCAGACATTAGTTGTGTGACCTTAGGCAAGTCATTTAACCTTGTTTACCTCAAGTCAGTTTCCTCATCTTTAAAATGAGCTGGAGAAGGAAATGGCAAACCAATCCAGTATCTTTGCCAAGAAAACCCAAAATGGGGTCACAAAGAGTCCGGCATGACTAAAAATGATCAGTAAGAAAAGGTGCCTTCCAGTTCTAAAGCTATTTATGGCGGTTGAGGGGAATTGATGAGAATGTTTCTCCTTCCTCTTCCCAACAGGGCTTTTCTCACCAGAGGGGGAAAAAAATTAGAGGAGGATTTTCTTCTGCAGGCTGGAACTATGGGGGAAGGCCCAGTGAGTTCCCTGGCTTTCCAGTTTCCCATTTTCAAGGAGAAATTATCGTGCTATTAACCCTGAAGTTCAGCTGCATTAAGGTTAAACAGGCTTCTTCAAGGTGGCCTGGGAACCTCACTACGATTCATCATATTATTGATTTATGGAGAATGTGTACCAAGTGAATTTTTGGAAGACAGTTTGGTAGGGAGGCTGCCAGTATATTCACAATCTTTGTTGAGTCCCTGCCCATTTGTGTGCTTACTATATACAGAATCACAGACATTCAGAGTTGGGAGGTGCTAGATGTCATGGTGGTCCAATAACTCATGCCTCAGCAAGAATCTCCTGTACCATAGTCCTGGCAGGTAGTCGCCCAGCCACTACTGGATGGAGACATCCATTGAGAAGGGAATTCAGTACCACTTAAAAAGCCAATTCCACTTTTGGAGAGTTTTGATGATTCAAAAGTTCTTTATGTGAAATCAAAACCTCTCTCCCTGGAATTTCTACTTGTCACTTGCAGTTCTATCTTCTAAGACAGTGAGTCTCAAACTTTTTGGTCTTAGGATCCCTTCTTCTCTTAGAAATTATTGAGGACCCCAAAGAGCTTTTGTTTATTCGAGCCGTGTCTATTGATATTTATTGTTCAGTTGTGAGAACTCTCCATGATCCTTGCAGTATATCATGCAAATACTGTCCATGGGGTTTTCTTGGCAAAGATATTGGATTGGTTTACCATTTCCTTCTCCAGAGGCAAAGTTTAAGTGACTTGCTCAGGGTCATATAGCAAGTACATATCTGAGATCAAATTTTGAACTCAGATCTTCCTAACTCCAGGCCCAGTGCTCTATGCACTGAGTTATCTGGCTTATCATATTAGAAATTAAAACTGATAAATTTTAAAATATTTAATTCACTTAAAAATAACAATAAACCCATTTCATGTTAGCTATATACTGTTATTTATTAACATATTTTACAAAAAATATTTTTCCAAAACAAAAAAATTAGTGAGAATGACTGTTTTACATATTTTTGCATATCTCTTTAATGTCTATCTTTACAAAAAAAAAAAGACTAGAATTCTCATAACTGCTTCTACATTTAATATGTTGGTTTGATTGTAGTATGAGAAATCCAGCCTCACACAGAGTTGAAAAAAGGGAAGAGTATTTTAATAGGCAAATAGCATCTTAGCATTATTATGAAAAGTTTTGACCTCACAGACCCCCTGAAAAGAGTCTTAGGCATCTCCAAGAGTCCTCCAACCACACTTTGAGAATTACTGCTCTAGGCCTAGCAGAGCAAGTTTAATCTCCCTTTAACTTTTTTTTTAATTTAACAGAAGTCTATTTTCTCTTTTCCTTTCCCCTTATCCCATTAATAAAAATAAAATGAGAGGCAAATTCAGTGTGACGAATGTGCATAGTCAAGTAAAACAAATTCCCAGATTGTGTTAAGAAAAAGTCTTATCCTGCACCCTAAGTCCATCACCCGTGTCCAGACATAGATAGCAAGCTCACCAAAATCATGGATGGTCATTTCATTAATCTTACAGCTTTCCAAGTGTTTTGTCTTTAGAGTATTGTTATTGTATAAATTGCTGTCTTGTATCTACTCATGTCATTCTTCATCAATTTATACAAGTCCTTAGAACTGTTCGTTTTTGTGATATTGTTTTAATAGTATGTAAATTGTTTTTCTGATTCTGTTCACAAGTTCATGAAAGTTTTTCCATGTCTCATTGAAAGCATCTATTTCCTCATTTCTTATGAAAAGTGTTCCATCTCATTCATATGCCACAATTTGTTCAGCTATTCCTCAGTTTTCTGTGTATAATTCTAAATGGCTCTCCCAAATGGTTTTAACAGGTCTCCTAACAGTTTATCAGTGCACCTGTTCTCCCACTTCCCCTCCAATATTTGCCATTTTCTTTTTTGTCATCTTTGCCAAACTAATAGGTATGCGTTAGAATCTCACAATTGCATTAATTTGCCCTTATTATTAATGTTTTGGAGCATTTTTATATGGATATAAGTAACCCAAGTTAATTTCATTAAGAACTGCCCATTCATATCCTTCAACCATTTACCCTTTGGGGAATGGTTCTTATTACTATTAATTTGAGTCACTTCTATATATACATATGCATGTGTGTACATGTGTGTATATATATATATATATATATATATATATATATATATATATATATATATATATATATATTTGTATGTATATACGTATATATACGCACACAAATACACACAGATTGGGAGATGGGAATTAGACTTGTATCAAAGAAACATTCCACAAAAAAGTTTTCCCGTTTATTTTCCTCTTAGTCTTCATTTATTAGATCTATTTGTACAAAACCTTCTAAACTTTATGTAATTAAAATCATCCATTTTTATTTTCTGTGATCCTCTGTATCCCAGGTTTGATCATGAGCTTTTCTTCTATCCATAGATCTGATAGGTAATTTTCATCCCATTTTTTCTAATTTGTTCATCATGTGATCTTTTGCGTGTGTATGTTCGTCCTTCCTTGCCAAAGAAGACCATGCCATCAGAGAATTGGTGACATGACTTGCACTTGACTTTGTTCTGAGTGAGGGAGGGCTGTGCAGGTCACCAGCCTCACTTCTCCTCCAGAGCCATCTGAATCCAGTGACCAGATATTCCTCAGGATGACTGGAGATGACCCAGGATGAGGCAGTTGGGGATAAGTGACTGGCCCAAGGTCACACAGCTAGTGAGCGTTTGTAATTAAGTCAAGGATCCATGTAGCACTTATCTTGGCATAAGATACAAGGTGTTGGTTCTGCATCTAGTTTCTCCCATACTGCTGTCCTGTTCTCCAAGCAGCGCTATCCCAGTAGCTGGGGTGTTTGAGTTTATTGAACGCTAGGCTACTAGGCTTGCTTGCTTCTGTATGTTATGCAGTTCATTTTTTCCACTGGTCAGTCTGTCCAGTTTTTAACCAATACCAAATTGTCTTAAGGATTACTGCTTTGTAGTAGAGTTTAAGAGCTGGCGTTTTTAGGTCTCCTTCATTCCCACTTTTGTTCATTATTTTCCATGCAATTACTAACTTTTTTTGCCTCCGTGTGAATTTCACGGTTTTTCCTAGTTTTATGAAGCGACCCTCCGGTAGCATAACTGGTACGGCATTAACTAAATATGTAAATATAAGCATTGTTTTACGCTTGCTCAGCCCACCTATGAACAACTCGCGTTCCTCCTGTTATTTAGCTCCATCTTTATTTTTGTAAAGGGTGATTTGGAGTGCTGTTTATACAGTTCTTCTCTTCTGAGTCAGTGGACTCCCAGCTCTTTTTTACATTCTGTAGTGATTTTAAATAGAAATTTTCTATCTTTCTCTTCCTGTGGGTTTTTGTTGGCATTATTAAAAATGCTGATGATTCGTGTAGATTTATTTCATATTCTGAAATTTTGTTTTACTTTCTTTTAATTTACTCTCTAGGGTTCCTTAAGTATGCCATCATATCATCCGCAGAAATTAGTAATTTTGTACCTCTGTTTTTTCCTCAATTTCTTTTTTTTGTTTGCTTGTTTTATTGCTGTAGCCCTTGTTTCTGTGTCATACAAAAGTGATGATAATGGATCACCCTTGATATTATTGGAAAGGATTATCATCTATTCCTATTAAATATGATGCTCATGCTTGGTTTTAGATGGATAATATTTATCATTTTATAGAAAGGTCTGTTTATTCCTATATCTTCTAGTGTTTTAAATAGAAATAGTTGTTGTATTTTATCAAAAACTTTTTTCACATCTGTTGATGTAATCATATGATTTTTGTAGTTTTTACTGTTAGGATTAAGTTTACAGTTTTCCTAATATTAAACTAATCCTGTATTCCTAGAATCAATTCAGCCTGTTCATAATATATAATCTTAGTAATAATATTGTTTTAGTCTCTTTGCTAATATTTTATTTAAAGTTTTGCATCAATTGTTCATTAAGAATATTGGTCTATAGTTTTATTCTGTTTTGACTCTCCTTTGTTTATGTATCAAAATTATAGTTGTGTGGTAGAAGGAATTGGATAGGATCCTTTATTTTGTTACGTTTGCATATTGTTTGTGTAATTCTGGAATTCTCTTCTACATAACAATCCTTCGTATTTTAAGGTCATTATATAGTTTCCTTTCCTTTCCCCCATACCCTCTAACAAATCTTTTCTTTACCAAGCTAAGCATCCCCAGCTCCTTTCATTTATGTTCCTATAGTATGGTCTCACCCTAGAAGCCTTTATGCCTATTAAATTCTACCTTATTACCTTTAGTTCACCATTCTAGGTTATCAAGACCATTTTGAATTCTAAAACTATTATTCACAATACTAACTATTCCCTGTCAGTTTTGTATTTGATAGCATGCTATTTTCACCTTCTTCAAAATAACTAATAAAATACTGAATAAAATAGGCGAAAGGCAGATCCCTGGAGCACATCGATCTAGACCTACCTCCAAGTTGAAACTAAGCCATTCAAGACTAAGTTTTAGTTAAGGTCATTTAAACACTTTCTAAATTCACCTAACCATAGCCCAGATCTCTCTATTGTATCTACAAGAATTACATGAAAAGCTTTGTCAAAAGTTTTGCTAAAATTCCATTTTCCTTTATCTATAGCATTTGTCTGATCTACCAATATGGTAACTCTGTCCAAAAACAAAAAGTCAGGTTAATCTGGCATGACTTGATCTTAATGAAGCCATGGTCTTTATTGCTTATTGCTTCCCATTCCAAATATCTATAAACTCATCCCAACGCTGTCCTAGGATTTTGCCAGATAGTAAAAGTCAGGCTAACAAATCTATAGTTTGTTGTTGTTGATTAGGGGACAGGAGGTGGGGCATCGTGGATTAGAAGGGAGGGTTGTTTTTGTTTTATTTTTTTAAGTCAAAACATCTGACCATTTCTAGTCCTACGAGACCTCTTCCATATTTCATGATTGTTCAATGACAGTTTGATGGTAGAAGCCAAGCGATCCTATCTGTTGGCTTTCCCAACATGCTAGGAGGTACTTCATCTGGGCCCCATAGCTTGAATTAACTGAGAGCATCTAGGCAAACTCTTAACATCTTATAATTCTTATCTTTTACTTTAACTCTCTGTTAGCCATTTTAATTTTCACCTTCCTAGTTTAAAAATTATTCTCCTTGGCAGAGAATCTGTTATCATCATCTTACCCACCCTCTGCCGTGATCTTTTCCCCTATTGATCACCTTGCTCCCCAAATACCTAAAAATGTTCTTTGTGACCCTTGCCATTTATCAGTAGCCTCAGCTTTGTTTACACTCTCAAAACTATTCTTACATGACTTTATCACTCTTAGATTGTGTTAATTTTCAGGTATCTGCCCTAAGTATCCATCTTCCCGATATATCTCTATAAAAGTCCAGGTTGGTCAGGGATTTCTCTATGCTTCCACCTTGTTTTCTTTACACAACTCCTATTTTTTTTTCTCCAGTGGGATCATTTGTGTTTGTAGCACTGCTCTTTATTTTCACATCTTTCTTGGGCTGACTTCCCCCAACAGAATTTAAACTATGATTTTATTTTTAAAAAATAAATTTTTTATTTTATATAAATTTAATTTTAATCCAGTGAAGAGCATCTGGCATTCCTTACTTTCCCTTCATGACCAGCACAGCCCCTTTTCTGTGCTTACATTTCCTGAGTGATCTCCTTTATACAGCAGAGCGTAGTGACTAGAGAGCCAGACTTATGGTCACTAAGACTTGAATTCTAGTCCTGTCTTGTATACGTTCTAGTCATGTGTCAAAGGGCAAGTCACTTGACCATCAGAAACCCCAAAAAAGTCTTTAAGACTATAAGGTAGAGAGAGATAGGTACAACAGCCATTCAAGTGCTGGTGAAATGAAATTCCACATTAGGAATTTCCCCACCCTGAAGAAATCACAAGGCATACTCCCCCCAGAAAAATCCCTTATACTTCCTCATGTACATAAATCATTGTTAGATATATGGTAAAACTTACTATTTTAATTTAATTCTGTAATTCAGTTAGCATTTTGTTAGTACTTATTCTGTGCAGGTCACTGTATAGTACTAGGTGCTGTAGATAAAGGGGACATAAAGGTAAAATTCTCACAACAGTCCCCACACTCAAGACATACAGCCTGTTATTCCCATCATACATCTTTCCACTGATCTTGGGGTTGCCCATAATTTTGATTTCTTGAAAATTATGGCATTCCAAGATTCATAATCATGCAGCCTCACCAAGAGAATATTTGTATTAAAAAGATATCCTTTTGTATTGGGGAACAGCTTGGGATTCTTAAAGTCACTGCATAATTTCACAGATGCTATCCGGTCTTTTCTTTTCCTCCTGTTCAGTTCTGGGCCCAATCCTTTGTCTATCTGCAGTGCCAATTTTTGATCTATAAACTGATATTCTAACTCACTGAACTGTTCATCCAACTGTATGTCATGAGTCAGTGAGGTAGTGCAGTGAATAGGATGCTGGACCTGAGTTCAGGAAAACTTTAGTTCGAATCCAGCCTCAGACACTTAACAGCTGTGTGACCCTGGACAAGTTATTCAACCCATGTGCCTCAGTTTCCTAATCTGTAAAAATGGGAATAATGTAAGCTATCTTTCCCAAAGATATTACGAGAATAGATTTTTATAAAGTACTTTGTAAACCACAAGATGCTTATATAGATGCTTGCTATTAAATGCCAGTCATGTGTCAGTCTTAACATGAGATTTGTTTCCTCCTTTATTGTGTTTTGTTTGTTTTTTTAGATGAATTGTTAAGCCAATCTCATGTGACTAATCACGGAGGTTATTGAGGATGCAGTATGACAGAGAGATGAAGACCTTTCCTTAAGTACCATTCAGCAGTTTTGCTGACTTCATTACAGACTTGGGGTTTGGCGTCTTTTGGTTAAACTACATTTTCAGAGATCGCTCCATGCATTAGATAATAGGTTTCATTTTTCCTAACGTCTCTGAAAGTATGATTAACTAGCCAAGGATGAAGCAGCCAGGGAGCAGCAGTCATGAACCTGGGCGCTTGGACGCTGCCAACTTGGGTTGTTTTGGCCACCATGGCCCATGCGGAAATTTGATAGCTGTTTATTTAGCCCGTCCTTCCTGTTCTTCCTTTCCCCAGTTTGATTTATTTCAGCATAACAAACAGCCACTAGTTTATCTGCAGACGCAGGCTATGTTTGAGCCATCTGTAGGTGGCTGTAGCTTAGTGAAATTTAAGCAAGCCTGTACTCCCAAGTAACAGATGTAGTAAATCCATGCTTTCACTTAAAAATGAGAGTCCCAAAGCAACACTTTCTTGTGGAAAGTCTATTAGCCCAAAGTTAGTAAGATTATAAAAATCAAATTGAAGATGACTTTTATGCCCCAAACTTATTTGAGGAAGTAACCATGTGTGGAGCTTTGTTTCACTGTAAGATGTTGTTCACTCTTTTCAGTAATGACTCTTCACAACCCCGTTTGGGATTTTCTTGGCAAAGATACTTTGCTATTTCCTTTTCCAGCTCATTTTACAGATGAGGAAACTGAGGCAAATAGGGTTAAGTGATTTCCCCAGGGTCACACAGCTAGTAGTCTATAAGACATTTCTATACAGAATTCTGTACAGAATTTTTAAAAGTCACCTTACTGGTGATGATGTGGGAAATAAAATAAGGTATTCACCTTTGCAAACTTAAGAATAAAGGAGAAAAAAAAAGAAAACTAGAGGCAAAACCATAAACTTTCTCCATCTTTATTGAAAGGACAGGTTTTGTTCTCCTCACACTAGAAACTGAACTAATATTTTTTAGATACCTTTCAAAAATGGATTTTTTTTTTTACCTAATACTAAAAGGTTTTTTTTTTAAGATTGCTTTTATGATTCCTTTGAAAATCAGTGAAACTGCCATGTAGTTGTATAAACAGAATTTGGTATTGTGCATATAATCTGCTTTCCATTATTTGTTCTGAGAGAGGGGTGTGATGGTTACAGAATATCCAAAAGTAATTTCTCAGTCTGGAGTACCTTGTGCACATTTTTCAGCAGCAGATTTTCCATACTAGTTCTAATGATAAAAATCTTCTTTCACTCCTTGACTGTGTACAACCTAAATGGTAAAAGCATTCTTTTACAAAGAAGAAGCCAACCTGAGATTTGGGTTTGCTGTGGATGCTTCACAAAGCAGCTAATTTACAAAATATCAAGCATTATATGAAATGTGAAATATCTATGACAAACAACCTGTAGTTAATTCCACAAGAAAGTGGTCATTTTTATATGCAAGTGGTTTGACTAAATTAGCCAGGCAAATGTACTATCTAATATTTCCCAATGTTTTAAAATAGATGAATAGGTTTTTTAAAGTGCTATTTACTTGTCCCAAGAAAAGGACACAGATTCTTTCAGGTCTTTAGGACCAACAAGCAAATAAATAACATCTTGTCCACACTTACCATCTCTCCTGAAATCCTGAGGAACTCAAGAGACATAGGTCCCAGTCTCAGCTTTGCTATCAACTTACTGTGAGACCTCACTTACCTTTCTAGGGCCTCAGTTTTCTTATTTGTACAAAGAGTATGTTGGACTCAAATGATCTCTAAGAAAAGCCCTTCTAGCTCTGACATCCCATGATTGCATTTCTTTAAGCTTTCAAATTGTTTTTGACCTGGGACAGATTCTAACTTGTATAGCAAGTAAAGAGCACCCTTCTTGTTTTGGGGCTTGAGTTGAAATGTGGCCTCAGACACTTACTAGTTGTGTGACCCTGGACAAGTCCACTTAATGCTGTTTGCCTCAGTTTCCTCATCTGTAAAATGAGCTGGGAAGGAAATGGCAAATTACTCCAATATATTTACCAAGAAAACCCCAAATAGGGTCATGAAGAGTCAGACACAACTGAACAGTAACAACCACATACAAATAGTTATGTCAGGTAGGGTGGCACATCTCTAGTTTCTACTGCTGGGGAGGCAGAGGCTATGGATTGCTTGAGTTCAGGAGTTCCAAGCTGCAGTAGAGCAAAAGCCAGGGGGCAAGCTCACTAGTTCTCAGGAGTGGAGGGTCACCAAGCCAAACGAGCCCAACCTAGAAATGAAGCAGGACAAAACCTCCATGCCCGTCAGTATTGATATCAGACCCAGGAGTGACCTTTGCATTTCCAACTAGGCAAGATAGGGAGATGCAGACTCAAAAAAGAAAAAAAAATGAGAAAAGAGGTTATTATTAAGGTTTTCATCAGTGTGGGGATTAAGTAAAGAGAGTCCTGTGGTCTATTTCTTTGGAAGTTTCCGTGCGAATGCATCTTTTTGATTTGGTTGAATATTGAGGAACAAAATCAAGGGGAAAAAGATTAGTCATGTTTCCTTTTCTCATGCCAAGGACAAAGACATGAGAAATGTACATTTTTCTCCATGCCAACTGAAGCCCTGACATGACTTGAGATATTATAAAGGCAAGAGACAGCTGTTCTTATAAATGATTCTCTTTTTCCTGGCACAGAAGGGCATACCCACTTTGTCATCACATTTGCCAGTTGGCAGGGTTAGACCCCAAACAAAAGTCTCTTATACACAGGAAGCTGTTCCACAACTAACTTGACTGCACCGTTTTACCTAAGAAAGCGTTTCTGTCTTTTTTTTTTTGCATCCTTCCTGTTTTCTTATCCATATGACTTTGAATAAACAGTTTCTTCTCTCTGCATCTTAATTTCCTCATCTGTAAAACCTTTAAAATATTATCTAGGGTAGTCATGAGGGTCCAATGAGGAAACATCTATGAGCACATTTTGAAAATGGACTGTGCCAATGCATTATTATTTTCTTCATCTATAAAATGGAAGGAGTGGGATTAATTAATCACTGAGTAACCTTCCAGCTCTAAGGTTTTATGTGTCTGTGATTTTTTTAAAGTGTGACTCCATCATCTGACAACAGGTTGGAATATGAGTTCTAATTGATTCATCAACTCCTTGGGGCAAGACGTATTTCCTCTATTGTAGTTTTACCATCTGGAAAATGAACCGAAACCATCAGAGTGTGATAATTCATTAATTGATGTTGCTATGTAAAGTTTCATACCACACTTTGAATAAAGAAGTAAGCTAAAAATAGGATTCTTTTTCAAAGCCCACATGAGGAGGATTTTAACCTCCCTTTTCCTGTTTGCTCCTATTATCGTACATGTATTCAGATCAACAGTATGAGGAGACTAAGGAACCTCGGATTCCAGAATCTCTTCTCACAATAAACAGACTCATAAGGATCTTGTACTTTGAAATCACCTAATCGTGTCTTTGTCCCACAGCTACCTTTAACAATTCCCAGCTCTAGTGGCTGTTGTAGCTAAATACTGCACATTTCAGGGGGATTAGTCAACAAGCTGTTTGTAATGCATTGAAGCTTGGAGAGGGCTAAGGAATAGCTACATTACTGTACTGTGAGTGTGCCAGCTTCAAGAATAGGGCCTCTTGAAAAGAGTGGGCCACTAGTCTTGCAAAGCTCTTTATGAATGGTGTGTTGCTTCAGACATAACTAATCTGCTTTGGCAGATGGAAGCCATGTGTTTCTGCACATTGTCCTCAGCCAGCAGGGCCCAAAGCAAGCATTTCCAGGAGAGTGCAGCCAACCTCAGCCGTGTGAGTCTCCAAAGACTTTTATCATTTCCTAAACCTTTGGGACGTTCCATTGGAGATGGAAGTCCCTGTCTTTACTGTTTTTGTTTTTTATTTTCAATCAAGGAAATTTCCTTTCTTTGATTTCTTGTTCTATCAACTATTTTTCACAAGAAATATAACCAAGGGAAAGAAGATTCTCCATTGTATAGCCTTATCATCAGTGGGATTTCACTCCAGGAAACACTTCAGGAGTGTTCTACGAGGAGTTGTTGGTTATTTCTTTTTATGTAGCTCATATTTCTAGCCATGCGATGATATCAGCAATTCAAAGATTATTAACCTAACTCTTTGGGCTCCAGTCCTATGATGTAATTGGGGTAGGAAGTTCAATAAGAGGAAGCCACCAATGTTGATAGTTTATAGTCTTAAGAAATTGCCTAGGTCTCCAAAAGGTCAAATGACTTGTCCAGGATCGTATGGATTATCAGGTTTTCCTGGCTCAAAGGCCACTAAACTACCAACACTTAAATTAACTTATGTTCACAATGTATTTTGTAGCCATAGAATCATATCATCCCACAGGCGGGACCTAAAACCAGATTGTCCTGACTCAAAGGCCACTACACAGGTGACCTCACTTATAATCATTTATATTATAGGGTATCTTATAGATATAGAAGCACATCATCAGATTGGGGGTTAGCCTGGCACAGAGCAAGCACTTAATGCTTGTTAGCTGGCTGGATCCTCGAAAAACCCTGTAAGGTAGGTAGTGCATATACAACTATTTCCAGTTTACTAAGTGGATTAAGCGGTCTGCTGAAAGACATATTAAGTAGCAGGACTCAAATTCAGATCCTTTGATTCTGAGTTCAGTAATCAAAGAATGTGGAGACATGTCCAAGATCACAGGGACACTAAGTATATGGAGATGTGTATGATGTTTTCAAATGAGTAAGGGTCTCGATGGATAGATATGAAACATGCCTTCTTTCCCGGTAAAATGGAGGGATGGACCAGGTTAGAGTTGTCACACCTACAACCTGGCAGTAAAAGAGTGAGGCAAGGAACTAGATTAAAACATAATTAGGAAATGTTTAACAAAATAAACAAAAACGCAATACAGCACAGATCATGTTAATTTGTGATTTTTCTAAGGCATTTTTCAAGGGGTAGGAATCTGTTTCTATTTGAGTTTGACACTACTGGACTGGTTGACCTCTCCATGTTCCCTTCCAAGCCTGCTTCTAGGATACCATGATCCTCTTGGTAGAGAGTGGGAGGCAGGGTGGGAGGTGGGGGGGGGGGGGGGGCATGTATTTCCATACCTAGTTACTTTGTCAGGTGTTTGGCTTAACTGTTTTTCCTTGTTATAAAGAAAGGTGCAACTGGAGGTCTGGGGAGGGGGAGTTGAAGAATATAATGAGGAATTGCTCTGACATTTTTTAAAAAGGCATCTTTAAAACTTTGTTTAAAAAAAATGATAGTTCCACAGGCATCTTTCTGCCACATTCACACCAATGTTCTGTATGCTCCAATAATAAAGATGGAAAGGCTGTAGGTGTTTATTTGTTTTTTAGTGAAAGAAAAATCTGAAGACATGGAAAATGTTAACAAACTAGTTTTAAATACAATTTTCTTTTCACATTATAGAACTCCATGAAGGTAATGTTCAAATGCCTTTGGAAAAACTGTGGGAAGGTACTGAGCACAGCTGCTGGAATCCAGAAACACATCAGAACCATTCATCTTGGGTAAGACACCCCTTTCACCTACGTGGTACCGTGGTAAAGTGCCATAGTTCCCTCGTTAGGATGTACATTCCTTTAGGGAAAGGACTATTTTCGCCTTTCTTTGTAGCCTCAGGGTTTAATATAGTGTTGAACACATAATAAGCACATAAATGTTTGTTGTTGTTGCTAACTTAGAGTCAGGAAGATACAAGTTTAAATCTTGTCTCAGACACCTTCAGTAGCTGTGTGAATATGGGCAAGTTGTCTAATCTCTTTTACTTTCCTTACCAGCAAAGTAGGAAGAATAATAGTAGTTACCTCTAGGGCAGTTGAGGTCATCAAATGAGAGAACATGAGTAAAGTGCTTTGTAAACCTTAAAAACATACAGAAATATTAACTATTTTTAACATAGTTTGTTTACAGATTCTTTTCATAAATTTTTCTTTTTACCAAAGTGCACATTAACATTAGTTTCTAGTTGCTTAAACAAGGTATTAATTTAAGCATTTTAACTATAGCATGAATGAATGAATCTGTCAGTCAGTCATTGTAGTTCATTTAGATAAATAAGAATAAATGACTGGCTTATGATGTAAAATATCACCCTATCAGTAGTAGACAGGTTTTGAGAGGATAAAAGAAAATTTCAAAACAGTGTGGCTCAAAGCAGTTAATAAAAAAGTTAATGAACGTTATAGAAATCAAGCAACAGTCTGGAGCACAAGGATTTTTGTTAGGCTCTCTGCCTTTTGGTAAAGTGGTCTGCAGTATTGTTCAGAAGTTGAAGGACAGAAAATTTACAGCATACGGATGTTTGCATATAAAGAAATGTAAATGTGAAGAAGAGGCAACATGGTGTTCTGAACTAGGAGTGTTTAAGCTTTGTAAACTAGGTAAGTCATTTCAGCTCTCTCATGCTGTTTCCTCACCTGTAAAATGGGTATTCTAGTATTTGCACCATTTACCCCACAGGACGAATTGTAGGAAGAGTGTTTGTAAACTTTAAAGGGCTATAGAAATGTGAGTTAATATGTTGTTACGAAAAGCAACTACTGGCCTGGGTGCTGAGAGGTCTGGGTTCCCGTCCTTGATCTGACCCATACTAGCTTTGTGACCCTAATGTTTGTGCACCTCAGTTTTCTCATCTGTGAAGTGGGAGAGGGAGGGAGGAGAGACAGAGGAAGGAAGGGGGAAGTGATTATAACAATAATAACTGACTTTTGTTAGTACTTTAAGCTTTGCAAAGTACTTGTCTTCTTTGAGCTTCATAAATAATCCTGCAAGGTAAGAGTTTATTTACTTGCTTATTTATCATTAATAGGGAAGCTAGATGGTAAAGCCAGTAGAGCAACAGTTCTGAAGGACCTGAGTTCAAATTCAGTCTCAGATACTTACTAGCTGTGTGACCCTGAGCAAGTTATTTAACCCTGTTTGCCTCAGTTTCTTCATCTGTAAAATGAGCTGAAGAAGGAAATGGCAAACCACTCCAGTATCTTTGCCAAGAAAATTCCAGATGGGGTCACAAAAAATTGGACTTGACTAAAACAACTGAACAACAACAAAATTATTATATCTTATATAAATGTTTTTATATATATTATTCTATTCTGTTATTTTAAAGGTTTAATAATAATTTTAAAATATGGATTTTAAAATATCTTTAGATTATTCAAGATAATTTTAATTTACAAATTAACTTAAATGATAAACTATTTATTATTATTTATCTGTCATTGTGAAGGTTATTATTCCCATCTAACAAATGAAGAAACTACAGTTAAAAAAGAAGTTGTGACCTGCTCAGTGCCACACAGCTAGTAAATATCAGAGGCAGATTTAAAATTCTGGTCTTCCTGACCTCAAAACTTGCTCCCTGCCAACTACATAATTCCTTCACCCTCCTCACAGAAGTCTTTTTTTTGGGGGGGGGGACCTTAAAAGCACCCTATAAACATGAATCATTGGTAAAAATTGTTTTTGCTTTTCCTCCAGACGCATAGGTGACTCAGACTACAGTGATGGAGAAGAAGATTTTTACTACACAGAGATCAAACTCAATACAGACTCAGTAGCTGATGGGCTCAGCAACCTTTCCCCAGTTTCTCCCTCTCAATCCTTGGTGTCTCCTCCAACATTCCCCACCTTGGATTCCAGCCGTACTGAAACTCCATGTGCCAAAACGGAGCCGAAATTGATGACGCCTCTGAGCCAATCAGCTCCTACCACCCTCTACCTCGTACATACTGACCATGCTTACCAGGTGAGAATGCTTACCCAAGGTCTTAGCTCAACACAGTTACATTATGATCTGATGTTTACAGAATGGCAGCATTTTGGGTCATGATTTTCTTTACTACTACAGCTTAGTAACCAATATTCTTTAGTTCCTTTTCTTTAAACAAGCACAACAAAAGACACATCTTAGGAGTTTTCTCCAGGATTCTTAGAGAACAGTTCCTCCCTAGATTTTTCCTTAACTTCTTGGTACTAAATTAAGCTGTCAGTGGAGAAGGAAGCAGGAATGACAGACAGTATCTTCCTGCCACTCAAATGTATGACCTCACATATAGTCTTCAAAATGGGCAGTAAGCATGCTAGGAAGGGCCCCTTTGGCTGGGTGAAATCTTGGTATTTATGAGGTCAGAGGTAGAAGCTTGAGGGGGTGGTTCAGTCTCTCCTTTCAATTAACTCATTCAGCCCATTGTTTTGCCTCGCCTAATTATAGTGCTTTCTGGAAGAACAGTAGCTCAAAGTTGATCATTAACTTCTCTGGAACAATCAAATTCCTTCCCTGTGGTTTTTTTTTTTTTTATTGTTTGGGGAGAAAGAATAATATAACCTGACACAAATTATTTGCACTTGTTTAAAGTGGAAATTTTAACATCTCTGCTTTTTTTTTTCATGGTTATAGTCTAGACAGAAAATCTTGACATTTTTACCAGGTACCTTTTTTTTTTGTTCTTTTTAGAAACCAAAAATTGAACATTGTCTCCCTTTTATCCCCTAGAGCTGTTAAGTAGACATGGGAAAAGAATTCTCTGCACCTACTCCCTTTTGCTGTGTTTACCCCCGCCCTAGTAGATAATTAGTTTAAGATATTAATATAGTTCTGACTTCATCTCTGAGGCTCTAAATTGGTAGTGACAGTTTTTCTGTGTGAAGAAGACTTTTCCTTTGTATCTTTCTCTGTTTTTGCTCTTGACAGGCTACTCCCCCGGTGAACATTCCAGGATCCACAAAGTTCTCTCCGAATGGCAGCAGCTTTAGCATCTCTTGGCAGTCTCCACCAGTTACCTTCACAGGCATTCCAGTAAGTGGGAGAGTGTAACCGCAAGAAATCTAGTCAAGGACAAATTCTGAAGTTGGAATACAAATGAATTGCAACTTAATTAAAAGGTCTTTAAATTGAAAAGGAAGGAAAAAGGGAGAAAATTGACTGCTGATTTCTATCAAACTGGATACAACAGAAAATAACTACAACATAGAAAGATCAGTAAAGAGTCACAAAGTTCACAGTAGATAAAATTTTAACAAAAGAACCAGGAATCTCAGGGTTCAAATATATTAGGACCAAAGATTTAGAGCTGGAAGGTTAGTTATGGGCCATTTATTCCAGATCCCTCATTTGATACTTGAGAACACTTAGGCCCATGGTGCTTAAGGTACTTGCCCAAGGTCGTCCAAGTAGGAAATAACAGAATTGGGATTTGAATCTTGGTCCTATGACACAAAATTCAACTTTCTATTGTAACTAGCAAGGTAAGCTAGAGATCCTAACAGAAGATGGAAGATTTTATCTCAGTGTTATCCCTAACATTTGATGAGATGAACCAATAGACCAGTGACTGGAATGTCTCTTTGGAAGGATCAGGAAGGGAGTAGGGAGGGAGCAGGTGAAATAAAGTGTTCTGTACATTAAGGAGACATATTCATATGTGGAATTTGAGGAACCAGAGGGGATAAAGCCTGATATAGAGAAGCTGAGTTAAGGTCAGTGAAAGTAGAAGCAAGAACAGCAGCCATTTATATACTACAGGCAGTTGAATGGAAAGGGGAAATAGATGAGGAATTAAGTCAAAAAATTACAAACACACAGAAGCAGGATGTAGTAGTGATAGGGACTTCAATTTTTTGGATATGGGCTCTAGTCTTAATGGAGCTTGCTCTTCACCAAAAGCACTCCAGACATCTTCTTTTCTTGGCCAACCTTGAGAAATTCATCATTCACCTTTCTGTCTTCACCATCAAAAACAAGTCACATTACTTGGCCCCTAACCTTATAGCCCCAAGTGGGTTTACAGAAGATGTAGAAATGGCATTAAGGAAAAAAACCAGTCAGATTAGACAGAGAGGAGGGCCATGCTGGTGGCAACGTGGTTGTGAGGAAATTTCTTGGAGTCTGACGCATCAATTCACAAAGTAGCTTAAAGACAGAAAGATAACAAAAGTGGGGGAAGTCTTAGACCTTATTAATACATACACAGAGAGAGGATATCATCAACTCCGATACATTATGCTTACTTTCTCACCTGTACCAAATGTTTCTGAGAGCACACATCAAGGGCATCCTCAATAAGGTTATTATTAGAAAACCAGCTTTCACAAGTAATATTCACAAGTGATATAAAACAAACCACATCTTTGCTGTCTCACAGTTTGACTGAAAGAGTGCAAGATCCTACCGCTTTGATTGATTATGAAAAATAATTTGAATCAGTAGAGTGAAATGCTTTCTTGAACAATTTATTTCCCATTCATACATCAAAACCATTCGAAATCCCTTGAAAGACATGACAACAGAAATATCTTTGTTCACTAGCTCTCTGATCGTCAATATCAGGAGAGGTAAAGGAGGTCAGCATATGCTCACCCAAGGTGTTTGTCTCCACCAGGGATTCTCTCCCCACTTGCCTTCCTCTTTTGCTATGTATTCTAGCCAGAGGACAAGAACCTAGTCAGAGCTTCTTGACTCTTTATGTGGCTTGGATAAGATGGAAATCACAAACTCTGTTCCTCCCAGTGAGGATCACCAGGCCTTATTCTCTGCTCTGCCCCTGCACTAAGCAGACACCCAGCACTGTCATCTGATCTGCTGATATAACCCAAAGGTCCCTGAGCCTTGCCATATGATCTGCTGTTTCGTACTTAGAACTTCAGAGTTTTGCCATCCACCCTGAAAATTTTTTTATATCCTGCCTTCTTAAATTTGAATGTAGGTTCTTTGAAAGCAGACTAAGTTTTTCTGGTTGCTTGGTATATACTTAATGTTTAATAAATTCAATAGTGGAGGAAATCCAGCACACCTTACGGTGTATGAACAAACATTTATTAGCGCCTACTATGTTCCAGGCACTTTACTAAGCTCTGGAGATACAGAGCTAGTCCCTGCTTGCAAGGAGCTCACAGTCTGATGGGGGAGACAACATGTAGCAACAGGCTGTATGCAGAATAAGTTGGAAATAATCAACAAACGGAAGACACTAGAATTAAAACAGATTAAGAAAGGCTTCCTGCAAAAAGTAGGATTTTAGCTGGGACTTCAAGGAAGCCAGGGAAATCAGGAAGCAGAAAGAAGAGAATTCCATGCATAGAGGACAGCCAGTGAAAATGCCTGGAGCAGAGAGATAAGAGTGCTTTGTTTGATGAATAGCAAAGAGCGAAATGTCACTGGATCACAGAATATGTAAGAAGTGTAAGGTATAAGACTGGAAAGGTATGGAGGGGCTGTGGATGGTGAGGACCTCCAAATACTCTTTTGCAGATGACATTGTGCTGGTTGCATCAAGCCCTAGAACAATATATATCCTCCTGAAAGAAATAAAGTATTTCTCAAAAGAGTTTGGCCTGGCCATCCACAAAAAACAAACAAATAACAAGTGTATGAAAAAATATCTATTGCCCCACTTATGACACAGAATTGGATGGATCACTTAAGGATCTTGAGCTTGTCCATAAGTATATATTTCTGAGAAAGACAGTACAAATGCACAAGCTGAGACATAAGTTGAAAAGAAAGAGGATAATATGATGGATGGCCTTTGGGAAACTGAAGTTCCTCTCATGACACCTAATTTCACACAGAAACAAAAACCCATCTTTTTGATACTAGTATTTCTGTTTATGGTGTTACATGGCTGTGGCATGGAACACAGCGAACTCTAAATTGAAAATTAATATCGCACATAGTTGCAGTTTGCATAATGAATGTGGTTAAACTGGAACCACTAGAGAGGTCTAAAAGATAAATTTTTGAAATGATAAGTCCATAGGTTACAACATTCTGAATGGACAAAAAAATATTATTTTCCTCCTGTGTTCTAGGAGTCCACACTCTTTGACAGGTTGAAGATAAATTAGTACATGGATGTTCGAATGTAAATATTACATTAAAAGCATGTGATTTGATGTAGTGAATGATTGCTACCTTGATAATTACCACTAAGCTCCTTGATATGAAAGCACTTCATTTTTTAAATATATTGGGCCTTTTCATAGCTTATCATATAATGTATAGACCTGCACACTGTTGATATCCATGGTTGTATTTAATTTCCGATAAAGCTTAGTAAGTGGCTTATGATAATGGATATTAACTTGCTTTTTCCTCCTCACTCCCTTCTCCAAGATCCTTTCAAAAGCTTCTTACTGTCAACCTTTGGCAACTTCCAGAGGTTTTCTGCGAGGGCTATGGTACCCTGCAGAGCTGATAAAAATGAAAGTGGCTGAATCAATTATACTGCTCTCCATCAAGGAATATTTATTAAATTCCATCGAGGAATAGCTCCCAACGAAAGGCGTCCTGTGGCAGCGTTTTCAGCAACTCTGTCTCAGCCGCTCTCACCAAGTGTAAAATGCTGCTGGAATTCAATTTCCAAACAATACAATAGAACTAAAGTCAGCACGAATGTTTCCTGTTTTGTGGAATAGTAGTGACTGCTAGTAGCACCAGGGATCCAAGAATGCAATTAGCAGCACTACCAAATATAGAAGCGAGAGGGGAACAGTTTAGGCATGTAGGTATTAGTTGATGTCAAGCAAGAACATCGATCCCCTGTCACATTGACAGATTGTTCCCAGCGGAGGTGAACATTCAATTCATTTTGGCTTTTCAGGTAGTCGTGAAAAGGCCTCTGTGCCTTACGCTGTCATTTTTATAAACAACTCCATCAGTATATACTTGATAGAGCAAAGATGGGAACAGAATTATAGAGATACATACAGACTGTCTTCAGTGTTTTGGGGATCTAAAGGGTGTTTGAGGTTTTGACTTGGGAAGCATTTTTAGTAGACTGAGCCATACTGCTAGCCTAGAGTAAAAGCAGGTTCATAGTGGAGATGTTGTAGCACAGGTACAGACTTCTGTCCAGTCATGATCTTATTCTGGTGCTTGGACAGCGTGCAAAGAAAATCTTAAGTTTCGATGTTTGGCAGATCAAACTGTGACTGGCTGACATTCCTCAAGCTGAAAGATAAACTAGTCATTCTGATAGAGACATAACCCTAACTTACAGTGTATTTTTGTTGGTATTTTTCAAACCTGCCTTGCACTTGGTGTTCTCTTAGGAAACAGTAGGATGCGTGTAGGAAAGCTTTTGTTATATTTTGACCATTCAGTAAAGAATTTAATAATTTTCATGGATAGAAAGAAGACTGGGTTCCTACTTTTATCTCAATTTTTTCACTTTCAGTGGCTTGTCACATATTTGACCATTTAACTGACTGTTAAAAGGAAACATTTAATAAATATTAAGATGGGGAAGGGGAAGGGGAAGAACACAGAAAGAAGAAGAGGGACAGGGCTTCTTGGTGTAAACTCAGACAGAATTGCCGAATTTGTTCTTTAGCCACAGAATGCTGAGAGTTTTTGCCTAGTCTGACTCAGCCTGTAATGTGGATCATCTCAGCAGTCCTTCTGGCCAAGCCTTCATTAATACAGGCTTCTTTAAAAACTGGATATTTTTAAAAGCTTTCGTTTTGCTCCTAGAGAGGAAGAGGTCTGGGTGCTGTAATGATTTGCACGCTGCCAAGTACTGTCACCACTCAGTTGCTTACTATAGGCTCCTTACGGACTTTTCCATTGTATCGTTGGCCATTCCAGTGTGGCAAATGAAGTGACTCTTTAAAAGGCTGCTTTCCTCTGTTGTATGTCAGCAGTATTCCGAAAATTTTCTGGGTAGAACCCCTCTGACAGTTGGAGTGCCTAGAATAATGCTAGCCAGACTGAAACTAAGAACATATAATTTCCCTATGCAAGTCAATTCTAATTCTTCTAAATAAGTGTAATTGAGTTTTCAAAAGGTAGCTAGGAAAATTATGAATTATAATTAGCTGGCATTAACGATGTCTGTGGCTGTGTCTTTAAGCTAAAAAGTGTCGCAGTCTCCATTTTATGAAGTGTTCTTTGTACTTAAAAAGTAAGTGTTCAGAATTATTACCTCACTATTTAAACATTTTTTCTCCCCTATTTTTGAAGACCTAGTATTAAATGGGTAAATATTTTCCCCCTGCTCATTAGATGAGAATAATCTCTTATCTATGAAATCCAGGGGTTTGAAGAGCAAGGGAGAAGGGACAATTCCAAAATATTTGGCCCTATTGAGTTCCCTGGATAAGATTTCTTCCCAGAGATGCTAAACCAAATAAAGATGATTTGCATACTTATAAAAAAGACATTTCTGTCTTCTATATTCTGGGAGGGGAAAAAGGATACTTATTAATTACATCTTTCAGGAATCTTTCACCCATTTTTTTCTTTTAATTATTTCTATTCCTTACTCGGCTTCCTAATAACTAGATCAAGAGTGTACAATCCAATAGATTTGTTATCATCTTGTGAAAGAATATAAGAACAAAGTAAAATACAAGGAGACTTAGATTCAGAATGGCACTACAAAAATAAGACAACTTTCTTTGTTCCTGATGTTTACATCTGACCTCTAAAGAAAGCTTCAGAACAATGCATGATGAAGATACAGGCAGGGCTTCATTCCACATCTGTGATTGGATAAGAAACTCTCCCACCTTATTACTGGCACCACTGATATCTATAAATCAACTGCCAGTGAGGCAAAGAGGATTTTTCTCCACCTTGGATCTGTGTTGAATTCATAGCACTCAGTGTTACAAGAAGAAAGATCCCAAATAACCAGGAACAAACTTGAACCTGATTTCCTAAGCCTGACAACTTCAAACGAAGCCTATTGAACTAAGATAGACAAAGAGCAACAATCTTCACACAGGTCATTGATTCGGGCTGGCATTGCTGTATTCCAAACCCAAAATAGATTTGGGAAGGAATAAGGAAAGAATATGTTTACCTGAAGCAACTCCAAACTCCTGAGACAGAACATATGAACAATATCCCTAAAAAACAAGGGGGAAAAAACCAGAAATGGTATTGTCATTTAAGATCACACTACCTTCATGTAGTAAAAGGCAGTGCTAACTTGCAAATGTTTGCAGCAACCATAGATATTTAGAGCAGAGGAAAACTCTGTGGCTGCATTTTCAATTACAATTCAGTTCTGCAAATATTAAGTGCCTACTTTGTGCAAAGTCCTCAGAGAACTGAGGAGTCCCTGGAGTCTCTGATCTTCAGATGCATGCATTCACCTGGGGGAAGCAACATGTAAACAGATTATGTGATCCATGATCATTTAAGGAAGGAGAAAGTATTAACAATTTAGAGAAGTTAGGAAAAACTTCTGGCCCTTGAGTTAAATCCTGAAGGAAGCTAGAGATTCTAAGAGGTAAAGAAGGAATTCATTTTATGCCTAGAAAGAAAACATATGTAAAAAGATGCTCAATGCCTTAAGTACTAATATTTCAAAAACAAGAACATTTTAATATCTTGATATTAAATACTATAATATTTTGATAAAATTCAAATCTAACAGAATAATTCTTGCTCATATAGCAACCATGGCACCAATTATAATATCAAATAAATTATTCTTAATAATTAGAAGCTATAAAGTAATCTGTAAATATGAATTTACTGGGGGTTTTTTCTGACAATCCCATGAAATTTGATAGTATGAGTAATTTTAATCCTCATTTTACAGACAAGGAAACTGAGGTTCAAAGCCCACAAATGACATGGATAGTAAGTGGGAGAGTCAACACTCAAAAGTCAGGCCTCTTGACATCTGGATCAGTGCTTTTTCCATTACACTAAATTGTCTCTGACTTTGTTCATCAAGATTAAAGAGTATCAGAGGCCACAAGGTACAACAATATAGTGTAATATGTTCATTATTAGTTGCCTATTACATCGGAATTCCTTGGAGAAAATACAAACTTTAACCATAGAGCCTTCAGTCTGACAGTAAGCTAAGACAGATACATACATTAACTGCAGTTGATAGTGTTAGAGACAAGGACACATTTCATTAGCTTTCTTTATTAATATTAACTCCATACCCTAAAAAATATCATATGCTTCTGTGTTACCAGAGAACATGTTGAAATTATAGAATGTAAAAGAAAAACTTTTGTACTCTATATTTTGGGGACAAACTTGCCAGAGATTGATTAATTAATTAATTGTAAGCCACTTTGCTAGAGAAATTCAAAAGAGGCTAGGTTTCTCCCAAGACTCTCTAAGTCTTAATGGCATAAGCCATTACCCCTTACAATTAATAATAGTATTCCCAAACAAAAGACAAAATTCCAAGAGAATCCCTTTATAGCCACTCCCTCTAAGGATTCTACTTTCCAACTGGTCAAAAGCACTATAAATGTAAAGCAAGGTGCTTCTGCTAATTAAATTGGTATATTTTTTCCTTCTCTTTTTATTATCTTTACCCTAATCACTTTTGGGGGAAGGAGCCCTTCCTAAGTTAATTGAGAGCCTTTCTCTGTAGAAACTGGTTAGGTCTTTCATAATGATTTTTAAAAATTTTAATGTAGACACAATTTCAGAATTGATAGTTAAAGATTAATAAGGGTATGTTTTTATTATTATTATTTATATTAGACTAAATAAGTTATTTACATTATTTTGTAATATAATGTGGCCTAAAGAAAGAATTGGGAAGTTAGAAGTGGGGATGGGAGGTGGATTTAGTATGTTTCCACAAGAAGTCAGTCAGCTGGCATTTATTAAGCACCTGCTGTTTTCCAAGCACTGTGCTAAGCCCTGAGGCTACAAAGAAAATTTTTTTAAAAATTTAAATTTAGGAAAAAAAGCAGTCCCTGCTTTCAAGGAGCTTATAATAGTCTAATGGAAGAAACAAAATGTACAAAAGTTATACAAATGATATCTCTACAGAATGAATTAGACTCGTCTTAGAGCAAAGGTTACTAAGATTAAGGAGAACTGGGAAAGGATTTTTGCAGAAGATGGGACTTCAGCTGAGACTTCAAGGAGGCCAGCAAATTCAGGAGGCAGAAGTGAAGAGGGAGAGCATTCCAGGCTTGAGGAGACAGCCAGGAAAAAGCTCAGAGTTAGAAGATGACTGGCCTGTCCAAAGAACAACAAGGAGGCAAGTCTGTTTCCCTGGATCACAGAGGAAAGTAAGGTGCAATCTAAGAAAGAACTGTTCATAAATAAAATATTCTTTGGGAAATATTATTATTCCCTCTAAATGAGAATAGAGGTTTATTGATGATCTCATTTCTAAATTTATAGAAGAGCTATATTTTTTATGTGGTAGACATTTTTCTTGCTAAACATTTCTTCTGCTGTTTAATTTGCTGCATAGTTTTCCCTCTGTAGAAGATCAGGTTGTGGGGGAACTAGGAATTTATTTAGTTTAGGTTTGTTGTTTTCATTTTTGTTTTGAGAAGAGACTTTTCAATTTGCTGGTAGATAACCCCAGATGCATTTATGATGATGCACAGATAAAACTCATACAAGATGAGAAAGCATGGAGAGGTTGTGGTATCAGCAATTGATGAAATTGTGAAGTTAATCAAACCAGAGAGAATAGGCATTGATTGAGGAGGGAAACTCTGAAATAGTTTAGTAATCCAAGCCGATGGAACAGAGAGTCCTCTTACTATAGCATTTGAATGATGTTCAAAAGATTTCAAGTTTCAAACTTTTCTTAAGAGTTTAGTTTTAGTTAACCTGCCTCTATGGAAATGTTGTAAGCAAGAATCAGTTGATTAGAGGTAAGCTAGTCAAGTGGAGGAACAAAAGGGCTACAATTCTGAAAATATCTAGTCCTGGGCCCAGTTATTTGAACTTAGACAGGTCTTTGTACCTCAGTAGCTATCTTCTGTAAAATTAGAATCATGACACTTGCCCTCCCCTAGAGGAAATTTGGGAAGATGATGTTAAAAACTGATTTTTAAAAGTACTTTTCAAATATAGATTATTTCTGAGAATAGCTTCTAAAATGCACAAACAGAAAAATATGCCTTTGACACTAAAATTGCTAACTATACCAAAAAGATAAGAAAACGAAAATGAAGGAATTAGAATATTTGCTCTTTTCCAATGATAAGATGGTACAGAACCCTAGAGAGTCAACTGAAAAACTAGTTGAAACAAGTAACAACTTTAGCAGAGTTGCAGGTTATAAAATAAACCCACATAGATCATCAGCATTTCTATACGCTACCAACAAAACTTGTCAGGGAGAGACAGAAGGAGAAATTCCACTTAAAATAATTATAAACAATGTAAAATACATGGGAGTCTACCTCCCAAGACAAACCCAGGGATTACAGGAACACAATCAAGATACACTTTTCACACAAATAAAAACATCTAAACAATTGGAGAAATATTGATTGAGTAGGCTGAGCCAATATAATAAAAATGACAGTTCTACCTAACTTAATTTACTTACTCAGTTTCATAACAATCAAACTACAAAAGATTTATTTTATAGAGCTAGAAAAAAATAACAATAAATTGTGCAAAAAGATATCTTAGTCATTCAAAATTTCAAACTATATTACAAAGCAATAATTATCAAAGTAATCCATTATTGGCAGAGAAATCAGTGGAATAGATGATGTCTGCAATCCACAGTAGTAAATGACCACAGTGATCTAATATTTGATAAACTCAAAGATCCAAGCTTCGAGGATAAGAACTCAGCATTTAACAAAAATTGCTAGGAAAACTGGAAAACAGTTTGGCAGAAACTAGGCATAGAGCAACATTTCAGGATAAAGTCATACCAGGATAAAGTCAAAAAGGATAATTGATTTAGACATAAAAAGTGATATTGTAAGTAAACTAGGAGAGCTTGGGAAAATGTACCTATCAGATCTATGAAAAAGAGTTTATGACCAAACAAGAGATGAAAAAGATTACAAGAAGTCAAATCGATTGTTTTAATTACATGAGATTAAAAAGCTTTTGCACAAACAAAAGTAATGCAACCAAAATTAGAAAGAAAACAGGAGGGGCAGGTAGGTGGCTCAGTGAGTAGAGCACCAGCCCCAGATACAGGATGACCCAAATCCGACCTCAGATACTTAACACACTTACTAGCTGTGTGACCTTAGGCAAATACTTAACCCCAATAGCCTTGCCTCCCCCTCCTCCATTAAAAAAAGAAAAAGAAAACAGGAAACTGGGGAGGGGTGATTTACAGCGTTTTTCTGATAAGGGCCTCATTTCTCAAATATATAGGGGCCTGAGCCAAATTTATCAAAATAAGAAAAATATTTTTAAAAAATAAATATTAAAAAATATAAAATATAAAAATTAATAAAAATAAATGAAACAAAAGAAAACAGGGCCTATTTGAACAAAAATATTTATAGTATCTCTTTTTGTGGTGGCAAAGAATTGGAAATTGGGGGGATGCCCATCAGTTGGGAAATGGCTGAATAGGTTGTGGTATATGATTGGTCCTATAAGAAATGACAAGCCAGATCATTTCAGAAAAACATGGCAAGACTTATATGAACTGATGTAAGGTAAAATGAGTGAGGGGGGACAGTGTACATAGTAACAACAATATTGTGAGAATGAAAGACTTGGCTCCTCTGATCAAGATGGTAATCTAAGACAGTTCCAAAGACCCATGATGAAAGATGCTGTTTACCTCCAGAATACTAATCAACTCTGAATATAAAGTGAACCATCCTTTTTTAACTGTATTTTTATTGTTTTGTTTTGTTTGTTTTTTCTTTTGCAACATGACTAATATGGAAAAGTAATAATAATGGTTTGTAAGGACCTTCAGGTGTTTCTGTCATTTTAGCTTGGCCCTTAACCTGTCTGATTTCCACTGCAAGTGTTAAAACGGATGAGCACTAAGAACTAGCAAGAATTCGGAGTTCTCACCTCACCTCCCCCCTCTTATTGCCCTCCACCCCCATCCCCACCTGATTTGTTCACACCTCTGGAGAGGCTTGAATCCTCCTTGAAAAGAAGGTATAAAAGGAAGCTTTGGAGCTGATTTCAGTCATTATGCCTCTGGACTACTCCAGTACAGACGGACTTTCTGTCTTCTCTCTCTACACATGGATAAAGTTGCAGCATCCCAAATGGAAGGAGAAGACAGCACCCTATGTTCCAGAGACAGCTATACCTCCTCCCCAGAGGATCTGTCTGTGGATTCCAACAGCTCTGAGAAGAAGATTGAAAATAAGGAGAAGGAACCGGATCATGGAGATCCCTGGGGCCTCAGCCTGAAGGACACCAGCACACCAACAGTCACAGATCTCTGGCCAGAATTTAGGCATGGAAAGACTCTTCGTTTCTCTCGACTCTTTGAGAACCAGAAGATACCAACTGTGTGGCAGGAGGTTAGAAGGAGGCTGAGAAAGAGGAAAAAACAGAAGGCACAGTGTCCCCCAAACCCTACCCTGGGGGGCCCCCAGAAAGTAAGATCACCAGGCCCAGAGGAATGCCTAACAGATGATGAGATAAAAATGATGGCTCCAGTAGTCCCCCAGCCTGTCTCTCAATTGTCTGACTGTTCCCAGGACCCTCACTCAGAGGAGGTAGCCCTATGGCGGTATGGCCCTGCCAAACTTTGGTATGACGTGCTGGGGGTCCCTCCCCATGGGAGAGGTTTTGATTATGGATTTCGACTTCGAGAAAAATCACCAGAAGAAGAGGAGACAACCCAAACAGACCACCCCTTGCTGAAGGATGAAAACTTTCTGATGGTCACTCAGAAGTCCTGGGAAGATGACATAATTTGGGATAACAGAGACATGCAAAATTACGTCCCTGATGCCCAAAAAGTCGCTCTGGCAGGATGGATTCCCTCTGAGAATACCAAATCATTCAAAACAGGTACCTGTGACCCTTCTCAGCCTGGCGGGTCCATTTTCGTCCCTGAGAGTGAAGCCCTCATCCATAGCCAATGGGAGGACAACATTATTTGGGATGCCCAAGCTATGCCTAAGCCACTGTATCCTCCAGTCCTCACCATTGACCCAGATGATGAGAACCTCCTGCTGTTTGATATCGAGGAGCCTGAAGAAGTAGAGTCCCCAGCCCAGAAGCAGCTTTCTGAGAAGAGTCAAATGCTGCAGAGATGTGGCATCAAGCAAGAGGATAAGGCTAAGCAGACACCAGCCCAGCTGAAAGCCAAGGATCCCTGGAACCTATCCAATGATGAATTTTACTTCCCCCAGCAACATGGTCTTCATGTTTTCTTCAAGGACCCCATAATTCAGCATTCACTTCCAGCACTGAAGCTACACTCCAGTCTCTTCCCTACCCACATGGGAGCTGAACAACTCTCTCTGCTTCATCGACCACGAGTCAGGTGGCTAGGCAAAGGGCCCCACCCTGTCCATGACTTGACTTGTCACATCCAAAAGAAAGCCCAGCATCGGGAGCGGGAGCTGCAGGCCTCAGGGGGAGGTCACATGTTTTTTATGAAGACAATTCAGGACTTGAGTGGGCAGGATGGAGATCTCATTCTGGTTGAATGGAGTGAGGAGAATCCGCCATTCTTAAACCAGATTGGAATGGCTTCCCAGATCCAGAACTATTACAAAAAGAAAAATGGAAAAGACACTGGGCCTCCTGCCTACAAATATGGGAACCTTGTGTTCTGTTCATCCTCACCCTTCCTGGGGCAACTCCATGCAGGACAGTTCTTACAGGCTTTGGAAAACAAACTTTTTCGGGCTCCCATATACCCACATCAGATGGCAGAGACAGACTTCCTGGTTGTGGTGACCAAAGCAGGCTACTTTCTCAGGGAAGTGAAAGATATATTTACTGCTGGGCAGCAGTGCCCACTGGGTGAAGTTCCTGCCCCCAACTCTAAAAAGGCAAAGAATTATATCCATGAATTCCTCCAAGTATTTATATATAGGCAGTTTTGGAAGAGCCCTCACAGGCCTCGGAGAATTCGCATGGAGGAGATCCACAGGGCCTTCCCCAGACTTTCTGAGAGCAGCATTAGAAGGAGGCTCACTAAATGTTCAGATTTCCATCGGACAGGGATCTATTTTAATTGGTGGGTGCTGAAGGCTGGATTCCGCCTGCCAAGTGAAGAGGAACTGAGGGATATGGTGACCCCAGAGAAATGTTGTGCTCTGTATAGCATGCAGGCTGCCCAGCAACGCCTCAAGGATGCTGGCTATGGGGAGATATCACTCCTGAGCACAGAGGAGGCCAGTGATGAAAATGTGTGTCTCAATGATGAGGTCCGGGCTGCTCCATGGAACACAACTCAGGCTTTTCTAGCAGCCACCAAGGGGCAGTGTCTGCTGGAGGTGACAGGAGTGGCTGACCCCACAGGCTGTGGAGAGGGCATCTCCTATGTCAAAGTTGCTTGTAAACCCAAGCAGGGAAACATAACTAACTTGGATGCAGGGAGAGTGAAGGGTACTGATGCAGACCTTCGACGTCTCACCTTGAAGGAAGCTCAGAAGTTGCTGAGGAAATCTGGGATGTCAGAAGAGGAGATCCAGAAACTGTCCCGTTGGGAGGTGGTCGCAGCTATCCGAGCCCTGTCTACCAAGAAGCTACACTTAGAGACCAAGACCAAAGACCTCACCAAATTTGCACGAGCCCCCCATTCCTCAGGAGCAAAGCAGCAGAGACACTACCAGCAAGAGGTACAAAGAATTTTTGACCTCCAGAATAGGGTCCTGGCTTCTACCGAGGTGCTGACCACAGATACAGACAGTAGCAGTTCAGATGAAGAAAATGATCCTGTGACAGAACAGATGTGTCGTGAAATTGAGGACCTCCTGGAGGGGAAGACCAGCCCTCAGAGGCTACAGAGAGAGAAGGAAAAGCAGGAGCGCCAGGAGCTGCAGCAGCTGATGCTCCAAGACAAAGGCAAGAAAGAGAAGCAGAATGGGAGTGCAAAGACTCTGGTTATCCACCGGACTTACATCGATGAGTCTGGCAACGAGTATGTGCAGAGTGAGACAGTCCAGGACCCAGCAGTGATCAACGCATACATCTTCGTGAGGAGCACCAAAGATGAGGACTCCATCCAGAAGATCCTTCTGGCAGATGAGCAGAAGCAGCAGGAATTGCGGAAAGAGAAGAAAAGACTCCAAGATAAACTTCGCCGAATTCACAAAGCAAAGGAAAGGAAGGAGCAGAAGGAAAACCTTGCCCCAAAGAAGCTTCTCAAGCTAGAGGCCCCTAAATTGAGTCTGATATGTGGTAACTGTGGATCTCGTGGTCACGTTAAGACAAACAAGATATGTCCAAAGCACTGCGTGCTCAAGGACCTGGCCCCTGGACTCAAGGTCATGACCCAGGAACAGGAGGAAAAGGAGCTGGCTCAACGACTCCCTCAGGAGTCCCTAATCAAACCCCAAGGAACCAAAATTTTCATGAAGGGAAAGCTATTTGAAACCATGAATGAGGTCCAAAGGGAAGCTTTGAGAGTGAGATTTGAGAAATTGCCCTTACATGAGAAGAGCCAGTCTGGTCCTCCCCAGAAGAGTCAGAATGGCCCTCCCCAGAAGAAAAGATCCATGCCCATGACCCAGAAGAGCCAGTCTGGCCCTTCCCAGGAGAAAAGGTCCATATCCATGGCCCAGAAGAGCCAGTCTGTTCCTCCCCTGGAGAGATCTGTGCCTGTGCACCAGAAGAGCCAGTCTGTTCCTCCCCAGGAGAAAAGATCCATACCCATGACCCAGAAGAGCCAGTCTCTTCCTCCCCAGGAGAGAAGAGCCATACCCATGCACCAGAAAAGCCAGTCTCTTCCTCCCCAGGAGAGAAGAGCCATACCCATGCCCCAGAAGAGCCAGTCTGGCCCTCCCCAGGAGAGAAGAGCCATACCCATGCCCCAGAAGAGCCAGTCTGGCCCTCCCCAGGAGAGAAGAGCCATACCCATGACCCAGAAGAGCCAGTCTGGCCCTCCCCAGGAGAAAAGAGCCATACCCATGACCCAGAAGAGCCAGTCTGTTCCTCCCCAGGAGAGATCTGTGCCCGTGCACCAGAAAAGCCAGTCTGGTCCTCCCCAGGAGAGAAGATCCATGCCCATGACCCAGAAGAGCCAGTCTGGCCCTCCCCCAAAGAAGCAATGTGTGCCTCTGCCCCAGAAGAGCCAGTCTGGTCCTCCCCAGGAGAGAAGATCCATGCCCATGACCCAGAAGAGCCAGTCTGGCCCTCCCCAGGAGAAAAGGTCCATACCCATGACCCAGAAGAGCCAATCTCTTCCTTTCCAGGAGAGATCTGTGCCCGTGCACCAGAAAAGCCAGTCTGGCCCTCTCCAGGAGAGAAGATCCATGCCCATGACCCAAAAGAGCCAGTCTAGCCCTCCCCCAAAGAAGCAATGTGTGCCTCTGCCCCAGAAGAGCCAGTCTGGCCCTCCCCAGGAGAAAAGGTCCATACCCATGACCCAGAAGAGCCAATCTCTTCCTCCCCAGGAGAGATCTGTGCCCCTGCCCCAGGAGAACCAGTCTGACCCTGCTCAGAAGAAAAGATCCATGCCCATGATGCAGAAAGGCCAGTCTGGCCCTCCCCAGAAGAGACAGCGTGTACATATGGACCCTAACGAAAGTTTGAGCTGCATCCGGCATCCATGCCAGCCTGCTCTTCCTTGCCCTCCATTCAGGAGAAATACAAAATCTCATCCAGTACTATCTCCCCAGATCCCTTTGGAAAGGCCTGAGAGGACTTCTGGGAAGCTTATGGCCAAACCCCTTCAGAATACTCTGCCACCTCCAGTTCAGTCAGCTCAGAGTGAACCTGAACCTCCCTCAGAAGCCCTGCGTAAAGATTGGAGTCTTCAAAATTGGCTGCAAAATAAATACAGAAGTTTAACAGGACCTTTTCAGAAAGAACCCGATTTGATGACCCAGACCCAGAAACCAGTGATCCCTCCACCCACGGCAGACCCAATTCCTCTACACCTCCTGTCCCATTCTGCTAAGAAGTTTCAGAAATCCTTAACCTGTTCAAAGTCATGGTTGCATGATTCATCTAGCCAGCAGTGCAAAAGGCCTAGAAATTCTTTATGCCAACCTGGTCAGGAACTGACCCAGGAACCCACAATTGCTTCCAGATATTTTCATCAGGATAAATTGCATAGATCACTCCAGAGATCCCCATTGGACAAGGACACACAGCCAGTCCTCCTACAGAAATCAGGTGCAGAGGTACCCCAGATTCCTTCTCAGAACAGAATTACAAAGGACCTGGCCCCGAAGCATCAGGGCAGTATTTTGTATGAGGACCTCCAGGTTTCTGACACAGATGAAGAAGAGGAGAAGGAAGAAATAGAGACTAGATGTTAGAAGTGAGCCTGTTTAACAAGCCCCCAACAGTGAGAAACATGCTCACCTTAAAGAACAATACCTGTTGTGAAATCAAGAAAGCCTTTATTAATCTTTATGTCCATTCCCCCGAATGGAAGGGTAGCCTCCCCCCAGTAAGGTTACAGGAAGACTACACCACATGCAGGAAGATGGGACTTCTTATACTGTTTTTTTGCACTTTGGATCTCCCCAGATACCATCTCCTGGCCATGTGACTCCTTGTTCTCCTCTCTGATAGGCCCTTCTTCACACAGCTCCTTGGGCCTGCACCTTAGTTTCTGACCTCTAACCTGTCCATGCTAGGTCACAACCCTAATCACCTAGGAATGTCTTACTTTCCAGTCAGGTGACTCCATGTTCTCTTCTGTGATAGGCCCTTCCTCACACAGCTCCTTGGACCTGTGCATCAGTCCCTGACCTCCAGCCTGTCCATGCTAGGTCACAACCCCTATCACCTAGGAATGTGGACATAAGAATTTTACTTCCCACAAAATCCCCCCTCTTTCTTTATTAAAATTTCTATTTCCACACCTAAATTCAATCAATAAATACCCCCTCACATTCTTTCCCCTTTGAATTCTTCCCTTCATCTATTCCCCTTTATATGAATATGGGAAAGGAGAAAAGTTGACTGACACATTGACAAATTACAAGGGGGCAGTCCCCTTGTTATAAGTACAGATACAGAGATCCAAAAGGAAAAGGTAAATCAATGAATTGTCCATTCAGAGGTTCCATCTCATAGAGCAGTCTAGGGGGGAACATTATCTGATGCAGTTTTCCAATCTGGATGCTCCTTCAAGCCATCTTCAGCATAGCATCTGATTCCCTTTATCTTCTTGTAGAAATCCAGATGTTCACTCTCCTACAAAACTGACCTTGATACAATTTTAGATTACCATTCCTAAGCTGTATACTTTTATCACTCTTAAAAAATCAAAATTGAAACTTTGGTCAATTGTCACGTTTAAGAAATCCACATTAGAACTCAGTATTTACATTTCACATTAATTCACTATTCATTTCCCCCATCAGGAAGATGAGATTTCATTAAGGAGTCAATACCAGTCTCCAGTACTTACATAAATACAATAAATAATCATTTTTAACAAAGTACATATCACATACTAAAACAATTCCAACTTTTGGTCATGTGATTCTTCTTTTAAAGCATTTACAATGTAGACAACAAACCATTTTTCTTTTAACATTAACCAACTGAGAAAATAATAACTATGCATGCTAGCCTCACAAGCCCTTGACCTTATTGTCTCCACACCATTACTAAGGATTAGTGGACCCTGACTTATTGTTTTTGATGTAAAGTCCTAAGCCTTAATAGCTTAATTTTGGACTTAACTTCAGATGTTCCCCTACCAACAATCTATTATTTAATAGATCTGGTATTAAACTTACAAAACATTTGATTATAAGAATTGCCATTAAGAGTAGAGACATTTTAGGGAAACACCATCTCTCTAACTTCATGTCAATTCCAAGCAGGAGTAGATTGTCAACTGGCATTCATCCAGGCTTAAAGTCTGCCAGGTGTCAGTGGGGAAAATGAGTCAGGAGAATCCTATCTCAGCCCAAGCTGAACAGCCACTCTCCCAACCTTCCCATGAGATCATCTTTTTTGTAGTTCATACCAGCATGTCACAGGCTTACTAGCATCATGGATCAGAGGCTCAGACCTCCTTTCTTGCTAGCCATTCCTGGAGTTAGACTCAGAAGAACAGTCAGTTAATAACAGCATAAAATCTTAAAATAGCAAGCTCCAATAATCAAGTTTCAGATATGACTAATTTAACATTGGCTAAGGAACATCTTTTGAAGCAAGTCTTAAGTAGCTTATATGCCTCTCTATACATGTTCTAGTTCCTGATTAAATAACAATCATAAAATCAAATTTACGATGAAAACCTTAAGTTATTGCTCTAATAGATCCCCAAACTAAAGATGTCTCTGATTTAGTCTCAAGTAACTTGATTCAGTCAATAGTATTTGCCCAATTGGTCTTTGTAACAGGTAAAGACTTTGTTCCAAGTTGGGACCTTTGTCCATTACCCCCAAAGAGTTTTAGTCTCATTTGTCTAAAAGGGGCCTGGAAAACCTCACCTTGTCCCACATAACCTGGCTCTCTAGAGACCCATAGAGGCATATCACTATGTCCTATCAATCCAGTTCTCCAGGTTACTGGTCACTCCCATCAAGACCATGCCTGGAAACCCTAGACCTCCTGGGACCACCCTGGACTCCTTCCTCAGTCCCTCTGTAAATAAGATAACAAACTTTGACCTTCTTCAGCTGAATGATAACTTGGGTTGAATTCATTTAAACAGGACCCAGCGTGTTGTTATCTTTGGGTCCTCAACAATTCCATACAATGACTGTTAACTTTAAACAACGTCACATTTATACTTTGGTTTCATCTCTGCCTTGTAGCCAGACTCAGAAATAGTCAAGTGGAAAACTTTAAAAGAAGTATTCCTTTTCAAAGGAACACAATGGGGAAACTGAGCCAGAAGGATCCCATCCCAGGCTGAGGACACAATTGTCCCCTGAGATTTGTACAATAAATAGTAGGTTTCACTTAATCAAAAATTTTACCAGGACTCACAACTTAAATTTTAAATTTTTCCTAAAAACCAATTACTAGAGATTATTTATGACCTAAACAAATTCGTGGTTTAGGAACTCCACATACAGTTTACACTTTACATAAAGATTACAACTTTAACAAAGTGAGGGGCCATACCACTTGGGTGATCATTTTTAAACTCCAAATCTTAGCAGCCCCTGGGTGGGGATGGGGCCACTCCTCTTGTTCGACAATAGAAACAGTTAACATCTCTTCTCTGAGCATCTCCAGTTCAGATTAGATCTTAAGTCCTTCTGTAATGACTGGACTTCAAAGGGAAAGGGGGGTGGGGTCAGGAGGTTTTTGTCTTAAAATTTTCACAGAGACTCCCAGAGCCATAAAATTCTTGGTCTCCAATGTCCCTTATCTTCCAACCCCCTATAAAACCTGAAGTTATTATAACAAATTAGCTTACAAATATAAATTTGGTAGGTGGGCCTTTCAAAAATAATACAAAACATTATACAAAACATTTCTTCATACAACAAATATCTTCCTCTTTTAAGAACAGTTTACAATTTATCACAAAACCCTCAGGAACCTAATTGGCAAAAATTACAAGATCTAAAACCCAAGGCCTTTTCACATTTGGCCATAAACTTCCTTTTACATACTTTTATAAATGCTTGATTCATAGCAAAAACCAATTTTGGTTAAAACTTCCTTCTTAACAGCAGAAATAAACTTTTAACATACTTAATACATCCTTAGATGACACAGGCTTGAAAATCACACCCATATATGAAATGTATATGTATGAATTTTTTTCCCAAGGATTCGCATTTTTGCAAAAGGAATTCTATAGCACAGAAACTCTTACACAGAATTCATAACAGTTTTTTTAACCAATTCATCATTAGTTTGACAATGCAATTTCTATTGTAACAATATTTAGATTTACTTAAAAATTTAAACTATTTAAGTTTACTTAAAACTTTAAATAAGCCAGTAACCCATTCAGCTGAATGCATTTCCACATCACCTTGCACAGTAACCTTACCACCACATGGGCATCACCCCGAGCAGATAGAGTCATCTCAAATTTCATTGCGCTATTAACTATATTAAATCAAGCTACATGGTTTTTCATTTTTCTTCTTAAAATACTTCCTCACACCTTTACTACTTACTGAAACCATCTGCAATTGACCCATCCAGAACTATTCAAATCTTCTTATCTGCCTTTCATATTTGCAATCAAAACCCTTATTCATTTTTCTAAGTCTCTCAGTCCCATTACTCAGATTATCCAGTTTCTCCACATCTTAACCATAACTGTCTGTACCGTATTCCCTTTCTAGCTTAAAGCAAAGAAGTTAATTCTGCCATTATATAGCAAACATCAGCATTTTCACTGCTTCTTTATAACCAGAGATAAGTTTCAAGTTATCAGATTTCTATCACATTCTTTTTAAAACCCCAATCTATATATAACGAACTCCAAATTTAAAAATTGTATAACAATTACATTAAATTAATGTTGCATCTAACATATACCCATCCTTATGTTAAGCACTTCACAATCATAAATGCCAAATGTCTTTCTGCTTAATCCTGATAGGAAGAGTATTCTCAGATGCTCCTCTGTATTCCTTCAGGACAGATTTTAACTTGAAATCATATCAAACCTGGATTTATAATCACTAATGATAAACATTTTAGCCCTCCCTTTTTTAAAATCAAATACTTTTGCTACTTAAAAGGAAACTTTATAACTTCCCATAATCTCTCTTTTTTACTCTACTTCCTGAAAGAGCTGTAAAGCCCTCTTCCAGCTCCCCTCCCTCCTCCCAGGCCCAGCAGACCAGCTCTCCCAGTCTCATTCCAGCCTTTAAATCATATGGAGAGGGTAACCTTCCCCTTGTCCACGTAGTCTGGGCACATGGACAGAGTTAATGCTTTTAAGAGAAATTACTGAAATTCTAAAGTGAATTTGCAATTTTACACACATAGTCTTGTATGAGATATATTAATTTAAACATAAAGTACAGATTTTAGCTTTGGGATCTGATCAAATTAAAACTCAACTTTTCACTCCAGACTGCCTGCCTTTTACTCTGCTAATTTCCGTTACAAAAGAGATCCTCCTAGCCCAGGCAAAAGGGCCTAAATAATTTAATACTGACAAAGTGTGACTTCCAAGCATGAAGTTTGGGAGCTTAATAACTAATAGTAGTAATTACAAATCACAATAAACAATTTTTAAATCCAATAACCTTCCATAACTTTGTCCATTGGTTTCCCAATCAGGCTAAACATTTTCTCAAGTGGAATGGGGGAGGAGGGAGTACAAAGTCCAAGCACATCCCACTCATATTCCTCCCTTCCTTTTATATTTCAAAGGAACCAAATACTCACCACCTCTTCCAGCTGCTTTATTCCTTAAAAAGAAACGTAGAGGTTAAGAACCTAACAATTTAATTTAATTTAACAATTTAAATAATAGAGACACATTTTTTTAAGTACTCTTCAAAAAGTCAAAAATCTTTCTTTTTTTTCTTTCTTTTTTTAATTTATTTAATTTTTAACATTCATTTTCACAAAATTTTGGGTTCCACATTTTCTCCCCTTTTGTCCCCTCCCCCCACAAAACACCAAGCATTCTAATTGCCCCTATTGCCAATCTGCTGTCTCTTCTATCATCCCTCTCTGCCCTTGTCTCCATCTTCTCTTTTGTCCTGTAGGGCCAGATAACTTTCGATACCCCTTTACCTGTGTTTCTTATTTCCTAGTGGCAAGAACAGTACTCGACAGTTGTTCCTAAAACTTTGAGTTCCAACTTCTCTTCCTCCCTCCCTCCCCACCCCTTCCCTTTGGAAGGCAAGCAATTCAATATAGCCCAAATCTGTGTAGTTTTTCAGGTGACTGCCATAATAGTCATGTTGTATAAGACTAACTATATTTCCCTCCATCCTATCCTGTCCCCCATTACTTCTATTCTCTCTTTTGATCCTGTCCTTCCCCATGAGTGTTGACCTCAAATTGCTCCCTCCTCCCCATGCCCTCCCTTCCATCATCCCCCCCACCCTGCTTATCCCCTTATCCCCCACTCTCCTGTATTGTGAGATAGGTTTTCATACCAAAATAAGTGTGCATTTTATTCCTTCCTTTAGTCAAATGTAATGAGAGTAAACTTCATGTTTTTCTCTCACCTCCCCTCTTTTTCCCTCCACTAATGAGTCTTTTGCTTGCCTCTTTTATGAGAGATAATTTGCCCCATTCAATTTCTCCCTTTCTCCTCCCAATATCTTTCTCTCTCACTGTTTGATTTCATTTTTTTTTTAAGATATGATCCCATCCTCTGTACACTCTGACTCTATGTTTGTGTGCATGTGTGTGTGTGTGTGTGTAATCCTACCCAGTACCCAGATACTGAATAGTTTCAAGAGTTACAAATATTGTCTTTCCATGTAGGAATGTAAACAGTTCAACTTTGGTAAGTCCCTTATGACTTCTCTTTGCTGTTTACCTTTTCATGCTTCTCTTCATTCTTGTGTTTGAAAGTCAAATTTTCTTTTCAGCTCTGGTCTTTTTATCAAGAATACTTGAAAGTCCTCTATTTCATTGAAAGACCAATTTTTTGGCAGAGCCAAGATGGCGGAGTAGAAAGACGCACATACACATAGCTCTGAACCCACAACCCACAGAATGGCTAGAGGGGACCAACTCACGGTGAATTCTGCACCCAGAGGCCACGGAACATTGGAGCGAGGGAGATTTCTGTTCCGGAGAGACCTGCAAACCTCTCACGGGGGGTCCTTCGCGCTGCGGACTGGGCGCCGGAACTGGGAGCTGAGTGCAGCCCTGCAGCGGCTGTGACACCGTGAGGAAAAGATCTGAGCGGGCTACAGGGACGGGATCTCCAGCGGCCACGCGGGTCCCTCCACCCACAGAGGGACCTGCAAACCTCTCGCAAAAGGTCCATCGCGCTGCAGACGCGGAGCCCAGCCCAGACCTGCGGCGGCCGCGGCACCGAGATCCGAGCAGGCTTCAGGGACGGGATCTCCAGCGGCGACACAAGCCCCTCCACCCACAGGTGACGGGGGTCCGTGAGAGAGTCTCTTTGGCAGGTCGAGAGGGGAGTGGGGTGCCCCCATGGATCGGGCCCCCCCGGGAGATAGAAGCTGAGAGGCGGCTGCAGACAGGGGCTCCCCAAGCAGGCGGGAGCCTGGATCCATTGTGGAAGGTCTGTGCATAAACCCCCTGAGGGAACTGAGCCTGAGAGGCGGCCCTACCCCGACCTGACCATCTGAACTTAATTCTCACACTGAATAGCAGCCCTGCCCACACCAAAAGCCCTAAGGCGGGAAGCAGCATTTGAATCCCAGTCCCCAAATGCTGGCTGGGAGGACCAGGAAGCAAGGTGGGTGTGAGGAGAATATTCAGAGGTCAAGTCACTGGCTGGGGAGAATGCCCAGAAAAGGGAAAAGAAATAAAACTATTGATGGCTACTTTCTTGAAGAACAGACATTTCCTCCCTTCCTTTCTGATGAGGAAGAACAATGCTTACCATCAGACAAAGACACAGAAATCAAGGATTCTGTGTCCCAGCCCACCCAATGGGCTCAGGCCATGGAAGAGCTCAAAAAGAATTTTGAAAATCAAGTTAGAGAGGTGGAGGAAAAACTGGGAAGAGAAATGAGAGGGATGAAAGAGAAGCATGAAAAGCAGATCAGCTCCCTGCTAAAGGAGACCCAAAAAAATGTTGAAGAAATTAACACCTTGAAAACTAGCCTAACTCAAATGGCAAAAGAGGTTCAAAAAGCCAATGAGGAGAAGAATGCTTTCAAAACCAGAATTAGCCAAATGGAAAAGGAGATTCAAAAGCTCACTGAAGAAAATAGTTCTTTCAAAACTAGAATGGCACAGATGGACGCTAAGGACTTTATGAGAAAGACAGATATCACAGAACATAGCGAGAAGATTGGAAAAATGGAAGATAATGTGAAATATCTTATTGGAAAAACAACTGACCTGGAAAATAGATTCAGGAGAGACAATGTAAAAATTCTGGGACTACCTGAAAACCATGATCAAAAGAAGAGCCTAGACATCATCTTCCATGAAATTATCAAGGAAAACTGCCCTGAGATTCTAGAACCAGAGGGCAAAATAAATATTCAAGGAATCCACAGAACACCGCATGAAAGAGATCCAAAAAGAGAAACTCCTAGGAACATTGTGGCCAAATTCCAGAATTCCCAGGTCAAAGAGAAAATATTGCAAGCAGCTAGAAAGAAACAATTCAAGTATTGTGGAAATACAATCAGGATAACACAAGATCTAGCACCCTCTACATTAAGGGATCGAAGGGAATGGAATAGGATATTCCAGAAGTCAAAGGAACTAGGACTAAAACCAAGAATCACCTACCCAGCAAAACTGAGTATAATATTTCAGGAGAAAAAATGGTCTTTCAATGAAATAGAGGATTTTCAAATTTTCTTGATGAAAAGACCAGAGCTGAAAAGAAAATTTGACTTTCAAACACAAGAATGAAGAGAACCATGAAAAGGTGAACAGCAAAGAGAAGTCATAAGGGACTTACTAAAGTTGAACTGTTTACATTCCTACATGGAAAGACAATATTTGTAACTCTTGAAACATTTCAGTATCTGGGTACTGGGTGGGAGTACACACACACACATGCACACACGCACACATACATAGAGACAGAGTGCACAGAGTGAATTGAAGAGGATGGGATCATATCTTAAAAAAAAAAATGAAATCAAGCAGTGAGAGAGAAATATTGGGAGGAGAAAGGGAGAAATTGAATGGGGCAAATTATCTCTCATAAAAGAGGCAAGCAAAAGACTTATTAGTGGAGGGATAAAGAGGGGAGGTGAGAGAAAAACATGAGGTCTACTCTCATCACATTCCACTAAAGGAAAGAATAAAATGCACACTCATTTTGATAGGAAAACCTATCTCACAATACAGGAAAGTGGGGGACAAGGGCACAAGCAGGGTGGGGGGGAGGATAGAGGGGAGGGCATGGGGAGGAGAATGTAATACGAGGTCGACACTCATGGGGAGGGAAAGGATCATAAGAGAATAGAAGTAATGGGGGACAGGATAGGAAGGAGGGAAATATAGTTAGTCCTATACAACTCAACTAGTAAGGAAATCATTTGCAAAACTACACAGATTTGGCCTATATTGAATTGCTTGTCCTCCAAAGGGAAGGGGTGGAGAGGGAGGGAGCTAAAGAAGTTGGAACTCAAAGTGTTAGGATCAACTGTAATGTTCTTACCACTAGGAAATAAGAAATACAGGTTAAGGGGTAAAGAAAGCTATCTGGCCCTACAGGACAAAAGAGAAGACGGAGACAAGGGCAGAGAGGGAGGATAGAAGAGAGAGCAGATTGGTCACAGGGGCAATTAGAATGCTTGGGTTTGGGGGGGGAGGGGACAAAAGGGGAGAAAATTTGTAACCCAAAACTTTGTGAAAATAAATGTTAAAAGTTAAATTAAAAAAAAAAAAGAAAGACCAATTTTTCCCCTGAAGTATTATACTCAGTTTTGCTGGGTAGGTGATTCTTGGTTTTAGTCCTAGTTCCTTTGACTTCTGGAATATCCTATTCCATTCCCTTCGATCCCTTAATGTAGAGGGTGCTAGATCTTGTGTTATCCTGATTGTATTTCCACAATACTTGAATTGTTTCTTTCTAGCTGCTTGCAATATTTTCTCTTTGACCTGGGAATTCTGGAATTTGGCCACAATGTTCCTAGGAGTTTCTCTTTTTGGATCTCTTTCATGCGGTGTTCTGTGGATTCCTTGAATATTTATTTTGCCCTCTGGTTCTAGAATCTCAGGGCAGTTTTCCTTGATAATTTCATGGAAGATGATGTCTAGGCTCTTCTTTTGATCATGGTTTTCAGGTAGTCCCAGAATTTTTACATTGTCTCTCCTGAATCTATTTTCCAGGTCAGTTGTTTTTCCAATAAGATATTTCACATTATCTTCCATTTTTCCAATCTTCTCGCTATGTTCTGTGATATCTGTCTTTCTCATAAAGTCCTTAGCGTCCATCTGTGCCATTCTAGTTTTGAAAGAACTATTTTCTTCAGTGAGCTTTTGAACCTCCTTTTCCATTTGGCTAATTCTGGTTTTGAAAGCATTCTTCTCCTCATTGGCTTTTTGAACCTCTTTTGCCAGTTGAGTTAGCCTATTTTTCAAGGTGTTATTTTCTTCAGCATTTTTTGGGGTCTCCTTTAGCAGGGTGTTTACTTGTTTTTCATGCTTTGCTTGCATCTCTCTCATTTCTCTTCCCAGTTTTTCCTCCACCTCTCTAACTTGATTTTCAAAATTCTTTTTGAGCTCTTCCGTGGCCTGAGCCCATTGAGTGGGCTGGGATACAGAAGCCTTGATTTCTGTGTCTTTCCCTGATGGTAATCATTGTTCTTCCTCATCAGAAAGGAAGGGAGGAAATGCCTGTTCACCAAGAAAGTAACCTTCTATAGTCTTATTTTTTTTTCCCTTTTCTGGGCATTTTCCCAGCCAGTGACTTGACTTCTGAATATTCTCTTCACACCCACTTTGCCTCCAGATCCTCCCAGCCAGTGCTTGGGGTCTGAGATTCAAATGCTGCTTCCCAGCCTCAGGGCTTTAGTCGGGGGCAGGGCTGCTATTCAGTGTGAGATTAAGTTCAGGTGCTCAGGTCGGGGCAGGGCTGCCTCACAGGGCTCAGTTCCCTCAGTGGGTTTATGCTGAGACCTTCAACAATGGATCCAGGCTCCTGCCTGCTTGGGGAGCCCCTGTCTGCTCCCACCTCTGCTGCTGCCTCCCGAGGGGGCCTGAGTTATGGGGGCACCCCACTCCCCTCTAGGCAAGCCGAGAAGACCCTCTCACCATCCTTTGGGGCCCATGTGTGGAGGGACCCACATGGCCACTGGAGATTCCGTCCCTGAAGCCTGCTCGGATCCGCTCCTCTCGGTGCCGTGCGGCCAAGGCAGGGCTGGGCTTGGCTCCAGGTCCGCAGCACAACGGACCTTTTGCGAGAGGTTTTCAGGCTCTCTGGAACAGAAATCTCATCTGCTCCATTGTTCTGTGGCTTCTGCTGCTCCTGAATTTGTTGGGAGTTCTTTTTTACAGATATTTTATGGGCTGTGGGTTCGGAGCTAGCATGTGTGTGTCTTTCTACTCCGCCATCTTGGCTCCGCTCCCCCAAAAAATCTTTCTTTTCACATTCAGAACCTTGTCAGAGTTTAGAATGCAGAAAGAAAGCCTTTTTTTAAAGCAACTTCTTAAAGTTTTCAAACTTTCTATTAACCCCACTATCAAGCCGAACAGTAAAGTATTTTTTTCTTTTTCTCTCTCCCCAACCTACTCACTCCTCTGAGGCTGCATTTAAAATTTAACAAAATACTTCAAAAAATGCACAAACACAGAACAGACAGAGCAACACAGGTCCTCTCTTTTTAGGAAATAAACTAATTTTAGATTAGACCAGTCAAAATCCAATTATTCATGTCAGTTTACTCTAATTCAAGCCAATTTCAAAAGAATCCTTCCCAGAATCTAGATAATCTAGATTATCCCTCCTCCCTCTTTCTCTCTTCTCTTCTCTTCTCTCTCTCTCTCTCTCTCTCTCTCTCTCTCTCTCTCTCTCTCTCTCTCTCTCTCTCTCTCTCTCTCAGACAGAGGAAGGATTCCAGCATTCCTTCATGTGGGCTTCCAAAGGAATACTTGGGATATATTCACTCATTCCCTCCCTGGTACCAAGCACTCACACCCCATCTTAGGACTTAATACTTCAAAAGCCCCCCCAAAAGACTGGTCCTGCCTAAGATAACTGAGGCACACAAGGCAGTACTTAGCTGCTGATTTTCCTGCTCTTGCTCAGGTTCCTGACTTATGCTGCCCCCAGCCTGTTCAATCCATTGTTTCAGCCGTGTATCTGAATTCACAACAATTCCAAACAGTCCCAAAGAAGTTAGCAGTCAGAAGGGGGGAACCGGGGCTGTGGTATCTGGGCCACTGAAAAGGCAATGAGTGCACTCCCATTCCCCACAAGCAAGATTCCATCCTAACCTTTCTGATGTTAAGGATCCTGGAAGAGCCCCCAAGCTGTTAGAAGTGAGCCTGTTTAACAAGCCCCCAACAGTAAGAAACATGCTCACCTTAAAGAACACCTGTTATGAAATCAGGAAAGCCTTTATTAATCTTTATGTCCATTCCCCCTGAATGGATGGGTAGACTCTCCCAGTAAGGTTACAGGAAGACTATAACACGTTGCAGGAAGATGGGGCTTCTTATACTGTTTTTTGAACTTTGGATCTCCCCAGACACCATCCCCTGGCCATGTGACTCCATGTTCTCCTCTGTGATAGGCCCTTCCTCACACAGTTCTTTGGACCTGTGCATCAGTCCCTGACCTCCAGCCTGTCCATGCTAGGTCACAACCCCTATCACCTAGGAATGTGGACATAAGAACTTTACTTCTCACACTGGATAAAGAAACTCAGAGAGTATAAGATTTTGCTATGTTGTGATATGGTGGTGTAAGGGCTTTTACAGGTAAAGAGAAAACAAGATGAAGTTTTGGAGAGTCCTGGTGGTGTGCTTGAAAATTCATTTTATTTGAGATTACAGGACCTGACTTTAAGTTCTGGAGCTTTCACATAAGTGACCTTAGGTTATTCAACCATTCTGATATTCATCTTCTTTGTTCATATCTAAGAGCAGAGCATTGAGCAAGATGATCCCTAAGGCTCTTCTAACTCTAGACCTGATGATATTTAAATCAGAAGAGTGGGGGAAGTGGTGGAGACAAGACAGGGTCAACCCTGGAGCACTTCCTATAGGAGGAAGGGCCTAAAGTTACGTTTATGTCTTATTGTGTCTTCTCACAAGCTGTGCAGAGCTAGTGATTGTCTGCCCATATCCCTCCCCTTGCTGCAGACCAGCATTTTCATCAGAGAGATTGGGGACTAACTTACCAGGAAGATGACCAAGGTCAACACGATATAGCAAGAAGACCATGGAGAGAACTGTAGGGGAGAAGACACCCTTGCCTACCTTCTCTACACTACCTGGCCCCTAAATCCCATTCTAGGTGTTGTAGATGGTTTTGTATATGGGGAAGGGGGGCGGGGAGGAGAATGGATGCAAGGGAGATACATCTTGTGAGCAGGAAATGGAAAATGGGAGGAGGTGTGTAGATCCAAAGCTAAGACTACAGATGGCTTTTTCTGATTCTGCCATTTACTTATCCTATGGATGAATTCACTCTATTCAGATGAATATCTGCCTCCAGAGAAAGAACTGATACTGTCTGAATACATACTGAAGAATACTATTTTTCACTTTTTCATTCTTTTTTTAAATTCAAGTCTTCTGGAAATGTTTTATAAGATTGCCTATGTGTAAACTATATTGGATTGCTTGCCTTCTCAGGAAGGGGGGAGGGAGGAATAGAATTTGTAACTCAGAAAAGAATTTTTTAATGTTACAAATTATTTTAATACATAATTGGGAGAAATATGTATGTTAAAAATTATATACAAATACAAATTGAGCACTTACACTATCACAGGGGCCTGGTAAAGATTAATGTAGAAGAGGATGTTCCCCTCAAGATAAACCTGCACCAATGGCAGTCTCTAATACTAGATAAATCTAGAATAGTCCAAGCCCCCAACAAGCCACCTGTCATGGCTCTGGAAGCATGATCCCTTTGTTTCTGTAAAGTATTTTAAAGTGTAAATAAAACATTTCTATTTTTTGAAAAAAAAAAGGTAAAAGTACTTTTCAAATATAGATTGTTACTAAGAACTGCTTCCAGAATGCACATAACAGAAGCTTGGGTATTGTTCCTTGGCTGTTGCTATGTTGTCTTTCTTGTTTTACATTAAAAAAAAAAAAAAAGGCATTGTCATTATCTTGTCTGTTTTAAGAGGCAACCTCTGGGAAGGCAGAGAATGTGCCTTTTCTCTGAGTAGTCAGTCTGTGTATCCAAGTGTCTTACATAGCACAATGGGATGAGAGGGAGGGTTTTAGAAAAGCAGGCATTACATTATAAATTGTGTTTTCTGTGTTTTCCACTAGGTTTCCCCAACACACAATCGTCCTGTGGGGATAGGGGAGCAGAGACAACAGCAGACTCATTCAGTCCTGTCTTCACCTCCCAGAGGAGCAGTCAGCTTAAGGTATGAGTACTGAAGCAGCAGAGAAACAGGTCCAGTACCAAGGGACCAAATCACAATTAGAAATACTTCAAAGGAATAGAGAAATGAGCAACAGAATCTTCTTCAAACCTGTTCTGTGGTAGAATGGTATAATTAAAATCCCCTTCCCTTCAGTCCCACTTTTTGCATTCATAAGTCATCTGCCCAGAGTTGTCAAATAGAAGGTGGAGGAGAATAGAAGGTGAAATTTTTAGAATAAATTTGTTTTATGAAGAGACAGATAAAGGCATTTGTTGTATTTAAGGCTCTATAGTTATATAAGTTCAAGGCACAGATTTTTACTCTAAGCTCTGTTAATTCAGAGTTATCAAAGTTATCAACTTAAAGTCTGGATTTCATTAGATAAGTTTTCTATTAAATGAGATACCAGATTTTCTTAATAAATCAAAGAGGACCTCCCAAAAAAACTTAAAGAAAGAGCTATAACTAAGAATTTTTGTACCCAGGGCAGGGTTTGGAGGGGGCCAGGAAGTACTCTTAGAACCCACTGTGGGGACTTTGGAAGCAACCAGTATCTATATCAACCAGTACAGTTACAACCACACTCAGACACCCTGGACCACTGGGCTCTAAAGTCTTCTTGAGATGGTGTGGTGGTCCTTGATGATCCAGTGCACTGGGCCACAAAGATTGAGGTGGGTGAGAAGGGGTGCTAATGTACAGAGGTGGAGTTGAGCACAGAAATCCAGATAAACAGATTGAAACAAAGTAGGACCTAGCAGCCCTCCCAAAAAGTACATTAGGGACAAAGTCTGCCCCTTGCAAGAAGTTCAAGTTCAGGAACTAAGGCTGGAGAGATGAGTAAACCAAAGAAAATACCAACTATGACAAAGAATTCTTGTAGATACAGAGATGTCAGAAAATCCAACCTAGAAGAGAATAACTATAAAAACCAAAAGCAGAGACTCAAGGAAAAAAAAAGTTCATTTTCCACAAGGGCTATTCTGAATACCCAAAATAAGTGAAGCAAAAGATAAGAAATGAAATGAAAGATCTGAAAGAATCAGAAGAGAATAAATAACTTAGAACAAAAAGTGGTAAACCTTACTGAGATAATGGGCTCACAGAAATCATTGACTCTTCTGAAACAGTAGGGAATATGAAAACAAAATAAAAAGACTAAAGAAATAGAACTAAATATAAGCTATCTGATATCAGAAACAACTGACCTGGAAAAATGGTCAAGGAGAATGGTCTTCCTCTCTGAAAAATTATGATTTAAAAACAAAAGGCATGCACACTGTATTTCAAGAAATCATATATGAAAACTGCTGAGATCTTTTAAAACTGGAAGGCAAAGGTAGAATGAATTCACTAATATCTCCCTGAAAGAAATCTCAAAAAAGGAAAGTCTCATAGACAAAATCCGAAGTCAATGAGATATTTCACATTGTCTTATATTTTTTTTCATTCTTTTGGTTCTGTTTTATAATTTCTTGATTTCTCATAAAGTCATTAGCTTCCATTTGCTCCATTCTAATTTTTAAGGAATTATTTTCTTCAGGGAGCTTTTGGGCCTCTTTTTCCATTTGGCCAATTCTTCTTTTAAAGGCATTCTTCTTCTCATTTTTCTTTTGTCATTTGGGTTAGTCTGTTTTTTAAGGTATTATTTTCTTCAACATTTTGGGGGTCTCCTTTAGCAAGCTGTAGACTTCCATTTTTTTCTTGCATCACTCTCAGTTCTTTTCCCAATTTTTCTTCTACTTCTTGTACCTGATTTTCAAAACTCTTTTTGAGCACTTTCCTGGTCTGGGACCAATTCATATTTTTCTTGGAGGCTTTGGATGTAGGAGCTTTGACTTTGTTGTCATCTTCTGGTTGTGTGTTTTGCTCTTCCTTGTTGCCAAAGTAAAATTATATAATCTGATTTTTTTTTCCTCTGCTCATTTTCCCAGCTAATTACTTGACTGTTTAAGTCTTTGTTAAGGTAGGTCTCTGTTTCCAGTGTGGAGGGTGTACTATCCCAAGTTTCAGGGGTTTTTTGCAGCTATTTTCAAAGATATTTCTCAAGACCTGTAAGTTTTCAGTTCTTCCAAGGTTGTGTGATCCAGGGACCTTTCCTGGTCTGTACTGTGGTCTGTGAGTGACCACAAACACTCTTTTTCCCTTAGAACTGTGAGAAAGATTCCTTCTCCACTGCTGCCACAAGCTCTGCCACACCAACACTCTTCCTTGTCCCAGAAATGCCACCCAGAACTGCGACCCAGATCCAAGCAGAGCACAGCAAGAGAATCCTGTGTCAGTGCATGCAAGGAGATCCCTGCAATCTCCCTCTAATTAGCTGCTCGATCCCCTCATTATCTGTAAGCCATGAGCTCCCAAAGCAGCCACTGCTACTGGCTGGGATTGGACCTTGCCCTTTCTCACCCAGGAAAAGACCTTTCCTACTGACCTTCTAAGTTGTCTTTGGCATTTGTGGGTTGAGAATTCTGGAAACCAGCACAGCTGGCAGTGATTCAGTCCTCTGAGCCCTGCTCTGACCCCTTCTTTACTGCAGCCCACTCTGGGCTGCTCTCTTCTCTAAGATTGGTGCCACAGACCTTTCCTGTCAACCTTCCAGGTGGTCTTGGACTGGAAATTTATTCTACTCTGTCATTTTGTGGGTTCTGCTGCTCTAAAATTTGTTTAGTGATTTTTTACAGGTATTTGGAGGGTTTGGAAGGAGAGCTCAAGCAAGTCCCTGCTTTTATTCTACCATCTTGGCTCAGCACCAAGCTTTGAAGTCAAAGGAAAATCACTGCACACATCCAGAAAAAAACAGTTTAGGTAACAAAGAAACAGTCAGGATGTCACAGGACCTGGAAATTTTTACTGTACAAGAGAAAAAATCTTGGAATACAGTATTCTAAAAGGGCAAAAGCTGTTGTCTTACAAACAAGAATAACTTACCCTGAAGAGTTCAAAATAAGAGTTTTTTTAAGTTTTATTGATGTTTTGGTTTTTACATTACAAACATTTCCAGTTTACCCCCACTCTGGGAAAGGTATAACAAAGTAAAACAATAAAACTTACAATATAATGACATATCTAAAAGGAAATGCAATATTCCACATCTGTAGCAGACACATACACCTTTTTTTTTTTAACAATTCTTTAAAAATTGTTCTTTTTAACAGAACAGAACAGAAATAATGGAAATCTATTTTCTCTGCCTTCTACTTAATTGGAAGAGAGAGAGAGCCAGAGATAGAGAGAAGAAAAACAAATTCTTTCAGTGGTTATATACAAAGATATTTGTTTTACTCTATACCCTATATCTACTCTCTCAGAAGGTGATAAGACCCAAAAAATGCAGCACAGAGAGTTAGAGAATTCCATATAAAATAACTACATAATGTTGGTTGTTGTCCATTCTCAAAGAGGACCAAAATGACATTACTGTGTTGGGGTCAAGGTGCAGTGTGTCTGACTGGCTGATCAGACCAGTAAAAGCTTGGAATCTCTACCCAAGACATGCACAAATAATCCATGTGAACATTCTGGGTGGATTCTCTAAATTTTACATAGCTTGCTTTTCTTTGGAGCTACTTAATAGATCATAGCATCTTCTTTAATGCAGATATGCCATGCTGGACGATCCTTTTCTATCATCTCCCATGTCACTAAATTTCAAGGTTCTTCCAAGAGACCTTGAGAATGCCCTTTTATCTCTTCTTCTGACCACCATGTGAGTACTTGCCTTGTGTGAGTTCCCCATAAAATGGTCTAATTTTAGACAAGCATATTGTTCAGCATTCATACAGTGTGGTCAGCCCATTGGAGTTGCACTCTCTGCAGTAGAGTTTGAATGCTTGACAGTTTAGTTCAAGAAAAGACCTCATTGTCCAGTACCTTTTCCTGCCTGGTGATCTTCAGAATCTTCCTAAGACGATTCAGATGGAAGTGATTCAGTTTCCTGGCATGGCACTGGTGTACTGTCCAGGTTTCACAGGCATACAACAATGAAGACACCACCAAAGTCATCTATTGCGTCCCAAGCCATCACCAGTCATCATGACTCTGGAAGTGAGGCCAACAACTTCATGCAAGTCTACCTCACTACATAATGTATAAAATACTTGGTACTCTACCTATTGAGAAATATTCAAGAACTATATAAATACAATTCTAAAGCACTGTTGGAGGAATAAAGACAGACCTAAATAATGGGAAAAAAATATTGATCTGCTTGTGAAAAAGGTAGCCCAAGTCAATATAATAAAAATGACAATACTTTTTAAGTTTATTTATTCAATGCCATACCATACTGATCAAACTATCAAAAGATTACCTTATAGAAAAAAATAATAAAAATTAATGTTAAGATAGAAAAGGTCAAAATTTCATGGAAAATCATGAAAAAAATGAGAATGAAGGTGGTTTGGCAGTGTTAAAGCTCAGTTGTACTAAAAAGCAGTAATTTTTAAAACAATTTGATACCTGTTTAAAATATAGATCAAACAGCAGAACAGATAAGGCACACAACATATAGAAGCAACCAAACCTCATAGCCTAGGATTCAGCAGCTGCTGGGACAAGGACTTGCTGTTTAATAAAACCTCCTGTGAAAATTGGACTGTAGCATAAAAGAAATGTGGACCAACACTTCATACATTACACCACGGTGAGCTCCAAATAGGTACTTGACCTAAATATAAAAGGTCTCATCATAAACCAAATTAGAGAAAAATGAAAAAATGCTTACTACATCTATGGTTAGAAGGAAAATTTATGACCAAACAAGGAGTAGAGAGGATCACAGAAAATAAGATAGATAATTTGATTATATGAAATTTAAAAGGTTTTATACAAATTCAATAAAGTCAATATCAAATGGAAAATTATTAATTGGGGAAAATTTTTTGCAGCAAGTTTCTCTAATAAAAGTCCTATTTCCAAGATATGTGAGGAAATATTTCAAATGTATAAGAATAAAAGTCATTCCCCAGTTGATAAATGGACTAAGGATATGAACAGGAAGTCTCAAGGAAAGAAACTCAGACTATTTATAGACATATAAAAAAATACTACAAATAATAACTAGGGAACTTTGAATTAAAACACTCCTGAGATTATATCTTACATCGAATAGACTAGCAAAGATGATGAAAAGGAAAAATGGTAAATGGAAGAGACTGTGGGAGAATAAGCACATTGGTGCAGGATTATTGAACCTGTGAATGAGTGCAACCATTCTGTAATTTGTTGTTGTTCAGTCATTTTTCAGTCATGTCTGACTCTTCATGACCCCAGTTGGGGTTTTCTTGGCAAAAATGCTAGAGTGATTTGTCATTTCCTTCTCCAGCTCATTTTACAGATAAGGAAACTGATGCAGCAGGGCTACGTGACTTGCCCAGGGTCACACAGCTAGTAAATGTCTAAGGCAGGATGCATTTTCCTGACTCCAAATTCAGTACTCCCTGTGCCACCAAGCTACTCCACAACCATTCTGTAAAGCAACTTAGAATTATACACACAAAAAAATTACTAAATGGTACATGCCCTTTGACCTAGCTATACCACTGCGAAGCCTAGATCTGAAAGAAGTGAAGGAAGAAAAACGTTCCTAATGTACAAAGTTACTTTTAGCTGCACTTTTTGTGACTCCCAAAAAAGCACAAACTAAAAGAATGAAGGAATAGCTACATCCGTCATGGAACATGATGAATATAATGGAGTACTATTGTGTTGTAAGTAAGTTATTTCAAAGTTATTTTTCAAGTTATAATTTATAATTTCAAGTTATTTCAAAGAGACATGGAAGAACTTGTATGAACCAATGCAGATCAAAGTGAGCAGAACCAGAAGAACAATTTATATTATGATGTCATTATTTTTAAAAGAGTTTTGAAGACTGTTATAAATCAATTAGTGAAATGAACAGAACAAGACAAATGGATACAGTAACACCACTTTAAAGAATAACAACTTTGAAAGCTGTAAGCATCGTGATCATTATAATGACTATCCATGATTCCAGAGGACCAGTGATAAAAATGAAATGGTTGAATATTTGCGAGTATATAAAAATACCCGGATTGACAGAATAATAAATAGAGAATTTAAACAACCCAATTTCAAGCCATATGTGGATTCCCAAAGAAAAAACTCCAGAACCAGATTAAATTCTACAAAGCATTCAAAGAACACTTGATTCTAATATTATATAGTTTTCAAAAAATAACAGAAGATAATCCCTTCTATGACATAGATATGGTCTTCAGTCATAAACCAACAGACTAAACATAGAAAATATAGTTCAATATGTCTAATGAACATTAATGAAAAATATTTTAGCAAAGAGGCTAAAACAACATATCACAAAGATTTTATACTGTTGTTAGGTTTATCCTAGGAATGCAGAGTTAGTTTAATAGTAAGAAAACTCTAAACTTTATTTCCCATATTAATAATAAAATGAAGAATAATCACATGAATAGATGCAGAAAAGGCTTTGGACAAAATATATCTGTTTCTGTTACAAAACACTAAGAAAAATGGGAATTAATGGAGCTTTCATCAAAATGTTAACTAGTATACTATATATCTAAGATGTAGAACTACCATTATATGTAATGGGGATAAACTAGGATCCTTTCCAATAAAATCAGGTGAAACAAGGATGCCCACTATAATCACTTCTATTTGACATAATACTAGAACTGCTGGCTATAGCAATAAAAAAAATTACGGGAATAAGTATAGATAAAGAAGAGGCAGAATTACTACTTTTGCAAAAGAAATGAGAGTGTCCTTAAATCTAGCCAGCTAAAAATTTATTGAAACAATACCTTCAGCAAACTTATAGGCTATAAAATAAATCCACACAAATCAACAGCATTTCCATAGAATACCAATAAGAGCCAGTATGAATATAAATCTATAAAGGGAAAAAAATGGACCTTTAGTGGAATATAGGACTTTTGTGTATTTCTCATGAAAAACTATAGCTGAGAAATGATCTGGGTGTACTCTGCCTCCCACTGGGCATGTTCTCAGCATTTCATTCCCCGCCCTTACCACCATTTCCAGCACTTTACACCCATCAAGGAAACATGGCACCCTTGCTATGACCTCCTCATGAAGGGTCAATACCCAGACTCCAGTTTTGCAGGTTTCATCCATCATGTGCCTTAAATGATTGATTTATTTGATAGGAACTCAAGGAACACAGTCTGTCAGATTTGTGACCCAGACTCCTCTGCTATCATCTCACTAAAATCTTTGAAATGTAAACACTAGATAGAGTCAAAGAAATATAGAAATTTATTTAAGCAGTTGGAAGGAACTCTGTGATGATGTAGTGCTAACACTCTAATAAAGGGAGAAGTTACAAGTGTCTTTTCAGAACTCGGTTCTGAAAGGGCATTGAGAAAAAGAAATAAGGCATAATCTAAGGTGATACCCATTGTTTGGTTAAAGGCTAAACAAATTGTAATATATGAACGCAATGGAATATTATTATACCACAAGAAATTATAAAAGAGATGATTTCAGAGAATCCTGCAATTTATGAACTGATGCATAATGAAGTGAGCAGAACCAGGAGAACAGTTTATGCAGTGACAACATTGTAAAGAAAATCTCCTCTGAAAGATTTAAGAGCTCTGATCAAACCAACCATGTCTTTAGAGAATGTATAATGATGTCTGCTACCCACCTCCTGAAAGGAAAATAATACTCCCAAAGTAAAACAAGAGACAAATTTTTAGACATGGCCATTATGTAGATTTATTTGCTTTGCCAATGCTTATTTGTTACAAGGGATTTTTTTCCTCCCTCTGTTTTTCTTTTTCTAACTAATATTTTATTTTTCCCATTTATCTGTAAAGACAGTTTTTAACATTCATTTTTTATAAGATTTTGAGTTTCAAATTTTTCTCCCTTCTTCCTCTCTAAGAAGGGAAGCAATTTGATACAGGTTATATATGTGTAATCATCTAAAACATATTTCCATCATTATCTTGTTGTGAAAAAAGAAAGAGAATAAAAGGGAAAAAACTACAAAACAACATGAAAAAATATGCTTTGATCTGCATTCAGACTCCATAGTTCTTTTTCTGGATGGAGATAGCATTTTCCATCATGAGTCTTTTGGAATTGTCTTAGACCATTGCATTACTGAGAAGAGCTAAGTCCATCATGGTTGATTGTCTCACAGCGTTGTTACTGGGTACGATATTCTCCTCTTTCTGCTCCTTTCACTCTGCCTCAGTTCATATAAGTTTCCAGGTTTTTTTGAAGTCCTCCTGCTCATCATTTCTTCTAACACAATAATATCATATTACATTCACAGCTTGTTCAGCTATTCCCCAATTGACAGATGTCCTCTCAGTTTCCAATTCTTTTGTCACCACCAAAAGATCTACTATAAATATTTTTGTACATATAGGTCCTTTTCCCTTTCCCTCTATTTTAATTTGTGGATAAGGAGGGGAAGAGTGATAGCAATGCCAAAAGGTTCATTAAAACATTTTTAAATTCATAGATGAGAACAGAAAGAAGTTCAGAAATGAATACAAAAAAGCAAGATAGTCTTGAAATGACCATGTGGAATTTATTATTTACTTTTTATAAAGCAAATAGTATGAAATAAAGACTCAGTTTCACAACTGATCTTTTTGTTGTGTTCTTCTTTATATATGGAAATCCTCTTTTTTGCTGTTTAAATTTAGAAGAAAAAAGGAAACCTCAAGAGGTAACATTGTTTTACGAACAATTTAAGCTCTTTTTAATTAAAAAAAAACTTTAATGAAAAAATCATAGAGTTAGAGCTGTAAAGTAACTTAGACACCACCTAACCCAATAACACCCTCTTATTACAGATAGAGAAACCAAAGCCCAGGAGTTTAAATGAATTGCCCAATGTTAAATGGATGCTGAGGTAGGATTCAAACTCAGGTCCTCTGACTCCAAAACCAGTGTTCTTCCCACTTACCATATAACACTTCCAAAAATGTTTAGTGGAGTTCCATCTCCCAGAAATAGGGAGATTAAAATTTAAGAGGTACTGTAAGGCATCCAGTTATCTAAGCCTAACCATTATAATTCAATACCATTCCCAGAATTTAATAATCACTTGAAATCTCAGCTAGAACTCCATTTCTTCATGTAGTTACTGGGTTGTTGTTTTTTTTTCTGCTTTTGGGAGACTAATATATCTCCAGTAACCAGCACAGTACCTAGTACATAATAAGTACTTCATAAATTCTTCCTAATAAATTGAATGATAATAACTGACATTGATATAGACATTCAAGGTTTGTAAAGCACTTTACATGATTTGTGTCATTTCATCCTCATGATAACCCTGCGAAGTAGGCACTACAGTTATTCTTATCCCGATTTTATCCGTGAGGAAACTGACTTGTGCAAATTAAGGAATTTGCCCTTGGTTACACAACAGTGAGAAATTCTCCTAACTTCAAGACCAGATCCCTCTATCTACCATGCCACACCATCTCTGCCAATGTGTACAGGTTCACAAGAAAGTCCAGGAACCCCCATTGATTAGATGCCTCTTTTGTCTTACAGAAAGCCACGGGGGGAGGGCAAAAAGTGCCGGAAGGTTTATGGCATGGAGAATCGAGACATGTGGTGTACTGCCTGCCGTTGGAAGAAGGCCTGCCAAAGGTTCATTGACTGAAGAGTGGAAACCTCAAAGGTGTGGGGTGTGGACGCCCAAGAGCCTGCCTACAGCTGCCCTTGACACTCTTTCTGCCCTCTCCTTCCACTCCTGGTTTTGAAAAGAGCTTTGTGCATTAACCACAAAAATGCACTCATAGCCAAGGTGAAGCCCTTGGAGAAACCTGTGTGTGGAGGAACAGCAAAAAAAATTTTAAAGTAGCTAGCATCACCAACCAGTATCCAACCTGGAAGCAGCTATAACTTTTTTTTAAGTTAAAAAAAAAGTTAACTTTTTGCTCTGTGACTTCCTTACCGCCCCAGCCCCAGTAGATCTTGTAACCGTACTGTGAACTTCTGTAGCAGTTAAAACAGCAAACCCTTCTTTCCCTAGAACGGAGGTATCTTTTGCTATGTTTTCTGACTAACATACCTTCTAAGATTTTTTTCTGACACTTTCAGAAACAACCCACCACATAAGCTACAGTTTATTCAACAGCATTTGTACAAAGAATGGACTCTACTCCATAATTCCCAATATGAACAATCTTGCTTTTCTTTCCCATTTGACTCCTTGGAGCCATGGGTATCCTGCTGTGCTATAGAGACAAACAGCACTCATGATTTCTTTTCCATTTGGGGTTTTCTTTTTTTAAAAAATGGCCACACACCAGAAGTCCTGTGGGAACTATTACCCTGTAAGCCCCCTGGGACCTTTAAGAACACAAAAAGATAACAAATGATGGAAATCACCAGCAAACTTCAGCCACGAGCTGAGATCAGGAAATCCAGTTGTCATCATTGGGAAACATCTGGGAGCTTCACTTGATTTCCCAAGAAGCTTTTTTCTAATTGCTTGGCTTTCTATGATGTAGTGGCCATGCCATGAGAGGCAGCATCCTGCTTCTCTCCATCTTATTGCAATTCCATCAAGAACTGGTCCATGTAGCCATCTGGGTAACCCTTACTCCTTTTTTTCAGGGATGTGATCCAAACCAGCAGCTCAGCTCTGTTTACTATTATTGCTTGTTTGTGAGACTGTTGCCAGCTTAATGGGTCACTAGTCCTTTCCACAAAAAAGAAAAGAGAATTCTATAACTAACTGTTTTCAGAAAAGGTCTAAAAATCAGAAATGTCCTGTACAGATAAACTTGTGAGGTTGACTTTGAATGCAGAACAGAGCCTACATAGTCTCATCCATTCTAAAAAGTCTTTTTGAAGTTAGAAAACCAATTCCTATTTTGAGTGCACTTTTATAAATTTTTATGCTTTTGCATGTCTGGTATATGGGTTAATGAATACTATAGGTCTTTGTAGGGGTTAATGCAAGATAAAGACCTTTATTTTTTATCATTTGAAAAATTTGGGGCTATTTATTGATAATTATCTGAGTGGAGATAATAGAACGAACAAAAGGAAAATGCCATGTTGGATGTGTACACAGTGTAGTTATAGGAATATCTCTGTTTAGTAGGGTCAAGGTTTAAAATAGATGGGATGTACAGGATCTAAGGCCTTAGCTTAAAAAAAAATTAATTTGGGAGCTAGGCCCATCCCTCCAGACAAATTACATTCAATCTAAAACCTTTTGCCCTACTAAACATTTACTCTATCCTACCCCTGTGCAAAGAATAGCACCTTAGAAGATGGATTGTTTAGAACTCGAAAATTAGCATCAACCATAGGAATGTTAAGTAAAATTGCACAAAGAAAGGGTGTTACATGTTTAGAAATTGCACACATATACACATTTCTAAACTGAAATCTTATTATACCTGATTTCCATTTTTATATTTAAAAAAAGGGAAGTACAGGTAGATTGCACAGTGCAATATACTGGCCCCCATTATTTATGCTTACTTTTTGTCAAATTTTTTTTTTCAGATCCCTCATAGAGAGAATCATAGGCCTTTGTTTCTTATGAGTTAATGCTAGTGGGTTAGCCTGATTTAATCCTTTCTTTTTAGTCAGTTCTACTGATACTTCTTTAAAACCCTTTAGCTCCAGATATCAGAAAATAGCATTTGTATAACCTCACTCAACATAATTCTTGGGGGGAAAAAAGTATTTTCTAATACTTGCTATACAGGATGGCATTCCCTTGGTCAGCCATGAAAAGTCTTTGAAAAATTCCATCACCTTCTCACACATTTATTTGCCCCTATTCTCATCGCCCCCTCAAAAAACAAGACTCTTCCTTCCCTCTCATGTCATGATGCCTGTCTTATAACCAAGATGACATCACTCACTCACTCAGTAGGACAGTTCTACGTATGGTTAGGAGTTTATTCTGGTTTCTCTTATGACTGGCAATATGATCAGCGTCTAATATGTGAAGCTCCTTGGCCTATTTACATATAGAGTCTATTCCTTGGTTTTGTTTCATCTGATTTATTAGCCGATAATGAAGAACTGAATTCTCCACATTCCTTGAGAACTAGGTGTAGGGGAGAGCTCTGCATGGGATCAGTTTCTGTGGCCATTGTGCTGAGCCCCAACCACCCCCCCCCCCCCCAGGAGATATTCTAGTGTGGTATGATGTTCTCCAGAAGTACTCTAACCTTCACTCCCTAACTTCAGAATCAGTACAGCTGTAATGAGAGGCCTATGCAGCCTAGCCATTTACTTTCCTAGGTGCCTATACAAACCACCACTTCGGTTTAAAGCAAGAGTTCCTAACGATTTTTTGGGTCATAGACTCTTTTGGCAGCCTGGCTAACCCTATAGACCCCTTCTCAGAATAATGTTCTTAATAGAAATGGTTACAAAGAAAATCAATTATACTGAAATACAATTATCAAAATACTTTTTAAAATACAAGTTTATAGACCCTGGGTTAAGAACTCCTGGTTTAAAGCCTTCATTGTTCATACTGAGTCACCAAATCAGCCAGGGATGTGCAATGCAAAACATCCAGAGATGTTCATCTAACTGGTTTCCAGACAGCAGGTTTTTATTGGACACCAGACTATGTTCCAAAGCCAGGTGTACACATCCCTGGCTTTGCTTTCATAATACATGCTTGAATTAGAATAGTGAACAACTCACGCCCCATACTTTGGCATTTGAGGTAGCTGGGAAGTTTTCCCTGGCTGACCTAGGAGAAAGGGGACTGTGACTTCTTAAATATAAACCTAGGAAAAATTGTCATTGTTGTCGTTTAATCCAAAAACCAGCTCCAAACTACAAAAGCAAAAATTCTTTTATCTGTTTTAAAGAAGTAGGGTAATTTGGTTGTAACTTTTTATCTCAAGTGCCAAATTAAACTACACATTCATTTTATAATATTACATTGGGCAATATATTATCTTAATTCTTCATTTAGTGGTTGGAGGAGGAAGAAGGAAAATTAGAAGTAGCTGACTTCATTCTGAAGGCTCCAACTACCTTCTTCCTCCTTACATAAATGCCTCATACAACACACTGGAGCTCTACCCATATAGAGTGACAAGAATATGAATTAAGGTCCAAAATTATTTCTAAAAGTATCTTTGTGATCATCACTTAATTATTTTTCACAAAGTTTCCTATCTTCTCTATAGAGGATATTTCTTTACAGCCAAAACTGTATTCCCCAAATATCTGAAAAGAAAATGGTACCCTACCTGTACTATGATCATCATGGCCCCTTCTAGAATCAGGCATCATTTATCTTAATAATTCTTATAAAATGCTTTTGCCAAAGCCCCTCCGTGCTTTCCAGTAGAGATGTACCAAACTTCCTTGAAAGGAGAACTTAAAAAGTAGATAAGAGAGTTTGCATTGGGGATCTGGGTGGGAGGTAGGAGAAGAGCCCTCCTAGCGGCATAGGCAGGAATTTATCTACGTGGCACAGATTTGAGTAGTGTTATGAACAAGCTGAATTTAGGGACTTGCCCTTCCACCTCAGATCATGACACCATCATGGCTCTCTGAAAAGAAAGCAGACCGCAGATTCATTTAGGGAAGAGGGAAAGGCCCTAAAAAACAAAAGCTTCCATTACCTGGGTGGAAAGGTCACCTCTCATCCTAAAGCAAAACCGAGCATGGATGCGTCCACCCCATCATCCCATACTTTTTTGGCCATTTTTTCTCCTCTTGCTGGGAGCACCCGGGGCAGTCACAAGCAATGAATTCACTCATCCAGCATACTTTGTGCTCCACAGCATATTTTTGTCCATAAACTGTGACCTGGGAGGCACAGACAGAGATAAATGCTGTGCTGAGGTGTCACTTTTATTACAAAATTGCCTTTCTAGTCATAACTGTTATCTGCAAATGAAACTTTTCAGCTGAGTGATGCAGTTGTTATAGGCCTTTGACTTTTCCATGAAATTTTAGCAGAAGGATTCATTTGCATGGTAGAAATGAGTTCTGAAAATGGAGTCTAACCTATGAACTTTAAAGTTGATAATTAAATATGTGGACTCTTATCTTTTACTTCACTCTGAGCTACACTGGAAAGCAGCTCTCAGTTCTAAATCCAGATTCAGTGCTGCAAACGCTTTTAATTTTTTTTTTTCCCCTGGAAAGTTTCCATAGAAAGGGAAAAATGCAGCATTCATCTAGCCTGAGAAGTGACTAAAATTGTATATAATAATAGCTCGCTTTTAGACAGTGCTTTGCCATTTACAAAGCACTTTACACACAGTCTCATTTAACCCTGTGAGGGCAGCAGGGCCAGTGTTATTAACCCTCCCCTCCCTTTTAATATAAAATAGGGTACCTTGATAATAGTTGTGAAATAATGTAAATAGTACTCATTTCCTCAGGGAAAATTAAAGGGCAGAACATTTGTAAATCAGGTCTGGTGGACCCTAACAGGAGGAAGAGTTTTAATATGTATTTTTAGTGTTTTTTTCTAGTCAAAGCTATGTAGCAAAATGAAGATGATGTCCGAATTTGGAGAGAAACACACTACTGGGAGGCCACTGTCTTAGGTAGCATGCAGCGCCTCCCCTGCCATGTTTGTCTCCCTTAAGGAAGCGGTATATATTTATAGCTGATCTGAAGCTCTAAGGTTGGAATTTGAACCCCAAACAGATATTACTTGTGGCTTCTTCAGGCCTGCGGGTGTTTGGTGACTTTGTATAAAGCTTTTCTGAATGTACTTAGAAACACGAAGTTGTGTCATCTCCTTCTGCAATCCCTCAGTTAAATAGCTATATTATGTAAGTGGAAGTCTATACACGGAAGCAGTCTTAAAAGTGTCTTGTACTCCATAGCATGTTGTAGTGCAAACTTAGAAGTACCTTCCAGAAAGGTGTACTGCTTTCTTCCAGATACTGTCAAATTAGATCGATCTTCCTGTCTTATGTAGCGCTGACCCAAGTGGAAGCTGGGTAGAATTCATGAATTTAAATGAGAGCCAAAGCAGGGTAGGATTCATGAATACAAATGTGGCATGGAGCATATTATAGTGCTCTGAGTGCACAGGTCTACTAGAAATTCTTTTCCCTAAGAAAACAAGTACCACAGCTGCACATAACCAACTCTCCACCTCCCTCAAACCTACAGCAATTTCTCCTTATTAGAACATCTTGGTAGAATTCTTTTGCATCTCAGTTTGCTGGTTCAGAAAGCCTACAAGTAGTATTAAATCATTTAGATACCATTATTAACACTGACTCTCACCCTGATAGCTTATGGAAATAAAAGTTATTCTCTCGACTAATGGGTTTTCTCTGTGTAGATATCAACCCTGCATTGAAACTCCCAGGAAGCAGAAATAAAAGATTTTCCCAGACTTGTGTTTGTCATAGGAATGGTAATCAAAGAAGGCATTACTCATCTGATCATTTCTTGTATATAGTCAGGGTTTTGTTGGGGTTTTTTGGGTTGGTTTGGTTTGTTTTGCACGACAATCTCATTCTTTGTAACTTTGCTGTTAGTCTGGGATTCAGAACAATATTTTGTCATACCAGTGCGCAAATTTAAATAACACCAAAATTAGCTTAATTTGTTTTGTTTTTTTTTTTAAAAAGCCCTGTTTAAAAATATCCGCCCTTCTAAGAAGCAAGAGATTCTGCTAATAAACTCTGGTGCTTAACCTCTCAAGGGGACCAAAAACATTTTTCAAGATGCTCCGTGCTTTGTCGGCACAGGCTGCGTCATCATTGGTCAGAGAAGACGTTATTCATCTCCATGAAGTACATCTAGGGCAGTGTTTCTATCAGGCAAGGAGGAGGAACAGCCTTTAGTGCTAATAATGCAACTCATTCCCTAAAAAAAAGGCTTCACCATTTTGGGCTAGTGACTGGTCATTCACTAGGTCTCTTATCTCACTGCAGCAAAGACAAGAACAGGCCAAACTGAAGACATACAACTAAGAGAATCCCCATGTTTATAGCTCTTCCTTTCCATTACCATTACCAGGACTTATGTAGTGAAAAAGACATCCTAAAAGAGACATTTCCTGTGCCATTTTATACTAACAACTTTAACAGAGGCATTTTTAATGGGGCAGGCATTTACATATTTGAGATGCTCAATATGAAGTTACTAGCTGTCAGTCCTAAAAATGAGCTTCCTCTATGGGAATTGTGAAATTGTGTGTAATGGGAGAAATCAGTCAACACTGGGTGAGATGAGATTTTTTTTTTTAAATCTCTCTATAGACCCAAAGATGTAATTCTTGGGAAATCATCAAGATTGGGGGCTCTTTGATTCCCAGAATTAATTATAATCTCTTTAGTGAGGTCTCTAATAACCTAAATGTTTAATTTTTCAATGTGAGAAATATACTTATAAGGTATCACAGATTATAAGGAAGTGACTGTGTTCTCAAGAGTCAAGTAGTTAATCCAAGCAAATAGAGGTTTTCATTCCTGCCTAAATATTTTTTGGCTTTATTTAAACAAAACTGTGGTATCTATACACATTGATCAGGTTCATTCCCAGATGCTTCAGATGTATGTCACCTAGGTTTTCAGGGGGAAAAATAATAACTGACCTAATGTTAAGTTTACGGGGCAGTTAGGTAGTGCAGTCGATAGAGTTCCAGACCTGAAGTCAGGAAGTCTCATCTTCCTAATTTAAAATCTGGCCTTAGACACTTATTTATATTACCCTGGACAAGTCACTTAGCCCTGTTTGCCACAGTTTCTTCATCTGTAAAATGAGCTGGAGAAGGAAAAGGTAAATCACTCCAGTATTTTTGCCAAGAAAACTTCAAATGGGGTCACAAGGAGTTAGTCATGACTAAAACAACTAAACAGCCTTAGGTACAGACAAGAATGAAAAGGGTAGATGCACATTCAGTGATCTACCTCCTTTGAGATAACCAGGAAGACAGGCAACCATTTAGCCTTAAAAACCTGAAAGTCTGAGGGATCATGGGTGGATCCTGAGATTTAGAGCTGAAAGTGACATTATAATTCATTTAGGAAACTGAGGCCCAGACATGAAGTGACTTGTTTGGGGTCACAGAGGTGGTCAATGACAGCCAGGATTCAGTCTCGGATCCTGTAATTCCAATGCTCTTTCAACGAAACCAAGCTGAATCCTGGAAAACTTTGTATGTACATAGCCCATAGATCTTGGAGATATGCAGGTCAAGTTCCCAACCAGTTTTTATTAATTTTTTTAAACCAAAAATATTTGTTTCACCTAAAGGTAGACTGAGCCTTACTGAAGGTATATAAAGTATACTCTGTAATCAGAGCCAGCATTGTATCATGTCTCGCTTAGTCTCTCTGTCTCATGTGTTAGAATTCTGTGGAGAGGCTGAAAACCTTAGCTGTTTAGTGAAGAGAGAAGTCATTGAGGTCATATCTCACCAGAAATTATTTTTACTAAAGACAAGTTCAAAAATGTGATGTCCTCGGACTTCTGTCTAAACAAAAGTCATCGAGGCATGATCAAAGTTAGCTCTCCTGCTGGTTATGGAGTACCCAGTAGCACTGAAAAAAACTGCAATTGTAAGCTTTCTTACTGACATTTACTACCGCAACCACTGTGACAAGAAAGGGGTAGCCCAGGAGAGCTGTTGCCCCTTGAGAGCAGGCAGCAAGAGAGTCCTCTGCAATTATCTTAAGATAACACACTTTGTTTTCTAATGCCAAAGCCCTTTGCCATTCTCTCTGCACTTCTCCATGTTCCTTCCATCTCCCCACCCAAATTTTCACTATGAAACCATAATTCTTATCTGACCTAACAAAATTCTTGTCACCTCACTATAAAACCATTCATTTTTTGTGTAATCTGGAGCTTCCCCTGGATTTCCAAAGGAGGCTCTGTGCAAATTAAAAAAACATATGTATATAAGCTTCTCTAAGGGCAGTTAGGGAATTAGCCATGGCTATATCTTGGAAGAGATTAGCTCAAAGACTGTTCATCCATGTGGATAGCTAACCTAAATAATTTTTAAACCCTCTGTTAAAATTGAGTGCTGTTCATTTTAAAAGACAGTATGATTTTGAAGTCATTACTAACTAAGCACTTGGAATTAAGTTCTGAAGTAGTCCCTGAAAGTTAAATTCAGAAAGATTAAGACCTGCTCCTTGTCAGAGTCAGTTCTGGGGTATAGCCAATGGATTACAGTCTAAACTGATCAGGGAAACCTGTCCAGGAACATTCATCACCCCAAAGCCAACCAAGATGCTGAGATGAACCTGGGGATCAGCCTCAGAACTAATTCAGATTACAAGAAGAAGGAAACAATTCTCAGAACTGAGGACAGTACAAAAATTAATTAATAGAGCAGGGGTGTGATAGAGCCAAGTTGAACCAGCTCATGAAAACTGATTTTTAAATTTTCCGTGTGATATTGACAAACACTGCAAGTTAGGGCCTGATTTTTTGTTTTGTTGACATCTAGACTTAAGAACATGATAAAGAAACTGTTTAATGATGATTAAGCTTAGACTTGTGTCATATGTACATTTTTTACAGCCAGCTATTAAAACATTTACCAGTTTACCCCTGTCATAGGGTCACTATAGAATGGAGAAGGTGCCCAGGGGTTTACTTGTCGTCTGGACTCAAACCCTGAGGCAAGCCTGAATAAAGACTGATTTCAGATTGGGAAGTTAAGGTTTACCAGACATCCAGCTTAGAGAATTTTCCAGTACTTCTTCAAAAAGGAGCATGTAGGTCACTTTTTGCTATGAGTGTTATAAGACACCAGTACTTCATACACTGGAATTTGTCTTCTCTGTTTCCAGTACATTCCCTAGCTGAAGTATCCTCTTTACCACTGTCCAAAAAACAGCTCTGAATAACAAGAATTTTCTCTTCAAACAGGCTATGACAAATAGGAAAGAATAGCAGAATAGAACACGAAAATAAAATATTCTCCCTAATTAGTCTGCACTCTTAACCACATACATACAAGTCTTCAAATTGTGAACAATAAATAAGTCCCAAATTGTCAAATAAAAGTCTTTCCTACCCTAAAAAAGTTGAATTTCTTCACTTCCAAAAGGTTTACTTTTTATCTGCCATTAAGAGTAAATCAGTCCAAAAATTAAAAGTTAACTGAAGTTTTAAAGTTGAGGCCAGATTAGAAAAATATAAGATTAAGTAAATGTTAGATGTTCCCTTTATTGGAGTTATTCAAATTCTAGTGTAGTTTTAAAAAAAAAATTGAACCATAGTAAATAGCTTATGGAAAAATATGTATTTAATGGGTTTTACTTCAATTTTCTATTTATCAGCCTTGACCTTTAGCATTCTCACTATCAGATTTTATCAAAGAGCTACCAGAGGCTTCTGGAGACCTTGCATGCTTGTTCCTTACTTTCAAGGAGGTGAATGTAGTACTATAGTGGCTCCTACTATGGGAAATTCATCATAGTTTGTTAATTCATATTACTCTGGTTACATATTCATAAATACACATGTCCCAAAAGTTTCTTCTATAGTAAACTGAATGTTTTAGATATTGCTTTTTGGATGCAAAATGTACAGTATTAAAAGGAAAACTGCTTGGTGTTACACCTCCTTAGGGTGTATCTTTGATGCATATCCTAAAACAGAAGCCCATTTTGCAGTAGTTGCCCAGCTTTTTGGCTACGTTGGGATTATAAAATTACCTGGACACATGCATGGAGAAGAGTATTAGTATACATTCGAAAAGTGAATCCTTTTCCATTGATTTGGCATAAACACTGTAACTTTGGAAATCTGAACTTTGCACGTGCATGCGCATACATACATACACACACACACACACACACACACACACACACACACACACACAAATGGGAAGCTACAGGCTTTTGAAAGAAGACAGTTGATTACATTCTGTTGTTTGTTTGGTTTTTTTTTTTAAGCCCTATCAGGTTTAACACCACAGGCATAGTTACTAAGTATGTTTCCAAAGAGTGGTCCCTTTATTAATGCTATCCAAAAATGCTGCACACAGTTCTTAAGTCTATATATTGCATTTGATTCCTAGCAGCCATTTCTATTTTGTTCAGAAAATTAATGAATAGATACAGCAGCTCAGGGAAAAGGTGAAAAGGTTTATCCATTAAGAGGATATTTTCCTTTCTTTCAATCTCATTTCTGAGGGCTAGTTCTTACCTTTTGTTTACGTTATCTTTTCTCTGTTACTGATTATTTTTTTAAAGACAGGATCATCACCACCTTAGAAGTGGTGACTGAGCTAAAGAAAGAAAAGGATCATCCATGACCTAGTTCTTGGCCTCAGTTTCCCTACTTCCTAGCTAATAGGAAATAAAGAGTTTGAAAGGGGTATGTTTTCTTAGCAGCCACTTGAATATCTTCTGTCCTTTGGGTGGATCAGTCTGATTAACTGAACCGCCTAGCTTACAATGAAATGTTGATGCTTACGCTATTTGTCAGAAGAATACAAACCACAGTGCCATATTTGTACAGCACAGCAGCAACCCAGCAGTAACATGCTGCTGCGCTGCAGCTGATTTATACTTCTGGTTCCAAGGAAGGTCCATTGGGGGATAAACGTCATAGTGACCGACAAGGCAGGTCCCACACCTGATCACCACCTTCCTTCAGGGAGAAATTTCCATCTGTCTGAACTGCTTAGATGATCAGAGAGCAGCTCAGTGAATGCTCAACCTGCTTTATTTGCTGCCACAGAAATGTCTGAGCTCTGATAGCTGGCAAAAGCAAGATAATCTTTTCGGATTTAATAACTCATGTTAGTTGCCCACCCCTATTAATATCATGGATGTAGGGAAAAATTAAATGCAGCAATCAGAACCAGTGACTTTTATTCCAGAACAAAGAGCTCATGGAGACCCACACTTCTGAGGACAATTTCATGTTTAGTCTCCACTTACTTCAGGGCATGTTCTTAACCCTCTATCACATAGGAAAATGGACTAGCCCTGATTATTTGAATGAGCAGTCTTCTCCAGTATAATCACTTTAGTATAATCATCATGAAAGGAGAAGGCAGCTGTGACCCCAAAACATTTTTAAACACCTCTACAAAACTACAAATACTTTCTCCTCCATTGGAAATCAAAATATGACATGTTCTGGCTAAACCCACCATAGATTACCACATTGTAGAGTAGAGACTACTGCCCCTGCCCCCTCAATTTGTGGCTACCTGAATTCATGTTAACAAAATATCCCCTCATATCAACATTATCTAATGATAGGACTTCCTCAAATTCAGGATGAAAAGTGCCGCTTTGTAAATCAGACTCTTGTCTACATGTTAAAACACTCTTTAGCTTCTTGAATGTTGGTGGTTGTGGCTTATTAATCAATGCCTGGTAAGAAAAAGACCTTGTTGGTGTATACACAAAATATTTTGTAAAACCCCTTCAGCCATTGTTGGAGAGCTTTAGAAGAGACCTAGCAACACAATATGGATTTTAAGGACTGAGGTAGGTCAAACTCGAGCTCAACACCCTGAAAATATTCCTATTTTGTGGTTTCAATCACTGAAAAGACCCTAGACCTAAAATAATATAGGTATTGGGATTATGTTAGCTATTTAAAGTATACTATTCATTACTAAATGTTTCCTTGCAACAAATTCTTGATATGCCCTAACTTTCCTATTTTTCTACATGAAGTGGTCAGGAAGTAATCTGCCATTTAGACATATTCTATATTGAGTAACCAGGTCCTGGTGCAGTTTCTAGCATGCTAGCTGTATCAGTAACCCAATAGAATTTATATATGAGCTCAGGATAAGAAGAAATTTGCTAGGTCCCAAAGGGTTCATGAGCACTATCAAATGCAACTACTGAGAAGGAATCAGTAGCATTTTTCCAGTAGGGGTGGGTGGGAGGGCATGATGACTATGGCAAATCTCACCTGCACCCAGCCCATGCTGAGGTTTAAAGAACCTCTGTGCCCAAAAACCAAGCCATCTTTTAGCTAATTTCAAACACCAAATTCAAAACCAACAATATAACAAAATTATTATTTGTTTTAAGAATGGGATAGAATGGGATACATAATAGGTAGAAATGCTGGCCAAGAAAGCCTAGGTTTGGAGATGATATCTGTGTAATGGAGAACAAAGAGACAAAAGAAAAAAGGAAAAGTAGCCAATCTTCCTATTATCATTAAAGTGACACTTCTATTTAATTAGGCAATGATTTTGAAGTTGGATAGTTAGATCATTGGAAATACAATGTGATGGGGAAACTGATGGTGAAGAACTTGCTTACAGAAATCTTTAATATTAGTGAATGAATGTAAACAGTTTCAAGCTATGCATTTTCATACTTTTCATCAAGTAACATGTATTTTGTATGGAGTCCAAGTAAGCTTTTTTCCATAGATGATTATCATTATTCCAAACGGTACACAAAAACCTTGACTTTGCATGTCCTCACCAGGAAGATTAGACACCCATCTATCTAGTTTTTTTTTGAGTCGATGTGCTTTTTCAAAGTCACAGTGCATTTAACTTTAGACTATCACCTTTGTGTAATATACAAGTCCAACCATTTTAGTGGAGAAATGACAAGTGTTTTCTATTTTACCCATGGAGCAAAATGCTGGCTGAATTAAGTATACCCTTTATTTAACAAGTGTTAAATACTCGGGACTCCAAACTGTATACAGTTTGTAGGTACTTGCATAGGATAGCTGCAATATAAATGCAATAGATGTTTTCTTCCTTGTGGCTTTTTTTTTAAGTCCAGTTTGGGGGGAGGGGTGTAGGGAGGGTGGCAAATCTGCTCTAAAAGGTTTGGATTATATAATTTCAAAGGAATAATATGGAAATATTTTCTTTCTTTAAAGCAAATCATTGATTTTTTTTATAGTATGGAGACATTTTCCTTTATTTCAGAATTCTATACAGATCATATGCCCCTTTCCTCATCCAACTTGTACTTGTGCTCCTAGTCTTTTCTCTAACATTTCCCCATTTGCTCTTTTATCAGCACTTGTCTGTGTTGCTTAGTGTGAAAAATATTCTTCTTCATTTACCCGTTAATAGGACACACAGACTGTTCGATTCCTTTGCAATCCTGACCCTGCTTTGTGTCTAGAAAGAGTTTCTCATCCATCTGTGACTGCTGTTTCATTTCACAATTCACTTTTTAAAATATGAGAAAAGAGCTTCCAAACCTGATACTTTGGGTTATACTGGATATATTTGCTATATATTTAGAAGGTATGGGGGGAGGGGTGTTTTTTTATATGATTTTTAGCCAAATTCCAGTGTTCTGATGATTACTTTTCTGGATATCTAGCTGTAAATAAAGCCTGTAAAGATTCAGGTTAAGAAACCTAAAAATGACTGTTCATCAGCTTTGTGCTAGCTTTTGGCATATTGTACATAGATTAGATAAAAAAAAGTTTAAATGTTAGTGTTTTTTTTTCTAAATACTGTTACTCTTTTTAAAAAAAAACTATTTTGAATGTTTTGGGGTTTCTTTGTTTTTGTTTTCTTTGCTTCTCATTGTTTCGGACTTTGTGTGTTGGTAAAAATAAATACATGTTTCCTAAAGATTTAACACCAGGAGAGAAAAATAACAAATTGGTGCTGTCTGGATCGTGAGAACAATTTTCAATGGAAGCTTTGCGATATGAATCTATCCACAGTGTACACACCAATTAAGCTGCACTTTTCCCAAGAGACCAGCCACAGTCTACCTGAAATGGGCTTTCAGAGGACCATCCAATGTTTACAGTTTCTGTTGCCCATTGAAGTGTAAAATGGAGAAATGACTCCCTCCTCATTGTTGCATATTTGATACATTAGGGACATGGGAGCATTCCATTTAAGTAGAAAGAAGAGTTTGTATGAAAACCATTTCGTCAGAGTTCTCTAATCTTTGGGATTTCAGATTTTGTGATGCTTGGACGTACCAATAAACATGCTGTTGCTTCTCTTGTCTAACAACACGTCTCTGGCCTGTGTTTTACTGTTATGGTTATACTGAGTGCCCCTGGCATGAGTCTAGTGTAGGTCCTGGCCTTTCAATAAGGCGCTTCTGACCAACTGCAAGGATGTCCACAGACCATGAATCCAAATGCACGTGCATCTGATTCGCTATCATGGAATAAGTCTAACTTTCCCATATTAAAAAAAAATTGTGTATCTGCTTCTACTTGTCAGTTTATTTAAGCAAACAGTGGCCAACTTATGTACAAGAGTAGATATAGTGTTTCCCAAAGAAGTAATTGGGGGTTTGCACTTCAATACTTCCAACAGATCTATAATCTCACCAATGTGGACAGTCCTTCCATTGGTTCAATCATAGGATCATAGATTTAGAACTAGAAGGAATCTTGGAAGCCATGGAGTCCAGTCCTCTCATTTTACAGATGAAGAAACTGAGGCAAAGAGATTATCCAGGGTTATAGCTAGTAAGTATATGAGGTGTCCTAAATACTGCACCATGCAATCTCTCAGTCTCTATGTGACTCTTGCCTATGTCTGCAGTCCCTTCCAATTCTGATTCTGGTAACCTGCGATGCTCTCGTAAGTCTTCCATGAGGAGTCCAACCAGCATCCCAGGCCCTTTCTCTATCTCTTGATACCATAGAGATAGCTGGATAGCTTGTGGAGTGACCTGTTTTGTTTTGTGGTGTGACTCCTTTTCCATTTATCTGAAATTGCTTTAAAGAGTAAAAACCATACAGAGAAACAGAAAGCTCTGTCTCTCACACACTGGTATAGCCCTCTGTTTTAAACTGTAGACAATCAATGGAAAAAGATCAGATTTTATCTCTCTCTGTACAAAGATACACACTGGGCAGTCTCTCACCATATTAACCTTGGAAAGTACAATTTAGATCTACACTAATGGTAATGAAGAGAAATTTGGGACAAATAAGCAAGGAAAACTCCAAGTTAATAAAGAGAGAAATATACTGCAACCCAACATTTTTAGGTCGTTGTGCTACAGCACTTGACAACTTGTGATGTTAAAAAACAAACCAGAAATAAGAGGTTTTCTTTTGTCTGCTGATGTATCTGAAGATTTACTTATGCAATAAACTCTGTTCTCTAGCATTGTTAATTGAGCCATTAACTAGCACTTCCCCCTACATAGAGAACCACAGAATATCAGTTGAAAGGGACCCCTGAGATCATAGTCTAGGTCATAACTGGAACATCAATTTCTCCTGCCATATGCCCTGCTAATGACTATGTAATCCTCACCTGAAGAGCCCCAGAATAACTCCCAAAGTAGTCCATCTCACTTTGGAGCAGCTCTGCTTATCAGTAAGTTCTTCAATACAGTAAATCCATATCTGCCTGCTGGTATCCTCCATAAATTATTGGTCCCAGATCTGCCTTTGGGGATAGAGCAGGAAAAAAGTAATCGATCTTCCCCAGCCCTTCAAATGCTGACATTTGTCATGCTGACAATAGCTGTACCCCCATCAGTTCCCTTCTCCTGGCTGAACATCCCCTGTTCCTGCAAACAATCCTCATGTGGCTTTTTTTCCAACTCCTTTACCACTGTTTTCCAGTTTGTCCCTTAAATGTGATGTCCAGAATATATATGTGCTTTGTGTTTTAAAAAGCTCTTTTTACATAAACTTTCTCATATGATATAAAATAGTAGAGTGTCACCCTGGCCTCCTTTGTTTTGGAATGTTGTACTACTGTTGACACAGCCTACACTTGTGTTCTTTTTATTTTTTTTTTGTTACATCACACTGCTGGCTCCTATCAAGCTTAGAAGCTACTAAAACAGTCAGGTTTGACATGAACAATCATCTAATAAGGTTAATCAACAGTCATTAATTTTTTAAGCCTCCCAGGTCTATTTCCCAAATCCTATACTTGTTCAGCTGACTTTTTGAAGCCAAGTTTAGTACCTTTTATATTTATCCTTATTACATTTCATGTTAGATTGAGCCCCATCATTTCTGCCAGAATTCTTTCTGAATCCTAACTCTCCTCTACAGTGTGTTAACTATCTCTACCAACTTTCACATCATCTTTAAATGTGACAAATGTTATTGGTGACTTTATCCAAGTCATTGATTTTAAAATGTTGAACAGGAGAGGGACAAGGCCAGAACTCTATTACATTCTACTAGAGGCTCTTCAGGGGGGTTGGTGTTGAAAAACAATTAATATTGCAGTGCATTATTTAATAACCAATATATCTCTGTGATCCATCCATTCCCAAATTTTAACAGACCCCACTTTTGAAGGGCAAGCGTTTCTGAAGGGTTTGAGCAAGGTAATCACTCTCAGCCCCCAAGGCATCTGCACCTTAATCAGCTTGGGCAGGCCTCTCCCAAGTGGGACCTTTCCTTCCCATCCCATGATTTCCCCTTTCTGTCTTGTAAACAGAAGCCAACTTGATCCTCCCCAGGGGACGTGTCCCTTGTCCTTGCTTTTTCTTCATTAAAGATGGGAGTGACCTGGTCTACAAGAGGGAGATGAAGCTGGGAAGATCCTGATTGGGGTGATTTTGTTCTGCTAACCAAGATTGCTTAGAAGCAATGGTCTCATAAAGCAACTAGCATTCTTGAAGTGTCAGAGAGGGATATAATCAGCCACATCTGAAGGCCATTTTCCCTAGCTTCAGATTAATCTTTTCCCCTGAAGATTAGTCTTGCCCCTCCCCCACCATGAAGTAATTGGGAGAAGCTGAGAACTATTGACCCACATCCTCATTAAAATGTCCACCAGTTGAGATTGCCTTGCCTTTGCCAAGGGAGGTCCAAATGATAGATAAGACAATATCAGAAGGAAGACACACCTAGGTTTAAAAGACCCTGTCCATCTTCACTCTTTGGTGCAAATAGAGGTAGACCAGAGATCCCTTTATTAATAGGTTTGGTGCCCTATTAATAAATTATATCTTGGAAAGTTGTCTCAGTTTATATTTTTGTTAAATTTCACTCCAGACAGTGTTTGGTCAGCTCCAAGTTCACACAAATATACTATTGTCTATTTCATATCTACTAATCTTGTCCATAAGGATAGCATGAAAGATTTTGTCATGCTAAAATCCTACTGTGCTATCTCTGTGACATTCTCCTGATCTATCAGCCTAGTAAGTGTCTAAAAAAAAGGAAAAGAGGTTAGTCTGGCATTATTCTTAAACCACCCATGCTAGCTCAAAATGAATAATGCATGCCTTGGTAAGGACTAGAAAGCCACGCTTTAATTAGGCCTTCCAGGATTTTGCTAAGAATTGAAGCCAAACTCACCAGTTTGAAGAATCCACCCCTTTTGAAAACAAGAAATTTGACTGTCTTCATTACTGTCACACCTTTTACCTTCTCCATAATTTTTCAAAGGTGAGCAACAAATGAGTTACCCATGCACAATCCTAAAGATTGACCATGGTTGAGCAGAGTCAATCATGCTAAATGAACCATGGCCAGCATGTCAGTAAAGATTTAGTAAGTGCCTGCTAAGTGTGAGGCTCTGTGTTAAGTGGTGGGGATGCAAAGACAGGAAACAAAAAAGTTTTCAAGGTGCTCACAGTCAAATGAGGGAGATGGCATGTAAACAACTATATACAAACAGGTTATAAATTGCTAAACTAATAAATTGTACTAAGACTTTTGGGACACTGTGTATACTTTGGGAACTGTAAGCATGGAGATAATAATTAAACACATGAGCGCTACTGAGGTCACCACGTAAAAGAGGATAAGAATAAAAGAGGGCCCAAGACAGAGTCTTTAGGCATGCATACAGTTAAGAGGCATGATATGGAAACTATCCAGTCAAAAAGATTGAGAAGGAGTGATCAGACAGGTAGGAAGAGAGTCAAGAGAAAGCAATGTCAGGAAAACCCAACAAGGAGAGGATCTAGGAGGAGAAGGTCAAGAAAGATGGGAAAAATCCATCATGTTTGGCAATTAAGACATCATTGGGACTTTTGGAGTTTCAGTTGAGTGATAATATCAGAAACCAGATTGTGAAGGGTTTAGAAATGAATGACAGGCAAGGAAGTGAAGACAGTGGGTGCAAACAACTTTTTCAAGGAGTTTGGCAATGAAAGAGAGAGGCAATACAGGATAATGGGTTCAAAAGTACAAGATGGAAGAATCATGATTTGATAGCTATTGTCTGGAGAAAGATGGGAAGGGGGTACCGTTAGTTGTGGGAAACAAAGGAAAGTTTCATTTCCACAAGATGAAAACTTTCAGTGGAGAAAGTTAATCCGTGACCTAGCAGAGTCAGGTGAAGAAGGTAAGAAACTTGTGTGCAGGCTTGACAAGCTGTTTGAGGGAAAGCCCACAAGAAAGGAGAAAATCCAGCTTGTTAATGCCATACAGTGAGCATGTCAAAAAACTGTGACCTGAAGGAGAACGGATCAATGCATCCTCTGTTAGGAGGATCTGTCCTACATGAACTTTATAAAATGCCTTCACTTTGATATCTCACGCTGTCTCCCTTTCTGAAGAAGGGTGGAGTTCACCTTGGGCAAGGCATTCAATTCCTCAGAAATATATTTTAATAAATTTTCTTTGATACATTTGTGTGTCAAGCCCATCTCTAGCAATTTAGTGCCCAACGTGGGGCTCAACTTGCTCACTAGGGGGAGTGAGATAAAACACAGGGAGAGTACTCCTGTAAAAACAATTTTTTTTTACAGTGTCTGTAAGTTGAATCTACTCTGTCAAACAGGTGACCTTGAACCACATTTTGGGGAGTTCAGAGGAATTAGGGGAGGAAACTTGCTGCCAGCTGACCAGGTAACCTGATTAATTGTGCAAAGATCAAGCCACTCTCAGAATTTGCACCCTGGGAACTTGCACTCTGGATCAGTCTTTTACTGACAGAGTGAAGTTCACTGTGGCAATCTCTTTATTGGTCATATCTCTGTCCAAGAGTTTCCCCCTTGGCCCTAAGCTAACAAGCGAACTTGGACAGAGTCCCAGAGATTTGAGCAATGGAGCAAAGGAATTCTAAGCTTAATCTCTGAGAAAACATACCTCTGAAGAGCCCACTGGGGAACTTGCTAACATATTGGGAGGATGCTCCCAGAACCAAAGGAAAGTATTAGGAAAAGATGATAAAATATTGTTGTCAGGAGTGGACCAAAAGACCTATCCTGAAACCTTCAGTATTTTGGTCAAAATTTGAAACAGATGAGGATTGGGTCTGCCAGTTATTGAATTTACATGTAAATAATAAAATGGAGACATCAAAAGAAGAAAAGAACTATGCTAGTTGCTGGGGCCCAGGGACTTTAGTAGTCAACAGCAGCAGCATTTTCCTAAGCCAAACAAAAAGGAAGAGTCTTCCTCCAAATTTTTAGAAAGTATGAGAGAAAGTCTTAGGAAATACTCCGGATTAGATCTGCAAGATCCCCTTGCAAAAGGAATGTTTAAGTCACACTTTGTGACCAATTCCTGGCCAGATACAAACAAGAAACTTCAAAAATTAGAACAATGGGATACTAAATATTTAGAGGAGTTATTGAGAGAAACCCAAAAAGCATGTGCCAAGAGGGAAGACAAGAAGCAAAAACAGAAGACCAGGATCATGGTTCAGACTGTTAAGGAAGTGGTAAAAATTGGAAGGAACTAAGAGGGAACAAAGATTGAGACAGGGACACCAACAAGAGAGGAGAGGAAAAGCTAACAAGAACGGAAGGAAAGGGTGACCAGGACAAAATATATGCTTTAAATGTGGAAAGTCAGGACATTTCAGGAGAGAATGCCCTGAAGGGGAAAAGGAGGAGTGGCACCCCTCATAAGGCTCCACTCAAGGAAGATGGGAATTAGAGAGGAATTTAATCGTTAAAATTGGCTAGAAACCACAATTTTTTTACCTTTCTAAATTCAAATTCGAAACCGATGTGCACTCTATAATGCTTTGCTAAATGTCTTGTCTGTGTGTGTTTGTGAAGTGTTTCATAATGATGTTAATAGAGAGTTGGAAACCTTTTTAAAAAAAATCTCTCCACATTCTAAACTCTGGTCAAGTTTTTGAGTGTGAAGAGGAAGATAAAGGAAGGGAAAACCTTTTTCCCTCAGATCACTCTTTGCAAAGTATTCAACTTAAAAAAAATGGCTCTCTTGATTAGGGAATTGTTAAGCTTTTAACCTCTAAGGTTTCTTTTTTTCTGAAGGAGAAGGGAAGGCTAGAAGAGATTGGTGAGTATTTGGTTTATTTGAAACGTAAAGGGAGGAAGATTTGGGTGGGACAGCAGAGAGTCCATGTGCTTGGACCTTGGGGCGGGGGGGGGGGGGGGTGAGTGGAGTTGCTTCCTTCCCCCCCGCAATTGTGAGCCTTGGAGGGGAAGAGGGGAGGTGGAAGACTGCTTTTCAGCTCTTTAAGGAAGTAGAGTAAAAAGGGGAAAAGCTATTCAGAGCTGAGAATGGCCACTATGTGTGCCTTCAAAGGCTTAATTATGTGAAGTTATGAATAAAGTTTTCTTTTAAGTAGCAAGACTATTTGACTTAAAAAAAAAGGATGAAAATGTTTACCATTAGTGATTATAAATCCAAATTTGATATGATTCAAATCAAAATCTGTCCTGAAGGAATAAAGAGCAGCATATGAAAGTGCTCTTCCTATCATGTTTAAGCAGAAAGAGTATTGTTATTTGGCATTTATGATTGTAAAGTGCATGACACAAGGGTGGGCACATGTTATATGCAACATTAATCTAATGTAATTGTCACACAATTTTTAAATTTGGATTTTGTTATATATAGATTGGGGTTTTAAAAGGATGTGATAGAAACTTGATAATTTGAAACTTACATTTGGTTATAAATAAGCAGTGAAAATGCTGATGTTTTCCATATAATGGTAGATTTTCCATTTGAAATCTTGACTAAAAAGATTTAATTTCTAAAATATCTCATTCTTCCAGAATGAGCATGAATAGGGAAGAATGAACAAGCTTGTGAAACATTAGCCTATAAGGTTAGCCATTAACCTCTTTGCTTTTAAAAGCTGGAATAGAATTCTAGTACAGACAGTTGTTAGTAAAGAGTAATAACTTATGAGCCGTCTTGCCTTATGGCTGAAATGTAAAGATCTGAGTAATGAGATTGAAAGAACTGGAAAGTTAAATAAAGGTTTGATTGAAAATATGAAAGGTAGATAAGAAAGTCTGAATAGTTGTTCTGGATGTGTCAGTTTCGGATGGTTTTAGTAACTTATGAGAGTGTGATGAAGTATTTTAAGAAGAGAAAAAAGAATCATGTGATAGTGTGTGCCCATGTAGTGGTAAGGAGATGAATTTCTGTGCCAGGTGATGTGAAAATGCATTCACCTGAATGGATAATGGGCTGCTTCAAGTTTTAAATATATGTTGTGTATTGCTAAAAAAAAAAAAAGTAACTTATCTAAATGTTATATTAGGAATTGCATAGTTAAATTAATGATGAATTGTTTAAGAAGCTCTTATGAATTCTGTGTAAGAGTTTCTGTGTTGTTGAATTCCTGCTGAGAAAATGAGAATCCCTGGGTGTGATTTTCAAGCCTGTTCCATTTAAGGATGTATTAAGTATGTTAAAAAGTTTATTTCTGCTACTAAGAAGGAAGTTTTAACTGAAATTGGTTTTGCTATAAATCAAGCATTTACAAAAGTATGTTTGTGAGAGAAGACTTGATAATTGTGCAAAGGGCTTGGTTTATTATAATTTTTGTCAATCATATTCAAGAGGATTTATGATAAATTGTAAACTTTTGAAGAGAGGAAAATATTTGTTGTATGAAGAAATGTTTTGTAAAATTTTTTGCATGCTTTTTGGAAGGTCTACCAAATTTATACGTGTAAACTAATTTGTTATATAAAGGTTCTATGGGGGTTGGAAGATAAGGGAAAAGATAAAGGAGACCAGGAGTTTTATGGCTCCAGGAAGCTCTGTGATGCATTTAAGACAGCCTCATAGTGGTCTCATTCACCTTCAAAGTCCAGTCATTATTACGGAAGGACTTCTTAAGATCTAATCTGAACTCAGAGCTGCTCAGAGAAGAGATGTTAACTCTTTCTTATTTTTGAAGGAAAGGAGGGGTGCCAGCCTCACCCTGGGCCCTTAAGGCTTGAAGAGCCTGAAAGCATCACCCAAGTGGCTATAGCATCTGAGGTTAGAAAGCAGTGGTGCCTCAGACTTGGGTAAACTCATTTTATTAAAGTTGTAGTCCTTATATGGAGTTCCTAAATAAGGAACTTGTTTTGGTAATAAATAATCTCTAGTGATTGGTTTTTAGAACAAATTTAAGATTTAAGATGTAAGTCCTGGTAAAATTTTTAATTAACAAAATCTGCCATCTGATGTGAAAGGCTCTGGGACCATTACTAATTGTGTTTTGCTATTCAGAGAGGAATGTGACTGTTACAGGCAGAAGTTTGCTTCAGGGGACAATCCTGTCCTCATCCAGGGATGAAATCCCTCTGGCTCAGTTTCCCCATTGTGTTCCTCCGAAAAAGAATGTTTTCCACTTGACTATATCTGAGTCTAGCTATAAGGTGGAGATGATCTATAATTAGGCCCTTGCTTTTCATCTTCATGGCATGTTCCTATAATCAAAGCAGACAGTTTAACATGTAAGCACAATGCAAGTAGTAGAATCTTGCTGTTTTCAATTAATTATGTAAATGGGCACTCTGGTATTGTGAAAGACAAAATCTCTGAAATAAAATATTCTTTCTAAATATTATGGGAATAATTAGATAAAGGGAAGGAAACCAAAGTGTAAATGTGATATTGAATCATTGTTCCACAGAACAAGACTGAGATTTAAAGTTAACTGTAATTGTATGGAATTGTTGAGATTAGGGGTGCTTGGGACCCCAAAATAGCTACATACTGGGTCCTGCTCAAATGAATTCAACCCAAGCCTTCTTTCAGCTAAAGAAGGTCAAAGTTTGTTAAAGTTTCTCAATATTAGGTAGATTTTTAAGCAATCTGAGCATTTGTATTGCTAATGTAAGCAGGCTGGAATGGAGTCTGAGCACTTTCATGGATCTGATTTACAGGGGGCCTGAGGAAGGAGTTCAGCAGTGATGCCAGGTGGTCTAAGGCTTCCAGGGATGGTCTTAATGGGAGTGGCCAGTAGCCTGGAGAATTGGATTGATAGGACATAGTGATAGGGACAGGCGTGTGGGCCTCAGGAGAGCCAGTTCAAGTGAGGAAATCCAAGGAGCTTTCAAGGTGAGATTTTCCAGGACCCTTTTAGAAAAATTCTTTTCGGGTAAGGGACAAAGGTTCCGACTTGGAATAAGGCCTTTACATGTTACAAGGTACTTGGGTATGAATACAATTGACTGACTTAAATACTGAAAGTAAATCAAAGACACTTTCAGTTTGGGGAAAAAAATTTCAGGGTAGTTTCTTAGAGGCACGTAACCTCCAGTAATATTTTGCATTGATGGAAGGTTAAATGTTTCTGTTTTGATTGTAATTCATTTCATGAACATAAGTTGAAGTTAGTATAACTTCATACTTAATATGTATACATAATATGTACATAATACATAATATGTATAGCTCATTCTTTTAGACTGAGCATGGTTAGAAAGGGATAGAGAAGTTTGGGAAGCAGATGTGAATCTCCTGGAGCAATAACTTATGATGATCATTTTTTAATCAGGAGCTAGAACATGTATAGAAAGATATACAAGCTACGTAAGACTTACTTTAGAAAATGTTCCTTAGCCAGTGTGAAATTATCGTCATATCTGAAAGGGTTTATTGGAACTTGCTATTTTAAGATTTTACGGGACTATTAAGTGACTGTTCTTCTGAGTCTAACTCCAGGTGTGGAGAGTAAGAAAGGCTGTCTGAACCTCTGACCCATGATGCCAGCCAGCCTGTGAGATGCTGAAATGAACTGCAAAAAGGTGATCTCATGGGAAGGTTGGAAGAATTTCCACCTGAGCTGAAGTAGGATTCTCCTGACTCAATTTCCCCACTGACACCTGGTAGACTTTAAGCCTGGCTAAATTCCAGTTGACAATCTACTCCTGCCTGGAATTGACATGAAGTTAGGGAGATGTTTCCCTGAAATGTCCCTACTCTTAATGGCAATTTCTTAATACCACAAGTTTTGTAAGCATAGTACCATGTATATTAAATAATGGATTATTGGTAGGGAATATTTGAGATTAAGTCCAAAAATTAAGCTATTAGGCTTACGATTTTAAATCAATTAAGTTAGGATCCTTTAATTCTTAGTAATAGCATGGAGACAGTTAGATTGAGCGCCTGTGAGGGTAGCATACTTAGTTAATATTATTCTTGTCTCAGTGGATTAATGTTAAAAGAAGATAATTTGTGAGCTATCTTGTAAATGCTTTAAAAGAAGCATCGCATGACCAGAAGTTGGAATTGTTGAATGATTACTTATTGTATATATGTATCTACTGGAGCCTTTTATTAATTCCTTAGTGAAATCTCATCCTCCTGATAGGGGAAATGAATAGTGAATTAATGTAAAATGTAAAAGCTGGGTTCTAATGTGAATTTCTTAAACATAACAATTGACCAAAGTTCCAGTTTTGATTTTGTAAGACTGATAAAAGTATAAAGTATGAAAGTATAAATGGTAATCTAAAGTTGTACTAATGTCAGTTTTGTAGGAGAGTGAACATCCGAATTTCTACAAGAAGATAAAGAGAAGAAGATGCTGAGATGCTGTGCTTAAGATGGCTTGAACGAGCATCCAGACCAGAAAACAGCTTCAAATGATGTTCCTCCCAGATTGCTGTATGAGATGGAACTTCTAAAAGGACAATTTGTTGATTTGTCTTTTTCTTTTGAGTCTCTGCATCTGTACTTATGAAAGGGGACTGCCCCCTTGTAATTTGTTGGTGTGTCAGTCAACTTTGCTCCCTTCTCATATTCATATAAAGGGTAAATAAATGAAAGGAAGAATTCATAGGAGAAGGAAAGTGAGGAGGAATTGATTGTATTTAGGTGTGGAAACAGAAATTTTGAAAAAAAAAGGGGGGGGGGGATAGTTTGTGGGAAATAAAGGAAAGCTTCATTTCCACAAGGTCAAAACTTCCAGTGGGGAAATTTAATCTGTGACCTAGCAGAATCTGGTGAAGAAAGTCAGAAACTTGTGTGCAGGCTTGACAAGCTGTTTGAGGGCAAGCCTATCAGAAAGGAGAAAATCCAGCTGTGCTTGGTAATGATGTGCAGTGGGCATGGCAAAAGATTGTGACCCGAAAGAGAATGGAGCAATTTGTCCTCTGATGGGAGGATCTGTCCTACATAAAATACTTCCGTATCTCTCTCCTCCTTTCTGAAGAAGGGTGAAGTTCACCTTGGCCAAGGCGTTCAATTCCTCTGAACTTTATTTTAATAAGTTTTCCTTGATACCTTTTTGTGTGTCAAGCCCATCTCTAACATAGTGGATGGCAGTCTCAATGTAAGTCAACAATGTGATGTGGCAACAAAAATCTTGGTCTATCTTGGGCTGCAGAAAGAACGGCAAAGCTTCCAGGAATAAAGGGCAATCATTCCACTCAACTCTATCCTGGTCAAACCTTGCTTGGAGTATTGGGTTTGGTTCTGGGTGCCATGGTTTAAAGAGGACATTGATAAGATGGAGAGTGTCCAGGAGGCAAACAGAATGATGAGTTTGTGTCATCTGAGGATTGCTTGAAGGACTGGGGGAAGTAGAACTGAAGGTAAAGGAAGGACTTCAAGTTTATGAAGAACTGTCTTGAAGAGAAGGAATTCAACTTATTCTTTTTGGGGGGCCCAGAGGCAATGTATAGAAGATGGCAAAAGACCAATTTATGCTTGATGTCAGGAAAAACATCCTAACAATTAGAGCTGTCCAAAAGGAGAATGGGCAGGTATGGACATTTATGATTTGGACTAAATGGACCCTGAGGTCCCTTCCAAAACTCAAATTCTAGGATTCTATGATCTTCCTAAAACAAAAGAATTCAACGAAGTTATTGGGTTAGCAGTAGGATTTTGTGCATGGTGAGTTTTTTCTGTTTTCTTATTTTGGGGAGAATGATCAGGTCCTTGCAAATAAAAGTTACTTTTTTGTTCTTGGGTTCCTTTTGTTCTTCTTTGTATGGAAAGCACAGGAGGATGAGAAGGTTACAAGGAAGGAAAATAATTATTTTATTATTATTATCATCTTGGCATATTTCTCTTTCCCCAAATCCATGTCCCTACTTTGAACATAATAAAAATTCAATAAATGTTTGCATAATAAACAAACGCCTACACATGCTTCAGCTATTCTTCATGTTCTCACACTTTTATCAATGTATCTTTCCTCCATTGATACAGATAGTGGACAGCATTAGATAAAAGAAAATAGTATGATGGTAGAGGTGTTCTTAGAAAACAGTGCGGGCCAAAAGATAAAACACGTAACTTGAAATCAGGAAAAGCAAGGTCTAATTCCTGCTTCAGAGACTTACTAACTATATGATGACACTAGGCAAGTCATTTAATCTTTTAGTCTGACTCAATTTTCTAGTCTCTAAAATGAGAATACTATCATCTACCTTACAGTGTTGTGCTGAGGATCAGTGGATGTGACTTCTGATGTGATCATAGATTAGTTCTGCAATTTCTGGTGGTTCTGACCTGGTCAAAATTTTCTACTAAAAACTATTCTGTTTCCATAAAGCTCTGTTAATATTATTATTATCTGATTCTCATCTTGTTTTATGTAATTCATCTAGAAATTATCCTGAACAAATCATCATACTATTATTATTTTATATTTATGTCCTATGGACTATTGCACACATAAATAAAGCAAAGTGCTTTTGTAATTGAAAAAAAGAAATAGGGATAAACTCATCTTCATTAGGATTACTGAAAGCATTGTACTGGAGTGCAGCTCCAATAGCAGACAGGATTACGGAAATGATAGGCACTAATTCTCTCATCACATGATTTTTTAAAAACTTTTTTAAAAAGTTATATGTGTCCCCAATTGATAAATGGTCAAAGGATATGAACAGGCAATTTTCAGAGGAAGAAATTAAAGCTATCTATAATCATATGAAAAAATGCTCTAAATCACTATTGATTAGAGAGATGCAAATCAAAACAACTCTGAGGTACCACATCACACCTATAAGATTGGCAAACATGACAGAACAAGAAAATGATAAATGCTGGAGAGGATGTGGGAAAGTTGGAACACTAATTCATTGTTGGTGGAGCTGTGAGCGCATCCAACCATTCTGGAGAGCAATTTGGAACTATGCCCAAAGGGCTACAAAAATGTGCATACCCTTTGACCCAGCAATATCGCTACTAGGACTATATCCCCAAGAGATCATAAAAATGGGAAAGGGTCCCACATGTACAAAAATATTTATAGCAGCACTCTATGTAGTTGCCAAAAACTGGAAGTCAAGGGGATGTCCATCAATTGGGGAATGGCTGAATAAATTATGGTATATGAATGTAATGGAGTACTATTGTGCCATAAGAAATGATGAACAAGAAGACTTCAGAGAGGCCTGGAAGGACTTATATGACCTGATGCTGAGTGAAAGGAGCAGAACCAGGAGAACTTTATGCACAGCAACAACCACAGTGTGTGAGAGTTTTTTCTGGTAGACTTAGATTTGTGTAATAACACAAGAACTTCTTACCAAAAAAAAAAAAAAAAAATCCCAATGGAGGATCTCAAGGCAAAATGCCTGCCACACTCAGAGAGAGAAATATGGAAGTCACTCACATATTGTAGCAGATCATGTTTGTGTATGTGTATGTGTTTGTGTATCATGTTCTGATTTGTTATACGATTTCTTTCATTTATCTTAGTCTGACTACATAGCATGACTATAGTGAAAATATACTCAATAGGAAAGTATATGTAGAATCTATACAGAATTGTATGCAGTCGTGGGGAGGGAGGGGGGTAGTGGGGGGTAGGTGGGGGGGATAAAATCACAATTGTATGGCAGTGATTGTTAAACATTACAAAATAAAAAAAATAAATAAAAAAAAGTTATATGTAAAAACAATTTTTAACTTTCATTTTTAAAACTTGGAATTCCAAATTCAATCTTTTCCTCCCCTCCACCCCACTCATTTGAGAAGGCAGGCAATTTGATATGTTATACATGTATAGTCAGGCAAAATATATCCATGTAACACTCATGTTGTCCTCACATGATTTTTATTCCTTCTGTTACATCTCTACATTTTGAATGTTTTTCCCATGTACTTTAGAGAGGCAACATCTATTAAAAATATTATTAAGTCTTTATGACTCACTGTCAAAGCCAGGTTATTGTGGGTAGCAGTTTCTATGTAATAATGTTTGAGTTCCACTTCAGTTTATTCATTAAAGTCTCAAAATTATTTTAAAGTTTTATTTGTAGTATGGGAATTTTTTGTGTTCAACCATGAAAGGTAGTGAGGTTCTGATGCACAATTCCATACACCAAGTCATGTTTTGGTATTCAGGATATGTTAAATTTTTGCAACATACAGTCCTGTGTTGCATAATTCCTATCATTTCTTTTCAGGATTAATTTGTTGTTATTGTTGTTGTTAGTCTCCTCCTCCTCCTCCTCCTCCTCCTCTTCCTCTTCCTCCTCTTCCTCCTCTTCCTCCTTCTCCTTCTTCTTCTTCTTCATGGACCATGGCATGCCAAGTCCTTGTATCCTCCACTCTCTCCTAAAATCTGTCTAGGCTCATGTTGATTGCTTTCACTACACTATCTATCCATCTTATCTGCTGCCATTCCCTTCTCCTTTTGTCTTCTGTCTTTCCCATCAGGGTCTTTTCCAGTGAGTTCTGTCTTCTGCTTGTGTGGCCAAAGTATTTAAGCCAAGATCTTAATTTTTTTCATGCTAACCTTCAAACCAGCTTTTCCACTCTCCTCTTTCACTCTCACCAAGAGGCTTGTTAATTTTTCTTTACTTTCTGCCATCAGAGTGATATCATCTGCATATCTAAGATTGTTGATATTGCTCTTGGCAACCTTAATTCCAGCTTTTTATTCCACCACCCTGGCATTTCCCATGATGTACTCTGCATGTAAGTTAAAAAACAAGGTAATAAAATACAGCCTTGTCATATTCTTTTGCCAATATTAAACTAATCAATTGTTTCATACTCAGCTCTCACTGTTGCTTTTTGACTTACAGGTTCATCAGGAAACAAATAAGATGATCTGGTATTCCCATCCCTTTGAGGACTTGCCATATTTTGTTGTGATCCACACAAAGTCTTTAGTTTAGTCAATGAAGCAGAAATAGATGTTTTTTCTGGAACTCCCTTGCTTTTTCCATAAAGCAACAAATGTTGGCAATTCTCTAGTTCCTCTTCCTCTTTGAAAACCAGCCTTCTCTCCTAGTAATTCTCAGTTCACAAAATACTGAAGCTTAGCTTGCAGAATCTTAAGCATAACCTTGCTGGCATGTGAAATGAGTGTAATCGTTTGGTAATTTGAACATTCCTTGGCCTTGCCTTCTTTAGGATTGGGACATAAACTGATCTTTTCCAATCCAGTGGCCATTGTTTACTGAATGCAACACTTTAACAACATCAACTTTTAAGATTTTAAATGACTCAGCTTGAATTCCATCTCTTCCATCTGCCTAAGGCCCATGACTTCATTCTCCAGTATGTCTGGTTCTAGATCAGTAACTATAGCATCATTATTGGTGATGGGGAGGTCTTTCTCATATAGCTCTTTGGTACAGTCTTGCCCCCTTTTCTTAATCTTTTCAGATTCTGTAAAGTCCCTACCATTTTTGTCTTTTATCATGCTCATTTTTGCATAAAATGTTTCCTTGATATCTCTAATTTTCTTGAAGAGAAAATTGTCTTTCCCATTGTATTGCCTTCTATTTCTTTTCATTGCTCATTTAAGAAACTTTAGGTCTCCTACTATTCTTTGGAATTCTGCATGCCTTTGGGATATCATTCCTCTTCGTTTTCCTTCGCTCTTCAGCTCTTTGGAAAGCCTCATCAGATGGCCATTTGGCTTTCTTGCTCTTCTTTTTCTTTGAAATGTTTTTTTGGTGCTGCCTTCTATAGCAGCTTGTCCCATCAGTTCTGGGAAAATAGAGGCAGAAGAAATGGAAGCAGTAGTAGAGTTTATGTCCTTGGGCTCAATGATCACTACAGACAGTGATGGCTGCCTTGAAATTAAAAGACACCTGCTCCTTGGGAGGAAATCTATGGAAAATTTGGACAGTATACTAAAAAGCAGAGATATCACCTTGCTGACAAAAGTTCACTTAGTCAAATCTACGGTTTGTCCAGTGGCAACATATGCCTGTGAGACCTGGAATATAAAGAAAGCTGAGTGCCATAGCATTGACACTCTCAAATTGTGGTGCTGGAGAAGACTTTTGAGAGTCCTTGGATAGCAAGGAGATCAAATCAGTCAATACTTAAAGAAATTAATTCAGGCAATTCACTGGAAGGTCAAATACTGAAGCTGAACCTTAAATACTCTGACCACTTAATGAGAAGATAGGACTTATTGGAAAAGACCCTGACAGGAAAGATTGAAGATAAAAAGAGAAGGGAATGGCAGCAGATAAGATGGATATATAGTGTCATGAAAGCAATCAACATGAGTCTGGACAGATTTTAGGAGGTAGTGGAGGATACAAGGACTTCGCATGCCATGGTCCATGGAGTCATGAAGAGTCAGACATGACTAAAGAGTTGAGTGACAACAAATCTGTACAGTATTATGATCCTCTGTCCATAGTTCTTCAGACACTCTACCAGATTTAATCCCTTAAATCTATTTATCATTTTTACTTCATATTCATAAGAGATGTCATTTATTAAGTCATATCTATTATGGTCTTATAACTTCCCTCCTTTCTTCAATGAACTGTCTGAATTTTGCAACAAGAAATTCACGATCTGAGCCACAGTCAGTTCTAAATCTTATTTTAATTGACTGTATAGAGATTCTCCACCTTTGGCTTATATAATCAACATGATTTCTATATTGACCACCAGGTGATGTCCATGTGTAGAGTCATCTTTTGGGTTATAGAAAAAGACTGTTTGGCCTCAGATGCTTCCTAGCTGTGCAACCCTGGGGAAATTACTTAGTCTCTGTTTGCTTTAATCCAGTGGAGAGGGAAATGGCAAATCACTCCAACATCTTTGACAAGAAACCCCACAGACTCTACTGGCAGGCTGTGATCCACGGGGTCACAAAGAGTCAAACAAGACTGAACAACCATCACTTCTTTTAGGGCCAAGCATGTTTTTTGTAACTTGTAGCATTAATTTTTTTTATTATTTTGTGGTTGTTCTTTCCATTTACATTGTTCTAGTCATTAAGCATATTATTTCTTGCCTCTGCATGCTTCACTTTGTATCAATTAATGAAAATCTTTCCATGTTTCTCTGTATTTATCATATTCATAATTTCTTACAGCACAGTAATATTCCATTATCACAAATTGCTTATCCATTTCCCATCTGATGGGTATCTACTTTTTTTCCAGTTCTCCATTACTACAAAAAGTGCTGCTTTAAATATGTTGCTGTATATGAGGTCATTCTTTGTTTTTGGTGACCTCTGTGAGGTATATTCTTACCATAAAGACCTCTGAATCAAAGGAGGAAAAAAGAAAAAAGAAAAAGTGTGTTTGATATGACCAGTGAGTTATCTTGACAAAACTCTATTAGTCTCTGCCTTGCCTCATTTTGTACTCCAAGGCCAAATTTACCTGCTATTCCAATTATCTTTTGATTTCCTATTTTAACATTCCAATTCCCTATGATGAATATGGCATTTTTGTGTATATTATTTCTAGATGATGTTGTAGGTCTTCATAGAACTGATCAATTTTGGCCTCCTTAGCACCAGTGGTTAGAGCACAGATTGTATTACTTTGATGTGGAACAGCTTGCCTTGGGTATCACTGAACAGAGAGCATTCTTTACATTATACCCCAATACTGCTTTTCTCACCCTTTTATTGACTATAAGGGTTACTCCATTTCTTCTAAGGAATTCTTGCTCACAGTAGTATATTAAATAGACAGAGATACAAATATGAATGATTAATAATGATCCCTAATTCTAGGTTCCTCAAAGATAACCCTTCTGTGATTTCTGACGTCTCTTACCTAGTCCACAATTTCCACCAAAAATGCTTCAGTTTCCATAATCAAATCAACATGACACAGCTATGCATTCACTGCTTTCTTAATGACATACATTTGGTTGAATCCATGTGGATGTCACCAATGGAGGGTCTTTCGATTCCATTTTTGAATCCTACATATTTCAGAGGCTCCACCTGGTTATAAACCACTTTTGGTCATGTTTCGGCATATCCAGTGGCATGTACCTACTATCAGTTTTTGCTATTGCTTAATGAAGTGATGTCTTTTTTGCTCCAAAAGTATTTCTGTAGGTTATTTATCATGTGATCTAAGAACGTCCATCAATCCTATTCTTCCTTTTTGAGAAGGAAGTATTCATCTTCCTATGGTTGCCTTAGGTAGATGGGCTCTATGTTCTATTAATATTGTATCAGTTTACATTCATCTACTTTCCACATCTGTTATGATGTATTTTATTGTCTTGAAAACATACATAAAGATTGATACTGAGAAGTTATAAATTGCTTTAAATGTGTACTTCCCCTTGAACTTTGATTTCAGGATTGCTGTAAGTCTCTATACATTCAGTCACCATTTTCTCCTTCATGAACCTTATTCATTCATTCAATTTTATATTCACATTCAGACATGAAGTCTGCAGTTTCTTCTTTCCTTGACATTAATTAAGAATTTAACATTTATATGGTTCAAATGACCTTTTGATATAATTGAATAAAGATTCCACAGGATAGAGAAACTGCTTAATGTGGTTTTTGGTGGAGCCATATAGCTTGATGTCATTCATATTTATCAAGTTCTTAATGAGATGCTTTGGTTTGACCCTTTCTTTAATTTAGAAACCATACTTAGTTCAATTAAAGAGACATTTTAATGGATATAAGTGTGGGAAGATTGATAATTGGCTTAATCTGTCTTCTAAGAGGTGTTTTGTTTCATATCAATTGTTCTTTGACTTTATTGTGATTGTGAAATGTATTAGAGAACAGTATTATGCATGGACAGCAAATACTCTAGCATTCTCTCTCTTTACATATATAGATATAGATATAGATGTATGTATGTATATGCGCGTATGTGTGTATATATATGCCTATGTGTGTATATATATATGCATATATATTTATATATATATATATATACACACACATAGGCATATATATATATATATATATATATATACATATATATATATATATATATATATATATATATATATATATATATATATGTATATATATATATATATATATATACTATAATCTATTTTGTACATTTGTAGTACAAGGACCATTTTTCCCCTGGCGGCCATCCTTGTGATATCTCTTGGGACTTAGCTAGGCTGGCCCTTGGATGAGAGTACTACTTGCTTCTACTTGCTTTCAGGTTAATACCCCTACCAAGTTTTATGCTTCCCTAGAATAGTCTTCAAAAACTCAGTATAATGACTACACTTAACTACGCATCAGAGCAGGGCTTTATTTTGTTTTTCTAAATAAACCCATACAACAATGAAAACTACAAGATGTCACAGGATTATAGCATTTAGACCTAGAAGGGATTTTAGTGGTCATCTCTTCTAAAATCCCTGTTTTACAGATGAGGAAATTGAGGCCCAGACATGAAGTGACTCATCCAAAATTGTAGAATGAGTGAATAGATGAGCTATCATATCCAAACCCAGGACTTCTGTTTGAATGGCTTATTTGTACCCTTTGGTCATTTCACTTAACAAATTCAACATACATTTCTTAAATACTTATTTTGTACACCTATACTGTACTCAGTAAATCTATTTCGGTGGAGGAAACATAAGTAAGTTTAGGTAATAATTGAGCTGTACTATATTGAATTGCTTGCCTTCCAAAGGGAAGGGGTGGGGATGGAGGGAGGTAAAGAAGTTGGAACTCAAAGTTTTAGGAACAACTGTCGAGTACCGTTCTTGCCACTAGGAAATAAGAAATAAAGGTAAAGGGGTATAGAAAGTTATCTGGCCCTACAGGACAAAAGAGAAGATGGAGACAAGGGCAGAGAGGGAGGATAGAAGAGAGAGCAGATTGGTGATAGGGGCAATTAGAATGCTTGGTGTTTGGGGGGGGAGGGGATAAAAGGGGAGAAAATTTCTAACCCAAAATTTTGTGAAAATGAATGTTAAAAGTTAAATAAATAAAGATAAAAAAAAACTTTAAAAAAAATAAAATAATTGAGCTGTACTGGCACACTTGGGGAAGCATTACCATTAGCCATCCCTTTACCCTCAAATCAAGTATCAATAGGAATCCTCAATCAAGGGATGGTGGCATAAATGAATAACATCTTTCAATGCATCAATGAAATACAGTTCTTTACATGTAGTTGAATATACCAATATTATTTAGGAATGAGTCATATTGAATAGAAGAAAAAAGATTTAACATTGCACAAAATCCTACTAGGTAATGGAAGGAGCAAGTATTTATTAAGCACCTACTATGTGCCAGGCACTGTGCTACATGCTTTACAAATATTATCTCATACTTCAACATTAAGGTCCAGTTGTCCATGAAAGTCATTTGTTCTTTTACCACTGTAGTCTAAATTGACCTCAGGAGACCACACATTGATTTTTTGAAGGATATCAATTTAGTGACACTGAATATTTACTGTGGAAATTAGTTTTCAAGTACAACGTAAGAATTGGGCTACCACAATAAGCCAACATCTCTTCTAATCCCTTAGGGATAGGAGGAAATTGAGGAGATACGGAGGAAGGAAGGAAAGAAAAGAATTAAGAAGGAAAGAAAATAAATTAAGAAGGAAGGGAGGGAGGGAGGGAGGGATATAGAAAGGAATGAAGGGAGGGCAGGGAGGAAGGGAGGGAGGGAAACCAGGGAGGGAGGGAAGCAAACCAGGGAGGGAGGGAAGGAAAGAAGAAGGGAAGGAAGGAAGGAAGGAAGGAAGGAAGGAAGGAAGGAAGGAAGGAAGGAAGAGAGGGGAAGAGAGGGAGAGAGGGAGAAAGGGAGCAAGGATGGGAAAAAGAAAGAGAGAAATAAAGAAAATTTAGGTGATCTACATGAGTTTGCAATTATGGTACAAATACTCTGACAGTGGGATGTTACACTCTTGATTAGTCACTGAAAAAAGCAAACATTTGGAGTAAACTCTCACTGTTTTTTGCCCCAACATCTTCTCTCATCCTGTAGCAAAGTGTTCACCCAAGCCAGCATTAAGTAGCCATTAGAATCCAATCACATTTTCCAACTAGTTTCATCACAGATAGCCCTGACTATGCAAGTCCCAACATGCTAGCATGAAATTGTTTACTTTTAATAGTAGCAACTTTATTTTTGACTGCAGTGAGACCATAACTCTGGTATATTTTGTTTTGGTTCATTTACTTAGACAACCATCTGGCAAGATAAACCAGCAATGTCCAAATGAAATATTCTCAAGTGAAGGAAAGCATCTTCTGTGAGAAATATAGAGACTATGGCAGAGTCTAGGTTATATTTGCTCTTCAAGTCCCACCCTCTGCAGCTTTCCTCAATCAGTTTTGCCAACTGTCTCTCACAGAAAAGTTCTTCTTGGTTCTGATGGTCCAACCAGACTATACCGCTCAGTGTTGCCCCAGTCCGTGCCTAACCCTAACCTTCTGCATGATTTCTTACATCATCCCTTTCAGCTGCAATGTGCTCCTGCTTCTCTAGTTGTCAAAACCCTATCACTTCTACAAGACTCAGCTGGATTGCCGCCTCCTCTATGGAGCCCTCTCTGGCGCTCTCCAAGGTCCCAGTCATCACTCCCTCCACTGATTCGGGCAGGATTTCTTACCTGTCGATCTCACAGTAATGACAGTTGATATCTCTATAGTAGTTTACATACATGATTTCATTTGATCTTTAAAAAAAAGGCCACCCTGGAATTCCAGTGCCGAGATAACCAGAATTCTCTGAAGCCCTCCTAAATTCTCCTTCAAACGACTAGAAATCTGCCTCAAAATTGAGCTAGGAGCAGAGAAGGGGCTTAGCAGCCCAGCAGGAAAGAACTATCTCACAGAGGAGGAAGGGGAGGGAGGTCAAGGAGCAGCAGGAGTACCAGCCAGCCTCATAGCACAGGGCTTGCAGCCCTGGGAGACCTTCACCCCACTGCTGATCAGCAGTGAGGCCCAGAGCCAGGGCTGGCCAACAGCAAGACCCCACCCCTGGACCCTACCAACAGAGAGACCCTGTTTCTATAGCAACCCAGTAGCAGGCCCCAATCCTGGGGCTGACCAGCAACAAGATCCTTCCTCCATGGTCAGTCACTAGAAATACTTTACCATAGCAACCCAGCAGCAAGGCCCCACCCATGGAATAGACCAGCAGCTAAACCCCACACCCAGGAAAGGCCAACAGGGAGGCCCCACCCCCCCATTACAAGCCAGAAGGAAAGCCTACCCTCCAGAGAAAATAAGCAACTAAGCCCTAAAGCCCAGTGAAACCCAACAGTAAGACCCAGAAACTGAGCACAAGAAATATTGGGATAGAGTGGGAACAAAGCCCAACTCTGACATAAAAACACCAAAAATAAAAAGACAGAAAATGAGCAAAAAAATATAGAAAGTTGTTATGGTGATAAGGAGGATCAAGGCACATACTTAGAAGACAATAGTGTCAAAATGGCTAAATGTGTACCCACAAAGAAAAATGTAATTTGGTATCAGGCCCAAAAAGAATTCCTGGAAGAGTTTTAAAAAGATTTTTAGGGGAGGAGCCAAGATGGTGGAGTAGAAAGATACACATATGCTCCCTCCTAACCCACAGCCCATAAAATACCTGTAAAGCAGAACTCCCCACAAATTCTGGAGCAGCAGAAACCACAGAACAATGGAGTGGAGGAGATTTCTGTTCCAGAGAGACCTGAAAAATTGACCCGAAAGGTCCATCGCACGCCAGACCCGGAGCAGAGCCCAGCCTTGCCTTGGCTGCTCACACCACCAAGGGGTGCAGATCTGAGCAGGCTTCAGGGACAGAATCTCCAGCAGTCTCACAGGTCCCTCCACCCACAGGTGCCAAAGGTCAGTGAGAGAGTCTCTTAGGCTGGCCAACAGGGGAGTGGGGTGTCCCCATAACTCAGGCCCCCTGGGGGGGGCAGCAGCACAGGCAGTAGCAGACAGGGGCTCCCAAAGCAGGCAGGAGCTCAGATCCATTGTTGAAGGTCTCCACATAAACCCTCTGAGGGAACTGAGCCCTGTGAGGCAGCCCTGCCCCACCTGAGCACCTAAACTTAATCTCACACTGAACAGCAGCCCCGCCCCCACCCAAAGCCCTCAGGCTGGGAAGCAGCATTTGAATCTCAGACCCCAAGTGCTGGGTGGGTGGATCTGGAGGCAAGGTGAGTGTGGAGAGGATACTCAGAAGTCAAGTAACTGGTGGGGAAAATGCCCAGAAAAGGGAAAAAAAATAAGACCATAGAAGGCTACTTTCTTGGTGAACAGATATCTCCTCCCATCCTTTCTGATGAGGAAGAATAATGCTTACCAATAGGGAAAGACATAAAAGTCAAGGCTTCTGTATCCCAGACATCCAAAATAAATATTCAGTGGGCTCAGGCCATGGAAGAGCTCAAAAAGGATTTTGAAAATCAAGTTAGAGAGGTGGAGGAAAAACTGGGAAGAGAAATGAGAGAGATGCAAGAAAAGCGTGAAAAGCAGGTCAACACCTTGCTAAAGGAGACCCAAAAAAATGCTGAAGAAAATAACACCTTGAAAAATAGGCTAACTCAATTGGCAAAAGAGGTTCAAAAAGCCAATGAGGAGAAGAATGCTTTCAAAAGCAGAATTAGCCAAATGGAATAGGAGGTTCAAAAGCTCACTGAAGAAAATAGTTCTTTCAAAATTAGAATGGAACAGATGGAGGCTAATGCTTTATGAGAAACCAAGAAATCACAAAACAAAACCAAAAGAATGTAAAAATGGAAGATAATGTGAAATATCTCATTGGAAAAACAACTGACCTGGAAAATAGATCCAGGAGAGACAATTTAAAAATTATGGGCCTACCTGAAAGCCATGATCAAAAAAAGAGCCTAAACATCATCTTTCATGAAATTATCAAGGAAAACTGCCCTGATATTCTAGAACCAGAGGGCAAAATAAGTATTCAAGGAATCCACTGATCACTACCTGAAAGAGATCCAAAAAGAGAAACTCCTAGGAACATTGTGGCCAAATTCCAGAGTTCCCTGGTCAAGGAGAAAATATGGCAAGCAGCTAGAAAGAAACAATTCAAGTATTGTGGAAATACAATCAGGATAACACAAGATTTAGCAGCTTCTACATTAAGGGATTGAAGGGCGTGGAATAGGATATTCCAGAAGTCAAAGGAACTAGGACTAAAACCACACCCAGCAAAACTGAGTACAATACTTCAGGGGAAAAACTGGTCTTTCAATGAAATAGAGGATTTTCAAGCATTCTTGATGAAAAGACCAGAGCTGAAAAGAAAATTTGACTTTCAAACACAAAAATGAAGACAAGCATGAAAAGGTAAACAGCAAAGAGAAGTCATAAGGGACTTTACTAAAGTTGAACTGTTTACATTCCTACATGGAAAGACAATATTTGTAACTCTTGAAACTATTCAGTGTCTGGGTACTGGGTGGGATTACACACACACACACACACACACACACACACACACACACACACACAGCACAGAGTGAATTGAATAGGATGGGATCATATCTTTAAAAAATGAAATTAAGGGGTGAGAGAGAAATATATTGGGAGAAGAAAGGGAGAAATGGAATGCGGCAAATTCTCTCTCATAAAAGAGGCAAACATAAGGCTTTTTAGTGGAGGGAAAAAGAGGGGAGGTGAGAGAAAAACATGTAGTTTACTCTCATCACCTTCCACTAAAGGAAGGAATAAAATGCACATGCATTTTGGTATGAAAACCTATCTTACAATACAGGAAAGTGGGGGAGAAGGGGATAAGCAGGGTGGGGGGATGATGGAAGGGAGGGCAATGGGAGGAGGGAGCAATTTGAAGTCAACACTCTTGGGGAGGGACAGGATCAAAAGAGAGAATAGAAGCAATGGGGGGCAGGATAGGATGGAGGGAAATATAGTTAGTCTTACACAACAAAACTATCATGGAAGTCATTTGCAAAACTACACAGATATGGCCTATATTGAATTGCTTGCCTTCCCAAAGGGAGTGGGTGGGGAGGGAGGGATGAAGAGAAGTTGGAACTCAAAGTTTTAGGAACAACTGTCAAGTACTGCTCTTGCTGCTAGGAAATAAGAAATACAGGTAATGGGGTATAGAAAGTTATCTGGCCCTACAGGACAAAAGAGAAGATGGGGACAAGGGAAGGGAGGGATAATAGAAGAGAGGGCAGATTGATGATAGGGGCAATCAGAATGCTCTCTGTTTTGGGGTGGGGGAGGGGACAAATGGGGAGAAAATTTGGAACCCAAAATTTTGTGAAAATGAATGTTAAAAGTTAAATAAATTTTAAAAAATTTTTTAAAAAGATTTTAAAAAATAAATTAGAGAAGTAGAAGAAAAATTAGGAAAATAAGTGAAAGTATTGCAAGAGACTCATGAAAAAAAGAGTCACCAGAATGGGAAAAGATAATACAAAGATTTACGGAGGAAAAGAACTCCCTAAAAAAACAGAATTGGCCAAATGGAAAAGAAGTACAAAAGCTCACTGAAGAATATCATTCCTTAGAACTTAGAATTGAACAAGTGGAAGCTAATGACTCTATGAGACATCAAAATATGAGAAAAACAAAATTTTAAAAGAAAATAAACAGAAAATAAATGTGAAATTTCTCATTGGAAAAACAACTGACCTAGAAAATAGATCCAGAAGGAACAATATAATAATTATTGGACTACCTGAAAGCCATAATAAAAAAAAATCCTGGACAACATCTTTCAAGAAATTATCAAAGAAAATTACCTTGATATATTAGAACCAGAGGGCAAAAGAGAAATTGAAAGAATCCACCCATCACTGCCTGAAAGAGATCCCAAGACAAAAACTCCCAGGAATATCATAGCCCAAATTCCAGAGCTCACAGACCAAGAAGAAAGTATTGTGAGCAACCAAAAAGAAACAATTCAAATGTTGTGGAGTTGAGGATTACATAGGATTTGACATTTTCCACATCAAAGAATCAGAATGCTTGGAATATGATATACCAGAAGGCAAAGAAGTTAGGATTACAATCAAGAATCACCTATCTAGCAAAATTGTATGTAATCTTTTGGGGGGGGGGGGAGGAGGGGAACGATGGATATTTAACAAAATAGAGGACTTTCAAGCATATTTGATTAAAAGATCAGAGCTAAATAAAAAATTTTACCTCTAAATACAAGATTCAAGGGAAATGTAAAAAGGTAAAAAAGAAACAAGAAAGAGAAAACATAAAAAATTCAGTAAGGTTACACTGCTTATATTCCTATATGGCAAGACAATATTTGTAACTTTTTTCCAAGACTTTATCTTTTTTTTCAACATTCACTTTTATAAGATGAGTTCCAAACTTTTTCCTCCTTCCCTCCCACCCTTCTCCCCTCCCCAAGATGGCAAGCAATCTGATATAGATAATACATGAACAATCATATTAAGCATATTTCCACATTAGTCATGTTGTGAAAGAAGAATCAGAACAAAAGAGATAAAATGAAAAAGAAAAGACAGGGAAAAAAAGGTAAAACTAGTGTGCTTCAATCTTCATTCAGACCCCATAGTTCTTTCTCTGGATGTGGATAGTATTTTCCATCATGAGTCTTTTGGAATTGTCTTATATCATTGCATTATTGAGAAAAGCTAAGTCTATTAAAGTTGATCTTTACATAATGTTACTGTTACTGTATACAATGTTCTCTTGGTTCTGCTCACTTCACTCAGTATCAGTTAATGTAAGTCTTTCTATCTTTTTCTGAAATCTGTGTTCATCATTTCTTATGGAACAATAATATCCCATGACATTCATATACCACAACTTGTTAGGTCATTTCCCAATTCATGGGCATCCCCCAAATTTCCAATTTTTTACCACCACAAAAAGAGCTGCAATAAATATTTTTGTATATGCTGGTTTATTATCTCTTTGAGACATACACCTAGTAGTAGAATTGCTGGATCAAAGAGTATGTACAATTTTATAGCTCTTTAGGCAATATTTGTAACATTTAACAACTTTTATTACTTTAAGAGCAATTAAAAGAAGTATATGTAGATAGAGGGTGTGGATATAAGGCGACTTTGATGGGATGATATATCCAAAACAAAATAAAGGGGTGAGAAAGAAAATTGCACTGGAGGAAGAAGGAGAGGAGAGACTGAATGGGACAATTTATCCCACACAAAAGAGGCATAAAGAGCTACTATAATGAGAGGGGAAGATGAGGGGAGGTGGGCAAAGCTTAAACCTTACTCTCATCAAAATTGTCTGAAAGAAGGAATAACATATACAGTTGGATACAAAAATCTATCTTACCCTATAAGGAAGTAAAAAGGAAAGGGGATCACAGAAGGGGGATGAGATAAAAGGGAAGGTATATCGGGGAAGGTGGTGATCAGAAGTAAAACACTTGTGAGGAAGGAAAGGGTAGGTGGTAAGAGAGAGAGGAGGATAGACAAATGATAAATAGCATAGAGGGAAATACACAGTTAGTTATCAAAATTTTAAATATGAATGCAATGAACTCACCCATAAAATGGTAGCAGGTAGCAAAATGGATTAAAAAGCAAAACCCTACAGTAAGCTGTTTACAAGAAGCAAATATGAAGCAGAGAGATACACACAAGGTAAGAGTAAGGGGCTGAAGCAGAATCTTTTACCGTACAGCTGAAGCAGAGAAAGCAAGGGTAGCAATCATGATCTCAAACAAAGCAAAGGCAATAATAGATCTAATTAAAAGACATAAAGAAAGAAGCTAAATCTTGCTGAAAGGTTCCATAGACAATGCAGTCATATGGTATAGCATCTAAATGTTTTTAAAATTAATTTATTTGTTTTCAGTTTTCTACAATCACTTCCATAAATCTTAGATTTTCTCCCTCTCCATCCTCCCTCCCTCCCCGAGACAGCATGCAATCTTATATAGGTTCTACACGTACATTCTTATTATACACATTTTCACCTTAGTCATGTTGCATAGAAGAATTAAAATGAATGGGAGAAACCATGAAAACAACACAAACATAACACAAGAGAAAATGGTCTGCTTCATTCTGCAATCCAATTCCACAGATCTTTCTCTGCATGTGGAAGGCATTTTGCCTTGAGTCCATTAGAAATTTTTTAGGTCCTTGCATTGCTGTGAAAGGCTAAGTCTACCAGAAAAATTCCTCACACACTGTGATTGTTGCTGTGTACAAAGTTCTCCTGGTTCTGCTCCTTTCACTCAACATCAGTTCATATAAGTCCTTCCAGGCCTCTCTGCAGTCTTCCTGTTCATCATTTCTTACAGCACAATAGTATTCCATTACATTCATATACCACAACTTCTTCAACATTTCCCAACTGATGGACATCCTCTCAATTTCCAGTTCTTGGCCACCACAAAGATGGCTGCTATAAATATTTTTGTATATGTGGAACCCTTTCCCATTTTTATGATTTCTTTGGGATGCAGTCTTAGAAGTGATATGGCTGGGTCAAAGGGTATACACATTTTTGTAGCCCTTTGGACGTAGTTCCAAATTGCTCTCCAGAGTGGTTGGATTAGGTCGCAGCTCCACCAACAATAGCCTCTAAATTTTTGAAGGAGAAGTTGAATGAGTTACAGGAAGAAACAGATAATGAACTTATACTAATGGGGAAACTCAACTTTTCATTCCCTGAATTAGATAAATTTAACAAAAAAAAAAAACCAGAAAGAAATTAAGGTGAATGAAATTCTGGAAAAGTAAGATATAATGATCTCTGGAGAAACTGAATGATAATAGAAAGGAATGGACATTTCCCTTGGTGGTATATAGCATCTGTGCAAAAACTGACTATGTATTAGGACATAAAAACCTCACAATCAAATGCAGAAAAGCAGAAATAATAAATGCACTTTTTTTCAGATCAGAGTGCAATAAAAATTACATTCAATAACAGACAATGGAAAGAGAGATTAAAAACTATTTTGAAATTAAATAATCTAATCCTGAAAAACAAGTGGGTCAAAGAACAAATCATAAAAACAATTGATAATTTCATTAAAGAAAATGACAACAATGAGACAAAATACCAAAATTTATATGATACAAAGAAAGTGGTACTTAGGGGAAATTTTATATCTCTAATAGCTTGCAAAAGAGTGAAAAAGTGGATCAATTAATTAAGCATGCAACTAAAAGAAACTAGAGAAAGAACAATTTAAAAATCCCCAATTAAACACCAAACTGGAAATCCTGAAAAATCAAAAGAGAAATTAATAAAATTGAAAGGAAGAAAACCCTTGGACTAATAAATATAACTAGAAACCACTTTCATGAAAAAAAAACCTAATAAGACAGATAAATCATTGGTTAATTTGATTTAAAAAAGGAAAGAGGTAAAACCAAATTATTAGTATCAAAAATGAAAGGGGTAGATTTGCCACCATTGAAGAGGAAATTAAGAAAATTGTTAGGAGTTATTTTGTCCATTTATATGCTAATAAATTTAACTATCTAAGTGAAATGGATGAATACCCATAAATTACCCAGATTAACAGAAGAAATAAAATACTTAAATAACCCAATCTTAGAAAAAAAATTTGAACAAGTCATTAATTAATCTTCTAAGAAAAAATCCCCTTGACCAGATGAATTTGCAAGTGAATCTGACCAAACATTTAAAAAACAATTAATCCCAGTAATATGAAAACTATTTGGAAAAATAGGTGAAAGAGGAGTCCTACCAAGGTCCTTTTACAAAACAAATATGGTGCTGATATCCAAAGTAGGAAGAGAAAGAAAACTATAGACCAATTTCCCTAATGAATCTTGATGCAAAAATTTTAAGTAAAATACTAGCAAAGGGATTAAAGCAATATATCACAAGGATCACAAACTACGACCAGGTGGAATTTATACCAGGAATGCAGGGCTGGTTCAATATTAGAGAATATTGGAAAATTGGGAAATGTTAGGGGAAAAATTAGGAAAACAATAACAAAACCAACAGAAATTATAATAAAGAAGGAAAGAAAAAGCCTTTGACAAAATACAGCACCCATTTCTATTAAAAACGCTAGAGAGCATAAGAATAAATGGAGTTTACCTTAAAATGATAAGTACTATGTATCTAAAACCATCAGCAAGCATTATCTATAATGGGGATAAGCCATATACAATGGCTTCCCAATGCAACTGGGGTGAAGCAAGTATGCCCATTATCACCTATTTATTTAATATTGTACTAGAAATGTTAGCTTTAGCAATAAGAGGAGAAAAAAATGAAGAAATTAGAATAAGCAATGAGGAAATAAAATGATCATTCTTTGCAGATGATATGATGTAATACTTCAAAAATCCTAGAAAATCAACTACTTGAAATTATTAACAACTTTAGCAAAGTTGCAGGATACAGAATAATCCCACAAAAATCACCAGCATTTCTATATATTACCAACAAAGTTGAGCACCAAGAGATAGAAAGAGAAATTCCATGTAAAATAACCATAGACAATATAAAATATTTGAGAATCTACCTGCCAAAACAAACCCAGGAACTATATGAACACAAACATAAAACACTTTTCACACAAATGAAGTCAGATCTGAACAATTAGAAAATGTATTAATTATTCACAGTTAAGTTGAGCCAATGTAATAAAAATGAGAATTCTACTTAAATTAATCTGTTTATTCAGTGCCATATCAAGTAAACTATTAAAAAATTATTTTATAGAGCTAGAAAAAAAAATTACCAAAATTCATCTAGTAGAACAAAAGCTCAAGAATTTCAAGGGAATCAAAGGAAAAAAGTTCAAAAGAAGGTGGTCTAGCCATATCATATCTCAAACTGTATGAAAAAGTGGTAATCATCAAAACAATGATACTGTCTAAGAAGTACAGTGGAATAGATTAGGTACAAATTGTATTAAGTGACTATAGTAACATAGTATATGATAAACTCAAAGATCCAAGCTTTTGGAACAAAAACTCTTTATTTGACAAAAACTGCTGGGAAAACTGGAAAATAGTATAGCAGAAACTAGAAACTAAGCATAGAGCAACATCTCATACTGTATACCAAGATAAGGTCATCATTTACACATAAAGGGTAATACCATAGGCAAATTAGGAGAGTATAGAATAGTTTATCTGCCAGATTTGTGGATAAGGGATGAATTTAGGACCAAGGAAGATACAGAGAGCATTACAAAATCTAAAATAGATAACTTTGATTTTATAAAACTAAAAAATTTTTGCAAAAACAAAGCCAATGCAACCAAAATTATAAGAAAAGCAGAAAACTGGTGGGGTGGGGAATTTTGCAACAAGTATTTCTGACAAAGACCTCATTTCTCAAATATATAGAGAACAGAGTCAAATTTATAAAAAATGCAAGCCATTCCCCAACTAATAAATGGTCAAAGGATGTGAACAGGTAGTTTTTAGACAAAGAAATTAAAAAAATCTGTAGTCATAAGAAAAAATGCTCTAAATAACTCTTGCTCAGAGAAATGCAAATTAAAACAACTCTGAGATACCATTTCATACCTATCAGAATAACTAACATGACAAAAAGGAAAATATTGGATATTGGAGTGGATGTGGGAAAATTTGAGACACTAATGCATTGTTGATGGGATTGTGAAATGATTCAACCAGTCTGGAGAGTAATTTGAAACTATGCCCAAAAGGCTATAAAACTGTACATACCCTTTGATCCAGCAATACCACTGCTGAGTCTATATCCCAAAGACATCCAAAAAAAAGTAAAAGGACCTATTTGTACAAAGATATTTATAGCAACTTTTTTTGTGGAAGCTAAGAATTGGAAAACAAAGGGATGTCAATCAATTGGAGAATGGCTAAACAAGCTGTGAGACAGAATTGTAATGGAATATTACTGTGCTATAAGAAATGACAAGCTGGATGATTTTAGACTAACCTGGAAAGACTTACATGAACTGATGCAAAATGAAATGAACGAAACCAAGAGAATGTTCTACACAGTAACAGTAATATTGTTCAATGAAGAACTGTGAATGACTTAGCTCTTCTCAGAAATACAACAATCCAAGATGATCCCAAAGCAATCCAGACTGAAGCAAGATATTTTTAACCTTTTTTTCTTTTATTCAAGTCTTCCTCTACAAAATAACTAACATGGAAATGTTTTACACAATTGTACATGTATAACCTATATCTGATTGCTTACTGTCTCAGAGAGGAGGAAAGGATAGAATTCGGAACTCAAAACTTTAAATAAAATTGTTTTTAAAATTGGGGCAAAAAACCTGGGAGGTAAGTACTATAGATATACTTATTATGCTCATTTTACAGAAGAAGAAATTGGATCTTAAAAAAGGTATTGTCTCACTTTTGTTTAAGACAGTGGCATGAAAGGTAACAGCAGAGACCAGCTCTCCAACATGTATTGCAGCAAAGACCTAAAAATAACATTTGACCAAGAAACATCAAGAAATTCAAAGAGAAACTACAGTAAGCACTTCCATCCAGAAACCTGTAGGATTCCTCCACCAAGGAAGCCAGCACGGATAAAGGTAAACAAACTCGAAGTCTGCCAACACCCAAACTAGAGATGTCTAGGGATACCAGAAGCCTACAGTCTCTGTACAAGGAAGCAAAAGACCAGAAAGTAAACAAGGAAGCCACAGGGGCTCAGAAATCCATAGTGCTCTGACCACAGACATCAGAACAGGAGCAGGTGTCCATCTGCAATGCAAAGTGGATCCAGAAGACTGTAACAATCTGCCATAAGATGCTCCAAAGGGCCCAGAATGAACCCCCTTAATCATAGCCAAGACATGTGACTGGAATCACAAGATAAAAGCACCCACACACTGGGAGTAGTCTGCAGGTAACAGGAGTTGCTAAAATAGTTTAAATTGATGAGATCTGATCTTCAGGTTAAATAAGTTTCTCTACAAAGTGGGTGAAGGGGACTGTTACAAAGGTGGAGGTAAGTACAAAAGCTTGCCCTTAAGGCAAGTTTCTCTAGGCTGCTGTGGCAGGGGAAGTTTATAAGGGCAAGGAACCACAAAAGGGAATAGTACATCTAATACCTAACAGTTCTGATGATTACTACTGAAATGGAACTATTTCATAGACAGAACTCTTATTTCCCACAATCATCCGGACATAACATTGACTTCCCCCCAAAAAAAATTTAGAACATTATTTTATCAGATATTGCCATGCCAAATACTCATAATCTCTAAGCTTTGTGAAACAGAAAAGCTTTCAAAATAGAGAGACCTAGCAAAAGATATCAAAACATGTGGGAATAGGTTGAGGTATATCACTCCCATCATGTTGGATGCACCTGCACTGGCATCAGTCATTCTGGGAGGACCCATAGAAGATGAGCTTACATCACAACAATTTCAGCCAATTATGAAAAGCAATTATTCTCTCTTCTTAGGCAACCAATAGTACATTGAACATTAAATATCTAAGAATAGCAGCAGGACAATAACTAATCCTAGGATCATTTCTATTTGAATTCCATCAAAAAAAGAGAAGAATGAGATATAGCAATCACAATATCATAGTTACAATAGCAACAACTAGTATTTACAATTAATGCAACAATTAATATTTATCATGCAAAGTTATTTATGCCACATCACAGCCCTGAGAGGTACATGCTATTATTATCCCCATGAGCGAAGTGAGTTTTACACTTGGCTCTTGAAGAAGACATGCTTCCCAAGAGAACTCTTGAAATGTCTTCTTATGGAGACCTAGAACTTTAGAACCTCACATGTAGAAAAAGTTCAGAAGTTTCTTTCCTTTGTCTAGTCTGAACGCTTTCATGAAGAAGAATCCCTCTACAAAAGAGGAAACTGTGGTGCAGTGACTTGGAGTCAGTAAGAACTGAGTTTTAATCCTGCCTCAGATACTTACTAGCTACATGACTCTGGGCAAGTCACTTAACCTTTGTCTGACTCAGTTTCCTCAACTGTAAAATTAAGATAATAATTGCAACTTCCTCATTGGGTCATTGTGAAGATCAAATGAGATATCTAGAAATAACTTGGCAAACTTTATTGTTTTAAATAGTATTTCATTTTTTCCAACCATATGTAAAAACATTTTTAACAATTGATTTATTATATAAAATTTTGAGTTCCAAATTTTTTCCCTCCATAAGATGGTAAACAATTTGATATTGGTTACATATGTGAAATCATGTAATGCCTATTTCCAAACTGGTCATGTTGTGAAAAAAGAAATAGAATAAAAGAAAAAAACATGAAAAATATGAAGAAAGTGAAGATAGAAGGCCTCAATCTGCATTCGGACTCCATCAGTTCCTTGGATGTGTATAGCACTTTTCATCATGAGTCTTTTGGACTTTGTCTTGGATCACTGTGTTGCTAAGAAGATCTAAGTCAATCACAGTTCATCGTTGCACAATGTTGCTGCTACTGTGTACAATGTTCTCCCGGTTCTGCTCATTTCACTTTGCATCAGTGCATGTAAGTCTTTTCAGGTTTTTCTGAAATCCATTTGGCAAAATTTAAAACATCATCTGCACGATAGCTATTACAACATCTCCATGAAGAACTCACTAAACTTCTGCGTCTCCTCCATTGAGAGGGAATTGAAAAAGTAGACTATAAGGTTAGAAAGGTAGGCTGTGGTGAGATTATGAAAGACCTTAAATGTAAGCTAAGGAGTCTCAGACTTCTGAATTTTTCTAAAATTATCACAGAACTCAATGAAAAAACACTTCATTTCAACTAAATAACCATTTATAAGTACTACATTGAAGGCCCTGAAGATTAAAAGTTTTAGGTTTGCTTGTTTTTTTAATAATATAATCGAAGTGCTTTTATTCTCCTAGGAGAAGGGACTAAGCATTAATTAACCACCTACTACGTGTCAGGCACTGTTCTAAGTACTTTACAAATAGTATCTCATTTGATCCTCACAACAACTCTGAGAAGCAGGTGCTATTATTATCCCCATTTTATACATAAGGAAACTGAGGTAAATGAGAGTTAAGAGTCTTGCCCAGGGTCACACAGCTGAAGTATCTGAACCTGGATTTGAACTCAGGTTCTCCTGACTCTGGGTCCAGTGTTCTATCCACAATGCCACTTAGCTGCCTCAAGGGAGGGGGACTATGTTATAAAGTTTCACTTAGAACTCAGTTTTTCAGAAGTATATGAAGTGCATGAAGGTCCAAACCAGGGGTGGGGACCCTGTGAACTCGAAGCCACATGTGGTTCTCTAGGTCCTCAAGTGTGGCCCTTTGACTGAATCCAAACTTCACAGAATAAATCCTCTTAATAAAAGGATATGTTCTGTAAAACTTGGATTCAGTCAAAAACGCCGCACCCAGGACCACCCCTAGTCCAAACTATACTTCAGAAATGGTAAGAGCAAAATGCTCAGCATGTGATCCATTGCTAGCGGAGAATTCTATAGAACTACATTAATTTCTAGGTATGACCTAGACCAAATGATCATTCTAGAAGCTCTAGATCTCATCCAGCTATGGAAATCCAGGGTTACAGATAAAAGGAATGTTTCACCTCACTTTTGTGTTATATTTTCTTACTCCTGTTAGTTCTGTCAACCCAAGCCCAGTTCTTAGTACCCTAATTCTCCCTTCTGTTTGGGGGCTATAGTCCTCCCTCCTCGATGCCCTGACCAGCCCTGACCAGGCCAATGTTAGGTACAGTTCCCGGGCACAACTATTGCCTTGCTACAAAGTACAAAAGTGAGATTGAAAGAAGGCTGCACCACTACAGAGCACTTCCACTTCTAGTGCCCCCCCTTCACCTTACTCTGGCACTGACCCTACAGCTGCAGAGAGTAAAATGTGCAGGAACAGGACAGTGTCAGGACCTCCTGGTCCCAGGGAAAGGAGATTGGAGAGGGGAGAAGAAAATTAATGGAGAGGGTGGCTTGGAGAGCACAAATGACAATTTGGGAGCATAACAGAGGAGCAGACTACGGATAGATGGAGAGGGAGGGAGTTAGGAATACCATAGACTAGAAAATAACAAAAACCAAAAGGTAAAGGAGAAGATGGAGGGCAGCAGAAGAAGAAATGGGATGTGCTCACTTTTCCTTTTGGCAGTGCTCCAAAACAGATCTACGTTTGTCTTTAAAACTCAAAGCCTCTTTACACTTCTCATTTAAACCCAAAGGAAACTACATCGGCCAAAAACGCTAAAGGAGGCCAAAGCCTGTCCTTTTACTTATAAACTGGTGGAAATTCATCTTTCCCTAGCTGGAGAATTAGAGCATTCAGGTTACCAGCCTTGAGAATACTGTACACGTCAAGGCAACAGTATTGGTAAAATATGATGGGGGGGGGGGGGGGGGAATGGGGAAGGGGAACTCACCCAAACCCAAAAGCAACTACCCCAAAGAACCATAGTTGTGCCCAATGTAGCAGCCCTAGGGCATCAGGGTGGAGGGAAGCTTCTTTCCACTTGGTTCAGGCCATCCCCACATAATAAACCCACCTCTGCCCCCACATACACACCTCACCCCGCCTCCCTGCCTAACACGCGCACCGCCCCCCTGCCCTGCTCTGCTTCTGACTCTACGCATTTCCCAGCTTAGGAGTTCTCAGTCTTCTTCGTGCCTTCAACCCCTTATGGCTGTCTGGGGAAGCCTGTAGACCACTTCTCAAAATAAAAAATGTGATAGTTATTTGAGTAATTACAGCAAAGCTCTACTCACTCAAAACCGTAGGAAGACTCTGAGGACACTGTAAATGCGAGATTACAGAGAAAACCAGTTACATGGGAAAAGGAAGTTACTAAAATAGTTTTAAACTCGTTTACAGACCCCAGATTAAGAGCTGATAGAATGCATTCAGATGAGTCGGGGTTTCGGATCTGGGAGGTGATATAACCTACAAGTGCGCTCCCTTTAAGCAAATCAGTGGGATACAGCCAGAGCATTAAAGCTGTCTCTGCACTTCCCAATCTCTTTGATGAAGTCTTTCATCTAAGAAAGCTGAGGGAGAGGGAGAGGGAGAGGGAGAGGGGGAGGGGGAGGGAGAGGGAGAGGGGGAGGGGGAGGGGGAGGGGGAGGGGGAGGGGGAGGGAGAGAGGGAGAGGGAGGGGAGGGAGAGGGGGAGGGGGAGGGAGAGAGGGAGAGGGAGAGGGGGAGGGAGGGAGAGAGGAGGGAAGGAGAGGCAAGAGGAGAGGGAGAAACACTTAATAAACATGCAGGACTTGTCTCTTCATTTATAGCCATATCCCCTCTCCTTCCGGTTATACTACTCGCAGCTGTGGATATTTTATAAACCTGGGCGCCTTCTCAAGTTAGCGTTTTTGTTGCAACAGTGTAAAGTAAGCAAGGAGTTTCTTTCTGGGTTTGTTATTTCAACTAAAATAATGCTGGGATTTCTATGAACTACCCATTTTCAGGGACTCAACTCTTAGCAAACACTGACCTCTGGTGGGCTGCTGCAGTGGTGCACTTGTTAGAAATGCATTGTAGAAGCTGAAATACAAGTCTAAAAGGTGATCTTGAGAGGTGTATCATATCAACAAAGCAGGCATGGAGATGGTACCCCTTTTGAAATAAAACTGTCACCAACCTGCAGTCATTTCAGTCAGCTTGGTCTCTCACAGAGATCTATCATGTATCATCAGGGAGGGACGACTGAAAAGGGCAGACTTGAGTCAGAGGATTGGGCTCAAATGCAGGGTCTGCCAGTTCTTAACTGTGTGACCCTGAGCAAGTCACAGCCTCTCTGACCCTCAGTTTCCTCATCTGTAAAATGAAGGAGCTGAACTAAATAGATGATCTCAATGGATCTTCCAGCTTCAAATCTCTACTTCTTTGGCAATAATTTCTGAAAACTTGTGTTCAACTTCTAGTTTAATTAAACACTTATTAAATGCCTGCTGTATATAAAGCAGTCTTCTAGCTACTAATGGTGGTGGTTGTGGTTGTTGTTTGTGTTTCATTCTGGAAGAGGACCATCAGAAAGGTGATGCCATGACATGCAAGTGAACTGGATTTAAGTGAGGTGAGCTATGCAAAGTCACCACCCTTACTTTCTCTTCTGGAGCCATCTGGGTTTAATGGCAACATATAGATTAGTAAAAGTGGAGATGGCCCCCAGCTACTGAAGGAGATACGGAAAGAAAGTTGACATAATCCTTTCTCTTAAGGAGCTAACAATCTAGTCAAACAATATAATGGAACACCAGTTTCATAAGCACCTGACAGCCCTGAGAAAAAGAAAAGGAAGGAAGGAAGGAAGGAAGGAAGGAAGGAAGGAAGGAAGGAAGGAAGGAAGGAAGGAAGGAAGGAAGGAAGGAAGGAAGGAAGGAAGGAAGGAGGGAGGGAGGGAGGGAGGGAGGGAGGGAGGGAGGGAGGGAGGGAGGGAAGGAAGGAAGGAAGGAAGGAAGGAAGGAAGGAAGGAAGGAAGGAAGGAAGGAAGGAAGGAAGGGAAGGAGAAAGTTTCATCACTCATACAACAGCCTTTCAAATACTGTTAGACTGCTATCTCACCCCCCAGTCTTTTTTTCAAGAACTATATCCCCACTTTCTTTCATGGATCCTCAAGTGGCATGGTCTCAATCTTTTCAACATTCTACTCACGGTCCTCTAGATGTTCTTCAGCTTGTCAATGTGCTTTGTAAAGTTGATATCCTAAACTGAACATGTACTAGAGATAGTCTGCTGGGATACAGTTGGATTATCATCTTCCTGGTTGCTACTCTTCTATTTCATACATTATGGGTATGCTAAGAATATTTAACAACTGGTTCTCCAAAAATCAATGGTACCTACAACACACTTTTAAGTTTAATCTTCATTATTAACATTTTCCAACACTTTCTTAAGTCTAGACAATCCACAAAATAATGACTAGAGATCTGATTTTGCCAATTTGAAGTATTTCAGGCTCACACTGAAAATTTAATAATTCGCTCTCCCAATCTGGCTCCAGCAGCCTAAAATTGAAAGAGCTCTGTTTTGCCTTCCATAGCACATTATTGACTCATGTTAAACTTGTCTATTCAAATCCCTATTTCTATTTTTCCCAATACAATAGTAACTCTGCCAAAAAAAAAAACTTTGTCTGGTGTAACAGGTTCTCAGTGAAGACACATTCTTTTTGATCACCAATTCCTCATCTAAATCTTTATCCATTTAATCCATTAAGTAGGATATTCTAGAATTTTGCCAGGAATTAAAGTCAAACTCACTCACTTAAAGTTTAGAAACTTGGTTCTCTTTCCTGTTTATAAAGATTGAGATGTGTCCTTCAATCCTGTGGGACCTCTCTCACTCTGCATAATCTTTCCAAATCACTGGCAGAGGCTCAGCATGGTCTGCCAGTATGTTAGAATGTAGTTCATTTGGACTTCGTTACAAACTCATCAAGGTCAATGAGTCAACCCGCATTTTACCATTTTGCCAGGTGCTGCCCTAAGTGCTGGGGTCACAAAGGGAGACAAAAACATGATCCCAAAGGAGCCCAAATTCTAATGGGGATGTTCTAAGTATTGATCTTGGATATCAATCAATCCATCAACATTTGTTAAGCACCTACTATGTGCTAACAGATGTTATCCCTATGAGCCATCTTTTTTGTCCTGTCCTTTCTAACCCCAAAATCATTCTCCTTGGTAAACAAAACAGAAACCAAATGGGAGAGGAACAACTTTCCTTTCAGTCCATTGTAAGTTATCATCCTCACCTCCATTTGGAGCAGGAGCTCTTTCTCTCTCTTGATCCCCCTCTTTTCTCTATATAGTTTTTAAAAACAAACCAACAACTGAACAAACCACTCTCTGCTGCTTGATCTCAGCTTCCCTAGCTCTATATTTCTCACACAATTCTCCCAAGACAAAATCATGAATTATTTTATTCATTCTCAAGACACAGACAAACTGTATCTCAGGGTTTAAAGCAGAACACTGAATGATTTGATTTCCAACCTACTGTCAGTGATCTTTGAATGACGGTAGGAAAATGAAGAGCTTCTGCAGGACAGAAAAGCAAATGCTGTCTAATTTTCAATAAAAGAAAGAGAGTAGAGTCTGTGGAGTTGTCTGTCAGAGAATTTCAGTTGGACTTCCATTTTTGACAGTGTTCCTAAATTGGCCAATCAGAGGAAAGCCACAGATATACTTTACCTAGATTTTAGTGAAGCATCTGACAAATTCTTTTATGTTATTCTTATGGACAAGACAGAGATGGGGGCTGGACAGATAGTATTGTTGCCTGTAGTTAAGTGAAGTCCAACCTGCCCAAATGGCTGGTGCCAAGAAGAGCCATTAATGGGTCGATGTCACCTTAAAGCAAATTTTCTGTTCTACCCAAAGCACTGTAGTACGAAAGATAGCTATACCACAGCGTTTGCTCTCAAGGAGTCTAGTCCCCATATAATTGGGGACAGGAAGGAAAGGAAAGTACACAAAGAGTTAAGATATAAGAGAGTTAAGTGCATCTGAGAGATGTAAGTAGTGTTATGAAAAATTTGCGGGGGAGAACCTTTTCAGCTAAGGAAAGGAGGAGTCATGGAAGAATTCATGGGGGCATTGCTGTGTGAGTTGAATCTCAAAGGAAAGAAGAATTTCAAAAGGGGATGGGAGGTCAGAGCATCCATTCCAGGCGTAGTGAGGTGTAGTGAGCTGAGAGAATGAAGGTAGAAGAGCTCAGTCATACAATGTTGGTCCAGTTTGGCTGTCAAGCAGAGTCTTCAAAGATATGAGATGAAGGGATGAGATAAAGCTAGAAAAATTGCTGTCAAATTGTATAGAATTGTGACTGCTAGGATCAGAGAAGTTTATAATTTATTCAGCAGGCAACAAGGAGCCCTGAAAATGTTTGATAAGAAGAATAAAATGTGGAGGGATGAGATAGGAAGACTCTTGTCACAGGTCTGTTAGAAGGCCATGAAAGGTAATCTAGGTGTGAAAAAAGGAAGGTCTTAAGACTATTTTAGTAGAATTGAGAGAAAGGGTTAGAGATGAGAGATACTATGAAAGAAAGTATTGATGGAACTCAGTAATAGGATAGATATGGGGAGTGACACACAGATGGAAGAGTCTAAGAAGCCAAAATTATGGGCTTGGATGACAGGGAAGATGGTAGGGCCAACCTCTACTTGAAAACTCTGAACAGATAAGTAAAGAAAGAATTGGAGTGTTAAATGATTGCCATTTAAAAAATGCATTTATCCTTAATTTTCCCACATTTCTCTTGTACTTGGTGGATGGGTTATGATCTTGCAGGGAATTAGAATTTCTCATTTTACAAATGAGAAAAGTGAGGTTTTTACCAGATTGGTAAACAGAAATGACAGTCATGAATGTAACCCAGATGTTTTGATTCCAAATCCAAATTCAGGGCCCTTTCTACCTCACCACAGTTATGGTTCGTGCTTCACACCATCTTGTTTTGGAACGGAAACAAGACTAAGCTATATTTAAACGCTGAACTTACACAAGAAACATGCGCAAGTCCAGTCTAGGAAAGGGGAAGGTCTTAAAATGTCTTTATTGTCTCTCTGTCTCTCTCTCTGTCTCTCTCTGTCTCTGTCTCTCTCTCTTACTCTGTCTCTATCTCTGTCTGCCTCTGTCTCTGTCTCTCTTTCTATCTCTGTCTCTCTCAGTCTCTACCCTGTCTCTGTGTGTTTGTCTCTCTCTCTCTCTGTTTCCATGTCTGTCTCTACCCCTCTTTGTCTCTCCTTCCCCTTATATTCTAAGCTTTAAAGTTATACAGAATGAAAAGAAACACAATGTAGCACTCTTTCCAAACCAAGTAGTGATGGAAAGTTTAGTTTAATGCCCAAGAGATTAAAAAAAAATCTCTTCAGACAATACTAAATTTAGCATGCAATAAAGTTATGGAGTAAATAGGTAGTAGCATTTTTTTCCTACTAGTCTGGAGAAAATCAGAAGGATCCAAAGATGGCCTCCCCTCCCCCCTTTTTAACTGCAGTCTGTCCCTCAAGGTTTTACCTTCAGATATATATTATTATTATCAGCATCTCTATTATAAAATTCTCTCAAGGTACAATTATCCCCCTTTAATCTTCAGCAAGGTTTTCCCCTTTGATCTAATGTTATGCATGGCTTCTCCCTGTCTGAATGTTATCTGATATTCCTTCCATCTTCTATTTGACTTTTCCGAGACTAGAGTCTTCTCCTTTCTTAACCTTTCTCTCTCAGCAAGTCTACACTACTCTTCTTGTCTCCTAATGTGATGGGAGGAAGCTAAAATTTAGCATTTGACACCAGCTCCTTTGTTCTTGGCCCTTGTTGTTCAATTGAGTCTCATTTGGGGTTTTATTGGCAGAGATACTGGAGTGGTTTGCCATTTCCTTCTCCAATTCATTTTACAGATGAGGAAACTGAGACAAATAGGATTAAGTGACTTGTCCAGGGTCACACAGTTAATAAGCAGGGCTAGATCTGAATTCAGGAAGATGAGTCCTCCTGACTCCAGGCCCAGCACTCTGTCCACTGTGTCATCTAGCTGTCCTTACCCTGGAAAAAAATCTTCAGTTTTTCTTTAAGCAGAGAATATGCCTTATGTTGCTTTCACTTTAACCAATAAAAATCGAGAGATGGACTTTATTAGGCTGCACTCAAGAAAGGGGGGAAGGGCATTTACTCAACAAATTCAGTTCAGCAAATATTATTTAGGGTCAACTAGGTAGAAAGGTTAGTGGCCTTGAAATCTAGTTTTGAATCCTGACTCAACCAGCTAACTAACTGAAGAAGTTACTCAAGCTACATCCCTTCTCTCTTCTGCCACAAGTCTCTCCCAATTCCAGTTTATTCTTCACTCATTCACCAAAGTGATTTTCCTAAGGTGCAGGTCTGATCACGTCTACCTCCATACTCAATAAACTCCAGTGGCTCCTTCTCATTTTAAGGAACAAATGCAAAATCTTCTGTTTTGGCTTTCAAAGCCCTTCATAACCCAAACCACAACCACCACCACTTCAATATTCTTACACCTTATGTACCCTATCCCACACCATATACTTTAATCCAGAAACATTGGTCCTTGCTACAACAATAAAATCCTCCATTTCTGGGACCCAGATATTTCTCTGGTTCTTCCCCCAAGCCTGAAATGCTCCCCTGCCTCCACTTTTTCTCCTGGCTTCCTTCAAGTTCCAGCTGAAATTCTATTCTTTTATTGGAAGCCTTTCTCAATCCCTCTTAATTCTAATGCCTGCCTGCCCTCTGTTCATTATTTCCTCTTTATTCTGTATGTAGCTGTTTGTATCTATATTTATTGGTAATTGTCTCCTCCATTTGATTATGAGCTCATTTGAGAGGAGGGACTTTTGTCTTTCACTGTAACCGTAGTGTTTAGGACAGAACCTGGCATGTAGTAGGGACTTAATACATTCTTACTAACTGACTCTCTGGACCTCAATTTTTTTGATTAAAAAAATAAGGCTGTTGGACTAGATGAACCATAAGAAACCTTCTGTCCCTACAGTTGCATTCATTAAGTGTTCACTATATACAAGGCTGCAATCCTATTTATCTCCCTTCTTTAAGGAGCCATGCAAGAGAGACTGTAACAGCTTTAGAGAAGTAGTTCTCAAAACTTTTGGTCTCAGGACCCCTTTACACTCTTAAAAATCATTGAGGACCCCAAAGAGCTTTGGTTTATGAGAGTTGTATCACTATTTACTGTATTTGAAATTAAAACAGATATTTTAAAATATTCATTTATGAATTCATTCAAAATGACAATAACAAATCTATTACATATTAACATAAATAACATATTTTATGAAGAATAACTCTTTTTTGAAAAAAAATAGGGAGAAAAGTGGTATTATTTTACACAGTTTTGAAATTTCTTTACTGTCTGGCTTAGTAGAAGATACTTTGTCTCTAAATCTACCCCCTTGGCACTGTACTGTGCTGGCAGAAGAGACCATCCAGTTGATAAAATCTTTGGGTTTTATTTCCTACCTGTTTCTGCATTCAGTCTGTTGTTTTAGCTGAAGTATATGAAGAAAATCTCAACTCACACAGATGTGTATTTGGAAAATGAAAGAACATTTTAATAGGCAAATAACATTTTAGTATTAACATGAAAGCGACATACATACACACAATATAGCACTTTGGAGTCATTGAAGCATTAGATACATATTAGTTATTATTCTTTTGATTTTTTTTCTTCATGATCTTTCATGATGGTCTTTTTAGATATCTTCTTGATTCTCATATTTGTCTGTCTTGGGGTCATTACAGAATTCTATTACATGAATACATTGTAATGTATATGATTATTCTCCTATTTGTTCTTGCAATTACAAAAAAGTCATCCTAAAATACTGGAACATGTTATTTTTGATAACCAAATTGTTGTTTTTGAAAATTCTCTGATAATACAAAAAAAGAATTGTAAAATGAAAGTCTGGCTTTTTTATATAGCTTTTACCATGTAATACCATAATGTTTTTCAAATGATTCACCAAGTGTACAATTTCATCCCCACCAATGAGTAAGTGGACTCATTACCAACAGTGAGGTTCATTGCTTTAAGTACTTTGGCCAATTTGATGAGTGGGAAGTAGCACCTCAAAATTGTTTAAATTAGAGTCTCTTTGACTCTCAGTGAGGTCGAGTATTTTTCCAAGTAATTATCAAAAACTTGTGTTTCTTCTTTTTGAAATAATATGTTGATATTCTTTGATCATTTTTTTCATTGCAAACTGGTAGTTAGCTTCATAAAAAATTTTTTTAAACAATTCCTTATACATTTTACTATTGCTATTCTGACATATTTACCATAAATGTTTTATCCCAATCTTCTGTTTTTCTTTTGAGTATACTATTTTTTGCTACACTAAAATTTTTATTGTAATCAAACACATGCATCTTCTACATAATTGCTTTCATTTTATAATAAAAGTCCTCTTTCTACCACAAGTAAAATAAAAACCTTACTCCATTTTTTTCTCTTTTTGAAAAGTTTGGGTTTTAGTTTATATTTTGGTGTGGAATTCACTGAGGTAGATAGTGTGAGATGTAGTTTTTGGTATATATCCCAAAAGAAAACTGATGACAGAGTTTCCCAAGCATATTGATTAAATAATTCATCCATTTCACAGTCTTTATTTTCCATATTTTATAAAAAGCTAATCTTTGTATAATCTGATTGGATGTCTATTATCTTTATTCTAGTTCATTGATCTAGTTCTATCTTTTTTGCCTAGTATCAGATATTCTTGATGATTAATATATTGTAATAATTTAATCAAAATATATTTAGTAAGTACCTGCTCTATACTATGTGATAGAGATACAAAGCCATAAAATGAAAACAATCCTCTCCCTGAGAGATCTTGAATACTACTGGGGGAATACTTAGTCAGGCACCTAGTAGGTGCTTAATAAATGCTTATTGACTGACTGATTGGACCATGTTCACATGTAATCAATTATAAAACACACGAAAAGTAAGTACAATGGAATTTTTATGGGGAGAAGAAATAACAGCTAAAATCAGTAAGGTTTCATGCACAAGCTGGGGGCTTGAGCTGAGCTTTGAAGGTAGGGTAGGGAATTCTAAGAGACAGAAGTAAGGGAACAGTAAGGGAACAGACATAGAGGAAGAGCCAGTGTAAAATCAGAGCTGTTGTTCATCCTTCATTCAGGAAGAGGACTGATGACATCATAAGAGTGATTTTGACTTGAGTATGAATTGGATTTAAGTGAGGCAGAGCTGCAGAGTTATCAGCCTCACTCTTTTTTCCAGAGTCATCAAAGTCTAGTAGCAAGATAAAGTTAAGATGATGGGTGATGGCCCAGGATGCAGTGGGTGACCTTGGCCTTTCTAAATCGAGCCCTTTCATTCTTGAGGCAAAATGCCATCCACATCCAGAGAAAGAACTATGGAATTGGAATACAGAATGAAGCAGAATTTTTCTCTTGTGTGATGTTTTGTTTTATTTTTTCTCATAGTTTCTCCCATTCATTTTAATCATTCTGTGCAACATGACTAATGTGAAAAGGTGTTTAATAAGAATGTATGTGTAGAACCCATACAAGATTGCATGTTGTCTTAGGGAAGAAGAGTAGAAGGAGGGGAAGAAAATTTAAGACTTATGGAAGTGATTGTTGAAAACTGAAAACAAATTAATTTTTTTAAAAATTGAGGCCTTTCCAGATCTCAGAGATGGGAGATGAAATGAGACATGGGATGCAAGTAATAGCAAATAGCCAGTCTTGTTGAACTGAATAGTGCATAAAGGAGAGTAATATTTAATAAGTATGGACAGGTAGGTGGGAGATACATTTTGAAGAGCTTTAAATGCTAAACAGATGAATATATATTTGCTGCTAGAGGCCACTGCAGGGTTGTCATTAGGAAAATGACATGGTCAGAATTGTGCCTTAGGAATATTCATTTTGACAGCCATGTGGAGAATGGATCAGTAAGGGGAGCTACTCAGAGAAGAAAGATTAGATTATTGTAATAGTAAAGGCAAGAAGATATACAATCCTGAACTAAGGTGTTGGCCATAGAGAAAGAGTTAGATAGGAGATACATTGTAGAGAGAATACTATTTGAATATGGGGAATGAGAAAAAATTGAGAGTCCAAAGTTGGGAACCTGTGTGGCAGGAAGGATGGTGGTACACTTGACAGAAATAGGAAGAAAGCTATGTTGAGGGGAAGGGGAGAACTGGGCAGGAAGGAAAGAAGATAATCAATTCTGTTTAGGACATGCTGAGTTTGAGATATCCACGGAACATCCACTGGGAAAAGACCAACAGGCATTTGATGATGCCAGAGCAGAACTCAGAAGAAAGAATGGGGCTGGACATATAGATATAAGAATCATCTGCATAGGAAAAGATTATCGAACCCATAGAAACTAATGCAGTCACTAAGAGAGAATGTAGAAAGAGCAGAAAAAAGGGCACAGAACACCTACAGCTAGGGGGCAAGATGTGAGTGATGTTCAAGCAAAGACAACTGAGAAGTGGTCAGACAGGTAGAGGTACAAAGAAAGCCATGTCACAAACACTAGAATAGAGAAGCACCCATGAGGAGAGAGGTGATCAATGGTATCAACAGCTGCAGAGAGGTAGAGAATATGAAAGATGGGGAAAGGGTCACTGGATTTGGCAATTACATCACTAGTAATTTTGAAGGGAATATTTCAGTTTAGGCAACTGAGGGCACAGTAGATAGAGCCCCGGGCCTGGAGTCAGGATGACCTGGGTTCAAATTCAACCTCAGACACCACTGGCTGCATAACTTTGGGTGAGTTATTTAACTTCTGTCTGCCTCAGTTTCCTCAACTATAAAGGATAATTATAATAGCAGCAGCAGCACCTGTCTGCTGGGGTGGTTGTGAGTCTCAAACGAGATAGCATTTGTCATAAGCCTGCCATATAAAGGGTGATACAGAAGGATTCATTCTCTCTTCCCCACATCAGTGATGACTTTGGAAGACAAATTGCAAGGAGTTGAGAACTGAGAGGAAAAGAAGTGGAGTCATCAAGTGTAGATGGTGCTTTCTATGAATTTGACTAAAGTGGAGAAGAAAGATAATGAATGACACCTTGAGGGGATGGTAGGGTCTAGCAAGGTGTTGTTTTTAAAGATGGAGAAGACTTGGGCATGTGCCTGGACAGCAAGCAAAGAGCAGAGATTGAGAGATTGAAGATTAGAGAAGGCAGAAGAATGTGGGGGCAGAGGATATAAAAGAGAATGAGATGAAGGGTAGAAGCAGAGGGGTTGGTCTAAGCAAGGAGAAGAGCTAAAGGAGAAGAGGATGGCGGGGGGAAATGGGGGGGGTGATATCAAGGGATTTTGAGTTGTGTGTGTGTGTCCATCGTTGCCAAAGAAGACCATGACATCAGAGAAATGATGACATGACTTGCGTTTCACTTTGTTTTGAGTGAGGGAGGGCTGTGCATGTCACCAGCCTCACTTCCCCTCCACAGCCATCTGAATCCAGGGACCAGATATTCATCAGGATGCCTGGAGATGACCCAGAATGAGGGAATTGGGGTTAAGTGACTTGCCCAAGGTCACACAGTTAGTGAGTATCAAGTGCCTGAGGTGAGATTTGAACTCAGGTCCTCCTGACTCCTGCACTGGTGCTCTATCTGCTGCACCACCTAGCTGCCCCTTTTGAGTTGTAGAAAAGGAGAGAAAAGAGGTGACAACAAATGGCCTCTATTTTCTCAGTAAAGTATAAGAAAATGATAGTGTTGGAGGCTTACAGAAAAAAAGAGCTTTTTAAACATCCCCTGTGGTAGAGGTAAAAGTCAATTAGGAAAGATGAAAAGGACTGCCTTAAGGCAATAAGGAGTCAGTGGAAATTACATTATATGAATTGGTAGTGGACTTTCAAAATAGTTCCAGAGCATGAGTAGGAGCAAAAGAAATTGATGGTAAGTGAATTTAGGGTTAGGGTTTGGCAAGGGATAAGTGGTAATACAGCATAAGGGGGACAGAATTTGGAGAATTAGAAAAGATACCAAGTTAAACTGGTGACCTATATAGTTGTTGTCCTTCATTTTCGAGGACCAAAATGACATCACCATGATAAAGTGAACTTTCAGTGTGTCCGTCTGTGGCTGATCAGACCAATATGAGCTCAGAATGCTCTACCATAGGTTGGGCACAAATAGTCCATGTGAATATTTGGGGTGGATACTTCAAATTCGCATATCCTATGTTTACTTCGTGCTGTCTCAACTCTACTTTATTCATAGAGCACAGCACCCTTTCTGATGTGGGCTCGCCATGCTGAGTGCTCCTGTGCCAGTGTCTCCCATGTTGCACAGTCAAATCCAAAGTTCTTGAGAAAGACCTTGAGAGTGCCCTTGTATCACTTCTTCTGACCATCATGTAGTCTCCTGGCCCCTTTGAGTTCTCCATAAAATAGTATTTTTGGCAAATGTACATTTTGCATTTGAACAACATAGCCAGTCCATCGGAATTGCCCTCTCTGAAGCATAGTTTGAATGTTTGGCAGTTCAGCTCGAGCAAGGACTTCAGTGTCTACTGCTTTATCCTGACAGTTGATCCTCGGAGACTTCCTAAGACAGTTCAAATGGAAGCGATTCAGTTTCTTGGCATGGTGCTGGTAGACTGTCCATGTTTCACAGGCATACAACAATGAGGTCAGCACAATGGCTCTCTAGACCTTCAGTTGAGTAGTCAGTCTAATACCTCTTCTCTCCCAAACTTTTCTTTGGAGCCTCCCAAACACTGAGCTAGCTCTGGCAATGCATGCCTCAATCTCATTGTCAATGTGTACATCTGTGGAAAGTACACTACCAAGGTAAATGAACTTATCCACAGCGTTCAAAACTTCTCCATTTGTTGTAACTGATGGTTTCACATATGGATGGTGTGGTGGTGGCTGGTGGAGCACCTGTGTTTTCTTGGTGTTAGTTATTAGGCCAAAACTAGCACAGGCAGTGGAGAATTGATCCATACTTTGTTGCATCTCAGCTTCAGAAGCTGCATTGAGTGCACAATCATCAGCAAACAGAAAATCATGCACCAACACTCCCTCCACTTTGGTCTTGGCTTGTAGCCTTTTCAAACTGAAGAATTTACCATCTATACAATAGTTGATCTTGATGCCTTGTTCATCCTCATTGAAATCATTTGACAACATGGATGAAAACACCATGCTAAAAAGCATGGGAGCAAGCACATAGCCCTGTTTCACTTCACTGGTGACTGGGAAGGCAGGAGAGCATTGTCCACTATCTAGAACCCGGGCAAACATGCCATCATGAAATTGACATACAATACTGAAGAACTTCTCTGGGCAATCAAATTTTGACATAATTTTCCATAAGCCCTCACAACTAACAGTGTCAAAGGCCTTGGTCAGATCTATAAACATTGTGTACAGACCTCTGTTCTGCTCCTGGCATTTCTGCTGGGGTTGTCAGGCAGCAAACACCATATTGATTGTCCCTTGGCCCTTTCTGAAACCTCACTGGCTCTCAGGTAGATGACCATCTTCCAGGTGAAGGATCTAGCATAAATTTTGCCAGCAATGACTAAGAGAGAGACCCTCCCTGTGATTGTCACAGGACAATCTATTCCCTTTACCTTTATAGAGATAGACAATGGAGGCATCCTTGAACTCCTGGGGGATAATTTCCTCTTGCCATGTAATCTAGAAAATTTCAGTCAGCTTTTGTATCAGCAATGGTCCCCCTATCTTGTACATCTCAGCTGGAATAGAATCAGTACCAAGTGCTTTGTCACATGAAAGGAGTCTAATGGCCCTCAAAACCTCTTAGTGTAAGGACTGGGAAGGAAGGAAAGGGAGGCCAAATCAGAGTATTGGCCTAGAAGGGCACTAAGGGATGAAAGGACTGTCCAAGTAAGGACAAAGAACAGGTTTAGGAGGAGTGAAACATAGGCAGAGAGGGAATGTTAGGAGGTTGTGATCAGACAGAAATATTTCAGAGCTCTTGATAATGGAAGTATAATACTTTTGACTGAGGGTGGGATGGCTTCTGTGTATTGCTGAAGTATTGCACTTGTAATGTGCTTTAAAGTCTGGGAAATGGAGGAACCAGGAAGGGGAACTAAGGCTATGCTATATCTTATTGTCATCACCCAGGAGAACCTGGCTGCTAGGAGTACAAATGAGAAATTTGAGGGAAATGAGCACTGTATCTCGGACTTGGGGATGGCAAAAGAAGAAAGCCAAGGACATTCTGATATGTACCCCAAATTTTAGGAGAACAGATTTCAAAAGGTTCCATGAAAGGAGAGGTAGGATCCAGTGGTCTTAAATCCTATAAGGAAAGTTAGCTTAGGCAGGATGGAAAGCCATCAAGGATAAAATGTAGAAGAAAGGGAGAAATAATTGCAGGGAGGACAGGGAAAAAAGGTAGTTGTCTATTTGTCTTAAACTACCTGTTGTTGATACTCAGGGAAATTATCAACCACCTACAATTTGAAAAGGCACATGTAGATGATGGAAACAAGGTCAGGCAAAGAGAACCAATGTAAGAGCATGGCATAGTCTGATAAGAATAGTATCAGGAGTGCTAAAGCTCTCAGTGAACTCAGGTTACCAATGAAAGCTAAGGGAAAACCAAAGAAGGCTTTTAGTGCTCTCACAAAAAAGAGAGCTCAGATGATTGGGGTGAACAAGATGGCAGTAACGATGGTGAGAGAAGTAGAGCTGCTCAACCAATACTTTGCTTTTGTTTTTCTGTCAAACAAAATGACCTTTGGACTGGAACAGGCACAATGAAAATAAGCAAAAACAAGTCAGTAAAGATTAGGAGGAAGTCAGAAAGAGAGCACCTAGTCATCCTTTATGAGTTCAAGTCACAGAACCACAGATACAGAACAAAAGAGTAGGAAGGGATCTTAAGAGAACATGTAGAGCAACCGATAGTTCATGTCACCAGATCCAGAAGAATGACGCTCTAGGATTCTGAAAGAACTGGCATATATCTTTCCCAAGCCACTATGAGGGGTTTTTGACAGATTATGGAGAATAAGAGAAGTGATGAGGGATTTGAGAAGGGCATGAATAGTCCCAAATTTCAAAAGAGGGAAAGAAATGCAATCCACACACTGTAGGTCAGTGAGTTTGAGTTTATTCTCTGGAAAAATTCTAGACCAAATTATTAGAGGGATGGTTAGTGAATTTCTAGAAGTAGAAGTAATAATCTCAAAGATTCAATGTGTCTTTATACAAAACAAAAAAAAAGGCCATGCTAGGTTTGGGATTTGTTTTTTTGTGTGTTGTGTTTTGTGTGTGTGTATGTGTGTGTGTGTGTATGTGTGTGGTGGCAAAAAATTAGAAATTCTCCATCAAGAGGGGAATGGGTGAACATGTTGTGATATATGAGGGTGATGGAATAATATTGTGCATAAGAAATGATGAGCAGGATGTTTTCAGAAAAATTTGGGAAGACTTATATGAACTGATGCAAATTGAATTGAGCAGAACTAGGAGAACATTGTACATAATAAAAGCAATATTGTAAGATAAAGAACTTTGAATGACTTAACTATTCCCAGAAATACAATGATACAAGAAAATTCTGAAGGACTTATGATGAAAAATGCTATCCTCCTCCACCATGTTTCTCCCCTGCTCAAAAACTTTCTTTGTGGTCTATAACATAAAGTGTGGTCAACTCCTCTGGACTTCCGAGGCCCTCCAGAATCTGATTCCAACTTCCAGTCCTATCTCATATCCCTCCGTTTCACACACTCACAAATAACTGTTTCCTCTTCTTACCCTTACTCCCTTCTACTTCAGGGCATCACAAAGGTCATTCGCAAACCTGGAACATGTGGCTTCCACATCTTGTCAGGTTGCAATCCATTTTTCCCATTAAGGTTCAGCTTAAGCACCATCTCCCTGAAGCTTCCCCCTCCCCCACTCCCACCCCTAGTTCAAGGTGTTTTCATAGTTTTTATGCCATTTTGTCTCATCTTGTCCTTACATTCTAGCTTTTATTATACTTATATATGGATATGGAGTTATAGCTTTGTAGGAGCAGAGAGCACAAACTATGGTGCTTGTCATTATTTCATTCCCAGTTATTAGCATAGCACCTTACAAGTGGTAGGTGTCTAATTATTGCTGTCAAATTGAATTCATCTGCTGAAGTCACAAAACACTGTAATCACAGCTGTCATTTGTCGCTTTTTGGTTTACAAAGTGCTTTAGCTAAATTATCTTATTGTATCCTCAAAACAATTCTGTTACAACAACTATATTATTCCCTATTTTACAAATGAGGAAATTGAGACTCCAAGAGGTTAAGTGACTTGCCAAGGGTCACCAGGGGCAGGATGTGAACCCAGTTCCTCCTGATTCCAAACTCTGTGCTTTATCCACCATACTACACTGGGCAGTAAATCACCTCTCTGGGTCTTAATTTTCTTACATATGAAAGCATAGAATTGTAGTAACTAGATGACCACTAAGCTTTCTTTCAGATCTAAAACTCTAGGAGTATAAATAGATGGATGAAAGTAGCATTGAAAGGTTTTCCAAGCCCCCATATTTTTATGATTTTCTGATGAGTTCAAACTGATCTCATCTAATACAAAGACTTACTAAATAAGTTTTAGGTAAAAAATTTAAAATGCTTAAGGAAACAAAATTTTAGTAGCACTCACTAGCATTTTGAAAGGTTCTGTTTACCTACGCGTAATTAATGTGCTATCATACAACAATGACAAAGACAATAATGTGAGGACAAACAATTTTGAAAGACTTATGAGCCCTCACCAATGCAATGACCAAAAGACATTCAGAGGAGCAATGCCCAAGCCCCCATTTCTAACAGAGATGCCAGAATGCAGGAGATGTCTTGTTTGAGTATTCTTATTTGTTACAAAGGGTTTTGTTTTTCTTTCTTTTTTTTTTTTTTTAAGGAAGGGCATGGGACAGAAAATAACTTTTTGTTAATTAAAAAAAGATTTTAAAAATTTAAGCAGCTAGTATACTAATAATATACTGCTTGACTATTTATTAAATAAGTGTCCTAAGAACTTCTCTGAATACCTTGCTAGTCTACCTGAGTTACTGTATATTCTATCAATTATTCAGTCAACAAGCATTATTAAATATCTGCAACATCGACACTGTACTAGGCTCTGGAGATGCAAAAACAAAATTGAAAGATTCCCTGACTTTAAGGAATTTACATTGTGTCAGGGGAGATAAAATAAAGAGAAGCAGAAGAGTTACCTTAGTAGATAAGGCATGGGACTTACAGTAAAAAAAAGACCTGAGTTTAAATCCTACTTCAGATTTTTAGTAGCTGTGTGAGTTGGACAAGTCACTTAGGATTTTCTGGGTCTCATTTTCCTTATCTGTCAAATGGACTTGATGACCTCTAAGGTTCTTAAGAGTTCTTATGATCTATCCCTTGGCCTCTACTGTAGACAAGGGAAATGGTAATGACAGAAATTTCTCATTATTAGGACTGCTCTCACAGCCATTGCCAGAGTGACCATATCTGGGATTCCCTGTATTTATGAAATATATAGAAGAAGTAAATTTTTTAAAAACTACTCTTCAAAGTAGTCAACTTTTGAAAAATATTCTATGATGCACCTGCAAAAATTTCCTTCAGGAAATTAGTGAGCTTTTATTATATTTCAAGTGTCCCAAAAGTCTTAGTGCAGTTTTAAACTTTAGTAGCTTACATTGCTTAACAACTTAAATAGATTTAATTTCTGGGACACTGATGCATTGCTGGTGGACTTGTGAACCCATCCAACCATTCTACAGAACAATTTGGAACTATGCCCAAACGGCTATAAAATTGTGCATACCCTTTGATCCATCAATACCACTGCTAAGTCTGTGTCCCGAAGACATTAAAAAAGGGGGGGCCGGGGATGGAAGAAGAGCCTATTTATACAAAAATATTAAGAACAACTCTTTTTGTGGTAGCTAAGAACTGGAAATCTAGAGGATGCCCATCAATTAGGGAATGGCTAAACAAGCTATGGTATATGATTGTGATGAAATACCATTGTGCTAGAAGAAATGGCAGGCAGGATGACTTCAGAAAAACCTGGAAAGTCTTACATGAACTAAGGCAAAGGAAAGGGAGCCAAATCAGGAGAACATTACACGCAGCAGCAGCAATGTTGTTCAACGAAGAAATGTGAATGATTTAGCTATTCACAGCAATACAACGACCCAAGACAATCCCAAAGGACTCATGGTGAAGCATGCTATCTGCCTCCAGAGAAAGAACTGTTACTCTCTGAATACAGACTGAAGCATGCTATTTTTCACTTTCTTTCTTTCATTCTTTTTTTACATTAGAATCTTCTTGTAGAAAAGGACTAATATGGAAATGTTTTACATTATTGCACATCGGATTACTTATACTGTCTCAGGGAGGGAGGACAGGAGGAAAGGAAGGAGGGATCGAATCCGAAACTCAAAACTTTTGTAAAATATTTAAAAATTGTTTTAACATGTAATTGGGGGAAGTAAAATATTATAAACATATATAATTAGTTTCTTTCCTTTCTGCTACATAGTACAGCAGGACATAATAGAAAAAATACCAGACTTAGAGGCAAAAGACCTGTGTTTGAATCTTGACTTCATCACTGATTGTATAATCCTGGACAAATAAATTAACTGCTCTGAGTCTCAATTTTCTCATCTGTAAAATGGAGATAATTCCTACCTCACAGGATTGTCCTGAGAAGAATTCTTTGTACAATAATAATAGCTAGCACTTATCTAGTGTTTTAAGATTTGTAAACTGCTTTACACATATTATCTCATTTGATCCTCACAACAACGCTGGGAGGTATGTGCGATTATTATCCCCATTTCACAGATAAGGAAGTGGAAGCTGAGTTTATATGACTCTCTCTCTCTCTCTCTCTCTCTCTCTCTCTCTCTCTCTCTCTCTCTCTCTCTCTCTCTCTCTCTCTCTGTGATTTAACTGGTGTAGGGATTTCCCAGTGAGGAACTCCCTTAACTTATGCAAATCAGACCTTTCAGGACAATGTAGAGAATTGCCTGGGGCACTGTGAGGTTCAGTAACTTGTTCAGGGTCATGTAGCCAAAATGAGTCTCATTTGGAACTTGAACCCAGGTCTTCCTGTCTCAGGGCAACTCTCATCCATTGCTCTCCTTTGCCTTACTGTTTATATTATTGTTCAGATATCAACCTCTACTATCCTACCATCATGTAATCTCCATCTTGCCTTCATCCTCTCATTTCCCCCTCTTTTGAATATGTTGACTTTCCTCTTCAGTTTATAAAGGGAGTAGTACTGCCCTCCCCTCTCTGTTTCCCATTGTACTATATTCCTTCCCACAATTGCACCTCCTTTCCACTCAACTCTCTCCTTCCTTCAAGAAACCAAGGGTACCATGTAACTCAGCACAGTCCTCACATCCAAAGGGCTCACTGTCCAGCCCAGCCTTGGCCTTCCTCCTTACCGGTAACTTCCATTTAATTGCAGCCATGTGTCAAACTAGGCAATAGACACTGCCTGTGGTGAGTGAGCTAGGGTAGCAGCTAAGGAAAATCATGCTCCAGTCTCCAGGGAGGGTGCTCTTCATTCTCAGGGAATCATTTGGGCTCTCTTTTTTGTCTCTCAAAACTGTTTTAGAGAATGGTACCCTTAACCAAATGACTGTTGTCTTCGGGAGTGATAAGATGAGTGGGTATGAATCCCACCTCTATCATTCCATACTTGTGCAAACTTGAGCAATTCATATAGTATCCCTGGGGCTCAGTTCTCTCATCTGTAAAATGAAAGAATTGGACTACAAGGTACCTTCCAATTCTCACACTTACAGACTCTGTATGAATCATGTGCAGGATTCTTTCATTGCCATTATCCTTGTAATGGTGAAAAATAACAGCTGCTATTTTCTACATTCATATTACTTACTATCTGCAGCTTGTATGTGTGGGTGTATGCGTGTACATCACCTAGACTGCACAATGGATAGAACATGAAGCCTGGCCTCAGGAACACAAGAACTCAAATTTGGCCTCAGACACATATTAGCTGTGTGACCCTGGGCAAGTCACTTAACCTTGTTTGCCTCAGTTTCCTCATCTGTAAAATGAGCTGGAGAAGGAAATGGCAAACTACTCCAGTCTCTTTTTGGAGACAACCCCAAATGGGGTAGCAAAGAGTTCAACAGGAATGAACAACCACAAATGTGTGTATATGTCACCCTTTAACGTTTCAAAGCACTTTCAAACACAACCTCTCATTTGTTGTGACAACAGCCCCGGGAGTTGACAGTGTCAACCAACAGAAGTGTTCTCTCCTTTTTACAGAGGTGGAAACTGAGGCTCACAGATCCAATGATTTGCTCAAGGTCAATTCACCAGTAAGTGATGGAGCCAGATCTGAACCCCACTTCTAATTCCAGGTCCATCTTCACTATTACCAAAATGCTCCTAAAAGCCTTTAAAATGAACAAGTCTCTAAAAGAAGTCCAGGACCCAAACGACCTGCCCGCTATTCTGGCGAGGCTGTGTGTATCTTTTTGTCTTGGTCTGCCCTCTCCCTGTGTCCCACCCACGAGGCTCCCAGTTAGTTCCTCCAGGCAGAGATTGTGTCTTATCTTGGGGCCAGCCTTCAGCACCGAGATTGGGTCTTCTCTTGGTCCGGGCCCTCCCCACCAGCTGCTAATTCCCCAGTGTGGTCCAGTTCCCGGGGCTGCAGAGGTGGATCCCGACAGCAGGGACTCGAAAGCAGCCGCGGGACTGACGGTTGGGTTTTTGTTTGACAAGGACGCTTCTGTTTTCTGCAGCTTCCCATAGTGGGGCGGGCGAGGGCTGCCAGTGCCTCTGCCGCCGCTGCCGCTGCTGCCCACAGCCCAGCTGGCCCAGATCCTCCCTCTGGAAGGAAGGGCCCGCTGCTGTCCTGGCCGCTGCCCTGCGCTGTCGGGCCGCTCCCCAGCCCGGTTCTTGAGCCTCCCTTCTACAAACAGGAAATAACACTGGCAAACCAACAGCTTGTGGGAGCAAGAAAACCGCCCTAAGCTTCTTCACCGAGTTAAAGAGCTTTCTATTTTCTCCTTGTGGGTTCTTCAGCTAGCCAGGCTGGCTGGATAAGCAAGTCCGCCAGTGAATGCCTCCTTTTTCTAAGTTAAAAGTAAATAAAACATCCCACGAGGCTGTCTCCAGTTCTTTAATAGAACCATTTCTGTTGATTACCCACACTGGTATCCAACAGGACTGCAGTTGGTTGTTAACATCTGGGGAGGAGGAGACCCTGGAGGAGAGGTGTTAATTTAGTTAAAGGCTTTCTTCGATGAATCTCATTTTGGCAGGAGGAAATCAAGAGAAGCTACCTAATACCATTCCATCCACAAGCTTTTGTAAGTTACTTCCCCCCCCCCCCTCCTTCCCCCTTAATTAATTTTGCAATCCCTTTCACTGTCCCCAAAGGATTAGGCCAGAGTAGACAGAAAAACTAATAGAGGAAAAGACTAGCTCATCTTGAAATGACATGTTTCTCTTGCCCCTATTTTAAAGTACGTTTTGTTGTCCCCACATCTTCTGTCCCCATGACATCCCTGCTACTCGAAGCTAAAGACACATTTCAGTCTTGCTCATTTGTAGCTTTCCTTTAAATTTTGCTTCCAAACAAGTTAGCTTACCAGGTGAGTTGGCAAATTAATAAGGCTTCTTCCATCACAGGCGGTCTCACACAAGCCAAGGTTAAAATGCTTCCAGGTCTACTTTTCTAAGTTGGTTGAGATACTTTAAAAATTGTGGATCAGTAGTGCTTCTTGAAATAAGAGAGCAATACATACCATGCTGACAATAAGGGAAGTTACAACAGCATAACAGCAGCTAAACAATCTTAATTGCAATTGACTGCAATGAATGATCTTAGTTCCAGACAACATCAAATGAAACCTACATCTTACTCCATGGGGAGGTGAGGGGCTACCAGTTGAGAATGTAGCATATGCTATCACTGGTTGTTTTGGTCAATTAGGCTTAACTGTTCTTGTTGGGGTTTTTTTTTCCCTTTATTAGAAGGAAGGTTTCAGTGCAGTATGTGGGAAGGAGAGATCAGGAAGAGACTAATATAAAAAAGATATATACATTTTTGTAACTGGGGAGAAAAGGAAAATACTGTCAAATGAAATGGGATCAACTAATAGAGAATAAAGGAAAGGTTCATTTTATTTCTAAGAAAAATGTGTATTTGGAGGGAATAGCAAGTTGTGTGTGGCAGATTTGCAGTTTCATGTGCAATCATCTTTTTTATTGTACTGTATTATGGAAATGCTTGTTTTGTTCCATGAATTGAAAATAAAATAAATTATAAAAATAAAAAGGCAAAGACAAAAAGCAGAGTAAGTATACATATTGGGCACAAATAAGGAAGCTACATTGAGGAATGGGTTAGGTAACACATCAGCCTGGCATCTGTTCACTTTTAGAAACATGACTATGCTCTTATGCTAAGAAGTTCAGGCACCAAAAATCTCCTTTAAAGGTAACTGATTCCATGGGGGGTGGGGGAGAGTAGGTAGGAGGACTATAGTCTCCTGGCAATATTTTTCCATTGTAACACTGTGTGGATAACCTCCTTGTCAGAATATTGCAGAAGGAATTTCTATTCAGTATAGGCTGGGCTAGAGGGTCTCTGAGTTCTCTTTCGATTTGGATTGTGTGATTATGAAAGACAGCTGCCATTAGGGTCACTGTCTTGGACCAGGAAAAAAAAAGCAGGAGAATGGCTTTCCTGTCAGTCTGTGGGGCTCAAGTCAGAATGCTGGAGCTTAATAACACTAGACTTGTGAGAAAATTTCATAAGACTTCATCTCTCTTCTCTTCATGTGTTAAAAAAAAGAAAAACTCAATGATATTTGTCTCCAAAAAACATGGTGCTTTTACCCTTCAATTATAAAAAGCATTACAGCCGTTCTCCATGTTATTGGTACCCCAAGTCCTGATACTTAGATTTACCCAAGTGACTGCCCTCCACAAGAACTTGTAAGCCCAGGGTTGCCATAGCTGTTGATCCAAGCAGATGGGAAGAATTAATGGATTCTCAATTCAGGGGTCACAACTGCAGGTGTCATTGGGATATTCAGGGCAGCTGTCTGGAGACCTAGACAAAGACCATAAAACAGAGAAAAGCAGTCAATCCTTTGGGGTCACCTTCAGGGGTCAGACAAACCAAAATGAATTTAAGCTGCTAAAGAGTTTCCGTAAGCAGTACAACCAAATTTGCTGGTTGGTATTAAGGTGTAAAGTAGAAATAGACTTCTCCCTATGTAAGTTTCATCCTGATAGAGAAAACCTTTCACTTTTTTTCTAATCATTCTCCACCCAGATCTTGGTCACCCAGTAGCAAGCTTGGATGATCACCTCCTATAAGATACCCTTAGCTAGTTTTTAATATCTACTTTTCAAGGAAGGAACAGGTGTTGTCACTTTATTAAACAAAAGAAGGTTTTCCTTTGATAATAACAAAGAAAGAAAATCCTCACCCCACCCCCCAAGAGAACATAAAAGGAAAAATGGTACTGGAATGAAAGGCTAGCAATTACAGTGATTTTTTTTTTAGATGAAACATTTTGACTTTATCCCTTGAGGAAATTAGTTCAAACCCTGAATCAAACTGTTTAATTGCCCAGCCAACAGATGCTGGTCCACGCTTCTCAGCCAACATCATTTATAAGGAGAAAAAACAGAGAACAAGGCTAATAGATCAACAGAAATAGATCAATAAATAGATATTGTCCCTGATGAATATGTCATACTAAAAGGAATAGCTGAAGCAAATCATGCTAAGATGAGGGAGAAGGGCAGAGCTTCACTCTTTGGCATTTCTAGAAACCACCAGAATCCCAGAAGGGAGCAGGCAGAGAGGGTTAAGCGCCTGACCTGCCGACCCACCATCCACCAATTAAGAGCAGGATTCCAAGCATCACCTAAGAACACATATTTTCAAGCTAAAAAAGCTTCTATGTTTACTAAAAGCTTTTTTCTATCAATATATTTTGAATCAGTGTAAGGCTTAAGTAAGTACAGAATCGCATGTCATCTCCCCCTTTAGAATGTGAGTTCACTAAGGACAAATTCTATGTTTTTTTCTTCTTCTTTGTATCCCCAGTATTTAGCACAGTGCCTGGCACATAGTAAGTGCTTAAGAAATGTTTACTGAACTGATTTAAAGTAAAATAAGGAAGATAGTCCCACAAAGGGCCCTTGCTGTTGCGACTCATCCTTTATTATACACTCCTCTCTCTTCCTTTTTTCCTTCTCACTTTTTCCATTTCAGTGTCTCTTTTTTCCCTTGCCCAGTGGGAAACATTTACTTGCTGATTTTGTGACTCTGCTGATTGGACTCCCCTTTTCTGGTCACTCTCATTTTGTCTGGTTCCTTTGCTGCTCTGAACACCCCAACCACAATTCCCATAGCCTGACTTCAAAACACCCTCCCAGAGAGTCCTCCAAACTAGCAGACCCCTGGGTCCTGCAAAAGAGGCCCTTGTCATCACTCTACCTGAAATCTAATCACTTTAACCAAAAGGCCAAGAAAGGAATACATGCTTTCAGAAATCAAAAAAACACCAAAGGAAATTAAAAACAGGTCAGGACAAATAAGGAAGAAATAAAGCTATGGAATATCATAGGATCATAGAAGGGACTTCCAAGATCATGTAATCCAACCCCCACATTTTATAGCTAAGAAAACTCAGGCCAGAGAGTTGAAGTAACATGCCTAAGGTCATAAAACCAACAAGCAGCAAAGCTGAAGTCCTATTATTATAGATTTCAAGTTGCAAGGGACGTTAGAAAACATCTAGCCTAAACCCCATATCTTCTTGATAAGAAGACTCAGGCTCAGAAGGGCAAAGCCACCTGTACAAGTTCACACAGCTACCAAGCAGCAGAGGCAGCATTCACACCCAGGCCTCTGGCTCCAAATCCCGTGCCTTTGCCATGATACAATACAGGAGAAATAAAATAGAAGGTAAGGACCGCAAAAAAAAAAAAGAAAGAAAAAAGCATAAAATTCAGCAGATGATGTGATATAATAGGTACTCAAAAGCAAAATATTAAGTTGCTGAACTGCCACTATAATAATGTTCTGTGGTAGGATCCTAGAGAAGTTAGTAGGTTAGTTGATTGTTCTTCATGCTAGAAGATGACCAAAACGACCTCACTATGTTGGGGACAAGGTACAGTGTGTCTGACTGATCAGACCAATATGAGCTCCAAAGGCTCTACCACAGGTTGGACACAAATAGTCCATGTGAACATTTGGGGTGAGGATTTATGTATCTTGTATTTCTTTTGAGCTATTACAATTTAGCCTAGCTCAATGAGCACGGTGCCTTCTTTGATGAGGGTACACCATGCTGGGGGTCCTGTGCCAGTGTCTCCCAAGTCTCACAATCAATGCCAAAGTTCTTCAGAGAGACCTTGAGAGTGTCCTTGTATCCCTTCTTCTGACCTTCATGTGAGTGTTTGTCTTGTGGGAGTTCTCCATAAAACAGTCTTTTAGGCAAACTCACTTTTGGCATTTAATAATTTGCCAGCCTAGCAAAGTTGAGTTTGAATGTTTGACAGTTTAGGTCAAGAAAGAATCTCGTTGTCCAGTACCTTATCTTGCCAGGTGATCTTCAGAATCTTCCTAAAACAATTCAAATAGAAGCCATTTGTATCTAATACCTCTTCTCTCCCATACTTGCCTTCAGAGCCTCCCAAACACTGAACTAGCTTGAACAATACATGGGTCAACTTTATTATCTATGTGTACATCCCAGGAAAATAACTGCCAAGGTAAGTGAACTTATCCGCAGCATTCAAAATTTCTCCATTTGCTACAACCCATGGTTCCATATTTGGATGGTGTGGTATGGCTGGTGGAGAATCTCCTGGATCCCCAGTTTCTCCATCTGTAAAATGGAGATAAAAAGACACTTTGCCTCAAAGGGTTATGTGAATTAACTCACTAAGAACTTACATGAACAAAGCTTACTGTATATCTATAATATATATTTTTTTAAACTAGAAGAGACCTTAAAGATAGAAACTGAAGCCCCAAGTCCCATAGCTAGTTAGTGGCAGAGCAAGGGATAATAATAGTTAACATTTTTCTAGCAGTTTAAAGGCAGCTGGCTTCAGGAACACCGGAGTTCAAATTTGGCCTCCAAGACTTATTAGCTGCATGACCCTGGGCAAGTCACTTAACCTTGTTTGCCTCTGTGTCTTCACCTGTAAAATGAGCACTAGAAGAAAGCGGCAAACCATTCCAACACCTTTGCCAAGGAAACACCAAGTGAGGTCACAGAGAGTTAGGCATGATTTATCAACTAAACAACTACAAACACTTTAAGGTGTACACTGCACCTTACAAATATCTCATTTTATCTTCATAATAACCTTGGGAGGGAGTGGCTCTTATTATCTCTGTTTTTAGAGATGAGGAAACTGAGGCAAATGGAAGTTAAGTGACTTGCCCAGAGTTATACAGCTGTTAAGAAGACTTGGTGTCCAGTCTTCCTGACTCCAGGTAAAGTATTCTTGTCATTGTACCTCTCCCCCATACGCTCAGGTACCTTGATTTCTCATCTAGTGAATTTTAAAAATAACAAATGGTTCCACATAAGATGGGCTTACCCTTCTGGAGCATCACTGATGACCACACATGAAAGTTTAAAATTAATTTTGCAAGGATACCTTTACAGGGGAACACTTGCAGCTCACATAAAATTATTAAGGTACTTTACATGGTTCTCTCAGGCTTGTTTGTAAGGCTTCTATCCAGGGACATGCAGGGGAAAATTGGTCCCTAACTCTCCAAGTCCTTTGCTCATCGGAAATATGAGCTCTCAAGGTCCTCACCTTAGAATGGTACCATTGGATACCAGTAGCAATTGAAACCCTCAAGGTTTGGGTACATTCTCCAACATTCCTTTCCTTCAGTATCGTGTGAAAGTGTCCCTGATATTAGTACTGCCAACTGTGGACATATGCAAAATTCCCTTTTATATAACTAGGCACTCACTCCTACTTTAACTCCTACCAAAAAATCTGTTACTCACAGAAGTGGCATAAATTTAAATATCAAAGATCTCCAAGAAAAACTTTGCAAAGGGGTTCACATTCAACTCACCACCTTAAGTGACTTCGTTATATGTGGGAGAGGCAGCTATGGAGGAAGGTGGGAGAAGGGTATTCTCCTTCTGGTGACTTCTTTTGTGGACTCACTGGATTTGGAATCAGAAAAAAAAAATCTGTACTCTCCTATTTACTATCTGTTGTTGTTTAGTCATTTTCAGTCACGTCCAACTCTTTCATGACCCATTTTGGGGATTTTCTTGGCAAAGATGCTGAAGTAGTTCTCCATTTCCTTTTCCAGCTCATTTTATAGAAGAGGACACTGAGATTAAATGACTTGCCCACACAGCTAATAACTGTCTGAGGTCAAATTTGAATTCAGAGACCCAGTGTTCTCTTGATTGAGTCACCTGGCTGCCCATACTAACTGTTATACTTGGTCAAATCACTTAACCCCTTTCAATTTCAATTTCTATATCCGTTACTGGAAGGATTGGATAAAATGATCTCTTAGGTCCCTTCTACCTCTATATCCCTTGAGTCTAGGAGTCCTGACTGGGACTATTTTCATGAACATTACTCTATAGCAAAGCCACATGTCCTGCAACAATTCACAGCATCACAGATTTGGAGCTAGAAGAGACTGCTGAGGTCACCTAGTCTATCCAAAGCATTCAGAGAGATCCTTCATCTTGTTGATGAGGGAAGTTACTTGCTCAAGATCACACACATAATAACTGGTAAAAACCAACCTGAGCACAGACCTTCTCACTAGAAATCCAGTAATCTAAGCTGTAAATGCCCTCTTCTCCATTCATTCTTGATGCTATCACCCTAGTGTGAGCCACCTTCACCACTCATCTAGACTATGATAATAGCCTTTTTACAGGACATCCCCTCTCTACATTCTACCCCCCCCCAAACTGTGTTTATACAGATAGCAAAATTATCTTCCTGATCTGATCAGGCCAGGCCTCTGCTCAAAAGTTTTCAAAGGTTCATGGCTGCCCATGAAATCAAATTCAAATTCTTTTACCTTGCATTCAAAATTCTATGTAACTGGACTGCCAATCAAGCTAGGGTACTTGTGTGTATCATGTGTAGAAGAAGATGACTCGTGATTGGCATCAAGAATGCAGAGCCAATGATGCTTACCTACTGTGTAAGGGGCTTCTAAGATGGTTCCAGAACTTCTTTGGAAGAGATGTGTGTGGTTGGTTCCGAGGCTCTTTGGGAAAGACTCACACACATGTAAGGAAAGCAAGCTGTTCAACATGTCCCCGATTTCCAGTTTGCTCCCCCAGAGACTGAATGGACATCCCGAGGAAGATTAGGCCCTCTCTTCTCCTTTTAGGAGAGATATTAGCTCTCTCCCAGCTGAAGTCTTGTTTGTTGTCTAGCATGTTAAGATCTGCAGAACTTTTCCAATTTCTGCTTGCTGTATACATGGATAAGTAAGTTTCTTCTCTACTTATTTGTGCTGCACTCTTGAATAACCAAAATCTGGTGAAAAAAAGTTAATTAAGCGGAACCATACATGAGAATAAAGTCCAAATGGATACATGATCTAGGTATAAAGGCTGATACTGTAAACAAATTAGGGGAACAAGGAATAGTGTACTTATCAGATTTATGGAGAATGGAAAAATTTATGACCAAACGAGATAGAGAGAAGTGCAAAATGGATAATTTTGATTACATTAAATTGAAAAGGTAAATTGAAAAGGTTTTGCACAAACAAACCCAATGCAACCAAGATTAGGAAGAAAACAGAAAACTGGGAAAGAATTTTTACAACTAGTGTCTGTGATAAAGGCCTCATTTCTAAAATATATAGAGAACTAAGTCAAATTTACAAGAATACAAGTCATTCCCCAATTGATAAATGATCAAAGGATATGAACAGGCTAAAGTTTCCAGAGGAAGAAATTAAAGCTATCTATAGTCATATGAAAAAATGCTCTAAATCACTATTGATTAGAGAAATGCAAATCAAAACAACTCTGAGGTACCACATCACACCTATCAGATTGGCTAACATGACAAAACAAGAAGATGATAGATGTTGGAGAAGATGTGGGAAAATTGGAACACTAATTCATTGTTGGTGGAGCTGTGAGCTAATCCAACCATTCTGGAGAGCAATTTGGAACTATGTCCAAACGGCTACAAAAATGTGCATACCCTTTGACCCAGCAATATTGCTTCTACTGTATTCCAAAGACATCATAAAACTGGGAAAGGGTCCCACATGTACAAAAATATTTATAGCAGCTCTCTTTGTGGTGGCCAAGAACTGGGAATTGAGGGGATACCTATCAATTGGGGAATGGCTGAACAAGTTGTGGTATATGAATGTAATGGAATACTATTGTGCTATGATGAATGATGAATAGGAAGACTTCAGAGAGGCCTGGAAAGACTTATATGAACTGATGCTGAGTGAAAGGAGCAGAGCCACGAGAATATTATACACAGTAACAACCACAGCATGGGAGGAATTTTTCTGGTAGACAGCCCTTCACAGCAACACAAGGACCTAAAACATTCCCAAAGGACTCTTGAGGCAAAATAACATCTACATCCAGAGGAAGGAAGTATGGAATTGGAACACAGAATGAAGCAAAATATTTTCTCTTGTGCTACGTTTTGTTTTGGTTTGTTTTGTCTCATAGTTTCCCCATTCATTTTAATTCCTCTATGCAACATGACTAATGTGAAAATGTGCTTAATAAGAATGTATGTATAGAAACCATATAAGATTGCATGCTGTCAGAGAGAGGGAGGAGGGAAGGAGTGGGGAGAGAGGGAGAGAAAAATCTAACACTTATGGAAGTGATTGTAGAAAACTGAAAACAAATAAATTCATTTTTTAAAAAAGTTAATTAAGCTTGCAAGTCTAAGCTACTCCTTCCTACATTGTACCCCTAGAACAGAAATATTTGAGGGGGAAGATTAATATAATTTTAGACTGAAACCCCTGTTGGAGACAGAAGAAAAGAGCATTGAGTTTTGAGGCACTCCTGGGGTATACCTGCCTCCTCCTACCCTCTCCCCAGTAAATGTGCTGAAGCTACAGGAACTACCTCTCCTCCTCCCTACAGAGTTGAGCTAGGCCTCAGATCATATCTATCCATGCCACTCACCAGCCTCATCTATACATTTAAGCAACCCATGTAGACATGCCTATTTTACATCTACATAATCTGGCACCACTATTCTTTCCAATCCTACCTGGCAGTGCTCCCCTCCATTCCCTCTGTATTCTAGTCAAACCAGATAACTCTCTGACCTCCCTCCCCTAAATAGGCACCGCCATAGGTTTGCTCAGCCTATTTCCTGGGTCGTCCTTTTTCACCTCTTGAATTGTTTTTATCTATTCTTCAAAACGCAGCATAAGTGCTACCTTTTCCATAAAGGCTTCCCTTGACCTCTGGTTAGTAACAGCCTTCCCCCTCAGACTACTTATAGCATTTCGCTCATTATCTAATGGACTAATTATGTAATATGGATTATAACTGTCAATATTAGTTCCCTGTCCCCCAGTTATTCTGTAAAACAGGGATTAGTTTTTCTAAAGCCTACATCTCATCTCTGATATCCAAAATATATAGGGAATTGATCAAATTACTTATAATATTGTATATTTTGTAATATTGCATTTCTACTTCCTGTCCCTTCTGAACTGTTTCCATGAATGACCCACTTGGATATAGTTTATTCCTCATTGCTCCCTTCTTTTTCTTACTCTTTACTCTTTCTTAATTTCTTAATTTTGACTCTTTCTCTGTTTGCTCAGTGGGAGGCATGTTATATGTGTGTGTATGTATGAATTATGAAAAAGAATAAGTTATTTCCCAATAGATAAGTGGTCAAAGTATAGGAACAGAGTTTTCCAAAGAAAATATGTAAGCTCTCAGTAGCAGTATGAAAGAATGTTCCAAATCACTGACAATCAGAGAAGGCAAATTAGAACAACTCTGAAGTTTCACTTCATACCCATTAGATTGGCAAAGATGAAAAAAAATTGTAAATATTAAAAGGGCTGTGGGAGGACAAGTATAATGATGCACTGTTAGAGCTACACATTAATTCAACCCTTTCTGAAAATAATTTGGAATTACACTAAAAAAAAGTTACCAGACTATCCATATAACCTTGTATATCTTTTGATCCACTGATTCCACCACTAAGCATGTAACCCCAAAGAAGTCAGAGCCAAAAGGAAAAGTCACAGACATACAAAAGTAAAAAAATTAAAATTAAAAAGTTGTGCATTCTAATTAGAAGGAAAGTGAGAAACAATTGAAGAAATTGTGGCAGATAAATATAGAATATTATACTCATTGTAAGAAATTATGAGTATGAAAAATTCAGAGAAACTTGGGAAGACTTATATGAACTGATGCACAGCAAAATAAACGTAACTAGCACAATTTACACAATAACCCCAATATTGTAAAGGAAAACAGCATTGAAAGATTTCAGAACCCTGATCAATTTGGTGTCCAGTCATGACCTCAGAGAACTGATGATGAAGCATGGTTCCCCTTTCTCACAAAAAGGTTCTGGGCTGGAGAGGCAAAAGATATACTTTTTCAGATGTGGTCAAAATGTTGGTTTTGTTGACAGTAATTATCTGTTATAAGAGAGGATTCTGTCTGAGGGTGGGGAGCAGGAAGTGACAGAGATGTGAAAAAACCCAACAATAAAACATCTTAAAAGAAAAATAATTGTCACTTCCAGTACCAAAAATGCTCTTCTGTATAAAGCAGGCACTTAGTAAGTATTTATTGCTGTTCCTTGCCTGGGGACTCCAGTTTCAAATTCAAGTTTTAGAAACAGT